>NC_064634.1:283568224-285038849 GCF_023864275.1 Schistocerca cancellata | reverse complement strand
TGGGACTTAACTTCTGAGGTCATCAGTCCCCTAGAACTTAGAACTACTTAAACCTAACTAACCTAAAGACATCACACACATCCATGCCCGAGGCAGGATTCGAACCTGCGACCGTAGCGGTCGCGCGGTTCCAGACTGTAGCGCCTAGAACCGCTCGGCCACTATACAGGATCGAAACGTACAC
This sequence comes from Schistocerca cancellata, assembly GCF_023864275.1. Lineage (NCBI taxonomy): Eukaryota > Metazoa > Arthropoda > Insecta > Orthoptera > Acrididae > Schistocerca > Schistocerca cancellata. The sequence goes on along the minus strand of NC_064634.1, from coordinate 285,038,665 downwards.
CGACCTGTATTTGCAAAAGGATAGCTGCCACCACCCTGCGCAGAAGAATGAGGTGATAAAAACACTGGTGCACAGGGCGCGCACCATCTATGACGCAGCGAGTCTGCCCCAATAGCTGGAACACCTCAAAACTCTATTCCGGAAAAACGGATACTTGGAATGGCAGGTCAACGCGCTCTTCGCCGCACCTCTACAGTACAGCGCGTGGAGACGGAAGAAGTCACGGAGAAAGAGATAGCCACTGTCTATATACAGTTTAATGGCGCGCTATCGGGAAAAACAGGACAAATATTGAGGAAACACCGAGTAGGAACTGACTTTTGCCCACCAAATAAAACGCGCGCATTATTGGGAAGTGTCAAAGACGATCTCGGTTTGCGGAAGGCCAGCATATACAAGATTCCGTGCCAATGTGGGAAGACATATATTGGACAGACAGTGCGCACCATCGAAGATCGTTGCCGAGAACATCAGAGGGAGACTCGACTTGGGTACCCCAAGAAGTCGGCGCTCGCAGAGTACGGTTTGTCCGAAAATCGCGCTACCACCATACCAGGATCTTGGCACAGTCATCTAAATACTGGGGCAGCGTCGTTAGAGAGGCTATCAAAATTCGTACCAGGGACGGACTCATCAACCGAGATTGCGGCTACAACCTCAGCAGGGCATGGGAACCAGCACTGAGTCTAATTAAGAAGACGCTCAGCAAAGGAAACGAATGGGCGACTTGGGCGGGCGAGGCAATTACACCGACGCCACGGCTGACGCCAGCGCCAGCGTCTCACCGACCGCTGACGCGCGGGCGCGGACCGCGGAGAGAACGCCTCGCGTGGGGAGGGGATTTAAGACGGCCGCCCTCCCTCAGGAGCTCAGTTCGTCAGCGCACCTGACGATGGCGACATGTCTGATCGCCGAAATATTGTGCCCGTAGGACACTATGGACTGGCAGTACACCTGTGGACTGTTCGAGCATGAACCAGGATGTTTGCCTACACATTCTTGGTGGCCAAGTGTTATTCTAATATTCATGATCATTATGGTATGGACATTCCCTCTTCAGCCGCATTCACATGGTAGAATGTATACGTGGTTTCATGAACAAATAAAAACCTCTTTGCGCCTCGACTGCCCTCTAAATCAAAATCCATTCGGAAATTCTTGGCTCTATTTGGAACAGTGGGTGAAACTTTTAAGCAACGTCCCTGGTAACTCTAATTATTCTTGTCTCGGATGTGGCGTAGCTGAAGAAACGTGATGACTTCCATACTAGACAAATTGAGGCATTTTCAGTGCTCGAGGCGGTACTAGGTCGACGTCTCTGGTGTTGACTAATTGTTTGTCCGCTGTGCTCATTATGTCAGCAGAAAGCTTTCGCTAAAATAAAAGCTTCCTGTACCTGCATAAAACGTTTCTGTTCTACTCTTTGTTTTGTGAACAGTTGTAACTTTGCTTTGTACATACTGTGCCGTTATTCGTCTATGTACTGTCCTTTGTCACCTTTATTTCACTCAAGTTTATACCTTATCCAGGTTAGACGTTACATAGGCTGTAAATTGCATTAAACGTTTTTATCTGTCTTAGTTTTGGTCAGAGTTCAGGTACTGTCTGTGAATAACCTTAGCACTGTTATTTGCTCGCTTTGAGCTATATTTCCTTTTCCCAAATTTTCTGTAGCTTTTATTGTCACTTCGATGGATAAATTACGTACAAACGCCCTATCAGCTATGCTAAAATGATCCAGTCTTTCTTGACCTTGTGTTACAACAAAAGCAAATCGGTCTGTGTTGTCATGCTACTTACTCACTGCTTATTGTATGTTATAATCCAAAACCACTGGAGTACGATTGAAAAGACGCCATAATTAATATACAATATTTTAGCTCTGCGTTCGGTATCAATTTCGCTTACGTTAGCATTCAGATGCCCGCTCAACTCTTTTTCCAGTCCTTTTCTTGAAACAGTCTTTTTAAAAAGACTATTGTAATGGAAATCTATTGGTGTCTAGGATCGTCCCACCACGTCACACAACACTCTGCTGTGATCACTATTATCGATCTCCCGCGTTTCATTTTGTTAGCGTTCGTATGTTTGACAAATTATTCTCGCAACACCTTTCCGGACAATTCACCCAGTGTAATGTATTATCTCGAAACGTTCGAATTACATGTTAATCATTTTTACAGTTTACCATGATTACTGAGAGCATAATGACCAGGTGCAACTGCTGCGGTAGATAAACTATTAATGAGTCGTAGCTCAAGCAATGCGTCCACATTGTTGCATTTGTAGATGGAACATGTATCTTACTTTTAAACCCCTCATAGGAGCATGTAACATTGTGACCTGTGAACTCTACAGTCACTGTCCAACAATCACCTTCGTCACTTGAAGTGAAGTCTTTCGAATACTAAACGGTGTTGCAATACGATCTACGATCCCTTAGAGTGCAAAATGTGCTTTTAAGAATATGTCAAAAATTGGCGAATCCAGAACGGACAATTAAAACTGAAATATTAACTAGAATGTCAGGCTTTCGACGGATCTGTAGAAGAAAAATTAACTGGTAATAATATTTTGACAGAATATCATATCCTGACAGCTACTTCTTTATGCTCATAAACGCTAATTAGCGCAACCCACGAAACTTAAAAGGATTAATGAGTCACAGCTAGAGTCAGTCACGACATACTAATTTTCCGCAGTTGTATTGTGCAAAGAGATATGAACTGCAACGCTCACATTACCTACGTACGAATAAACAGTATGGAAGAAATACACTCTTCCCCACAACATACAGTGATTTACAAAGTCTAAATGTAGAAATACTGGTCTCGAAATGAAACAGATACAACGGTCACCCAAACATAAGGGAATGAGGCGCCCAGTGAAACCGATCCCTGCTTGGCTGAATGGGCCTAATGTTTGTTTCTTCTCCCTCCCCCCTCCCCCCCCCCCAACTTCACTGGGATCTCAGGGACGCAATATACATCAATTATTATAGCAAGAAGTGTCTCAGTTTCTTAAGGAACAAATTGTTTCTTCTGTATGGGGTGTTAGTTTATAATTTTAATGCGAAAGCTACGACGTTTACCTTCCTTCTCACTACACACATTTACATACGTTGATAAAGTTGGTATTGGTAGAGTATGCGTTATTTCGCTAGCTAATTAAAGTCACAGTTCTGCAATAAGTCACTTTCCGTTTAAGTTTAATCCGGAAAAGTTCTTACACTTCACACTAAATAGCTTTGATATCTTGTTTCGTAATTGCTTAGAATTGTTTATGTCAGGGTCGGGGATATTATTCCCTTGCAGTCGCCGCAAGTCATCTCTCATGAATGCTTGATGTGTCTGTGACTTTCCGTTGCGAATTATTATTCAGAAAAACTATCCTTATTGCTTGACTTATTCGTTTAGATTGGAATTTTCTTGAATTAATTTATTTTTGCAATTAAGCTCTTGCTTCGGCAGAGACGATGTCTTCAAATATTAATTTTTCCAATTAGGCCCTAATCAGATCATGAAAACACCATGAAATGCTTTTCTGCATTTTATTTGCACAAATTCACTTCACAAGACATAAATTTCTCACACGAACACTAACATTTCACAAGGAGCAGTGCTAGCAATCGTATCAGTAGTCTAACAGTAATGGTAATAACGGTAGCAGTACGCTAACGTAGGCTTATATAGCCCTCGAACGAGTTATATATTCAGTATTCGATTGCTTTGAACTTGATTACTTTTATCTACGATAATGATTATATCACATCTACCTATCTTTTTGGTAACTGTTCAATTCTTATTACTAAAATATTGCTAATATCGTTCGAAAATTTAAAAAAAATTATAAAGAAGATGTTTCGTAAAAATTGCACAGTAATCTCCAATCACATAACGTGTGGTTACGCCTGTGACATCAGCGTAGACCTTAGGACATAGAGATAGTAGAAATAAATCAGATCGGGTTTTCCCGTTCTTCGACATGGAATCATATACAGCGCCAGGTGACGAAGTTTACCGGAGATAGAATAGACGCTTTAGCACTGACAAGTTCCAGTGCCAACAAAACGAGAAAAAATTGCATCCTAGACACTATGTCAGTGCTACAGGTCGAATTTATAAAGCTATACACTACCGAAAAATCCAATGATTGTGGAACCAGAACGATCTGCAGCACGTAATAAAGCTGACACAGGCGAGTATACTGCACAGTGAAACCTAACTTAAATCTTACTCTATGTGCACAGGGTATGCGAGGGAGATGAAATACCTTCCACCGACTGACTGCCAAGCTGATCTACTGCAGCAGTACGCCAAAGACGTGGTGAACTCCAAAAACGATGCTGTTGATATTGCAACAGAACACAGAAAGCCGCAATTACAGTCAGTGAACCCCGCGATATTGACGGCGTGGCAGCCTCTGCCGAATGCCGTCATTTGGATGCGCTCTCCCGGTCGTTACCAACTTTTCGAACACTGGAATCGCCACTTGTGATTCATTTGTCTTCTCAGCTTTCCTCACAAAGCTGAAAGACCTTTTAACCCAGTATTATGATGAATCTTAGCTATGTTGTATAGGGACCGGTAGTGAATACTTTGCTAGAGGCTTTTCATGCGAAGGCCCCTGGTTTCTGAGAAAATCGATGATGAAATTTTAAGCCTACTGCCTACAATCGTAATGTTAATCAAATTTTCACTGAGAGAGAGTATAGTACAGACAGCTGGCGGTACTGGTTCAAACGCTATGTGGCAACCCTTTTTCTCCATTTCATAGTATAGAATATCATTGAATAATATGATTCTACACAGAAACGTCCGAAACAAAAATTCACAGAGTACCGCCCACATTTAATCAAAAATACTGCTTTCAGGCACATGGATTTTTCAGACACGATACCGGAAAACACATTTCATTCACATTCAAAAAGTTTTTTCTTTATTCTGTGAATTTAGACGCGAACCAAGTGTATTCGATCATTCCGGGGAAAGCAATTGGACTATGCTGATGCAGAAGTAAAGAATGTATTTTTAGGGACTCTTCGATCGAAGCGATTTATCCGTTACTCTTTAGCAAGTCTGGAGCATTTTCATTTCTTTCGTGAATATAGTCACCTGCTTGTAAAACAAAACATCGCACGGTTGACAAACTGGAGGATGATTTTTACGGTGAAGGAGCATACTTTTCTTTCATCTTCAAAGGTTTGATCGTAGAGTGTTTAATCTGTTTGTCATGCCCACGGATCAGTAATGGCAAGAAAATTACACGTGCAGGATATGAACCCGTAAGACCAGCAGGGAAATCGTGAACCTTAGCCGCTGCGCCACGCTTGTTTGATCGAAGCATGACTAACACGTTAAATTTCAACATCGATCTTATCGGAAACTATGAAAAGTCGCTGGCCAGGTACTCAGACAGGTCCGTCTACAAAATACCTAAAGTGCATCAAAATCCGTAACTAACAGGTCTGAGGGTCGCCTTGTGACAGTACAGCCGTTCCAGTGCTTCCAGCAAGGAAAATTTCATGGCAGTATGCGGAACTGATACCGGGTCCTCTCCATGGCAGTCACACATTCTGTTCGCTCGCTTGCGGAGTATGACATAATACACTACAAGTGATTTACAGTTACATGTCATGACTTCTGCTGAGCTTGGAGGAATACAGCTTTGTTTCTTGTGCATTTAGTATCTGGTGTGCTGTGCTGGAAGGTACCGCTATTTCCCCCGGTTCCAGCGATCTGGTCTTGCACGCGGCCAAAAAGTGGCTGCTACGGGACACGTGAAGGAGATGAGCGCCGCCGTCACACGGCTTGGTGACCAAACGGACGGAAGTGGTTAGCAGACAGTGCGTGAGGAACTAACATCACGCAGTGGTGAAAGCGGCTGGCAAACCTGAGACGAATCGCTGGGGCCGAGCAACTGGCGCGACGGACCGGGTTGTCTGATCGGCGGGCTGGGACTAGAGGTGTCAGAGACAGCAAGAGTGCGCTGAACGGAGGGGATGCGGCGAGTACGGCTTGAGCCAGCACCGAAGACCGCTGAAGGTAGTGGCGGACGAGCTGTGGGATGGCGCAATGCGTTGTGCAATGCATGCGCAACACCTTTTTTTGCATCGGCGTGACTGGCACAAGAAGTCACCCGGGGAAGCGTTCGGTTCCGGGAGAAACAGGAACAAAGTTGATCTGTGAGGAGCTAGGACCAAGAGGCCTCAAGAAGCTGGTATGGAACGATACCCGACGGACTGCAGTCTGCACAGAGAGCGATCGCGTGGACAGCAACCTGACGGAGCAGGGGCCATCCTATCTGGTTTCACGCTCAACTCTGCAGTGAAGACGATGAATGGCTTCAAAGGATTACAAGGAATACAATTTACTTTTAAAGTTAATATTGATATTCTGATGATCATGGGTGCAAATGGAGGTATATTGTAATGAAATGCTATGTGAAGGCCCATTACGTTCATCATGCACCAATTACAATTCACTGAGCTATCGAAATATGAGAGTAAATTTTAACAGTTTGTTGGTGATATTGTGAAGTAAGCAACCTGTTAAGTTTGCATACACTGTCAATCGTAGGAATGTGCTTCTTAAATAAAAGTTGCCGTTCTATTACATCAATGGTTCCATTCTGTAAAGAGTGATTTTGAATTGAGCTTTCGTTTTGTTGTTGTCGAACCAGCGGTAAGTGTACTGATAACTGTTCAAAAAATTCTTCAAATGGCTCTCAGCACTATGGGACTTAACAACTGACGTCATCATTCCCCTAGAACTTAGAACTACTTAAACCAAACTAACCTAAGAACATCACAGACATCCATGGCCGAGGCAGGATTCGAACCTGCGACCGTAGCAGTCGAGTCGTTACAGACTAAAGCGTCTAGAACCGCTCGGCCACCGCGGCCAGCTTCATAACTGTTATATCGCCTTATAAGACTCATTTATACAAAGTGATAAAGCTGCCCGTGCCTGTGGGTTTTATGCAACCCGAAACGCCTTCTAAAACCAATGGTCAGATTTTAATACTCTGTCACTCGCAACTTGCAAACTGTTAGTGAAAATGAACATAATCCTTTAGTAGGAAATTTAATGTAATTAAAGAAGGTACTGGGTTAGATTTTTGCATGAGGCCACTTTTATGCATTTTTCTCGAATAATTCGGAAACTACAGCCTTTAGGGGAAATATATCCCATTAAAAAAGTAACTACATTAAATACCATACAATGGGGTCCTGTTATTTTTTTCTGTAGAAGTAACACAGTTTGTGCGTGACGAGCAAGAGAATTCAAAATCTTGCACGTGGTATTTGACGGCATTTAGAGCCGCATAAAACTCAGCGATAGGGGCAGCTTAATCAGCCAGTATATGTGTAATTGGATTATTGATCATACAAATACACTCCTGGAAATGGAAAAAAGAACACATTGACACCGGTGTGTCAGACCCACCATACTTGCTCCGGACACTGCGAGCAATGATCACACGCACGGCACAGCGGGCACACCAGGAACCGCGGTGTTGGCCGTCGAATGGCGCTAGCTGCGCAGCATTTGTGCACCGCCGCCGTCAGTGTCAGCCAGTTTGCCGTGGCATACGGAGCTCCATCGCAGTCTTTAACACTGGTAGCATGCCGCGACAGCGTGGACGTGAACCGTATGTGCAGTTGACGGACTTTGAGCGAGGGCGTATAGTGGGCATGCGGGAGGCCGGGTGGACGTACCGCCGAATTGCTCAACACGTGGGGCGTGAGGTCTCCACAGTACATCGATGTTGTCGCCAGTGGTCGGCGGAAGGTGCACGTGCCCGTCGACCTGGGACCGGACCGCAGCGACGCACGGATGCACGCCAAGACCGTAGGATCCTACGCAGTGCCGTAGGGGACCGCACCGCCACTTCCCAGCAAATTAGGGACACTGTTGCTCCTGGGGTATCGGCGAGGACCATTCGCAACCGTCTCCATGAATCTGGGCTACGGTCCCGCACACCGTTAGGCCGTCTTCCGCTCACGCCCCAACATCGTGCAGCCTGCCTCCAGTGGAGTCGCGACAGGCGTGAATGGAGGGACGAATGGAGACGTGTCGTCTTCAGCGATGAGAGTCGCTTCTGCCTTGGTGCCAATGATGGTAGTATGCGTGTTTGGCGCCGTGCAGGTGAGCGCCACAATCAGGACTGCATACGACCGAGGCACACAGGGCCAACACCCGGCATCATGGTGTGGGAAGCGATCTCCTACACTGGCCGTACACCACTGGTGGTCGTCGAGGGGACACTGAATAGTGCACGGTACATCCAAACCATCATCGAACCCATCGTTCTACCATTTCTAGACCGGCAAGGGAACTTGCTGTTCCAACAGGACAATGCACGTCCGCATGTATCCCGTGCCACCCAACGTGCTCTAGAAGGTGTAAGTCAACTACCCTGGCCAGCAAGATCTCCGGATCTGTCCCCCATTGAGCATGTTTGGGTCTGGATGAAGCGTCGTCTCACGCGGTCTGCACGTCCAGCACGAACGCTGGTCCAACTGAGGCACCAGGTGGAAATGGCATGGCAAGCCGTTCCACAGGACTACATCCAGCATCTCTACGATCGTCTCCATGGGAGAATAGCAGCCTGCATTGCTGCGAAAGGTGGATATACACTGTACTAATGCCGACATTGTGCATGCTCTGTTGCCTGTATCTATGTGCCTGTGGTTCTGTCAGTGTGATCATGTGATGTATCTGACCCCAGGAATGTGTCAATAAAGTTTCCCCTTCCTGGGACAATGAATTCACGGTGTTCTTATTTAAATTTCCAGGAGTGTGTAACCGTTGGTAATTGAATAGTCTTGTCAGTAGTTGACGCCCTGGTGACTGGTTGTAATTAGTACTTATAGACCAAGGAGTCGTCAGTGGATACATTACTTCGCTCTGCCCTATGTGACGTTTTTGTAATAGCAGGTGTCACGACCACTGAGTGTCGTGGACCGTATTCTTTGTTATTCAGTGTCCATCCTTTTGACTGTAGGTCTTGGGGACCACTGCTGTTCACTATCGTAAATAAATGAAACGCCTACAGCCGTCCTTATGATCTTATTTGTTGTCTAGCTACCAATTTCGGCATTTGAATGAGCCTTCTTCAGGCCTTAGTTGATGCTGAAGGGGCTATCACTGTCCATATATACGCTGCATCGGTGGCGCACATAGCTCGTTTACGCAGATTGCCTGTAACTGTGAAGTGCTGACATCACAGTTGCAGATAGTTTGCGTAAACCAGTTACGTTGGCCACTGATGCAGCATACATACGGATAGTGATATCCCCTTCATCATCAACTAAGGCCTGAAGATGGCCCACTGAAGCGCCGAAACTGGTAGCTACACAATAAATAAGATCATAAGGACGGCTGTAGGTGTTTCATTTTCTTACAGTACATTTTGTTAGGTTGCATTTGCTTGTCCATTGCAGGGAGAGGTTATTTATTCTATATTCGATATTGTTATTTTGAGAGAAGTATGTTGTGTTATTATTTGAGCACTAATAAGGTTTATTTGAGCTACAAAGAATTAGTTGTTTGCCAGAGTGAACTATGTTTTGTATATATTATTCTACATGTTACATTGCTTTTAAACTAGAACTCATGTCTGCACAACCCTCAGTCTGAACACCACTCCACCTTCACACATCATAGACAAGATGGGAAGTTCTTGTAATCAGAATGGCAGCAAAGAGTTCTTCCTGCACCCCGCACCCCTTCCACCCTCGATTCCCTCTCTGTAGCTACGGCAGCTGGTTGACCACACTGTAAAATCATGGGATATTCTGCGTGTCTGACATACACGCCCAATAGCAACCGAAGAATCGAATATTTTCCTCAGTCATGTCTTTAAAAACGAAGAAATTGGTCGATCAAACAAATTTGAGAACATTCGCGATGCTCCTCATCATTGTCTATGTTCACAATCCCCTTTAGATCCCACTTGATATGGGTATTACACATTTCACCAATATTTTAAGAAGTGTCGTACGAGTGTTTTATAAGCAATCTGCTTCGCAGACAGATAATTTTCCCAACATTTGCAAATGTGCCGAAGTCAACAACACCCTTGCTGTAACTAGGGCTGAGCCTATAAGGTAAAGAATATAGTTTACATCCGTTTGTGTAAATAAATTAACATGTACTACGAAATATTTTATATGATTGATGTATATCAAGTATGCGGTGATTGTGGAGTATCTGTACGTAGAAGAGATAGTAAGCACTGTTAGCTGACGTATAACGAAGCGAGTGTTACCCATTTCTTCGACTAGACAGCAAATTAAAGCATGGGATGATAGCTCTACTATTGTAGAAGGACTCCTTGAAGCTAGCACACTAGATGGGCAGCAACTTGCTACAAGAACGAGTACACTGTCTGGTCAAAAGTATACGGACATCCCTATCTACTGAAGAATTTATCACCAGGTATCACGAGAGGCAGGTTCGGTAGTAGAAAGGAGGTAGGGAATAGTTTTGTCATTAGAGAAGCAGAATGGGACGGGGAGGAGAGCTCTGTGAATTTGAATGTAGATTAGTTATTGCAAGTCACCTGAGTAACAAACCGATCATGGACGTTTCAACACTTGTAAAACTGAAACTTTCTGGCAGATGAAAACTGTGTGCCGGACCGAGACTCGAACTCGGGACCTTTTCCTTTCGAGGGCAAGTGCTCTACCAAGTTTGGAAGGTAGGAGACGAGGCACTGGCGGCATTAAAGCTGTGAGGACGGGTCCTGAGTCGTGCTTGGGTAGCTCAGTTGGTAGAACACTTGCCCGTGAAAGGCAAAGGTCCCGAGTTCGAGTCTCGGTCCGGCACACAGTTTTGATCTGCCAGGAAGTTTCATATCCGCTGCAGAGTGAAAATTTCATTCTACTTCTAAAACTATCGAAGTTGAGTGTATGTGATATGGTAAAGTGGAAACACGTAGAAACTACAGCAGCTGAAGGAAGACCAGGCAGGGCTGATTCACCAACGTACAGAAACCATCAAATATTATGCGGGATGGCTGTAGAACATTGCTTGATATTAGCGGAAGGAATCAATTATGATTTCTAAAGTGCTGCTGCCCTCAGCTCAGATAGCACAATGACTGTGCGTTGTCAGTTGAAAGGATGGGGTACAATAGACGAGCAGCTCTTAATTTCAGTAGGCAATGCTAAGCGACGCTTGATGCGGTACAGAGAGCGACACCACTGGGAAGCGGATGTCTGGGAACGACTGATCTGCAGTGCAATTCGCGCGGGGATGCTCACTGGCCACTGTTCATGTGTCGAGTACAGTACACTGAAGGTCTTGTATCAATTGTATACATGACCCTGAAAACATCGATTTTCCTGTATTGTTAATAGATGCAATATTTCGATACACGAGTGACTCAAATTCGAAGAAAAGGCTTTTTCTCATTAGATTCCTTCATTTTGATGACATGATGGTCTTTTTAACAAGCAGCTTCGTGAATAATAATAGAACATTAAATCCTTGGCAACAAAGAAAAATTTTTCAGACCTTCTCAGCGTCACTGCAAGTTTCTCTTCCAGCGTCACTGCATGCTCTCTTCCATCGTTTTATGTTGCCCCGTGATGGTGTCCTCCAATTAAACGAATGGTTTCAGCACTGTACAGAGTTCGCCACTGATCTCAATCAATATACACAGTGCAACACAATCAAAGGGTCACTTTTCTCAAACCCCGTAATTATTCCCTATTACGACTTGTAAATTTGAAAGTGGAAATTTGTGGTAAGCTCCTATGGGACCAAAGTGGTGAGGTCATCGGTCCGTAGGCTTACACACTACTTAATCTAACTGAAACCAACTTACGGTAAAGGGCGAACCTCGGAGGTTTGAGGAGGGGGATGGGGGTGGGGACCCTCGCAAACTGTGCCAAGGCGCCTGGGACCACGCGGCTGTACGTTTGATATTTGACTGAAGGGTACCTACAGTCTTCCTCTGTAACGATGCAAAATCAGCGCGCTCTGAGACGTTGCCCACGAGCTCGGCGATGCAGTGTGTCAACACATGGCGGAGAAAAGGTCACAGCTCAGAAGTTCATGTGTGGTGTAAGGTGGAATAATGATGTCACATTGGCACCACTAATCACCAAACCTCTGCCCAGAGCGAACGATAGGAATGTCTTCACAGTGCCTCTTTCCCACATTTTATCCCTTCTTTTAACGTATCCACGATGGAAGTTAGAAACGCGACGCCTTCTGTTGAGATCACGCGATTTTGTTAGGTGTGGCCGAGGGAAACATTTCAGACACATTGACGCTCAGTAACGACACGAAGAGGCCTTAGGGGCTGCCACGAAGGGCGTCAGTGAAACCACCCCTCCCCTTGAGACGTTAACTCCCACACATCTTGCGGTCTGTGGTCGGAAATGACAATTTGTACTGTGATGAACAACAGGTCTACGTCCTAGACAATCTTCCACGCTGCTGACACCCCACGGACGCTCCAACCGATCTGTAAGGACAGCGTGGGCTATCAACCCCATTGAACGTTGTTGCACCACTCTAGATGGCAGTGTGACCTCGATGTACAGTGTGGAACCCGTTCAAAACCATCAGACGAAATTTGAACGCGATCTGGAGAAATGAAGGGTGCTTATACTTTTTCAGCCCTTCTGTTTCGCTCACTGTTGTGGCGTGGTCATGGACGAGTGCGACATTGGCACATGCGCGAATAAAATGGCGAAGAGTCCGGCTAAGAGTCTGTTTTGCCGTTCTGTCAGAGGCCCCCACCAACACTTGTTGAGCACTTTAAAAATGTACTCATCACAGAGAAATCAATGAGAGAATTCCGGACGCCTGCTAGGAGGCACGCCATAATGAAGTGGCGTCAAACGGTTGCCTCCCTGCAGGCGCCTAGGTCTCTCGCAACATGTTTTCTCTGTACAGGAACATTTTTAAGGTGCTCAACGAACATGGGCGGAAGGCACTCAGGATGTTGCTGGAGTGCCTTAGAAGATCCCTTGCCATTTTATTTACACATGTGTCAATGTCGCCCTCCACAAGAGGGCGCAACACTGGAGGACTGGGAAAATATAACAAGATGTTCCAGAACGCGGTCCCTTGTGGTTCCATTATACACACCAGGCGGCCACACTGCTCTCAAAAGATCACATTCAATGGGGTTACTAAGCCACACAGTCCTTACCGAAGGGCAGAAGCGTCTGTGGGGTGTAAACAATGTCAAAGTTGTTAATAATGTCGTCCTGCTGCTCATCGTACTGTGAACTTTTGGTTTCAACCGCAAAATGCGTGGGAAAGGACGCCTCAACGGGAGGAGTGGTTTCATTGAAGTCCTTTATGCTAGCCTCTGAAACTTTTTCATGTTTATTCTGAGCGGCGGTGCATCTGAAATGCGTGATTCCAACACTGGGCGTCGCAGTTCGAACTTCCACAGCAAAAGTGTCAAAGGAAGGGGCTACTACGACCTTCCGGTTTGTGACAAGTCCACGTTGGTTTTGGGCAGAATTTTGATGATATTTGGTGCTTTGTGACATTAACTCACGTTACACAGAACATGAACTGTGGCCTTTTTTTCGCATGTGTTGACACATTAATGCCAGGAGCGTCGCCGAACCCAACGGTGGCGTAGCAAGGTACCACGCTTTTGCATAATTACAAAGGAAGCCAATTTTCAAACATCTACGTCGTAATAGGAAATACTTACGGGTTGATAAAAGGTAATTATTTAATTCTGTTGCACAGTCTACATTCAGTATAAAGCTCTACAAACATTTCTCATTCTTCTTTACCCATACCGAACAATTATTTCTTCTCTCCTCTTTAAAGCCACATTTATCATTAGCCATGTGGAAACAGTATTTAATTTCAGATAATTCTACTTTGTGGGAAAATGTCATCTTCTCCGAGGCAGTTATTGGGTTCCTGGATAAATGTGTGTTGTACTCTTCTACAACTACCCATGAAAAATGTAACGGTTACTCCTTGTATCCTTCTCTTGCAGTGGTTCCATCAGCTGTCGTAGAGCTACAGAATTTGGATACCTGTTTACACGCAGTAGTAAATAATTACGGCACCAGATGTTTAGAAACGAAAAAATGAAGTTAGCCACTATAAGTGATTTCCTACAGTCCCTTCTGTTTGGTCTCATTGCCGACAGACGTGGTCTTGTTCCGTCTCCGGCTTTGGAGAAAGAGAGGAAGACTGAAATGGCCTTTCCCTTCTGCTTCCGTTGGTGGAGGAGTCCGGGGGAACACGCTCTAAAGGCTTGAAGGAGTCCGCTGTTAATCCTAACGACTTCCTGTTGGGCAGCGAAGAGGTACGGAGAGTTAGGCGGATCCAATTTCTACCCCAATTTTTCAGAGCACAGCCATTAGGGGATGGCTGTTAGGTTAAGACATTTCCTTCTGCACAAATGTCGCTGAGACCTTATTCATGTGAGAGCTACTAGACCACTACTTTAATAGCGACGTGTGCTGTAGTCTCCTTGTGAAAACCAATTTACTTGACAAGATTGCTATGCTCATACAGTGACTGGATTATTAGTTTCGGCAATATGTATAGCCACCTTCAAATCCATAAAATCGGCCGGTGGTAGTTATATTATACCATGCTTAAACCACTTTGTCACACCAGAACTCTACAGCATAGTTAAGAACTATGCATATTGAGGGGCCCGGCTTTATGGATCTGAAGATGGCAGTACACGTTGCCTATACTACGAGGGGGAGTTGGAAAATAAGTTTCCCCTGTCGACTGTGGTCAGAGTTGTGTGTGAAAGGAAAATAAGAGATAATGAGATATTAAAGATAACACATATCTTTATCTTTCTACATAACTTCCAAGTACATTGAGACATTTGTCATACCACTTTATAAGCTTCAAAAGGTCTTCCAGGAAAAAGTCAGGGCGTTGCATACGGAGGAAGCGTTGAACGGCTTGTGTGACGTCAGCATTGTTACCAAAGCGCCTTCCGCCGAGAGTCGTCTTCAAAGCAGGAAACACATGGAAGTCGCTTGGTGCGGGATCCGGACTGTAAGACAGATGGTGCAGGCGCTCCCAGTCAAGAGTTGCAATATGATTTTGCGTCGCCGTCACCGTGTGCGGTCTCGCATTGTCATCCAACAGCAGAACGCCAGATCTGTGAAGGCCAGGCCGCTTTTTCCGAATCACCTCTTTCAATGTAGACAGAGTGGCACAGTACCGCACAGCACTGATTGTTGCATCCCACAGAAAGTCCAGCAGCAAAACTCCTTTAGCGTCCCAGAAAACGGTGAGTAGCATTTTACCTGCAGACGGAGTGCTTTTGAACTTCTTTCGGACACGTGATGACGGATGTTTCCACTCCATGAATGCGGCCTTCTATTCGGTCGTGTAACGGTGGACCCACGTTTCATCAACCGTCACAGTCTGAAACGGAAGGTCATTGCCAGATTCATGGTAACGCACGAGCTGTTCCAGGCTGAACGCCATGCATTGTTCCATGTGTGTCGGGGACAGTTGGCGGGGCACCCATCATGCTGACACCTTGCTGTATCGAAGAATGTCGTGGATGATCTTGTGAGCTCGCTCATGTCCGATTCCAAGTTCTGCCGCTACTCCATCGATAATAATACGCCGGTTCGCTTTAATCATGTCATCCACCTTCCTGACATTTCCATCTGTAGTGGGCGTGCGCGTCCGTCGAGGTTTCGGTATGTCCTGCACTTGCTGACATCCATGAATGAATTGCTGGCACCATCTCCGCACCATTTGCCTAGACATCTACATCTACATCTATACTCCGCGAGCCACCTTACGGTGTGTGGCGGAGGGTACTTATTGTACCACTATCTGATCCCCCCTTCCCTGTTCCATTCACGAATTGTGCGTGGGAAGAACGACTGCTTGTAAGTCTCCGTATTTGCTCTAATTTCTCGGATCTTTTCGTTGTGATCATTACGCGAGATATATGTGGGCGGTAGTAATATGTTGCCGATCTCTTCCCGGAATGTGCTCTCTCGTAATTTCGATAATAAACCTCTCCGTATTGCGTAACGCCTTTCTTGAAGTGTCCGCCACTGGAGCTTGTTCAGCATCTCCGTAACGCTCTCGCGCTGACTAAATGTCCCCATGACGAATCGCGCTGCTTTTCGCTGGATCATGTCTATCTCTTCTATTAATCCAACCTGGTAAGGGTCCCATACTGATGAGCAATACTCAAGAATCGGACGAACAAGCGTTTTGTAAGCTACTTCTTTCGTCGATGAGTCACATTTTCTTAGAATTCTTCCTATGAATCTCAACCTGGCGCCTGCTTTTCCCACTATTTGTTTTATGTGATCATTCCACTTCAGATCGCTCCGGATAGTAACTCCTAAGTATTTTACGGTCGTTACCGCTTCCAATGATTTACCACCTATGGCATAATCGTACTGGAATGGATTTCTGCCCCTATGTATGCGCATTATATTACATTTATCTACGTTTAGGGAAAGCTGCCAGCTGTCGCACCATGCATTAATCCTCTGCAGGTCTTCCTGGAGTACGTACGAGTCTTCTGATGTTGCTACTTTCTTGTAGACAACCGTGTCATCTGCAAATAGCCTCACGGAGCTACCGATGTTGTCAACTAAGTCATTTATGTATATTGTAAACAATAAAGGTCCTATCACGCTTCCTTGCGGTACTCCCGAAATTACCTCTACATCTGCAGATTTTGAACCGTTAAGAATGACATGTTGTGTTCTTTCTTCTAGGAAATCCTGACCCATGCACTTCAACAAGGCGGTTGTGAATTTCTGTGGCTGATAATACAGGAGCCCATTCATAAGGGTAACAGCTCTCACTTCCGCCTGTGCCCACGACTCCAAAACGCGCCTTCGCTCCTTAGCTCCAGGAGAAGTCTGAGCGGCTGGCCTCCGGTTTGCGCAGGCACTGCGACAGCGCCCTCTGCTTGACGGCGGTCGACCTCTACTCCATGGTGTATCGGTGTCTTCCACTTGCGCGTACACCTGCCGTCTCGTCTTTCACCCATATCAGACAACTCTGCCCACAGTCGACAGGGGAAACTTATTTTCCAACTAACCCTCTCAGTAATCCACTATTGTGTTAACATATCGATCCTTGTAACTAAATTCGTTTCCACAAGAAAACTACAGTACAGGTTTATAGATCACCTCCTGCACTGAATGATCATGTCAGACGACCATTGAATAGCAATGATTGGAAAGGTCGATGATAGTAAATTGTGACTCACACTAAATCACGAAGCTTTATGTAACGTTAAAAAGGAGCTCCAAGCGCTGTAAGCACTGATAGAAATCAATGAATCACCAATCACCATAGGTACAGAAAGGTGGCTAAAGCCGTAAATAAATCAGCCTGAACCTAGCAATGTTCAGAAAGGATAGATTAAACGCAGTTTGTGAAGGAGAGTTTATTGCTTTCAGAAATAGTTTATCTTTTAGTGAAAATGAAGTAGATAGTCCCTGTGAGTTAATATGAGTATAGTCTATACTTAACAACCGGAATAAGTTAATATTTTTTTTCCTTTTACAGTTCACATGACTCTGATCATACAGTTGTTAGTTCAAAGATTTCTTGAGTCTCACTCAAATAGGCACCTACCAGTACAAAAACAGTGGTGATTTCAATCTGCTCTTGATATATTGGCGAAAATACATGTTTGAAGTAAATGGTAGGAATAAAACGGTGCCTGGAATCTTACTGAATGCTTTCTCAGAAAAGCATTTTCAACAATTCGTTCAGCAGCCCACTCGAAATGTGAATGGTTGTGAAAACGTATTTCACCTCTTAACAATAAATAACCCTAAGGAAATGGGAAGTATCATACTCATCAAAAGTATACGCAAAACACATTTCTGCCAAAAATCTGTTAAAAATTCGCTTGACGCCTTCCCTAAACAGAATCTCCACTCATTCAAATGTGACTATGTAAGCATAGACCATATGTGGTTTGAATCAAAAAGACAGTAACCACGGATACTGAGAGATACATACCAAATAAATTACTAATAGATGGTACGGAACCCCTATGGTACACAAAACAGGGCACGACACAGTTGTAGAAGTAACAAAAGCGCATACCAAATTTAATAGAACACGAAGTCCCCAAGATTCGCGAAGTTTAACAGAAGCTCGAAATTTAGCATCAGCTTGAATTCTATATGCTTTTAGCAGTTTCCACAACAAAACTTCACCTCGAAATTTAACAGAAACTAAGAGATTTTTCTGGTCATGTGTAAAGTACACGGTTGGCAAGACGCAGTCAGTACCTTCACTCCTTCGCGAACCAAGACAAAGTAAATATACCAGAATTCAAATCAAGAACAACTGCCAACGTAATTAACTTAGATGTAGGTATCCTCAGTGTAGTGAATCAGCTTAAAGCACTTAATATATATTGCCTAGAGATGAAGCAGTCGTTACCAAAGGTTTCTCAAAGCAAATCTTTCACCTGGCAAGCGACATGTGGAGTCGCCCCATCTCGCATGAAGATAGTGATGTGGACACAGTAGCGTTCTTGCAAAGCAGAATCAGGAGTTTCACAGGGAGATCCTTGTAACCTGCAGATGTCACTGTGCACCAGACAGCGCCACGAAGTATCATCTCCTTTTAAGACAAAGCGATAGATTAGAACTCCAAATGCTACACTTCTGTGAATTCAAGGCACATTACAGAGTAAAAGTGCTTCATCCATCCGACGAAAATTCCTGAACCACATGTTATCCATGTCCTCGCGCGTCAAAAAACGATGGGTAAAACCAAAGCGCTGTAACTAACCTTGGTTCTTCACTTAGTTCACATTTTGAATCTTTTATGGATGTTAGTGTAAAATGTGCCCCAAAATCTTTTGAGCTGTTGACCAGCGGAGAGAGAATTCACGTTATACAGCTAGAGAACTGGTTGCAGAATTTAAGGAATCTGTTGCATGGTCATCTATAGCTACTGCAACTTTATCAACAACAGCCATGGGAATGTGCTGCCTCCATGTCCCTGCTGCACCACTTAGTTCAACTGTTTTTTTTTTTTTTTCAAATTTCATAATTATACTCTTTAATCCCTTAACTGACATGGGCCTCTGTGCTACTGTTTTAGTCGGCGATATTCCTGCAGCGCTGCGATTCTATTGCTGCCGTTCTTATAAATCAACTTTACGAGCAGTGAACGGTCTTTCTTCTCAATAACCCTTTACACTAACAGCCACCTCACAAAAGAGAACGACATGCATTGCAAAGTGACAAACATAATAATGACGTCAAAACAGGAAACATTTTACATTCTGAGTACTTACAGCGCCTTATTTTCATATCGTGGCAAAAAGAGGAACTCTCATTTTTTTCAGCATACTTTGCGAGCGTCCCGATTAACACCTACAATGTTTCAGTATCCTCCGATGCATACATCCCACGCCGCAGCACTTGCAACACTGATATTTTAATTCTAACCACCCAGTATGAAGTAGAACACAATGAAATCCCCATTTCACCACAGGAGCCATTGGAGGAGCAAAAACGATATGTCGCATCCCATTGATAAAGCGAAGATCTATGTGCGAACAAACACAAAATTAATTTGTTTTTCGAGGTGATAACTTAAGCTTTGTGGCCGTCCTCAGAAAATTTACACAACATGACAAAGTGAAACAGTCGGAAGGGGAGAAGCAAGTCAAAATAAACTTCTGGGGTTGAAAGAGTATGTGAGTCATTTCACTGAGTAAAAAATCGACTGAAATTTGCGAAGAACTTGGCAGTATTGGCCCACACATCCGTAGACGTTGTAACCATTCAGCCCTGGATGCATTCACTTACTTAGTTGGAAAGGATGTCCTAATGTGATTGTATCTCCTCCTAAGGCCAACTGGTCTATAACTGTTGTCTCTGGTCTTGTATGTCCTGGATTTTGGCACTCCGACTGAGTGGAAGTCCGAGCTGATGCCACACATGATCTTTCGGATACATATCTGGGGACCTTGCTGGCTACTGGAGTATCTAAACATCACGCTGACAGTTCATAGAGACACATGCCATGTGGGAACGAGCATTGTTCTGCTGAAAAATGGCACCACAATACATGTCGTATGAGAGGAGAAGATTCAGGATGCCCATGATGTACCATATCCTCAGTCTGTATGAGCCATGAACTTAAGCAACATCCGATGGTTTCTCACCCCATGATACCAAGAGTTACACAGCTGCGCCTGCCCAAAACATTAGAAGAAGGAGACCTCTCCCCAGGTTGCTGCTGTACTCGCCGCACTCTGTGTAGATGATCATGTGGGCAGTACAGGATCGTGATTCATAGCTGAACACAATGCGACCCCTTTCATGAACAGTCCATGGTTCCTGATCGGGATACCAAACTACACGACGCCATTTCGGTTGTGGTGTTAATGGCAGCCTACGCATCAGACTATAGTTCCCTGGTCCAGGTGCAGCTAGCCTCCAATCAAGGCTGTAGTATGAGCAGAGTGTTCTACAAAGTTCATTATTTGTTCACTAAAGGCAGATGAGATGTCACGTGATTACAATGTGCTTGGCGCAAAATACGATGAACTTTCCTGTGGTGTTCAGACGTGATCGACCGGAACATTGACGACGATTATGCCAGCCACTTCCCCCCCACCCCCTCCCCCGACCCCCCAACACCCACGTTCCCATACACTCCACCATATGAGGCTACTGTCACATCCGAATGCACCACAAATATGAATACTGTATGATTCCATCAGCTGGACAAATGAAGACCATCAAGGAGGTCACTTTCTACATTTACATCTACATTATTACTCTGAAGTTCACAATTAAATGCCTCACAAAGTTCATTGAATCACCTTTAAGGTATTTCTCTAGCATTCTACTCTCGAACAGCATGAGGGAAAAACGAAAACATGAATCTTTATGTGCGGGCTCAGATGTCTCTTATTTTATTTTATTATGGTGACCATTTCTCCCCATGTAGATGGGCACCAACGATATACTTTCGCATATCGAGGAGAAAGTGATTGACGTTTCACGAGAAGATCACGTCTGTGGCACTATGTTCCCTATTTCGCAATAATAAAAAACAAACTGCCCGCTTTGAACTTTTTCGATGTTCTCCAGGATGATATGGATGATGATGAAGTTTGGTTTGTGGGGTCCTCAACTGCGCGGTCAACAGCGCCCGTACGAAGTTCCAATTTTTACACCGTCCATTTTGTTTTCACAATCCAATCTAGTCACTCTCGCAAATGATGATGATGATGACGATGATGATGATGATGATGAAATGATTAGGACAACACAAACAGCCAGTCCCTGGACACAGAAAATCCCCAACGCAGTCTGGAATCGAACCAGGGACCCCATAATCGAGAGGCATCAATGCTAGCCCC
This sequence comes from Schistocerca cancellata, assembly GCF_023864275.1. NCBI lineage: Eukaryota > Metazoa > Arthropoda > Insecta > Orthoptera > Acrididae > Schistocerca > Schistocerca cancellata. The sequence goes on along the minus strand of NC_064634.1, from coordinate 285,017,299 downwards.
TAGACCACGAGCTGTGGACTCGATGTGCTCCGTCGATCATATTTCAAGCGGATTCCACAATGCGCAGCAATATTCTAACTGAGGGAGAACAAGGGTAGTGTAGGAGCCCCTGTGTACCAAAGGTGTGCCAATAAATCACAGTTTTCGGTTCGCTTTCCCCACAACGTTATCTATGTGATCGTTACTTAATAGTTATATTTAAGTACGTACTTGATTTCATAGCCTGTAGATTCGTTTGATTTATCGTGTTAACTGTGTTAGGTGCTGATAATGCTATGCCACACATGTAGACAGAATCTCCATGTACACAGTGATCTTTCAACATCTGATGCTGTTCAAGCCACTTTTATACCCTTCCAGGCCTGGTACCAACACTAAACACGAACAAGCCTAATGCATTCTGGTGGCGATACCACCTATCACTGACAATTGCATGTCTATAATCATTCACATATCTGCCACTGTTGTTTACATGTGGAAAGTTACACTGACATCCGACGAGGTGTTCTGGGTGATTCACTTTTTTGTAAGGCGTTACATATGTATGGACAACTGGTTAGATAATACACTGTTTCCTAGAACTGCCAGTAATGAAATTGATGCTGTTGATAGGCAAATTTCCCCTTACTTGGACGTCAAGAAATCACGACTATGGAAGGTAAACCTCAAGAAGGTATTGCATCACAGGACTGTAACTGTTCAGTGTATTCCTAGACATACAGTCGTTGTAGTTCTGTGAGGATGCTCGCAGGTGATACAGCAGTATACGGGAACGTCAAGTCGTCAGAAAAAACTTCAAGATTAAAATAGATCAGCAAAGACTGTTAGCCGACGCTGGTCATGATTAATGGATGTAATTTGGTTAAGATATGAAAAAAAAAACACTTTCATGTTCACCCAACTGGCGACGAGTCACTGCAATAAATCATAAGTGTCGAAATCTATGAAAACATCTCTGGTTCGTCTGAAGGAAGGAGGACATAAACTTAGTTTTGTGAAAGACAGAGTGTGACGTGACAGCCAGCGGTGGCAGGCAAACCGACAGACTGAGCTCTCATATTACCGGCTGAGGTGCCCAGTGAATGTGCTGCACAATAGAATAAGAGGCAGGGCTTAGCCCTTCAGACGCAGTTAATGTAGGTTTGATATTTGTGTGCCTAGGTTGGACTTTATAGGAGGTGGAGGAGGAGGAAGAGGCAGATTTTGTACGCACAAATCATTGCAAATCACCTATTTTCTGGGAAAAACTTCCGGTAACTTTGACTGCGAGTAGCTGCAGCTTGTGAAACGATGAACATTGTATCCAGTGAGAATCAAACCATACTGTATAATTCAGTTGCCCCTATCGACAGGTATTATGCAACTCGCAACACCGTCAAAAACTACGATTGAAATTTTCGTACCTCCCACTCGCTAAACGCAAATTATTAGTCTTACAGAAAAACGGAACAGTACTTTTTTGTAAGAAATTTAATCTAATCCCTCACTAGTCAAGATTTCTACTATGTTGTCTGTGGGATTCCCTCCTATCACTGAACAAAAATTTACGACTACACGAACAATTCCAAATATTGTTTGATCTCTACTGATAGGGCTATCATCCCACCAGCAAGTCGGCTGCTTGGATGACATTTTTAATCAAACATTCCTGTGAGGGTAATGAAAGAAAAGCGACTTACATAAACGTTGTACTAAAACTAATTACATTGAAAATTCGGTCCAAACATAGCCCTTACAAGCACGATAGTTTTGTATTAAGAAGGCATGATGGGTGTAATGATGTACACGAATTGTTTATGGTATGCTACCGAAATTCACGAACTTAACACAAAATTTAAGTAAACGTCCGTTTATTAATTTGTAAGTGCTCAGCTGGTGGCATAATGAGGCCAGTCGATGAAAACCAAAACAGGGCAAATGTGGGGGATAACTCGTGCAGTAGCAAATTTTTGCACAGTTTAGGGAGGAAGTGCCATGAAAACATACTAGAAATGCTGACTTGGGGGGGGGGGGGGCAAGTGTTCTAGTGGGATGCATGTGAAGGTCGCTTTTGTACGTTTTTATTGTATCTATAACTCTATAATATGGCCTCTATAGAAACTGTATTTGCCTACATTAAATTTTTTCCACGTGGTATCTGAATGCGTTGGGAGTTGCATAAAATACAGTGGAAAAAGCAGCTGAATCGCCCTGCACATGAATTATTAATGCAACGAACATTTAAACACAAATTTCTATTTGTTTTGACGTATCATTGCATTCGTCTCAGTGATACAGTGTTTGCAATAAAAACTGGCAAAGTTGCTGCATTTAGACTAAACATAAAATTACACCACTGATTAAAACTTTTATTTGTATTTCAATGGTAAAACTACAGAAGTGTGCATTCCTTCAAACAATAACTATTATCAACAGATTCATCTGAAATAGATATCACGATGATCCATTAGGGAGTTCAAACGCTACATCACTCATTAAAAGTAAGCAATATTCAAATTGAGTTAATACGCAGTAATTCAGATATGTAGACTGAAATGTGTATCGGAGCTAGAGGTAAATTTACATTACTGTAATAATAGTCGGTACTGTGGCAAAACAAACGCTGTATCATTTGAGACCTACAGGGGCGAGTAAGTATGTCGGGACAGACCCCAGTTCACTGCTACTAGCGCCATGGCATCACCTGTAGTAGCATACAAAGTATTGCACCGTGATCTAAGAATTAAATTAAAAATTAAAGTAACGGTTCCTAACTCTGTCAATATAAGCTTCAGTATATTAATGTTAAAATTGTTAAATCTCAGAATTATCAGATGAATATATTTCTGATAAATACATTGTTTTAGGGAAAAGTGGCGCTGAATAATTATGCTAGAAAAGCAAAAATTGTTCAGAGTGTGCAAATTTATGTCTCAATCAACTGTTATAAGTCTCATCTTGATCGGAAAAATTTTTTGGTCAAAATCGACGTATATACGAAAAAATGAAGGCACTAAATATTAGACTCATATTTAGCCTCAGTTTCATATAAGAAATTAACTAAGTGACTTCATTAAGATGTCTTTATTAGTCTTCAGGTAAAATACCAAAAATTAAATTTGAAACAAAAAGTCCTTATTCGTAATAAACTGTTATTTGTATTAATGATAGAAAGTTCTGAGTACAGTATTCCACTAAAATATAGAAAAAATACATCCGTAGCGAGTTTCAAGACTCTAGTGCAGATGTCAGACAATACAAGGACTCATAAAGAGGTAGTTCAGAGGTCGATTTCTATTGTCGATTCCGTTTTAAAAATTCTAGCCGGCAAAGTTTAAATTCAGCTAAGCTGAAACTTCTTCAGTAACCAAAGCCAACGTAACTTTAATTATATGAAAATTACGAAGATTGTAAATTGATACATAACAAAGTTATTAAATAATACGTGTCCGATTGTGTGCCGCCCATAATGTTCACAAAACCATGTGGCAAGTGGTGAGTTTATTTTCCATTTCTATGTCGAGCAATTAACTCTGATGATTAGAGGTCAGGTCGAAAGAAAATTGTAGTTGGAACTTACCGTAGAGATTGCCTCTGAACCTGCTCATTCTGGTGTTTATCTTAGGGACATTATTATTATTATTATTATTATTATTATTATTATTATTATCAGGAATATTACTGTGTTTGTGTGTGTGAACTTTTACTGAGTATATTAATTAGTTAGAGCACCAAACTTTAATTTATATCCATAGTTGCCGATCCTGCTGCGTAAATAAAGAGTAGAAACAATTTCTTTCAGTGAGCACAAAAACAATTTCCACTTACGGAATGGAAATTATGGTCAGTATGTTCTCCTGACCGCAAAAATAGTTTTCGCGCTCTTGTAAAGACAGGAATGGATGAACAAATTCCATATTAACCTGCCGTCTCACAATACCAACGTTCATAAAAGCTCTGAATACTAACTTATACTTCCATTATGTGATGCATGTGATCCCATATAAGCGGTTCTAGGCGCTACAGTCTGGAACCGCGCGACCGCAGGTTCGAATCCTGCCTCAGGCATGGATTTGTGTGATGTCCTTAGGTTGGTTGGGTTTAAGTAGTTCTAAGTTCTAGGGGACTGATGACCTTAGAAGTAAAGTCCCATAGTGCTCAGAGCCATTTGAACCATTTTTTGATCACATATAAGTAATTATTCCGCTCAGCACCTTTTGTAACTAGTGTTCCTTTTTAGCTATTGTCAAATACAAAATGTATGTTTAACATGCAATAGTAAAGGATTCTCAGAACACGATATACTTCAATATGGAGGAAGTAATTTAAAACAAGACAGGAACTAACTGCACAAACAACATTTTATATTTCCTTTGTCTGTTAAATACCTAACACATACACAGTTTGTTCCAGACGTTGTCGAAACTTCAATTAAACTTATTTAATATTAAACTTTCGTATACATTTTTTAATCTTCAGTATCCTCAATGTAATAATGTAGTTAGGTTTGTTAAAAACGTTTTATTCAAGTGAAATATGAAGTTTTATACCTACAAAGTACAGGATGATTATAATTAAAGTTAAACCTACAAACCGCTGTAGAAATAATACCACTGGTCAGAATGACATCAAATTGCAAATGAATATTATAGGAGAAGGGTAAAAACGTATGGCAGAAGAAAAATAAATAGTTACAATATGTAGCAATAGATGGCGTGGTAAGCATCATTATTTAATAATGATCGATTACAAATGACAAAGGAGTGATACAACAACGCCTAAGGTGTACGTTTGACGTTAAAGAAACTTTACCACTCAGTGTACATGGGTGTACAGGTGTGATATTGTTAGTTACATATGCCCATCCACCTCGAAAAGTCATATCATATCGGGGGGGATCGGTTTTTAATTGTCCTGAGGCCAAAGACTGCATAAAAAGCATAAATCACATCAGTTTTTCATTACTCCGAGGCCAAAAACCGCATGAAAAGCATCGATCAAAATCAAATCGGATTATTACTTCCGTGTGACTGTTGCAAAACATGTTGTTTGCTGTCCACCGTTTTCTGCAACAAGTTGAAATCGAGGAACATTATGTTCCACAACTGATCGAAGTGTTTCTGGGATCACGTTCAGAATGTGTTGCGCAATTCGTGCCTTTAATGCAGCTAAGTTTGCAATCGGAACAATGAATACAAATCTTTCAGGTTGCCCCACAGCCAGAAGCCACTCAAATTAAGGTCAGGTGATCGGGACAGCCAAGCTGTAGCGAAATAGCGGCTGATAATTCTAGCGTTTACGAAATGGCGCTTCAGCAACAGCTTAGCTGGATTTTCACTTTGCGGAGGTGCGCCATCTTGCATAAAAGTGATCCCATCCAAACATCCACACTGTTGGAGAGCTGGAATAACATGGCTGCGCGAAGGACTCTCATAGCTCTTAGCAGTGACTATTCTGGTAACAGGACTGGAAACACCTCTCTCTTCGAAAAAAATATGGCCATACGATAAATGGTGCTGTAAACTCGCACCACACAGTGACCTTTGCAGGATGAAGTGGTACTGTTTGATTTGTGTCTGGATTATCCGCTGCGCATATTCGACAATTCTTTGTATTGACATATCCTATCATATGGAAGTGGGCTTCGTCTGTCCACAAAATCTTCCACGGCCATTCAATGTCCTCTTCTATGCGAGCGAGAAATCCTAAAGCAAAGCTCTCTCTTGCTGGCAGGTCAACAGGAAGCAATTCATGCACATGGGCAATTTTGAATGGATAGCAAAGAAGGATGTTTCGTAGAATTTCACGCATCATGTTCACGGGTATGTCCAATGTTCGGGCAATTCTCTGTTCACTACACAAAGAGAACCCGTCTTTTCGAATTTCCGAATCATTTTCCCCAGACCCACATCAGGCATCGGACCAACGTCTTTTTTCAAACCCTTCAGTGTCCGGATCTTCTGCAGAGCGACGTGCGCACAGTCGTCATTCTTGTAATACAGCGTTTTAGGCAGAGCTCGATCCTGCATTGAGATAGTCATGGTGACCGTCGCAGACACGAAAGGTGGAAAAGCGGTGCACCCGGCACGTTTATACCAACTTCAATGGGTCGTGCACATGCAGGTGTTTTCATTTATGTATTCTAACACATACTGTGCCATCTATTGATAAATTTTCACATTATTTTTTTTCTGGCGTGTGTTTTCCCCATCCTCCGATAATAGTCCGTTGCAGTTTGATGTCATTCTGACCAGAGGTGTTACTTATACAGCGTTTTGAAAGTTTAACTTTAATTATAATCACCCTGTATATTTTACTTAAAATATCGACAGAAGTGAATTAGTAGTATTAGTCTTGACGTATCTCCTTTTCTCCACCTCAGAAAGAACTTTTTTCCAAAAATAATTTCTGTGAAAGTTTGTTTAGTATAAGAATTTTCACATTCTGGAATCTACTTTTGTAGAACTGAATAATACTTGAATAACCAATATTATATCTTGTAATTCAAATTCTTAGGTTTCTAAAAATGTAATTTTTTTTCAAAAACAATGTGTTAATTATGAAGTAACTTACATTACAAAGTCTGTTTTTCGAGAAAATTCTCGCAGGAAATTCGTGTCCTATATATGGACCAACTCACAACAGACAATAAGGAAGAAGCAGGAGAGAAAGGTAAGAAAATTATATTTTGTTATTTAATTATCTCATCACAATGATAATTAAGTAATACAAGAATGGTGAAACTTGTACTTAAAATGCACTTACCCTGTTTTATGTTCCACTTTGTTTCATACTGATTGTACACGTACAGTTAGACGAGAGCTTGTTGTAATCATGTACATTGCTCACGTTCCCATAAAAAATATGTAGACAAACGACTGATTTCTCATTAAACTTAACATTTAATTGAAATGACAATCTGAAGCTGCCTGAATCAGGGAAAACGCAGCATTGGTAAATAAATAATAATTACAACGCTGAAAACAAGACAGTTTATTTCTTGCTGTATCATCCCCTCTGTAAGTTGGAAAAAGTTCCTAAGAAAGAATAACTTTCCATAATTTGTAACAGAGGATGACTCACCGTTGGAGAAGGCTGCCAACTGTATTTTGACACCTGCGACATACAAAGTGCACCATCCGAGAGTGGAAGGAAGAGGGTAAAAATGCTACTGGTACTTACACACTCTTCACCACACTGAAAACAGTCTTTGTAGATGTAGAGGCATTTGTGGAATGCTTCTCTATCAAATCTGAATTACGATAACTTTAATGAAAACTTCACAACCCAGCAAGAAGGATGAACCAGATGTCAGCGAGAAATGCGATTTCATGCTTGTGTAGGTTGAAAGGTCAGTGTCATGTCAATCGAACTTAATGAAGGACTGTTAGGAGACTTGTAAATACGAAAGCTACTGCCAGGATGACTTACCTACTTCAGAAAAGTAATGTTTTTAAAGTAAATTGCCGTGAATTTGCATCTAACGACTGAGGGAAGTCACGGGAAACCTAAATCTGGCTGGCGGGAGAGACATTTGAATGACTCGTCTCCCAAATAGTAGTCCAGTGTCTTGTCACTGCGCCAACTCACTTGTCAAAGTATGCAATAGTCATACAGCTGTGAAATCTAACGTGACCTAAGTAATCTGCCTATGGCAAATGATTTGTCATACCATGACATTTCCAGTTGCATTAGGCATGCTTTTACGATAGAGATGGGCTTGTGGAACCAATGAGTCTTATGCAGCATAGAGCCTGTCTGGACAATGTAGTGTGACCACTGCACAGGGTCAACTATGTTTTAGCCGGCCGCGGTGGCCGTGCGGTTCTGGCGCTGCAGTCCGGAACCGCGGGACTGCTACGGTCGCAGGTTCGAATCCTGCCTCGGGCATCGGTGTGTGTGATGTCCTTAGGTTAGTTAGGTTTGTTCTAAGTTCTAGGGGGCTTATGACCTAAGATGTTGAGTCCCATAGTGCTCAGAGCAACTATGTTTTGTTAGACCACTATAAAAGGCTGCACAGCTTAGCCCTGCTAATAGTAGATTCGGGAGCACAGCAGCAGGTGGGTTTTAAAATAAATATGCCAAACACATGATCCTTACACAAAAGTAAAATTTTGTATCGAGTAAATAAAAATGTTAGGTGGTCACAGTTCGATCTTTGTATCACTAGTAACATATCCTCCGTTAAGGCTGCATTTGAAATGCGAACTTCCTTTACGTATTTTGACCGTTATTATAGATGTGGGGATACATTTTATCACTTTATATAAATATTGTGTCTGTATGTCTCTGACATAATTTTCAAATATGTTTTAGGCACATAAATATTTTATGTTATACTGTTCATGTATTTTATGGACATTTGAAATGTGAAAATAATCGTGTTACACATAAACATTATGTGCTTGTGTGTTTGATATCTGCACCTTTAAAATGCTGTTTGCCCAGGTTTGTTTCCTTTATGCCCAGGATGGATATTTAATTGTCTGCCCAGTAAGTAGTTTAATGGACATTTTAATAGTGAAAATAACACTGTGATACATAACCATTGTTAGCATGTATGCTTTGTTATTTTCTTCTTCCCTAAACCGGTGCTAGCTCAGATCCGTTTCACTTAAGCCCAGCATGGAATGTCAACTGTCTGTGTAGCATCTTATTTTAATGGAGCATAAGTGCTTTGTACAGTTACAGAAGTAAGAAGACGTTAGCTGCACCCTTTGTGTTTTTTGACATGGAAATAACACTGACATATCTGCATATGTGCACTGACATATGTGAACATATGAACTGAAATTTTGCACACATAAATTGACAGAAGCTTTTTGTGAAATGATTCAGAAGTGAAAAAGCTCTATTAAAATTTTTTGGAACAGGGCGCTTAAAATTCAGATGCTCTTGAACTTGGCAGTTACGTTGTGATTGTGTGTTTGTTTTTAGTGACTGGTATAACTCTGTGCAGTGGTCAGCTGTTTTGATTTAATGAGGTGAAATATTAGGCTGTGGTTGGATGTTGATATGATGGGAGAAGAGGGGGAGTTCATGAGGTGAGGCATATGATGACATCTGTTTGCCCCTGTCACTATATAACCTTCAGCAGACAGTTGAAAGTCGTACTACAATATAGTGCCTATAGTTATACTACTCATATACACCTTTTTTTTACCTTCAGCACTTTTGTAGTTTCTCAAATAGCCTAATTACAGAACTACATCTTGCATCTTTTTCCATATGTAAAACCCTCCTGCTCTCTCCAAATAATAACCTGATTTAATTACATTAATGTTCATTTACCTATTTTCAGTTTTCTCTTATAATTAGAAACAAAAGGGATTTTCCCCATTGTCTCTTCTGCCAGTTGTTCCCTGCATCTGTAGATAAGTCATGTTAGTTGTTATTAAAATCAGAAGATATTTCGTATGTGTCATATATCCAGCTTATAATGTTTACAGTTTTATCATAGTTCGTTCTCCTAAAGAAATTAATTGACTGCCGTCTGCTAAACGCCTTTTATCGACCTAAGTTTTCCACAATGGTGTGTTCAAGTCTTCCCTTTATGTAGTCCTTATATATGCTCTTTTCTGTTTCTGCATAGTCTTCTTTGCTTAATACTGGTTAGGCATTTGCCCGCTTAACGTTCATACAGCTGCTTCCTTTTCTCCAAAAGTTTCATTAATTTACCTGTTATCTGAATTTATCTGACCTATAGACATGCATGGTTCTATGGCTTATAGAACGTTACACGTAGGTGAGTTATTCAGTCACCTGGAACTGGTATCTGTTGAGGTGAGTACACTTGTGATGCTCAACCCTGGAGAACAACCGCAGGGCCGCCAATGTCCTGTGGCCCGTTTAGTTGCTGCGACAGTTGCTGGTGAGCCCGGTGGGTACAGATGCTTGACAGGAAATGGATAAACTAAAAAGCTATAAATCTGGACAGCATTCGGTCGCTTAGAAGAATGCCAAATGCGCCTGACTTGGCAGTTTTCAGACAAGCTGAAAGACGCCTTCTTACAATCCTATTCTAAGATAATTCACAGTCAAATGATACAGTAAATCAGAATACATCTGCGGCCTCAGTAAAATGAGGCACATCCGCCAATAGAACAAAAGTTTTAGTATCAGTAAAACAACACAATTTGAAATTTTCACAATGACCCTCTGAATTGACAACTTTCAAACGTTTCATAAGATTTCAATTAACGATATCTGAGATGATGGGATTGCGCTATTGCTATCATCCCTGACTGCTATGTATCTTTATCTATTTTATTTCTTGTTCTTGTTTGTTTCGTCATGAAACGTTTGTCGGAACATTGCATTTTGCACAATAACTCAGAGAATGAAAGCAGCATGAGCAACTTATATTTTGTCGTAATTGTGTACTTACTTAGTTAACATGTTGCAATTATTGTCAGATATTACAATTGCTAATGCAAAATCATGGTAATTTAAGACGTGCTCAGTTGCATGTGTTAGTTGACACCACCTTCGAAAACAGAGCGAAATGATGCTCCGCACAAGCAGGCCTAAACATTTATTTATACAATATTTAACAAGAAACTGTTGTCATTTAACATGAGCTAATTTCCGCAAAAATACTGGCTTATTTATGTATGAACAAACCTTTACTTGTATTATTTGTGTATAGTCTAAATGTGACAAAATGTTTATAATATTCCGTTACTTAAATAGTGCTGAAATACATTAGTTTAGCCCCGGAAGTAGTAAAGTTGCGTCACATTATGTCTGTAGAACTCAACGACGATGTATTTTGGTGGGGATGGCCTTTAGCCAGTGCAAAAGCAGGGAATGGCGGAACACCACAGGAGCCACGTGGGGACAGATATTTTTTCGCTCAAGGGAGCGATGTTAGGCATTTTTCATTGAGATATTGAGGAAGATACTTTTGCATTCGTTCTTGAAGAAGGGAGACCTGCTGGTGTTACAGTGTGTTTCTCGGTCGAGTTGGCCGTAGATTCTCGGTAGTAAATGGCAGCTTAGATACTTCAAATTTTGAGGACACTTTACGTTAAGTTCTGGAAAAAAGGCACATCTGCAAGTGGTAACGACGTGATTCGGTCATATGGGTGACTGGTTCTGGGCCGTGAACGACGACTACGGCAGCCCTACTTTTCCCGACAGGATTACAGAATTGAGAATAGAGTATGAGCTTCGTTATCTCGCGTGTGTTAATTTGGAACTCTGAACTCCTTTGAGCTGGTGAATATTTATTGTGTTGTTATTTTGAAATGGAGTTAGTTTTCGCGCTTCTTGGATGACTGTTTAGCTTGGAGAGTCTGCTGTCAGTCTCGTAACGCTCTCAATGCAACTTTACTGCATTTGAGAAGGTTATTTTCTGTCTGTATTTTAACTGAGTATCGTAGAACTCCTTTTCGCTTCGATGAGATAAACATTATTCAATACACTTTTCTGTTGTCTACATCAATTACAGACGTTAGAACAGAACCATTTTTATTAAACTATTCATTGAGCTTTTACTTAATATTTCTCTTTATTTTTTAAATTCGCAATTCTAATCAACTAACAGACTATTTGACTGCAGTATCACAAATACAGATTACTATTTGCAACATGTTCGCTCTTGGGCATGATAGCAGACGTGCGCTGCTTGACCTTGTGACTACGTCGAGCTATTCCTTTTGAACAGGGACTTTCATAGGCGTTTTACCTAAGATACGAGCAACTAAGTAAAGACGCGATTGGTTTTCTCGTATGGACAGCTAGTATAGAGCTAATTGTCAACTGAAAACCGATAGGTAACTTCACACTTAGCTTTTTGTCTTTAGCTAATCCCGCTTTTCCACTTTGTGCTATCAAACTTTTTTTTAAGATTGTCTATATATTTTTGCTTCACCTGCTGTGTTTTGTACAATCTTCTCCAGCCACTTCAATTTGAAATCTCATGCGTCATCCAATAATACCTTATTCTTTTTGCTTAGTTTATCCTCTTCTACTTTAAGAGTTTCATCTCTTACACGTAAAAATTAACAATTCGTCGTATTTCTTTTCCCCGTGGCACTTTGTTGCTTCACAAAACCTGTGGATGTTTGAAAATATTGAAATTCTAACACATCAATACTCCACGTTTTAGCAATTTCTTCGTCTTTTATCGACATTTTACGCTAGAATAAAATGTAGTCAGACTACATGTCAGCACCTGGAAACGTTTTACCTTCTTTTAAATTATTGTACTACTATTATCCGAGACATTACGGTGCCTCCCTATCCTTCTTACGCATACAGTCTCCATTCTTGGTGCTTAAAGTACTTGTTTGGCATAGTTAAATTGTTCTCTGTTCAAAACTGACAGATTACGTGACGGAGTTGCAAGTCCTAATGGACTTCTACTGGAGTTTATCCTTGCTTTCATCCATGATGCGGTACCAACTATGTTGAGGCCACATTCACTAACGTTGTTAATTCCGGTTAGTCAGTCATCCGAATTACTGTCGCAGTAACTACCAAAAAGGTGGATGACCCTTTTCAGAAAACATATTAGGGTGACCTCTCCACAAATAAGCTTGGTACCTGGTTACACCTATGATTCGTCACTCCAAACGCGACAAGCTCCGTGGCTTATGGAGCGTACAGGGGTGCACACAAAATAAACCTTGAATGTACGCCTCACGTATATACGGTGTATCGCTAAACTAAAGGCCTTACCTCCTGGAACACAGCTGTCCCCTTCCCTCAGACCTTCCTCATCTGCTGCGGTATCTGCCAACGCCGTGACCCACGATTAGTTCGCATTGCAGAGCCGACCTACGGAAAACAGAACAATCAAATTAACATACACTTAAGAGTGTCGAATTACTAGGATCGTTCATAGTGTTTGCAACATTACACGTTCAAGAAACAAAACACATTTCTAGATTTGTGCAAATTTGCTACTTTCCTTTCAAATTCGGATATATTTCTGAACATAAACGACCAGTTTCAAATTATTATTGTAAAGAGTAGATATAGCTCCAAAAAATAGTTCCTTGTCGTAATAGTTGCTTCGTCACTAAAAGTACGTTTTGCCGAGCGAGGTGGGCCTGAGGTGAGCACAGTGGACACAGTCGGTAGGACGACGCTTCAGAAACTCGCTCTGCCATCCAGATTTATGTTTTCCTGGATCGTTCTAGGTAAATAATGGGTTAGTTCCTTTGAAAAGGTCACAGCCGAATTCCTTCCCCATCCTTTCGTCATCCAAGCTTGTGCTCCGTCTCTAAGGACACGCTGTTGATCAGACGTTAAACTCTATCTCTCATCTTCATTTTAGATATACATTTTCCAATCAGCCGATCAGTGTGAGTTATAGCAATGTATGCACGTTATTTGATATTTACTCATCGAACCGATTATGAACACAGTGCTTTTAAAATGTGAGCGAAATCAAAATCAGATAATTTAATTTACCAGAGGGCATCCACCGTAAAATTTCATAGCAAGGGCATAGCAAGTTGAAGAAATTAAAACAGAGGGACAAGATAAACTCTGCTAGTGGTTGAGGACTTTAAAAAAGTAGAAAACAAAGTAAGTCTTACAAAGACCTGTTCCTTGACCATTGTTTAGCGAGAGAAGCAAGAATCAGATAGCACTCTATTTCGAAGGTGTCTTTACGATGAGAAGTGGCGGCAGGTTTTGTGATATTTGCCTCAAGGAGTTCTATAACTGAAGACGTGGGTGAAATAAATCTCCTTGGTAAGCAGAGCTAATATTTTTCCATGTAGGTGACGTTGCGTCTAGTGCCTTTGCTACTCACTTGTGCTTTTCGCAGTGATAGTGTACAGCGACGCTGTTTTTCCATATCTGAATAGATAGAGTGAGCTGACATGTAACTGAACTTCTGCATTTCTTCGATCGCTAATACTGGTGCAAGATGCTTGTGACGAACCATTTATTTCATAAGCTACTACGTGGAGATAAAATCATGGTTAACGGAACTTTGTCTGTATAGCTTTTTCAAGATTATAATGCATGTATTCAGGAAATCGTTACTTCACTCTACACCTTAACTGCATATAATCTAGAGACAACGTCTTGTTGAAATTGTTTAATGCATCAATGTAGTTTTCTGTTTCCATGCTTGTATTCAAATGATTGTTAATATTAACATTGCTTATCAGAGACATATACTTACTTTCAAATATTAACTTTCAACTGCCCATGCTTTCTTCGCTATAAGATAGGAAGTAAATTTAAATAGGGGTTTGATTTACGTTACGTATGTCCTTTAAATTATTAATAGCATACTTACCATGAACTCTCCGACGCACATTGCACAACCCCGTGATTAGTTTCTTAAACGATTACGCACGCATAGCGCTCTGCGTGATTATTTAATAACTACTGCATAGCAGCACATTGAAAAAGGCTGCGTGATTTATTTTAGGTCAAAATGCAGCAAAGTGATTAACTATAGTTAGTTATGCAAAGCAGTGCAAATATTCCGTTGCCCAAGTTAGCAAAAATTTTTAGGCCGATAGATCATTCGTAGGTGTGTTTAGGGAACACCAAACATTTATCTATTTCTATGAAACTTCATTGTAACATCAGTAATTGCAGATGGTTGCTCCATACGATAGTGACATTTACCAAGTCTTACTGGTGTTACTCAGATAATTGCTTTTCATGCTGAAACCATCAATTATTAAAGTCAGGGAACAGATTACAAATTACCGATTTCAATTTATAGTGATAATGTTTCACAGAACAGACAGACAGTTACTAAGTTATGCAGTTTTTGGTTCACAGTATGAATTTCGTATATTACAGTAAGACAGTAACAAACATTAATAAGTTTTCGTATGAACAATTCACATCCACTAAGTTTCCATGCACAGTCTCTAGGTCACATTCCATATTGCATTTGGAACATTGCTTTTAATGAAAGTTAACTGTTACGTTCACGGAGTTTCATTGTCACATAGGATTTAAGGACGTTGCAGCTTACATCATTCCACAGTAAGTACAGTCTAGATACTGCTTTAAGATCACAATTAGAACATCAGACATGAACGTTACACATTTAGAAACATTAGACCAAGAAGGTTACATATCGATCCCTATCGGCGCAAGTAATTTAACAGTGGTGGAAGAAACATAAGTGGGACTTAAGCTCACCCTTACTTCTGTTCAAAGGAAACATAACATTACAACTCTTAGAAAAACTAACACTGACAAAGGAGAGAGCATAATGCCCACTAAAAGTTCGTCATGTGTCCAAAAGTGGAGGGCTATGCACTACATGCAGTCACTTTCCACGATATCTGACGTGTATCGGCAAACCATTATCCAATTACTTCCACCTCTCCTCTATCACGGTAAGCATCTCGGAGCAACCAGTCCCGCCAACTTATTTCCTGATCTTTTAAATAGGAACTGATTCTTAGTTCCAGGTGATTGTATATAAACTGACGGTGTCGCTAGTGCTGCAGTGTGGGCTGTGTACATCGCAAGGCTCTGGAGCATAATAGGTACTTGCACTCACGGAGCTTGCTGACAAAATGAAATTACATTTTCTGCCAACAGGTGAAAATGTGGCGTTGTAGGCGGTCATAATGTTTCCCATTTTGACGTCAGTATGCCGTTCATCGCTTGGCAACAACTGTTCTTTTCTTTTTGGTGTTAGGGGTTAAGAAAGTTCAAATTTTCCGTATTAATGCAGTAGCTGTTGATAAGAAAGACCGTGCACGGTTGGTAAAATTGTTTTATGAAATTGACAGCATTGGCAGCATTACTTTGCGGGAACATCGCCAAAAGAAACAGTTGCAAGGAGTCCCCATGTCAATAAATGGGCCAAAATATATGATCAAGAAATGTGAAGAAACAAGTAATTAAGGTGGTGCAGCAAGGAGAGGGAGGCAGCCCAGTGCCACGGTAGTTGTTGATAAAGGTGCTGTAGCTGTAGCCGACCATTCAGCACGTGGCTCAAATCCTGCAGTCAGTGCCTGAGCTGTGTACAAGAATTGTTTCTCCGTGGTTAACAGTTTAAAAGATCTTGCGGCGAATTTTATACTCTTATCCCCGCAAGATTCGGAATATGCACAAAATGGGCTACAACGCTTAATTTTTCGGTACGCGTGGGTGACATTTGGCCGGGAAATGTTTGGATGGACGAGACATTTTATTCTGTACGGTACTGTGAATTCACACAACCGTCGTATGTGGGGCTTTACTCCGCCACAGTGTGTTGTGATTTCATTATTTCCTGCATTCTCGGTTCGTTTCTCTTCAAGAAGATGATACCTCGTGGGTCTGTTTGGTTTACAGTGGCGTCTGCATGTCGTAAGTACCTCCTTGTGCAACAAGTGATTCCAGCTTTACAAGTGCACAACTGTGTCCACATCACTATTTTCATGCAAAATGGGGTGACACCACATGTCGGTTGACAGTTGAAAGTTTCGCTTCAAGAAACCTCTGGTAATGACCGCATCATCTCTAGGCAATTTTAAGGTGAGTAGCGTTCCAGATCCCCTGACCCAAATCTATGTGACTTTTGGTTCTGAAGAAACGTGAAAGGTCATGTCTATCTGGGACGTATCTGGACTCTTCCTGACTGTAGGATTGCTTATGACGACATATGGCTCTGATTACACTGCACATGTTACGACCATCTGTCGACCACGCCGTGTTACGGAAGCAGCACCTTACCGAGTCAGGAGACAATACTGAACACACATTGTACCTTGTGACCGTATCATAACAAACGTGCCAGAACCGTCATTATCGTGTGTTTGATCTTTCTTTCAGTTCTACTGCACCCATGTCACATTCAGACTGCTTACAGCGCCATATTTTCACCTGGTGGTAGAAAGTAAAACTATTATTTTTGAGCATACTCCATGAGCGCAATTATTAATGAACGGACCCACAGTGTTTCAGCGTACGCTGATGTATACAGCTCGCACTGCGGCATTTGGAACATTGTCACTTTCAAGTACTTTATTCCGACTTACCAGTAACACTCCCTTGGCGTGCCTATAACTAAATTCATTCAGGAGAGAGGAGAGATTATTACCGGCTTTACATCTAATTTAATCTTGGTTTGACCTTTTCCGCTTCCTGTAGGTGTGACGTAACTGCCGGGGATCACACTCTGCTCCGCCTCACCTGTTAGTAATATCGCTTACGATGGCAAAATATGTTGTTCAACGCTGCAAAGACTAACTTAAACTTTTTATCATAGTTGGGAAAGACGTACCTTTTTTGAATAGTAGTCCTCATGTACTGTTTGAACTTGATGCAAGCTCAGAGATAAAATACAGAAGCACTATCGTTCCGTGTGGTAACATTAGCATATGTACTAATAAAGCCCTTTTATAGTGAGATAAAGTGCATGTCAGAATAATCGATGCCGTAAGCTATCATCACTGCTGCATGTGCTGGACTACATAAATTGGATTGTGTCCGGTAGAGTTTAGTTATGATGGGCATATTATTACTTGTTCAAGTATTGGAAAATCTATATGCCAAATTGTGAGCGTAAATAGTAACATTTAAAAAAAACGTCTTTTCACCTATATAGGCTCCTGACTGAAGAAAAAGAAAGAGTTAGACTTAGCAGCCGATCTTGGTAAATATGACATTCTTTATGTATTTACTATTTGTGGGATACCTTATCTGTAAAACGTAGTGAAATATTTTTATTACAAATCGTATTGTATTCAAGTTGAAGTATTAAAAATTCCGACATTCAATGTCATTTTTGCTTTTCACCTGCAGGAACACGAAGTCCATCACCGCCTCGTCAAGGAAAGGTTTTGCAAATATATAATACTTACAACTTCAATTATCTGTAAAACTGCGGCTATTTAAGAACGTATTCATTCGATACTTTATTATTATTATTATTATTATAGGTCGTCGGATGTTTCAATATCTATACATGAAATGCCCTGAAATATCTGTTCCAAGTACTCAAACTGGCATCGGCTGTTACAATTTTATGCTTCAATATTTTACTGAGTTTTTTACTCCTGAATGCTTCGGAAAATAATCCATCAATTTGCCAATTCTTCTGGTAAAGATTTATTTGCGGACCTGAGTCCTTGTCTGTTCTATTGAATATCGTTTTTATTTCAAATGTCGTAACCCATTTGGGAGGTGGATATATAATTTATTTCCAGTTCACAACACCCAAGCGAGAGAGAGAGACAGAGAGAGTAAAATGAGAGATGAAAGGGTCGCAAACTTTCAAGGTGCATTTTACGACATATATGAAACTAATCTTGCATATTGTCTGCCAGTCTAAAGGTCTCCCTACCGCCCGCTGCAGAAAGGCAGTGGCTGAGACTCAGTTACACTACATGAGTAATCAACAAATTAGCAATGCATACCTCGTCTACCTCTTAAATGTTCAGTATTCACGATGCTTCTTCATTGTCTGTGTAACCAACATCTCGACTGGCTCTTCATCTCCGACTTTAACCACGGATGTCTGATTAGTCTCAGTGCATGACGCCATCAACGTTTGACACAGGCGCGCATCGCTTTAGATGAAGGTCTGAGCACGTTCGCACGCGGAGAAAATGTAATCAAGCGAGTACTGTGACTAAGAGCAAACAAATTTGCTTCATTATCTGGAGCGAGTTGAGGGAAATGAGATCCTATCCGGCAGCAGCTCGGTTGGATACTGAAGACGTCCACAATTAGTTCCACTCTCTCTGAGCACCCAAAGACTATCAGGCACTTACCATTACGAACGAAATGTAAGAAGCGATGGGCAGAAAAATTATGTGTCGGAGTAAATAAAAACAGGCCAAGTGCAAGTACACTCGTGCCCTGAGGGTTCGGTGATTATACATTTTATCCATCTCGGGAATCGAAAATATGACGACTTTAGCCTGTTATCGACATCGGTACTGGCAGAATTCTGGTCCTGGGAATTCCAGTACTTTCGAGAATGTTTTAAATGAAACTTTTTGTGTAATTTCACATTTGGTATCGTACCTCCTGAGAGAACAGGTCTAACCAGACGCACAGGCAGCATAACAAATAAAGAATCCATATTATTTCGTGTCATATAATTATATATTAACTATATTCGGGTTTCCTCATTTATTTATAATGTCAAATCTTGCTTGTTGTCAAATTTCACGATTCTAGGTCAACGGCAAGTACCACATACGTTCTGCTGAGTGAGACTGTGAGTGTCAAAACACATGACAAAAATAACCATATCTTCTGATTTCATTCACCTAGAAGCTTAAAGTTTTTGCACCGCCAAGGGACCCTAGACGTTAGCAGGTAACATAAATTTGAACTTCGTACAACTACCTATTCCTGAGACAAAGCGGTCTTAGCGGACGAACAGACAGACTGACGTATAACAAATTAACAATTCTCGGATTTTTTACTTTGATTGTACTTTGAAACCTTGCTCTTTGTCAAATTTCGTGGTTCTCGGTGAACGGGAAGTATCTTATAGGTTTTGATGAGTGTGTTTGCAACTATCAAAATATGTGACCTAAATGGTCGCATCTTTTGATTGCACTTAGACAACCACGTTTTAGACAGTTCCAAGGGACGGTAGACCTTAGTATGTGGCACAAATTTCAGCTTGATACGTCTATCCGTGTCTGAGCAGCAGGTTTATGAACACTGTGACAGACAGACAAACGGTCAGGCGGACAACAATGTGATTCTGTAAGACTTCCATTTTTGCCGATTGTGGAGCAGAGCCCTGAGAAGGTCGCTGAAGGGTAGTTAGAATGTAAGTCAGTCACGGAAATAAATTTTTTCCCCGGGTCAGTGATTATTTTGAATAATTCGTGAATAAAACCGTTTACATCGCTTCGTAAATACGGGTATCTTTATTGACAACATCGTTACAGCTACTGTCATCATCAGGTCAGAAATGAAAAAAAAACTATGCAAATCAATAACACACATGATCAAGGGGGGCATCAACTGCCCTTATAACAACAAAAGGGACAGATGATCAGAATTACCACTATGTCAGTTCTGTTTTCTAAGGAGCACAGAACACGCACGTAAGCTGTAAGGAAAGTAACGTCTTATCAAATTGTGTGGCTATGGAGTAGGTGTCAGTTGTGAAACTTGGTTCCTGAATTCCTGTTAGAAAGGTCACAGTACATGCTGTTGATGGGAATCACCTAGTGAAAGAGAAGTAATATTTCGAGCTTCGCAAGGAAGTGCTATACGCCCTCTATAATCCTTAATCTATGTAAAACGTTTAGGAAACAAGGTGAGCAGCGTTATTAAATTTTTTTACAGAAGGTGCTGTCGTTTACCGTCTAGTAGAATTATGAGAAGATCAAAACTAATTATAAAATTATTTAGACAAGCTACGTTTGCGATGCGAAAACTGATATTTGGCACTAAACTATAAAATTTGAGAGGTCCTGTATTTTATAACAACTATTCCACCCACCGCCCCACAGTCCTACGTATAAGTACTAACAAAAATTGTAAATTTCCGTTCAACGAAAAACAAAACATAGATTGAAAGGCTGACTGTTCAGCAACACAAGACTAAGATTACTGATTCATGTCCAAGTACACTATCCAGCCCATACAGTCGTGACAATGCATCATATTCGAAAGATTATTCGGGTCTCCTTGTGTCGAGGAGGGGGACAATGATGGAATCGTAGGATATGATGTTACTTGAGAGTGCTGGAAGGGAGTTCGGACAGTGGAGCCAACTGCAGAGAGGAACTGCAGAATCCTATAAGCAAGAGCGACATTGGCCTTCACATGTAATAATATCGCTAATAAACCCTTTTTCGGACTGAGTGCGTTTAAATTCAATACAGAACGGATATGGATTAGGCAGGTTTAACGACGATTCTATTAGTCCCAAAAAAAGTTCTCTAGAACATGTGTGAACAAAACCCTACTCCAAGATGGTAAATTTTCTTTACTGACTACCAGTCTCGGCTCATTGACGAGCCACCTTCAGATCCAGACTACAGAAAATTGCATATAAAAACTGAACAAAAAAATATACGTTAAGTATTTTGAGTTTCCATTGTGCAATACATACCAGTCTAAAATGTTCAGTAATTACACATTGTAGTATTCTTAGAGCTAAATCACTCTAGTTAAATATTTAAAAAGTCATATAAGCGTCAAGGGAAAAATACTAAGAAGTTGCACAGTAAAAACTTGCCAAAATATATGATGGATAATATGAAATACCTCACCTAAAATGAAAATTCATTGTTGGTTATGTTAATTGACAACATTAATCACTAATCAGATATTGTTACATTGACTATATTGTCACATATCCGTACAAACGATCAACAGCATTGCAGTTGCATCGCTCATGAGAGAGTGCAAACAAGGTATCACTTCTAATATTCCTAAGAGGAACAAGGAAGCGCCTGAGTGACAGCTGTCAGCCAACTGGCTGAGATGTAGCGTCATGGTTACACGAAAACAATGACCGTCAGAAGGTGCTGTCATTCGATTAATTTAATACTGACGTGGCTCCAAGAAGACAAAGGATGTTAATATGTTTAATAAAGTTACATTATATCAATTCGAGAAATTATATTCTTGTCAGTCCGCTTGCAGCAAATAAACACTGAGCATTATCTGTTCGTTATATAGTAAAAAATACAAAACAGGAAGTACTGAATGTCAGAGAATTATTTCCATAGGCACGATTGGAGCAGTGCGTTATTTAAAAATATAGAAAATTGTAACAAGGCCGAGGTGCCAGATGCAACCAGTTACAATGAATGGCTATGGTTATCAACCAGTATACATGTAACTGACCAGTAGTAGTACAATTACGCCATGAAGTGTTACCGAAAATAGAATATAATATCGAAAGACAAGAATTTTAGCAAAGTGACCTTATACTAGCTATTTGTTATAGAATATAGCATCAACTGCTGACACATACAATATGTGTCAAAACACAAAAAAACCATTGACAAATGAAGAATATTCCAGTTTATTTTGTAATATGTTTGTGATGTCAATCACATTCTAAGAGACCAAAATCCGGAAGCTGTTAAATAATGCACATCTAGTTGAAGTTCTAGGTGTTTCATATCTTGCACACCGTATCAGGTGCTTCAAGAATTTACGCTTTGCATGAAAGTAGTGAACAGCTAAACGTTGCATAATGTTGTAACTTGAGGACTGTGTGCCAAGTACAAAGAGCACTTCACATGTCCATTAATAAAATACTAAAAATTGAGTAGTTATGTAAACGGTACTGGAAATATTAGGTGTCAATTAGTCATAAGTAGCCTTACATCAGTGCATTAGATACAGAAAAAAATTACCAAACAGTGGTAAGGTAAAGGATAACACGTAACTAGTAACAATTGTAAGTTAAGGCAAGATCAGGGAGACAAGAAACAATGGGTGGACAATCATCCAAATGTAACTCGTGGTCTATGTGATACATGCATAAACCTCTAATAATAATTCATGGCCTAGATACTTTAAACAATGGACACCCTGTGTGAAGACTCAGAATAAAAATAATTCCATGCTAATATACATTTACTATTGTATTGCATGAAGTTAGGTGCTTACACCTGCAATTTATTGAAGAATAAAGATAAAGCTTTATATTGTTACGGTAATTAGGATCAATAATGCTTGTAAAATGGGGACATCAAATTGTGTCAATATACGCTAATATAAGGGGATATATAGTAAGTAGTCCTTCAATCTAAATGATAGGTAGCATTAAGCATGGCTACATTTGAAATCTAAGAACATATTGCTTTCAACATTTGGATGATAGCGCCATCTGGCAATCAATGGGTTCATATAGTCATGAGGCTACAACTTAGCCAGTTGACTGACAGGTACCACACCAACTCGTCCTTGTTTCTTTTATGAACACCACAAGTGTTATCTTGTTTACATCCAATTGTACACATGTGTGGCAATTTGGGCGATGTAACAATATTTGTTTAGTGATCGATGTTGTCAATTTACAAAATCAAGTAAGGTTTTTCATTTCAAAGTAAGATATTTCTTCGTATCACTCAGCAGACATTTTTGCGTAATTTTATTGCGTGATATGTTAATATATTTCGCGTTATTTGTATATTTTTTGAGCTAGGTTGACTTGCCGCTAATAATATGACGATGTGTAATGATAAGCAGTTCATCACTCCCTGAACAAAATTTTAGATCTGCATGTATTGCACAACATATAATCAAATATTGAATGTACATTTTTTGTTGTGCACGCTTTACATGCAATTTTCTGTAGTTTAGATCTGATGATTGCTAGTGAATGGTAATCGATAAAGAAAATTTGATGTGTTGACGTAGCATTTTTATCCACACATATTTGAAATCAACCTCACAGTGACAATGTCAAAGATTAACAGTGCTATAGGTAAAATTTAGCGTCCACTTCTTAACACTGGTTTACAAAACAAACGTGAAAGCGTTAAACAGAGTGCCCTGAGAACTTCCAACATAGAGAGTTGTCTGACTACAACTATTACAATACTAAGTAAGAAAAAACAATATTTCCTATCGATTTCCTATTTTAAGCACTGTCTGTTTAGTCACCAAAAATATTGATACTAATTGCGGTATCATTGTGTCCTTGGCTGTATGGTGTTGGATATTTGTTGTGGACACGGTGTGGCTAATAGTTCAACGATAAAGTTTTTGTCTCATTTCATTTCATGTGGTCTCCATTTCTGACATACGTTCTTGTATTGATTGTAAAGTGTCTCAGACACAGCCATACAAGTACTTTCTCTTACCTTAAAGGCCAATATAAGCATTAATATGACAATATCTATTACTTCTTCAAAATGCTACAAAAAATTTCAGAACGGGTATTTGGATGCGTAACAGTGTTTGATCTTGGATAAACAGTTGTTAACTCAGCGATGTTATCTTGCAAGTTCACTGTAAGTGGAACTGGTTGTGAATGTCTGTGACTTTCGTAATTAGATTATATATTGCCATCTTATGTAATGATAGTCTAGAAAATGCAGGCAAGAGTCTGCTTCATTACCAGATTGATGTGGAAATGCCGCCCTACATATCCATCCTCCTTATTCTTCAGAAAACGTCCCTGAGCAGCAAAGGATCGCCACCCATTCCCACCAAAGGAAAAGCCTTTCCATGCCACACCATCAGAGAAGCACTTTTTCTACAACCGTTGCGATAGCAGAAACACCGCTTTTGATATTTCCCCCATGAAATTTAAGAGAAATTAACCATATTTCTAGTTTTAATGGACGACCCCAAAACCAACAATAATTTCTGCCCTTATTTTTTAACGCACCCTTAACACATTATAACTAAGTATCCTCCTTTTCTTAACGAGTTTTCCCATTTCCCAAAGTCAATAGCTGCGGCAGTCTGAACTTGTATCTATAAGAACTCGGTAGGGCATTGTATCTCGCTTTAGTACCCACACTCATGGATATGTCTGAGACTGAAATCTTCAGTATTACTACAA
The DNA here is from genome assembly GCF_023864275.1 of Schistocerca cancellata. Lineage (NCBI taxonomy): Eukaryota > Metazoa > Arthropoda > Insecta > Orthoptera > Acrididae > Schistocerca > Schistocerca cancellata. The sequence continues at coordinate 284,992,884 of NC_064634.1, read as the reverse complement.
CAACAGTAATAATAACAAGTAACTCCATTATTAAAATTAGTAGCAGCAGTAGCATTGGTACTGCAATTAACTCCTAGTCAGTACTCTTATTCCAGTTACCCTTAGATAAATGCAAATTTGGTTTCACACACATCATTAACTGCTATTGTCTCCCATCTTGTAATTATTTACACTATAATAGCAAGTGGTTAGGAATTGTACCGTAAGCAAGACACCGTTTTCCAGTTTTCACCCATAAACGTCTCACCACTTTTTGTGCTATCTTCAGTGGATTTATTTATTTAACTTCTTTCTGCAAAGTACTTGTTACATGTTAACTTGTAAAGAAACTTTTGTGCAAAATGGTAACATATGTAAAATAAGGACTTAAAGCGAAGTATGTTACATTTAGCTTGCATTCAGTACAGGGCTGAAACGTACATCACTGAGTTGACACATTGGTTGTTGTTCGTCTGTGCTATGTCTAAGAGTTCTAATTTTGTAGTAAATCTGGGTATAAAGTGGATGTTTAGCTTTGTTTACATAGCTAACTTCAGGTTACTAGTTATTTATGCTGGTAGTATTATATCTACTACACAGTCTACAGCTTATTATCTTAAAACGGCTAAAGCTTCTTTTTATTTCTCTGTCTATTACCCATTTCCGACTGAAAATCTGTACGTATCGGATTATTTAGCGTGTTACATACAGTTGTTTTATCTTTTGTTTGTTTCGAGTTAAGACGCTTATTATTTAACTACGTTGCAATTCTACAAGCGTAGATTGACTAAAGTCCTGGTCCGATCTAGAAGACTGTCTCAAGGCCCTAACGTGATCAAATCATACACAAATAAACAAACAGTAAAAATATCTGACTTATTCTCATTCCCTGAGAAGTTCATCTCTTTAATGAAAAGAGTAATTGTCTGGCAGCGTGCCAGTGAGCCTGGCAACTACACTCCTGGAAATGGAAAAAAGAACACATTGACACCGGTGTGTCAGACCCACCATACTTGCTCCGGACACTGCGAGAGGGCTGTACAAGCAATGATCACACGCACGGCACAGCGGACACACCAGGAACCGCGGTGTTGGCCGTCGAATGGCGCTAGCTGCGCAGCATTTGTGCACCGCCGCCGTCAGTGTCAGCCAGTTTGCCGTGGCATACGGAGCTCCATCGCAGTCTTTAACACTGGTAGCATGCCGCGACAGCGTGGACGTGAACCGTATGTGCAGTTGACGGACTTTGAGCGAGGGCGTATAGTGGGCATGCGGGAGGCCGGGTGGACGTACCGCCGAATTGCTCAACACGTGGGGCGTGAGGTCTCCACAGTACATCGATGTTGTCGCCAGTGGTCGACGGAAGGTGCACGTGCCCGTCGACCTGGGACCGGACCGCAGCGACGCACGGATGCACGCCAAGACCGTAGGATCCTACGCAGTGCCGTAGGGGACCGCACCGCCACTTCCCAGCAAATTAGGGACACTGTTGCTCCTGGGGTATCGGCGAGGACCATTCGCAACCGTCTCCATGAAGCTGGGCTACGGTCCCGCACACCGTTAGGCCGTCTTCCGCTCACGCCCCAACGTCGTGCAGCCCGCCTCCAGTGGTGTCGCGACAGGCGTGAATGGAGGGACGAATGGAGACGTGTCGTCTTCAGCGATGAGAGTCGCTTCTGCCTTGGTGCCAATGATGGTCGTATGCGTGTTTGGCGCCGTGCAGGTGAGCGCCACAATCAGGAGTGCATACGACCGAGGCACACAGGGCCAACACCCGGCATCATGGTGTGGGGAGCGATCTCCTACACTGGCCGTACAGCACTGGTGATCGTCGAGGGGACACTGAATAGTGCACGGTACATCCAAACCGTCATCGAACCCATCGTTCTACCATTCCTAGACCGGCAAGGGAACTTGCTGTTCCAGCAGGACAATGCACGTCCGCATGTATCCCGTGCCACCCAACGTGCTCTAGAAGGTGTAAGTCAACTACCCTGGCCAGCAAGATCTCCGGATGTGTCCCCCATTGAGCATGTTTGGGACTGGATGAAGCGTCGTCTCACGCGGTCTGCACGTCCAGCACGAACGCTGGTCCAACTGAGGCGCCAGGTGGAAATGGCATGGCAAGCCGTTCCACAGGACTACATCCAGCATCTCTACGATCGTCTCCATGGGAGAATAGCAGCCTGCATTGCTGCGAAAGGTGGATATACACTGTACTAGTGCCGACATTGTGCATGCTCTGTTGCCTGTGTCTATGTGCCTGTGGTTCTGTCAGTGTGATCATGTGCTGTATCTGACCCCAGGAATGTGTCAATAAAGTTTCCCCTTCCTGGGACAATGAATTCACGGTGTTCTTATTTCAATTTCCAGGAGTGTATTCTCCATCTTTCAAGAAGAAGGAAAAAAAAAACATATTTCGCCTTAATGTACTGTTACCAAATTTTCACCAGGGAATTAACGTTCTTAGCAGCAATAGCAGATTCCACACAGTATGACGTATACTGCAACTTTTGTTGCACAGTACAGGATTGTCCATAGGTACTGTACTGTATCTCTTGAGGTGGTCTTGAACTTGAAGTGTGTAAATGTCATGCATCGATAACTAATGTATGAACAGCTGGCGAAGCATGCCATCGAGTAAACAAATACATTATATAGCAGTTCCATGGAAAATGGAGATTCTGTGTCTCAACTCTCTATTATTTTGTCGTCTTCTTCCCTTATTGGACTTGAAGAGAAAAGAACGATTGTCTAAAGTTCATCTTGCTGTAATAGTCTATGTAAGTTGAAACAGAAGAAAAAATATAGTTGTTCATAACTTAAAATTTGTGTACAGTATTCAGTAATGTATATAATTCAACCTTACTTGTCCTAAATAGACGTGGCCCTAACGGAATACTGACCATTGTTAAGCGCCATACTAGAAAATAATTAGTAATTTTCCTTTATCTCATCTTCAAGACGTGCCGCCGGTTAGGACACTAAACCTTCTTTCAGATTCGACGAGCTATGTGGCCGCTACGAGTAATTTAATATTTTTCACTTACAGATTTTCTGAAGGTTGCGAGATAATATCCCAGGCAGAAAGGTGTTGGTCACAGGATTCCAGTTCTAATATAAGATGTCATATGCAAAAGATTATCCTTGTTATACTGCTATTCGAGACGAAACCGCGATATGGGGTTAGGGGTTTTATTACTTTGAATGGAACTAGCGTACGAAATATTGTCTGGCGCTATAAGCACATGGATTATTAATGGTCCCGCAACCACCCTGAGTACTGAGCTACTTTACTGATTGCTGATCCGCGTCGGGCTAAATTAAATTACATTACACTGATCAAAGTAATATTAGAGTTATTTCTCTTTTGTCTTGACGTCACTTTATTAAAAGCTATCAAAGCAGATATAGTGCATTTAAAGTTTTGTTAAATTATTTATTACATTACAGTACCTATGGAGTTTCAGGAAACATTTGGACAAGAAATAAACAACGTAGAAAAAATATACACGAATCGGCGTATAGAGGATCTCTGCAAATTGTTAACTCGCATCACAGGTGTTCATTATGGCTGCCATAATGTCAATACTTGAAGTTCATTCAAATAGAAAATGGGTTCCAGACGTGCCCTTCGCCTTAACCAATGGTATGTTGCAGTATTATATATTTATATATTCTCTATACTCTTTGTTCAAATCCATCAAAAACATTTGCAACTGATAGCCGAAAAATGTGTGTGACTTCAAAAATTTTATTATTTATACCACCAATTTATTTACGTGCCCCACGCCACAAATTTAGTACAATGCGCTTCTAGATGTAAAATACAATAAAATCTGTCTAGTGATCACTGTAAATTTTTGTTCTTTAACTGTCAACTACATCTTTAAATTTTTTGCGAGGTACCGTAACGACGTTTCAAACCAAATTTGCAGTGCCCATCGATTATGCGAGTGGACAATAGGTACTCAGGATTCTCATCGTTCTTTTCTGTGATTTTCATTCAGTTTTGAAGGCCTCTGAGGATAGATGACTAGATATACTGTTTTTGAGCAAATGACCACTGGACCTGTGAACATCGTCCATAATGTGAGCAAATAATAAACTGCGCTGACAGCGCAATTCTGCCGAACTGAACAAGATTTGTGCCAACAGAAAACTACCACACCATTTTGCTAAATGAAATATCCACCTCTACCTAGGACCAGGCAAACCCGGGTCTCGTGTCACGCAGCCCGCAGAGTCGGCGCGCGAGACATTTAGCTGGGTTACGTATCCTGACATGCCTGCCTCCTATAGTTATAGTCTGCCTACTGATACATGTCATTTCATTGTACGTCCTTCGCGAATTTGTCTCCTGAAACCCCGGACATAATGTGTTCAAAAGTATCCGAACACCCCCAAAAACATACGTTTTCCATACTAAGTGCATTGTGCTGCCACCTACTGCCAGTTGAATCCATATCAGCGACCTCAGTAGTCAGTAGACATCGTGAGAGAGCAGAATGGGGCACTCCGCGGAACTCACAGACTTCGAACGTCTTCAGGTGATTGTGTGTCACTTTGGTCATACGTCGGTGCGCGAGATTTCCATACTCCTAAACATCCCTATGTCCACTTTTTCTGATGTGAAGTGGAAACGTGAAGAGACACGTTCAGCACAAAAGCGTACAGGCCAACCTCGTCTGTTGACTGACAGAGACCGCCGAAAGTGGAAGAGAGTCGCAGTGTGTAATAGGCAGACGTCTAATCACACCATCACACAGGAATTCCGAATTGCAGCAGGATGCTCAGCAAGTACTATCACAGTTAAGGGGGAGATGAGAAAACGTGGATTTCGTGGTCGATCGGCTGCTCATCAGCTCCACATCACGCCGGTAAGTACCAAACGAAGCCTCGCATGGTGTAAGGAGCCTAAACATTGGAGGATTGAACAGTGTAAAAACGTTGTGTGGAGTGACGAATCAAGGAACAGCTTGTGGCGATCCGATGGCACAGTGTGGGTATGGCGACTGCCCGGTAAACGTCATCTGCCAGCGTGTATAGTGCCAATAGTGAAATTCGTAGTCGGTGGTGATATCGTGTGGTGGTGTTTTTCATGAAAGGGGCTTGCACTCCTTGTTGTTCTGCGTGGCACTATCACAGCACAGGCCTACACTGATGTTTTAACCACCTTCTTGCCTCCCACTGTTGACAATTCGGGGATGGCGATTGCAAATTTCAACACAACCGAGCACCTGTTCATAATGGACGGACTGTGGTGGAGTGGTTACACGAAAATAACATCCTTGTAATGGACTGGCCTGCAGACAGTTCTGATGTTAATCCTATAGAACACCTACGAACGTTTTGGAACGCCAAGAAATCTTCCAGCAACTCATTGATCTTATGCCTGCGATAGTGAAAGGCTAACACCATACTGAATTTCAGCATTACCGATGGAGGGCGCCACGAACTTGTAAGTAATTTTCAGTCACATAGTTTTCGATCACATAGTTTACGTGTGAATAACGCTATATGTCTGCACCAAGTGTCTCGTCTTGATACCTGCTGTTTCCTGCAGCGAAGCAAATACGCGTACTGGAATTTCCTACAACCTGTAGTAATAGAAGCGCCGGTCAGGTTTTTGCCTCTTCCAGCAACAGCAGCGGCTAAAGAAAGTCGCGGGCCAAGGTGAAGAGGGGTCGATGGTAGCAAGATATGGTGACATCGGGAAAGTTTGTTTGCTGGTACTCTGGCCAGTATCCATTTACATGACATTAGCATCGCTAAACAGAGGCCTCCCTGTCCGGCAGGAAGCCTTCCGCCTCCTCCGGGAGAGGAGACATGTTTTCCTTTGCTTCCGCCGACTGGCATTAGCATCCGACGCTCCGGTGGCCAGAACGTACCATATCCCCAGTGGTTTCACAGACACCGTGTTTGTATTGTTCCGTGCAGGCAGAATGACCGAGCCTAACTGTTTTTTACTTTACCGCATACCTGCTGGAACAAGTAATTCTCACATGTCGGCGTACTAAACTGAGGAAAGCTACCACAGCATTGCTTCCCTGGTGCTCGGTTGCCGGTCGTGAATTCTAAAGTACAATTGTAAGCGCCATTAAACAAAGTGGAAAGCTAGAGGGCGATTCTCGAAATACTGAAAACCTGATTTATGCAAATACAGTCCTGTGAAGTGCAAAAGCTGTACCAGAAGCACTGTAAAATTAAGGCTATAATAACACTATTAATGAGTTCTACTTTTATGTTCCCCCTCTGGAAAGAAATCGAATTTTTGATGCAAAGATAATTCCAAAATGTTGAATACCTTTTCAGTAATTAATTAGAAATGAAATTTTGAACAAATCCAGGATCTGAACTCAAATATTTTGCTTTCCCGAAAGCAGTCGCCTTAACCTATATGCTTTTTAAAAAATTATTATTACTTTTTACTTTTATAAGAACGCATTGCCATTTATCCCTTCCCCTAGTCATATTTTTCCTTTTCGACTGCCACGCTCCAGCATTTATTACCGTTAAAATAACATCTTGTGTTTGTAAACATAAAATTTTGGGACGTAAGACATTTCAGACTGGGATAAAATTTAATGTTTTCTTTTCTGCCTTAAAATTTGGTTCTTGATAGAATTAAAACTGGTGAATGTATATAAAAGCGAATTCTCGTTACTTCAGAGTTAATCCAGATTCAGATCTTGCTTGTATGTGAAAGGAAAGCAGGAGTACAAGATCATGTAGTTTCATTCATTTGATTGTTTCGCTAAATAATTTTCTGGATGATATTAGGTATAAAAATTCGAATCTTCATTCCTCCAACAGTTTACTCGGATCCATTACGCAGATAATGTGAAATGGTGGATCTCCTGAGTTTTTTCCCTCTATTTGTGTTTGTTATAGCTGAAGCGTTACCTTCAAATACTGCTGCGAAAGGCAGTCCTCACAGTTATTGTCCTACAGAGCTTAAAGTACTTAAAATGTAATGAGCGATCGGACCAGTGATCGAGTTATAATTATTTTGTTTAAGCGTTGAAACTAGATTCCAATCCGGCTGCATGGTGGTGGTGTTTCCGTTGTTACCATCTGCTTCTGCGTCCATTCCAGATTCTCAGTCGTTCCTTATAAGAAAAGAAGAGCGATAGTAGCAAAGACTTTATATTGAATGCTCCGCTTTGATGTCTGAGTAATGCAAAATACCGGATTACAAACGTCTGTCAACAGTTTTTGTCATGCGTTTCACGACAACTTACAGCAGTTCCTAGTACAGATTTCCCAATTAGCAGTTTGTTGTTGTTGTCGTCTGCAGTCCTAAGACTGGTTTGATGCCGTCCTTCCTGATAGTCTGTCCTGTGCTCCCACTCTTAACTACTGCTACCTACATCCATTTAACCCTATTCTCAATTGTAAAACCTTGGCACTCCTCTAGAATTTTTTCCCCCACATTTCGCTTCATTATTCGTATAACAGAATGCAGATTATCGTTTATTTGTGTTATGGACAAATCTGTAACATCATTGCTCATCTCCCAATGTCTGTTGTTAAGTGAACAGGGCGACATACGTCGTGTTTTGTAGTTGGGAATGTACTCTCAAACCACGCTCCCGTTCATAATTCCTGTTTTGAATTTGACGGCACCCATAACTGACCATGTCGTACCCGTCAGCAGTTTATCAAAGAGACAGTACCTCTAATATGGGAAAAATTCACAAACAATAATTCAGCTAATGCTAACTACAAAATGTTATCTTGTTGTTCGCGAATAAAAGTTTGCCAAGACATATGCAAAGGCTAAATACCTCTCTAGTGAAAACCTCCTTGGCCTTTTCTTTACTTTTAATTTTCTTATTTGGTTTCTCTCAAAGCTGCATGTTTCTGCTACAGGAGTGGACGAACATAAAATTCTTACTGGGCCGTTTGTAGTTTGCTTCTTTTGAGATTCATTACTTTCCCCAGGGGCACCAAATGAAACTGTAGATACTTCATTTAAGACGTAAAGAACAAAAATGTGACAAGAATAGCGCTACATTCACTTACTAGAGAGAAATCTACTACCACTACCCTAATTAATCCGATTTTTAACCACTTAAAGAAAGTGATCCACGCTATAAATGTGTCGGTTACACATTGCAAGACGCATCCTCCTCGTTGAGTAAATAATAACGACATTTTGCATCCGTGTTTTAAAGTAGCTATAGAATTATTGGAGTCTGGGCAAACGAACGACCCTGACAAGAATGTGTGGCTCTGTAGTCGCAGCGGCTGATAGTTTCCCATTGCGCTTCTGTCTTAACAGCAGCCCCCAGATGGCTACGATGGGTCTTGCCAGCCAATTATCGATTGAACACATGACCTGAAGCGTGTATTGCAGTATTAAACAGTAATAAAACAAGTTAAAGAAAATGAAAAACTGAGTAGAGCCGACATGCTAAATATTATGGTTAACACAGTGATTCAGTGAAGTTGAATAGTGAATATTTTAGTTTCAGTGATAGAAAAAAAGTATCAATGTGATGAACTTACGTCAGATTATCAAACTCAGTTAATGAATTAAGATCATAGCTGAGTGGAGATGATATTAACAGTCATAGGAAATACTACTTAGCAGATTTCCAAATTAAACCAGGTACCTCCATAGCAAAACCTCCATAGCAAAACCAAAGTCGACGTCTCGACTACACGTTACAGTGAAAGTTCGTCAGCGATGCTACTGCATTGTCTGCTATAGTTTATCGTGAACTAAAATGAAACTCACACCATATTTAAGTTCTCAAGTTGTGAAATCGTACATAAATTTGTAAGCATTCGGCCCACTTGAAGTTTTTAACAACGATGTGGCAATGCTGGCACCCCGAAAGTACATTCAACTTCTAGCCGAGCGCTACCTGGGCTCACCAATCACTGTCCACACAAACAGCATGACTGCCTGAAATCAACTGAAAGGAAACAAGGCACAGTGCTCCGCGCATATAGCACCTGAGCGTGGTAGTCACGTAGTCATGTTGATGATTTGTCACATAATGGAAACTCCAAGTTCCAATAAGCCGGCACAGTAACTCAGCATGTTTGGTCACAGGGTTAGCTGCCCGCTGTAGTAAAAAAACTGAGTTAGTGGCTCAACAACTAACTTTAACAAGCGTCATGAAACGTCCGCCCGAACAAATTGCAACGACCAATAACGAACACAATAAGATAAAAAAATCAACAGTGTTAGAAACGGCAGATTGCTACCTACCATAAAGAAGACACGTTAAGTTCAAGACAGGCTCAATTAAAAGAAGTTTACATATAGCTTTCAGCCACAACCTTCAACAGTAAGAGAGGCACACATTATTCACACACACAAGCGATCACACATCACACGTGTGCAGAAGATGTGGTTGCTTGTGTGTGTGTGTGTGTGAATGGTGTGTGTCTCTCTTTTACTGATGAAGTCTGTGACCGAAAGCTTTATCGAAGTTTCCTTTAATTGTGCCTGTCTCCAACTTCATGTGTCTTCTTTACGTTAAGTAGTAATCTATCTCTTCCTATATCATTGACTTGATACATAAGTATATACTCATATGGATGTAGTGTCTGTTATTTCGGATATGTCCGAAAGAACAGACACCACATCCATACGAGTATATACTTATGTATCAAGTCAATGATATAGGAAGAGATATGTCCGAAAGAAGAGACACCACATATCCACGGAAGTGTATAGTTCTGGGAATACCAGCCATGACACTTCTTCTGTGCGGATGCACACATATTCCCCGAACTCTTATGGGAGTTGGTAAGAAAGTCTTCCACGAGTAATGAGTGTGTTGGGGTGGAACACTACGAATGTGGTACGTGGACATACAAGGTGATAATGTGGGTTTTACGGGAGGCGTGCGCGAGATAGTCTCTGCAGTCACACTATCCTCCCTGCCCTCGGTGGCTCAGATGGATAGAGCGTCTGTCATGTAAGCAGGACATCTCGGGTTCGAGTCCCGGTCGCGGCACACATTTTCATCTGCCCCCGTTGATATATATCAGCGCCCGTCGGCAGCTGAAGGTATTAATATATAATTCTAATTTCGTGATACATAAGTCGTTTAAATGACTGTGATTGACTGTACATTGATCTCGTAGTAACTAAACATGTTACAATCAGCGCCTCACCAAACTGGTAAATTTCCAATCTCAGAAAATATTCCAGCATTCATTTTATAGTGAATATCAATGAAAACCATCGAGCCATCGCGCACAACTTTTAAAATAATAAATTACATACAAGTGTGTCATATCAAAACGCTGTGCAGTTTTTTGCTCTAGTATGTGGTCTCTCACTTGTTATGTGCCATGCACCAAATACGAGTTACGACCGGTTTAACTGATGTCCTGTTTCAATAAAATCACTGAAGTTTCTTACGTACATGAACATTAATACGTTCATGAAATGGGTGAAAGTATTTCCTAATACATGGTGACATAATCATACATGTGTTGCAGTGGAAACATGAACCTCCGATAAATTTAATTAATTAATATTAACCGAAACTGTCGTTACTTTGAATTCAGTTAGGTTCCATATAAGCTACTTTTATGATTATGGCAGCATTGATTTCCAGTTTTACACTTCAAGTGTTTGTTCAATCATTATTTACAGATATTCGAGTTTCAACTACGCACAGTTCTGCCTTGAACTCGTGATGTCAAGACGTAAAATTCGATATGCTCATTTATTACGCAGACCCACTTGATGAAGTTTAATTATTTTCCTACGTAATATTTACGAATAATATTTCTTAGCTGTAAAGCGAAACTTTTGATAGTTTGGCATTGCAAGCACCACTTGCTCACGAACGAAACCTTTCTTAGATTTCCTATTCCTTCACCTGCTTCAGCAGTTTCTTCTCATAGCTGGGTTACTCTACCAAGGCAAACTAAGAGCCAAACAACCTTGTTAACTCACAACACTAAACGCATACTTCACATCTACTATTTCCGTCACAGCGAAACATTATTTTTCTGCATATTTCAAGTTACAGACACATCATACTCATTTTGTTATCTGCGGTACTTACAAATTTTATGTACAATATCTGGCAACAGAAATTATAGTGCTGTAACATATCAAATAATTTTTATACAAAACAAATCTTGTAAACTGCTTTATTAAATAAATATGTGACATAGTGTAACAGTCAAATTTCTGTCCTACTGCGTTGTACAATGAAACTATTTGTAATGTTGACACCGAAATAGATTAATTTGAAGAAACGTGTTATAGCCAAAATCGCATTAATTAATATGTATTATTGACGACTGTGTTCGACTGGTGAAACTGTAGTATTCTAATCTTGAAAAAACGTTTTAGGTTGTAGACAGCGTTCTGTAATGAGTTTCTCACTCTTGTCATGTCTTCATTATGGTGGGGAATATACAGTACATTATACATAGGTATGTAAAAAGTAAAACCACATACAGTCATATTTTCTAATTTTAGAAACCTCACTCAAATAGATTAGTGTTGAACAAATGGACGTCAGTGCTATTACTCAGGAACTGTTAAAGTTTGATGTACTCTGTCTGGCACACAAATAGACGGGATGTGTAAAATCAATTCTGTTCTTTTTTAGTGCTGTATGATGTCATTCCATACACCATGTGGTTTGCGACTGAGTGTGAAAAGTAGCTGTTATTGATATGTAGTACCATGGTTCTGTTCTACATTATGCTCGTATTTATTGTCCCTCTTGTTCCTACAGCATTAACCATGTACGTAACATGTTTTACAATACTCGACATGTGGTGTAAACGATTTTAAAATCTAAAGTAAATAGTTAATGGTATCATAAAATTGTGATATTATGCAAATCTTTTAATTCACAATTAATTGTAAGCTCTTATCATGTACCAACCTGAAGATAATGTAAAGTCTCCAAATTAATAACAGCAGAATGTAGTATTAGCAGCTTTTGGTAGGATGAGGCAAAACCTAAAGAAGACCTAACCCGAAAATGAGTTATTTTCAAACTATTGAATGCTGCCGTCGGGTGCATATACTGTAACTTACTCTCTTTACATGAGTGAATTGGGATACACACTATTATTATCTAATTATAGTGAAAAATATGATACTGATCAGGTGTTTACCTGAAACCAAGCCAAAATAAAACTAAAATCGGTAGTGATATTTCTCCCATTAATTCCAACAGGTAACTTCGATCTGGCATAAAGTTTTGTGTGTCATGTTGTTTTCATTACAAAGGAAGATCTGCATTTCTAATTCGTTTTGTGACTTTTTCGCAGATAACATTTCAGCTTCTTTGACTGCATCCAAATTGATTCTGCCCATTTCATTTCAATGAATGTAACTCAAACGAAAAATGTACCTTCCATGAATCACAGATATTGAACATTCACTATGTCAGTCATCGTGATAGCAGTCCACAGAAAACACCGGCCTAAACTCAAGAGTTTTGTTAACGTTAAGTCGAGCAATTATTGGTAAAGCATATAAAGCACAAACCTTATTTGTCATTGGCAGATTCTTTCTTACCTCAACAGTTTGAGATTAGCTTGAGCGTTTTGTGAGAGTTAGCATTACATTAGCTAGACAAACAAATATATAAAGAGTAAATTTAATTTGTTTGTTACAGAGGTGCTAAATGCTAAGAGTAATATTAATCTTGGCACAGAATTTTAAAATTCGCTCTGCCTCATTCTACGAGTGATGCGTCATCAGATATCATTAAGAGCAATATCATTAAGAGCATCAGGCTAAAATCCGCTGTTGACCGTGCACAGGAGTTGACAGATATTAAAGCTGCACGCTTAAGTTCACTAATTTAAGGAAAGGTGACTGACAGAGAAACAAACATGTGTCAGAACACGATGTTAATGACGTTAGTGACCCAAACTCTAGTCTATCAATGTGTGTTATATACTTAGTTTCTTTCGTAGTAATTTTGCTGTCACCCACAGCAATTTGGGACATTGCAGGTCAGAAAAATTAAATGAGGATCGAAGGAACGGTCGCATAGGTGGTTAAAATATCCATTGTTGCTGCTAGTACTACAAGTGGAGAAAAACAGAGTTATTGTGTATAAAATGTGGTACCTTGTATGCTTCATTCACTTTCGTCGATAGTCCCACTATAAACTGAAATATGGAAAAAGCATGTCTGCCAGTAGTAGTAATGTGTCTAGTTTCGTGCCAGTAAAATGCTTTTCTGGGACGACTTGTAGAAATCCAAGAATGACGTGCATGATATGCGTCCTAAACATGTTGCTCGATGCAAATTCGATTGAAAAGTTGTTCCTAATCAGATAAATGTGATTAATTAGGCTAGGAAACATTGTTGTGTCCTTATAGGATACATGGATTTACATGATAGTGTGACGGCAGAAATGTTGAGGCCCGTTCTTAATAAAGCTTAAGTGCTACACTAATGCGACAGTAAAATTAACTGTATATTGCGATTAAGCGTAGGTTAATTTTTGAAGTTGTTATGTTTAATAATTGCAAAAATTGACAATGAAAAATCGTAGAAACATAAACTGAAAGAATTCCGTCCTCTTAAATTTGTATGTTTGAGAGGTTTCACAGTATTGCTTCATTAACTTGGTCGGCAAGTAAAAAGTGGTAAGTCAATGATATTCCACGTTAAGTGTACTTAGTTCGCAAGTAAAGAATGGTAAGTACCCACTGACGTGTTCTTAAAAAAATTTTATATACAATTTGCAATCGTAAAAACATCTCGTTAAGTTAGAAAGATTTGAAAAAAGAAATCAGTTATCTGAAGAACTGACACACAATGGATGAAACTGAAATATCCTTTTTATAATATCTTATTGAAACTTTATTGTACTATTTCTCAAAACATCCACTGTTTATGAAACTTCCTGGCAGATTAAAACTGTGTGCCGGACAGAGACTCGAAATCGGGTCCTTTGCCTTTCGCAAGATAAGTGCTCTACCAACTGAGCTACCCAAGCACGACTCACATCCCGTCCTCACAACTTTACTTCTGCCAGTACCTCGTGTCCTATCTTCCAAGCTTTTCAGTAGCCTCCTGCGAAGCTTGCAGAACTAGCACTCCTGAAAGAAAGTATATCGCGGAGGCATGGCTTAGCCACAGCCTGGGGGATGTTTCTAGAATGAGATTATCACTCTGCAGCGGAGTGTGCGCTGATATGAAACTTCATGGCAGATTAGAAAAGGCTACTGTAAAATTTTGAAGGTAGGAGACGAGGTACTGGCAGAAGTAAAGTTGTGAGGGCGGGGCGTGAGTCGTGCTTGGGTACCTCAATTAGTAGAGCATTTGGCCGCGAAAGGCAAAGGGGTGAGTTCGAGTCTCGGCCCGGCACACAGTTTTAATCTGCCAGGAATTTTCATATCAGCGCACACTCCGCTGCAGAGTGAAAATCTCATTCTGGATCCACTGTTTATATCTGAGGGCTTCATGTACTTAATCCCATAATTTTGTCTGTAAGAGCCTGAACATAGTCTGGAAATGAACTAGAAAGAAGATGGACTTCGGCAGTGGAATGGCTGATACCTACACGACCATCTAAGAGATACTTCACCCCTACAGGTTTGCATTTATAGTCTGCAAACGTAATGCCTATTCATCTCTGACAGTTCGTATTGCGTACTATGCACACAAATACGAACTTACTACACAAGGACTGTCAAGATTATTCGAGAGCACTGCTTTCATAATAAATGGCACCTTAAACAGGCAGAAGATTATCAAAATTTCTTACTCATGGCTGTATCACAATATGAATTTGAGAGATTAGAATCCAGTGTACCCAGTGTATGTACAGACGGACTTCAACAGCTATGACACAAGAAGTATTATTTAAGTTGTCAAATGAGAGTACAAGTTTAGCAAGTGGTTTAGAAATTAAGATCCCATTCTGGAAGGCCAAACTTTAGTTTAAGAAATAAGTTATTGCATTTTAATTTAGTAAGAGAATGAAGTGAGGTAATATTACTTCCTGTCCACTTACCTTTCTTGTCAGTTTTCAGGACGAGGTTTCCGTAGTTAATTTTTTGTTTTAATTATAAAATGCAATAAAATAAGAAAAATCAAAACACATATCTGTACAATGCCTACAAAAGGGATCGTCAGCTTAAAATGGTAGAAGATATCCAAAATTCCCCGTAAAATAGGCGTAAAGTATAGGAAGAGGTGGTAAATATGCAGTATGTGTAAGAAAGAATAAGGTGCAATAAGAATGGAGGGCCAACGACGTTGAGCTCGAATTACAAAAGGCCTAAGACAAGAATGTAGACCATCTGCTCCATTTTCAATTCACACATCGATGAATCAATGACAATGTAAAAAGTAGCTTCAGAAGAAGTAGGATTAAAATTCACAATTAAAGGATATCAATGATAAGATTTGCTGATAACCTGACTATCATGAGTGAACTGAAAGTAATGAACAGTCTATCGGACACAGAATATGAACTGAGAGTAACCCGAGGAAAGACGAAAGTAACGTGAAGTAGCAGAAATGAGAATAGTGAGAAAATCAGCATTAACATTGAGGGTTATGAAGCAGATGAAGCGAAGGAATTCTGATACCTTAGAAGCAAAATAATGTATGATGGACGAAACAGGGAGAGCGTAAAAAGCAGACTCGCTCAGGCAAAGAGTTCCTTCCTCGCCAAAAGAAGCCTGATAGTATCAAACATTGGCCTAAATCTGAGAAACAATTATGTAAGAATATACGTCTAAAGCGCAACCCTACACGGAAGTGATTTATGGAAAGCTGAAAGGAAGAGAATCCAAGCATTTCTGATGTGATGCTACAGAAGGTCGTCGAAAAGTATATGGACTGATGAAAGAAATGTGGCCACTCCGCTTCATCGATGACGAAATAAATATCTTGAAAACAGTGACAAAAAGAAGGGATATACGTAATACATCAGGAGATAACTTCCTTAGTACTAGAGGCAGCTGGAGAGGATAGACACTTTATTGAAAGGGAAATATTGCAGTATAACCAACAGATAATTTAGGAAGATTGTGTATAAGTGCTACTCTGACATGAAGAGATTGTCAGAGGCCGCATCAGAGAAGTCGGAGCTCTGATGACCCTAAATAAATTTTAAAAAAGTGACCAAGGGAGAGCAGGGCTAGCGCACTGAGAGTTCCATACAAGCTATAGCCTTTTTCCTGTTATCGATATCGATACTGGCAAGACATCGGTCCTGGAATTCTAAAACTGTATCAAAAGCTTTACTGTAGTTTCTGAGACTAGAACGGACACAGAAAAAACGAAGTGAGTAGGGGACTTCAGATTACGATAATGGTGTAGGACAAAGTCATGAACGAAAACTTATACCCGTGACGGGATTCAAACCTCGATCTTCTCTTTACTTGGCAGATGCGCTATCTGCTACACCATGGATACCATAGATGCACTGACTACACTAGTATGTCTCCCTCACCGATACAAATTCATAGTTACATCTCAGGCCGTTGCTACCTACCTAACTAGCATCGGTATCTATAAGGCTCTCCAATATTGGAATAGCACCTTAGTAGTGATCGAAATGGGGATAATCTTTCCTGTACCTCAGACAGGTGATATATTA
This sequence comes from Schistocerca cancellata, assembly GCF_023864275.1. Classification (NCBI taxonomy): domain Eukaryota; kingdom Metazoa; phylum Arthropoda; class Insecta; order Orthoptera; family Acrididae; genus Schistocerca; species Schistocerca cancellata. The sequence goes on along the minus strand of NC_064634.1, from coordinate 284,976,328 downwards.
ATTAAATATAGTTGATAAAAATGGTTCAAATGGCTCTGAGCACTAAGAGATTTAATATCTGAGGTCATCAGTCCCCAAGAACTTAGAACAACTTAAACCTAACTAACCGAAGGACATCACACACATCTATGGCCGAGGCAGGATTCGAACCTGCGACTGTAGCAGTCGTGCGGCTCCGGACTGAGCGCCTAGAACCGCTAGACCACCGCGGCCGATCTTCAGGGGCTGCAGTAGTACATCCGCATCATGGGTGCAAATTCAAACTCACACCTCTGCCCATTGCTCTTTCCCTTCTAAACTCTTGACAATGGTACGAATATTGATTTACTGCTTTGACCTACATCATTATAATATGTAAAGACGAGACTCAGTATGTTTCAGGAATATCAACTATATTTGACTTCAGTTTATATTTGTAGGGAGAGGAGATCTAATAAAATGCTTTTTTATTTACTTACTAAAATATGACAATAACTTACATTTTATGTTCACATGCAGTAATACTTTTACATTATTCTTTTGACGGATGATGAATCGGATGTAAGTTGTAATGGTAATAGGAATTTTTATACGATATAATTACAATTTCACAATTTTCGGACTTTTTTCCCTCTATTTGTACTATAAGACCTTGCTCCTGCCAAGTTTCGTGGTTCTTGATCAACAGGAAGTATGCTTTTAATGAGTGGATTTGCGAGTATGAAAACATGTGATATAAATGGCCGCGTCTTTGCATTGCATTGGCCTAGACGTTAACATGTTTAACACCGCGAAGGGAACTTAGTACGTCACACAAATCTGCTGTTTATATACCTTCATACTATATAATTTCAAATTAACAGATTTCGGATTTTTCCCTTTACTTGTATTGTTAAACGTTGGTTCATAGTTCTAGGTCAACGAGAGGTACCCTTTAAGTTTTGACGAGTGAATTTGTGAGTATCAAAGCATGTGATATAAAGGGCCGTATCTTTTCACTGCACTGACTTAGAGGCTTAACGTTTTTACACCACAAAGAAGTTATAGACAGCACGCCATATAAGTTTCAACTTGATATGTCCACCCTTTCCTCATAATGGAAATTTCGTGGGACTGGGGCCTCCCGTCGGGTAGACCGGTCGCCTGCAGCAAGCCTTTCGAGTTGACGCCATTTCGGCGACTTGCGTGTCGTTGGGGAGGAAATGATGATGATAAGAACAACACAACACCCAGTCCCTGAGCGGAGAAAATCTCCTACGCAGCCGGGAAACGAACACGGGCCGTTAGGTAAGACATTCCGCCGCGCTGACCACTCAGCTACCAGGAGCGGACTTTCCTGTGACTAAGGAGTCGTAATAGTCGGATAGAGAGACGGGCAACAAAGAAATTCTATAAGCGTTCCCTTTTTACTGACTGAGGTACGGAAACGTAAAAATAAGAAAAATAGTTAAGCCAACTGCTCTAGACTAACAGGAAATCGGGGTTCTATTGGATGTGGCATTAAATGTCGCTACTTATTTATTAGATTGCAATTTGAGCTCATCTGAATCTTTTGCATTGACATTATATCTCGTCATTGCATGTAATTTGATGCCTAAATAGACGGAAAGATGCAAAATCGTCTAAACATGCGGTCCGAGACCAGTCACTCGAATCGTTCAAAACCTTTAACTGGCTTGGGGTTCCTGTCTGGGGAGATTCAAGAGGGAACGACCATATGAAATTTGCTATGGGTACAGCAGATGCCAAACTAAGATTTATCAGAAGAATCAGAAGGAACTGACTTTCACAAACGATAGCAGTTAGTTGTCGATCGTTAGGCTCACATGAAGTAATTCTTGTGCTTCAAGGACTGATGTATACCGATACTATATGGTTATGGAAATGAATATAGGTCAGTATTCCGGTGCGTACAAGCAAACATTTTCACTGCTTCATTATTATTATTATTCTCGGTTTTACAACGTATTTACGTTTACATTTAGATTTCATTCCCTATTTGTGCCTATCTGTTATAAATTTTGCTCAACATTTCTTCTTCTAATTGATGGCTGAATTCCTTGTATCCTCGTAGCAGGCGCTCCTCCTCTTTTTTTCCTTCCTGGTAATTCCCATTGGATGATGACAATATCTCACACTTCCAGTAATAGTTTCGAAGACTTATTTTCTTTCTGATCAGTTGTTTCCAGGTAAAACCATTTAATGTTCCAGTAGTGAACTTTCCAGCATGTATTTTAAATTAATTTCATTGCCTTACTTGCCGTCATGTGTGATTTGTACTTCTAAATATTTGTACTCTTCTGTATGAGTAATCATTTCCATCCCCCTTCCAGTGTTAAATCTTGATTTTATTCCTGCTATTTTCGTGTGTTCTATTTGATTTATGTTAACCTCTGGGCCCTTGTTTTTTTATATTTCTCTATTAAATTCCGGATGATATGTTCAATGGCTGCCTCACCTTGTACCAAAATTAGGTGTTGATCGGATATTTGAAGTGAATGTGTAGTACCGTCATTTATTGGGACTGCCATGTTCTTACATTTTTTCCCCTACAATTTTACAGCAGTTTTTCTACTCGTATTTTATGAAGTGTTGGTGACAGGCTGCATTCCTGCTGTAATCACTCTGTAACTTTAAATCCAGGTGGCAGGAGGTTTTCTATATTATTCCTGCTACAGAATTGTCATATAGGTTCTGAGCTGCTTTAATGATGACAGGATTAACATAAATTAATTTCAAACCCTTCCATCACCTTTGTTAAAGTATATTACTAAAAATGGTTCAAATGGCTCTGAGCACTGTGGGACTTAACATCTGAGGTCATCAGTCCCCTGGATTTAGAACTAACTACTTAAACCTAAATAACCTAAGGACATCACACACATCCATGCCCGAGGCAGGATTCGAACCTGCGACCGCAGCAGCGGCGCGGCTCCGGACTGAAGCGCCTAGAACCGCTCGGCCACATCGACCGGCAAAGTATATCACTATATGCTTTTTCTATGTCTACAAATACTACGTGAAAGAGCTGAATTCGAATATTAATCTTTTCAAGTATTTGCTGCTAACAAACTATATGGTTTCTAGCTGATCTTCCAGCTCTGAAGCCAGCTTGTTCTTTGGCCTCCATTGTGCCTCTAAAAATGTTTTTAGATCCTTTCACAAAGGCTGCTAAATATACTAGTTACAGACATTTCTTAGTAATTTTTAGAATATTCCATTTTCGTTTCTGATAAATTGTTGATATAAAGCCTGCCTTCCAATCTTTATCTCTAATTAGTTTACATCAGTACATTCGCGGCTGATGTGTTTACTCTTCCGATAAATTAATGACTAGTCAAAGTTATTGAATCCTGAAGTGAACTATAGCGTTTTTAATTCGTTTGCTACTTTATTTCGGAATATACTGTTATCGCGTTTTATTTCTATACCGTTTCTTTTTCTAAATAAGACCTTTAAATTGTGGACCGATACGTGGTGGCCGTGCGGTTCTAGGCGCTGCAGTCCGGAACCGCGGGACTGATACGGTCGCAGGTTCGAATCCTGCCTCGGGCATGGATGTGTGTGATGTCCTTAGGTTAGTTAGATTTAAGTAGTTCTAAATTCTAGGGGACTGATGACCTCAGATGTTAAATCCCATAGTGCTCAGAGCCTTTTTTTTGTGGACTGATAAACAAAATACATTTCACCTGGCATCTTGTAGGACATATTAGGAAAAAAGATTACATGCAGTATATCAGGGCAGTGTCCGTCTCCGTAGCTGCTGAACCAGTCAGCGTGGCTGGATGCAAACCGAAACGGATATGGGTTCGGTTCCTCCGGCAGGGTTGGGATTTTCTCCGCCACATGAGAGAGAGGCAGATATATATATATATATATATATATATATATATATATATATATATATATATATAGAGAGAGAGAGAGAGAGAGAGAGAGAGAGAGAGAGATCAAGATAGTCACTTTCTCTAGATACAAAAGTCGTAATTGAAGTGAAAAAATATTGCAATGAGACTGGCAGACAAACTATGATCGCCGATTCGTTGGTTCTGCTGTTCCCTATAGCCCGAAGGATGGTTTTATGAAACTTGAAACTTTACTGCAATACGTAAACTCGTGTTTGTTAGTGTCAAGTAGGTATCGGAAAAACGTGTAAAACTTATTTTGACATCGAAATATGTAAATCTCGCTGTAGAGCAATAGACCAACGTGAAAATTTAATTTTGAATGCAAATATGTGAATCTCACGCTGCACGATGCGAAGTCCAGCCTAGCCAGTAAATCAAACGCTCGTGTGTGGCCTGACATTATCATTATCATACGCTGGCATAGCTACGTTATACACCGACATGTTACACACTACAGTTCTAAGCCCTCTAGTGGCAGAGGGTTAAAAATCTACATCGAGTCAGTGAAGTTCGTTGGCAGGAGTAACAGGACTTCTGGCCGTGTAGAAAGTTATAAATACAATCCAATAGGGGTAATGCATGAGTAGGTTTAATAATGAGTAAAAAAAGGGGAACGCTGATAAGCTACTATGAACAGGTTAGTGAACGCATTATTGTAGCCAAGATAAACACGAAACCCACACCCTCTACAGTAGTAGAGGTTTAAATGCCAACTAGCTTCGCAGGTGAGCAGGAGACTGAGAAAATGTATGCTGCAATAAAAGAAATTATTCAGATAGTTAAGTGAGCTGAAAATTTAATAGTAATTGGAATTGGAATTCGATACTAGGAAAACGAAGAGAAGGAAAAGTAGCAGGTGAATATCGACTGGGGGAAAAGAATAAAATAGGAGGCCACAGGGTAGAATTTTCTATAGAGCAAAATTTAATCATAGCTAACACTTGGTTTAAGAATCATGAGAGAAGGTTGTATACGTCGAAGAGACCTGGAGCCAAAGGGAAGGTTTCAGATTGATTATACACTGGTTGGAGGTTCAGGAACCAGATTTTAAACTGTAAGACATTGCCAGAGGCAGATGTGAACTCTGACGACGATTTACTGGTTATGAACCGTAGATTAAAACTAAAGAAAAAGCAAAACGGTAGTAATTTAAGGAGATGGGACCTGGATGAACTGAAAGAACCAGAGGTAGTATAGAGTTTCAGAGAGAGCATTAGAGAACGATTGACGAATACGGGGGAACGAAAACAGTAGACGAAGAATGGGTAGCTTTGAGAGATTAAATAATGAAGACAACAGAGGATCAAGTAGGTAAAATGACGAGGTCTAGTACAAATCCTTGCGTAACAGATGAGATACTGAACCTACCCGATAAAAGGAGAAAATATAAATATCCAATAAATGAAGCCGGCGAAAAGGAATACAAACGCCTAAAAATGTTATCAACATAAAGTGCAAAATGGCTAAGCTGGAATGGCTAGAGGACAAATGTAAAAACGTAGAAGCGTATACCACTATGGATAAGATAGATACTGCCTACAGGAAAATTTAAGAAATCTGTGGAGAAAGTAGAACCAGATGTACGGGTGTCAAGAGCTTAGCTGGGGGATCAGTTCTAAGCAAAGAAGGGAAAACAGAAGGGTGGAATGAGTATACAAGGTGGTCCATTGATATTGGCCGGGTCAAATATCTCACGAAATAAGCGTCAAACGAAAAAACTACGAAGAACGAAACTCGTCTAGCTTGAAGGGGGAAACCAGATGGCGCTATGGTTGGCCCGCTGGATGGCGCTGCCATAGGTCAAACGGATATCAACTGCGTTTTTTTTTTTAAATAGGAAACCCCATTTTTATTACATATTCGTGTAGTACGTAAAGGAATAAGAATGTTTTAGTTGGACCACTTTCTTCGCTTTGTGATAGATGGCGCTGTAATAGTCACAAACGTATAAGTACGTGGTATCACGTAACATTCCGCCAGTGCGGACGGTATTTGCTTCATGATACATTACCCGTGTTAAAATGGGCCGTTTACCAATTGCGGAAAATGTCAGTATCGTGTTGATGTATGGCAATTGTGATCAAAACGCCCAACGGGTGAGTGCTACGTATGCTGCTCGGTATCCTGGACGACATCATCCAAGTGTCCGGACCGTTCGCCGGATAGTTACGTTATTTAAGGAAACAGGAAGTGTTCAGCCACATGTGAAACTTCAACCACGACCTGCAACAAATGATGATGCTCAAGTAGGTGTTTTAGCTGCTGTCGTGGCTAATCTGCACATCAGTAGCAGACAAATTGCGCGAGAATCGGGAATCTCAAAAACGTCGGTGTTGAGAATGCTACATCAACATCGATTGCACCCGTACCATATTTCTATGCGCCAGGAATAGCATGGCGACGACTCAACGTCGTGTACAGTTCTGCCACTGGGCACAAGGAAATTACGTGACGATGACAGATTTTTTGCACGTGATCTGTTTAGCGACGAAGCGTCATTCACCAACAGCGGTAACGTAAACCGGCATAATATGCACTATTGGGCAATGGAAAATCCACGATGGCTGCGACAAGTGGAACATCAGCGACCTTGGCGGGTTAATGTATGGTGCGGCATTATGGGACGATGGATAACTGGTCACCATTTTATCGACGGCAATCTAAATGGTGCAATGTATGCTGATATCCTACGTAATGTTCTACCAATGTTACTACAAGATGTTTCACTGCATGACAGAATGGCGATGTACTTCCAACATTATGGGTGTCCGGCACATGGCTCGCGTGCGGTTGAAGCGGTATTGAATAGCATATTTCATGACAGGTGGACTGGTCGTCGAAGCACCATACCATGGCCCACACGTTCACCGGATCTGACGTCCCCGGATTTCTTTCTGTGGGGAAAGTTGAAGGATATTTGCTATCGTGATCCACCGATAACGCCTGACAACATGCGTCAGCACATTGTCAATTCACGTGCGAACATTACGGAAAGCGAACTACTCGCTGTTGAGAGGAATGTCGTTACACGTATTGCCAAATGCACTGAGGTTGACGGACATCATATTGAACATTTATTGCATTAATGTGGTATTTACAGGTAATCACGCATGCGTTATCAGAAATGATAATTTCACAAAGGTACATGTATTACATTGGAACATCCGAAATAAAATGTTCAAACGTACCTACGTTCTGTATTTTAATTGAAAAAACCTACCTGTAACAAGTTCGTCTAAAATTGTGAGCCATATGTTTGTGACTATTACAGAGCCATCTGTCACAAAGCGAAAAAAGTGGTCCAAATAAAACATTTATATTTATTTACGTACTACACGAGTATGTAATAAAAAATTAGGGTTCCTATTAAAAAAAACGCAGTTGATATCCGTCATCTAGCGGGGCAACCATAGCGCCATCTGGTTTCCCCCTTCAAGCTAGACAAGTTTCGTTCTTTGTAGTTTTTTCGTTTGACGCTTATTTCGTGAGATATTTGGCCCGGTCACGATCAATGGACCACCCTGTATAGAGGGTGTACAGAAGGCAGATGTACTTGAGGGCAATATTACGGAAATGGAAGAGGACGTAGAGGAAGATGAAAAGGGAGATATGATACTACGTGAAGAATTTGACCAAACACTGAAAGAACAAAGTCGGAAGAATGCCCCGGGAGTAGACGACATTCCGGTAGAGCTATTGATAGCCTTGGGCGAGCCAGCCATGACAGAAGTCTTCCATCTGATGAACAAGATCTATGAGACTGGCGAAACACAATATACAAACAACATACAATAATAATCCCAATTTCAAAGGAAGCAAATGCTGACAGGTGTGAAAATTACCGAAGTAACCAGTATAATAAGTCACGTCTGCAAAATACTAACACGAATCCTTTTACAAAAGAACAGAAAAACTGTTAGAAATTGACCTCGGGGATGACGAGTTTGGATTCCGGAAACATGTAGGAACACGTGAGGCAATACTGCCCCTACGACTTTCCATAAAAAATAGCTTAAGGAAAGGCAAGCCTAAATTTATAGCATTTGCAGACTTAGAGAAAGCTTTCGACAATGTTGACTGGGACACTTTCTTCAAATTCTGAAGGTGGCGGGGGTAAAATACAGGGAGCGAATGGCTATTTATAATTTGTACAGACACCAGATGACATAAGAGTCGAGGGGCACGAAAGGGAAGCATTGGTTGAGTAGGGAGTGAGACAGAGTTGCAGCCTATATGCGATTCTGCGAACAACATCGTCATTCCTTACTTTATCAGCCCATCTAACTTTTCAATGTTCTTCTCTAGCATTACGTGCCAGACTCCCCGATTTCTCTCGTTTCCTGTTTCCCCATAGTCTATAATTCACATACATTCAATGATGCGCGTCAAGTGTAGATTCTCAGAAATGTCTTCCTAAAATTAAGGCCAATTTTTGATCATGCTAGTCTGCTTTTAGGATTACATTCCTCAGTTGGTAAAAAAACGGATCTGTTATAGGATCACTTTGTTGTCCTATTGCCTGACTGTGTACTGAAACCTATTTTCAACACTAGACGTATCAAGTTCAAATTTATCTCTCGCGCTACAATATACAGTCTTTTGTTGGTGTAAGGAATGTAAGCTTTTAAGTCAGTGTAATTAAAAGACACGGCCATTTATGTCACATATTTTAATACTCGCAAGCCCATCAGAACCTACAGGTTATTGCCTGTTGACTTGGAAACATGAAATTTGTGAAGCTGCAAGGTTTCTCAAACGAGAAAAGGAAAAAATCCGAAAATTGTTAATATCTAGGTAATTAAAGGAAAACCATATTTTTATCATTAATTTGCAATTTGCCTGTATGTCTACCCGTCTGTTAACATCCCGTTTTCTTAGGTATTACAACAGTAAGTGACAAAGTACACAAAATGCTGAAATTTGAAATTAAAACAATCTCAAAAGACTTGAAATTCCCGAGACTTACAATTTGCTAGTATCGATATCAATAACACGCCAAAATCGTCGAGATTCTCGATTTTCTGGTTGGGTGACCTGTTGAGATAAATATAACGTTTGTATGGAACTCAGAGAGCGCGAGTTCTACGGGCACTTGGCCAAGGTCTTTTATGTCCTCCTTGCTTCGTCCGTCATTAGTTATTTTACCACCGTGGATTATTTTGATTCTATCTTGGGTTATTTTTTTTCCAAATGATGATACAGTTGTGAAATTCCTGCCCCAACAGAAGTCTGTTCCGAGTTGTATCTTGGTTTATTATGAGTATCGGTGTAGCGAGAATCCCTTTGTCTCTGTTCGATTCTGAACACACGGATTGTTTATTACAGCGGTATACAGCTACCACTGCTGCATCGGTCGTTTCTGACGCAACTCCTCTCACGCCTTATGTCTATATCACGTGTCGGTCTTCCGTTTCCACACCGTTTTTTCACAAAGGTGCCATTTCTCATGTCGCGCGGCGGTTTCATTACCAAAACACGCGAGAAGTTCACGCTTTGTGTTTTTCACAATAGCTGCGTTCACTGTAACGTAAGCTTACCTTGCCTATTGCTGCTGGTCGTAAAAATCGACTATTCTGCCGACGATGACGCCATGAGTCGTTTGAACACAGCACCTGACGCAAGATAAGTACAAACAGTACGTCAAGCTACGACGTTTCATGCACTGCATGTAATCGTGCTGCCGGCATCAGACGTTCGTCATAGTGAAAAGACTCCACTGCGTACTAGCCACGGTCTTACGGCACAGCAAAAGCATACATATCCACTTAAAACGATTAAGTTTATGCTGTTGATGCATGTTGGAGTCCGTGACTGAAACATTGCAGGAAAATGGTCAGTGCTCTGTCCACTAACATTTATGAAGTACTTGTTATTCATCCAACAGCTTTCAAAACTCATTTCTTACTTTTTTCATTAATACAATTCAATACGATGAAAAGAACTACATATACTCTTCTAAGAAGTACCCAAAGGGAGTACTGAAATCGTTGTTATCGAACCACCATAGAATGATTGCTTGGAGGACTTGGTTCGTGAGAGTCAACACAAAGTTGTCTCTGTTTTTAATTTTATCGTATAGTGCTTCTACCGAACCATCAACATCCTCTCTAAGGAAAACATACTACTTAGCTAAATGTTAAAGAATTTCATTACCAAAAACCAGAATAAAATAGTGAATAATGGCAGAAAATTAAAACAAATAATTTGTGTGTGTGTGTGTCTGTGTGTAGTGTTTTCTCGTAATTTTCTGAAAATATTATTGTTAGTACAATCGTTAAAGTTTGAGGTTGGGAGTGTAGCAGCGATGTGGTGCACTATATGGCGTAGGTGGCGCCGTGGTATGATACCTTGTAAGTTTGTCTAGAGTTCTAAAACTACCGTAGGGTACCATTGACTGTCGTCAGTAAGCGTAGACTATGATAATTTTTAAATTTTATTTTTGTGGGGGTCCACAGTCTCAACCTGTTTTGTGAATGAAAACATGGTCGAGGTACGCTGTATTATTTTTATTGTCTTTGCGATGGGCCATTTCCTACCTTTGGCCATTTTCAAGCATCACAAATGGTGACATTGATTTATACACTCCTGGAAATTGAAATAAGAACACCGTGAATTCATTGTACCAGGAAGGGGAAACTTTATTGACACATTCCTGGGGTCAGATAAATCACATGATCACACTGACAGAACCACAGGCACATACACACAGGCAACAGAGCATGCACAATGTCGGCACTAGTACAGTGTATATCCACCTTTCGCAGCAATGCAGGCTGCTATTCTCCCATGGAGACGATCGTAGAGATGCTGGATGTAGTCCTGTGGAACGGCTTGCCATGCCATTTCCACCTGGCACCTCAGTTGGACCAGCGTTCGTGCTGGACGTGCAGACCGCGTGAGACGACGCTTCAGCCAGTCCCAAATATGCTCAATGGGGGACAGATCCGGAGATCTTGCTGTCCAGGGTAGTTGACTTACACCTTCTAGAGCACGTTGGGTGGCACGGGATACATGCGGACGTGCATTGTCCTGTTGGAACAGCAAGTTCCCTTGCCGGTCTAGGAATGGTAGAACGATGGGTTCGATGACGGTTTGGATGTACCGTGCACTATTCAGTGTCCCCTCGACGATCACCAGTGGTGTACGGCCAGTGTAGGAGATCGCTCCCCACACCATGATGCCGGGTGTTGGCCCTGTGTGCCTCGGTCGTATGCAGTCCTGATTGTGGCGCTCACCTGCACGGCGCCAAACACGCATACGACCATCATTGGCACCAAGGCAGAAGCGACTCTCATCGCTGAAGACGACACGTCTCCATTCGTCCCTCCATTCACGCCTGTCGCGACACCACTGGAGGCGGGCTGCACGATGTTGGGGCGTGAGCGGAAGACGGCCTAACGGTGTGCGGGACCGTATCCCAGCTTCATGGAGACGGTTGCGAATGGTCCTCGCCGATACCCCAGGAGCAACAGTGTCCCTAATTTGCTGGGAAGTGGCGGTGCGGTCCCCTACGGCACTGCGTAGGATCCTACGATCTTGGCGTGCATCCGTGCGTCGCTGCGGTCCGGTCCCAGGTCGACGGGCACGTGCACCTTCCGCCGACCACTGGCGACAACATCGATGTACTGTGGAGACCTCACGCCCCACGTGTTGAGCAATTCGGCGGTACGTCCACCCGGCCTCCCGCATGCCCACTATACGCCCTCGCTCAAAGTCCGTCAACTGCACATACGGTTCACGTCCACACTGTCGCGGCATGCTACCAGTGTTAAAGACTGCGGGAGCTCCGTATGCCACGGCAAACTGGCTGACACTGACGGCGGCGGTGCACAAATGCTGCGCAGCTAGCGCCATTCGACGGCCAACACCGCGGTTCCTGGTGTGTCCGCTGTGCCGTGCGTGTGATCATTGCGTGTACAGCCCTCCCGCAGTGTCCGGAGCAAGTATGGTGGGTCTGACACACCGGTGTCAATGTGTTCTTTTTTCCATTTCCAGGAGTGTATATCAATCTCTCACATATGAGTATACTTCATAACCCAAGTTAGTCATGTATTTTAAGCTTCCCGCTTCATTTAACATCATAATAAATCACCGGTACATGTGGACACAAATAATCAAAGATGTTTAGAAGTTATCTGTGGATTATCGATAACATTAGATAGACTACTGCCGCTATATTTAATGGCATATTATATTCGTTATTATCTTATTTTTAAAGTAGTGAACCGAAACTCACACATGTCATATCACATGTAATATTAGAAATTACAGTACCAGTTCAGACTATAAATGATTGTTTCAGGCCTTTTAACGAGGCCTGCCAATCAGTCTATAAATAAAACAGTACTGGTGTAGCACATGGTACATAAGAACCAGTAACACATTATACATAAATTAGGCGTCTTTCTTTTTTATCTACGATGTTATAATAAAAATTGGAATCATAGTTAACCTACACCGTGTCAGTACAGTTGTTTCACCATATATTGTGTTATAGATATTGGAACCTCCAAGAGCTATGGTTCAAAATGGCTCTGAGCACTATGGGACTTAACATCTATGGTCATCAGTCCCCTAGAACGTAAAACTACTTAAACCTAACTAACCTAAGGACATCACATAACACCCAGTCATCACGAGGCAGATAAAATCCCTGAATCGAACCCGGGAACCTGGGCGTCCAAGGGCTATGGAAAGGAAAGGGGCCAGTTATACAACTTAATGTGAAATGGAAGTAGCATTTACAGTTTTGAGGAAAAGGGTCTCATTTAGAGACCATTCTGGTATGTCTTACAATACTGGCTGATTCATCAGTCATACATCATGTGTCATGTTACATGTAGATATGCAACATTCATTGTTGTGTTGACACCTTTAGAAAATATGTGACACTACCTCATGTGGAATGTTAGTCGTAACTAAAACTAACATCTCCATTAGTAAATTAGTAACAGGAGCAACATAACAACCTCCACTTTTTCTCAGTTTTTCATGTGGTAAATAGCCTTCAAGGAAAAATTATTTCCATGTGCAACAATGTTAATTTTGTAAGCTCATAGATATATTTTCATAGTTTAATTTAGTTATGTAATTTCACTTCGAATTATAACGCAGCCTGTCTTCAAGGATTTATCTAGTTTATAGATATTACAGAATTGATAATTAGTTTTACAATACATTATAATCTTAATCAGCTGAGTTAATCCGAACTGGAGTTAGACCACCATCGTTCATCAATACTAAGGGTTTGACATTACAACAATTTTCGAATGACGTGAATTAAATGTTGGCGATTTCGGTTTTGCTATAAATACTGATTATTCTTAAGCAACAGTCTGGAGGATGACTATGTAGAACAAAAATGTTCTGTAGGATACCCAGCCCCTTATAGATGCTCAATCAGTTTCTAGACAGTTCACTGATTCTGTTTTTTAGGGGAATCTAGTAAGACGTTGGTTACTTCCGCAGAGAAATTGATTACTATGAGGTGATGCCCAACAGATATGCAACACACCTAACACACAGGTTACGTGGGTACGACCTTAACTGACTAAAGCTACTAGGAGATTTACTGCAGTCTACCACTTCTCACGTTAGTCTATGGTAATACACGGTAGTTTTACAAATCTAGGCATGACAAATATCAACACTGAACGACTAAATTATACAAAACTGATAAAGCCACCGTGGTGGATTGTTTTAAAAAACATTCGGACATGAAATTTATATTTTTATGAGTCCATTGATAACAAAGGTTCTAGGAAATAAATTTATAAGAGACTGAAAGAAGCTTTAACAAACACGAAGTATAGCTTTGGTGATAGTGTTGATTTGAGTGTGTATTTGCAACAAGGCCAAGATACAGAGTGGAGATACGGAACCTGTTGGAGGCTGCTGGAAAGACTGAATGTAGCACACTCCAAAACACAATTAGTAAATATGACTCGGAGCAGGATGTATCAGCCACGTCCCGTTTAAACAAAGCTTACATATAACAACGGGTTGTGTTTGTTCGAGTCAAACATAGCTGAACGAATGCCACACGTCAATGATATACGACATCGCTTGTGGGATACGTATGTACATGGACAGCGTAGAAACAAACTGGCTTCCATAAAGCGATACAACGCTGCTGGTCCATATGTCAAGGCTGACATTCCAGGGAAAACACATGTTTACGATTTCTGTATCAGAAATTCTGATATTATATACATTCTGCTGCAGTGACAGTTCGAGAGAAGAAGAATAAAAATTCATTGACTTATGTTACCCAGCCACAGTAAACTTAGTGCACTGCAAATGCAAAGGCATAAGATGTGTAAGAGATACTGATCACCTACGCGTTTGAAAATAGCTTGGAGTGGAAAAAATGCCGTTTCAAGTCTGGATGTTAATCAGAATTGCAGCTTATTATTTGAAATATAAGCAAAATATCCTACGTACCAACTGTTTCATTCACAGACAAGCTTTCGCATCGAAGTTAATATATGCAGCCTCAACGAATCTAATATTAAAATATGATGAATATAGTAAACTGTACAAAACGTATCCAGTTAATAAATAGTATTCCAGAAAATTGTGCGGGAGCCGTGAATAATAATGCGTCTCTTCAAAGACGAAGACAAACACTTTGTGAAAATGGATTTTTTTGTTTAACGAATGTAATTATCTGATACTTTTGAAAAAAGAAAGGCATTGAATAGACATTTTAAAATTAAGCGACATTTCAGCTTTCAGGAAAAGATAACTATGGGAGGGAAAAATCTGTGGTGTTACCGATAATTTGTTTTCTCTCATAACACCAGTGTCTTATCTCTAATGAAGTTGATTTGTCTTGCAATATAAAATCTGTTATTGTGTATCATTAGTCACGGTTTATCAAATGAAACCAAAAATACCTCCAAGCAGACAAAATTACAAATTCACATGGATTCAAAGCCAACTTGAACTAAAGTTCCATCTTCTTTAGAGGAAATTATTTTTGTTGAGATGTATTGTGACTGTACATTAAAGATAAAATTTCACTGTTTGGAGCTTCATGATATCAGTCACGGGAGAACATTCGCTGTCGGTGGTAAGGCTTGATGAACATTAATTTTATTTGTAGCAGTTCATTATGAGAAGCTAGATACTGACGCTTGCTTTAATAAAGAGTGTATATCGTCGGCAAAAAAGAATGTGGAACCGTAAATGAGGGTAGCTGTATGTAGATAGGATCTTAGATATGAGATTCTGCGTAGTTAACAGCAAGCTGATTAAATATATAGTGTGCTTCAAAGCCTTTGCATGTAACATCTAGGTGTGCTAGGTCATGTCATGTGGAACTACTATTGTTAGAGACATAATGTTCGCTGACACTTCCAGCGACTATGGAAAATCTTTTCTATTTATTATGTCGCGGATAGACTCCAGGACACAGTCTCTCTGAGGCATGCATATGCCTTGTGTCCTGCCCATAATGCAGTTATTCGTTCCGTATGAAAGTGGTTAGGCCGACAAAAATGAAATTTCAACCACTGCAAGTAGGTTATACTAATTTATTCATTAGTTACGTACTTAAAACTGCTACCAAGTGTGTGTTATTAGGTCAACATGATACACTGACTAGATCGCATCTACAGTAGCGTGTAGAACCTATCTGCCCTGGTGACCACTATGCGTCTTTGTGACAGTGAGAACACAAGGCATCGTGGAAGTATTGGATAGCGTTTCTGTTCCGTGATGATCTAATAGCCGCACGTATATATCGCATTTGTCGACAACCATCGAAAACTCAGGTTTGATATGGCAGTGCATTTTCTTCCCGATAATATAGGTCTGCACGGTGTACAGTGTATCAGCTACAATTTAACTGCAGAATTGTCTTTTTAGACACGATGTTAGATATCAAATACAGAATATCTGCTCACGTAACTGTAACATATACGAGCATAACGTTATCGGACGTTTCGCTGATATCTAGAGGTATCCTCTACTTCGTTTCTTTTTTCTTGTGTCTAGTTATCAGCGCATACCAACACCTACTGCACACATAGCAAGTTAATCAGTAATGTCATGTAATGAGAGGCTCCAATCGTTTTTATCCAGTGTAATGCTAAGACATTTACAACATCAGAACAACGCTAATCTTAGAACAGGAGGCCATATTATATCAGCCAGAGTCGTTGAGTCCATTCCATCTCCTCTGTCACCGAATTTTTTTTCCGTCCTTTGATCTTCCATCATACAGTAGCCTCCATAGTGATATAGGATCAGAGAATACTGTACGCCATTAGAGACTATAAAATCTTTCATTTATTCAGCGCTTATGGCCATTGCCATTTAGTTACAGAATTCTTACGGATATGATGTAGGAGATGAGTATGCGTTAGATATCAAGAAAAAATAGCGTTATTTGTGACTCTGGAACCACACAAAACCTCCAGTAATGTGATGTGATGTGATTCAACACCAAAAACCCTAGTGTGCATTACATCTGCAGCTTCCGTTAATTTGGCAATGTCAATGCTTCATACAAGCAGTTAGTTTGGTTGCGGCCAATAAGTTACTGATTATTAGACATTACAAATGATATCCGTATATTCGCTTTAAACTTGCCAATGAATCGTGTGACGTCATTTCCAAATTTACCGTTCCGTGTGCCCGCATCCTCAACTCGTGAGTCTCTGCCACAGCCATATCGTCACCTGAGTCTTTTGTCAGATGAAGTGGACTCGACTCGCCCAGAAAGGAGAGCGAGCACTCGAGTTCGCAATTAGAATAGGGGCCTCAACGCATTCCCACGACACACGCAACCTCTCTGAAAGAAATTTCCGACATTAAATTGTAAATTTCTGTTCATTTATCTCATCGTATCACAACCTCGTCCTTCGTAGCCTTTCTCAAGTGCAAGTTGAAATGGCCGACCTGCCCAAATGAAAGAAGCGACCATTGGGCATGAAGATTATTATAGACCAATATAATGACCGATCGGTTAGCAATTTATACATTTATATAGTTAAAACGTTTCTAAGACTGCTGTAAATTAATTGTATCATTTAGTACCTATTAGAAAATGTGTAAGAATTACAGCGACGGGTACGCACTTTCTGGGCGTTATTGAGTCTGTAACGAAAGTACCAAAAACATGACATGAGGACGAAGAGCAATCTCTAAATGGTGATTAATTATGAAAATAACTTCCAGACATAAATGATAGGCTACACAACTCGCTTTTAGCCCACAAACACAAGTTACCGTGACCAAAAGAATGCAATAGCGCACTTTCTTGTCGCAACGATGTAGCAGTCACATTGCTCTGCGCCCAGTTTCCATTTGACGCGGCACATACGTTTCCTCGTGGTGGAGGTGGAATAAGCAGGAATACAACCATCTGGTTTGCACTGGACGAAATTTGTATGTTTTCGACTGAAGCATGGTCTATAGCATGAAACACTTCAGATATCAATCCTTCTCTACGGAACACATCTTTAATGCTGTTCTTTGCAACAGTTACATTTCGTCTCACAAAATAGAGCTTCACTGTAGGCCATCTGATATCGGCAATCGGTCACTTCGCTTTGTCAGTGTCACTTAATCAGCAAGACTGTGTACTCATCTTCTGTACTAACAGTAAGTCACGACTAGGCTTACATTCCTGCATGCTTCAGTAAGTCAATGTTGTCCTTATCCTCAAAAATAATAGAAGCAACTATGAAAGACAGATTAATGAATTACTTGAATAAATACATTCTTTTAAGCGAATCACAGATTGGTTTCCGAAGTGGCAAAAATATGGAGTCAGCTCTAGTAGAATTTACAAAAGTTGTAATTGATGCTCTTGATAAAGATGAGTGTGTCAAAGGCATATTTCTGGATCTTTCTAAGCCGTTTGATACAGTCGACCACATGGTTCTATTAAATAAATTAGAAGCGCTAGGAATAAGAGGGGTAGCTAATGACTGGTTTCGATCAAACCTTACAGATAGGGTACAAAGAGGAAGATAACAGATTCTTTAAATAGATCTAAACATTTATCAAAACACTTACTAAGAATCAAAATACATTAATATATGGGTTCCACAAGGTTGCATGTTAGGACCAATACTGTTCCTGATATACATCAATGACTTTCCCAGTAGTGTTACACATGGTGAAAAAATTTTCTCCACTGATGACAGCAATATTATAGTCACTGAGAAAACAAGATAAGCAAATTAAACTCTCTAGGAAGTCTATGATTGGTCAATAAGCAATAACGTGAAATTGAACATAAAGAAAACTAATGCCATGAATTTCAGTTTGAAGAGGAAAAATGGCAAAGTCAAATTAAATGTAGATGGCACCTCTATAGACTGTGTAACTAATGCAAAATTTCTAGGAATGAATGATGATTCTCAGTGGAAGTGGTGTGAACACACAAAGGTACTTGTAAACAGAATGTCATCAGCATGTTATGCCCTTCGAATCCTAACATCAGTGTGTAACATGCAGTGTCTTTTAGTTACATATTATTCATATGTATACTCAATTCTTGGCTATGGCATTGTTTAATGGGGAATAAACGCACAAAATATGAACACAGTTTTCAAACCCCAGAAAAGAGCCATAAGAATAATAAGCAAAAATACTATTTGAGCTCATTGTAAAGATCTGTTCAAAACACTGGGGATTTTAACTGCTCCATGTGAATACATTTACCAGTCAGTTGTACACATAAAAAATAACATTGGTAATTACTGCAGAAACAGCTCTGTCTATGACCATGCCACAAGAGATAGGCTCAGCTTACATTCACCAAGAAAAAGTAAACATAAAACTCAAAACAGCATATTCTACCAAGGATTAAAACTGTACAATAAATTATCAAAAAGAGATAAAAGAAATTGCAAAAATACACTTATTTTAAAAGGCAGCTAAAATATACCTGTTATGCAATACATTTTATACATTGAAAGATTACTTAGATAAAACAGAGTAAGGGGTTTGATAAAAAAAAAGTTATACAAATAAAAAATAATAATAGTAATGATTATAAAACATCCAACATTCCACGTAACACCTTCACTTTATGTTTTTCTCCTTCTTTTTTACTTTCTATAAATACTTATCCCCAAGATATGCATAGACAATACTAACACCTCTTCCTCTTTCTGAGCTCGACATCTCACTTATTATGGAGGGATGCTGACTCAGTTTTTCAGGATAGCAAATGGGAAGTTGCGGTACAGAAAATGGCCCAGGGATCACCAATGTGTGTGTGTGTGTGTGTGTGTGTGTGTGTGTGTGGTGTGTGTGTGTGTTGAGTGAAGTATTATGAAACAATGTGCGTATCGTATGTGCAGTGACTGATGGTGAGATATGAGTGAACAGTGTGGCATTACGTTATTTAATAAGTTATTTGTAAAAAAACAATATTGTATACCAGGAGTAAATCTAATGATTGTCTCTAAGTAGAGGTCTGTAAACATATTTGTATACGAATTAGCTTATTTTAAATTGATCTAAACTTGTAAATACTTCGACATGCCCTATATCCTAGAGGACAAATGTGAGACCTACGGATGAATAAATCTACTATTACTAATATTAGTATGTAGCGACCGCAGCGCCACAGTTCTAAGGCTCTTAACACTCGCAGAACTACAGCAGGAATGAAGGAATCCCATCAGCGCTGATGTAACAACTGCGCCTCTGTTTGTGAAGTATGCAACCTGCATCATTTGTTTCATACTCGTTCTGTTTCTGGTCTCTAGTGACTACCACTCGCTATTTTTGTTTCATCGGCTCCACAGTGCACATACATCCAAGTGCATTGCATTTAAGTATGTATCATCTCTTAATAATCGAATCACAAGATTATTTAAGCAGCTCCACATCTAATCGGTGCCGTAGCTTTCGGGGACTGACTTTTTACATGAAGGTGTTTTCATGCCCATTATACTATTCGTCGCTGTTATCGTCAAATGCTGAAATCCGGTGTGAATCCCCTTGTTTCCGTTGTCTGTACTTATGCTCTATGAGTAAAATGCTTAATACAGTTGATGAGGAACGTGAATCCATCTAACGTCACGATCTTTACATTTACAAAAGTCATAATGACTTATACCAAATACAGTTAACCGAACGCTACACAAAGGATGCTGTGAATTCCCCGAAGTACGACTAATTAGCTGATACAATCGAGTCCTTTACGTCATCTACTGCCGTTGTCTTCGTTCAGATCAGGGTGTGTCCTGAGAGTCCATTACATAAAAATCTGACAATGTTAAACAACATCCAACTGCATGGATTTCGAGGGCTGATATTAATTCAAATTAAATGAAATAGTTGTTACGAATTATTTGCACACCCAGTAACTGACGCTAAAACAACCAATTACAATAGGGCCCGTTGCAAGCATGCAAATCACTATAATACTGCTCCGACTTGGTCCTACTGCTGATACATATCTGCGCCTGCAGCACTGAAGCGTAGCTCAGTGCAGTAGCTGCTCGTCTGCATTGCAAACGGGCTTCCATTAGAGGGGACAGGGAGGGGGGGCGGGGTAGTATGATTACCTTCCTTCTGACGAGTGTGTTGCAGTCGTCTACGTATGGTGTGCTGCTATTGCGCGCTTCAAGGCTGTTTATAATGATGACGGCAACGACGTCCGCTATGAGAGAAAGCTCAAGCATTATTAGACAATTCTGGTGGGATATACTAGATCTCTTGACAAGGCAAGGGTAGAGAGAGCAGATTTATTGTTATGTGCGTCCTCTACCTCGAAAAGCTTTTAAATTGTGCGAAATGAATATAATTTCCATTTTTAGGACAAGAAAGTCGTACCTAGAGGATATTGTGCCAAGGAATCTCATAATGTTTTTCCGCCCGTTACTTCAGTCTAGTGACTGATTTTAGAGCCCCATGAATGAAGGCGCGCTAGAGACCGCCATGAGCAGTTGTTGACGTTTTCCGCAGTTAAGTGGAGATGGAAGGCAATTTTTATTCCTATTCTGCCAATGTTATTTTACCCTTTGAAGAAGTACACTTTTCAAAAGAACTATAAGTGATAAAATGAATTTTTACTGCATATGTATAACACATATGCCTCAATTTACAAGTAAAATGAACATAATACCTCTTATGATTTTGAAGAAAAGAAATTGATTCTTTCACTAGTAAAATTTAACTTTCTTTACATTAATTATTATAAAACAGTTTATGATTGTTTGGTGGTTCTCAATTTATTTGTAATAACTTATTACCATCTGCAGTACAAATTGACCAAATTTTATGTTTCTAACCCCATTAGTTTATCAAGTAACGGTACCTGAAAGTAAAAGAAAATGTAGTTTTGAGAAAAATCGATTTACAGTTTAATATTGCAATTCTAGTATAGTTACTGATATTTTCCTGCACCATACTGAGCATCATCTGAATCATAATGATCTTCTTTTCTTCTCTTGGTCCCTCTTCTTTTCTGTCTGGCTTCTTTTGTGCATTTTAAATTACCAATATCTGCTTTGCAGATTCTCTCTTTATTTATTTGCACCAAGGATTTTGCAGTATTTCCACTAGATTTTATGTCCATATATTCCAAAACATCCAGTTTTCTAATTACACCATCATTGAAGCCTAAAATAGCATCAGAAACACCAAATTTGAGGGTTGTAAGTTGAACAAATACAGTTTTCTGTAAACGGTTCCTAATGACAGAGTTCAAACATTCACTTTAATTTTCGGTTTACCATGAAGACATTTCTTCAACAAGGTATCTTCACAAAGGTCACTAAATATGGGTTTAATTTCACTCATGACACATCAGGTAAAAAATGTTTGTGGTCATATCTGGCACTTCTCCTGTACTTGCAACAAGTGTCAAGATCATTCGGGTAAAGACTGTGCACTGAATTTTCATTTGTGAAAAGCTTATGGAGAAAGATAGCCCATACAGCTTTTCTTCATGTTTTCTAAATTCCCTACATTTCTTCTTATGGCGAAGCCATAATAATTCTGTTTATTTCAACATTTGTCAGGCGACCATTACTACCTATCTTCTTACCATCTTCCAATACTATTTTGACTTATCTTTGAATAATCTTCTCAACCTGGACCTCATTCCCTTCTGGACACGCCCAATGCACTATAATGTGGAAATTTTGACATTAGGACCATAGGTTTGTTCTGCACATAGCCGGTAATAAGCCTTGCTGTAACCGTCCCCAGTTTGCACACAGCGTCAAGAAAACCATCATATCTCACGAAAAAATTGTCGTATTTATATAAAACAAAACCTGTTTCACGCAGGAAAGACCAGGCATTTGAAATATGGTAAAATCTAAAAATCGAATTGTTGAAGCCCACTTGCCTTCCGTTTCCCCTGTATTTTCCATTTGTAGGACAAGAAAGTTGTACCTAGAGGATAGTGTGTAAAGGAACACAATGTTTTTTCGGCCGTTACTTCAGTCTAGTGACTGATCTTAGAGCCACGTGCGCTAGAGACCGCCATGAGCAGTTTTTGACATTTTCCGCAGTTAAAACGGAACGGTAAAATATTTAATATGTCATTCACTGGCCTAATGAAAGCTGCAGACCCATCTGAAAGAAGCCTTTGGAATTACTGCCAAGAACATACTTGAAAATGGCAAACCGCTGAAACGAAACTCATCATTTTTGTATATAACAAGCTGAGACTATCACTGTGCAGCAAAAAATGGGAAAATATTTAATTTGTCATTCATTGACCTAATGTATGCCGGAAGCCCATGCGAAAAGAAGGTTTTTCAATTGCTATCAATAACAAACTTGAAAATGGCAAACTGACGAAACGCGACTTGTCGTTCGTATAAATAACGAGCTAGTAAAATGAATGTGCAGCAGAAAACAGGAAATTATATAACATGTCACTCACTGGCACTATGCAATCTGCGGACCTACCTGAAAAGAGGCTTTTAAAATGTAATACATTTTCATCGGTCGTTCACCATCTTTCACCTTGAAAGAGAAGGTATTTTATCGTGGAACATGTGATATTTGTGATTTAACTGAGTTTTGTTAATGGCTTAACAAATTTATATGTCTTGAAAATGAATTTTTTTCTGTTTTCTAATAGCTGCAGTTTCAAAATGAAGGGTTGAGGGGAAAATCCCGATAAATACAAACTACAGATTTCCCTTTGTTCCATGGTTTAATAATTCAGCCAGTGAAAATTAAGTTGGCTTAGAAGAAATGGTCAGCAATCTGACGAGTCGCGAAATATCTTGTAAACGCGTGCAGGGGAAAAGTCGGTCAAGTGTATGCGAGAAAGAGGTATAGTCTTACAAGTCCAGGGAATTTGAGGCGAAAACTTAACGATATAATGATTCCTAGCTTCTGCAGGTCTGTTGCCGCTGATATTATCTTCGTTGCGCTTAATATGACCATTTCTGTTTGGTGTGGCAAAGTAATATGAATAAAAAAGAAAGCGACTCAGTTATTGATGAAAAAAATATATAGTACGCCTTCAGAAAATCTGACAATAAAAGGAAGAAGTTCGATCGCATTACTGACGGTTCAAAAAGTTTAAGACTCCTATAAGACGAAACAGGAGAACCATGTATGTGTAAAAATAATTGTTTTGCTATTATCAATGATATAAATAAAAAGAATGTTATTAAGAAGATGAACAAATTTGAAAATCATGATGAATGAAACCTTTAAATGGTTAAACTGTTGTGACTTGGCAAGACAGCCAAGCCACTATGAGGAAGCCGAAAGGCAAGCGTTTAAGCTCACGCAGGCTGGCATGAGGTCTGGAGCATTTAAGGAAGTTAGACTTTAGCAAAAAAGGTCGTAGCTGTTGGAATACTTAACTTTAATCCACAATTGGTGAACATAGCTCTTGACGGTACATGCATCACAAGATGAATAGCAAATGATAATAGCGCCTTGCTAGGTCGTAGCAAATGACGTAGCTGAAGGCTATGCTAACTGTCGTCTCGGCAAATGAGAGCGTAATTTGTCAGTGAACCAACGCTAGCAAAGTCGGCTGTACAACTGGGGCGAGTGCTAGGAAGTCTCTTTAGACCTGCCGTGTGGTGGCGCTAGGTCTGCAATCACTGATAGTGGCGACACGCGGGTGAACATATACCAGAACAAACTGCCTTTCCAGTCCAGGCCAAGAAGACAACTGGAAGTCACACGATAAAATACAGCACTGGTTCGGTTTAGAAGCAGCTAAAACAGGGCATATGAGCAAGCGTCGTCATTCCTTCCTGGCAAGAAAAACTAATTACTAATTGAAGAGGGGACAAGTTCAGTTTGTCGTCTGCTCGATATGAAGGCGTTTTGTCGTCGGTGTGAGATCTTTTTACGAAATTTCAGTCACCAACATTCTGTTCTGAATGTGAAACGATTTTGTTGTCGCCCACCCATATAGGGAGAAATGATTATCATAATAAATGAGGAGAAATCAGAGCTCGTACTGAAAGATTAAGTGGTTCACTTTTCTCACACGGTGTCAGAGTGTAACGGTAGAGAAATTGTCTACGGGTAGTTCACAGAACCCTCCGCCAGGCACGTAAGTGTGAATTGGAGGGTAGCCACGTAGTTGTAGATAAATATATGCTGGTTTTCCTTTGCAGTAACAAACTATGAAGTGTTTTGTTTCATGAAGTGATTTTCTATCTTTTTAAGTGTTATAACTATTTGAATTAAATTATTCTGATCATTTAGAGACGATCTTAAAATACCTATTGAGAAATACAGAGACATGGAGGAGTTTAAAGGATTTTTGCCGTAGTGAAGTGGCATCTTCCTCACTCGTACCAACCATTGAGAAAGAAGAGAACAATATCTGATGGTGTATTGTTGTAAGATCACGTTAGATAGTTTATTGTAATGAGAAATTAAATAAATGGTAAGTGTCTGAAAACTAGTAGCTACGTTTCGGACTTGTCATTTTTTCCCTGTACAAATTGCATTCACGATATTAATACATCGTATTGCTATCACATTAATCATGTGTATATATGTATATCTTAAATTCAACAGTAATGCTTGTTTGCAATGTACATTACTACTTTAAACAGAAATGACGAAAATAACGTTATAAAGTGAATAACATTATAAAATGAAATACTATGTGTCTTACCAGGTGGGATTGACGGAGGACATCGAAAGGGTGCAAAAAAGGGCAGCTCGTTTTGTATTATCACGTAATAGGGGAGAGAGTGTGGCAGACATGATACGCGAGATGGGATGGAAGTGATTTAAGCAAAGACGTTTTTCGTCGCGGCGAGATCTATTTACGAAATTTCGGTCACCAACTTTCTGTTCCGAATGCGAAAATATTTTGTTGAGCCCAACCTACATAGGTACGAATGATCATCAAAATAAAATAAGAGAAGTCAGAGCTCGAACAGAAAGGTTTATGTGTTCGTTTTTCCCGCGCGCTGTTCGGGAGTGGAATGGTAGAGAGATAGTATGATTGTGGTTCGATGAGCGCCCTGCCAAACATTTAAATGTGAATTGCAGAGTAATCATGTAGATGTAGATACTTTAAATTTCCATCTACAAAAAAAGTAAGCCATCAGGTTTCCTCCCTGTACTCTTCAAATTTGTATAACTTTTAACTTTTTGCTTATATAACTTCTGCTTTATTTGATTTCGCTTACTGATTACTTGTGCGTAGTTTTGCAATGTAACAGACAGACGACCAAATACAGTACAGAAACGCTTTCTAATTTCAATTGCAAATTTGTTCCTCTATACTAAAGATACTACCATGTTGTACCTTGGAGAAAATCATCACATTCCGAAAACCTTTAATTTATGGATGTAATTTTCGTAATTTCAGAATTAAGCTACAGCACTTAGAAAGTGAATGCCATCATTTAAAAACGGAATTAAGAAGTCTGTTAAACTCGTACTACATGGGTGGCTAGAGAGGAGAATCTGAAGTGTTCCGTGGTTCCATGGTACAACACTCTCCCATGGTACTTCAGCAAATATTCTCACCTCTAGTGATCAGCGATGCTGAACAAGTGAGGTTATTAGCAAACTCTAACGTTTCCCCTTCGTTTTCATTCAATGAAACCCGTCTGTGAATCAATGATCGCTAATGGACTTAATCCGTATACTTCCTGTGTCGATTAATTGGGTACTGATTTATTACGACGGTGTCAACAAAGCTTGTCTGTCCAATTCTTACTCCTCTTTTTCTAGGAGGTACTTCTAGTTCCCACTTCCTTATATCTCTTTGTCGGATTTCTGCGATTATGAGCAAATGGTGTCACATTACTGGTTTTCAACAGCAGAAGCCCTCACTGAAGAGGTTAACGTTCACGCAGAATCCTAACTAAGTCGGAAACGGCGCAATAAGACCTAGTGTTGCTGTTTCTGACATAAGTAGATGTAACACGTTGATGACGTTAGTAACTTTTACAGACAGTGAAAATTGGAATAATTTTTTCCCATGTTGAAACAAAATTCGTTTTACTGTGTATTCTATGGCTATGGCCATATGACAAACTTCCACACGTTTGCTGCATCCAACGAGATCTTGTTTACTATTTTTAAAGGGTTTAATTTTAATGAAAACGTATTTTTTTAGCTTTATATGTTTTTTTATTGATGTACCACTGCTCCCCTTTCAGCGCCTCCTATTTAGCCGCTAGTAGCAATGTACATAAGACATTACCGACCACAGAGAATAAAGTAACTGTTGCTTTTATATACTACATATTTTACTGTCATGTGTTATACCCTGTTACTTATTTTGCTGTAGCAAACTATCTCTGTTCATATTTTAAATATTGACAACCACATAGTTTAGGTTGTTTATATTCTTTACTTGATGCGTCATTTACTGTATTAGCTGCCGGTTGCCCCTTTTACTTTTGATGATCTTAGGACCATGTGAAATTAGAAACCGATAATTTTTCTGTTCAAGTTGCCATTGTTTTGCTTCAGCAAACAACTCTTGTGACTTTTTATTAGTACACGTACATCATTACTTTCGCAATTTCTTACGTAAAAGAATGTTTGTGTCATCTGCCTAACCATGCATTAAGATTACTGTTCTGACTCTGAATATAAGCTTTTGTCAGTCGTTAATCTCCTTCATCAACTAGAGTAAACATTATTTGTCACAAACACGTAGCTATATAATTACATGTTCTATTTGTAATGATGTGTCACCTGCAATAGTGTATTTCTAGTTATTTAACATTCAAAATGTAATAAAGACTTCCTTCTCCCATTCTCTGGATTTCAGTGGAGTATGCAGGCGCATCTGTTACTTCAGCACACTGTTCGTTTTGGATTTTCTTTTTACAATTTTGACCTTGTAGTTTATTGGGTTGGGTGTTTGGTGGAGGAGATCAGACAGCAAGGTCATCGGTCTCATTGAATTAGGGAAGGACTGGGAAGGAAGTCGGCCGGGGCTGGAGCGATTTAGGGAAATCACGGAAACCTGAATCAGGATGGCCGGACACAGGATTGAACCGTCGTCCTCCCGAATGCAAGTCCAATGTGCTAACTACTGCCCAACCTCGCTCGGTTCCTGTAGTATATCGTTATAATACCATACAGTATGTTATATCTCTCACTCTCATATCAATGTATGGACTCACAATTCATATAGACAAATGAACAGAAGTGACAGTTGGTGGTCAACAGCGAAAGCGAGCACGTACACTGAGATGAAAAAAGACATGGATGGGGCAGCGATATGCACACACATAGACGCCGGTGGTATCGAATACACGAGATATAAAAGCGCAGTTCAGCGGCGGAACTGTCATTTTTACTCAGGCGATTCACGTGAAAGGGTTTCCGACATGATTATGGCCACATGACGAGAATTAACAGACTATGAACGCGGAAACAAGTGATGTTCCACTTCGAAAATCGTTAGGGAATTCAGTATTCCGAGGTCCTTAGTGCCAAGAGTGTTCCGAGAATACCAAATTTGAGGCCTTACATGTCACCACGGACGAGGCAGCGGGTGACGGCCTGGCTTACCGACTAAGAGCAGTGGCGTTTGCGAAGTATTGTGAGCTCTAACAGACAGACAACACTGCGTGAAATAATCGCATAGCCGGCCGGAGTGGCCGAGCGGATCTAGGTGCTACAGTTTGGAACCGCGCGACGGCTACGGTCGCAGGTTCGAATCCTGCCTCGGGCATGGATGTGAGTAAAGTCTTTAGGTTAGTTAGGTTTAAGTAGTTTTAAGTTCTAGGGGACTGATGACCGCAGCAGTTAAATCCCATAGTGCTCAGAGCCATTTGAACCATTTAACCGCATAAATCAATTTGGGACGTACCACTGAAGTATCCTTTAGGACAGTGCGGCAGAATTTGACGTTAATAGGCTATGACTAAAAGGTTTCAGATAGATTATATAATGGTAAGACAGAGATTTAGAAACCAGATTTTAAATTGTAAGACATTTACAGGGGCAGATGTGGACTCTGACCACAATCTATTGGTTATGAACTGTAGATTAAAATTGAAGAAACTGCAAAAAGGTGGGAATTTAAGGAGATGGGACCTGGATAAACTGAAAGAACCAGAGGTTGTACAGAGTTTCAGGGAGCGCATAAGGGAACAATTGACAGGAATGGGGGAAAGAAATACAGTAGAAGAAAAATGGGTAGCTTTGAGGAATGAAATAGTGAAGGCAGCAGAGGATCAAGTAGGTAGAAAGACGAGGGCTAGTAGAAATCCTTGGGTAACAGAAGAGATACTGAATTTAATTGATGAAAGGAGAAAATACAAAAATGCCGTAAGTGAAGCAGGCAAAAAGGAATACAAACGTCTCAAAAATGAGGTCGACAGGAAGTGCAAAATGGCTAAGCAGGAATGGCTAGAGGATAAATGTAAGGATGTAGAGGCTTATCTCGTGTGGGGTAAGATAGATACTGCATACAGAAAATTAAATAGACCTTTGGAGAAAAGAGAACCACTTGCATGAATATCAAGAGCTTAGATGGAAACCCAGTTCTAAGCAAAGAAGGGAAAGCAGAAATGTGGAAGGATTATGTAGAGGGTCTATACAGGGGTGACGTTCTTCAGGAGAATATTATGGAAATGAAAGAGGAGGTAGACGAAGATGAAGTGGGAGATATGATGCTGCGTGAAGAGTTTGACAGAGCACTGATACCTAAGTCGAAATAAGGCCCCGGGAGTAGACAACATTCCATTAGAACTACTGACGGCCTTGGGAGAGCCAGTCCTGACAAAACTCTACCATCTGGTGAGCAAGATGTATGAGACAGGCAGAATTCCCTCAGACTTCAAGAAGAATATAATAATTCTAATCCCAAAGAAAGCAGGTGTTGACAGATGTGAAACTTACCGAACTATCAGTTTAATAAGTCACAGCTGCAAAACACTAACGCGAATTCTTTACAGACGAATGCAAAAACTGGTAGAAGCCGATCTCGGGGAAGATCAGTTTGGATTCCGTAGAAATGTTGGTACACGTGGGGCAATACTGACCCTGCGACGTATCTTGGAAGAAAGATTAAGGAAAGGCAAACCTACGTTTCTAGCATTTGTAGACTTAGAGAAAGCTTTTGACAATGTTGACTGGAATACTCTCTTTCAAATTCTGAAGGTGGCAGAGGTAAAATACAGGGAGCGAAAGGCTATTTACAATTTGTACAGAAAGCCGATGGAGTCGACGGACATGAAAGGGAAGCAGTGGTTGGGAAGGGAGTGAGACAGGGTTGTAGCCTCTCCCCAATGTTATTCAATCTGTATATTGAGAAAGCAGTAAAGGAAACAAAAGAAAAGTTCGGAGTAGGTATTAAAATCCATGGAGAAGAAATAAAAACTTTAAGGCTCGCCGATGACATTGTAATTCTGTCAGAAATAGCAAAGGACTTGGAAGAGCAGTTGAACGGAATGGACAGTGTCTTGAAAGGAGGGATTCAGATGAACATCAACAAAAGCAAAACGAGGATAATGGAATGTAGTCGAATTAAGTCGAGTGATGCTGAGGGA
Source organism: Schistocerca cancellata (assembly GCF_023864275.1). NCBI lineage: Eukaryota > Metazoa > Arthropoda > Insecta > Orthoptera > Acrididae > Schistocerca > Schistocerca cancellata. The sequence continues at coordinate 284,946,492 of NC_064634.1, read as the reverse complement.
ATTAGATTAGGAAATGAGACGCTTAAAGTAGTAAAGGAGTTTTGCTATTTAGGGAGCAAAATAACTGATGATGGTCGAAGAAGAGAGGATGTAAAATGTAGTCTGGCAATGGAAGGAAAGCGTTTCTGAAGAAGATAAATTTGTTAACATCGAGTATTGATTTATGAGTCAGGAAGTCGGTTCTGAAAGTATTTGTATGGAGTGTAGCCATGTATGGAAGTGAAACGTGGAGGATAAATAGTTTTGACAAGAAGAGAATAGCAGCTTTCGAAATGTGGTGCTACAGAAGAATGCTGAAGATTAAATGGGTAGATCACATAACTAATGATGAGGTATTGAATAGAATTGGGGAGAGGAGGAGTTTGTGACACAACTTGACCAGAAGAAGAGATCGGTTGGTAGGACATGTTCTGAGGCATCAAGGGATCACCAATTTCGTACTGGAGGGTAGCGTGGAGGGTAAAAATCGTAGAGGGAGACCAAGAGATGAATACACTAAGCAGACTCAGAAGGATGTAGGCTGCAGTAGGAACTGGGAGATGAAGAAGCTTGCATGGGATAGAGTAGCATAGAGAGCTGTATCAAACCAGTCTCTGGACTGAAGACCACAACATCAGGCTATGACAGCAGACCACCGTCTCGGAGTTCCCTTGCTAAAAGCACAACGTTACCTACAGTGCCTCTTATGGCCTTGTGACCTTATCGGTTGGACCATAGGTGGCTGGGAAACAGTGGCCTGGTCAGATTCATCCCGATTTCCGTTGGTAAGAGTTGCTGGTAGGGTTTGAGTGTGGCGCAGAGTCATGGACCCAAGTTGTCGACAAGACACTGTGCAAGCTGGTGGTGGCTCCGTAACTGTGTGAGCTATGTTTACATGGTCCACCTGAACCAATCATTGACCGGAAATGGCTATTTTCGCCTACTTGGACACCGTTTGCAAACATTCATGAACTTCGTGTTACAAGTCAGCGTTTATAGATGACAATGCGCCCTGACACCAGGGCACAGTTGTCCGCGATTGGTCTGAAAAAGGAGCTGGACAATTCTAACGAATGAAACGAATTATTCGGTCACCCATATTGTAGATATGAACCCCATCGAACGTTTATAGCACACAACTGAGAGATCTGTTCGTGCACATAATCCAGCATTGGCAACAATTTCGCAACTACGCAATTACGCGCCCTGGCTCAATGTTTCTATAGGGGACTTCCAACGACTTGTTGAGTCCATGCCGCGTCGATTTGCTGCACTACGCCTGGGACAAACAGACGCGACACGATGTTTAGGAGGTATGTCACTTCTGTGTATATCACTTCTGTGTATGTCACTTCTGTGTATATCCTACAACGTGGCATTAGCTATAAAGATGATTATTGTTTTACACATTACGCTTCCTAGTTTTAGTTCTGATGCTTGTGCACTGTGTGCTCGCATTCATATAATCTAGATCCGTCTTTTATTAAAAGGATAATTGCACAACACATAGACACCTGAAGGAAAATTTTCGGCTGTCAGTTTTGGATGTCAGTAAGTCAAAATCTGCTTCGGTGGACGAAAAGCAACAGTGGCAGTCAGTAGTGTCCGATTCTGACGCTTTCACCAGTACGAACAATTTCTAGATGGGCTGACGTCGTCAGAGGAAATGCTGGTTACTTTTATGACTCCAATACCCCTCCTGGATCAATGAGTGGGGCATTGTCGGGGGCTCCTTTCACACACAAATAGACTGGTCAACACACCTCCTGATGGGAGCTGTAAACCGGTCAGAGGCCGTTCGTATATTTGGGTGGACATGTAGGAGGGACTGTTTTATGACCCGGCGGGCCACAGGGCATAAAGACGCGTGGCGTAAACCAGACAATTCACGGCAGCCGCGTCCATCGCTGTGCGATGTCCGATGCGTGTGGACCACAGCAGCCGTCTTGCGGGCTTCGCCTCAGCAAATAGGCGGTGTGGAGAAAACGACGCAGAGTGAAATATGAGGAGTTAGTTGAAAGTTGTAGAGAAATTGCAAGTTGGAATTTTATGGTCACCGAGTTCTTCACGCAGCTATTGGCTACCCACTCTCACAAATACAGCAACTTCTGTTGCCGTGAACATTTATTTATACGTCTTTAAAATGGCTCAACAGATTGAAAATACCGCTGAAAGTGAAATACGCGCTGTTATTTGCTTCCAATGCTACATTCGGATGTAAGGCGCGTTGACGCACGATAACGCGCGATCCAATAACAAAACTGTTCTGTTTGCCGCCGGTAGAGACTCTCTCGTAGTCTGTTTCGGTTTCTGATGCTTCCCAACGCTTCTTGCCTTAACCGTGGTCTACGGGCAACGTCTATCATTAATAACCAAAACGTCCTCCTCCGACTTCGAACGTGCACCGCTTAAATTCTCATTAATAATCAGCATTGTCGGCCGATGACTCCGGCATAAGAAGTCACACTGATTCTGTCAACGGCCTTGTCAAACAGGGCTGAGGAGCTGACAGAGGTACAGAGCACTCTCCTGTTCTTGGAGTAGTAAACTGTCCCTAAACGCGGAAGAATCACCAAAGATCAACAGCATGGGGATGCCGAACGCAATGGGAATCATTGCGTTAAAAACGCGTATGGTGTCTCCATAGGACTCGTGTAGTGCTGATGTCTCCATTGGCAAAAGATTTCGGAATACCATCCCCTCTTCCATTCCAATTTCTAGGAGTGGACTACCAGAGGATGGTGACCTCGAGGAAGAGGTAGAATAATCCACGAACAACGAAAGGATTACGTTCTACGATTCGGGTTCAAATGGCTCTGAGCACTATAGGACTTAACTTCTGAGGTCATCAGTCCCCTAGAACTTAGAACTACTTAAACCTAACTAACCTAAGGACATCACACACGTCCATGCCCGAGGCAGGATTCGAACCTGCGATCGTAGCGGTCACGCGGTTCCACACTGTAGCGCCTAGAACCGCTCGGCTACTCCAACCGGCTCTACGAATCGGGGTATGGAATGTCAGAAGCTTGAACGTGATAGGGAAGCTAGAAAATCAGAAAAGGGAAACGCAAATGCTCAATATAGACGTAGTCCTGGTCAGTGAAATGAAATGGAAAGAAGACAAGGATTTCTGGTCAGATGAGTACAGGGTAATATTAACATCAGCAGGGAATTAAATAACGGAATAGGATGTTAGGGCAGAAATTGTGTTGCTGCGAACAGTTCAGTGATAGAGTTCTTCTTATCAGAGCCGGCCATTGTGGCCGAGCGGTTCTAGGCGCTCCAGTCCGGGACCGCGCGACCGCTACGGTCGCAGGTTCGAATCCTGCCTCGGGCATGGATATGTGTGATGTCCTTAGGTTACTTAGGTTTAAGTAGTTCTAAGTTCTAGGGGACTGATGATCTCAGATGTTAAGTCCCATAGTGCTCAGAGCCATTTGAAACTTTTTTTTCTGATCATAATGGACAGCAAACCAACTCCGACAATGATGGTTCAGGTGTACATGCTGCCGTCGCGAAGTCGAAGATGAAGAGATATGCATATGAGAATACAGAGAGAGTAATACAGTACGTAAAGGAAGATGAAAATGTAATAAACATGGGGTACTGGAATGAGTTGTAGGGGAAGGAGTAGAAGAAAACGTGAAAGGAGAATATGGGCTTGGGACAAGAAATGAGAGAGGAGAAAGAGCAATAGAGTTCTGTAATAAATTTCAGCTATTAATAGCTAATACTCTGTTCGAGAAAAGCAACAGGAGGAGGTATGCTTGGAATAGGCCGGGTGATGCGAGAGGAGTTCACTTAGATTACATCATGTTCAGACAGCTATTCCGAAATCAGATACAGGACTGTAAGGCGTACCGAGGAGCAGATATAGACTCAGATCGCAATCGTAGAAGCGCTGAAGAGTAGGCTGAAGCTTAAGACATTAGTCAGGAAGTATCTATACGCAAAGAAGTGGGGTACGGAAGTACTAATGAATGACGATATACGCTTGAAGTTCTCTAAGGCTACAGATACAGATGCAAAGAACAGCTCAGTAGGTACTACAGTTAAAGAGGAATGGATATCTCTAAATAGGCCAGTGACACAAATTGGAAAGAGAAACATAGGTACAAAGCACCTAACTGCGAAGAAACATAGGGTAACAGAAGAAATACTTCAGCTGATCGATAAAAGAAGAAAGCACAAAAACTGACACAAAGTCAACACGGATTTAGAAGAAATTGTTCTTGTGAGACACAAATAGCTCTTTACTCGAACGAAGTTTTGAGTGCTACTGACAAGTGATCTCAAATGGATTCCGTATTTCTGGATTTACGGAAGACTTTCGACACACTGCCACACAAGCGGCTTGTAGAGAAATTGCGTGCTTATGGAATATGGTCTCAGTTATGTGACTGGATTCGTGATTTCCTGTCAGAGAGGTCACATCTCGACTGGTGGACGGAAAGTCATTGAACAAGCAGAAGTGATTTCTGGCATTCCCGAAGGTAGTGTTATAGGCCTTTGCTGTTCCTCATCTATAGAAACGATTTGGAAGACAATCTGAGTAGCCGTCTTAGGTTGTTTGCAGATGACGCTTTCGTTTATCCACTAGTATAGTCATCAGAACCTCAAAACAAATTGCAAACGATTTAGAAAAGATATCTGTATGGTGCGAAAATTGGCAATTAACCTAAATAACAAAAAGTGTGAGGTCATCCCCATGAGTGCTAAAAAAAATCCATTAAACTTCGGTTACACGAGAAACCAGTCAAATCTAAAGGCCGTAAAATCAACTAAATACCTAGGAATTACAATTATTCAAATCTAAAGGCCGTAAAATCAACTAAATACCTAGGAATTACAATTACGAACAGCTAAAAATGGAAGGAACACATAGAAAATGTTATGGGGTAGGCTAACCAAAGACTGCGTTTTATTGGCACGACACTTAGAAAATGTAACAGATCTACTAAAGAGACTGCCTACACTACGCTTGCCCGTCCTCTTTTAGAATATTACTGCGCTGTGTTAGACACTTACCAGATATAATTGATGGAGTAAATCGAAAAAGTTCAAAGAAGGGTAGCACGTTTTGTATTATCGCGAAAAAGGGGAAGAGAGTGTCACTGTAACGATACAGGATTTGTGGTCGACATCGTTAAACGAAAGGCGTATTTCGTTGCGGCGAAGTCTTGTAACGAAATGTCAGTCAACAACTATCTCCTCTAATTGCGAAAACTTTTTGTTATCTCCAACCTACATAGGGCGAAACGATCACCATGATAAATAAGCGAAATCAGAGCTCGCAAGGAAAGATATAGGTGTTCATTTTTCCACACGCTATACGCGATACGAATAACAGAGCATTGTGAAGGAGGTTCGATGAACGATCTGCCAGGTACTTAAATATGATTTGCAAACTATCCATGTAGATATAGATGAGGGAAAATCAGGAATACACAAATGCATGTCAGTGAGGGAAGAAGTAAAGAGGAAGCGCAGTGAAGCTAAGTCGAAATGGCTGCATGAAATATGTGATGAAATCGAGAAAGAACCGTTGGCGGAAGAACTAACTAGCATATAGAAAAGTCAAAACAACCTTCAGTGAAATTAAAAGCAAACGGGGTAAATTTAACACTGCAACAGGAATTCCACTGTTAAATCCAGAGTAGAGAGCGGATAGGTGGAAACAGTACGATGAAGGCCTCAGTGAGGGGGAAGATTTGTCTGATGTGATAGAAGACGTAACAAGAGTCGATTTAAAAGAGATAGGGAATCCATGTTAGAATCAGAATTTGATAGAGCTTCGGAAGACTTAAGATTAAATAAGGCAGAAGGGATAGATAACATTCCATCAGAATCTCTAATATCATTTGGGAAGTGGCAACGAACTGGATACTCATGTTGGTGTGTAGAATGTATGAGACTGGAGATACATCATCTGACTTTCGGAAAAATATCACCCACACAATTCCGAAGACTGCAAGAGCCGACAAGCGCGAAATTATCGCACAATCGGCTTAACAGTTTATGTATCCAAGTTGATGACGAAAATAATATACAGAAGAATGGAAAAGAAAATTGGTGATGTGCTAGATGACGATCAGTTTGACTTTGGGAAAGGTAAGAGCACCAGAGAGGCAATTCTAACGTTGAAGTTGATATTGGCAGCAACACTAAAGAAAAATCAAGACACATTCATAGAATTCGACAGTGTAAAATGATGCAAGGATATTCGAAATTTTGAGAAAAGTATGTTGAGCTACAAGGAGAGACGCGTAATTTACAATATGTACAAGAGCCTGGAGGTATTAATAAAAGTGGACGACCAAGAACGAAGCGCTCGGATTAAAAAGGATGTAAGACAGGGATGTAGTCTTTCACCCCTACTGTTCAATCAGTACATCGAAGAAGCAATGATGGAACTAACATTCAGGGTGAAAGGATACGAACGATACAGTTCGCTGATGACATTGCTATCCTGAGTGAGATTGAAGAAGAATTACATGATCTACTGAATGGAGTGAAGAGTCTAATGAGTACAGAATATGGACTGAGTGTAAATCTAAGAAATACGAAAGTAACGACAAGTAGCAGAAATGAGAAAAGCGAGAAACTTAACATTAGGATCGATGGTCACGAAGTAGATGAAGTTAAGGAATTCCATTACCTTGGTAGCAAAATAACCAAAGACGTTAGGAGCAAGTAGGACATCAAAAGCGGACTAGCACTGGCAAAAAGGGCATTCCTGGCCAAGAGAAGACCTTAAATTGTGGAAGACATTTCAGAAACTGCACGTTTGGAGCATAGCATTATGTATGGTAGTGAAACATTGACTGTGGAAAAACCGGAACGGAAAAGAACAGAGGCATTTGAAATGTGGTGCTACAGACGAATGCCGAAAATTAGGTGGATTGATAAGCTAAGAAATGAGGAGGTTCTGCTCAGAATATGAGAGGAAAAGAATACTTGGAAAACATGGTCAAGGAGAAGGGAATGATAGCACATCTGTTAAGACATCAGGGAATGACTTTTATGGTACTAAGTGAGCTGCAGAGGGCGAAAACTGTAGAGCAAGGCAGAGATTGCGATTTATCCAGCAAATATTTGAGGTCGTATGCAAATATAAAACTGGTCAAGCTGACTGTATCTGAAGTAAGGCAGAATTATGTGGATGAAATTAAAACACATTGTAATGCCAACACAAGAAGAAATAAGATCGAATGAAAAAATGTACAATGGTTCGTCATTGCATGAAGCTGTTGATTACAGATAGATGGATAGAAAATCCAACACATTCGATCTCTTACGTTTCACACGTATTTGTTTCCTCTTGTGATATTGGTGCAATGTGACTATTGATTAACGCATTATGTGAATAGGCATTACGCGCTTATGGAAAAACCAGCGACTCAGGAAATTTCAAAGATTCATTTCTATATGAAAAACTCTCTGGAAAACCTTAGTATAAACTAAACAAAGACTTAACATAAACCACGACAGTGCACTTCCTTACGTAAAACTAACTGATGAAGTATTTGGGCTGATTAAAAATTTAATGAGACCCTACGACGTAAAGCACCTGGCTTATGAAAAAACACGTAGGTGCCGGTATGTCGAATCTACTTTTGGTGCAGCTTTTAGTGAGTGGAGAATACATCACCTGTGAGATGCCAGTGTGTATTGTGCCAACACATTATAATGGGGATTACAGTAACTCACAACTACAACATAATAAGATAATTGCGTAAATACGAAGAAATCTAAGAAAGAAATCTCAGTAAAATAAATGCTCCCTACAATGGGTGACCAACTTCATCAGCAAATAACGTTCGGACTAAATTTAGCAACTGTTTTGTTAATGACTGTGGCCTTTAACTTGGAGGCCCTGTAATAGGAACGAAAGTGAACTTGTTACCAAGAAAGGTGTTTTTTCCATAACGGGGGTGGGCTGGAAGCGTATTAAAACCGGTCTTCAGCCAAAGGTTGCAAAAAATGTGTTTAAAGGTGGGTTGAATATGGGAAGGGAGGAAGGTAGGAAGGAAATAACTTTGAGTTTAATGTTCTGTCGACATTGAAGTCATTAGAAACGGAACAAAAGGTTCGTTTGTGTAGAGGATGAAGGAGGAAATCGGACGTGCCCTTTCAAAGGAACCACCCTGGCATTTGCCTGGAGCGATTTAGGGAAATCATGGGAGGCCTAAATCTGGATGGTCGATCGCGTTTTTCAACCTTCGTCCTCCAGAATGCAAGTATAGTGTGCTAACCACTGGGCCACCTCGCTTGGTGGTTTAAAATATATAAAAGGTGATGTTAACAGATGACTTTATAAAAAAAGACAGACGATTTTCACATAAAACCAGTGACAATAAACGAGGATTTTGTAAAATGCACCTAGATGAAAAAGGTTTTTTGAAACTCATTTGACGGTTTATATTACAGACAAAATATAGTTATTGATGAATGTGTAATGGTGATGCTAGGTAACACATGAAAAACTTGTCATGATGAAGGTGCGATGATGACTGTATCTATGGGGCCCTGTAGAACCCACTAGAAGTCAGCAAGGTGGATGTGTCAGGTGGATGGTTGTGATCAGGACTGGAATGGGCTGTATATCTCGGGATGGATTTAATCGTTGGCGAGTGAGTTTTAACCCACTCCGTAAGATATGGAGTTGAATGGAATCTGGAATATGGCTGTAGTAGTGCAGCAGGGCACCTAGATTGGTTGCTAGTAGGTAGAAAATTGGATTCCAGGGCTGGGTTTTGCGAATAATGGATCAGATCCGAAGGTGCTCTAGAAACACAAGAAGATATGGTAAGTGGATGACTTGCTTCAGGATGCGAATTGGGGAAGGTAGTTGGATGCGGAAGGCGAGTCGGAATGCAAAACTTCCCAGGATTTCAAAGGATTATAGAATTTAGGCGAGGCAAGGATGAAGGCAACGTCGGTGTGGGTTAGTATGGGACACATGAGGAATTTATAAGCGAGGATAATTACAGAAGACTGTAGACTCTCCGGCTAGTAGTTTTCGTAGTTTTCATCGGTTTCGGGCCTTGTGCTGGATGATAAAGTGATGTGCGTTCCATGTTAGTTTTCTGTCGACAGTTATCCCTATATACTTTACTGTGTTAGTCAGACGTGTAGGTTGGTTGTGGATGGAGAGATGGAAATGTGAACAATGGAAACGCCAAGTATTGTGAATAAAAGTTGTCACTTGGCTTTTCTCTGGACTGACTTGAAGTTTCCACTCGACTAGGAGACTCATATGGTGTTTGCAGGAAGTCACCGGAGAGTTGAAGCGCCACGCGGGATTAGCCGAGCGGTCTGAGGCGCTGCAGTCATGGACTGTGTGGTTGGTCCTGGCGGAGGTTCGAGTCCTCCCTCGGGCATGGGTGTGTGTTTGCCCTTAGGGTAATTTAGGTTAAGTAGTGTGTAAGCTTAGGGACTAAAGACCTTAGCAGTTAAGTCCCATAAGATTTCACACACACACACACACACACACACACACACACACACACACACACACACACACAGAGTTGAAGCTTGTGATGAGAGGCTAGGTAGGCAATGTTGTCACCATATTGTAAGAGTAGGTTGGGGGTGGCAGTTTGGGAAGGTCTGCAGTGTACATAATGTGAAGGAAGAGTGAATGGACAGAGCCTTGACGCACGCTTGCGCCAGTGTGAAAGATGTGGCAGTAGACTTGGTTGATTGTGATATATGTAGGACAGTGTTGAAGGAAGGATACTGTCAGGTAAGGTTTGCACGTTCAAGAGCAGTCGAGAATACCATACCCTGTCAAAAGCTTTTTGGCTGTCAAAGGAAACTAATACGATGAACACTCGTTTATTTAGTTGATGCGAGGTTAGGTGGGCAAGATAAAGAAGTTGGTTGTTGATGAAATAGTTGGGATGAAAGCCAATTTGTGTATTGAGAAGGGTAGGTTGGTTCAAGGTGCTGGAGCATTTACTGGGTAAGAATGGTATCAGAGATTTTGCTGAAAACTGACTGGAGGCTGAGAGGACAATATGATGAGGACTGTGGGGGTGGTTTACCAGGTTTCAGTAAGAGGAAGACTTTGGACATTTCCCAGTGCTGTGTACAGGATGGCTTTATAAAAATGGCAAGGGTTTCATGATAGGCTCTGGGACATTCCTTGAGGTGGCAGTAGGTAACTTTATCATAACTGGGCGCTATGCTTCGCTTTTTAGCAAGTTCTTGTGCAATGACGTCAGCTGTTATTGGCCAGTTTATTCCTGTTCGTGGAGCGCTGTGCAAGTACTGGATGATTGATGCGAGATGTGGAATAGTTATTTTGATACATTCATACAGGTAAGGGTGTAACCAAAATTTGGATCATGCGGGATGATGAATGTGTCTTCTAGGTCAGATGCGAAGTAGTCGACTTCGATGAGGTTGTCTGGAAGTGGTCTGTTATGTGGGATGCGATAAATGGGAGTGGGGCTGCTTCCAGAGAATATATGCTGTGATTCCCAAACTTTCAGTTCGTTGGTACTGAATTTACAGCTGTTTAGATTCGTTTAGAACATGTGACATGCCAGTCCCGACGACGTTTGGTTTTTAAGAAACTGCGAACGTGTCGTTGGAGCTGCCAGTGGCATGTGAGCTGCCATTATGTATGTGATAATGATTATGTCTATTTGGGTTAGGAAATCGTAGGGGATTGGGTGGATACATCAGATGTAGATATTGCAAGAATTAATGTGAGTTCTGGAAGAAGGTGTGGATGAAGTGCTCAGTTTGATCTTTTAGGAGCAATTGGAGGTGGGGACGTTATCTCGGAGATGGCAGATGGCTACTCCGCCATGGGTAATAGGACTGCAATTATCAGTGTGATGTAAGATGCAGGGAGAAGTGCGTACGGAGTGGTGTGGTTGGAGAAAGGTTTTGTTGAGGAGGAGAGCATGGGTTTTGTGTTATTGGGGGGTATGGATAAGACGATGTTTACTGGAGTGGAGGAAAAAGACATTTTGGTATAGCTTGCTGTATCTCTGCTACGCCATTTTCCGCAAAACAAGGAGGAGTTTGAGGGGTAGGTTAGAATAGTGTTTCAAGATGATCAAAAATCAAATGGGCTTGATTTTGGGAATATGTGATGTACCTACTGAGGTGTAGCGGTTGGTGTGGGTTATTTGTGGTGCGATGTGGGGTCTTTCAAAGGGATATATGTTTTGCAGGATTATGTTATCAAACACGCGATATCATCAATGGTGGGTGGCGGATGCTGGGAGTGGTTTGCCTGGAGTTCTGATCCACTGTGCATTTGGGGATTATGAGTTCAGGCTTTTGGGGAGAGGGCTGAATTGAGATTTGTGGCAGTAGATGGAGTGAGGCTGGTCGCAGATGTTGCATGTAGGTGGGGAGTTTAGTTTTGGGCATTGTATGTGAAGGTGATTCTGCTTGCAGTGAAGACAGGTTGGTGGGTTCCTGCAATATTCTGTCAGGTGGTCATTGTATTGGAGGTATCGCTGAACTGTATGTGCTTGTATAGTGGATCGAGAAGCTTCTACAGGATGCTTCCTGTTGTGAGTCAAAGACCTAAGTTTGATAAGTCTGTCAATGATATCGAGTTATTTTGAGAATATTCGTACCAAGAAGAGAGGTCCATTATCAATGCGAATGCGAAGTGCCTTGTGCACATTGATTCCCCCATTGAGACTCGAGTTTACTTTCGATATCGTACTCTAAGTTGACCTTTTTGATCACTGCTGTGAAGGGTCAGCATGGAGGTCGGGGTTATTTAGGAGGATGGTTTGCAAGTGTCGTAATGATAGCATTTCCTCCAGAAGAGGGGATAAGTCGGAGGAGGGATGATCGGGAAAGAGTATCGTTAGTTTTAATCATGATGGAATCTCTCCTAGGGGTGAGTTATTGGACATCTATTGTTGCTACGTAGCGCTGAATTTGAGTTAGGAGTGTTTTTAGATTGACAAATTCGGAGTAATATCTACTGAGAAAAAAAGAAAGAAGAATGTACTAGGTGTTGCTGGTCATCGATGATTTCAATCTGCGTGTCTTCAGTGACTATTGGAGTTAGCTGGGTCCATTTACTTTCACCATGGCCGTAGCTGGTGTTCGGCCTTTTAGTTTTAGTGGTAGTTTTTGGTTGGGTAAGGAAGGGAGGTTGCGGGATAATTGGTCGTAGGGAATATTCAGCTGCTGGTATTGTTGTGTGCGTCATTGGTGGTGTTGTGGCTGGTGGTGCTCGGGCTGCTCCAGGTGATGGTGTGGCTGCTCGTGGTGTTTCCAAGCTCACCATCCATAAATTTTAATTTTATTCATTTCGGAAATATGTTCAATAACGCTGGCCAAATTTCTCGTTTTAATTTTGTAGCTCGACGTCATTTTTCGCAACATGCAAAAAAGAAAAGTAACAGAAACTCTGTCTGTTTACTGTGAGTACGCGCGATCAACTGACCAGTTCACGGTCGCCATCCTTCCTTCTAACCGCGCGTTCGTCTCTAGGTGGAAAGTTATTCTGTGAACGTTGCTTTACGTGATCTCATAAGATCGGCTCTAGGTTGAATGCTAAGATTTTAAATGCGCAGTTTGGAAACGCGCGTCAGGTTTCCGTCATTTGATCATAGCCTTAAAAGCAAGGAATGTGAAGGCTGGCGATATTCATCGAGGGATTAGTACAATGTATCCACAATATGTTACAAGCGTCATAAACATTTGGAAAATGATGTGGAGAATTTAAATATGGTAGCAGAAATGTGAATGATGGGATATTGTGGGTGACTGTCCATCATAGCTAATGACACGGAATGGAAATTTGACAAAAAATTCGAGAAGAAGGCCTCTTCACGATTTCACCAGTACCTCATGCCTTTCTCGCATTTCAATTAGTGTTCTGCTAGAATCAGTGGCCGAACGCTTATGGTATCGGAAGTTCTACACACACTGTGTTGCAGAAATGGTAAAGTGAACAAAATCAGTCGTTTAGCCAGTACAATCACTTTTCTCAAGGGGTACCGTGTTGATAAGAAGTTTAGTGGAAGTGTCAGTGTAGAGGAAACATGGACATGAACTGCTCATTTTCCACCCGAATCACAACAGTAGTCCTTGGAATGGAGGCATTCAGCACTCCCACGAACCTGAAATTCCGGCAGTCAATTTCACTCCGAAGACTCATCAGCACTGTGTTTTCAGATAAGTAGGGTGCTTGGTCTATCGATTTTTGCCTCTAAGTAGCACGGTCAATGCACAGAAGTACTGTGAGATCTTCATGAAATTGCTCCAAGTAATTCGAAACAAATGACGTGGCATGCTCAAGAGATGGATTAATTTGCTGCACGACAATGCCCTTAGCCATGTGCCTCATCGCACTCAACATCTCCTCGCTTCGTATGGTCAGGAAAAAAAAATGTTCAAATGTGTGTGAAATCTTATGGGACTTAACTGCTAAGGTCATCAGTCCCTAAGCTTACACACTACTTAATCTAAATTATTCTAAGGACAAACACACACACCCATGCCCGAGGGAGGATTCGAACCTCCGCTGGGATCAGCCGCGCAGTCCATGACTGCAGCGCCTTAGACCGATCGGCTAATCCTGCGCGGCTCGTATGGTCAGGAACAACCTGATTACTCTCCATATAGGCCTGACCTAACACCAATCGTTTGTTACTGCACATAAAATATCACCCTGCAGGTCAGAGCTATGAGGAAAAAAACGTCAGTACAGCATTGGTTAAAAACAGACTGTAGATTCCTATGAAGACGGTTTCAGTGGCTGGTCATACGATGCGGTAAGAGCCTAAATAAAGTTGGAAATTATGCTGAAATCTAGATTAAGCTTTAGGCATTAACGTAAAAATAAAGTAGTTGAAATATTGTTTTGGGTTTTCCCTCTATTTAAAAGCGGTACTTACTTTAAAAATACACCTCGTATATTCCACGCTATAGTGTTCAGGAAAGTAACCTGCGTTATTAAAAATTGTATCTTTCCTACAGTCCAATAATTAGACCTAAGAATCGCTTTTTTGCATAGATATTGATTTTTAAAGCGTAAGAATGGATATCTAGTTTTGTGTTTTGTGTGTTTCATACGGGAAGCAGGTAGGCATCTGACTGCAAAGTGCGACCCTGCTACCGTAAGAGAATCAGTTTCGGGTGGCTGCGATGTCGTCGCCAACTCTTCAACAGAAAAGTGTATAATTTCGTTTGCGTTTAGAAGCCGAGCTCGGAAAAGGCCAGGTTAGTTTCCGGAGAAATAGAAGGTACCAGGGAAAAAACACAGGGAATAGCAGGTTATTTGTAACTTTTATGGAAACCAGACAGCAGTTATAAGAGTAGATGGTCATGAAATGAGAGAAGTGGTTGAGAAGGAAGTCAGGCAAGGTTGCAGCCTCTCCCCGATGTTATTCAATCTACATACTAAGCACGCAGCAAAGGAAACGAAGGAGAAGCTTGGAGAGAGAATTGAAGTTTAGGGAGAAGAAATGAGAACTTAAATATCAACTCATGGGTTTGTATTTCGATAAGAGATGCCAAATGACTTCGGAGGCAGTTGAAAGGAATGGATCGTGTCTTGAAAACAGTCGTCGTATGTATGTCAACAAAAAAACGAGGGTAATGGAATGTAGTCTGATTAAATCAGTTGGTGGTGGGGTGTTAGGGCTGCTAGAAACAGGATATATAGTTTTTCTTGTAGCGAAATTGAAGTAAATAGTCGCTGAGAGCTGGTGTGGGTAGAGGTTATACTTTAAAACCGGAATAAATTAATAACTAGGTCCTTTTACTTGAATCACTCTGTTGCACGATAACGCCCGTCTCGGACTGTCAGTCGGACGAAGGCTGCAATTGCTCGATTTGGTTGTGAAACACTGCAGTATCTTCCGTGCAACCAGAATCTTTCACCGTGTGATTTTCACATCCTCGGTGATCTGAAGAAAGACATGCGTGGACGCAGATTTCTGTCGGACGTGGAAATATAAAAAATGGTTCAAATGGCTCTGAGCACTATGGGACTCAACTGCTGTGGTCATCAGTCCCCTAGAACTTAGTACTACTTAAACCTAACTAACCTAAGGACATCACACACATCCATGACCGAGGCAGGATTCGAACCTGCGACCGTAGCGATCGCGCGGTTCCAGACTGTAGCGCCTAGAACCGCTTGGCCACTCCGGCCGGCGTGGAAGTGCAAGAGTGGGTGCGGTTGCGGACCTGTTAGTGGGCGACAGCATTTTACGAAACCAGAACCGAACATCTCGTCTCCCAGTAGGATAAATGTGTACGCATAAGTGGTGCTAACTTGTGAAAGGGACCATTCCGTAGACCTGTTGTGGCAGCTGTTCGGTGTTCGTTTGACTGCCCCTTATAAAACGCAGACCAATAATTACGAGAAAATCTATTGTGAAAAAGATAAATTTATTAAGGTCTGATACAAATCTTTGTGTTGGGAAGTATTTTATGAAAGTATTTGTCTGGAGTGTAGCCTTGAATGGAAGTGAAACGTGGACGATAAGTACTTGGGACAAGAAGAGAATATAAGCTTTTGAAATTCGTGTTACAGAAAAATGCTGAAGATTTGATGATTAGATCGAATAAATAATGAGAAGGTGATCGAACTGGGGACAAAATAAATTCATGACACAACTTGGCTAAAAGAAGAGATCAGTTGATAGGACACAAGCAAGTGATAGTCAAGTTGGTAAATCAGAGGACTGCGGGGAGTAAAATGTGTAGTATTAGAGCTGGCATAAATAGTGTAAGCAGGTTAAAATGAATGCGGGTTGATACATAATTCAAAGATTAAGAGGTCTTTGCAGGAATGTCTGGCGCGGAGAGCTTCATCAACCTGATCTTCGGACTGAACACAGCTTTCTAGATCAGTCGCTGCCTGGCGTTCCACATGGGTACTTTGTCACTGTTTTGCTTTCGTGATACTGTCATTGAAAATTACAAACATGCTGTAACTCAGTTTAATATTCCTTTGAATAAATGAACGTACTAAATTTTCAATACAATCCTTTTGTGCACTGTAACTCAAAAATAGGTACAATGTGTTTCAATACTGTGACAGTGATTTGTTTGTGAATTCTTATTTTGTCTGACAGAAAGACGTCTTTCGCAGATATATTGCCGAACATGAGCTGACTGTTAACCAGCAATTCAGTGAAGAACCGATTTAACGGAAATATTATCAGTGTCGTCCTTTACTATAAAATTCCATTACATTCGTGAATAAATAGTTAATTGAAATTGATATTTACAACACGCTAAACATGAAGCTACTGAAGGATATACCAATGCATAGCCAATTAGCACCAAAAACGTTACGCCCTTCGTTTCTATTTAAACTCTCTGAACGTGAAGAAATCACAATAGAGCTCCAAAAAAAAAAAAAAAAGAAAGAATTCCACTAATATATTAGTAGCAATTTTTACTTTCCGAGTCGACGGTAGGAAACTGATTAGTTGAAAGTTTTTAATCATACCAGAACGGATTTTTTGTGGATTACATGTTGAAGTCAGCTTCACAGTGTTATTCAGAACCATAATCGCTGATTGAGGATCAAACGCAGACCTCGCTTGCCCTTGCGTCATGATGCCAAGCGTTGCGAAGATTTGCTAGGACCAGCATACTGACGGACCGCTGAATTTAAACACACTACAGGTAAAAAGAAAGGAAGGAAGGTTAGTGTTTAACATTCCGTCGACCGCGCTGTCATTAGAGACGGACAACGCACAAGGACAGCGTCCCGAGAATTGAGTAAACACTACAACTCAAACCCTCGTCATTCATGAACTCTACCGTAAAATAAACGTCTGCTGGATAAATTTTCAACAGGCTCCCTTAGCAGTCGAGTTGTTATCTACAAACAGATTTCTGGTACGTTGAAACAGCTTTTAAAAACATCACGAAATTGTCGAGTACGTCGAAAAGAAACTACTTTAAATAACAATGTTTCGGTCCTAAATGCTAGCTTATTTTTCTTTAGAGGCCACAGCAGTTTCACTTTAGTTAGTACTAAACGTTATTCTGCACCTTCATTCCCCATGGAGCCTTTGTGGTGTTCACCACGTTCTCGACTGCGACAACTCACAAAAGCCTTGATGACGATGGTACAGTAAAGACGCTGATGACAATGATGATGCGGTAGCACGATGGCGATAAATAAAAAACACTTACGTGCTTACAATGACGATGATCAGGTGCGCATCAAAGTATGGGGTGGGGGGGGGGGGGGGCGGGGAAAAGGTGGGGAGTTCTGGAGGTTGCCATGATATGTCACCCTGCATCAATAATATACGTTGAAATTTGACGTCATTCTCAGGAGTAGTTCTCTTTCTACAGCGATATGAAACTGGATTTTTAGTTATGGACACACTGTACTTTTAGAAGCATCACTTTCCAAATTTCAGAGTTCACCTTCAGACAATAACGTAGCACGGAGCCTAAGAGTCTCGAAAATGACAGGGAATTATACAAAATTACAAACTACGCGGGATTCTTGTCAGTTTCGTACTCAGGTGGATGCGTTTGCATCTCAATAGCCTGCCGAGCACATTCAGACCACGTAATGGCATCGATTCGTAGACTGACTACGCCTGAAACTGATAACGAATCCTCCGGCGCCGTTCGTGAGACGGAAAGGGCTGGCCGGAAGCAATGAGTAACGCAAGATAGAAAGGGAAGGAATCCTCTCCTCCCCCCTCCCCCTTACAAAAAGAGGCAAAACAATGGCCGGAAGGCTGATTTCCTGAACGTAGGCAGAGATGACTGAAAGAATCATTATTCCATTGATTCACACGTACGGATAACCATACTCACTCGCTTCCATAGCTGTCAGAGTCTTTACTATTGTGTAGAGGACTCTGATTCGATTCCCGTCACTACCAGAGAAGTGAGGGACGCGTTGCAGCATCAAAACCTGTTGGGTATGGTTCAAATAGCTCCAAGCACCGTGGGACTTAACATCTGAGCTCATCAGTTCCCTAGACTTAGAACTACTTAAACCTAACACCATCATACACTTCCATGCCCGAGGCAGGAGTCGCACCTGCGACCACAGCAGCAGCGAGGTTACAGACTGAAGCGCCTAGAACCGCTCGGCGTTGTTGGATATAAAAATTGCTCTGTCTAACAGTTACGAGATTTCTGACTAACTACACAGGTATCATACGTGTTACTGTGTTTCTGTGAGTTCAATGGTCCCGGCGGAGGCTCGAGTCCTCCTTTGGGCATGGGTGTGTGTGTTTGTCCTTAGGATAATTTAGGTTAAGTAGTGTGTAAGCTTAAGGACTGATGCCCTTAGCAGTTAAGTCCCATAAGATTTCACACATATTTGCACATTTTTTGTGAGTTCAACAGAACATAAAACACGTTTATACAGTTTCATCTTCATTGCGGTTGAGTGCCAAAAGGCGCTGAAAATTTCGCAGCAGGAAACAAGGTCCATGTGTTTAAGTTTCCTGAAGACGACGTAATTAAACAGAAATGGCTCCATTAAATTCCAAGGCACGATTTTGCAGCTTCTTTTTATTCGGTGTTAAGTTATGTTTCGAATGTAATTTAGTAACGCGTGTTTGAAATTATGGCGTGTAACTGTTTCCCACATTAGTTACCTTGAATTTATTACTATGAATCTACTTCACTGTTTACTTTTCAGTTTGGGCCAGGCATTTCGAAGCTAGCCACATTATCTGGCAAGTATCTGCGACAGAGTGGGCCACCTTAACTGCTCCACTTTCAAAACCACGACTTCATTGAATTGTTGTGCCAGTCATTTTTCCAATGTGTCCACACTACCTTCTTCAGCTGCAGGGCCTTTCAGAGCCCACTCTAGTTGGTCCTGCTGCTGAAGACATTTGAATCAGTACCGCATCCGAATTACGCCATATAGCACAGGTGACACGGAAGCCTGTCTCTGCTGAATGGCCCAAGAGGGCTTTTATAGTCATTGTCTGAAGATCTGTGCTCATAATCATGGCAGTAAATGGAATAGGATAATGCTGAAAGAATGCTTATTGCATTGGGGTGATGTGTAAGTTCGCAGAGTTTTTCCTTAAGCTGCACAACAGATGCATATAACAGAGTCATCAATAATATATTCCGCTTCGCTGTTTACAACAGTCTGCCAGTACTGGGGAAATTTTTTGACTGCGCGACTGTAGAAAGAAAATGGTATTGAGGCGAAGTTATGGTACCAATAGAGAAAAAGAGAAACACTAAAAATCTGAAGAGCACCGGACCATCAGTCTAACTTCTCATGCCGCTAAAGTCTTGTTGAGAGTGTTGAAAAGAAGGCTATATGGCAAGCTGGATAGAGGGATTGCAGAGGAGCAGCTCGGATTTAGAAGAGGAAAAACAACAAGAGATGCTATTGGCCTGTTAAGAACTATAGGTGAAAGATATATGGAAGAAGGTAGATAAATCTTAGCTGTTTTTATAGATTTAGAAAAGGCTTTGACAGAGTTCAGCGGAACAAGCTGATGGATATTTTGAAAAGGAAAGGAGTAGATTGGAAAGAGAGACGACTGATACAGAATCTATATTTACACCAGAAAGTAAGGATTGTTGTTGTTGTGGTCTTCAGTTCTGAGACTGGTTTGATGCAGCTCTCCATGTTACTCTATCCTGTGCAAGCTTCTTCATCTCCCAGTGCTTACTGCAACCTACATCCTTCTGAATCTGTTTAGTGTACTCATCTCTTGGTCTCCCTCTACGATTTTTACCCTCCACGCTGCCCTCCAATGCTAAATTTGTGATCCCTTGATGCCTCAGAACATGTCCTACCAACCGGTTCCTTCTTCTTGTCAAGTAGTGTCATAAACTCCTCTTCTCCCCAATTCTATTCAATACCTCCTCATTAGTTGTGTGATCTACCCATCTAATCTTCGGCATTCTTTTATAACACTACATTTCAAAAGCTTCTATTCTCTTCTTGTCCAAACTATTTATCGTCCACGTTTCACTTCCATACAAGGCTACACTCCATACAAATACTTTCAGAAACGAATTCCTGACACTTAAATCTATACTCGATGTTAACAAATATCTCTTCTTCAGAAACGCTTTCCTTGCCATTGCCAGTCTACATTTTATATCCTCTCTACTTCGACCATCATCAGTTATTTTGCTCCCCAAATAGCAAAACTCCTTTACTGCTTTAAGTGTCTCATTTCCTAATCTAATTCCCTCAGCAAGGGAAAAGGATAGGGATTGGAAATGAAATATCAGAAGGAAGCAGCATTTGACGAGGTGTTAGACAAAGTTGTTGCTTTTCTCCGCTGTTGTTTAACGTATGCATTGAAGAGGTTATTGCGAAAAGCTTAGATGGGGAAAGAGGAATATGTACTGGTGGAAAGAGAATAGAACGCATAAGATTTACTGATGACCTGGTATTAGTGGCAGAAAGTGAGCGGACAGTGGATAATATGCTGAAAGATCTGAATGACGATTATGTGGAATATGGGATGCAAATAAACACAGCAAAAACAAAGAGTATGGTTATGAGTACAAGACGCAGACTGTCCAATATTAAAATAGAACAATCTACCATTAGCCAAGTAATTGCATTTAAATACCTTGGAAGACTTGAAATGTCACCAGGAGGTGAAAACTCGAATTGCCATAGTGAAGGAGGCGCTCAACAGAAAGAGGAGACTTATGTGGCAAATTAGAGAAAGTACTAAGGAAAAGGCTTGGCAAATGTTTTGTCTGGAGTGTCGCACTATATGGGACAGAAATATGGACACTGAGACGAGAGGATGAGAAAAGGTTAGAAGCATTTGAGATGTGGATGTGGAGGAGAATTGAGAGAATAAGCTGGATGGAAAGAGTGAGTAGTGAAAGAGTATTGGAAAGAGTTGGTGAGAGAAGATGTCTGCTGAACGTTGTAAGGGAAAGGAAAAAGAACTGGTTGGGACATTCACTGAAAAGGGAATGCTTGGTAGCAGATGCGTTGGAAGGATTGGTTTGTGGGAGAAGACAGAGGAAGAAGGAGATACAAGATGACAGACGACATAAAGAGGAAATTATGCAGACCTGAAGAGGATGGCAGAAGACCAGACAGCCTGGAGAACTACCAAGAGAAACCTACCTTTTAGCAGAACACTGATAATGATGAGGCGAAGAACTCGTCGATACATGTGGCCGAGCGGTTCTAGGCGCTTCAGTCTGGAACCGCGTGACCGCTACGGTCGCAGGTTCGAATCCTGCCTCTGGCATGGTTGTGTGTGATGTCCTTAGGTTAGTTAGGTTTAAGTAGTTCTACGTTCTAGGGGACTAATGACCTCAGATGTTGAGTCCCATAGTGCTCAGAGCCATTTGAACCATTTTTTTCGTCAATACATGTCCGGTGCACATTTTCATTTTCATTCGCAAGGGAAGTTCCTTGAAAGTTTTTCGATAGAGAGCGGAAAAAGCGGAAATCTGAGGGCGCAATATCAGGCGACTAAAATGGGTGCGGAATTACTTTCCAACACAGTTCTTCTATAGTGTTTTTTGTCAGTCTAGTAGAATGGGAGCGAAGCAGCATCACTTCACGGATACTTCTGGTCGATGTTCTTGGACTACGTCCGTAAGACGTCTCAGTTGTTGACAATAAAAGTCAGCAGCGATGGGTACGACCGGGGTCAGCAATTCGAAGACCACACCGTGGCCGTTCCACCAAATGCATAACATTATCTTTTGTGGATGCTCGCAGGTCTTTGCACGAGGAGCTGCTGTTTCGTTTGGCTCAACCATACCTTTCTTTCAAATGTTTTTTATTCCTGTCTTTGATCACAATATCAATTCTTTAGACGATGACCGGTTTCAGTCCCTAATGATCATCCTCAGATCGTTTTTACACCATGTCCCAAAGTGTAAAAAAGATATGAGGATGGTCATTACGCACTGAAACCGATCATCGTCTAAAGAATTGATATTGTGATCAAAGACTCGAATGAAAAACATTTCACACTATTGGATCACTGTTTGTACACGCGACTACGCCGCAGTCGGTGAATACCTTTCTTTTCCTTACGTTAGACGGACATGATTTTTCGTCATCAGTAACGATGCAGGATAGGACGAGAAAGCTGAGATGTACGTATGGCCACGCGCTGGTGTTTGTGATTTTGGCTTAGAATAAACGAAATCCTTACCCACGATTTTTGAACATTCCACATTGCATACAAATGCTGCACGATGGTGGAATGATAGCAGTTCATCACATTTGAGAGTTCTCGAGTACTCTGACGTGGATCGTTGTGGATTAATGTTTATAAACGATCTGCATGAAACCACGAAAGTCTTTCTGAACTCTGAGAGTCACTAATAACGATCTGCATGAAACCACGAAAGTCTTTCTGAACTCTGAGAGTCACTAATGTCAAAACGATTCACGTTAAAACGACAAACTCAATTTCTTGCTGTGCTCTATCCTGTGTCATTATCCACGGCGAAATGTTTCCGGCTGCCTCCGCTGCTGCCACCCCTCTATTGAACTCAAAACAGAAGAATATGACGGATCTGTCCCGATTTCCCCACTTGGCACTCAGTTTTCTAGCGTCCATAGCCCTGGATGACAAATAACGAGATTTAAACGCAAACAGCAACAGTGAAATAGAAATTAAAAATGATCATTATTAAATTTACCCATAGCCAACGAAAACGCTACGAACTTATCTACCAACCTAATATTAGTGAATCCGGTAATTCTTCGTCAGTTGCTAAACATGTACGGGAATTCGGTTTACGTCCTAAAGTGGAGTATCCTTGGGAATGATGTTAGGACTAGAATTTTATCTCCTCGTTGCGACTTCAGCCCCTTTGAAATAATGTAATTCAAAATTATAGTAAATCGTATGAGTAATAACCAACCATGGACCTTGCCGTTGGTGGGGAGGCTTGCGTGCCTCAGCGATACAGATGGCCGTACCGTAGGTGCAACCACAACGGAGGGGTATCTGTGTAGAGGCCAGAC
The DNA here is from genome assembly GCF_023864275.1 of Schistocerca cancellata. Classification (NCBI taxonomy): domain Eukaryota; kingdom Metazoa; phylum Arthropoda; class Insecta; order Orthoptera; family Acrididae; genus Schistocerca; species Schistocerca cancellata. The sequence continues at coordinate 284,923,574 of NC_064634.1, read as the reverse complement.
AAATATGTGGTTCCTGAAGAGGGGCAGCAGCCTTTTCAGTAGTTGCAGGGGCAACAGTCTGGATGATTGACTGATCTGGCCTTGTAACATTAACCAAAACGGCCTTGCTGTGCTGGTACTGCGAACGGCTGAAAGAAAGGGGAAACTACAGCTGTAATTTTTCCCGAGGACATGCAGCTCTACTGTATGATTAAATGATGATGGCGTCCTCTTGGGTAAAATATTCCGGAGGTAAAATAGTCCCCCATTCGGATCTCCGTGCGGGGACTACTCAGGAGGACGTCGTTATCAGGAGAAAGAAAACTGGCGTTCTACGGATCGGAGCGTGGAATGTCAGATCCCTTAATCGGGCAGGTAGGTTAGAAAATTTAAAAAGGGAAATGGATAGGTTAAAGTTAGATATAGTGGGAATTAGTGAAGTTCGGTGGCAGGAGGAACAAGACTTTTGGTCAGGTGATTACAGGGTAATATATACAAAATCAAATAGGGGTAATGCAGGAGTAGGTTTAATAATGAATAAAAAAATAGGAGTGCGGGTTATCTACTACAAACAGCATAGTGAACGCATTATTGTGGCCAAGATAGACACAAAGCCCATGCCTACTACAGTAGTACAAGTTTATATGCCAACTACCTCTGCAGATGATAAAGAAATAGATGAAATGTATGATGAGATAAAAGAAATTATTCAGGTAGTGCAGGGAGACGAAAATTTAATAGTCATGGGTGACTGGAATTCGTCAGTAGGAAAAGGGAGAGAAGGAAACATAGTAGGTGAATATGGATTGGGGGAAGGAATGAAAGAGGAAGCCGCCTTGTAGAATTTTGCACAGAGCATAACTTAATCATAGCCAACACTTGGTTCAAGAATCATAAAAGAAGGTTGTATACCTGGAAGAATCCTGGAGATACTAAAAGATATCAGATAGATTATATAATGGTAAGACAGAGATTTAGGAACCAGGTTTTAAATTGTAAGACATTTCCTGGGGCAGCTGTGGATTCTGACCACAATCTATTGGTTATGAACTGCAGATTGAAACTGAAGAAACTGCAAAAAGGTGGGAATTTAAGGAGATGGGACCTGGATAAACTGAAAGAACCAGAGGTTGCAGAGTGTTGCAGGGAGAGCATAAGGGAACAATTGACAGGAATGGGGGAAAGAAATACAGTAGAACGACGAATGGGTAGCTCTGAGGGATGAAGTAGTGAAGGCAGCAGAGGATCAAGTAGGTAAAAAGACGAGGGCTAATAGAAATCCTTGGGTAACGGAAGAAATATTGAATTTAATTGATGAAAGAAGAAAATATAAAAATGCAGTAAATGAAACAGGCAAAAAGGAATACAAACGTCTCAAAAATGAGATCGACAGGAAGTGCAAAATGGCTAAGCAAGAATGGCTAGAGGACAAATGTAAGGTTGTAGAGGCTTATCTCACTAGGGGCAAAATAGATACTGCCTACAGGAAAATTAAAGAGACCTTTGGAGAAAAGAGAACCACTTGTATGAATATCAAGAGCTCAGATGGCAACCCAGTTCTAAGCAAAGAAGGGAAGGCAGAAAGGTGGAAGGAGTATATAGAGGGTTTATACAAGGGCGATGTACTTGAGGACAATATTATGGAAATGGAAGAGGATGTAGATGAAGACGAAATGGGAGAGAAGATACTGCGTGAAGAGTTTGACAGAGCACTGAAAGACCTGAGTCGAAACAAGGCCCCGGGAGTAGACAACATTCCATTTGAACTACTGATGGCCTCGGGAGAGCCAGTTATGACAAAACTCTACCATCTGGTGAGCACGATGTATGAGACAGGAGAAATACCCTCAGACTTCAAGAAGAATATAATAATTCCAATCCCAAAGAAAGCAGGTGTTGACAGATGTGAAAATTACCGAACTATCAGTTTAATAAGTCACAGCTGCAAAATACTAACGCGAATTCTTTACAGACGAATGGAAAAACTGGTAGAAGCCGACCTCGGGGAAGATCAGTTTGGATTCCGTAGAAATGTTGGAACACGTGAGGCAATACTGACCTTACGACTTATCTTAGAAGAAAGATTAAGGAAAGGCAAACCTACGTTTCTAGCATTTGTAGACTTAGAGAAAGCTTTTGACAATGTTAACTGGAATACTCTCTTTCAAATTCTGAAGGTGGCAGGGGTAAAATACAGGGAGCGAAAGGCTATTTACAGTTTGTACAGAAACCAGATGGCAGTTATAAGAGTCGAGGGGCATGAAAGGGAAGCAGTGGTTGGGAAAGGAGTAAGACAGGGTTGTAGTCTCTCCCCGATGTTATTCAATCTGTATATTGAGCTAGCAGTAAAGGAAACAAAAGAAAAATTCGGAGTAGGTATTAAAATTCATGGAGAAGAAGTCAAAACTTTGAGGTTCGCCGATGACACTGTAATTCTGTCAGAGGCAGCAAAGGACTTGGAAGAGCAGTTGAACGGAATGGACAGTGTCTTGAAAGGAGGATATAAGATGAACATCAACAAAAGCAAAACGAGGATAATGGAATGTAGTCAAATTAAGTCGGGTGATGCTGAGGGAATTAGATTAGGAAATGAGACACTTAAAGTAGTAAAGGAGTTTTGCTATTTAGGGAGTAAAATAACCGATATTGGTCGAAATAGAGAGGATATAAAATGTAGACTAGCAATGGCAAGGAAAGCGTTTCTGAAGAAGAGAAATTTGTTAACATCGAGTATAGATTTAAGTGTCAGGAAGTCTTTTCTGAAAGTATTTGTATGGAGTGTAGCCATGTATGGAAGTGAAACATGGACGATAACTAGTTTGGACAAGAAGAGAATAGAAGCTTTCGAAATGTGGTGCTACAGAAGAATGCTGAAGATAAGGTGGGTAGATCACGTAACTAATGAGGAGGTATTGAATAGGATTGGGGAGAAGTTTGTAGCACAACTTGACCAGAAGAAGGGATCGGTTGATAGGACATGTTTTGAGGCATCAAGGGATCACAAATTTAGCATTGGAGGGCAGTGTGGAGGGTAAAAATCGTAGAGGGAGACCAAGAGATGAATACACTAAGCAGATTCAGAAGGATGTAGGTTGCAGTAAGTACTGGGAGATGAAGAAGCTTGCACAGGATAGAGTAGCATGGAGAGCTGCATCAAACCAGTCTCAGGACTGAAGACCACAACGACAACAACAACATGAGTAATAAGACTCCTTTGTTTTCGTTTTGGTTTTCATTTTCTTAATGTTTATTAAAATTTTTACATCGTACAGCTACAGAACTTTAGAATCCACATTTCTTTTCGTATTTTTGGATACTTGTAAACTACTGTTCCACGAAAGGACAACGGACACTTGACAAGAGGGAAAACTAACTTTTTAAAGGCCGTGCCATCTTAGTTACAAACCGACTGCAAGGAGGGAAACAAAACAGTACGTTTACGCAGCACATAAAAATATATAATCTATATCCTAATAATATGAGTACAATATTACTTTTTTCGGATACTGTGTGGCAAGATTTAGTGAAAGGGCGCATAAAACCGGTGAAAACACCTGATACTATATCGATTCCAACGTATTTGGATGCCCGAACTCGACTGTTCTTCGCCGATAGTGATATCACAACCTTGATTCTGGTAAACTGAATGGGTGAATCGGTCGGGATCATTGGTACACGGGATATGAGACAGGACTTACCATCTGTGACGATAATAGCTAAAATGATATTCTTTCGCAAGGTTTGATCTGCGAAGGGTTAGCGTCACGAAGTTTCTAACCATGCAGATTCCATAGTAGTGTTATAATCATAGCCGGTAAAACATAAATAACTCTCATAATATAAGGGTTTTGGCGGCCGGAGCGGCCGAGCGGTTCTAGGCGCTTCAGTCTGGAACTGCGCGACCGCTACGGTAGCAGGTTCGAATCCTGCCTCGGGCATGGATGTGTGTGTCGTCCTTAGGTGAGTTAGGTTTAAGTAGTTCTAAGTTCTAGGGGACTGATGACCTCAGATGTTAGTCCCATAGTGCTCAGAGCCATTTGAACCATATAAGGGTTTTCTGTTACAACCGACTAAGTGAAAGAAAACAAAGTAGTTCGTTCCTTTCGTACATACAATTTTTGTCTAAATTTATTTATACGGACAAGCAGTATACAAGAGAGAAGCAATATGTCTACTCGTTTAAATGCCCCTCTACTATAGTTTAGGCCAACTGTGAAAAAGAAAGCAAAACCTCTCATTTTCACAGCTGAGAATGCCGTAGCACAGCATTTTATTTCTCCCAGTAGTTTTTAACACCTATACTTTGCTGCTTAAAAAATTGTCCAGCGTGAACGAGGTAAAACGTAGACCACAAATACTGCGCAAATGGAAAGTGCTGTTGACGTTCTGTTTTCAGGGAATGGATAGGTAGTCAGAGGGTCGTACTGTTACCTAATAAACAGATTGTAATAATACTTACAACGCGTATCTTTTGTGCAAACATACTCTTTTTCAAATGGTACCATGCCTACGATAAAGTAAAATGTCAGTGATGTTTGTTGCATGATTGTAGTGAGAGTCGTTTACGAGATATCATATTTTGAAGTTTTCCACTCCAACACTTTTACAATAGCTGTGGTAGCCCACAATAAAGAGCAAATGATGTGCATACACAAGTTACGTGGACTGTGACAAATAACGAGACAACTGATCTTCACAGGTTGTGTTCAAAGAGACCACTGGTAGTGGTAACACACGCTACCCGTCTGGTATGGAACGACAGCTGTACACAGCTACCATACGGGCCGAGTTGTCCGCTTGTCTAGCCGCTGTAAATTTATCGAAAGAAGCCGTTTTTCTTTATATGGGCCTCTTTTATTTTGAAATAAACACTTTATTTATTATTTGCATCTACATATACTTTAGTAATTACTGAGCTGGGTACAGACCCCGTTCAATAGGGCTAACTGACTATGGACATCAACGCGTAAAGATATGTCAATCTGTCAGAGATTTCTACTATAATTCCTGCAATGACCCGTGCTTCAGGATGAAAGCCTGCTACGCGCTGTCTGCTATAAAATGCTATTAATTATATGTCTAACGGATCTTTTTATTACAATGTACAAACAACGATCCATAGAAACTTCCTGGCAGATTAAAACTGTGTGCCCGACCGAGACTCGAACTCGGGACCTTTGCATTTCGCGGGCAAGTATTCTAGAGCACTTGCTCGCGAAAGGCAAAGGTCCCGAGTTCGAGTCTTGGTCGGGCACACAGTTTTAATCTGCCAGGAAGTTTCATATCAGCGCACACTCCACTGCAGAGTGAAAATCTCATCCTGGGAACGATCCATAGGCTCCCGTTTTTCAGCGGTGGAGCTATCCCGCTGTACGTTCGGATTCATGATTTATGATTTAGTCATTTCTATACGATTGTTTCTTATCTCGTTTGAGGTTAACTGTGTCACCATCTAATCTGAAAATGGGCCTACCGAAAAGTTTGGCTGGCATAAAAAATTATTGTTTTTTTATGCATTGCTGTCCACTCGCATGCTACACTTTACATTCTAATTCGGATAAAATTTTCGCAGGTAAACTGGAATCGACACGTAATTCTTCAAGGACGAAGAGCTATGGCCTTATGTTATACATCATGTGATGAGTTGGCGTTGCAAGGAGAATTTGTCATTAGTTAATACTGTGCGCTGGGCGAATATTCAAACTCAAACTTAGACTCAAACTCAAACCCTCGACTTTTGCAGCGAGCGCTCTCCCGGTCTTATTAGCCGTACACGGTCCACTGACCAAGACAAAAATTCTACTATTCACTTTATTTCCATAACTGCCAATATCCACAGGGTCGTAACTGGTAACGGTCCGGTCGGTAAGATAGGGATACAACGCAATATGTCACTGTTTTCTATTATTCACTGCTACACTTTACACATATGTTAGAAGTGTCGGTGTTCCTTTTTTTCTTAAATGATCAATTTAAATATGGTGTTAATCTCTTGCAAAACAATTCAAAAACTAGTTTTTTTCCTATTTTTGTTTACAATTCCTGTAATGTAGACACAATGACATTGTCAGAGATGTTTCTTTGTGTAAGCTACGTCCAATTGAAAGGGAGACCTTCGCTGCAGCAGCGTTATACGTAATCGCAATGGGTGAATGTGTTTGTTTGACGGATGGCATAGTGCTAACCCCAGCTGCACAAGCGGACTGAGAGTGAATGGCTTTGCAGCAGTTTCCTATTTTGTGTAGAGTTGTTTCCGCTGCTCTCGCATGGTGGATTCCTCGCGATAAGTACAATGAGTGGTTATCCAGTTGCTTCGGGCAGAAGGAGAGCATGTTTCACAGTTCTATTGCGAAATGAAAGAGGCGTGTCGCAAATTATTGCGGCGGAGTCAGCGCTATCCCCTTGACAGGCGCTCGTTTACACCACCGGCGCAGTATTTCGGATGTGGAGGAACTCATACGGACGAACAGTCGTTTACCACATGTGACATCGCTGAGGAACTGTCAATGACCAAAAGAACTTAGCATCACATAATGCACGAGCAGCTTCTTTATGGCAAGGTTTGAGCACACTAGGCGCCTAAACATCTTTCAGAGAATCAGATGCAGTGAGAATGGGCGTTTATTTCATCCATCTACTGAGACACGTAGAACAAGGAACGTATTTCATTGCCCAGATTGTGCCATGTAATGAACTGTGATGCAACACTTTGACCCTGCCACCAAACGAATGAGCATGGAGTCCAAAAGAATCCCAATCTTCCCCAAAGGCCATAAAAGTGATGATAAGTTTCTTTACCGATGAAGAAAGACCTTTGTTCGTCGACTGGATACCACACAGCGCAACAGTTAACCCTGAGTAATACTGCAACATGCTGGTGAAGCTCAAACAGCGCATCAAGAACAAATGGAAGGGCAAGCTCTTGAATGGGACGGTGCTCCCCCGTGATAACGCTATAACACTTGTGGCTAAGGAGACCGTCAGGCAACTTTATAAATTTCGATGGGAGATCGTGTAAAATCCTCCTTACGGCCTCGAGTTTTCCTCGTATGAGTCACACATCTTCGAACCCTAAAAACTATCTCTGATGGGCCAGAGTTTCAAAGAAATACAAGACGCCGTGGAAAACTGGGCCTGTCAGCAACGCACTAGATTAAATAATGAAGTGATCCACTGGCTTCGTATGCTCTGAGATTGGCGTACCAGTGTCAGTGACAATTACGAGTACGTATAGTTGCAGTGTTCCAACGCTGTAGTGTGTCAACGATATAATCTGAAAGGTAGGATAGGATCTTTGACGTAAGAGCGAAAAGTAGTCGGCAGTAATCAGCGAAAAATTGTGGAAGTGAAGTAGTCGTAAGTACCAGAAGGCAAAATAGTGTGTGCTGTGAGTGGCATGAAATTTCTGCGGATCACAATACAACATTTATGGAGAGGCCAACCGCGGTAGCCGAGCGGTTCTAGGTGCTTCAGTCCGGAACGGCACGGCTACTATGGCCACAGGTTCGAATCTTGCCTCGGGCATGGATGTGTGTGATGTCCTTAGGTTAGTTAGGTTTAAGTAGTTCTAAGTTCTAGGGGACTGATGGCCTCCCATAGTGCTCAGTGCCATTTGAACTATTTATGGAGAGGCTTCAAAAGAAATTCGTAGGTACAGAACTGGTTGGCGAAAATAGCATAAAATTATTTACAACTGGTAGACGAGCAATGGTTAATATTGTTGTTGATGCCAAACTAATATATCTGGTCAATAACTTCGCAGCAAGTAAGACTGAACATTTCAGACATATAGTTCTGTGAAAGACATGCCAATGTCTTTACACTGATGTGATAAAACTCATGGGATACATTCTAATATCATGTCGGACCTCCTTTTTGTCGGCGAAGTGCTGAAACCCGACATGGCATGGACTCACAGGTTGTGGGAAGTCCCCTGTCGAAAGTGCCATTTTGTCTCTGTAGCCACACATAATTGCGAAAGTGTTGTCGGAGTAGGATTTTTGTGGAAGGACATCTCTGTTATGTGCCATAAATATTTGATGGGATTCATGTCTGGTGATCTGGGTGGCCAAATGATTCGATAAAATTGTCCAGAACGTTCTGCAAATAAGTCGCGAACAATTGCGGCCCTGTGACATGGCGCATTAGCATTCACAAAAATTCCATCATTGTTTGGGAACTTGAAGTTCATGATTAGGTGCAGATGTAGCAGCCGGACATAAACATTTCCAGTCAATGATTGATTCAGTTGGACCAGAAGACCCAGCCCAATCCATGATAGTCGACACCGTTATGGAACTACTGCCTGCTTGCATTGTGACTTGTTGACAACCTGGGACCATTGCTTCGTGCGGTCTGTAACACACATGATTCCTACCATCCGCTCTTGAAATCGAGACTCGTCTGACCAGAGCACGGTTTTCCGGTAGTCTGGAGTCCAACCGGTATGACCACTAGCCCAGGAGAGGCGCTCCAGGCGATGTCGTGATGTTAGCTAAGGCGCTCTCGTCCGTTATCTGCTGCGATAGTTCATTAACGCCCAATTTTTCCACTCTGTTTTAACTGATATGTTCGTCGTAAGTCCCACATTGTTTTCTGAGGTTATTTGATGCAGTGTTGCTTGTCTGCCAGCACTGACAGCACCAAGCAAATATCACTGTTCTCGATCGTTACGTGACAGCCGACGTCCATTGCTTTGTCCGTGGCAAGAGGTAATGGATGAGATTTCGTACTCTTGGCACCCTCTCGACGCTGGGGATATGGGGAATATTGAATTCCCTAAGGATTTCCGAAACAGAATGTCCCACGCGTCTAGCTCCAACTATCATTCTGCGTTCAGCGTCTTAATTCTCGTCGTGCGGCCATAGACATGTCGCAAACCTCTTTACATGAATCAGCTGAGTACAAATGACAGGCCCGTCAATGCACTGCCCTTTTATCCCTTGTGTACGTGATAACCATTTGCTTATGTGCATATCGCTGCCCCATGACTTTCGTCACATCAGTGTAGAGTTTTCTTAAGGACAGTACATTAACTGCATGAAACATAATCATAATTCTATGTTGCTTATTAACCTAAATCATTGTTGCCGTAAGCAGGGTCCATATTCTGTTATCCTAAATGACGAGAATCATAGTAGTAATGACAGAAATATTGAAACATAAAAAATGTCAAATTTGGCCGAAGATAAAACTAAACTGTTGTCTTAAACTGAAACATGATTTCTAGTTGGTCAAACAAAACTAGAACGACCTTAATTAACTTTCGAAGTTAATATTCGACAGCTGCTGAATTTATTTAATTTGGTAAAAGATAGAGAGTTTCAACTTTTTTCCACTATAAGGGTCACTTTGTTAAGTTTATCTATGACGTATTGGCTGTCGTATTCCGGCATTGCCTTTTTATCTTGCTATCGTGTTGATTCATACATTCTTCGTGACTATGTTTTTTGATAATGAAATGAAAGCACTTTGAAGGGCTGGTTAGTCAAAATCAGTAACAGTAAAAATTACATTGAGGTTGCACTGCATTATTATTATCATCGCTTCACGTAATGCTATGAATCATAGGCGCGCTATCAAAAAGCAGCTGGACGTCTTGCTACATTTTTCATCCTGCAGTGGCGGTCTTTGACAGACATGCTGCCCCACACTCAGTCTTCATCTTTCTATGGATGTCCACCTGTGTTTGTCTTTCGGCAGCCACGAAAGGAATAACAGCACAGTGGTAATAACGTCGCCATGTTTAATGTTTTCGCATTTACCGCGCGCACGTCGGAAAAACGTGAATGTCGCATTAATCTCTTGCCTACATGGCGGTGCTTATGTACCCACATCGGAGTTGCGCTATCCGCTGCAGAAATGTCCTCGAGCGGAAGCATTCCGATTGTACCTTCCGTGTGTGCAAACAGATTATTGAAAACATTCTCTCTTGTAGTACCATACATTAACTATTTTACTGCTTTGCCGTGTTCATAGCGTAGTTGATTTATCCGTCAAGTAAACATCACAGATTTGCGTTTAAAGTAACAAGCAGTGCATAAAGATTTACAGTTTGAATAGCTTTGACTGTCTAAATGAAACCGCAATCTTCAGCTCATTTAATAGTAATTGCGCTCCTTAGCATAACAGACTTTTGCTGGAAGAAGTTAGTTCACAGCACCCATATTCGAGATGAATAGCTGTCGTTTCTTAGTCATAGCTCCACAACGGTGCATATCCGACATGCATGTACTACCTGGAAAGTTTTTCTAGATTCAATGTTCCCCAATCTGCTCTAACATTACCAAACTGTTATTTCCTACCCTACAGAATTTCAGACACATACAAGTGTCAATTAAGGATAACAGATGCAGTATCAATCTGCAAGTAACGTTAGTTAGAGGTTGAATCTCGTTATTAGGCTCTGTTCACAACACATTTTACTAAAAGTAGACTGGAACTTACTTCACTCAACATTAAGTCTCATGGACGCAACTGCACCCACAACATTCTGTACACACCGTCGATCCGAAAAGTTCCGAAATTGGATTTACTACTGACATATAAGCCACGTCAGCTCAGTATGTACTAAGGCAGCTTCAACTAACATCGAAGACAGCAGATGTACATTTGACCAGTCAGTTGTAAGCAGGTAGTGATAAGCCATGGACATGCGGCCATACTGTGTCAACGATGTTTTATCACACATCGCAATGGAGTATGATTTCTAAATAAAGTATTCAAGACATTGTCCTCAATGGTTTGAAGAAGAGAAAAGTGTTTGCAAAGATGCCCCCACTCCTTAAGAAAAGGAATGAGGAAGGTAGATTAAAGTTTAACGTCTCATTGATATCGATGTACTTAGAGACGGCCCACACTTTTACTCTGCAACAAAGACAACTATACGTGGACGACTGCCGCGACCTGACTGAACTACCAAACAGGAACAGTTCTTCTCTGGAAAAAAATCATCATGGGTGACAAGACGTGGTATTATCAAGACGAACCTGCCCTAAAAGGACAGAGCGCAGGTATTCACCTGAAATCGGCTGAAGTGACGTTCAAGTTTCTCATGGTTGTAGGAACATACCGTGAGCTGTACTCAAGTGGAGGGAGACCACGTACATCTACATCAGCAGACATACTCCGCAAGTCACTGTACGGTGCGTGGCGGAGGGTACCCAGTACCACTACGAGTCATTTCATTTCCTGTTCCACTCTCAGATAGAGCGGGTGAAAAAACGACAATCTATATGCCTCCGTATGAGCCCTAATTTCTCCTATCTTATCTTCGTGGTCCTTACGCGAGGTATTCGTTGGCGGTAGCAGAATAATCCTGCATTCAGCTTCTATTGCCGATTTTCTGTATTTTCTCTATAACGTTCCTCGAAAAAAACGGCACATACCGTCCAGAGATTCCCATGTGAGTTCCTGAGAATCACCCTACTACTTGCTTGTTGTCAGAATCTAGCGGTACAAAATTCATTATCCAAATTGTCTTCCTTATATTCGACCTGGGACCTATCAGAAACACTCAAGAATGGGTCACACTAGTGTCCCATATGTGGTATCCTTTATAGATGCAGCACGCTTCCCCAAGGTTCTCCCCATAAACCGAAGTCAACTATTCGCTTTTCCTGTTACAGCCCTTGTGCGCTCGTTGCAATTCATATCTCTCTGCAGCGTTGCCCTCAGAGTTTTAACAGACGTTAGCGTCTCAAGCAGCACATTACTAATCACACTACTCATCTGCATTAATTTACACTTTTCCTCCATTTAGAGCTAGCTGCCATTCATCACACCAACTAGAAATGTGTAAGTCGTCTTGTTTTCTCCTACAGTCACTTGACGATAACACTTCCCCATACCCCACAGCATCAGTAGCAAACAGTAACAGAGCGCATTCCTGACGATACCCGTGTCTCCGACGCACACCCGCCGTCAAGGAGAACCTACTGCGTTCTGTTACTTAAGACGTCTTCGAGCGACTCTCACGACTGAGAAACTATTACATATGCTCGTACCTTCGTTAATAACCTGCAGCAGGGCATCGTGTCAAATGCTTTTCGGAAATCTATGAATATGGACTCTGCCTGTTATCTTTCGTCCGTAATTCGCAGGATATCATGTAAGTAAATCGTAAGTTGATTTTCGCAAGAGCGATGCTTTCTAAACCTGTGCGGATTTCTGGGCAGAAGCTTTTCCGTCTCAAGTGAATTTATTGTGTTTGAACTAAGGATATTTTCAAGCATATGCAGCAAACCGATGTTAAGGACATTGGTCTGTAGTTTTGCGGACCCGTTCAATACCATTCTGATATACAGGAGTTACTTGTGCTTTCTTCTGTTATCTTCGGACTTAACGCTTGATGAGAGATTTATGATAAATGCGAACAAAGGGACATCTAAAGCATTAAAGTCAGTAGCTTAACGTTTCTCTGTCTTTTATTAATCCAGTTTTGGAACTTTTCGGTCTGAGGGTTATGTTTTGTACCGGAAAAAGGGGGTAACAAGTGAGGTAGCAGCGGAATGTGGCAGTGCACGTACGTTTATTTTCGGAACCAAATTTATCTCTGGTTGGTAAAAGGCCAGCTAAGGTGAACATGCGCACCCGTCAGCGGGAATATCTGCGGAACAATAAGCAGCCGCCTGCAGACCGCAGCAGGCAATTTGGCAGCGGCCTCTACTACGCCCGCGGGCGACTATACACCCATTTCGGCTGCTCGCCGACACAGCTCAAACGCTGACGGGTAGGAGTAAACATGAGGGAAACTCTCTGAACTAGAGAGAGAGAGAGAGAGAGAGAGAGAGAGAAAGAGAGAGAGAGAGAGAGAGAGAGAAAATCAGTAGTCCAGTCAACGAAGGAACTACGGGAAATAATTCTTGTGGTCGCAAATTTTTGTGCTGTGATAGTGGGGGTTGGCACGAACGAAATACTAAAAGTTCTGACTGTTATATGGTGTACGTAGGGGTACCGCGTTTTTGTGTTTTTCTTGAATGAATCGAAAAACGCAACCTTATTTTTTTTCATCGACTAAAGCTTGGATTTACAATGGGATTTAGAAGTCGCAAATATCATTCGCATTCGCATATGCATTCGACACTGATACTCAACACACCTCCTCCTCCCCCTCTATGTGGCCTCCTCTTTCTCCTCTGTCGGTTACCCTCGTCTTCCCACCTATCTATCACCTCCACTTTCTCCCCTTCATTTCCTCGTCCCCCTCTCTTTGTCACTTTTGTCTACCCCTTTTCTCTCATCATGTTGTTTCACCCCTTAATCGGACCATATTCTCCTATATATCTCTCTTTCCATCTCTGACCTCCCTATTCCCTCCCCACTACCCCTCAGCACCTTCCACCTGCCTCACGCTTCTCCTGGTCCTGCCCTCTCTCTATGTCCATTTCCTCCATCCACTTCCTCTGTCCAGCCCCTCCTCTGTCCTACTCAATTTGTCTCCTGCCGTGCTCTCTGGAATGTGTGCCCCTGCAATACAGTTCAATATGGCTGCTATGCAGGGCAGGTTGTACATCACCGACTTGAAAATCATTTTTTTTCTCTTGATGAACAGGCCGTCATGCTAAACAGATCGATAAAATTGGCCAATACAACTCCAAACACAACACGCCTGTCATGCAGGGTGGCCTACATGTTGGGGCCTCGAAAACTGTTTCTTGCCCCTGACAAGTACGCTATCGTGCACAGCACATTGTTTCTGCAGGCCAATACTGTTCCCACGCAACATGTTTGTTTTACAGGGCTGCCAATTTGCCAGGGCTGCGAGAAAATATGTTTTTGCCTTCCTTTATGATCCTATGGGAGCTAAGAGGCTATAAACCCCATTGTTCTGATACTTGTCGTGGCTGCTGTTTCTCAGAACATATATTAAATGTATGCACCATATGTAAGTGCAGTTGAGCCATATTGAGGGATGAATTGCATCCTGGAGTGCGGTGGAAAGGATGGGGGGAGGGGGAGGAGAAACTGTAGGAGAAGCACATCGCCTGGAATATGATCAGTCACTTCTCTCCTTTGTGGGTCTACAGCTGAAGAGTGAAAAGGCGACTCGCAACTCACTCTAACCTACTACATCGCAACAAGCAACTGCAACTGCGTACTGTTTCACAGTTATACGACACTTCCCCAGCATTGGGGGGAGGGGAGGGGGAAGGAGGAGGAACTTGAGCAAATCGCCCGAATGTGATCAGCGACTTCTCTCCTTTGTGGGTCTCCAAACTGAAGAGCGAACACATGACTCCAATTCACTCTAACACACTACATCGCCACAAACAACTGCACACTCTTTCGCAATTATACCGACTCTTCCTCGGTGTGTTCTATTAATCAGTGGCAACGTAATGCACATATTCAAAATATCCACGGGTGTGCTGCCGGTCTACAGTGTCCAACGGGCAGAATATTTCGGCGACCGTACATGTCGTCATCATCAGGTGAACTGACGGACTGAGCTCCTGTGAACGTGCCGGCGCGGAGATCCCTACGCTATGGCTGCTCAGAGGGAACTGGGTTCGGTCGTGGCGGCGGCCGATTTAAATACCCTCCACCCGCGGCGCGCTCCCTCCGCCGTCCACGTCCCGTGCCAGGGAGGCGGTGGAACAGATTGCGACGGCGTCTGAGATGACGTCGAAGTGATGATGGCTCTGTCCGCCGTGGACGTCACAACTATACGTTTGCTCGATTTACTCTTGATCAACCCATTGAGATGGTGAAACTGCTGCCAGCCAGAGGCAAAGTTCTAGGTTAGAGTCCCGGTCCGATATACGATTTTAGACAGTTACATAAGCCACCGTATCAAATACTCCACCCAGAATGTAAAATTTCCTTTTCATTGCATGCAGTGTTAAGGTACGTAGAAAAAAAAATCAAATAAGCAGTGAACAGGTGATGCAACTCTGTGTAATATCAGTCTCAAATGCCTAAAATTTCATTACTAATACTTACTCCCACAACCGAGCACGATGACGCAGTATTAAGACACTGTACTGATATTTTGGAGGACGGCGGTTCAAATCCCCGTCCGATACTCCTGATTTATGTATTCTGCGATTTTTCTATGCTGCTTAATACGATTCCTCATGTGGTGCCCTGTAAACGGAAAAGCCGATTTTCCTCACTATCCTCGAGGTAGAGCTTGAACTTCATCTCCAAGGACGTCGTCATTGACAGTGCGGTAAGCCTTTTATGGTTAAAATTTATTTTGCATATATTTGACAAATAAATGTCAGAAACAATCTTTCTTTGTGATAAATAACACACATTAATGACCATAACATTTTTGAAGCTAAACGGTTTTCAAAATCGGTGAACTAACTAGATCCATATTTTCGTGTGAACCTGGGATTTTCAGAGTCATATTTTTCATTTTAAAATTTTATTTAGCAGAATGGTAATTATGGAAAAGATATAACAGATCAATACCAAAACACATTTCCTCTCCTGCCAGTAAGAAACATGAAGTATCACACAAAAGTTCACAACATACATTTAAAGATGGCTTTGATATACCACACACCAATGTCTTCTACATTCTACGAAGTTTTCTCAGACATATGCATACAAAAATGTACAAATCAGCGGAATTACTGAGATCTGTACTAACGTTTCAAAACAATATTTATGTTGTATAAGAAACAATTAGTTAATTCAGACATTCTTGGAATGGAGAAGAGGGTGATTTGTTCCGATTTTCGTGAAACAGATACTCTGTGCTATCTGTAAACACACGCCGTTCCATTTTATCACTCAGAGCATTCTATATATCCATTCTGTGGTGCGTAGTACTTTTCTCCAAGTTCCGAAAGCATCTCACTACATGGTAACACTAAACAGACGTGAGATATAGACGTCCCAACGCTCAAAACTACCTAGTGTTTTAGTGGGACATATGTGTCCTATCAGCCTGCCGGTGTGGCCGTGCGGTTCTAAGCGCTTCAGTCTGGAACCGCGTGACCGCTACGGTCGCAGGTTCGAATCCTGCCTCGGGCATCAATGTGTGTGATGTCCTTAGGTTAGTTACGTTTAAGTAGTTCTAAGTTCTAGGGGACTGATGACCACAGATGTTAAGTCCCATAGTGCTCAGAGCCATTTGAACCATTTTTTTGTGTCCTATCAACCACGGAAGATGTAACCCCTGACTTCCTCTATTAGGACCTCCCCCCCCCCCCCCCAAAATCGTTGCCACTAATGTGGATACTCTAGTATGAAAACGTTTTCTAGTTACCATTACCAGTCACAAAATTCGTTGATTTACATCTGTTATTCGATGTAGCAACATATTTAGAGGTTTAAACCCTACCTTCAAGCTAAAAATGCTGTAAAAATATGTTTAACAAAAGTACACCCACACTGATTGGTCGAAGATAGGGAAGCACCACAAACATTATACATTACATGCCTAAAACGGATTATGAAACCCGCTGGCATTCAAAAGAGCTTCCTGGAGTCTCGGACTGGATAAATACGGTCCTGTCTGATATTCTAGGGCATTTTATACCATTATTATGCACATAAATGGCAAGTTCAGGTAAGGATGATGGATATGGATAGCGATCACACACCCTTCTCTCCAAAGTAGACCACAAAGGCTGAAAAATATTACGATCTGGTGACTGTGGTGTCCAGAAGAGATGTAACAATTCATCCTCGTCTTCAAAAACCAGTCTGTATGTCGCGAACATTCGCCTATAGAATGAGATTTTCACTCTGCAGCGGAGTATGCGCTGATATGAAACTTCCTGGCAGATTAAAACTGTGTGCCGGACCGAGAGTCGAACTCGCGACCTTTGCCTTTCGCAGGCAAGTGCTCTAACAACTGAGCTACCCAAGCACGACTCACGCCCCGTCCTCACAGCTTTGCTTCTACCAGTACCTCGTCTCCTACCTTCCAGACTTTACAGAAGCTCCTCTGCGAACCTTGCAGAACTAGCACTCCTGAAGGAAAGGATATTGCGGAGACATGGCTTAGCCACAGCCTGGGGGATGTTTCCAGAATGAGATTTTCACTCTGCAGCGGAGTGTGCGCTGATATGAAACTTCCTGGCAGATTAAAACTGTGTACCGAACCGAGACTCGATCTCGGGACTTTTGCCTTTCGTGGGCAAGTGCTCTACCAACTGACCTCAGTTGGTAGAGCACTTGCCCGCGAAAGGCGAAGGTCCCGAGTTCGAGTCTCGGTCCGCCACACAGTTTTAATCTACCAGGAAGTTTCATTGGCCTATAGCCCTGTTAATGCAGTTTCATCATTGAGGAATCAGCATTGTACCATGGATTGGAGCTGATCAGCCAAAATGGTCACATAATCCTTGGCAGTGAGGCGAAATTGTAGGACAACTATGGAACCTAAGGAATACCATGACATGTGCATGCAGTAGTTTAAGATCTTTTTCTATTCTGTGATTTCTTACTTTTGGCCAATATAGTATTTCGTACAACAGCTGTATGTTACTTTATAAATTCATGATATATCGAGTTTCTCTGCCTTTGTGAAATGTCGAACACCAGGTTCTCCCTTACGCTGTTAGTTAGTGACGCTGATATCTGTATTTCTAAGCAACATAGCCCGTAATTACGAACAAAAGATCCAAACTGTTTAAAAACACAGCTATTAGAATCGCTTTTGGCACTACAACAGGTACTACATTGCCCAAGCAAAATGGTTCAAATGGCTCTGAGCACTATGGGACTTAACATCTATGGTCATCAGTCCTCTAGAACTTAGAACTACTTAAACCTAACTAACCTAAGGACAGCGCAGAACACCCAGTCATCACGAGGCAGAGAAAATTCCTGACCCCGCCGGGAATCGAACCCGGGAACCCGGGCGTGGGAAGCGAGAACGCTACCGCACGACCACGAGCTGCGTCATTGCCCAAGCGGTCGAAAATTTTAAAACCTGTTATGAAGGATATAATGACTATTTAAGACGTGATGAAGCTAACAAGTCACTTATCGAACAGCATAATGACGCAACAAGACAGCATTTCAATAGACAACGAACTTGAAATAATTCATAATTTAGAGAAGATGTAGAAAATGGACATCCTGGAGGAAATCGAAATATTCATCCCTTGCCAAAACTGGAAAATCAAAATCCTAAACGATGTGACACGTTTCAAGATTTCACATTTCTTCACCAACTTCAATTCAATATTGTTAAAATACAAATACATAACAGTTATGAATACACATGAATCTGGATTCCAATAGCAATACCTCTTTATTTTTTATAATGATTTTTGTACGGACATCTTTAATATAAAACTGACGCAGTCTCTCGTATGGTAATATATTTCGCCGACTACCATCAGAGACCAAAATCTTGTGCTAGTAACTGACAAAGCCAGAATAGACACACTGACAGTTAAATCTAAGTAAGCTTTGTTTCGGCTGCCATCGTGTTTCTACTGCATATTAGAGTCGATTGTCATCTCATGTATCAAGTGTCCCTTGCAGGTTCAGGATCAGTAGTTAACAAGAGGCAAGGAACCATAGAAACGAAAGCAAATAGAAACACCACAAGATGAGAGCCATTTTGTAGGAACAAAATGAGTGATTATTTGAAACTTTTTATAGACAACAGACCAACGAACGAAGTGATGTCCCCTTATGTTATGTTTTCTTTCTCTTTTCCTGCAGACTGACAACACAAGCGTAGGTTGTACTGAACAATTTTAATATCTCTGTGTACTTTTGTTAAATGTTTTTATATTGCCATGGTTGCCTGAAGATGGGGTTTATACCTCAAACTGGGTTCACTAGACTGTTTATGGAGTTTTAACGTTGTGGACAGACGTACAGTGTTGTGTAAATGGAAGAGTGTGTTACTTTGTAAAGTCAAGCGCCAGCACGCTAGTCGGGAACGATAGAGAAGAGATGGCTGTGGGAAGACGTCAGCCAACCGCACGCTGACCGAACCCTCTCCAGGACGACAACGCGACAGCAGTGGCCCCTGTGTGAAGAGGACACAAACGCAGCGACCGACTGGCGACGCCGCAGCTGAATAGCAGCTTCAATATTAGCGACCATTGCATCAGCACTAATTATTTCGCTTGTTTGCTCTTTGCAGCACACACTTGGAATTTTTTACACTGAAGAAGTGTCATTGTTTCGTAAGTCGCCCTTTGCTTCCGACACATCTGTGTAGTTACAAAGTTAAGTATTGTATCTTTTCATTTTGTAATAAAACTCATTAATAAGATTTCTTTGAATTATTTGTCTAGCGCACCGAGTATGTAGGATTCCTAGACTCCACATATTTAACAAAAATCATGGTGTAGCGGCACCGCAATTTAGGATTGTTAGTTTTGTGCGATATTCTGGACACAAGTTACAGCCAGCTGCCAGCCGGATTGCGGTAAGTTACGCTGACCAGCGGTTGCGAAGTGGAATGGAGGCCACAGGGCCGTCGAACCACTGCAAAGAGTAAACGCAGCGGTTCGCATGGCGCAAGCTATAGGCAGAACGGGCCCACTGGCACAACTGGGGTGTGGTGCATACGTGACGCAAAGTAATGCGTTATTGAAACAGAGGTGTGTAGCCGAGTATAAATAGGTATTGCTTTCTAACGAGATTCATTCAATTGTGGCACCTCTCCTGGACACCGAGCCGTGTCACACCACCAAGCTACACGCAGCAACAGATGGGGGCAAAGCGTCCCGGTCCACGGTGGGTCGTTGGCTCGACCCTCTGAAATGGTTCAAAAGGCTCTGAGCACTATGGGACTCAACTGCTGTGGTCATAAGTCCCCTAGAACTTAGAACTACTTAAACCTAACTAACCTAAGGACAGCACACAACACCCAGCCATCACGAGGCAGAGAAAATCCCTGACCCCGCCGGGAATCGAACCCGGGAACCCGGGCGTGGGAAGCGAGAACGCTACCGCACGACCACAAGATGCGGGCGTCGACCCTCTGAGGCTGACGCGGGGTCTACAGCCGGCTATGGCGGCCACTCTTCGGCTCGCTACCGCAGACAGTCGTCTCGGCTCCCAACACATGCTGGAGACTCCCCAGACGAGGGCCGCAAGTCCGGACACTGGATCGCGGGCGGTCGTTGCCGCCGTTTTCCCAGCTACGCCAGCCGAGGAAGAAGCAGCAGCAGCGCCGGCCTACGGCTCCTGGCGCAGCAGGGTGGAGTCAACGGGGATGGTGGCCACTGAGTCGGCTGCTGGCGCAGCCATCCTGACGTAATCGGAACTCTACAGCTGGCCGACAATGCTGACACGACACGGCCTTTGAGTTGCACAGGTTGCTGGGGCAGTGGCCTCAGCATTGCAGGGCCTGTGACGCGGACCCAGGTGAACGAAACACTGCAGTGGAAACGAATAAATCATTTGTAAAGTTCTCGCCAAGTTTTAATACGGCACCTCCTGGCACCCACCCACTACATTTGATGTCAATACGCCGCATTTGGCGCCTGACGCCACTACATTTGGTGTCAGAATAGCGGACGTCTTCTGTCCAGTACGACGTTCGAACCCACCGCCTGCAGTATAGTCATAAGATGTGGTGAGTGCTGACAAAATTGTTCTTTTTTGAGTGTTGGACGTTTTATTTCTTTTTGTTTTTTCGAGTATGGCTTCTAGAAACCCGCATTTTTAGATGTTTGCGTGGGCATAGTACGTTTTGTTGTTAGAGTAAGTGTTAGTGTATTTGGGGACAGTAAGATGTATTACTTTTTCTTGTGGCATTTAATTACTATTGTGTTGGTTTGAGTATGATGTTTTATTTATCTCTTCCTAAAACGTAAGATGAGATACTGAGTGTGATGATACAGAGCTGTAGGAAGTCAGATTATTCTTGTACTTCATCCCGAAACGAAACGACTAACTGGGAACGAAAGCAACACAATGGTAGAGTCAAGGACGCAAGGTGTGTCCGAACCAGAAGCGGTGCGGATTTTGATGGAAAAGGTAGCACAATTGACAGCGGACAATACTCAGTTGAGAAATGAATTAACATCTATGACTGAACGGGAAACCGCATCTGAGCAGTCGTTGTTACCTAGGATGCAGAAGATTAATCCAGCCGCCACTAGTTTCATTATTTCGTTTTCTGGCAAGGCATCTAAGAATGTGCGTTCGTTTGTGGAGGACTTGGAAATTTAAGCAGTGATGAATGGTTGGTCTGATGAGCAATTGTTACATGTAGCCAAGATTAGATTAACGGGTGAAGCGAAAAAATATATAATGTGTTCAGAGGCCTTAAGGAAGGCAGGACAGTTTAAGCAGTTAAACGAAGGGCTTTTACAAAGGTACAAGAAACAGAAGAGTGCTCGGTACTTTAGAGAGAGGTTAGGTACAGTGACAAAGAGACAGGGTGAGACGGTGGAGAAATTTGCGGCCAGGATAAGGGAAATTAATGAGTACACTTACACGAGTTGGGTCAGAGCTATGAAGCGAACAGTTTTCTATTGCAGGAGGCTGAGAAAAGGGCACTTGATGTATTTTTGAGAGAGTTATCGTCGCATATGTCACGGAAAGCGCGTGAAGAGAATCCGAAAGATTTGTATTCGGTCATTCAACTGGCAGTTCAATGTGAGGAAATAGACGGGACAATAGGGGTACGCGAGAGGCAAACAGTATTTGCAGTGGGTATAAAATGTTATAAGTGAAGTCGTACGGGACATGTGCAGAGGCAATGTACCCAGTCACCGAGAAATAGAGAAAGGGGTGGAAATCAGGAGCGTGGAGGATGAAGAAGTGGAGATAGGTGAGATGGACAAGAGTTAAACGACAGAGGGGGCCCAAGACCCACCTAAAGGAGCTCCCGTTTAATTTCAATGCTACGAATACGTACGCAGAGGTGGAAAGTTCAGTGGTAGGATCCGTAGGAACTAAAAAGTTCGAGATATTGTTGGACACAGGGGCGCAAGTGTCAGTGGCTACTAAGAATATAATGGGACGAAGGAAGTTAGACCCACGACGTTATGGTTTGCGTGGAGTGGGGGATAAGGAGGTCACGCCTTTGGGGTCGGTGACAGTTGACTTTCGCATAGAGGAAGTCCGATTTAATGCATGCATGGAGGTAGTACCATGGGTAAGCGAGGGATACGACTTGATACTAGGAGTAGATTTCTTACATCAACATCATGCCAAAATTGACCTTGGACAGCGAACTGTGGAACTTGGTGGAATTTTATTTCCGGTAGGGAAACTTGTTGTCAATGCAGAGCTGTCGCGAGGGGCGTTCAACGTAATGAAGGAAGAAATTGAACCGCGTACATTAGCATTAAGGCTTAATTAGCATGAGTGTGTGTCTAGTGGCGCCGGGAAGTCGCTTTGGGTAAATGTGGAGTCAAATTTACCTGTGGGTACAGTATGTGTTATTGAACCATTGGAGGACAATGAAGATCTGGGTTCATTGGGTTGTTTTGTGAAACGTAGTGTTGTACGCGTACAGGAGAGGAACAAGGGGGGAGTAGTTCCCGTGAACGTGGATAATTTTAGCGCTGTAGATTCGAATTTGAGGAAAGGAGTTTTAGTAGCAAATCTAGATGTGCCAGATGATGAAGACTGGTGTTCGAGAGGTAGGCGAAGCGATCAACCACTAACTGCCGATAGAACTTCATTGCCTGACAAAATCAAGCATTTGAAAGGAGGAGAAAGAGAGCAGATGGAAGAATTATTGTGGGAATTTAAGGATTTGTTTTTTCAACAAGGGCCGTTAGCAGCAACTCCATTACTTCAACATAGGATACTAACAGGGAATGAAGCACCTGTGTACCGTAAACCATACAGAATACCAAGGTATTTGCAGCCGATTGTGGAGGATTTCATTGATCAGCAGCTTGCGGACCGTATTATAGAGCATACTAATAGTTTCTGGGGAGCGGGCATTGTCGTTGTGCCTAAAAAATCTGCCGATGGAACTAAGAATTACAGGTTCTCTTGCGACTACCGATACCTCAATAACAAGACAGTAACGGACACATATCCCATTTCAAACATATCGGAGACTTTGGATCACTTAGGACAGTGCCAGTACGTTGCTATGATAGATTTGACAATTAGTTATCATCAGTTAGAGGTGGCTCCAGAGGATCGTCCAAAAAGTGCTTTCTCTACACCTGGAGGCCATTACCAGTACATTAGAATGCCATTCGGTTTTAAAAACGCTCCAGCAACGTTTTAGAGTTTGCTAGAAAGTGTCTTGTGGGGTTTGAAACCACGGCAGTGTCTTGTCTATGTGGATGACATTATAGTGTTTTCAAGTAATATGGAGCAACATAGACAGCGTTTAAGGGAAGTCTTTATGAGGTTACGAGCAGCTCGTTTGACTTTGAGCCTGGAGAAGTGTCATTTCGCATTAGAAGAAGTAAAATGTTTGGGTCATACTATCAGTAAGGACGGGGTTCGAACAGATCCGAGGTTGGTACAGGCTGTAAGGGATTTTCGGGAACCGAAAACAGTTAAGGAAGTGCAGTCATTCATCGGAATTTGCAATTTTTGTCGAAAGTTTGTGAAGGGTTTTGTAGATTTAGCACAGCCGTTGTCGCGATTTTTGCGGAAAGATGTCAAATTTGAGTGGACAGAAGAGTGTCAGAAAGCGTTTGACAAATTGAAAGAAGTGCTAACACCAAGTCCAGTTCTTGCGTTTCCAGATTTTGAAATGGAGTTTACACTACCATGCGATGCATCGAATCAAGCATTAGGGTGTGTTATTAGTCAGGAAATTGATGGGAAAGAACATCCTGTAGCCTATGCGTCTAGGCAGTTGAATGAAGCAGAGAAGAATTACTCCACAACAGAGAGGGAGATGCTTAGCGTAATCTATGGAATCACATATTTTAAATGTTATTTATATAGGAGAAATGGCTCTGAGCACTATGCGACTTAACTTCTGAGGTCATCAGTCCACTATAACTTAGAACTAATTAAACCTAACTAACGTAAGGACATCACACACATCCATGTCCGAGGCAGGAGTCGAACCTGCGACCGTAGCGGTCGCTCGGTTCCAGACTGTAGAACCGCACGGCCACTCCGGCCGCCTATTTATATAGGAGAAGATTTCGGGTAGTGACAGATCATGCTGCATTGAAGTGGTTGTTGGGGTTGAAGGAGCCGTCCACTAGACTTGCTAGATGGGCTGTGAGGCTTAGTGAATTCGACTACGACGTGGTGCACAAGCCTGGGAAGAAGCACGGTAATGCGGATGCACAAAGTAGGAAGGTGGCAAAAATATAAGTCATACGTTATGCCCTAGCACTATGGCAAAAATTATAGGACGCGGACAGCGATTGTAAATTGTATTCGACACAGCCACAATTTAATATGTACGACTGTCTTCTGTGCAGGGAAACGAAGTTAGGGCCAAGGGTAGTGGTGCCAGTGAAGTTGAAGAGCGCGGTTTTAAAGGAAGCACGTGATCACGTCTTATCCGGTCACGGAGGGTGTAGAGCGACGAATAGGAGAGTGGCAGAGAAGTATTGGTGGAGAGGTAGGAAAGTAGATGTGTATCAGTACGTCAAGAATTGTATAGCAAGTGCCCAGAGAGCAGACTTGAATCGGAAACAGAAACAGATACAGCTACAACGATTACCGGAAGTGACATGTCCCTTTCCTTTTCTGGGGATTGATGTCTTAGGACCTTCTAGGTGAACACCATCGGGGAACAGATTCGTTCTGACAATAATAGGCCATTTTTCAAGGTACGTGGAGATGGTAGCTATGCCAAGTCAACAGGCAGCAATGGTCACGCAAGCATTAGTAAAAAACAGGATTTTGAAGTTTGCTGAACGAGAGACAATAATTACTGACCAAGGGATCAACTTCATGTCGTATTTAATGAAGGAACTATGTAAATTCTTCATGCTTTCCCGGCGATCTGTTGAAATCTTGGATATTCGGGAATCCAGCCGGATGTTCGCGTCGTTCTCGCACGCTGGCTTCCCGAATACCCAAGATGTCAACTATGTAAATTATTGAAAGTAAAGAAGTTGAGGACGAGCGCGTTGCATCCACAGGCCAACGGAAGGACAGAACCAGTACACAGAACACTCGGGAAGATGCTGAGTTTTTATGTGGATTCTCATCACCATCAGTGGGACGAGTATTTGAAGTATGTTGTATGCGCATACAATGCAAATGTCCATACAAATATCGGTTTGTCTTTATATGAGATAGTGTACGGGCGAAAAATGCCGTCACCGTTTGATTTAGTGAAGCTACAGAAAGGAAGTACTCGTGAATCTGTACGTCAATTCACAAGGACAATTCGTGATGTTTAGAAACGGGTACAAAAGGCGAATACAAAGGATTTGGAAAGGTAGGAAGACGCAGTAAAATGGAAAGGAAGTTTACCGCCGTATAAAGTGCGGCAATGGGTAATGCTGTCCAGCCCCTATACGCAAAAAGGGAAAACGAAGAAGTTCCTCACGAGGTACCCAAGGGCCATACCAAGTTGTTGAAACCACATCCCCCGTTAATATTAAGTTTCAGCTGACAAATAGAACGACGGTAGTACACGACGATAGTAGATATTGGGCGGTTACGGCCATTTAAGGGTTGCCAGGATATGATTCCAGGCGTATCACAGGACGGAAAGAGGAATAAAGGGAAAGTGAAGAGAGGTGCTAAGAGCAGAGAAAACCAGGCAGACAGAGTACAGCATGAAGTACCGTATGCTTTGCGACCTAGAAAGTAGAAGAGTATTTGTAGTTTGTGGTCTTTCTTTTTGTGTATCATTGGGTTTGCATAGATTAATTAAGCATTGTATTTTCGTATATGTGTTGTCTAGTATTGTGAGCCTGTTAGGGGCAGCAGTCTTTTTGAAGAGGGAGGAAGGGTGGTGGTGATCCCTGTCCTCAGGTCACTGAAAAGGGAAGTGTAGCGTGTGACGTATGTGGAATGTTGTTGGAGGAGAAATTAAACGCAGTTCTGGAGAAATAAATGCGTCAGAGTAAATTTTACAAAGTCGTAATGATTATGTGTTGAACAATGTCAGAGTCGTACGACTTCTTGTTTAAATATTTTGTTATCGACAGTACTGGGTCAGGAATTCCGTGTTTATTTCACCAGTACATATAATGTAATTTAAGGATGAAAGCAATCACACAATCGATGTTGAGTTTGAATCAAATATAATTATTGTTGGAGGAAAATGTGTGAAGCTACAAATGTGGGTCACATGGATTGTACAGTTATTTTTAGATAGGGGGAAAGGAACAAACTGACCAAGGGACATCGGGGAGCCAAAATTGAGCTTGCAACGGGTAGTGATGCATTGGATCTTCTCCGCCTACGAGAATTTGGTAGTAGTTGCAAGTTGTTTTGAGCAAGGACTGTTTACGGAAGCGAAACGTATAGCGCTCGAGAGGAGCGGAATTTTAATCAATGGAACTAAGTGTAACATAACAGGACCAACCTTCCATCTGCCACTGTCAATTTCAGGAGTCTCACAACTGAATGTTACGCAGCCACAGCTGAACTGGCCAGAAGCCACTTTAGAGTTTTTGCGAAGACAGAATCTGACCTTGTTAAATCAAACTCTGGAGCCAGTTGTGTTGAGATCCGTAAACCAGTTTGTTTTAGAGCAAGAGGAGCGCATACCAGCTGAACAGCTTGTTCAACATGTCGCTCGGTATAGGTAAAGGCAATGGCAAATAACGATCATTTTGAGCACCTCTGGGCCAAGTGGCATCGCAGCGTTACCTTCGTTATGTGTTGATTTCTTTCTGATCGGGCGGAGAGCTAATTCCAAAAGGGAACCAAGGGTAGTCCAAGTCCCAGTGGATTGGACACCGAATGCGTGAGACGAGTAGGTGAGGGGTTGATAGAGTAATGGTCATCTAGTAAAGAATTTTTACATTTTGTTTCATGTCGTGGTTTTAAGAGGCACTAGACCATATCTAAGTTTTCTAACAGTAAGTAAGGATATCATAAGTGCCAATCAAAACACGTTTAAAAGTTAGTTAAAGGACGACCTGCGGACCGGGTCTTCCCGAAGAGGGGAATAATGTAGCGGCACCAGCGTTTAGGATAGGGAAAGTTAGTTTTGTGCGATGTTCTGAGCACAAGTTACAGCCAGGTGCGGGTCGGATTGCGGTAAGTTACGCTGAACGGCGGTTGCGAAGTGGAATTGAGGCCACAGGGCCGTCGAACCCCTGAAAAGAGTAAACGCAGCAGTTCGCATGGCGCAAGCTATAGGTAGAAGGGGGCCCATTGGCGCAACCGAGGTGTGGGGCGTACATGACGCGAAGCGATGCGTTATTGAAACAGAGGTGCGCAGACGAGTGTAAATAGGTGTTGCTTTCTAACGACATTCATTCAAGTGTGGCAGCTCTCCTGGACGGCGAAGCTTGTCATACCACTGGGCTACACGCAGCAACAGATGAAGCGACAGCGTCCCATTCCACGGCGGGTCGTTGGTTCGACCCCCCCCCCCCCCCCCCCCGAGGCCGACGCAGGGTCTGCAGCCAGCCAGGGCGGGCCACTCTTCGGCTCTCCACCGCGGGCAATCGTCTTGACTCCCTACACACGCTGGAGACTCCCGAGACGAGGGCCGCAAATTCGGACGCCGGACCGCGGGCAGTCGCCGATAAAAAGAGCAAAGAGGTAATGGCAGTGCACTGATTTTACGGATCCTGGCATCTGATGTTGTTGCACATAGCAGACTCTGAGCCATGTAGCTAACCACCTTGGCATAGAAATTTAACAAGGAGACGGATGCTTCAAGATTTCAAATAGGAATCCCTGGAAGGAACACTACTGAGAAAATGTAGAGAACCGGCATTTGAAACTGATTGCAGAATCATTCTACTGCTACCAACATAAATTTTGCTTAAGGACAACGAAGATAAGATAGGACAAATTAGGGCTCATACGGTAGGATATAAACAATCGTTTTCCCTCACTGTATTTAAAATCGGAACAGGAAACGAAACACTCCATCACGCACCGTGCGGTGGGTTGCGGAGTATATACGTAGATGTAGGTGTACATGCAGTCACGTTAATGTAATCACCACCTACGTCGTACATCAACGTGAAAGCATGATAACCACTTTTTGCAGACCAGACCGCTGCGACATGTGTAGGAAGAGTCAGTGAGATTCTGCAAGGTACCGCCTGGAATGTGGAGCTATGCCGAGTTTAGTGACTGGTTTTCTCGGCTGACGATCCATGGCGCGTACAGTATAGAGGTGGTCCCGTAGATTCTCGATTGTCTTCAAATCCGAGAAGTTTGGGGACAGTTGAGTAAGGTAAACACATCCAGCTGCTCTTCGAACAAGGCACGTTCATTGCAAAATGTGTGACACGTTACTTTGTCCTGCCGGTAGAGGCCATCGTGCTGAAAACAAACTGTATATATGTGTAGACTTGGTCAATAAGGGTTAATGCACGAGATCACGCAGGGGAGGCCAAAGAATCTTTCTCCAAAGCAGAACGCTTCCTCCTCCGGCCTGGGCTCTTCCGAAGGCAGATGGCAGCACTAGCAGTGGAGGGAACACAAAACGTGTCTGTCGTACTGAAAACAGTGCAGTCGTGGTCAAAGTGCGAAAACGAAGCGATTTACACGACGTCGAGCAGGTCACGATCATTAGCTTTCGGGCCAAGGGTGGAAGCGTTTCCGGAAGATCTAAGTTCGTGAACTGTTCGTATGTCGTCGTGGTTAAAGTATGCCATGCATGGTAAAATGGCGCTATCCAAAACTGGCGCCGAGGTAACGGACGTGCAGCACGGGCCACAGGTGAAAGGGCGCAACGGCGGCTGCAGAGATGAGCACGGGAAAGTAAACGTACAGGTGTTGAGCAAATGACCGCCCAAATGAACCAACGGGCTACCAACGGTGTTTCCTCGACGACCGTTTAGTGAATATTGCTTCGTATGTGCCTCCCCAAACGGATCCTGGTCCATACGTCCAACCATTCATCAGCAGCGAAGGTTGGAATTTTCACGCCAGTACCGCAACTTGGCGTCCACTGTGTCGAGACAGGATACCTTTAGAGACAAATCACGTTTAATGCTTCATCGGACAGATCTCTGTTGCTACGTAGGGCCATGCAACAATTATTGGAAAAGTCCAGGCCAGTGTAGGAAGCGTTGTGCCTTGGAGAACGTTTCCGTGGCTTCCCCTGTGTGATCTCGTCGTTCTAGAAGACACAATGGATCAACAAAAATATGCATTTACCATTATTGATGATGTTGTTGTTGTTGTTGTGGTCTTCAGTCCAGAGACTGGTTTGATGCAGCTCTCCATGCTACTCTATCCTGTGCAAGCTTCTTCATCTCCCAGTACCTACTGCAACCTACATCCTTCTGAATCTGCTTAGTGTATTCATCTCTTGGTCTCCCTCTACGATTTTTACCCTCCACGCTGCCCTCCAATACTAAATTGGTGATCCCTTGATGCCTCAGAACATGTCCTACCAACCGATCCCTTCTTCTGGTCAAGTTGTGCCACAAACTTCTCTTCTCCCCAATCCTATTCAATACCTCCTCATTAGTTACGTGATCTACCCATCTAATCTTCAGCATTCTTCTGTAGCACCACATTTCAAAAGCTTCTATTCTCTTCTTGTCCAAACTATTTACCGTCCATGTTTCACTTCCATACATGGCTACACTCCATACAAATACTTTCAGAAATGACTTCCTGACACTTAAATCTATACTCGATGTTAACAAATTTCTCTTCCTCAGAAACGCTTTCCTTCCCATTGCCAGTCTACATTTTATATCCTCTCTACTTCGACCATCATCAGTTATTTTGCTCCCCAAATAGCAAAACTCCTTTACTACTTTAAGTGTCTCATTTCCTAATCTAATACCCTCAACATCACCCGACTTAATTCGACTACATTCCATTATCCTCGTTTTGCTTCTGTTGATGTTCATCTTATATCCTCCCTTCAAGACACCATCCATTCCGTTCAACTGCTCTTCCAAGTCCTTTGCTGTCTCTGACAGAATTACAATGTCATCGGCGAACCTCAAAGTTTTTATTTCTTCTCCATGGATTTTAATTCCTACTCCAAATTTTTCTTTTGTTTCCTTCACTGCTTGCTCAATATACAGATTGAATAACATCGGGGATACGCTACAACCCTGTCTCACTCCCTTCCCAACCACTGCTTCCTTTTCATGCCCCTCGACTCTTATAACTGCCATCTGGTTTCTGTACAAATTGTAAATAGCATTTCGCTCCCTGTATTTTACCCCTGCCACCTTTAGAATTTGAAAGAGAGTATTCCAGTCAACATTGTCAAAAGCTTTCTCTAAGTCTACAAATGCTAGAAACGTAGGTTTGCCTTTCCTTAATCTTTCTTCTAAGATAAGTCGTAAGGTCAGTATTGCCTCACGTGTTCCAGTATTTCTACGGAATCCAAACTGATCTTCCCCGAGGTCGGCTTCTACTAGTTTTTCCATTCGCCTGTAAAGAATTCGTGTCAGTACTTTGCAGCTGTGGCTTATTAAACTGATTGTTCGGTAATTTTCACATCTGTCAACACCAGCTTTCTTTGGGATTGGAATTATTATATTCATCTTGAAGTCTGAGGGTATTTCGCCTGTTTCATACATCTTGCTCACCAGATGGTAGAGTTTTGTCAGGACTGGCTCTCCCAAGGCTGTCAGTAGTTCCAATGGAATGTTGTCTACTCCGGGAGCCTTGTTTCGACTCAGGTCTTTCAGTGCTCTGTCAAACTCTTCACGCAGTATCGTATCTCCCATTTCATCTTCATCTACATCCTCTTCCATTTCCATAATATTGTCCTCAAGTACATCGCCCTTGTATAGACCCTCTATATACTCCTTCCACCTTTCTCCTTTCCCTTCTTTGCTTAGAACTGGGTTTCCATCTAAGCTCTTGATATTCATGCAAGTGGTTCTCTTTTCTCCAAAGGTCTATTTAATTTTCTGTATGCAGTATCTATCTTACCCCTCACGAGATAAGCCTCTACATCCTTACATTTGTCCTCTAGCCATTCCTGCTTAGCCATTTTGCACTTCCTGTCGACCTCATTTTTGAGACGTTTGTATTCCTTTTCGCCTGCTTCACTTACGGCATTTTTGTATTTTCTCCTTTCATCAATTTAAATTCAGTATCTCTTCTGTTACCCAAGGATTTCTACTAGCCCTCGTCTTTCTACCTACTTGATCCTCTGCTGCCTTCACTATTTCATTCCTCAAAGCTACCCATTTTTCTTCTACTGTATTTCATTCCCCCATTCCTGTCAATTGTTCCCTTATGCTCTCCCTGAAACTCTGTACAACCTCTGGTTCTTTCAGTTTATCCAGGTCCCATCTCCTTAAATTCCCACCTTTTTGCAGTTTCTTCAGTTTTAGGTCATAACCAATAGATTGTGGTCAGAGTCCACATCTGCCCCTGGAAATGTCTTACAATTTAAAACCTGGTTCCTAAATCTCTGTCTTACCATTATATAATCTATCTGATACCTTTTAGTATCTCCAGGGTTCTTCCATGTATACAAACTTCTATCGTGATTCTTAAACCAAGTGTTAGCTATGATTAAGTTGTGCTCTGTGCAAAATTCTACCAGGCGGCTTCCTCTTTCATTTCTTAGCCCCAATCCATATTCACCTACTACGTTTCCTTCTCTCCCTTTTCCTACACTCGAATTCCAGTCACCCATGACTATTAAATTTTCATCTCCCTTCACTATCTGAATAATTTCTTTTATTTCACCATACATTTCTTCATTTCTTCGTCATCTGCAGAGCTAGTTGGCATATAAACTTGTACTACTGTAGTAGGTGTGGGCTTCGTATCTATCTTGGCCACAATAATGCGTTCACTATGCTGTTTGTAGTAGCTTACCCTCATTCCTATTTTCCTATTCATTATTAAACCTACTCCTGCATTACCCCTATTTGACTTTGTATTTATAACCCTGTATTCGCCTGACCAAAAGTCTTGTTCCTCCTGCCACCGAACTTCACTAAATCCCACTATATCTAACTTTAACCTATCCATTTCCCTTTTTAAATTTTCTAACCTACCTGCCCGATTAAGGGTTCTGACATTCCACGCTCCGATCCGTAGAACGCCAGTTTTCTTTCTCCTGATAACGACATCCTCTTGAGTAGTCCCCGCCCGGAGATCCGAATGGGGTACTATTTTACCTCCGGAATATTTTACCCAAGAGGGCGCCATCATCATTTAATCATACAGTAAAGCTGCATGCCCTCGGGAAAAATTACGGCCGTAGTTTCCCCTTGCTTTCAGCCGTTCGCAGTACCAGCACAGCAAGGCCGTTTTGGTTATTGTTACAAGGCTAGGTCAGTCAATCATCCAGACTGTTGCTCTTGCAACTACTGAAAAGGCTGCTGCCCCTCTTCAGGAACCACACGTTTGTCTGGCCTCTCAACAGATACCCCTCCGTTGTGGTTGTACCTACGGTACGGCTATCTGTATCGCTGAGGCACGCAAGCCTCCCCACCAACGGCAAGGTCCTTGGTTCATGGGGGGGGGGGGTTATTGATGATGTAAACACATATATGGAGTTTGTTTGCCCTCGGCACGATGGCCTCTACCAATAGGACAATGTAACATGTCACACAGATTGCAGTGAACGTGCCTTGTTCGAAGAGCACCTGGATGTGTTTCCCTTACTCCCCTGTCCCCAAACTTCTTGGATTTGAAGACAATCGAGAATCTATGGGACCACCTCTATAATGTACGCGCCATGAACCGTCAACCGAGAAAACCAGTCACGAAACTCGGCGTATCTCCACATTCCAGTCGGTACTTTGCAGAACCTCACTGACTCTTCCTACAATTAAATAAAATATGGCGTTTCAGTCTTCGATCGCTATTCTTTATTTTCAATTACCGGTTTCGAGCTAGCTTCCCATCTTCAGATCTGTTAGACAAAGTTAAAAATGTAAATACAGTTAGTGATAAAAATATCTTAGTTTACAAAAAGAAATTTTGGAACGTATTAAATGCCAACATATCATATGTTGTAGTTACAGAGTAACTTGTCCGTACAGAACACACGGTTCACTGTCATAAGTAAAGTAAATTTCAATCTGTTAAAACATTATATCGCACTTTTTAAGAGTAACCTGATTGGTAACAGTAAAAAGTGCCCTCTACCTATAACAATTGTGCATCTGTTATTATTTCGCCGTATATATTAATGGCGAATCTTCTTTTTAATAAAACAATTTTTAAGGTAATAACATATGAATAATCTTTTTTGAGTGGACCATGAAACGAAAAATTTACATTAATTTAAAATTTCTTTATAAAGAAACATAAAATGTAATTAAAATGTAGATATTCTTCCGAAAATGAATGAACGAAAATGAAAAAGAAGACGTAGAGGAAATGAGTAAAGCTTTAAACGAGCAGCATCCAAAAATTCAATTCACACTAGAATTGGAAAACAATGGGGCGATTAACTATTTAGATTTGGCCGTCAGAAAGGAGGGAGGCAGGCACGTTTTCGGCGTCTATAGAAAAGACACTTGCTCCGACAACATCATAGTAGCGACGTCGCACCACCCGGCACAGCATAAAAGAGCGTACATTCATGCAATGTGCAACAGAGCCCTCAGATTGCCACTACAGAAAGAACTAGGTATTATTAAGCAAGTAGCAGCAGCTAACGGATTCAGGACAAGATGTTACACGTATGTTTAACAAGATTAAAAACAAATCCGCGGGCTTCAGTAGCGATTCTAGGAAAATTAAAGTTAAGAAGAAGTTTGTCACCCTGGCATACAAAGGGCGTGTGTCGGAAAGAATTGCTAAATGCTTTCCAAAAAACATCGCAGTGGCATTTCAGAACAAAGGGCAAATGGCACATAGATTAAGACATAAACCAGCAACGACAAAACAAATGAAATACAATAATTCCGGAGTATATAAGATTAAATGTGCTGAATGTGACAGTTATTATACAGGACAAACAGGGCGGAATTTTGAAATTCGATACAGGGAACATTGCAGTCACAGCAATAGAACAGCATTTGGAACACTTGTAAAAGAGAGTAGACATGAAGTGAGTAATATAAATGAGCAAATGGAGGTGCTACATAAAGCTCCAAAAAGTCTCTATCTCAACGTGCTCGAAGAGATTGAAAAATACGCACATCAAAGAAAAACCCCAGGCCTACAACTTAATGAGCAAAGTGATTTTATGCACAGGAATTATTATGAGATTTTTAAAAACCTGTTTTAGGCTTACTCTTGAATGCAACAGCACGCCCCAGTAAGAAACAGCTACAGCGGAACGGCCCTCAGCGTACTGGCGGCTAGGTGAATTGGGCGCGGCGCAAGAGGACTCGGCGTGGCGTTGTATACGTTCTGACGTAGGGAAATCCACTCCACCACCAATCAAAAACAAAGAAGAGGAAACGCACATTTTCGGAAGAACATCTACATTTTAATTATATTTTATGTTTCTTTATAAAGAAATTTTAAATTAATGTAAATTTTTCGTTTCATGGTCCACTCAAAAAAGATTATTCATATGTTATTACCTTAAAAATTGTTTTATTAAAAAGAATATTCGCCATTAATATAAACGGCGAAATAATAACAGATGCACAATTGTTATAGGTAGAGGGCACTTTTTACTGTTACCAATCAGGTTACTCTTAAAAAGTGCGATATAATGTTTTAACATATTGAAATTTACTTTACTTATGACAGTGAACAGTGCGTTCTGTACGGACAAGTTACTCTGTAACTACAACAAGTGGTATGTTGGCATTTAATACGTTCCAAAATTTCTTTTTGTAAACTAAGATATTTTTATCACTAACTGTATCTCTCTTATTAATTACATTTTTAACTTTGTCTAACAGATCTGAAGATGGGAAGCTAGCTCGAAACCGGTAATTGAAAATAAAGAATAGCGATCGAAGACTGAAACGCCATATTTTATTTAATGAACGATCGCGGAATTCCCATTGAGACAATCATGTCTAGTTTTGACTTCCTACAATTGTCGCAGCGGTCTGCGCTGCAAAAAGTGGTTATTATGCTTTTTGATAGGTGGTCAAATTAATGTGAGTGGACAGCTATGAACAAGAATGGATGGCGATTGCACAAGGGCGAGATCATTTTTGGTTTGTCGGGGGCTTATCATTGAGGTGATGCGAAGCACCCACCTCCACGCACACAACGCCGGCCATTGTGGCCGAGTGGTTCTAGGCGCTTCTGTCCTGAGCCTCGCTGCTGCCACGGTCGCAGGTTCGAATCCTGCCTCGGGCATGGATGTGAGTTATGTCCTTAGGTTAGTTAGGTTTAAGTAGTTCTAAGTGTAGGGGACCGATGACCTCAGATGTTAAGCCCAATAGTGCTTAGAGCCATTTGAAACATTTGACGCACACAACAGCTTTCTGCCGATTCAGTAGTTTAAATATTGGGCTGAGAGACAAAAGTTACATCTAAAGACTATCTTGGTTTCTTATTAGGGACAGATTCGCACCGAATTTCAGGCATAGTGATTATTTCTGTGTATCTGGGATTTAGTTTAGATCCGGCCAGATCGTCAAGTGGAGAACTTTTTGTCTAAGAAGGATCAAGTATGGTGGCCATTAGCCAACAAAAAAAGTAACTATATTTTAACATGGCTTGTATCTTTGCTATCTACGATTTAGGGTGTTGGTAGTGCATGGGTCGTAAATTGAAAAGACTATGGAAATTATTTTCTTGTATCACAGAATATAAATAATATAGGGTCCGGATTAACTATGACTACCGTTTACTGATTTGTAGAGTCAGATTTCGTCATTTTTAACCTCTTAAGTAGCAAAGCATCGTAGGCCTAACCGTACGCCTAAAATAAAAGCTGAAAAAGTATAAAATTCTGATAATCTTAGTCTATGACAGCACCGAAGTGCTAAATGAAAAACTTATATCAGAGCCGCTGTTTATAATGCAGAAATTGTGTCAAACAACATTTTTCGTGACTCCGGTAATTATACGTTCCGATCATTGGTCGAGGACGGAACACCACAAAAATTATTTAGCTGCGACGGAGCAACAGTTAAATAATAGCTGTGGCCGGAATTGTTATGTGAAACTCGCCTACGCTTTCAGACGCGCACTTTTTTTCATCCCACAGAGTCTTCATCGTTTAATCACGGGTTAAGTACGCCTGCAGCTGCTTGTGATACATGAGTATTCATTCATACACTTACAGATAGTTTTTCATGGGTTTTAGCGCAACTATAAGCTTACATGCGTTAATAAGACGCTTGTGCTGTACCTCAACTGGCTACTTTACTATGGCTGTTATACGGCCTTTTCTTCGTAAAAATCAAACAAACCGTCGGAGGTGGCATTTCACTTTGATTCTGCAATAGTACGGCAGCTGATCAACATAATGATAGGTAACGAGCGGCGCGCAACAAATCTTTTTATACATACAGTTTCATGCAGGAAAACCATACATGTAATGTGATAATTTTTATTTTGGCCGGAGCCACAGTAATGGTAGATTTTTGAATGATGCTCCCGTCACTTGACTGTAATAATTTTTATTATTATACGATTCTGATTTCGGCCTTTGCCCATTTTCAAGTACAAACTTATCTATATGCCAAAAGGCATCAGACTTGTATTTCATACCAGTCTGATGTCGTCTCACGAATATGTAGGCTTCTGTATTTGAAAAAATGGTCAAGACCGAAATCTGTATCATCTAAAAATAAAATAAAAATTATTACAGCATCATTCAAAAGACATATTTAATGTGGTCTGGTCTCACTTTTATTCTTCAGTAATTTTCCAGCGTGTACAAATAGTGGGCTGCACGCGATTGCGTCGTTAGCAAACAGCCGCGCTTAACCTTAATATCCGGGTTTAACTTCGTACCGCACACGTTGTAGCAATAATCCAAGAGGCTATGCGCTGCCGGCCAGAAGGAGCTTAGGTTTCAGCCGACTGTCACACAGCGCACAAAAGGGGCAGACACAAGGCCTTGTAAACAGGCTTCGGGGAATCCCAGCAGTGAAACTTCACAGCCACCGCCGGCGCCGTATTGTTTCGGCGAACGCCTAAATTCGTGCGTCCTGGGAGGTGTCAGGCTACACAGTCTCATAGGGGACGCGAACTTCTGACCTAAACTCCCGCTGCACAGCTTGCGTGTGAACGGCCGTTTGTTGTACGTGCAGAGACACTCCAGACGTACAGTATATCAACAGAGAAAGCGAGTTCAACCAAGAAAATTTTATCACTGATGTGGATGGTACAGAACGGGAAGTGTGGGTAACAATTGACCTTCTACTGCATTTATAACGGACTAAAGTGACATTACTTAGTTTGAGTTTTTTCTGTAACCTCCTATTCGTGTGACAGTAATGCTTAAGTTTTGTTACTCGGAAGACGAAGGCTTTATTGATGGAACGTAAGTTTTGATTGGGAAAAGGACGCGGAAGGAAATGGGGCATGTTGGTTTGAAGTGGATCAGAGCGTCATTTGCCCCAAGCACGTTACAAAGACCACGGACATCCCCACGCTTATTATTACTATGGTCATTTGATTTGCCTTTGCGTAATCTATATCTTTTTCTACACCTTGTTGTTGTTGTTGTTGTGGTCTTCAGTCCAGAGACTGGTTTGATGCAGCTCTCCATGCTAATCTATCCTGTACAAGCTCCTTCATCTCCCAGTATCTACTGCAACCTACATCCTTCTGAATCTGCTTAGTGTATTCATCTCTTGGTCTCCCTCTACGATTTTTACCCTCCACACTGCCCTCCAATGCTAAATTTGTGATCCCTTGATGCCTCAAAACATGTCCTACCAACCGATCCCTTCTTCTAGTCAAGTTGTGCCACAAACTTCTCTTCTCCCCAATCCTATTCAGTACCTCCTCATTAGTTGCATGATCGACCCACCTTATCTTCAGCATTCTTCTGTAGCACCACATTTCGAAAGCTTCTATTCTCTTCTTGTCCAAACTAGTTATCGTCCATGTTTCACTTCCATACATGGCTACACTCCATACAAATACTTTCAGAAACGACTTCCTGACACTTAAATCTATACTCGATGTTAACAAATTCCTCTTCTTGAGAAACGCTTTCCTTGCCATTGCCAGTCTACATTTTATATCCTCTCTACTTCGACCATCATCGGTTATTTTACT
The DNA here is from genome assembly GCF_023864275.1 of Schistocerca cancellata. Taxonomy (NCBI): domain Eukaryota; kingdom Metazoa; phylum Arthropoda; class Insecta; order Orthoptera; family Acrididae; genus Schistocerca; species Schistocerca cancellata. Next base: position 284,885,522 of record NC_064634.1, on the reverse strand, counting down.
CCCTAAATAGCAAAACTCCTTTACTACTTCAAGTGTCTCATTTCCTAATCTAATTCCCTCAGCATCACCCAACTTAATTTGACTACATTCCATTATCCTCGTTTTGCTTTTTTTGATGTTCATCTTATATCCTCCTTTCAATACACTGTCCATTCCGTTCAACTGTCTGTAATGGACATGCAGTCCCAGGAGAGATTTGGCATTGAGTATCTTTTGACGGAAAAACTGACCCTCGCAGATATTTGTGGACGCTTGCAAAAAGTCTACAAAGACCTCGCAGTGAACAAAAGCAGGATGAGTCATTGGGCGCGGCGTTCTTCATCATTTCAAAAAGGTCGCGAAAACATGTCCGATTACCAGCGTGCCAGCCGGCCACACAAAGGTGTGACCCTTGCAGTTTTGGAACATGAGGACACTCATTCGGGTGATCGGTGTATCACAAATACATCGCTGCGCAACAGGACGTGACTCTTGGTAATGCTGACACAGTCGTCCACCAACTGTGGTACTCGAAGGTATGAGCCTGGTTTGTTTCTCGCCGCCTAACAGAAGACCATAACGAACAACGAAGAAACATCTGTGAGGAATTTCTTACTCATTACATGGCTGATCGTAACAGTCTTTTGTAGAACATCGTCACACACGGTGTAACATGTGTCCATTACATCGAACCCGAAACAAATTGACTATCCATAGAGTAGCGCCGCGCCACCTCTCCTCTGAAGAAAATGTTTAAAGCCCCATCATCAGCCTGTGAAGTCCTGGTCTTCTGCATCTCTGAAAGGGTTAGTCGGACGTCTTCCGTCATGGCGCTACGATCAGATCTGAAGTGTATTGTGCCACCCTCAAGAAATTGAAGAAAATACTTCAGCGTGTTCGTCCCACACAGATGTAAACAAACATCCCCTTCCACATGACAACGCCCCACACTAGTATGCGCGCCCAAGAGGAGGTCACAAAATTTCAAGGGCTGTTCTACCATCCACCCTACATCAAAGATCTTGTCCGTTCCGAGTTCGATCTGTTTGACCCAATGAATGAAGCAGTATGTGGGTAATGGGGAGGTTAATGATGCAGCAATTCGGCTCTCCGACGTCGACCTGTAGAGTGATACTACGAGGGCATCGATGTCCTTCAAGTAGGGTAGGAAGAGGCCGTCACATTGAACGGAGCTTATGCTGTAAAATAGGGTTTCCTAGTCAAAAGAGCGGGCAGTGATATGGTGAATAGGAATACTGAATAAAAGCAACTTGCTTCCAGAAAAAAATGTCTTGTATTAGTTTTCGAACGCCCCTTGTAGATACTAACAGTAAAACTGTAAAAGCGGCGTGTCTGTGGAACCTACGAATCTCCCAATCTACTAGACGAATTTTCACAGAGTTTTCACAGATACATCTTTTCACGGAGTTTTCACAGGTAAGTACAGTAAGTACAGCGTAGCAACGTATTGCGTTAATTTAATCAATATAGGATCATGGAAAAAAATATATCGTGATTTAAAGTTTTAAATAGAACAGACGTAGAAGAGGTTGGAAATACCACTTCAGTTGTACGGTTCTTTTTACTTTTCAGTAGTCAAAAAACACGACCAGTTTGGGCTCTTACATGCCCATCATCAGGTATTGTATTAAAATAAACAAGAGACTGCAGCTGATAAGAGATTTTATGCGCAGTAGTGCACATAAAACAAAGGAAAAAAGAAATTCCATATAACATTCCAGAAAACAGCGGTCGGGCTGGGTGCGGCAAAACCTAAGTCAATGGCAAAGAGACACTAGACAGTACTACGGACAACTACCTGGATAAAGAAATATGCAATGACCACCAGGACACTTACATGGTGTGCTGTGACGCCGAGCGCCGTGGTGGGCGGTTGGAGGATGCAGTGTTACCACCAGCGGGCGCAGAGCACGGAGAGCGTACAGAAAGGGGGAAGCGAACTGGTGGACCAGAGTGGTAAACGTACTGCCATCTGTTGACGCGAAGAACAACTCGTGGCCAACTGTCAGGTAAATAACGGTGTGGTACGCACATTCCATTTGCAAACGAAAAAATTTCATTGTTTTACGGTTTATATATAAATTTTTTGTCGCCGACTTCCAGTTAGTTTTACTACAGTTCTATAATGTCCCTGTTCAATACGTTCCTTTACCACTCATAATGTACTTCTAAAGCTTTTCGTGTAACTTTCTACGTAATCTCTTTTGTTTCATTTTAAATGTAAACCACTAATTCAAATTGTGAACGGCCAGGTCAGTTAGCCCCGCGCTGCTCTTCCCGTCAACAGATGGCAGCACCTTTGCCACTCTGGTTCACTAGTTTGCTTCCCCCTTTGTGTACGCTACTCCGTGCTCTGCACACCGAGTTATGTGCTCGTCCACTGCGGCGCTCGGAGTCACAGCACGAGGTGTAAGTGTCCTGGTGGTCACTGCGTATTTCTGTACCCAGGTAGTTGTCCGTAGTTCTGTCTAGTGTCTCTTTGCCACTGTCTTAGGTTATGCCGCTCCTAATCCGATCGCTGTTTTCTGAAATGTTATATGGAACCTCTTTCTTGCCTTTTTACGTTTACTAATGCGTAAAAAGTATTATTAGCTCCAGTCTTTTTTTCTGTATGACATCTGATGATGAGGATAAAAGAGCCCGAAACCGGTCGTGTTTTAACTACTGAAAAGTAAAAAGAACCTTGCAACTGAAACGGTATTTTGAACTTCTGCTATAACGCTCAGTTGTGGATGTTTCTCCTGCAGGATTGTTTGTGCAAATAGTAAACTGCTGCTCAGGGCAATTAGAACGTATAACCAGTTTCTGAATTTACGCTAGAGACGCTGTCAGATATAAGCAGCCATTAACTTGAATAAAGCATATAACGTGATTACCAGCTGTATCAGAAGACTATTCAGTACAATTACTGGCAGCTCAGCATGTTACATTCAGTAGCTCAATAAAACTACTATTATTAAAGAAATGGGATGTTCATATTCAAGGAGAGAAGATTTAAGTAAGAACGACTATGTAACTCACGTTAAATGTTCTAAGGAACGGATCCATTTTATCTTTCACGACGTATAAACGTACATTACGTATCTCATTGTCTGAAGGATAATGTTACCAGTTCTCATGTTAAGAGACTGGAAAGACTGGGTGTGAGGTTCGACTCATTTTTAGAAGCAGCTCCTAAATGTGATTTTAGTTTCTACCATACAGTTGAGAACCCATCTAGCACCATTTTTAATCTCGAAGAAAAGTGTTTCTTAAGTAAAAGGCTATCCCATAGTATTAGCTCTCCATTACATCAAAACACCATCTCTTCGTTAACGGCCTATGTTTTGGATGCCCTGGAGCAGGCTTAATTTCATAATCCCGCAAAAAAACTCAATGTCTCAAAAGCTGAAAAAAGCTATTGCACTACAACTTGGCACAGTAAATAATCAGAATCAAGCACGGAATCCCGACACGCACGAGAGCAATTCATTTAGCGTGACATCAACAGGAAGCGTCACGAAAACCAAGCCATCATTGTGCGAGTGGACAAAGGCCGCACATAAATAGTTTTATACGAGGCCCACTGCGTACAGAAAGCACATGGCTTCCTTTCCAGCCTATTTTTTAAAAATATTCATTTAATCCCACAGCTATGTTCGTCATGGAAATTAAGATGGCTCTTAAAGAGACACATACTTTATTTTCCCCTTTTCTTAAAAAAAAACTTTGATATCGATGCATCCGAGAATGCTCCTTTAAGGCCAATTATCAACGCTATTAATTCTCCATATTACTTATTGGCTCAGGAATTGCAAAGTTACCTCTGTATTTTTTCCATGATGATCGGGCCATTAAGAATAGAGAGGAGTTAATTATATACCTCAAACATGTTACAAATTTAGCAAGCCTGGACATCGTAAGCATGTAGACGAATATCCCCATTAAATTGGTGATGCCGGTTACTGAATCCAACTTACGGCTTTAATCTCGTCTAGACACCCAAAAATTAATGACTTCCTTCGTTTGCTCTGAATTGTTCTGAACCATAATTACTTTGGTTTCAAAGACGCCACATGTGAACAAACTGATGGGTTAGCCGTGGGATCCTTCATTGCCAGTACAATCGCTAACATTTACGTTTACCACAATGAACATCATGTTTTTCAACTCACCCGCAACACCATCAGAGAACACTATGCTACAAAAGATACATCGATGATATCATACTTCCGTGTAACGAAACGACGTCCAGCTGCAACTTTTTCAACACGATTTTAAGAAAATAAATGTACGACAGATTACCACTCTGGCTTTATATTCCCATTTTCGGATTTGGAAATTATGTTACAGGAAAATAATACTTAAACGTATTCAGGAATCCATCCACGAATAGTTCACTTATTCATTGCTCTTCAGTTCATTCAAAGCAGCAAATAATGGCAGCTCTTCGAGCAATGCTTTACCTGGCGACTAGAGTCCCTCTCTAAACGAAACTACCAGCATGAAATGGATATCATTAAATTTATAACACATGCTAATACTTACCAGCCAAATGTTGCTGATGTTCTTCACCAGCAAATGTAATCGAAAGACCCTTGTAGCAATCGGTCATCACGTACGAATGATAAATAAAAAAAATTTCCAGTATCACATACGTAGGTGTTATAACCGATAGGATCGACAAACGGCTTAGAAAAGAGGGAACTATACCCGCCTTCTATGCTCCCATAAAGTAGGGCACCTCCTGAAGCACCACCAAACCACAGAAGATAATCTCTGCTCACAATCGGGTCTCTATCGCATCCGGCCGCGGTGGTCTCGCGGTTCTAGGCGCGCAGTCCGGAACCGCGCGACTGCTACAGTCGCAGGTTCGAATCCTGCCTCGGGCATGGATGTGTGTGATGTCCTTACGTTAGTTAGGTTTAAGTAGTTCTAAGTTCTAGTAGACTGTTGACCACAGCTGTTAAGTTCCATAGTGCTCAGAGCCATTCGCATCCGGTATAGTGAGTGTGAAAGAAAGCAGGTGTTGACAGATGTGAAAATTACCGAACAATCAGTTTAATAAGCCACAGCTGCAAAATAGTAACACGAATTCTTTACAGACGAATGGAAAAACTAGTAGAAGCCGACCTCGGGGAAGATCAGTTTGGATTCCGTAGAAATACTGGAACACGTGAGGCAATACTGACCTTACGACTTATCTTAGAAGAAAGATTAAGGAAAGGCAAACCTACGTTTCTAGCATTTGTAGACTTAGAGAAAGCTTTTGACAATGTTGACTGGAATACTCTCTTTCAAATTCTAAAGGTGGCAGGGATAAAATACAGGGAGCGAAAGGCTATTTACAATTTGTACAGAAACCAGATGGCAGTTATAAGAGTCGAGGGACATGAAAGGGAAGCAGTGGTTGGGAAGGGAGCAAGACAGGGTTGTAGCCTCTCCCCGATGTTATTCAATCTGTATATTGAGCAAGCAGTAAAGGAAACAAAAGAAAAATTCGGAGTCGGTATTAAAATCCATGGAGAAGAAATAAAAACTTTGAGGTTCGCCGATGACATTGTAATTCTGTCAGAGACAGCAATGGACTTGGAAGAGCAGTTGAACGGAATGGATGGTGTCTTGAAGGGAGGATATAAGATGAACATCAACAAAAGCAAAACGAGGATAATGGAATGTAGTCAAATTAAGTCGGGTGATGTTGAGGGTATTAGATTAGGAAATGAGACACTTAAAGTAGTAAAGGAGTTTTGCTATTTGGGGAGCAAAATAACTGATAATGGTCGAAGTAGAGAGGATATAAAATGTAGACTGGCAATGGCAAGGAAAGCGTTTCTGAAGAAGAGAAATTTGTTAACATCGAGTATAGATTTAAGTGTCAGGAAGTCATTTCTGAAAGTATTTGTATGGAGTGTAGCCATGGACCGTAAATAGTTTGGACAGGAAGAGAATAGAAGCTTTCGAAATGTGGTGCTACGATCACATAACTAATGAGGAAGTATTGAATAGGATTGGGGAGAAGAGAAGTTTGTGGCACAACTTGACCAGAAGAAGGGATCGGTTGGTAGGACATGTTCTGAGGCATCAAGGGATCACCAATTTAGTATTGGAGGGCAGCGTGGAGGGTAGAAATCGTACGGGGAGACCAAGAGATGAATACACTAAGCAGATTCAGAAGGATGTAGGTTGCAGTAGGTACTGGGAGATGAAGAAGCTTGCACAGGATAGAGTAGCATGGAGAGCTGCATCAAACCAGTCTCAGGACTGATGACCACAACAAAAACATAGTGAGTGTTCTTCCGCCTATATAGAACAAACTGGCCGCTCCTTTAGCATACGATGCAGAGAGCATCGGGACCTTATCAGCTTTAAATCTTCCCGCATTGACCACCTGAAGGACCACAATCATTCCAATTCAGCTATAAACACGAATTGCAGCATCCTACATATTCAACGTACGGGCCCTGTTTTAAATATTTTAGAAGAAGTTGAAATTAACCGCAGCATTAACGAGGATCCGTCGGGCGTTTTGAATGAAAAAACTTCGCTTAAGCACGCAGTCCTGCTGAATAATGTTCCTATTTTGAAGCAGCCTTCAGTCTCATTTAATTCTCCTTCTGGTTTCTTATTACTATACGTCACAAATGTATACTCCTTAACTGGGTCATTGTTTTCGCCATTGTTTTGGTGGCCCCTAATAAGGCTTAATTACTGTACAGCATGTGCTTATCTCGTATAGTGAGGGTTACAGGGTCCAAGCATTTTATTTTACATAGATATAAAATGTCTTCTTTTTATACAAGTTTGCATATTTTTAATTATTTATCCTATGATTACGGCGCATTATTGCATGTCATTGTGTGTGTCCCCCAAAAATAAAATTTACCTGTTTCAGGTCTTATCTTACGTAAGCCTCGTTGAGTCGCCGGCTCTTAGCAGTTTTTAAACCGATCCTATTTTAAATGCCTCTATTTAGTGCTGTTGATGCAAGCTATTAATCAATATAGTAGTTTTTGACAGTGTGGACTGAAAGCTGGTGCGACTTTCCATTTTGTTCAGCAGAGAGATGCATTTTAAACAGGATTGGCACATATAAAAGGAGCTGTAATGAGAGAGAGAATCAGATGTGCCAGCAGACGCAGCATGTTGACGTTACCTGAAAAGGCGCTTTTAGTGAAGCTGTATTATCAGAATGGGGAATGTGCTAGTTCAGCGTTACGATCTTATCGCCACAGGAAGGGGATTCAAAATGGTTCAAATGGCTCTGAGCACTACGGGACTCAACAGCTGAGGTCATTAGTCCCCTAGAACTTAGAACTACACTCCTGGAAATGGAAAAAAGAACACATTGACACCGGTGTGTCAGACCCACCATACTTGCTCCGGACACTGCGAGAGGGCTGTACAAGCAATGATCACACGCACGGCACAGCGGACACACCAGGAACCGCGGTGTTGGCCGTCGAATGGCGCTAGCTGCGCAGCATTTGTGCACCGCCGCCGTCAGTGTCAGCCAGTTTGCCGTGGCATACGGAGCTCCATCGCAGTCTTTAACACTTGTAGCATGCCGCGACAGCGTGGACGTGAACCGTATGTGCAGTTGACGGACTTTGAGCGAGGGCATATAGTGGGCATGCGGGAGGCCGGGTGGACGTACCGCCGAATTGCTCAACACGTGGGGCGTGAGGTCTCCACAGTACTAGAGATGGGCAAAACTGTTCTTTTCAGAGATTGGATCAGAACTGTTCACTCCCTGATATGAATTAGCTCTTTTTCATGACTCACCACTCATTTACAATAGAAAATAAATGGAAGGCACATTGCCCTTTAAACTTGGTTTATTCCAGTACTATACCTGTATTTTGATCTTATTTGATCCTATTTTGAAGTAACACAGATAATGAGTAAGAATTTTGTATTGTTTATTGAAATTTCCACGATATGACAAAGTTTTTGATTATTGATTTATTTTGCACTATCGTGGTTTTTTGGGTGATCGGAAAATGTTGTAACTTGAGATTTACATTAACAATATATTTGGCTATAATGTATTAAAATTTCATTAACCTCATACAAACACATCGCAAGCCATATATTTTTAAAGTGAACGTTTCCTTTCGAAGACGCCTAAAATCGCAAAATCCATACCAGAATAAGAAAAAAAAAAAATATAAATTTGACTGTAAAACGAAAGTGCTGCATATAGCCTTACGCAGAATAAAACAAGGAAAATATTGGTGTATCGCATTTTGCGATTTGTTTATCGGTACGCTCGTAATTAAAGCGTAAATTCGAGTGTCCATAATAAAAATCCTATAGTAAGAGGAGTCATCAGGAACCTAATCTAATCAGTTTAAACAAATAAAAATAAAATAAATCAATTGATGTATACATAACATAATAATGTAATATACATAGTGGTATTACTATGAAGAACAATATCCAGTGGGGACGAACTCCGATGCAGAGGCGCTGAGTCGAGCAGGTCGAGCCGCGAGCTGTATTACTGCGTGAGCTGAGACCGCAGATACCAGAATGACACCTGAGTCGCTTTGCTCGACGCTCTGGCTAGAGTCGAGACGGTGGGGTGAGCGTTGAGCAGGCGAGATCCGAGGGCGGGGGGGAGCGGTGAACTCACCCGCTCGGAGACAAATCGTCCGTTCCCTTGCGAGCAGGTTTTTGCAAGTAGTTCCTATGTTATCCGCTAGGTGGCTCTCTGTCCTGTTGCTCGCATCAACTGCCCAGAGGGCAGGACGTGCGACTGAAACGATCGCCGACAGAGTGCGATGCGAAGTTAAGCTGCGCCAGACACTGCACAGTGCACACGGCAGACGACGCACAGAGACGGCACGGCATATGTGAAACACAAAATCCAATGGGGCACTGCACAATGCAGGCAGCCAAGGTAGAAGCAGGGCAGAGGCCGGCGCTGGCTGTGTTGTGTGGCGTGCACTGTGCTCTGACCAGCAGAGGCGCTGGTGATATGCTCCGTCTCTCTCTCTCTCTCTCTCTCTCTCTCTGCCGTGGGAAACGTTTGGAGCTACCGTTCTTTTTTTCTGTATCACTGATTGTTCACTCCTTTGAAAGATTGAACTCTATGAATTAGTTCAAGAGCGGATCCCCCATCTCTACACAGTACTTCGATGTTGTCGCCAGTGGTCAGCGGAAGGTGCACGTGCCCGTCGACCTGGGACCAGACCGCAGCGACGCATGGATGCACGCCAAGACCGTAGAATCCTACGCAGTGCCGTAGGGGACCGCACCGCCACTTCCCAGCAAATTAGGGACACTGTTGCTCCTGGGGTATCGGCGAGGACCATTCGCAACTGTCTCCATGAAGCTGGGCTACGGTCCCGCACACCGTTAGGCCGTCTTCCGCTCACGCCCCAACATCATGCAGCCCGCCTCCAGTGGTGTCGCGACAGGCGTGAATGGAGGGACGAATGGAGACGTGTCGTCTTCAGCGATGAGAGTCGCTTCTGCCTTGGTGCCAATGATGGTCGTATGCGTGTTTGGCGCCGTGCAGGCGAGCGCCACAATCAGGACTGCATACGACCGAGGCACACAGGGCCAACACCCGGCATCATGGTGTGGGGAGCGATCTCCTACACTGGCCGTACACCACTGGTGATCGTCGAGGGGACACTGAATAGTGCACGGTACATCCAAACCGTCATCGAACCCATCGTTCTACCATTCCTAGACCGGCAAGGGAACTTGCTGTTCCAACAGGACAATGCTCGTCCGCATGTATCCCGTGCCACCCAACGTGCTCTAGAAGGTGTAAGTCAACTACCCTGGCCAGCAAGATCTCCGGATCTGTCCCCCATTGAGCATGTTTGGGACTGGATGAAGCGTCGTCTCACGCGGTCTGCACGTCCAGCATGAACGCTGGTCCAACTGAGGCGCCAGGTGGAAATGGCATGGCAAGCCGTTCCACAGGACTACATCCAGCATCTCTACGATCGTCTCCATGGGAGAATAGCAGCCTGCATTGCTGCGAAAGGTGGATATACACTGTACTAGTGACGACATTGTGCATGCTCTGTTGCCTGTGTCTATGTGCCTGTGGCTCTGTCAGTGTGATCATGTGATGTATCTGACCCCAGGAATGTGTCAATAAAGTTTCCCCTTCCTGAGACAATGAATTCACGGTGTTCTTATTTCAATTTCCAGGAGTGTAGTTAAATCTAACTAACCTAAGGACATCACAAACATCCATGCCCGAGGCAGGATTCGAACCTGCGACCGTAGCGGTCTTGCGGTTCCAGACTGCAGCGCCTTTAACCGCACGGCCACTTCGGCCGGCGGAGGGGATTCGAACGGGTGAAGGTCCGTTGACAAATGCAGCTGTGGCGAGAATGATTTCGAAGTACGAAGCCACGGGTTGTTTAGACGATAGACCCCGTAGTGGCCAACCGAGCACAAGGCGTAATGCTGCTGAGACAGTTCAGGAAGAAATGGAGACTGTAGCGGGTTCGTCTATGCATGGGGAAGTCAGCGCTCGTGTAGTAGAACGTCGCAACGGCATTCCATACACTACTGTTTGGTTGGCACTTAGGTGTACCCTCCGACGCTATCTGTACAAAATCCATCGGCATCATGAACTGTTCCCTGGGCGATTTAGTGAAGCGGAGGGCATTTGCGGTGTGATCGTTTCAAAAGATGGCGGAAGATGACGATTGGTTGAGTAACGTGTTGTGGATCGACGAAGCTCATTTCACGCTCCGAGGGTCTGTCAACGCCCACAACTGCAGAATGTGGGCTACCGAAAATCCTAGAACTGTCAAGGAAACTCCATTGGACGACGAGAAAGTCACGGTATGGGTTGCTTTTACCACATCTACAGTTATCGGGCCTTTTTTCTTCGAGGAAATGCGTGATTCTGGTTTTGTAACTGCTACCGTGACGGGTGATAGGCACGCCGATATGTTACAGAATCGCATCATCCGCAGCCTGGCTGATAAACACCTGCTGGAACGTACGATGTTTATGCATGGCGCTCCAGCCCATATTGCTAGACGCGTGATAGATCTCTTGCGCGCGTCGTTTGGTGATGATCATGTGCTCAGCCGCCCCTTTCGTCATGCTTCGCCTCCCAGGTCCCCAGACCTCAGTCCGTGCGATTATTGGCTTTGGGGTTACCTGAAGTCGCAAGTGTATCGTGATCGACCGACATCTCTAGGGATGCTGAAAGACAACATCCGACGCTAATGCCTCGCAATAACTCCGGACATGCTTTACAGTGCTGTTCACAACATTATTCATCAACTACAGCTATTGTTGGGGAATGATGGTGGACATATTGAGCATTTCCTGTAAAGAATATCATCTTTCCTTTGTCTTACTTTATTATGCTAATTATTGCTATACTGATCAGATGGAGCGCCATCTGTCGGATATTTTTTGAACTTTTGTATTTTTTTGGTTCTAATGTCATGTCATTCCAAGCATGTGTGACAATTTGTATCTCTCTATCTATATTATTCCATGATTTATTCAGTTTTCAAATTTATACTGACCTTTTGATCACCCGGTATATCTCTACTAAGTTTAAAACTTGCGTGCCACTCGTGGTGAGGGAAAAATTTTCATTGTGTTTTACGATTTATACATAAATTTTATGATGCCGGCTTCTAGTTACTTTTACTACAGTTCTGTACTGCCCCTGATAGATATACTATTTACCACTCTTAATGTACCTCTAATGCTTTTCATGTAACTTTCTACGTAACCTTTTTGTTTCTCATTTTGAATGTAAATCACTAATTCAAATTGTGAACGGCCGGGTCTGTTCGCCCCGCGGTGTTCTACCAGTCAATAGATGGCAGCACATTTACAACTCTGGTTCGCTAGTTTGTTTCCCCCTTCGTGTACGCAACTGCCATGGAGAAAGGTAGACAAGTGATTGGTAACATACGTGACGTAGACATCTACGTTAACGACGTTGAAAAGATGATAAATTGGGTAAAAGTCAACAAAGCTGTAGGGTTCGTAATCCCTCGAAGATCATTTACGGAAAGAGAAAGTGATTTACTTTTAATCAAAATGTAGTACCTACCCTTAAAGCAAAGAAGTGTCCCAAATGAGTATATGAAACTCATACATCTACAGGAATCAACAGGATTTATTCATGTCAATACGCATCCATGAGTATTAGAATTTTAGAACATGCTGGCTTCAGACATAATTGTGTACCTGGAACGTCCAACCCAATAGCTGAGTGATCGCCGTGATGGAATGCCGTCCTACAGGCCTGGGTTCGATTTCCGGCTGGATTGCGCATTTTCTCCTCTTAGGGACTGGGTGTTGTGTTGTTTTCATCATCATTTCATTCCCATCCGGCGCGCAGGTCACCCAATGTGGCGTCGAATGTAATAAGACCTGGACCAAAGCGGCCGGACCTGCCCCGCAAGGGGCTTCCCGGCCAATAACGCCAAACGCTAATTTCCATTTACCTGGAACAATACAGTCTTCTCTGCGACAGCCGATATATATTCCGTAAACTTCAACTGAGTAAAACAGAGTACGCCTTTTTCGATCACGGTACCATAAGAACGAAGAAAGGCTGAGTTTAAAGTTCAATCTACGACGTGATCGTTACTGGTGGAGCACATATTACAGTCCAGTCCTCAAAGCAGTCCTCCCTTAAGAATAATTCCATATTTCATTACTAGTAATGTTAGCTACAGCACACTTTACGGTATTTGATTGGGAGCAGATTTGTTACTGAGAAATCTAGAGACTCCGACAGTCATACTGTCAATGGTCATGTTTCTACATTTCGATGTTACACACAAAGGAACAGAGGAAAGACAACTCGATGATCGTGTGAAGCAAGAAACAACGACGGGAAACTTTTATCTCCGTTATTTAGCACAGACGAGACTGTAGATATGGAGAGAAGCTAGCCTGAGGTAGAGAGAAAGAGGGAGGAGGGAGACGTGACGAGGGACAGCAAAAACAGCGTGGATTTCCGGCAGTGTGGCAGCGCTGCACATATAAAGCCAGGAAATGAAACGCAGCATCCGAGAGAGGCCTGTTTTGTAACGCAGCTCGCGGATATTGTTGTCCACGCATGTACGGCGTCAATACACAGACGTTACTCCGGCGTAATTTTGTAGCCTGAAGTTATACTTTGAACTTTTGCTAGTGCATGTCCTGTGGGAAACAAACGCTGCAGTCTGTTGTCACATTCTTTTGACTTCTTTGTTGGAGTTCCCTTTTCATTTTTGAATTTTACATCACGCCGACATTATAGTCGTTCATGACGTTCATGAGCTGTGTTTCCGAACACAGTGGAAGGAATAATTTAATTTTCTGTTGAAGGATTGCCTCTGTTACGTGTTGGAAAAATTTGCACGGCTATTTACGCTACCCGCGAACCTCTTTCCTTGCCAATATTCCTTCATCTGCTCATCCAGTCTCATCCGATTTTATCCCGAAAATACTGCTAGTGTTGCTTTTACTTTTTCTTCGGATGGCTCCTGCATTTAATTACCCTTACAGCAAATATCTCTCTTCCCTATATCCTCTACATCCCACACTTCCTTAGACCCTGACGTACGTCAGTCATACTTTTATCTTTCTGTTCTACTGTTAAGTCATTACTCTACCTACAACACTTTCTGTTTTCATTTTTTAATGCGCAAACAGCCAGCCTTCGTTCCTTTATTGTGACTGAGGTACTTTCAAACATGTCCTGTAACTCTTTGGTCTAAAATGAATGGAAATTCACTTGCTGTTACGGTTTGGTATCCCAGAATTTTTCTTAGAACTTTTTTCTCTTTTTCTGACAACTGACTCTGCAGCGAATAAGATCTGGCTGCGCTACTGTAGTGCAATTTTTTTGTTGTTATTATTATTATTTACAACAATTCTATTTCGTTTATTATTTTCTCCAGCTTTCACAGTTCAATATTATCCATATTTATTTTCTTTGAAACTCTTATGTATTGGTTATAAAATGTTCTATTGCGTTTTATCGTTGTCATGCATGGAAAAAATGATTCAAGTATTAAATAAAACTACGAATTTCGGCAGAAGTAAGTTCTATTGTCGTTTCCTCGTTATAATCCGACTTAGTCAGGCATTCACTGAGTAACGACACACGCACATACACAGTCGTCGAACTGACCAAGCCTTTCATCTCCACTAACTTAACAGCACGTCACCAAAACATACAACACGGCCGTTTGGTCCTATAAGACCTTAACACCACCAGAGAACATGCGCCATCCAAAGATTATCATCTGCTGATGCTTCTTTCAACGTTTCTCCACTACTAAGGATTGGTGAAGGATTCTTATGTGTAGCTTTGGTGTGGCGGTGCGGAACGTTAAAATTGGTGGAGATGATTTCACACAGATACAAATATACATAATTTATGCTTGAAGTTTATTAAATATCAATATTTTCATACAGCCATATAAATCTGAGATTGCATATTTAAAAAATTCGCGAGTCTTAATAGAACATGTCACATCTCACATAAGGTGTGAAAGATTTTCGCGATGTGAGAAAACGGAAGGCGCTGGAATTCGGTCACGTGTCACAAACATAGCCAAAACTCGAAGAAAAGTCACACAAAATGATCATGCAAAGTTATTTATATAATGTGTGGTCAGGAAGACAATTCCCTAAAACTGCAACACTTAATCTACTTCATACAAAAACAAACAACACGTAAACAAACTGTATTCTTGTCAGCCTGCTCTCCATAATGAACATGATATTCACTGGAACTATAAAGTACCACGTAGAAAATAAAAACCTTGGATTTTAATCAAATATTGCCTATATCAATATATTTTCACAAAGTTTTAACTGAGTTTCAGCTGAAACTGTGCGAAAAGCCGTAGAGAAACAAGAAATTTAGTAAACTCAATTTATCATTATTACAGTAGATTCAGTTTACATCTACAGAGGATCGTGTAGTTCTTAGCTCTGGTGAGCTTTCCACTTTGCCTATTGTTCTCTCATCGTGGCGTCGTGGGCGGTTTTCCCCTTTCTGAGTCCGATTCACTCCAGTTCCCAGAAACACTTCTTCTGCTGTTAGTGACTGCACAGATTTTGATATTATGATAAGGATTCTACATTGATTACTGCAGTGAAATTCACCGTCGATTTCCAGAGCTTCCATGTTTTTTCTTGTCCATCCGGCGTAAGTCGTTTCCCTCAAGAGTTCATGTGATCCTGAAAGTGATCCTTCTGATACATGACCATAGAATTTTAACTTCGGCCTTAATATCTGTGTTTATCATGTAACCGAAATTTAACGCATTCGCTTTAGTACTCATGTGGGTGACTTCCCGAACTTCATTATTTTGAGTCAATGACATTTTTCACACCATACAGGTATCTTATCTAAATCGTTTTGCAATTGCTTCTGATTACTTTACGAGATGGTAAATGACAGCATCAGCAAAGAAGAGGGCTGCTCAGATCGTCTCCGAAATCATTTATGATGAGGAATGGCCGAGGGCCTATAACACTTCCTTGGGGAACGTCAGATAATAATTCTGTTTTCCTCGATGAGTTTACGTCAGTTACTACGAACTGTGAACTTTCTGATAGGAAACCACTAATTCAGTAGCACAACTGAGACTATACTCCGTAGGCACGTAATTTGATTGGAGGTCGCTTCCCGGAAGCGTTGTCAAAAGCCTTCTGGAAATCTAAAAATACGGAATCGATTTCACATTTACTGACGATAGCACTCATTAATTCGTGACAGTAAAAAGCTACTGTGTTTCACAAAAAACTGTATTCTCTGAATTAGTGTTGGTTATTTGTCAATAAACAGTTTTCTTCGATGTGATTCGTAATATTCGAACACAGCATGTGCTTCAAAACTGTATGGCAAATCGACGATAATGATATGGGTGTGCAATTCAGCCGATTACTCCTGCTTCCTTCCTTGACGCCGCACGGAGTTGCCGCGCGGTTTGGGGCTCCATGTCACGGATTGCACGGCCCCTCCAGCCGGATGTTCGTCTCCTCCGTCGGGCATGGGTACGTGTATTGTTCTTAGCATAAGTTAGTTTAAGTTAGTTAGGTAGTGTGTAAATCTAGGGACCGATGACCTAAGCAGTTTGGTCGCTTAGGAATGCACACACAATTCAACAATTCCTTCCTTGACCGGTGTCGTGTCCTGTCCAACTATCCAATCTTTAGGTACGGATCTTAAGAGGAGCGAGAGGCTGTATATTATTTCTGAGTATGGAGCTATTGTATTAGCATACTGTGAATGGAACCTAACTCGTATACTGTCTTGAAGGGAGGCCTTGCCTTTATTGATTTAAACTTCTTCACTACACCTATGTTATCTACGTCTTACTCATGGAATAAGTTACACATTCCCATTCTGGAATATTTTCTTCCACGTCTTTGGTAAACCGTAAGACCGTGTTTAGTAACTCTACTGTAGCGGCGCTGTTATCAGTAACATTACCACTCTCATTTCGCATTGAAGGTATTGTCTGCGGCTTGTTGCTGGTGTACCTTACATACGACCAGAATCTCTTTTCGTTTTCCGCCAGATTTCGAGAAAGAGTTTCTTTGTGGGAACTATTAAAAGCAACTCGCATTGAAGACCGTGCTAAATATCGACTTTCTCTAAACCTTCGACAGTCTGGAGGATTACACGTCCTTTTAAATTTGGCATGTTTTTCTTTTCAACTGTGTTCTCTCTTAAGCTCTCTTTAATTGCATGACCCTTATACACTACCTGATCTTTCATCAATAGTGGATATTTTAATATATTTTTTCGTTTGTGTTTGTCGGAAATAGTTAGCTAGGCACTTACATCGGAGAATGTCATCGACAAGCAGTTCAAATATGGCGAAAAAGTGAATAGCTGTCTTCGTCTTGTCTACTACATTCTTCCACTCAGAACTTTGTGTACTGATCTGATGTCACAGTCATTTGTTGCCAAAATTTTCCCTAGATAACTAATACGTTGTTTGACTATACGTGATACACAATGACTTTCTTGTACGTTTGTGCTCTTTCTTAACGCTCTTGCGCGTACCAAACGATCTTGTGTGACTGTTCCACGAGAGCACTACAAAAAGTTTGTTACACCTAATTGTGGCAGGCCAAATTGAAGCTGCAAAGTGACAAAGATTCGTGACACTATTTTTCGACACAGTCACCATGCTTCTGTAAACGCAGGAACATTCTACCAATCATTCAATTAGTCGACTATAGAAATCCCCTCCTTAGTCACGGAGTCATTAGAGAATCCCTATAGGAACAACTTAGTGGTTGCAAAATCTCTTTGCCCTGCGACTGTTGCGAATCAGTTCCTCGATTATCTAGACACTGTCGTCTATTGTCGATGTCAATGACCGTCCCCAGTAAGCATCACCCACATTTGCGCGGACTCGGTCAAATTGTGTACATCATTTCACTTCGACTGAACACAACGTTACATTTGGTCCACATACCGTCATAATTTAACGGTGACTCCGTGTGCAGTTTAAACAGTTTGCCCACAAGAATCGTACTGTCCCAAGTACTTCAGCTCTGGAGTACGTTCACCATTGCACTGCCAACTTGTGGTGCACCCGTTAATTGATGTTAGGAAGAACACCGCTGACAAATGACAAAATTGTTGTTTATCCAAACACAGTTGCTTTCGCTGCCTACAACCACGTCATCAAGTGCAAGCTACACGTTAAATAGCAAAGTACAATGTCACCACGTTTTGTGGATATTAAAGTTAATAAATGAATGTCTAAAATATGCGCACAACGTTAAAGATCATAGGCACACCCATCGCTCCTAATCTGAATTTAATATCCAGATAGTATCGTCAGTACTGTCGCGAGCGCAATGTAAAGAAGACGTGCCCCATGCGTTAAAATTTGCCCGCATCTAAGTAGGAAAACGAAAATATTTCATAGTGAGCGGACACTGAATCTTTTAAAAAAGGGGCCGGATTGGCAATAAAAAATTATCACTACTAACACGAGTAGTCGAGGCACCATGCAAATTACTATGTGGAAAGTATCAGATGGCAGTATCTTACCAGTGTGACAGCACGTCAGCTTGGTGGAGAACAAGGCAAAAGCGGCACGCTCGCACGAGGGAGAGAGACTAAATCCATGTTGGAACGGAGACTATACATGTGGACACCTTGACGTCTTACACTCACATCTAGGAGTGCTGGGTAGCTATCATCACAACCGATAACAGTACATTTAATCATGCAAACAATCATTCAGTCAGATGCTATGATTCTTTAATTCCAATTGGTTATTCAACTTGAGCTGTGACTTTTCGTTTTTTATGTCTAGAACTATCTACTTCCTCTAATATATTCAAAATATGGCTTTTTCCTTTGTATCACGTATTTTTTTAATTTTCTGAAGGGCCTGTGAAGCAGTGTCCCTCTTCGCGTAACTGCGCTGTTAATGCAGATAGTTTACATGATTGGGTATTAATAGATAATAAAATTCTGTATTATTCTCGCTTGTAAAGGTAGCGACCCAACGCTCCTAGTCATAGACACTACACTGTCCACATGGATAGCTTTCGTTTTGCCAGCCAGTTAGTCTCTCTTTCTCCTTCGTGTGGGCCGCTTTTGCCTTGCCCTGCACCCAGCTGCTCTCCTGTCATACTGGTAAGACACTGCCACTTGATTCTTTACGCATAGTAATCTGCATAATGTCACGAATAGCCATGTTAGCAGTGACAAATTTTTATCACCAATATGGACCACTGTTTAAAAACTTTTAGCGTCCGCTCACTATAATTTTTCTTCTCTTTAGATGCGAGCAAATTTTTGAAGAATGGAGTACGTATTCTTTGTCTTTCGCTCGCCATAGTGTTGATGATATTCTGTTAATAGAATAATACCCATTTGCTTTTGTAAGCTACCTCCTTTTACTGTTGAACTACGTTTGTTCAAGAGTCATCCAACAACTATTCCTTCTGCATTTGCCTCTCCTAATATTACTTTACTTAATAGTGGCAATTAAAATTAATCTGGAATGTAAACACAATTACTAAAAATTTCACGGTGGTGAGTACTTCTAGTAATAGACATAAGCATCTAAGTAATGACAACAATTTTTTTTTTCAATTCATTGACACTGAGATGATGCTGTAGCCAGGAGCTAGATGGTGGAGTGGTGAGGGGCCGGATAAGCTAATAAACATACAATATTGTAAAACACATTTATTACAGATTAAATTTCCCTCCTAGAGGATAAACTGAATCTTAATTATTCCTTTAATTGGTTAAGTCCACAGTGAACTTAAACAAACATTTCAGAAAACTCAGTCAAAACTTCTCATTTAAACCTTGAAATGCTCAGTTAACTTTACACGAGAGAGTTCTTACAGTAACAAAATTTATTAGTAACCAAAGTAAAGTTACAAGACACTAACGAAGTTGTAACTCAATTGAAGCCTTACATAGCATTTTATTGAATGACCCACTTCCTGAGCCACTTCAAGAATTAAATTTCACCCGTCAGTAAGGCTCCACGCTGTCTCAAGAATTACAATAACAACAGCTCAGGCTTCACGCCCAGAAACAGCGGCAGTAGCTACTGGCTTGAGCTGACACGTAGCGGTAATAAGGGATCACTAAGCCATGACATATATCTCTCGTCAGCCGTCAGTAGAAGCTCGAGGATTTACATGCACTGTTAAAAAGTTAGCTGGTTCATGAAAGAAATTCAAGCACAGGCTCGAAACAAATTAACACTCACAGTTTGAAAGGAACCCGTTAAGATTTCTATAATTGGACAAGATTTGACAACTTTGACTTTAGGAGCTAGCGGGCAGATTAAGGGCAAGACTCAAAATATCTACATAAATGTATCAACGACTCCGACCAGTGTCTTACATAATTACGGAATAATTTAACCCCTGCGGATAATCTGTCACCAAACTTGCCCGCACTCAGCACACCTTAATTACTTCTCAAGTATCAGGGCAAATTTTGTCACAACCCGGATAGCTACACACAGTTCACTCCCAGTCTCTCTTCCTTTTCATTTTATTTTATTTTTTCTTTTGAAAAGAAAACCTCACTGGAGCAGACAAGTATAATGTGTTAAGGTTGGTAGGATTCTGCATAACAATGACAATTTCGCGAGGAAATTGAGAGCTAACCACTGAACAAGCAGGTCTCCGCAACAAGCGGACAAATCAGTCCAGATCCATAGGATGTCTATGATACAGGTAAGAATTCACCATCGCACTGCCTGATCATAATAGCCATGGTTCCCCCAAAGGCGTGCAGTAGAAGTTCCCGTCGGCTATGTCACATTCAAGCGAACCCTCTCGTCGTGATGCACACGGGTGGTTCTCTACCCATGTCCGTATCAAGTGTGCCTCTACAACTAGGAGCGCATCAGAGCTCACGCCATGTCAACGAACGCCATCCAAGTTTGCTCACCGAGTGAGAAATACAGAGCATCCACTTCTCTCCATCATCCCCTCTGTTCACAACCAAAGAGTTAACCGCTATCGATATATTAGGCGGAAAAGATATCAGCTCACAGAGAAACTAAACTACCGCGCCACGGCTCATACATTTAAAATCTTTTTGACGATGTTAAATTACTGTTCAATGTATTTTTAGCAACAAAACTAGAGGATCGGATGGATGAAATAATATTAAATTCCCCTACACCCAGCCGCGTAAGGTTGTTAAATATCCACTCTTTGGCCGTTGTCAAGTCGTGAATGTTGCACTATATGGTTTCCTTTAGTTTGTCGTTATTTCAAAGGACGAAACCGGTCTACAGCCAAACGTTATACATACCTAAGAGAAGCTTTGAATTGCATCAAAACCAAATGACAAGAAGTGATGCTTTTTTTAAAAAAGTAACTGAAAAATAATATATATGATATTTAAAATCTTTTTAGACGATTTTAAATTACATTTACGGTACACTGTAATGCAATACTGCAGCATGAGATAGATGAAGTAACATAAAATATTAACAACTCGGTGGAAATGAAGGCAAGTGCAGGAGTGTGCTGCGAGAGGTCTCCCAGTCTGGTACAGAAAGTTCATTACAGTATGGCCTGGAAACAACATCTACATCTACATCTACATTTATACTCCGCAAGCCACCCAACGGTGTGTGGCGGAGGGCACTTTACGTGCCACTGTCATTACCTCCCTTTCCTGTTCCAGTCGCGTATGGTTTGCGGGAAGAACGACTGTCTGAAAGCCTCTGTGCGCGCTCTAATCTCTCTAATTTTACATTCGTGATCTCCTCGGGAGGTATAAGTAGGGGGAAGCAATATATTCGATACCTCATCCAGAAACGCACCCTCCCGAAACCTGGCGAGCAAGCTACACCGCGATGCAGAGCGCCTCTCTTGCAGAGTCTGCCACTCGAGTTTGTTAAACATCTCCGTAACGCTATCACGGTTACCAAATAACCCTGTGACGAAACGCGCCGCTCTTCTTTGGATCTTCTCTATCTCCTCCGTCAACCCGATCTGGTGCGGATCCCACACTGATGAGCAATACTCAAGTATAGGTCGAACGAGTGTTTTGTAAGCCACCTCCTTTGTTGATGGACTACATTTTCTAAGGACTCTCCCAATGAATCTCAACCTGGTACCCGCCTTACCAACAATTAATTTTATACGATCATTCCACTTCAAATCGTTCCGCACGCATACTCCCAGATATTTTACAGAAGTAACTGCTACCAGTGTTTGTCCCGCTATCATATAATCATACAATAAAGCATCCTTCTTTCTATGTATTCTCAATACATTACATTTGTCTATGTTAAGGGTCAGTTGCCACTCCCTGCACCAAGTGCCTATCCGCTGCAGATCTTCCTGCATTTCGCTACAATTTTCAAATGCTGCAACTTCTCTGTATACTACAGCATCATCCGAGAAAAGCCGCATGGAACTTCCGACACTATCTATTTATATATATTGTGAAAGGCAATGATCCCATAACACTCCCCTGTGGCACGCCAGAGGTTACTTTAACGTCTGTAGACGTCTCTCCGTTGATAACAACATGCTGTGTTCTGTTTGCTAAAAACTCTTCAATCCAGCCACACAGCTGGTCTGATATTCCGTAGGCTCTTACTTTGTTTATCAGGCGACAGTGCGGAACTGTATCGAACGCCTTCCGGAAGTCAAGAAAAATAGCATCTACCTGGGAGCCTGTATCTAATATTTTCTGGGTCTCATGAACAAATAGATCGAGTTGGGTCTCACACGATCGCTGTTTCCGTAATCCATGTTGATTCCTACATAGTAGATTCTGAGTTTCCAAAAACGACATGATACTCGAGCAAAAAACATGTTCTAAAATTCTACAACAGATCGACGTCAGAGATATAGGTCTATAGTTTTGCGCATCTGCTCGACGACCCTTCTTGAAGACTGGGACTACCTGTGCTCTTTTCCAATCATTTGGAACCTTCCGTTCCTCTAGAGACTTGCGGTACACGGCTGTTAGAAGGGGGGCAAGTTCTTTCGCGTACTCTGTGTAGAATCGAATTGGTATCACGTCAGGTCCAGTGGACTTTCCTCTGTTGAGTGATTCCAGTTGCTTTTCTATTCCTTGGACACTTATTTCGATGTCAGCCATTTTTTCGTTTGTGCGAGGATTTAGAGAAGGAACTGCAGTGCGGTCTTCCTCTGTAAAACAGCTTTGGAAAAAGGTGTTTAGTATTTCAGCTTTACGCTTGTCATCCTCTGTTTCAATGCCATCATCATCCCGGAGTGTCTGGACATGCTGTTTCGAGCCACTTACTGATTTAACGTAAGACCAGAACTTCCTAGGATTTTCTGTCAAGTCGGTACCTAGTATTTTACTTTCGAATTCACTAAACGCTTCACGCATAGCCCTCCTTACGCTAACTTTGACATCGTTTAGCTTCTGTTTGTCTGAGAGGTTTTGGCTGCGTTTAAATTTGGAGTGAAGCTCTCTTTGCTTTCGCAGTAATTTCCTAACTTTGTTGTTGTACCACGGTGGGTTTTTCCCGTCCCTCACACTTTTAGTTGGCACGTACCTGTCTAAAACGCATTTTACGATTGCCTTGAACTTTTTCCATAAACACTCAACATTGTCAGTGTCGGAACAGAAATTTTCGTTTTGATCTGTTAGGTAGCCTGAAATCTGCCCTCTGTTACTCTTGCTAAACAGATAAACCTTCCTCCCTTTTTTAATATTCCTATTAACTTCCATATTCAGGGATGCTACAACGGACTTATGATCACTGATTCCCTGTTCTGCGCATACAGAGTCGAAAAGTTCGGGTCTGTTTGTTATCAGTAGGTCCAAGATGTTATCTCCACGAGTCGGTTCTCTGTTTAATTGCTCGAGGTAATTTTCGGATAGTGCACTCAGTATAATGTCACTCGATGCTCTGTCCCTACCACCCGTCCTAAACATCTGAGTGTCCCAGTCTATATCTGGTAAATTGAAATCTCCACCTAAGACTGTAACATGCTGAGAAAATTTATGTGAAATGTATTCCAAATTTTCTCTCAGCTGTTCTGCCACTAATGCTGCTGAGTCGGGGGGTCGGTAAAAGGAGCCAATTATTAACCTAGCTCGGTAACGTGTGAATGACTCAACATGGGGAAGAATGATTGGGAGACTGGATGAAGGACGAAGTGCGACGGGTGAAGTTCGGAGGCTTGATACTGCTTACAGCATTGTTTCACATACATGGGGAGGTTTCTGAACTACAGCCAATCTTGACCAAAGGAGAGGAGTTGGTCAACCACGGTCAACTACACCATCAGATGACGCTGCATTGTGCAGCAGGTGAGAAGGCACCCACGTAAAACAGCAGGTGCAACTCCAGGGGGCGCAATTTATTTTGGTAAGTTCCTTTGGGACCATACCACTGAGGTGATCGCTCCCTAGGCTTAAACATTACTTAATCTAACGTAAACTAACTTACGATAAGGATACCAACTCGATTCCACACAGAGTACACGAAAGAACGTGCCCCCCTTCTAACAGCCGTGTACCGCAAGTCTCTAGAGGAAAGGAAGGTTCCAAATGATTGGAAAAGAGCACAGGTAGTTTTCAAGAAGGGTCATCGAGCAGATGCGCAAAATTATAGGGCTATATCTCTGACATCGATCTGTTGTAGAATTTTAGAATATGTTTTTGCTCGCGTATCATGTCATTTCTTGAAATCCAGAATCGACTCTGCAGGAATCAACATGGATTCCGGAAACAGCGATCGTGTGAGACCCAACTCGCTTTATTTCTTCATGAGACCCAGAAAATATCAGATACAGGCTCCCAGGTAGATGCCACTTCCTTGACTTCCGATACAGTTCCGCACTGTCGCCTGATAAACAAAGTAAGAGACTACGGAATATCAGACCAGCTGTGTGGCTGGATTGAAGAGTTTTTAGCAAACAGAACACAGCATGTTGTTCTCAATGGAGAGACGTCTACAGATGTTAAAGTAACCTCAGGCGTGCCACAGGGGAGAATTATGGGACCATTGCTTCACAATATATATATAAATGACCTAGTAGATAGTGTCGGAAGTTCCATGCGGCTTTTCGCGGATGATGCTGTAATATACAGAGAAGTTGCAGCATTAGAAAATTGCAGCGAAATGCAGGAAGATCCGCAGTGGATAGGCACTTGGTGCAGTGAGTGGCAACTGACCCTTAACATAGACAAATGTAATGTATTGCGAATACATAGTAGGAAGGATCTTTATTGTATGATTATATGATAGCGGAACAAACACTGGTAGCAGTTACTTCTTTAAAATATCTGGGAGTATGCCTACGGAACGATTTGAAGTGGAATGATCATATAAAATTAATTGTTGGTAAGGTGGGTGCCACGTTGAGATTCATTGGCAGAGTCATTGGAAAATGTAGTCCATCAACAAAGGAGGTGGCTTACAAAACACTCGTTCGACCTGTACTTGAGTATTAATCATCAGTGTGGGGTCCGTACTAGATCACGTTGACGGAGGAGATAGAGAAGATGCAAAGAAGAGCGGCGCGTTTCGTCACAGGTTTATTTGGTAAGCGTGATAGCGTTACTGAAATGTTTAGCAAACTCAAGTGGCGGACTCTGCAAGAGAGGCGCTCTGAATCGCGGTGTAGCTTGCTCTCCAGGTTTCGAGAGGGTCAGTATCTGGATGAGCTATCGAATATATTGCTTCCTCTGCTTATACCTTCCGAGCAGATCACGAATGTGAAATTAGATTCCAGCGCGCACTGAGGCTTTCCGGCAGTCATTCTTCCCGTAAATCATACGAGACTGGAACAGGAAAGAGAGGTAATGACAGTGGCACGTCAAGTGCCCTCCGCCACACACCGTTGGGTGGTTGCGGAGTATAAATGTAGATGTAATGTAGAAGGACAACACACACACCCATGCCCGAGGGAGGACTCGAACCTCCGACTGGGGGAGTCGGGTGCGCAGTCTTTGAACACGGTACACGCAATACTCCTTCCCGATGTGCATCTTTGCATCTTTTCAGCGGTGCATTCGGCCCCGACTTCATTTTGATGCATCACAATGCTCGACCGCATCAAACAGCGCAAGTGGAGCACCTCTTGGAACGAGAGAATAGTCGGCGAATGGACTGGCCTACCCGTTACCTAGATTTAAATCCCGTCGAGCACCTTTCGTATGCGTTGGGGAGACATATTTCAGCCCATCCATGTTCACCAACGACCCTTCAGAAGTTTCCAACCGCGCTGGTGGAGGGATGGAGCGCTTTACCACAAGAATTCCTTACCAACTGTGTGGGCTCCATCGGAGCTCGTTGAAGAGCACGTTCTGCGGTCCGTGGGGATCACATACTTTATTAAGAACCATGACCGCCTTTTAAAATGTACAGGTGACCGTCATGAACCTCGGTGAATTCAGTGTAACTATAGTCTTTGGATAAACATGTCAGTTCCATTCGTCTTAGTGCGTATTCAATTCTGTTACCTACTGTGCCATACTGCAGCAGTTCTTTTTAAGTACGGTCGAAGTTGCGTCGGGCTATGTTTATAAGCACTGGTGGTCGTGTTAATGATGCTGTGGTACTATACTTATTCTGGATCGTATGGCTATTAGTTTCTATCACACAATCATATTTATGAGACCATTGTGACATCTGTGATTCAGCACGACATAGGGAAATGTTATCGTTGCGTGTCCACCGGGTCCCCTTTAACCTTCTGATAGGTTTGTTCCAAGCTGGTCTCAGCTTCATGCCGCCGTCTTTCCTACTTACCTGACTTATCTGTATCGCTCCTTTTATTACGCTCTTCTAGAAACCAGTTATCTGCCTAATGATGTAAAAGGTGTGATCAAAAAAGAGAGGATTTTATTTTATTTCGCAGGTTGTTTTTATCTTATTAATACACTTGTTCCTGATGAACGTTTGCATGTTCAGATCTTTGGAATATTTAGTTTATCGTTGACAATCTAAAAGTTTATATGTGTTTTCGAGTGGTCGGCGAATTTATCTTCCGGAAAAGATAGAAGAATGCGCATTAAATTCTGCTCGAAAAATTGAATAAAGCACAGCACTACATTCGCAATGTTGCCTGCGGCTTTGGTGAATTTACTGTGAGTAAGACAAGAGATTGCGAGTGGTATGAAAGTTTCAAAGAGAGTCGATAAGACGTTGAAGATGATAACCACCCTAGACGCTCTAACACATCAATTACTGTTGCCAACGTGGGTGAAGTGACGAAGATGTTTCTGGAAAGTCGCCGAATCACTATCAGACACGTTGCTGATGATGTCGGAATATCCGTCAGCTAAAGCCAAACAAATTTTTATTTATATTTTCGACATGAAACGTGTAACACAGTACTTTTCCCAGAAATTTTTGAATTTTGACCAAAAATGACGTCGCTCAGGAATTTCGGAATGAAATCGACAACAGTCCATAACTTCTAAAGAAGGTATAATGGGCGATGAAACATGAATATAAGGGTAGGACGTCGAAACCGAATCCCAATCGTCCCAATGGAAACTGCCTGAAGAGCCAAGACCGAAAAAAAATTCCAAAAGTTCGATCACATGTAATGTTTCTTCTCACTGTTTTCTTCGATTACAATACCTGGAAGTTACTCGCCGTTTGCGTGAAGCAGTCCGAAGAAATCGACCAGAATTATGGCAAAGTCACTAGTGGAAATTGTATCACGATAATTCTCTCGTTCACAATCCAGTGCCAGTTCGTGATTTGTTGACCAAAAACAAAACCATTATCTTGCCTGAGCCACCATATTCAGCGGCAATTGCTTCATGCCACTGCCTGCTATTCCAGAGGCTTATGAGAAATATGAAATGACGTCGGTTTGCCACCACTGATGAGATTAAAACAGAATCGCTAAAGTATATGAACACCATAACGAAAAGCGAGTTCCAGAAATGCTTCAAGTTTGGAAAAGCTCTAGCACCAGTGTGTTATATGTGAGGGAGATTAATATGAAGGAGAAAAGGAGATGTTGATGAATGAAAAGATTTTTTTGAGAACAACAAAAAATAACAGTAATTTTTGATCACACCTCGTACGTCTCTTGGAATTCAGTGTCCGTTTACCACAGGTTATGCTACAACCGCTGATTCCTACGAGTATCATAGATGGAAACATTTCTCGTGTTCTATACGGCGCTGTGCACTATTGCGCACAGTAGTGCTCACCAGGATAAAATGGTAGATTTTGGTTTCTTAGATATCCAGTGTGACCCTGAATTATCTGGAGACACGTAACATTAATTTCGGAAATGAATTTGCCAGCACACAGGAGGGTTGGCCGTGGGGCGTAAACTATGCTTCGCACATAAACACTCACACACACACACACACACACAAACACACACACACACACACACACACACACACACACACACAGACTTCCCACACAATACCGTAGTACACCCTCCGTGGGGGCGGACTGCCGGTGTGGTAACTTCTGTTAACTGAGATAATTATCACAAAAGCGGTCCCGGCACCGCAGCGTGCCTCCCAGCAAGTTCGCGACTGGAAGGTCACGTGGGTAGTGCAGCAGCTGATATAGTTTGGTTCCCTAAGCAAGGGAACAGCGTAATGTCCTCAGGTAAACGCAAGATTCAGTGGGGTGGAACCTACGATGTTAGCATTACGCCGTCAAAGAGCGTAATTCAGAAGCCGGTGAGACTGACTTTCCTGTATCTGGACGTTGCTCGTCCCCGTTGCTGACCGTTCAGGTTCCGCCATGAAAATTCCACTGTGCAATATTTGTCCAAAATTAGGAGACGATCTGTCGATTTTCGATTGAAAATAACCAACCTGTGAAACTAACCTGCAACGAGCCTCAAATAAACACACTGGGCAACTTGTTTCCTATTGAGACGTAGAAGCAACATTTGGCATGCAGGTATTTATAAATACCTCTGTAATGACCTTATGACGTCACCCTCGGGCTCGGAGACGCTTCAAACAGCAAAGTGCTGCCACATGCAATTAAAAAACCAGAGTTCAGAAGTTCAAGTGAGCTATAAGATGGGTTAATGATGTCACACTGTCGCCAAATTTCTCCACTAATCTGTACAACGCCACTGTGGACGTACCGTACGATGCAAATGTCATTACAATCCCTCTTATCCACATTTCACGCCTTCTTATGATGCCTCTCCGATACAGGCCACAACCGTGCAGGCCGGAGTGGCCTAGCGGTTCTAGGCGCTACAGTCTGGAACCGCGCGTCCGCCACGGTCGCAGGTTCGAATCCTGCCTCGGGCATGGACGTGTGTGATGTACTTAGGTTAGTTAGGTTTAAGTAGTTCTAGGGGACTGATGACCTCAGCAGTTGAGTCCCATAGTGCTCAGAGCCATTTGAACCATTTGAACCAGAACCGCGACGCCTGCCGTTGAAATCACGCAGGTTTCTTATGGAAGGGCGATGAACACATTACAGCCACGCCACCGCTCAGAATCGATACGACAGAGCTTCAGGAGATCGCACAAAATGCGTCAATGAAACCATCTCTTCCGCTCTCGGAAACAAAAGTCTGCTGTGCGATGTACAACAGAACGATCTTTTTGACAAATTTTTACGCAGTTGACATTCCTTGGACGAAACATCTCTTTTGTAAGGATGCCGCGGGGCTGCAATCCCAGTGAATGTGCTGTCACCCCTTTGGAATGTGCCGTGAGCGCAAGTTTTGATTTGAATACAGGGTGGAACCACTAGGGATCGCTGAAAATCGTTCGACGAAATTTGGACGTGATTCGAAGCAGAAAAGAGTGTTCATGCTTCTTCGGTGTGACCTTGAAACGCACGTGAATGAAATGGCAAACAGTGTCTCTAGGACATCCCCTGCCCCCTCCCACTACAGTAACACCGTTCGTGTCGCTCGAGCAACTCTGTTGGAGAAGTTTCAAAATGTCCCTGCATAGAGATATTCATTCGCTGATCCCTAACCGTAGGCGTGACAAATAGTCCGCTCTGCATTAGTGCCTGTTGGCTACATACAATGTCAGAGAGCTGTCGAAAGGATTGCCTGTCTAGCAGAGATCGGAAGATGGATGTCTCTGTACAGACATTTTAAAAGTATCCAACACAGATGGCACTGTTGATGTTGTCCGCAAATAAACTATGTGGCTAAATCCAGTGGAAAAAGCTTGGTAGTTATCGTTTGAGTCAAAAAACGTTTCTTGAGAATAATTCACATGTTTGTGAATGGTGTCCTTACACAACTGCTGATTGTAATGAGAACAAATATAAATAATAATCAATGTAGTTAAGAAGACTAACGCATATCAAACACGGGCGAATGGTTCAAATGGCTCTGAGCACTATGGGACTTAACTTCTGAGGTCATCAGTCTCCTAGAACTTTGAACTACTTAAACCTAACTAACCTAAGGACACCACACACATCCATGCCCGAGGCAGGATTCGAACCTGCGACCGTAGCGGTCGCGCGGCTCCGGACTGGAGCGCCTAGAACCGCTCGGCCACTCCGGCAACGTGGGCGAGCAAATTTCTTTTATGAGTTCATTAAACAGAAAATTTGCAGGCAAACACTCAGTGTTGGCAGTACCGTTTTTCACTATTACTGGCGACATAAAACTAAAGGTCATTGTCCTAAATAATTACAGCGGAAACAAGCCACGTCCACCACATGCATGTCACAATATTAACTGCAGAGCTACAGTTGAAGTCCTTATCACCCTCAAGTCCCACAATTAAAAGTAAAGCTGTTATGACTGCTCAAATTCAGTTAGCGATAATCATCGACGAATATTCAAGCTCATTGCAAAAGTAAAATATGAGCCTGGGCTCACGCAATTATTTTCTAAGTCCAACAACTGGCCCTTGAACAAAGTGCGTTACTACTACTTCTTCACCATCTAGACTGTATTAACTGCCATCAAGCTCATCCGGTGCCACAATATCGCTCGCAAAAGACGAAAACCCTCTCTGATAAAAGACTGAAAGCCAAAGACAAAGATCGTGTGTACGCTGATCCACTCCATTATATACTTTCCATAAGGTTACACTACGCTGAATCGATGTTAAAGTCTGAAACAACGAACACCGTTCAAAACTAATACCATTTTGCATGGGGGCTTAATTAAAATATAAAGCAAATATTTTTAGTAGCTGTAAGTCCGATTACGCAAGTCTCGTAAACGGCTGGCCCTGACTAGTCTTAGTACGCAATCTGACTGCATAGAACAACAACAAAGAATGAAATGAAAATTTTCTGTTAACACAATTAATTAATTAAGTCCCCAGCAAGTATAAAACCTACGAAACAACAAACACAAGTGTAGCTGTTTTGTGTGGAAGTGTGACTCAACGTACACATCTGGCATGGTTCTTCTCCATTAAGACAAGAAATTTCAAGTACCATTTATATTGAAGTAATTAAAAAAAATTAGAAATACTATAATTGCGCAAGAAAACCAGAATTACACTCTAATACAAGAACACAAGCCAGATGCTTTGTTGACTGAACCTGTAATGATGCACTATTTGAGACACAGAAATAATAAAAGAACGTAGTGTTTTGTTACCTTCATATATATTGCCGAAATGCACTCTGATCATTACAATATCTCCATTAGAATAACATCTGCTATCTCTCCCATCAAATAACTGCATAAGACATTGAACAAACACTCACTACTACCACATCTCACTCCGACTTCACGACAAGCAGTGTCCACCACAACTTCTCGGCAAGAACTGCCTGCCGCTACTTCTCAATAATCACTGCCAGCGGAGGCGGCGGAACAATACTCTCTGGCGCGATCTCTGGCGCTGTGGCTCAGTGTAGCCACCTTTCAATTTGTACGTATGTGCGTAATTTACAATAATCCCACAATCATCTTGCGACCTCCCA
This sequence comes from Schistocerca cancellata, assembly GCF_023864275.1. NCBI lineage: Eukaryota > Metazoa > Arthropoda > Insecta > Orthoptera > Acrididae > Schistocerca > Schistocerca cancellata. Next base: position 284,854,206 of record NC_064634.1, on the reverse strand, counting down.
TTTCAAAGATAATTACATTAGTTATTATTATTATTATTAGTCGTAAAGCTCCCAACATGGAAGACGCTAAGTAAAGATGGTTCACTTCTGGGTCTTCTTATTCTTCTTGTTTGCCCACCAGGTGTTCATTCTTTGCGAGAATTCAGCTTTTCTTTCTTCGCTCCATTTTGTTCCAGTTCTCGGCGCTTTTGTCTAATAACATTAGTTATTAGAAAAATTCCTAAACATATTTACATCCAGTTTTACAGTATGGAATATTCACGATAAAATTACTAAACACTTATGGCCAGCTCGAAGCAGCTGCACCATGATATCCTCTAGGTACATGTAATTTCACGAAAATGTTTTGTTTTTCATCATTCGCACTTCCTCAGCGGTTTAATATATCATTTATTCATTGTGATTTCTATAAATACTCGTTTTGAGTATTGTAATAGTTAATTGTAGGGATCTGAGCCTTGCACGGCTAGCGTTTATCCCATTTATTGTTTTGTCATCTTCTATACGGTACTTCCGCCTCGTTTTCTTATTCCATTTACTGGCGTCACGAACTCCCTGCCTTACTTGCCCGTGAGCAGCAGCTGCAATGGGTATCGATAAGTGCACTGTCGTACCATCTCTGCAGCGACCGACAGTACTTCCGGGTCGTCGTGTGCCTGGCAGTCAGTTCGGGACGGACCAGCAGTGCAGTGAGTGTGTGGGGTTTTTCCTATTGCTACGAGGCCCGTGGCTCATCGATCCCGTACACGAAAGTTAAGCCTCTACTTAATATACCAGCCAGCCCCAGCTGTTCAGCCGGCCGCGGTAATCGAGCGGTTCTAGGCGCTTCAGTCCGGAACGGCGCGACTGCTACGGTCGCAGGTTCGAATCCTGCATCGGGCATGGATGTGTGTGATGTCCTTAGGTTAGTTAGGTTGAAGTAGTTCTAAGTTCTAGGGGACTGATGACCTCAGATGTTAAGTCGCATAGTGGTCAGAGTCATTTTAACCATTTTGAACCAGCTGTTCACATTGTGTCGTTTGAATTTCGTTGTGGGCTGTTGGGGCATCCTGTCGCTTGGTCCGTTGACTGTCGGTCGGTTGGGTTGTCGTCGGATCGTGAATGGCTGGCCCGACTGCCAGTCTCACCTAAGCGAGCGTTAGTGTTTGAATTACAGGCCGACCCTCGAACATCTGAGCGCCCTTGGTTGTACTGCCCTTTTTTGATTTGTTCTTGTATGGCTTCTAGCCGGCTTTTATTTTTTAAAATTAAGTTTGTTTCGCCCTTAAGGCGTAAGATTCTTTAGGCCTGCAGCCTAATTTAAAAAACTGTTTCACGTAAGACATTTGGCATTTTAAAGGCTTTAATGTTGTTGAATTTTAAGTGATGGGCCTTAGCCGATTTGAATTTAACTTGTTTGCTCTTGAAGAGTCTGATTCTTTGGGCCTTCAGCCTAACTAAAGTACTGTTTTAAAATAAGGCTTTGCCTTTTAACTTTCTGCGTAATTACGAACTGTTTTACGTAAGGCCTTTTTTTAAATTTAATGCTGTTTAGCCTTAAGTGTTGGGCCGATTTTGAATTCAAATTGTGTGCTCTGAAAATCTGGGATTCTTTGGGCCTTCAGCCTAAATAAAGAACTGTTTTAAGATAAGGCTTGCCTTTTAAATTTCTAATTATGCTTGCGTTTTAAGTTATTGGCCTTCAGCCGTTTTTCAATTAAAGTGGCTTTCAGCCAGTAAATAAGTCCCAAAGATTGAAGCTGTGTGTTAAAAAAAAATTGCGCTCTTGTAATGTTTGGTCAAATAATAAAGTTGTATGTTCGAGAGTAACTGACAGCCCCTTATTTTGGCCCCTTTCTACAATTTAAACTACCTGCCCTGTCCTGTGGGTTAAGCGGTAGCCATTGTCTGGAATTATCAGTTGAGGAATTACATAATTGACACTACCTTAATGCTACATGTAACTTATAGAGGATTTATCGCTGTGCTTCAGTTGTATAGTTCTTTTATTATCACACGACCGGTTTCGGGCTCTCATAAGCCCATCTCAGGTGTCGAACTTATTGATGGGGCTCCCAAGCGCTGCGGTGGACGTGTACTAATACACGAGTACTAACGCACGTGTACTAATACACGTCCATCGCGGCGCACGGGAGCCCCATGAATAAGTTCGACACCTGAAGATAGGCTTATGAGAGCCCGAAACCGGTCTTGTGGTAATAAAAGAACTTTTCAACGGAAGCGCTACTTTCATCCTTTAGTATAATGCTGAGTTGTGGATGTTCGCGCAAGAGGATTGTTGGTAATTATACTGAAGTGACCACGCGTCATTAAAATAGGCGGGTCACGGTTCTCAATAGGTTTTGTGATCACGACAGACAGCAGTGCATGATCTGCAAAGTCCTCCCGTTCTGGCCACAATGTTGCTAAGGAGTTCTTTCGAAACTTCCTGGCAGATTAAAACTGTGTGCCGGACCGAGACTCGATCTCGGGAACTTTGCCTTTCGCGGGCAAGTGCTCTACCAAGTGAGCTACCCAAGCACGACTCACGCCCCGTCCTCACAGCTTTACTTCTGCCAGTACCTCGTCTCCTACCTACCAAACTTTACAGAAGCTCTCCTGCGAACCTTTCAGAACTAGCACTCCTGAAAGAAAGGGTATTGCGGAGACGTGGCTTAGCCACAGCCTGTGGGATGTTTCTAGAATGAAATTTTCACTCTGCAGTGCGCTGATATGAAACTTCCTGGCAGACTGAAACTGTGTGCCGGACCGAGGCGGGTTGCATCATGCAGCCTCGCAGGCGCTCAGCGGCCAACGCGGCACTATGTTGGCGGATTTTTTTCAAATTGTTGCATCCTTGAGCCCCCGGTTCGCGATGTACGCTCACTGGTTAATGGCTGACGCTACAGATCACACTTTATTAACAATTATAATACAGGGATACATCACCAGTTACAGTTACATTCTCAGCTAGTACACCAAGTCCTTTCATCCATACATGTATTTTTTAATCATTACTAACTTTACGACAAGAGCGTGTATACTATGTAAAAGGCATTTTACTATATAAATAACTAGGTCTACATTGGGTCTTAGCATCTATTCCACAATGCCAGGTCTTGTAAGCGATGACATCTCCCAATGTAGACCTAGTTATTTATACAGTAATATGCCTTTTACATAGTATACACGCTCTTTTCGTAAAGTTAGTAATGATTAAAAGATACATGTATGGATGAAAGGACTTGGTGTACTAGCTAAGAATGTGAAACGTCCCCTTAGAACAATTTATACACGACTGTGCTTAACCTGACACACAATAATTTTAGCGCAACGCAATCTGACTATCAAAGATCCCTGCAAAAGAATGGCCCTGAGTAACATTAAACTACACCTTTCAAAAATCACTTACCTCACAAAAATCTTGATTACTCGAACTACTGCAATACAGCGAGCACCACTACTGCCAGCTAAATAAAAGATTCAAACTACGGAAGGCACTAACTACTGATAGGGATAGTCAGCAAATGAAAGATTTTAATAGAGAAGAAACAATGTATTTACCTTAATATCATCACAAGTCATAATATATGTAGTTTCAAAACTCCGCCATCTCTCTCCTCACATCCACCACTGCTGGCGGCTCACCCCTAACTGCGCAACGCTATGCGCTGTTAACATCCAGCTGCCCCTCTACAATGGCAGACAACAATGCAAACTAGCCACAGACTGCACACAGCACAGCCAGTGATTTTCATACAGAGAGCGCTACGTGGCGGCGGTGTTACCAATATAAGAACCTAAACAGCCTACTTACATGAAGAAAACATAAACACCCTACTTACATAGCCCCCATGCTCCCCACAAAAAATTTTACAAATTTTTTTGGCCAGTGGCCAATACAGATTTGAAAAATTTTTTCATAATTACAGTAAGAAAGATATCAAATGCACGCACTTATTAATACAATGTTGGTCAAAAGCTAAAATTTTCTCACAGTCAATAAAGACAGTCCTGATCAACAGTTTTAATCTGCCAGGAAGTTTCATATCAGCGCACACTCCACTGTAGAGTGAAAATTTCATTCTAGAGTTCTTTCGATATTATGATTCACTGTTCCACCATATTCGATCTAGGTCTGATTTATCTCAAGATATGTTTTCTGTAAATAGGTTCGTTGACAACCACTGGATGATGGTTGGTGCATGTGGAGGGGCTGCAACGGGTTTCCAAAGCGCATCCCACACCTCCTCACGGAGATTTAACTCGGAGTAACGAGCACTCCAGTCCATTCGCCGATTATCGTCTCATTCGAAGAGATTCTTCACCTGCGCTGTTCGATGCCGTCGTGCATTGTCATCCATAAAGGTGAAGTCAGGACCGAGTGCACCGCTCGAAAGACGAATACAGGAAACTTCTACAGTGTCACAATAACGTTGACCGGTGAGTGTACATTGTTCAAACATTATCAAGGTACCCAGAATGAGATTTTCACTCTGCAGCGGAGTGAGTGCTGATGTGAAACTTCCTTGCAAATTAAAACTGTGTGCCGGACTGAGACTCGAACTCGGGACATTTGCCTATCACAGGCATGTGCTCTACCAACTGAGCTACCTAAAGGCACGACGCACAACCCCTGCTCACAGCTCTACTTCAGGCAACACCTCGTCTCCTGCCTTCCAAACTTTACAGAAGCTTTCCTGCCCGCGAAAGGCAAAGGTTCCGAGTTCAAGTCTCGGTCCGGCAAAGAGAGTGTTAATCTACCAGGAAGTTTCATATCAGAGCGCCCTCCGCTGCAGGAAACCTCCCCATGGCTGTGGCTAAGCCATGCCTCCGCAATATCCTTTCTTCAAATAGTGCTAGTTCTGCAAGATCGCTGTAGAGCTTCTGTGAAGTCTGGAAGGTAGGAGAAAAGGTACTGGTGGGAGTAGAGCTGTGAGGGTGGGTCGTGAGTCGTGCTTTTGGGTAGCTTAGTTGGTAGAGCACTTGCCCGCGAAACACAAAGATCGCGAGTTTGAGTCTCAGTTCGGTACACAGTTTTAATACTGCAGGAAGTTTCATTATCGAGTTACTTTCGTCTTTAGGCTTTGCTTTGCGATAGGACTCTGCCTCGACTTCTTTCAGTATTATTAATCTGTACGTCGCCGTCCGATAGCCGTCACTAATTTTCCTCACACTCGTTCCATCAAGTAAAGAAAAATCTATGAGGATATTATCTATGATCGTGCTGCTGTTCACCTGTATTTATGAAAAGCTGGGAAGTGTACTCCATCTATCAAGCTATAAAATTCCAAGTAAAAACATAATATTCTCTTGTCTGGAGAAGCAGTTGGAACTTTTACTTTGAAATCGTATCACAAAATCAGCGACATGTCTTTCTTAAGAGCAAAGGCTCGCATGTCGTCAAGTCTGAGGGGGAATAGCCTGTTGTGAAAAATGGCTGTCTATAGAGGCCTGTAATGGAAAACTTCTCTTCTAAAATTCGAAATCTCCAGCGCAACATGCAAATATATTTTCTTTAAAAGGTTTTGATTTGTCAGCACATTTGAAAGAGACATTACATTTCGCAGGAATAATCACTCCCTCTTCTACACCGGCCTCCTCGCTTGAAAATAAGGTAAGGTGCAAACAGTTAAAGGAAGCACAGATATTTCTTCGCTAGGTAAATAACGTTCTGAGACAGAAATAATGTCCTTGTAAAGATCCATTTGTAGCACATCTACTGTGCCCCTTATTCTACTAATATTTTGATGAAATAGGTTTACTGTACCTTGTGTTTGGTATTCCCCATTTACGGAATTATCTTTCACTTTAAAGGGACATTTTTCAAGCATATTCACTTGTGTGAGCCTACACGCACAAGCTATACTGTCATTTTCAAGCTTTGCCAATCAGCCATTCCGAATCCTATTGAGGTTTAAGCCATGTCTAGCATAGGTAGACCTGTGAATACGCTCGAATTGCACCACCGAAGTGTACGCCTACTCAGCCATCATCATCATCATCTCAAGCCCTTTATTAACTCGACTCATAGCAACGTCAAGAATTTTTAGATCATAGGGCCGGGACGGCTGTGCAAAGGGAACGTCTTAGTTTTTGTTTGAGTAGCATCCTTTCCAAGCTACCGTTCACCATAGATGTGTGCTGGGTATATCATTATGAACCAGAGACAAAAGAGCAAGCAAGCATGTGTGAATGAACCACTGCTGGAAATGGCAAAGACCAATCATCGATCAACTATATGATGATGTGTTTGAGACTACTCCAGTGTGCTGCTGATTGTGCTCTTAAGAAACGAACTGCCGCAGTAGCATAGTACCTTTCCTCTGAGGAAGTGTGCAAAAAACTGTCGAAGGGTAAGTTATGGCTGTAGGACATCATCCCAGCTCATTTGGCACAGAACACAGGTGCACATACTGCTTCTTTGAGGTATCAAATTTTGCATCTCCCATGTATTCTTTTCACACAGAAACGAGTGACCGTTTCCGCTCATTGAGTTCCAGAATGAAGGTGGGAGGATTTTCGTGATGGAACGATTCCTAAATTGCCGAAATACGGACAGCCACAATCAAATCAGCCATTATTGGGGAAAATGCGTCCCACTAAACAGTAAGTGGGAAAGGACCATCAAAAAGTTTTGATGCTCGCAGCTCCATTTCTTCAAGGTGATATTTAAGTGCCCCTGAGACAACGAGAACATTCTAAATGAATTTTCCTGACACCCCTGAAATAGTACAGGGGATTTCACAATTCATACTGTAGGCGTCTAGTGCCTCTATAAGGTACGTAGCATACAAAGTTTTGATAAGGACACCACAGCCGGAAAAATACTATTTGGATGTAAAGTAAGTTTGAAGATCGGTGACTTTGAAAACTCCCACTTCATTAGCTGCTACACGTGGCTGCACTTGCATGTCAGTAATTTTATTACGGTGAGGGGTGGTGAATAAGTAAGCTACTGTACGTGCAAGACACATCAGCTGCCCTCACGTGTCTGGCAGTTAGGGTAAGTATAGCTTCTGATGTGTCCCCTGCCCTCCCGTATCCCCCACCAACCTCTCTAGTTCACGACGAGGCAGAACGGGCTGCATTACTGGCGAGCGGTGCACAGCAGTGCACCTCTATGCATATTGCTACTGAAGTAGCTACACATTATGTAGCTGTACATTATGCAATAACGACTTCAAAGGACTCTGTGAGGGCAGTATTTCATAATAATTCACCGATTAAAAAATGCTCCATTCTCTACTTTAACCTCTTAAGGGTTGATGCGTTACATTCATTACATTGAATCCTGTTAGGAGAAACATTTTTACTAATAAGATTAAGTTTAAAAGTCAAACAATGTATAGTTCTTTCAAAGACTAAATATACTGCCGGAAAAAATAATACACTGTTTTAGAGGATTCCCATTTATTCAAGATTTATTGTAGTAGCATTGCATATGGAAGAAATTACATTTACAGATCAATAGCACTAGCGATTATGAGATACCAGGTATCGACCCATGCTGAAACACCCATATTAGTAAGTCGTGTAGCCTCCACAGGTGGCACTGCCGGAGCTGACTCTGGCATCCACTCAATCGTACAGGCGACGAAAACTACCGTGGGATACGTTATGCCACACCTACTAGACCAATTCATGTAGTTCTCTAATATCTGTTGTGCTCCATTGGAGACAAGTCCCGATATCTTGCTGGCCAGGGAAGTTGCCACATGTCTCTCAGAACACGATGACTTTCACGGACTGTGTGTGGGCGAACATTATCCTGCTCGAACAACACACTCACCTACCCGTTGCAAGAACAGTAAAAGATCACGTCTAGCAACGTTCTGCATTTTCTGAGTACTGGTTAGCTTCCGCTCCAGTAACACCAAAGGTGAACGAGAGTCGTAGCTTATCGCACCCCAGTCTGAAAGGGCCCGGGTGGGGCCAGTGTGTCTTGGACGAATGCACTCTACGAGACAGCACTCACCAGGTCTTCTACGTCGTACGCGCCAACGACCATCACTTGCGTTTAGTCTGAATCTGCTTTCGTCGCTGGAGACCGTGACCACCATTCCGTATTCCAAGAGATCTTCTGGCAGCACCAGTCGAGCCGTACACTTCGATGCTGTGGCGTGAGTAGAAGACAGGCTAGGGGTGTGACTGCCTGTAGCACAGCTGCTAGTGACCGGTTCACAGCAATTCGTGTCGAAGCGTCTGGGCGAACAGGCCCTCTTCTCTTCTCTGTTCTGTGGTAGTTGTACGGTCTGCCACTGCTGTCCTAACAGTACTACGATCCTGGAGGCTGTCTGTGCATCATCTACATCTAGAACCTCGTCTACGGGTGAGAGAATGTTCACGAGACAACCTATACTAGCATCGTTGCGTAGTTGACCCAGGACGTCCAGCTTGTGACGCAATTCTCCGAAAGGGCCATCCCGCCACCCGGAAGGGCATATTGTGGCCCCTTTCAAACTCGGTCCTTTGGCTGTAGGAGGTGTGACGTCACCGCCAGACACCACACTTGCTAGGTGGTAGCCTTTAAATCGGCCGCGGTCCGTTAGTATACGTCGGACCCGCGTGTCGCCACTATCAGTGATTGCAGACCGAGCACCGCCACACGGCAGGTCTAGAGACACTTCCTAGCACTCGCCCCAGTTGTACAGCCGACTTTGCTAGCGATGGTTCACTAACAAAATACGCTCTCATTTACCGAGACGATAGTTAGCATAGCCTTCAGCTACGTCATTTACTACGACCTAGCAAGGCGCCATTACCAGTTACTATTGATGCTGTAAAACATGTACCGTCAAGAGCGACGTTCACCATTTACGGATAAAGTTAAGTATTCCAACAGCTACGTCCTTTTTTGCGACAGTCTAATTTCCTTGTCCTGTTCCAGACCTCACGCCAGCCTGCGTGAGCTAAAACGCGTGCCTTTCGGCTTCCTCTAATAACACGGTGTTGGCTCTCCTGCCAACCCACAACAGGAGGCACGACTGCCTCTCCGTGGCACGTTCGCCTGCTTGCTTCAGACGTTTGCACCACAATGAGCCTACTGTGGGTGGCATATGCCGTCATCGGATCAAAATTGACGTAGAGTTTCCAGGTGTATCAATTTTTTCCGGCAGTGCAGTTTTCCCTAATTTTCATAATGCTTAGATCAATAAACCTCTCGAACACACACTTTCCAAAGTGTCTTCTTATGTGCATCTTTAGGATTCAAGAAATCTCCATACCACATTCCATTTAAATCAGTTTAGTGGTTTAATCACGAAAGGTAAGAGGCAAGCACACATTTATTGTGTGCGTTATTTCTCTAACCTGCCTACTACATTATAATGATCCAAGAGTAACTTTTCTAATAAATGCATGGAATTTAAACAGCTTGTGTACTATCAACTCCTATGACCTCAAAGCGTGCCGAGCTAATAGTCTAGGTCGTACACTGACCGCAGCAATAGTGGATTTTAAAACCTCTAGTGCACCGTAAGTGCTCAACATATTATCCCTCTCTTTTGGTAGAAGGACAGTATTAGCGATCCACAGAAGTTGAAATAAGTATTTCTAATCATTTCCTGTCAGTAGTCTGCTGGTTAAATCAGTGTTTTATTTCTACAGCTAAATATGTAGAACTTTGGAATGGTGGTGTTCCGAGACAACTGAACCGCATTTAGCTAGAGGAAAGAAGCAAAGATGAAAGTGAATCTATTATTATTAGATCATTAAAGAGTAAACAATAAGGATTATGAAAGTAAGTGCAACATGCAATACCTGTGCGGTGTGTGTGTGTGTGTGTGTGTGTTTGTGTGTGTGTGTGTGTGTGTGTGTTTGTGTGTGTGTGTGTGTGTGTGTGTGTGTGTGTCAGATACTGTCAGTTTCCTGATAGATTGAAATAAACGTTAGGAAAATAACTTTATAAGGAAGGTGAGAGATAAGGTAGACAATTATAGGCCACTTTCTTTCCTATGTTTGCTACCATTTCAGTAGTTTTGAAGACAGCAATATATGGGTGAACTGTGACACATCTCAATAGATATAATTCCCGTTCAGACTCGCAGTGTATTCTTTTAAGTCTCAGGAACTAACAGGCTAAAGCTTAGGTTGAGGACAGTAGGTATTCTATTTGATTTAACCAAAGCCTTTGATTGTATGGCCTTTGAATTAATTTCGAACACTATGAGATTAGGACATTAGTTCACTTTACGTCTGGAAAGTAAGATTGCGGTCCTCTGATTACCAACAAACAGCTAATAAGTTTAAGTGGGCGCAGGTGTAGGGGATACCAAAGCGCTATGTACATCTACATCTACATTTCTACTCCGGAAGCCACCCAACGGTGTGTGGTGAAGGGCACTTTACGTGCCACTGTCATTACCTCCCTTTCCTGTACCAGTCGCGTATGGTTCGCGGGAAGAACGACTGCCGGGAAGCCTCCGTGCGCGCTCGAATCTCTGTAATTTCACATTCGTGATCTGCTCGGAGGGTATAAGTAGGGGGAAGCAATATATTCGATACCTCATCCAGATACGGACCCTCTCGAAACCTGGACAGCAAGCTACACCGCGATGCAGAGAGCCTCTCTTGCAGAGTCTGCCACTTGAGTTTGCTAAACATCTCCGTAACGCTATCACGCTTTCCAAATACCACTGTGACGAAACGCGCCGCTCTTCTTTACATCCTCTCTATCTCCTCCGTCAACCCGACCTGGTACGGATCCCACACTGATGAGCAATACTCAAGTATAGGTCGAACGAGTGTTTTGTAAGCCACCTCCTTTGTTGATGGACTACATTTTCTAAGGACTCTCCCAATGAATCTCAACCTGGCACCCGCCTTACCAACAATTAATTTTATATGATCATTCCACTTCAAGTCGTTCCGCAGGCACACTCCTAGATATTTTACAGAAGAAACTGCTACCAGTGTTTGTCCCGCTATCATATAATCATACAATAAAGGATCCTTCTTTTTATGTATTCGCAATAGATTACATTTGTCTATGTTAAGGGTCAGTTGCCACTCCCTGCACAAAGTGCCTATCCGCTGCAGATCTTCCTGCATTTCGCTGCAATTTTCTAATGCTGCATCTTCTCTGTATACTACAGCATCATCCGAGAAAAGCAGCATGGAACTTCCGACACTATCTACTAGGTCATTTATACATATTTTGAAAAGCAATGGTCCCATAACACTCCCCTGTGGCCCGCCAGAGGTTACTTTAACGTTTGTAGACGCCTCTCCATTGAGAACAACATGCTGTGTTCTGTTTGCTAAAAACTCTTCAATCCAGCCACAAAGCTGGTCTGGTATTCCGTAGGCTCTTACTTTGTCAGGCGACAGTGCGGAACTACACTCCTGGAAATGGAAAAAAGAACACATTGACACCGGTGTGTCAGACCCACCATACTTGCTCCGGACACTGCGAGAGGGCTGTACAAGCAATGATCACACTCACGGCACAGCGGACACACCAGGAACCGCGGTGTTGGCCGTCGAATGGCGCTAGCTGCGCAGCATTTGTGCACCGCCGCCGTCAGTGTCAGCCAGTTTGCCGCGGCATACGGAGCTCCATCGCAGTCTTTAACACTGGTAGCATGCCGCGACAGCGTGGACGTGAACCGTATGTGCAGTTGACGGACTTTGAGCGAGGGCGTATAGTGGGCATGCGGGAGGCCGGGTGGACGTACCGCCAAATTGCTCAACACGTGGGGCGTGAGGTCTCCACAGTACATCGATGTTGTCGCCAGTGGTCGGCGGAAGGTGCACGTGCCCGTCGACCTGGGACCGGACCGCAGCGACGCACGGATGCACGCCAAGACCGTAGGATCCTACGCAGTGCCGTTGGGGACCGCACCGCCACTTCCCAGCAAATTAGGGACACTGTTGCTCCTGGGGTATCGGCGAGGACCATTCGCAACCGTCTCCATGAAGCTGGGCTACGGTCCCGCACACCGTTAGGCCGTCTTCCGCTCACGCCCCAACATCGTGCAGCCCGCCTCCAGTGGTGTCGCGACAGGCGTGAATGGAGGGACGAATGGAGACGTGTCGTCTTCAGCGATGAGAGTCGCTTCTGCCTTGGTGCCAATGATGGTCGTATGCGTATTTGGCGCCGTGCAGGTGAGCGCCACAATCAGGACTGCATACGACCGAGGCACACAGGGCCAACACCCGGCATCATAGTATGGGGAGCGATCTCCTACACTGGCCGTACATCACTGGTGATCGTCGAGGGGACACTGAATAGTGCACGGTACATCCAAACCGTCATCGAACCCATCGTTCTACCATTCCTAGACCGGCAAGGGAACTTGCTGTTCCAACAGGACAATGCACGTCCGCATGTATCCCGTGCCACCCAACGTGCTCTAGAAGGTGTAAGTCAACTACCCTGGCCAGCAAGATCTCCGGATCTGTCCCCCATTGAGCATGTTTGGGACTGGATGAAGCGTCGTCTCACGCGGTCTGCACGTCCAGCACGAACGCTGGTCCAACTGAGGCGCCAGGTGGAAATGGCATGGCAAGCCGTTCCACAGGACTACATCCAGCATCTCTACGATCGTCTCCATGGGAGAATAGCAGCCTGCATTGCTGCGAAAGGTGGATATACACTGTACTAGTGCCGACATTGTGCATGCTCTGTTGCCTGTGTCTATGTGCCTGTGGTTCTGTCAGTGTGATCATGTGATGTATCTGACCCCAGGAATGTATCAATAAAGTTTCCCCTTCCTGGGACAATGAATTCACGGTGTTCTTATTTCAATTTCCAGGAGTGTATATCGAACGCCTACCGGAAGTCAAGGAAAATGGCATCTACCTGGGAGCCTGTATGTAATATTTTCTGGTTCTCATGAACTAATAAAGCGAGTTGGGTCTCACACGATCGCTGTTTCCGGAATCTATGTTGATTCCTACATTGTAGATTCTGGGTTTCCAGAAACGGCATGATACGCGAACAAAAAACATGTCAGAGAAATAGGTCCATAGTTTTGCGCATCTGCTCGATGACCCTTCTTGAAGACTGGAACTACCTGTGCTCTTTTACAATCATTTGGAACCTTCCGTTCCTCTAGAGACTTGCGGTACACGACTGTTAGAAGGGGGCAAGTTCTTTCGCGTAATCTGCGTAGAATCGAATTGGTATCCCGTCAGGTCCAGTGGACTTTCCTCTGTTGAGTGGTTTCAGTTGTTTTTCTATTGTTTCGAGACTTATTTGCTTTGGAAAAATGTTTTTAGTATTTCATCTTTACGCGTGTCATCCTCTGTTTCAATGCCATCATCATCCCGGAGTGTGTGGATATGCTGTTTCGAGCTACTTACTGATTTAACCTAATACCAGAACTTCCTAGGATTTTATGTGAAGTCGGTACATAGAATTTTACTTTAGAATTCTCTGAACGCTTCACGCATAGCCCTCCTTACGCCAACTTTGACATCTTTTAGCTTCTGTTTGTCTGAGAGGTTTTGGCTGATTTTTAACTTGCAGTGAAACTCTCTTTGCTTTCGCAGTAGTTTCCTAACTTTGTTGTTGAACCACGGTTGGTTTTTCCCGTCCCTCACAGTTTTCTTGGCACGTACCTGTCTAAAATGCATTTTACAATTGCCTTGAACTTTTTCCATAAACACTCAACATTGTCAGTGTCGGAACAGAAATTTTCGTTTTGATCTGTTAGATAGTCCGAAATCTGCCTTCTATTATTCTTGATAAACAGATAAACCTTCCTCACTTTTTTTATTTATCTTTTTACTTATGGGTCCATTCTTTTTCTTGATAAATATCAGTGATATGTCACTATTATCACACGTGACACAATAATGTTCTCTTTGCAGTTGTTTATTGTGAAAGACCCAGAAGATCGTTTAATGACGAAGCTGATGGAGAGGTTAGTAACAGCACCACACGGTCTGTAGAAAAAAGATTCACGCTTAACTACAACAAAACGAAGTGCATACAATTCCTGTCTCTTTTTTTTTATCATCAGTCTACTGACTGGTTTGATGCAGCCCGCCACGAATTCCTTTCCTGTGCTAACCTCTACATCACTTGCAACCTACGTCCTCAATTGTTTGCTTGACGTATTCCAATCTCTGTCTTCATCTACAGTTTTTGCCCTCTACAGCTCCCTCTAGTACCATGGAAGTCATTCCCTCATGTCTTAGCAGATGTCCTATCATCCTGTCCCTTCTCCTTATCAGTGTTTTCCACAAATTCCTTTCCTCTCCGATTCTGCGTAGAACCTCCTCATTCCTTATTTTATCAGTCCAACTAATTTTCAACATTCGTCTATAGCACCACATCTCAAATGCTTCGATTCTCTTCTGTTCCGGTTTTCCCACTGTCCATGTTTCACTACCATACAATGCTGTACTCCAGACGTACATCCTCAGAAATTTCTTCCTCAAATTAAGGCCGGTATTTGATATTAGTAGACTTCTCTTGGCCAGAAATGCCTTTTTTGCCATAGCGAGTCTGCTTTTGATGTCCTCCTTGCTCTGTCCGTCATTGGTTATTTTACTGCCTAGGTAGTACATTTCTTTAACTTCATTGACTTCGTGACCATCAATCCTGATGTTAACTTTCTCGCTCTTCTCATTTCTACTACTTCTCATTACTTCGTATTTCTCCGATTTACTCTCAAACCATACTGTGTACTCATTAGACTGTTCATTCCGTTCAGCAGATCATTTAATTCTTCTTCACATTCACTCAGGATAGCAATGTCATCAGCGATTCGTATCATTGATATCCTTTCACCTTGTATTTTAATTCCACTCCTGAACCTTTCTTTTATTTCCATCATTGCTTCCTCGATGTACAGATTGAAGAGTAGGGGCGAAAGGCTACAGCCTTGTCTTACACCCTTCTTAATACGAGCACTTCGTTCTTGATCGTCCACTCTTATTATTCCCTCTTGGTTGTTGTACATATTGTATATGACCCGTCTCTCCCTATAGCTTACCCCTACTTTTTTCAGAATCTCGAACAGCTTGCACCATTTTATACTGTCGAACGCTTTTTCCAGGTCGACAAATCCTATGAAAGTGTCTTGATTTTTCTTTGGCCTTGCTTCCATTATTAGCCGTAACGTCAGAATTGCATCTCTCGTCCCTTTACTTTTCCTGAAGCCAAACTGTTCGTTACGTAGCGCATTCTCAATTTTCTTTTCCATTCTTCTGTATATTATTCTTGTAAACAGCTTCGATGCATCAGCTGTTAAGCTGATTGTGCGATAATTCTCGCACTTGTCAGCTCTTGCCGTCTTCGGAATTGTGTGGATGATGCTTTTCCGAAAGTCAGATGGTATATCGCCAAACTCCTATATTCTACACACCAACGTGAATAGTCGTTTTGTTGCCACTTCCCCCAATGATTTTAGAAATTCTGATGGAATGTTATCTATCCCTTCTGCCTTATTTGACCGTAAGTCCTCCAAAGGTCTTTTAAATTCCGATTCTAATACTGGATCCCCCATCTCTTCTAAATCGACTCCTGTTTCTTCTTCTATCACATCAGACAAATCTTCACCCTCATAGAGGCTTTCAGTGTATTCTTTCCACCTATCTGCACTCTCCTCTGCATTTAACAGTGGAATTCCCGTTGCACTCTTAATGTTACCACCGTTGCTTTTAATGTCACCAAAGGTTTGCCCTTTTAAGAGATGTCCGTTCCTCTTCAACTGTACTGCCTACTGCGCAATTCCTTATTGCTGTATCTATAGCGTTAGAGAACTTCAAACGTATCTCGTCATTCATTAGTACTTCCGTATCCCTCTTCTTTGCGTGTTGATTCTTCCTGACTAATGTCTTGAACTTCAGCCTACTCTTCATCACTACTATATTGTGATCTGAGTCTATATCTGCTCCTGGGTACGCCTTACAATCCTGTATCTGATTTCGGAATCTCTGTCTGACCATCTACATCTACATCTACATCCATACTCCGCAAGCCACCTGACGGTGTGTGGCGGAGGGTACCTTCAGTACCTCTATCGGTTCTCCCTTCTATTCCAGTCTCGTATTGTTCGTGGAAAGAAGGATTGTCGGTATGCCTCTGTGTGGGCTCTAATCTCTCTGATTTTATCCTCATGGTCTCTTCGCGAGATATACGTAGGAGGGAGCAATATACTGCTTGACTCTTCGGCGAAGGTATGTTCTCGAAACTTTGACAAAAGCCCGTACCGAGCTACTGAGCGTCTCTCCTGCAGAGTCTTCCACTGGAGTTTATCTATCATCTCCGTAACGCTTTCGCGATTACTAAATGATCCTGTAACGAAGCGCGCTGCTCTCCGTTGGATCTTCTCTATGTCTTGTATCAACCCTATCTGGTACGGATCCCACACTGCTGAGCAGTATTCAAGCAGTGGGCGAACAAGCGTACTGTAACCTACTTCCTTTGTTTTCGGATTGCATTTCCTTAGGATTCTTCCAATGAATCTCAGTCTGGCATCTGCTTTACCGACAATCAACATTATATGATCATTCCATTTTAAATCACTCCTAATGCGTACTCTAATTGAAATCTTCCCGTATCTTCCGGCCTTTTCCAAGTATACCTCCTCCTCTTGTGATTCTTGAACAGGATATTCGCTATTACTAGCTGAAACTTGTTACAGAACTCAATTAGTCTTCCTCCTCTTTCATTCCTTGTCCCAAGCCCATATTCTCCTGTAACCTTTTCTTCCACTCCTTCCCCTACAACTGCATTCCAGTCGCCCATGACTATTAGATTTTCGTCCCCCTTTACATACTGCATTACCCTTTCAATATCCTCATACACTTTCTGTATCTGTTCATCTTCAGCTTGCGACGTCGGCATGTATACCTGAACTATCGTTGTCGGTGTTGGTCTGCTGTCGATTCAGATTAGAACAACCCGGTCACTGAACTGTTCACAGTAACACACCCTCTGCCCTTCCTTCCTATTCATAACGAATCCTACACCTGTTATACCATTTTCTGCTGCTGTTGATATTACCCGATACTCATCTGGCCAGAAATCCTTGTCTTCCTTCCACTTCACTTCACTGACCCCTACTATATCTAGATTGAGCCTTTGCATTTCCCTTATCAGATTTTCTAGTTTCCCTACCACTTTCAAGCTTCTGGCATTCCGCGCCCCGACTCGTAGAACGTTATCCTTTCGTAGATTATTCAGTCTTTTTCTCATGGTAACCTCCCACTTGGCAGTCCCCTCCCGGAGATCCGAATGGGGGACTATTCCGGAATCTTTTGCCAATGGAGAGATCATCATGACACTTCTTCAATTACAGGCCACATGTCCTGTGGATACACGTTACGTGTCTTTAATGCAGTGGTTTCCATTGCCTTCTGCATCCTCATGTCGTTGATCATTGCTGATTCTTCCGCCTTTAGGGGCAATTTCCCACCCCTAGGACAAGAGAGAAACTCTATCCGCTCCTCCACCCTCACTGACAAGGCCGTTGGCAGAATGAGGCTGACTTCCTATGCCGGAAGTCTTCAGCCGCCAATGCTGATTATTTATCAAAATTTAGGCAGTGGCGAGGATCGAACCCGGGACTGAAGACGTTTTGATTATGAATCAAAGACGCTACTCCTAGACCACGGGTACAATGAGTGTCACAACACCATAAAAACAAAATTTTTGGCCGAGAATGTTCAAACTATCACTAAAGTCCTCCATTTTAAATTATATGGACTGAGGACAGAGGGAAGAATTTCTTGGAGCGTGAACCGATTTTTGGCCGCACGGCGCGAAGGTAGAGCCGGCGCGCACCTGAGCCGCAGGATCTGTACAGAGACTCAACAGTGTATCTTCGTTATAACAACTTTCTTCATTGTCTCCGACATTGAAACACGGAGGGTTGTTTAAGTTGCTCACTTTCGCTCTATTGTCTCGTGTGGTGGTGTATTTTGCGGCAACTCTGCACTCTCAGCAAGAATATTGTTAACCCAGGCATGTGCGGTCAGACTGATCTGTCACGCCAGTTCGCAGACTCCGTACAGGTCTGACTCTGACATCCCTGTAGGCCCACTCCACCAAGGGAAATGTTGACAGCAATATTGACTCCTCCAGAAGAAACTGCACTATTCATTCAACGAACAATAGACAGAAAAGTTATATATATCTGGATAACACTATACAAAAAGGTGTTGACTATGTTCAAAAAATTGCGTGATAAACCCCAAGTATTTAATTTCAGGTTGACACACTCTTATTCTGTACAGGAGTTCGTCGCAGTATTTGGGAACCTTTCTCTGTAATGTGTAATTTATTCGTATAGTCCCTGTATTTCAGTGTTTTCTTAAGTCTTTGTTTTTATATATTCTAATCACCATTCCGAAAACTGTGTACCGACTCGTTTCATGACCAGATAGCTATGTGTTGCAGCTCCCAGGGAATCTGATAAAAAATAAAATAAATAAAACGCCATGTTTCCAAAATTAAATTTTCATTCTGCAGTGGAGTGGCGCTGTTATGAAATTACTTGGAAGATTAAAACTGTGTGTCAGGCGCAGGCTCGAGCTCCGGACGTGTGTCTTTCGCGGGGAAATGCTCTGTCTATTGAGCTGTATGAGTGAGTAAAGTACTTTCACAAGAAATACCAAGGTCCGAGTAAGAGTCTCCGTCCGGTAAACAATTTTAATCTGCAACGAAGTTTCAAAACGCAGTGTACTGAACATGTTTCTAAGATCGAAAAAAAAATGTTGGTATAATCACAATAACTTTTCAAATCCACTGTATCTTGGAGTGCACAGTTGTAACTCTTTAAAACACGTAAATATTTTGTTATTCTTCCTGTTTTATATCATCTACTTTCGTTACTTCCATTGCCTTCACATCCCGAAATTACAGAAGACAGGGCCTGTTAACCCTTGTCTAGCATATTTACTGGTACCAAGAATGCAAAGAACTTCAAATAATGCATAAAAACGGTTGTATCTGATGGAAAGAGGATACTGGTCATCGGGGTTCAGTTCTAAGCCGCATTCACCACTGAAGACAATTATACTCCACTTAATGAGATTCCAGGCCGAGGTCGAGTCTGCAGAGCAGACAGGGGTGGAATACCAACCTGACTATCACCATTCGTTTGGCTCGACAACCAGGAGTGATTGTCTGGGGTTCCATTTCCTTTCATAGCAGTCATCCGCGGCAGCCTTGCAGCACGGCGGTACGTAGGGTATATTCTACGCCTCGTTTTGTTACCCTCCATGGAATTCTGTCCTGGTTTCAGCGAGAGTTTCTACTGGTTGCCTTCGTGCTTGCCGAACCCTTTCTTGACCAGCAAGATATTCGG
The DNA here is from genome assembly GCF_023864275.1 of Schistocerca cancellata. NCBI lineage: Eukaryota > Metazoa > Arthropoda > Insecta > Orthoptera > Acrididae > Schistocerca > Schistocerca cancellata. The sequence continues at coordinate 284,834,959 of NC_064634.1, read as the reverse complement.
ATCTCTTCTCAACTGAGAACTTTTGGAGCGTTATAGGTCCTCCAACCAGCTCGGTAATCTGACCATCTAATGCAATAATTGGACAGACTTTGGCTTGATATCCCTCGGAGAACATCTAACAACTCCGACAGTCTATGCCATACCGAATAACTCCTTGCATAATGGCCAGAGACGAATCACTGCGTTATTATCTTGCTCAGTTCGTGAACCTCTATCTCTTGGATACTTACTCTACCAGAAATTGTAATCATTTGTTTGTCTGTACACGTACGTCACATCTACCTATTTCTGTCCTACTCAGGTTATCCTTTCGTAGTGTGTCTTTTCTTGAGTTAGAAAATGAGTGTTCGTATATTAATGCGATATTTAGATGGTGGTTAGCCAGTGGTGACATGTTATGAAGAAAACTGAGGTTCAGTTGACGTTAAGTTCTGATTTCTTAATTCTAACTGCACTAGATAATCAAATAATTTGTATAAAAATTCTTTTTCCGTTTTGTACTCCACTGGGGCAGTTTGCGTTGACTTAATTGTACCTCAGCCACAAAGGAACATCATAGCTGTTAACCGTGAGCATTTTCATCTAAAATGTTTATATGATCTCGTACTTATTGTCTGAACGTAATGAATGTTTGTTGATTCGTTTGAGTGGATGAATGTTTCTTTTTCATTTACCATAATCAAAGCGATGATATTGAGCTGCATTAACCGCTGTGTGTGAGCTCTGCAATTGTTCATGTTGTTCAATAATGTTTTATTTAACTTTTAGAGGGGAAACATTCTGCACGTCATTATGTTCTAGTTGGTATTGTTCTGCTCAACAATGTTAATTTCAACCGCGCTCAGGCCGATTGTCATTGATTAATGGTAGAGCGGTGCGATCGACACCATGGCTCGTCTCTGAATTGCAGATTTATAAATGGACGTGTACGTAGCGAGGGCGCTGATTGTATAGCAAACTTGTAGCGCGTGTGTGCTGCATAACAGAACGTATCGTCTGGGATTGGTTCAGTTTGCGAACACATTAGTATTAATGACACTTGAAATAAGCGTAAGGCCAAAGCCTTCCTATCTCGGGCCTGTTATTTGTCAGCTACTAATGCGATGCAGTTTTACCCACATTATTTAAAAAAGAGTAAAATATACAAACAACGATGACGTAGGTTTCTTGTGATAACTTTGAGACAGGCATATGTAACACTTATGAGATAATAACTGATCCCCATAAAAGAGTATGTTCAAAAGTCTGGGTGTTCGGGAAAGGATGATTTTTGGGTAGTTTTCTCACAGCTAAGCAAAATAATTATGTACACATAAAGGATGGCAGGACGTCAAACGAGCCGACTTGGAGCAGGAGAGGCACTACGCTACAGGACATTTTAAATTACACTGTCTATACTTTTACATATAATTTCCTAAAACTTTGTCAGCATGATCAGGAAGGATTCAGAATTCACACTCATAGCAGTGGAAGTTCAAAAACATAAGAAAAGAAATTTTTTTAGATTTGAAATATTATATTTTTCATTTACTATTGGTTGCATTTGTTGCTATATGTACACTCTTCTTCATAAGTATGAGTGATTTTTCATTGAATTTTGCACAGCATACAAACCATACTTACAGGTGTATGAAACTCTAGAATGTTCCAAATTTATTAAAAACTGAGGTAGATATTTAGATAATTAACTATAAAATTTGAGATTTTTCTAAACATTAAGTTTAAAATGTAACAGCTCATTAATTTTTCATAAATTGAATAAATTCTAGAGTTTCATACACATGTAAGTATGCTTTTATGGTGCGCAAAATTCATCGAAGAATCTCTCTTACTTGTGAAGAAAATTCTAGCTATATAGCAACAAAAGTGAAAGAGTGATGAAATTTCACATGTAAAAAAATTTATTTTGTTATGTTTTTAACTTCAACTGCTATGAGTGTGAATCCTGAATCCTTCCTGGTCATGCTGACAAAATTTTATGAATTTATTTGTAAAAGTATAGACAGTGGAAATTAAAATGTCCTATAGTGTAGTACCTCCCGTGCTTCAATTCGACCCGTTTGACGTCCTACCCACCTTAAACTGGTAAATATTCCGCTTGTGAGTTGTTAATAGATGAAGATTTTTAATTTTCCGACTCAGAAAATTACATATTCAGAACATTCTCCATTTGCTCCTGCACATTCCTGGCGGTTATAATTAAAGTGCAGCTACTCGCGGTGGTCCAGCGAGGACTGTAACTATCTTGTGGCAGCGAAACTTGCTGGATACGCTAATGTGGAACCGATCTGCGCTGGAAAAGATCGTTCCAATTTTTCCCACCACACACACACACATGATGCTGTGAATCAAGAAAGTCACAGAAATGTGTTCATATATAATGTATTAGGAACGGAAAGTCGGCAATAATAAGCAAATAAATGAGAAAGACATAATATTGATTTTATTATTAATCGCTACCGACATATTTTGTCCAATATGAGCACCTAAAACATCATCGAGGTGCTGCATCCGTAAAGCGAAGTAATAAACAGTTGTTCGCAGCAGTCCTGATGGAATCTGAGCAACGTGCGACAGTATACTAGCTTTCAGATCAGGTACAGACCGAACATGTCGTTGGCAAACGTTTTCTTTCAGATATCCCCAGGGCCAAAAGTCCCATTGATTCCGATCACGTGACTTTGCAAGCCATGCACCTGGAAAACTAAGCAGATCTTCCACTGGGTGGGCAATATGAGCTGGTGCCCCATATTGCATGAAAATAGTGGTTTCCACGCAGTTGCGCTCTTCCAAATCACAGGCTGTGCAAGGAGGTCTCGAAAACGTGCAGACGTCACGGTACACCAAACAGACACTTAGGTTGTAATCCCTTGAAAGAATAACTGACAGAGAACAAATGTGCTCGTGAATACATACTCCAAAGTCACATATGGCGGCTGCAATGGCTCTTCGTGCACCACACACGGCTTAACAGTACCCCAAATTTGGCAGTTTAGTGTATTCACTGCAGCGTGTAGTGTAAAATGTGCCTCTTCACACCATAGATCAGGGGCGGGCAAACGTTGCACGCGGCTCATGGGCGCACAAAGCTGCACGTGTGCTGCTCGCGTGCAATTGTCGACCGGGGCAGTGGCTACAACCGGCAGGTTGCGGCAGTGTAGTACCAGGCTAAGCTGCGGACGTTGATGCGAAGCGACCACTACGAAGTGAACGTTGTATTTCAAGAACTGGAAGACGCAGAGTGAATAAAGGAAACGGAGACATGGAGATATGCTATCTTTTAAAAAAGGAATGGGAGAATATTTTTTTCTTTGTGCAAAACCAGTGAAAATTAAAAAAAGGTTTAATATGTGGCACTATTCTCGCTGGTCAACGGAAGTTTAGTATTGATCGCCATTATAATGGATTCAATAAGGACGAGTACAATTTACTGTCGGATTCTGAGTGGATGGGGAAATTGACTGAACTTAAGAAGAGCGATCTGACGATACTAGATGAATCTGACGTAAGTTGCTGTTGTCACGAGAGATCTGCGACTTTCTTTCGTCATGTCTCTCATCTAACTGATTTAACATTTTATGGAGCACTGTTTTCAATTTTTCAGGACGACAACAATGATAGCCAAGCGGTACGTGCAAGTTACAATATTGCGCTTAATATAGCGAGAGCTGGAAAACAATTTGCTGAAGGTGAGTTTATAAACGACCGCATCAATTATGCTGCTGATTTACTTTGCCCACTGAATGCAAATCAGTTTCAAGCTATCACGCTTTCTCGGCGGACTGTAAGTCATCGTATAAGTACAATGGCAGGTGACGTTTACCGTCAATTAAGGAGTGTAGTGCAGTAGTTTATTGCATTTTCCATCGCACTTGATGAATCCACAAATATTTCGGACACCACACAATTAGTGATTTATGTCCGCGGTGTGGACACTGCTCTGCACATAACAGAGGAATTTTTAGATACGATATCTTTAAAAAGCATGGCCACCGGCGCAGGCATCTTAAAAGCCTTTGACAAAGCTGTCGATTCAGCTGGCTTAAACTGGTAACGTTAGATGTTAGTGACAACAGACGGAGCACCTGAAATGAAAGGGGAACAAATGGGATTTGTTGAATCATCATCATCATCATCATTTGTTGGATTACTAAGAAAATAGCTGCAGCGTACAGAAGAATCGTTGTACAGCATCCACTGCATTTTGCACCAAGGAGTACTCTGTGGAAAAGCAGCAAAACTGGGGGACTTCATGCAAGTGGTTATTCGGGCAGTTAATTATTTGAGATCCCACGGGTTTACACATAGAGAATTTCACACAAATTTAGCTGAAATTGGGGAAGAGTATGGTGACATACCACACCACAGTGAAGTCCGCTGGCTTAGCCACGGTAATGCACTCAAAATATTTTTTGAGCTGAGAATACCAATAAATCAGTTTTTAAAGGACAAAGGAAGGTATGACCCCAAGTTAGAAGATCCAGAGTGGGATGTCGAAGTTACATTTTTAGTGGACATTACCGGACACATGAATGCACTGAACACAAGTTTGCAAGGAGAAAATCAGCTAATTTGTGAAATGGCTGAAAAGGTTCAAGCTTTCACTAGCAAGCTTGAGCTGTGGGAACGACAGCTCTCGTCAGGGAACGCAGTTCATTTCCCTACTCTGTCTGCTGTGCAAGAACAGAATTGCAAAGAATATGTTTCCGTACTTAGTGCAATGAAAGAGGAATTTTTCAAGCGATTTAGGGATATATCATATTTATCCCAAGCTTTCGAATCTCGAGACCATTTTGCTGTTTCTGTAGCTGATATTCATCCAAATTTGCAAATGGAATTAATAGATCACCGGCCGGGCTGGCCGAAAGGTTCTGGCTCTACAGTCTGGAGCCGCGCGTCCTCTACGATCGCAGTTTCGAATCCTGCTTCGGGCATGGATGTGTGTGATGTCCTTAGGTTAGGTAGGTTTAAGTAATTCTAAGTTCTAGGGGACTGATGACCTCAGAAGTTAAGTCCCATAGTGCACAGAGCCATTTGAACCCTTTTTTTGAACCAATTAATAGATCTACAGTGTAATTCTCGTCTGAGAGACAAGTTCCTTTTGGCAGAACGTGTAATAGACGTTTATCACGACTTTCCACAGCAAGAGTTTCCTCGTCTCCATCGTGAAGCCGCTAAGCTAACGTCAATGATTGGCTCGACATTCGTTTGTGAGTGATTTTTTTATGTAATGAAAATTAATAAGTCTCGGTTAGGAGCAAACATTAGTGATGAAAGTTTACGTAACTGTACGCGTTTGTCTGTATGTAGAAACTTGTTCGAGACATTAAACGTATTGTAAACTCCAACTGTGATAATTAAATAAAACGTATCGTAGGTAATAGGTACTCTTTCAAACCATGATTCCTTTCAGGCACTCCTACTAACCTTATTCCTTCATTCAGTAAAGCAAGCTAGGAAACAAGACGCATTACAGAGGAACGAGCGGAGAGACGGTATGGTGGGGAGGGGAGAGAAACGGGTGGCCATCTTGCCCCTGTGTACATGCAGAACGCCTGTTAACTGCACACGTGCAAGTGCACCACACATGTGCAGGATTCCTACCCGCCCCTGCCACAGATCACTGGCTGGCCACATGTCACCATCTTCGATCGGAGCCAGAAACCAAAGAGCAAGTTCGGAACGTGGCTGCGGATCGTGAAGTTTCAGCTGCTGCACCGTCTGGATACTGTATGCGTACCGTTATAAAATACATCGCAAAACTTCCCGTGATGTTGACCATACAATGCACAATTCTCATGGCATTGCACGAGCACCAGCGCTGCCCGGGGCACAACCTCGTCAATAACTTCCAGAGACATAAGACGACTTAATCTTGCAGGTGCCACGCCAAACTCACCTGTGTTTTCGAATTTCATTATCATCTTCTTTAAACCATTTCAGGACACCGAGCCTCTCTACAGACCTTTCAGTGTCCACCCCTGGTAGCTGAATGGTAAAAAAAGCACCTGATATGTTCTTATTAAGAAAAAAAAATGGTTAGCGTAACGGATTGTCAATCCTCCGGGCCGATAACTAGTACTTATTTGAATCAAAGTCGGCGAACAGTGTCAGTATCCTGAGGTGATAAGAAGTACAGCTAAGCACTTCACTCAAGTCAGCGCAGGTAATATCGATTCGTAATGTTCGTGTGTGCCATATTTGTCTACTGCGGCGTAAATAGTCCAAGCGCGAATGATAGCGAAATTGATGTAGATTTAAACAGGCTCAATAACGTCCGCTTTGGTTGTGGCCTGCTGCCGTATAGCGGCAAACGTGGGGCCGTTGGCTGATCGCTGTTGGGGGATAATTACCATCAACAGCTTAATTAGGAATCTCAACGGCCCGCCGGACGCGTTAATGCCAAATCTGGACCGCGGCCGGCGCGCTAAGTGGTCGCCATCGACTGCTCATCGACCGATCGGTACAGCTATATAACACACAAAGAAAAACCTTGGAGCGAAGACCGTAGGGGCGAATTAAATGCTGGATGCATGCGAAGCTATTGACAGAGCCGAGCATCGGCAATAATAATGCTTCTGTAGCATGACAGTACGTAAAGGCTTAAATCAGACGCTAAAGTCATTTTGTTAATTTGAACTCCTGAAACAACCTCTACAGCTTTTCTTTAGTTAAAATGACACTTGAATATATCCTTATAGCTTATAATCATATTATATTCCACTAAATATTGTTAAAGTCATGGGATATTGATATGCACGTACACAGATGGCTATAGTTCAGAGTACACAACTTATAAAAGGGCAGTGCATTTTGCGGAGCTGTCATTTTTACTCGGGTAATTCAAATGAAGTGGTTTCCGATGTAATTATGGCCGCACGACAGCAACTAAAAAAACTTTGAAAAAAGAATGGTTGCTGGAACTAGTCGCGTCTGGCATTCCATTTCGGACATTGTTAGGGAGTTCAACATTCCGAGATCGAAAGTATCAAGAGTGTCAAGAATAGCAGATTTCAGGCACTACCACTCACCACGGACAACGCAATGGCCGACGGTCTTCACTTAACGACTGAGCGCAACATCGTTTGCGTGGAGTTGACAGTGCTGGAAATAACAGCAGAAATCAGTATGCGACGTACGACCGATGTATCCATTATGACAGTGTTGTGAAGTCTGGTGTTAATGAGCTATGGCACTTATCTAGCTTAATGACAGTGAAATATTAAACCGCGTGTACCTAATGGATATTTGGGAAAATCAATCATCACCGAAGTTAATCTGTCGGTAAAGAGGGAGGAAAGGCTTACATCTAAATGAAAGGAAAAATGCAAATGAAACTGGTAGAAATTAATTTTGAAAAGGGGTAAAGTTAATAAAGAAAGTAAATGTGTGGCCGTTACGTTAACAATTAACTAGAGGTAATTAGATATTTGAGATTTGGGGGAAATTACGGTCACCAGTCCTATGGACAATTACTATAGTAACTAAAAAAGAAAGGTTTTTACACATATAATTAGCAATAGAAGCGTGGCAATTGAAGGTTGACAATTGTAGTGTGAAAACTGAAAGTTTGTCAGAAGTAATAAATTCCGCTGCACTCTGACTTAATTTAGCAAAAGAATTAATAAAACCGGAAAATTGAAAGTTAATGTAGTGACAAATTAATAGTGAGCTTTGTTTCTGGAGCACATCGAAATTCAGTAAAATACGGTTAGTCTTGGGCTACCTCAACAATCATTTCAAAACCTACTTGAATCTACGCAATTTAGAAATAAGAACTTTGAACTTGAATTAAATGATTATGAACAATTAACAATATTAAAATTTAGTACGTACCAAGCTGAGCTGCAGTCACAGGTAAGCTAAAATATGGTAACAAAACTCGCACTCTTAATTTGTGCTTGTGTAATCTAAATATCGTAGCCAGCTATGAATAACTTAACTGATCTTTGAAATTAAAGCAGTGAAATCGAATGACATTACTTCAGTGCTGGCGTTTGAATTTCAACGACACTCGGGTTCATTCCGGAAAAGGAAGGGACCCTGCTTGGTAATGCAATTGGGACAATGAGCAACAAAGGTTCATGCTAAGTTGCTGTAATTTTGCCAGGCAAATGGAACAATTTTGAAAAGCTGTGGTCTGCCATACAGTTCTAAAACTTTAGGTGCTTCCAGTCATCCTTGTTGGTTGATTGAAGGTTTGAAGTCGTCGATCGAGGAGGTGGCGACAGTCACTCATTGTCGGCCGTCGCTGTTGCAGAAGCTGGATGTAGGCGCGCCTTCTTCTCTACACGGTCTCCAGCCGAAACGGGCTGTTGATGTGTGCCAGCTAACGCCTGCCGTCCGCGACACCATGTCAGAAACTAACATAGCAAGTCGAGCGCAATTCATGCCGCCAAACCCCAAAAGCGGGGCAACTCGCGGGAGCGTTACACAACACACCTGCACCGCTGCACTATTCCAGCCAGACTCTCTGTCTGCTCTCTCTCCACGCGACAGAGTTAACACTACCAAAGATCCTAATCACTTTGGTTCTCCACACGACCTATCGATGTATTCGTTCGACAGCATAGTTTTCCCTAGGCCAGACCCAGCGTATAAATACAAATAATATTCACAAAATTACAAACCAATTATACATCGACATAAATGCATGTATATAGAAATAGTAAAACAATTACAATATACAAAGACACAGAAACCTCATATCTTCAGGTAACAAAATAAGGAAAAAAATGTTTAGTACAATAGATGGAAATAGGAGGACATGCATTTCCGGCGTTACAAGTGCTTTGTTAAGAGCACGAGATCACCTGCTGCAGCCTCTCCTGGGTTCGTGACCTTGGCGATTGGACCCTAGACGACTGCAACGTGACCTGGTCAGATAAGATGCCGATATCAGCCGCTTAGACCTGATGATGGTGTTACGGTGTGGCGTAGACCGCACGAGGCCATGGACCCTTGTTGTCAACAAGGCGCTGAACAATCTAATGGCGGTTCCATAATGGTGTGAACTGTATGTACATAAAATGGACTTCTGGTACACATGAACCGATCATTGACAAGAAATGGTTACGTTCGGCTACTTGAAGACCGTTCGCAGCTATTCATGGACTTGATGTTCCCTAAAAACGATGGAATGGTTATGAACGACAATGTGCCACGTCACTGGGCTATTATTTTTCACGAATGATTTGTAGAACATTCTGGATTATTCAAGCGAATGGTTTGACCACCCAGATCGCCCGACATGAAACCCATCGAACATAGCAGAGAGGCCAGTTCATGCACTAAATGATTCGTCGAATGTGCATTCTGTTAACATGACTTAGATATTCACGTATTCAATGGTGGAGTTTTGTTGGGCAGCGCCGGCCAGGGTGGCCGAGCGATTATAGGCGCTACAGTCTGGAACCGCGCGACCGCTACGGTCGCTGGTTCGAATCCAGCCTCGGGCATGGATGTGTTTGATGTCTTAGGTTTGTTAGGTTTAAGTAGTTCTAAGTTCTAGGGGACTGATGACTTCAGATGTTAAGTCCCATAGTGCTCAGAGCCATTTGAACCATTCTTTTTGTGCCGCGAACATACGCAGGGTGTGACCTATAAATGGTTCCAGGCTGTAGCGCCTAGAACCGCTTGGCCACGCCGGCCGGCGGCGCGACCTAACTAATACCGAAAACCGCAACATGTGATAGTGTCAGTAGTCTTGGCTTTGGAAGCAAGCTGAGCCGTGGCTGGCTCATGTTATTCGTTGGATTAAACCTTGGTGGCTATTCTGTGTTTCGTCTACCGCGGTTATCGCGATTATGCTGTTATCTTCCCTCTCCGTGACTGACAGCAGCGGTGTGTATCGATATTCGCACCTTGTACTATCTTTCGCCTGGCTCTTATAGTTTCCGGCTGTGCTGTGTGCGACCTAGTGGTCGGTTGTCGTGGAGCAGCGAGCAAATCTCCGCGGCGCAAAGTTTGGCCGAGGCCATTGGCGGTGTCTACGCGCTGTCGGACTGTGCTACGAGGTCCGTAGCTCACCGGTTCTGGACATGAAAGTTGTGTTTTGACTTAATCTACCTGCAAGTCACGACTGTTTCCTTTGTGTCGTTTGGGTTTCGTTGTCGGCTGTTGGGACATTCCTGCGAGCAACAACGTGTGTTTCCAAGTTGGCAAATTTTAGGCACCCTCCGTTGAAGTTTAATTGTACTTGGTTATTTTGAATTGAAGTGCACCAGCGGAATCTTTTGCCTTGTAGCCGTTAACGTTCCAGTCACCTGCCCTGGCCGTTGACGTAAATTCAAGCAGTGTATTTTCCTCATCGTGTTGTCGCTTTCCAGCTCAGTGCGTAGTTTGACAGCTCAATGTATAATTGGTTGTGGGCGCCATTACTTTCTATGTTCTTCCATTGAACACCCTGATGTGTGCTGGCCGGGTGGAGTGAAAGTTATCTTGTTGACTGTCTGTCGGTTGGGTTGTCGTCAGACCGAAAACGGCTGGGCCGGCTGTCTGTTTCACCTAAGCGAGCGTTAGTGTTTGAATTCGAAACTGCTCCTCGGAAACTTCTTAGCGCCATTGGGTGTACTGCCTTTTCTTATTTGTTCTTGTTGTTTGTATTTGTATGCCTTCTAGTCGTTTTTAATTTAAGGTTGTTTTGCCATTAAGGCGTAAGATTGTTTGGGCCTTCAGCCTAAATAAAGAACTGTTTTAAGGTAAGGGCTGTGGCCTTCTAAAAGTTTATTCTGGTTTGAGTCTTAATTGATGGACCTTCAGCCAATTTTTAAATTAAAGTTGTTTTGCTCTTAAGGTGTCAGATTGTTTGGGCCTTCAGCCTAATTAAGGAACTGATTTAAGATAAGGCCTTCTGCCTTTTAAATTTCTGATTTTGGTTTGAGTTTTAAGTTATTGGCTTTCAGCCGATTTTAAATTAAAGTGCTCTTGCCCATAAGGCATGAGATCGTATGGCGTATTCAGCCGGTTATTAAGTTCCAAAAAGTAATGTTGTGTTTTTTTAAATTTTCTTGGCTCTTGTAATGTTTGGTCAAATAAATAAAGTTGTATGTTCGAGTGTAACTGACAGCCGCTCATTTTGGAACCTTTCCGCGATTTAAACTACCTGTCCTGCCTTGCGGGTTTACCAGGGCGTCTCACTACGATTTGCGAGGTAGTTGCGAATGTGTGGTTAAGAGCCAGCACGAACTTGATTAAGACATGTTATCATAAATAGTGCGATTGTACAATACCTGACAAAAATAAAGCGAAGCACCCAGAAGAGATGATCAGATGTAAATGTAACTTCATAACCTGACACAACAATGGAAGGTGTGTAAATCATTGGAGTTGAAATTCTCTATGGCCCGTAGAACAGCCAAGAGGATGCGTTGGCGTTGTTCGTATTTAAAGTTGTTACCATGACGGACAGAGTATGTAAGGGACACGAAAAGCGTCTGAAGCTGATTGGGGCCATGGTGGTATGAGACAGCGCTACCAGCACCTGACTGAGTCCGAAAGGGGCACATTGTGGGTGACCATTTGACCAGCTGGTCGACTTGTCCAGTGTTCAGATCTCTAGGACTTTCGGATGTGACGGTAGCCAGATGACGAGCCACAATGGAACGAGAAGGTAGCCACACTCGTCGTCAAGATTTCAGTTAACCACGCCTGACCACCACAATGGTGGGTCGCTGTTTCCTGTGCCAAGCGCCTTGTAACCCCTTCACGACGGCACTTGCCTTCAAGTAATGGTCTCCCTGCAATATCCAGTGTTATCCTGCACCACTGGTCGGAGTGTGACAGCAGCCCGAATAGGGAATTACCGTCCCATACGTAGGCTACCGGGAACAGCCCGACAAGAACAGCTGTTTGGAGCGGTGTCAAGGCCGAAAAGCATCGACTGCTGATGAAACCTTCTGCATTGTGTTCAGCCATGAATCGCGGTTCTGCACGATCCCAGATGACCATCGTCGGCAAATATGGCGGCTACCTGGGGAGACATACAATTTTCCCATTGCTTTCGAGAGGCTCAGCAGTGTTACTCCTGGTGCCATCACGCCTTCAGATCATGACTGGTAATTGAGGCAACTCTGACAGCAGAAAGGTACGTCAGGGACATCGTCCTTGTATGTTACCTCTCATGCGACAGTGCGGTGGTACCATTTATCAGTACGATAATGCCTCATGCACACAAAACACCTGTCTCTATAGACTGCAGATACTCCGTGCTCAGCAAGATTCAAAAATCTGTAATTGATAGAACCCTTGTGTGGACCGGCTCAGACATCATTTCCGTCGCAGGGCCATTATCCAGGATATCAAGGACTAGTTACAACAGGTTCTGTTGATCCATTGTGCTTCCGGAACAGCGGCTGGTTAAATACTTATCAAAGAAGATAACCAAACAGCCGTACGTATTTGAGAAGTTATTTTATTTTATTTTGACTACCAGTTCCATCTTCAGGCTCCATATTTCCTTCATATAGGAGGTGTTCAAAAAGTTTCTCCGCAGTGGTGTATGATTGTTAGCCGCGCGTGCCGTATGATTGTTTGCCTGCCTGGGTTACTTCCCTTGAAGTGGACTCTCACAACATTCTTCTGTTTCGTTTATCTCAGCCAGCTTCAGTAGTATCGTTGGTGTGTGTAATTAAGTGTTGACTTGAGCGTTTAAGTTTGGTTCCTTTGTTCGTTTGTATCGTTTTTGTCACTTTTAAAATGCTAACCATTGAAGAACGTGTGTTTTTAGTCTAACAAGTGTTCAAAGCTTGCGGTAAATACATTTTCAGTTCGTCAAACATTTAATTCGGTTTTCCCGGAGACAACACTCCCATATCGCGATACTGTGCGAGATTTGATTATCAAATTTCTAGGTACGGGTTCAGTGGCAGATGCACCGAGAAGTGGTCGTACTAACGTTTTGTCTGACGTTAAACTACTCGATATTTCCAATAAAATATCCATGAGTACGAACAAGTCAGTAAGAAAACTCGCCCAGGAAATCGATGTTAGTGTCGGAACGGCCCACACAGCTGTAAGGTAAAAATTAGAACTTTTCTCATACTAAGTGACAGTCCTGCAAGATCTGAAAAATACTGATCATGGCAAGAGACTGCATTATTGTCAATGGTTCAAAAATTTCGTTCAACAAATTGGAAGGGATATTCTTAATGAAACTTTTTTCACTGATGAGGCGTGGTTTCATTTATCCGGGTACATGAACTCGCAAAATTCCCTTATGTGAAGTACTGCAAATCCATTGTGTATTCATGAAGAACCACTTCTGTCTGTAAAAACAAAAGTTTGGATTGCAATTTCAAGACATCGGATTGTGGGTCCCATATTTTTCAAGGAAACAATAAACGCACAACGATACTGCAGTGATATTCTGTACCCTTCATAGGAGAACTTGAGTTAAATGAAGTACTGAACGGTTATTTTCAAGAAGATGGTGCAACCGCTTGTACAGCTCGCGTTTCAGTGTCACTGCCTGCTGATGTTTTTGGTGGCCGCATAATTTCACAGGGACTTCGGCCTCCACAATCGCCTGACATAACACCATCCGACTTTTTCTTCTGGGGCGCAGCGAAAGCAACTGTCTATAAGAACAGTCCAAAATCCATCGATGAATTGAAAACTGCAATATTCACTTTCACTGCTGCTGTTACAGAAGAAATGTTACAGCTTGTCTTTGGAAACATGATTAGACAAATTGAATTGCGTATTGAACAACAGGCGGGATACTTTCAACATTTAATGTGAAAATTTGTAATTAAAAATGAAAATTCAATAAGTTAATAAGTTCTATTTCACTGAGTTTCATTTTAGTATATTCACTGCGGCATACGGCACGAACGGCTAATAATCATACGGAACTGCGGAGAGACTTTATGAACACCTCATATAAATACATACATGAAGGGCGTTTGGGGCCTGAAGATGGAACACTGAAATGCCGGAACTGGTAAGCAAAGTAAAATAAAATAACATCTCCAATACGTACGACGGTGTGGTGATCTTCCTTGATAAATGTTAAAACAGTTGTGGCCAGCTCGCCTCAGAAGGGAGTACAACGACTTTATGACATCCCGAAATAATCACATATACAACAACAGTTGCTGAGGATGGATAAAATACCAGATTTATGAGTTTGTCACAGCCGAATCAATGCACGCAACCAGGCCAGAGGGCACCCAAAGTCTTACTGATGATTGAGCTTATTCTGCGGAATGTTTTCAAATTTGACTCGATTTTGTAATCACATATCCTCCCAAACTCTGATTTCGCTTCCTTCTCGACTTCTGGGTCGTTCACTTCTTTTCGTCAGGGTGTGCGTTTGAAGGAAAACTTTGTGATTAATTGGATTCAAATTTGACCCGTGGCCTACATTTGTAAGAAATATGATACCGCTCCTGCATGCTAAATGCTACAACTTAGTGTATAGTCGTACCTTACATAAGAGGTATTGCACGTGCTCTCGCATTTGGATGAAATACTAGATTCGACTCTGGAGTGAGCTGCGATTTTTTTTTAAAGAACCGCACTCGCTTGATCTCTTTTAATTCAGTTTAATTTTCTGCTCCAGTTCCTCAACCATGTCGAGGGGAGAGTTGCACTGAAGGCCGTTCTCGACCTATCCACATGGGCAAGATTGGCATACGATAAATTTTCATGTTGAAATATCTCTTACACCAGATTGAAAATTGGTCCCTGCCCCATCATGCTAAATCGGTATTGCCAAATCTTGAGCCGTGGGTGAAATCTGCTCTTCTCAATACGAACATCTCACTAAGCCAAATGGAGCCTATCAGTTCACGGCAGCTAGCACCCCAACTAAGATGCAAGTGACGAAACTTAAATGGGACACTGCAGTAAATGGAGCCTGTTGCTCGTCAGTGGCTAGTGGCATCACAAGTTCCGCAGCTGACTGTCTCAACTTCTACTGAGGTGACGACAGTTATAGGACAGCGATTGCGTGCATACAGATGGCGGTAGTACCGCGTACACAAGGTAGAGAAGGGCGGTGCACTGGCGGAGTACTGATTGCCTCGTGTAGATTTTGATTTGTGAAACTGAAAATAAATTTGATTTGTGAAATCTTAAACATACCGCAGGTCTTCTACATTGCAAACCACGTCCCATCCTAAACCCATTCACATGCTTTGAGTATTAATGACAGTGACCAGCGGCCTTTTTCGTAGTCAGTGCTAGCAGACAAGCAATATGGCGTCAAATAACTGCATAAATCAATGTGGGACGTACGACTAACGAATCTGTTAGGACAATGTAGCGATATTTGGTGTTAATTTGCTACGGGAGCAGACGACCGGCGCGAGTGCCTTTGCTAAAAGCACTACATCGCCTTGAGCACCTCCCTTGGGCTCGTGACCATATCGGTTGGATCACAGACTGGAAATCCGTGCCCTGGTCAGATGAATGGCGATTTCAGTTGGTAAGAGCTGATGGTAGGGTCAGAGTCTGGCGCAGACCTCACGAAGCCGTGGACCCAAGTTGTCAAAAATAGTTCAAGTGACTGAGCACTATGGGCCTTAACATCGGAGGTCATCAGTCCCCTAGAACTTGGAACTATTTAAACCTAACTAACGTAAGAACATCACACACATTTATGCACGAGGCAGGATTCGAACCTGCAACCGTAGCAATGGCGCGGTTCCGGACTGAAGCGCCTAGAACCGTTCGGCCACCGCGGGCAGCCCCAAGTTGTCAATAAGGCACTGTGCAAACTGGTGGTGCCTACATAATGGTGTACGCTGTGTTAATCGTTAACATAGCCGGCCGAAGTGGCCGTGCGGTTAAAGGCGCTTCAGTCTGGAACCGCAAGACCGCTACGGTCGCGGGTTCGATTCCTGCCTCGGGCATGGATGTTTGTGATGTCCTTAGGTTAGTTAGGTTTAACTAGTTCTAAGTTCTAGGGGACTAATGACCTCAGCAGTTGAGTCCCATAGTGCTCAGAGCCATTTGAACCATTTTGAACCGTTAACATTTTGGCAGTTACGGACGGCTAGAGGGCAGAATGGCTCAATGTTACTGCAGGGGACTACCAACGACTTGTTGAGTCCCGGTGCGAATGCACTGACAGCCGTAAACAAATACACAGTATAATTTCTCCGATTAAATTCAGTATAAAGCTATAGTGACTTGATGAATTATGTTATTAACATTCAGTATTTTTCAGGATACGGTTCTATAAAATATTTAAGAACTTCAGGTAAATTCTGTGCGTGTCCGACGTTAAGAGGACTTGCTATCGAGAAAATTTCAGAAAGAATGTAATTTCCAAGAAGAAAGTAATAAACTAAAAAGGTAATTATTAATTGAGTTTATTTTTCAGGTAACATATTTCCACTTAGGTACGTACTTTAGACGTAATTTACTGCTCGCGATTACGTGATTCATACTTTGTGCTAATTACATGTACTGTGAAATTACTTGTGAAGCGACGTGCTTGCGTAAGTTAACTGATTTTGACAATGATTATTAATGAACTGGATTGTTACTTGTGTATATTATGCATCGCTTGGCTGCACTGCTTTTTCACTGATGTCATATTTTTTTATTATGTGCATGCTGTGCTTATTTATTTAAATTATAATTGTAACCTGATTAATTGTGCTGACTGTGGTTAGGTATGTAAGTTATACTTTGTGATTTATCTGCTTGCGCCTTCATGTTTACTTATTAAGATACGATGCTAATGACCTGTTTAGTACGTAAGATATATGTTTACTGCTATGCGCATGGATTGCACATTTACACATTTCTGCTTGTTGTCATAACTATACTTTAATTTGGTATATAGCAATGCTGATGTACAGTGTACGGACATGAAGTGTGGGTTACGATGTGGTATGGGTTACGGATTGTTCGCTTGGCGAAGCCTCGTTATAGAAATTGTGCTGCATCCACTTGTTGACATTCTGTTCACTACTGGTATATTTACTCGCTGTTGCTTGTTTTGCTTACGCTCAGTGCTTTATATTTTAACATAAGAAAATGAACTGCAGTAATTCGACGAGCGACTTTAGTACAAGAAACATCATAGAAGTCACATGAGCTGGAGGTTTTATGAAAGGTGTATAAATGTATGCCAATAGGAAGGAAGCTAACGACATGACATACCAACACAGTTATTACACTGCATTTTTCGTGAGCAATTGAAATAGGAAGTGACTCTTGACACAAGAAATACTCCACATGTTTGCTTCTGTTTGCCATAATTCTTGAAGTGGTGTACACACTGTGAAATATTAGGATCATTCACACTCCGTAATCGTACTTAATTACTGAGAGTTATTCGAACTAAGTCTGTTAGAGGTCATGTATGCATTCTTTGTTTATAATTCATAATGAGTAGAAGATTTTGGTCAGATGGATTACACAGAGGTTGTGTGTTGACAGTGTGTCTTCGGATTGTATGGGATGAGGAGATTTGCATTAGGATTTTATCTGTACTCGATCGAGGAGACTGACTAGAGGAAAGAGTTGTTATGGAAGTGAAATGATACTGGCAATAAGGTTTATATGTATCGACGTATTGAAGAGGTATTATGGAGGTATTGAGATTATATGAAGTTGATTGGAGTTTTGGTGTATAAGAGGTAAAATAAGTGAGGTGCATATTTTTTTTTTTTTTTTTTTTGTCTATATGGAACAAGGAGGATGAAGATAGCAGACTAGAACACTAAAATGGAAGGAAGATTGTCTACACACACTTTGTTAAATCACTAAGCAGTATGTACTTTTTTTTTGGAGAGAGGAAGTTGCATATCTTGGCACACTGACAGTTGTTCAGCAACCGTACATTTTGATCTGGCTTGGCAAACATTGGTCTTGACATGATGACTATGACGTTGACTTAACTATTATTGACTGTTATACATTGCTGTCACTACTACTTGATACACATGATGAACATGAAATTTTGACAGAAGTGGATTCACACAGTTAACACTATTCAATTACACAGTAGTACTTAATGTGGATGAAAGATGAGTGAGTGTGTTTTGTGTGTTTTCCTTTCCTAATCCTACCCACCTATCTCCTAAATATTATTTTATTTGTTTGTAGTGGCTTGCACTGACACCCATAACAACACTCTCCACTACCACATCTCACTCTGACTTCACGACAAGCAGTGTCCACCACAACTTCTCGGTAAGCACTGCTTGCCGCTACGTCTCAATAATCACTGCCAGTGGAGGCGGCGGAACAATACTCTCTGGCGCGATTTCTGGCGCTGTGGCTCAGTGTAGCCACCTTTCAAGGTCCGACACTATGTTAGGAGGTCCCCAACTGCTTTTGTCACCTCAGTCTACATCGGCCTAATGGATATGGAGACGACGGATAAAAATTCATTGACTTAAGATTGCTGTCCTTTGTAAGGGTACGTACAACGAGACTACGATTATAGGAAATAAAGTGAAACAGGAAATGAGGTGACTGTATCGACTTTGATTCGTTTATTTGAGAAGTTACGTAGTGGCCACAAAGTCCATCCCATTAATTAAATTAGCTATGAGTATGTGCAATACACTGGATGTGAATTTAAAACGCGGTTGACTTATATCTGTAAGCCGAACAAACGGCCTCATTCGCACACTCCAACTGCATTAGAAAAACCAATGTTTTGATTTGAGGCGCCTCGGAAAAATTCTGATACATCGAGGGTGAGGGGAACCTGTTGCAATACTGGAAGAAATGACTCGGGTAGTGTCTTGATACAGAGTCTTTATAAATACTTGTACTCAAGCGAGAAGTATATCAGATCTCGAACCAAGCCAACATCTCCCATAGACGCTCAATTTCAAAGCCAGAAGCGCCTTAACTTCAAATAAATCGTTATGATATTACATTCATTAAATAACAGTAATAAAAGTGCGATAACGTTTACTTTGTTTGTCATTAGCACTAATAGTTTAGGATAAAGTAATATAAGCTCTCTTTCCTTGATGAGCATGCAACACACTACAAAATTAATGTTTTAGCACACTTCCGACTCTGATAACAGTAGAAAGTTATAATTCTCACGAGCGGTCACGAACGATAAAATAAAACAGAGCTCAGTACATCGCGGACAGTTTACAGTTTTTCACACTCATTGCGGCAGACACGTCGCTCAAATCTCCAGTGCTCCCTACAGCCGAACACTTAACAAAAGCTACTGCTGAAACTATGCTGTCTGCGAATGCTCTGCCGATACTGCACTGGAGCGCCTCGGTTGTATAGTACCGAAGTTCGTTACAACTAAACTTATTATTACTGTCACGATTCATATTTCATAAATAAGACATTTAAGTTAATCATCTATAAAGATAGCAGTTTAAGAGGTAGTTTCCTTTTTAGAAAATACGTTTCACGCCTGTTGCTTCCCTCTTCTACCCATCTTTACATGTACGGGGCGTCATTCTTATGAGTCTATAGATGCAATTTCTCTAACGTTTCGGTAGAAATTTGCTATTTAGTTTTTTTAAATGCGTCGCTGGTGTTTATCCTAACAAATACTGCTCATCACGCTTTTCATGCGACGGCTCATGCCGACGGAAAGCGTCCGTTTGTTTCCAGTTGAAAACAAAACAATTTTTAAAACTTAAAGTTACGTTGCCATTCGATACAACATTCCATTGTCAGTCTAGTGCGATATCTGTTTTACCAGTGTGTATTAACAGAGAATGAAAAATGATCTGTACTCAAGTAGCGATACCACGGTTCTGGTCCACGTTGACTGCTACTGTCATTCGATACATCCGCTCAGTCGCTGTAGAAGTTCTGGTTATACTTCGTTTTCCTTTCCCTGTTAATACATAGTGATAAAACAAATATCGCGCTACACCAACACTGTAACACGATAACGAATGGTCAAGCAGAATCCCTGTTCCAAAATAATTTTGTATTTAACGGGAAACAAACCGACGCTTTCCATCAACACTGGGCGTCGCATGAGACTTTTGACCAGTATTCGTTCGGACTGCATCCAGCCACCGGAAAGACAAAATTTTAAAAAGCGCTCGAAACATCAGGAAAACAGCACCTGGTCTCTCTTCGGAGGGACACCCGATATCAACTGAAGTTCCATACCATGGTTCTGTCTCTGTGTTTGGGCTAATCTCAGGATCCACTGTAATATTTTTGGTACGGTTATCGCTAATAGATAGACTATGCACGAGGAATCAAATATTCCAGAGCTGTGTTGTTAAGAAGAACGGTGCAAGTTACTTTGAACACGCATGCATGCTTGAAGGAACATTGCATCGTTTTTCTTAACAACACACCCACTGCAGTCTAGTACTTTTTCACCGATACCAGGCACCTGATGTTCAATTAAAATGTCCTCCTCTCCGGGAATTATGTACTGTGTGTACAAGTTCATGCTGTGGCGCAGAGATGAGGACGTATGGCAGACTGGGGCACAGTGTGACTCATGCACTGATAGCCAAAGCAGTTAAGGCTCGCATAAGGCAGGAAATGCGACACAAATTTTCGTAGCCATCATTCCCTTATACAGATGAAGTTTGTTCGTATACACAGCTGCGAATACTTTCATGTAATACAGGAGGAAGGTTTGCGCATATAATTTATGATTATTTCCAGAATACTGGGTGAACTATGATGAATCAGTCCTGAAGCGCTGTGAAAACGATGCCATTGCCATCTAGCGGTGAATCGCAGTATGTTACACGGCCTGGCGATGTTTCGAACCAGGGGGTTCTTCTCACTAATTTTCTGTGACAAAAAGTGTTTTGTACGAATGCTGTGTGGCAAAGTTTGCTTCACAACAGTGCTGTGTGGTAGAGGGTGCTCTGTACAAATGTTGTGTGATAGAGCGTGCTTCATACCGTGACACACGGTGCTCCGTACAGACACTGCGTGGCAGAGGGTGCATTGTGATCATGTTGTGTGGCAGAGCATGCTTCGTACCGATGTTGCGTGGCAGAGCATGCTTCGTGCCAATGTTTCGTGCTGTAGAGTGCAACCTACTGATGTTGCACAGCAGAAATGTTTTGCAGGAATGTTATGTTGGAACAGTGGTCACACAGAAAATACAGCTGTGGCACTGGAGCTATGCATCCAGCAAGCGTTCACAGCTACGACATGAATTTTAGTTATAACGCTACAAAGTGATCTGTAAATAAATTTACCGCTATGCCGGACAAGTCCCTCTCTGTACATGCTTAGTGTTACCCAAATGGACCTAGAGTGGGCCGCTAGTTATTAATAACATAAATATTTAAATCTTTTTACAACTTTGGTTAACACACTGTGGCAATTAACACAAAAATTAAGTGACCAAATACGCCGAACTGTGTTTCAACGATCTTTCATCTCGTTCCTCAGTTTCACCATAGTAACGTGGCAAAAGAAGTTATTGGTAACCGATTTTAAAAAATTTTGTTTTACTATTATAAACGCAGAATAGTATAGAACCCCTGCGGAAACAGGTAATGGACGTGCCCCCACTATGCTGACTTCAGAACACGTCCTACTATGGAGAATTGCGTATCTAGCGCCGCTTGTTTAAACTATAAAATTGTTTATGGCTTGTAGCATGAAGAGTATTTAGCATATTGAAGCATGGCGCTCAAAAGTCGTACAGATAGTTTAATTGCATATACGACTTTTGCCACCTCATTTAAGCTAGCAGCACGTCAGGTCCTCACAGACTCGATTTGTTTAAGAAATTTCTGTTAATGTTGGTTATTAATACAGTAGTAACATGCATAGATTTCGCACGTAAATACAGCCCTAGTGACGATGAACTTGCTCGTTAATATGCTCGGTTTGGTAACTTCTAAATCGCTGTATCGCTAATGGAATGTGAAACACTAAATATGCAAACGTTTGGAGTATACATTTTATTTCAGTGAGCGTCATAGCCGAAATCCCACCGTGTGTTCACTGTCTTTCGCGCCTTGCTGTTACGTGGCTGCTAGGAGCCGACTATAAGCTCCGCCTCTTCTGACAGGCGCGAGGTTTTATAAACACGTGACCACAGCATTCGTTATCTGAATCTGCTGAACACAGAGAATACGCCATAACAAAACGCACTAAGCCAATTTCGGTAGGGTGTTATCCACTTCACTGTTTGGCCGCAAACACAGAAAAAATACAAGATCGTTAACAGACCCAATATTGATGGAGATAATATAGTCATAGGCCACTTTCGTTTTTCGTTTCAAGAACATAGTTTATGATGGATGACGTTAAGTTAATAGTGTCCAACCAGTGAACGTAAGTAACACACAGGCGGCAGTGATGCAGGGCCTAAATAACATCACCTAGGATTTATCCACTTTAATATGTGGTACACTACATTATAAATACTTTTAGTTTATGAATATAGTGCTGTATTTTGTTCAATACATGTTACAAAGTATTTGTGTTGTTGGTTTCACGCATGTTGGCGAAGATATGGGGAGAGCGTATGGGTACACTTAGCGAGTGTTGAGCGTCACATATCACCAGATACAAATTAGAGCTGGGCGACAGCGTTGGCCACAATAAGAAGCCAAAACGACACCAAATGTCCTGAAACGATCGGCATCTGACTGTACGTGTACTTGAATACTGTAGAACATGATGTATGATTGCAAAATTGTCTCCAGTCTCAATTTGAGTATTGTATCGAACACAGAATAGTTTTGTAAAGTCTGCTCACACGCCCTTCTATTTTTTTTTCTTTTTTAGGGCAATTACATGTACAACCTCTTCTGAGTAAATGATATTCAGCAGTTTTATTCACTTTTCGTCAACTGCTTTATGAACGTCATTCACTCCCATGCCTGTGTATTTAACGTAGGCCTGATATGTGCTTCAATATTTTGACCATATTTTAATTTGTATGAAAGCTATCAAAATTGGAATCTACATTTAAGGTCTAGAAATATGACGACAACGTAAATTAGCTAAAGAATAAGAGAGAGTTTATCAGAGGAAATGATACTACTATGCATTCCAAGCTGATGACAGATACACTCCTGGAAATGGAAAAAAGAACACATTGACACCGGTGTGTCAGACCCACCATACTTGCTCCCGACACTGCGAGAGGGCTGTACAAGCAATGATCACACGCACGGCACAGCGTACACACCAGGAACCGCGGTGTTGGCCGTCGAATGGCGCTAGCTGCGCAGCATTTGTGCACCGCCGCCGTCAGTGTCAGCCAGTTTGCCGTGGCATACGGAGCTCCATCGCAGTCTTTAACATTGGCAGCACGCCGCGACAGCGTGGACGTGAACCGTATGTGCAGTTGACGGACTTTGAGCGAGGGCGTACAGTGGGCATGCGGGAGGCCGGGTGGACGTACCGCCGAATTGCTCAACACATGGGGCGTGAGGTCTCCACAGTACATCGATGTTGTCGCCAGTGGTCGGCGGAAGGTTCAAGTGCCCGTCGACCTGGGACCGGACCGCAGCGACGCACGGATGCACGCCAAGACCGTAGGATCCTACGCAGTGCCGTAGGGGACCGCACCGCCACTTCCCAGCAAATTAGGGACACTGTTGCTCCTGGGGTATCGGCGAGGACCATTCGCAACCGTCTCCATGAAGCTGGGCTACGGTCCCGCACACCGTTAGGCCGTCTTCCGCTCACGCCCCAACATCGTGCAGCCCGCCTCCAGTGGTGTCGCGACAGGCGTGAATGGAGGGACGAATGGAGACGTGTCGTCTTCAGCGATGAGAGTCGCTTCTGCCTTGGTGCCAATGATGGTCGTATGCGTGTTTGGCGCCGTGCAGGTGAGCGCCACAATCAGGACTGCATACGACCGAGGCACACAGGGCCAACACCCGGCATCATGGTGTGGGGAGCGATCTCCTACACTGGCCGTACACCACTGGTGATCGTCGAGGGGACACTGAATAGTGCACGGTACATCCAAACCGTCATCGAACCCATCGTTCTACCATTCCTAGACCGGCAAGGGAACTTGCTGTTCCAACAGGACAATGCACGTCCGCATGTATCTCGTGCCACCCTACGTGCTCTAGAGGGTGTAAGTCAACTACCCTGGCCAGCAAGATCTCCGGATCTGTCCCCCATTGAGCATGTTTGGGACTGGATGAAGCGTCGTCTCACGCGGTCTGCACGTCCAGCACGAACGCTGGTCCAACTGAGGCGCCAGGTGGAAATGGCATGGCAAGCCGTTCCACAGGACTACATCCAGCATCTCTACGATCGTCTCCATGGGAGAATATCAGCCTGCATTGCTGCGAAAGGTGGATATACACTGCACTAGTGCCGACATTGTGCATGCTCTGTTGCCTGTGTCTATGTGCCTGTGGTTCTGTCAGTGTGATCATGTGATGTATCTGACCCCAGGAATGTGTCAATAAAGTTTCCCCTTCCTGGGACAATGAATTCACGGTGTTCTTATTTCAATTTCCAGGAGTGTATATCAGACCGAAACTGCTCTCATTAAATATTTAACGATAAAATTTTGATTCTACTTAATATGTTAATAGCTTTATTGACAGTCTTGTATGTTTGCCTTAGACATGGTCAATGATCATTAGGACGAAGGTGATAATTAACTGAAATTAAAGCAGTTACTGGAAGTTATAATTACAAGTTCCCCCTTTCCACAGATTTGTGTACGCTCTAATTAGCGGAATCGGAATAATAAATTTAAGTGATATATCAGCTATATTGAAAGCAATAGAGTTTCTGTATCTGACATATCAATTTGTACAACGTAGAATCTGCTTTGGCACCAAACTAAATAGTAGATGATGTTCATTCGCGGCTCTCTTTGTAAGAAGTGCGTTTTAAGTAAAATTTGAAGTACAGGACAAGTTTTATGCCGTGATTATGGGAAGGTACATTGTAACAAATATTATAAATTCAAGTTGCATTGAACCCAATTAATTTTGATGTCTCCAAGATGAACATAATGTATAGAAGCACGAAATTTATTACAGTGTTTAGAGCCTTTTGCTGCCTCTCTATCCATATTCACTTGACAGACCATGCATTGACTACAATGCAAGTAATATGTAATTCAGTTTCGTGGTCTCCTCTTTCTAATACTTCTAATACTTCTAATTACTTCCTTCACTGTGAGCATACCTACATATATTCGTCCAAAGCGACAGTTTCTCTTACCACAGAAATGATATCTGTAGCACACGAAGTTCTGCACAATTTATTTTTTATACTACGACTGACAAGGAAATTTTAGAAATGTAGTAAAATAAAAGCAACACTTACACAGTTTGTTAATACAGGGAGTTTCATGTATATCATAAAACAAAGTATAATATTTGTAAATAATATTTTGTCATGGAAAGGTAGATGCTTAGTGTGAGTTATGCAGTTATCCAAAGACTACACTAAATAAAATGGCCAATATTGGCATCATGACTAGTATTAGCTTTGTAATTCGTTTGACAGCTTCACATACTAGAAACGCCATTCCTGAAGTTCATAACAGTCAAATATCAGGATAAAGTAGAACCATTTAGGAAACTGCCGTGTCAGGCACCAGATGTTATCTTCAGATACTTAAGACTAAGATACAAATCATTAAATTGTCAAGAAGAAACGAGGTTCGACAAACAATTCCTAAGTGTATTTATGAATTAATTTCTATTACTTCAGTCAATTTTTACTAATATACTATTACCATGACCTGTTTTGGCGGCTTGCTGCTATCATCAGATTTATTACAGTTACACATAGACTTCCTATATATTCACGTGTATTTATGTCATGGTACATATTTAATAACATTATTACTAGGAGAATGTCATGGTTTTCCTTAGTTTTTTATTAATTAATTAATTTTCAATATTGGAGACATTTTTAAGGAAACTGATATTGTTACCTTCTAATTTCTGACTTAGTAACCTGTTACCACGTACAGTGCCACAAATCAAAATTTCTAATTTTGCATTTAACTCCATTTGGGGCCCCTTTCCAATCTTAATCATTGAAATTATTTCGTCATCATAGACATAAATCGTTGGAATTATGTAAATATATGAATGTGAAAGTGTTACACTGCGATGTGTTCAATACTGTGCTCTGTGTCCCAAAGAATAAAATACAAAAGTAAATAAATACAAATCACATAATGTACATGCTGAAACACCTTTCTGTGCAGGATTCTATTTCGATTAATAACCTCACTAACACACACACACACACACACGCACACACACTCACTCACACACACACACACACACACACACACACACACACACACACACACACACAAACACACAAACTCTAAGTACAGTAATTATCAGTGATGTATGCCAAAACCAATATCAAGACAAATACTTAAAAGCAACAAAACGTGTGTAGAAATATGAGGAAACTTCAAGAACTAGACAATAACATGCCAAAAAAGTAGTTGGTTGACATGTAGTTATATAATAGCAGAAAGGATGAAATGATCGTATCTGGGATAAATGTTGTGACTAAATAATCAACCAGAAAGATACAACATTTGAGGACAGGAAGAAAATTTATTGCGTAAATTTGTAAACCACAATTTTTCGACAAACCTTAACTATTCTACTATGAGACCTAAGCTATCACATATTAAAATAGCATTCACTGTATCAAAAATTAACAGTACTGAGCAAAACAATATGAGAGAAAAATTTGTGAATGCCAGGAATAAGCAAATTGTTAACCAGAAAATAGACAAAAATAATAAAATTCATAAGCATTTGCTAATGAAATCCAAAGCAAGTAAACCATTCACGGAACTATTGTGGTTACAGCTGACAAAGATCATTCAGCTGTTATCATGTATAAATCTGACTACAAAGGAAAAACATAATTTTTTCAAGATAATAATATTACTCAGAAAAAAACAAGCAGGAAAATTTAACAACTTATTTAAAAATACATGTAACAACTCTAATTTCTGCTTGCAGACAGGAAAAAGGAAAGTTGTATTGTTATGAGTCCAAGAGTTCCCTAATTAAAGAGCACAATTGAATGTGGCTGATTGTAAATTACAGAGGAACCCCTGGTAATATGTCGAATAACGACTTAAATAAGAAAATTAACAACAATGACACTTTTCTAATCCCTTCTTTCTGAAGAATGCCTCTGAACTGATTAGCCAGCAACTCAGACCGAACTGAAATACTCGAACTGAAAAACAGAAAAGAAAAGAGTGGAACATTTTCGTGATATTTTGTTACGAAGTTGGTTATGCTTTGGAGTTATATTCTGTGCATTTTCTTACGGATATTGTATAACTGACACTCAATGCATCTACCAATATATGACAGAGAATTATTTACACGCATTATAATTTGACATTTGTCTTACTATACATTTGTAACTCCTGCTGGTAAATAGTTTGTAAGCACTGCTCTTATTTTACTACATTTTTCCAACATTCTTACTGCGCAAAATATTTTCCGCATGCGTGAAGTGTGTACAACAAGTACTGGAAAATGGTGCCTGACGAGACTGGTCGCACAATTTAAAATAATTTGTACAGCGGCTTAACTTGTTACAAATGTAATTTCCACAGTTTATAGAATGTCGTGATACATTTAAGATAAAAGGAGACATTAAAATTAAATAACATACAGATCGAGAGAGTAATTTCAAAGATTATTTACTTTTCATAAACTAATGTGTCACCTACCAAAGATATTCATCCATTAGTCATTACGTGACTGATGATGTGGTATATTTTCAGCTTTCAGTTAGTCATTAAATTTGGGTCATCTCTAGATTTTGATGCAGTTGCCTGTTTTATCTGCGATGATACAGACGACAAACTGGAACGAAACGTCGTTAAACAGATTTACATACTAAAATTTTCTACCCTGCAGCTGTAACATAAGTCAAGATTGGCTGCGAAGGCAATGATTGTTACTTTGTACAGCACTGTGAATATTTAAATATATTTATATTGGAAACCCTATATTTTTCAGATAACTTAACAGAACCATTCATACGCACTATATACGTAATTGTAAACAATCACAGACGCACACTATCTGATCTGAAGTATGCTAACACACATTAGCGGATATTCATATGTGTGTACATCCTTCACGTTTATGTCGTCTTGAACTCTGTTCGGTACACTTCCACTGAGGTATCTGAAAGTCTGTGGAGGAACTGCAGCTCGTTCTTCCCCAAGAACCGGAACTAGAGAAGTTACAAATGTAGGGCACAGCGGTCTGGAGCGAAGTCGACATACTTTCTCATCACAAAGGAGTTGCATTGGGTTCGGGTTGGTGCTTTCGACAGGCTAAGTCCATTTCAGGAATATTATTCTCCACAAACCATTGCCTCCGAGGTGCTGCTTTATGACATGGTGCACTGACATTCGGAATCCTCTCTGAACTGTAGAACTGTGCGCAGTACACGGTGCTGTAAATTGTATTGATCTTTCCACAATCAGCGCGTTTTTACTCACAAGAAGACGATCTTACCCTAATCACGGAAAGACCCTCATGCCGTAACACCGCCTCGTTATTATTTCACTGTTGGCATTACACATGATGGCAGGTAACGATCTCCAGGTGTTCGCCAAACCCAAACCCTTCCATACGATTTTGCTGTAGGGTATAACGTGTTTCAACGCTCGCCCTTCACACATTTTCAATCATAAAGTAATCCACTACCCAGTATCCCCACTCGTTGCACTGTCTCAAGTATCGCTTATAACTGACTGCATGGAAGTGTGCTTATGAGGATCTACTCGACAATTGTATCTAATTCTTATTAACTTTCTATGCATAGTTATTGGCCTAGCTGGACTTCTAATAGCACTTTGGAACCCATAAGTGATTCCTTCCTCTGATTTTTTGAACTACCCTCCGCAGTGCTCAAAGGCCCCTGTCCGCCAGTACGTGCGGCCTTCTTGGTCTTGGTTTAGTTGTGACCATTCCTTTACGTTCCCACACTACTATCACATCACCAACAGTCGACTTGGGCCACTTTAGAAATGTTGAAATGTCCCTGATAAATTTGTTACACAGGTGATATGCAATGATTAGTACGCATTCGAAGTCACTGAACTCTCCTTAGCGACCCGTTTTGCTCACTGCTTCTCTGCTGACAACACAGAACTCGCTGCGTCCTTTTACACTTCCGGGTTCTCCTCTCGTAAGGTCTAGTTCCGTATCACACAGGGTTGTCGAGATATTTTTTTTATTACATAGTGTGTATCGGCGTGTACAGTGCGTGTGAATGGCTTTGTGTATTAAACCGGGGACCTAGAAACAACGGAAAGGCTTCGTCCCGCCATAGCCCTCAGCGGTCCACAACCTACAGCAGGCCACAGCAGTCCACCCACCCCACCACCGCCCCACACTGAAATCAGGGTTATTGTGCGGTTCGACCCCAGTAGATCACCATCCCTGGGAACGTCTCATACAGGTGAATCTAACCCCAAATATTTGTGTGGTAGAGAAATTATGGTGTACATATACGTGGAGGCAGGGTTTGCGCAGCAATCGCCAACATAGTGTAGCTGAGGCGGAATAAGGGGAACCAGCCCACATTCGCTGAGGTGGATGGAAAACCGCCTTAAAAACCATCCACAGGCTGGTTGGCACACCGGACCTCGACACTAATCCGCAAGGCGGTTTCGTGCTGGGGACCGGAACGCCTTCCCGCTCGGGAAGCAGCGCGTTAGACTGCGCGGCTAGCCGGGCGGGCTGTGAATGGCTTAGTTAACTCATCTGAGCTAAAATAGGATCCTAAAAATCTGTGTGAATATACAGTGTGCAATAGGGGCTTAACGACGTCAGCGTGAAATTATCGCGCAAAAGGAAAAAAGACTCGTGAATCAACACCACAAATGGTTCAAATGGCTCTGAGCACTATGGGACTTAACATCTGAGGCCATCAGTCCCCTAGAACTTAGAACTACTTAAACCTAACTAACCTAAGGACATAACACACATCCATGTCCGAGGCGGGATTCGAACCTGCAACAGTAGCAGTCGCGCGGTTCCCGACTGAAGCGCCTAGAACCGCTCTCAACACCATACATCATTCATTTGGCAATTTGTGAAAGAAAAGCAGCATGAAAATATAGACCCCTTATGTAAAGTAGAGGCGAAAACAAATTACTTGCCTGTCACACTTCATTCCATGTTACTGTAGAAAGCCGGTCTCCCTGCGCACATATTCTGCTGTGTTGTGATTCAGTTGGCGCGTGCCTCCTACATCGATCATTCCGGCAACAGGCGCCCGGCTGAATGGGCAAACACCGTGCAGCCGGAAGGGGAAGCGCCGCGCCTAAGATCGGGCTCCCGATAATGACAAGAAAACAAGCCGCGGCCGTCATGCTGTGAAAATAAGGAGCAGGGCTGCTCACGGAGAGGCTGTTGCAGATGCTGATCCTTCGCGTCGCTGTAGTCGGAACACGCGAGCCGCTCAGGCTGGACAGGCATCGAGGGAATTTCAAACAGCCGCCCTCCTCAGTCTCAGGGTTGTGTCACTCCCTCGAATCCCACATATCACAAAGTGAGGCGTTTATTTATCTCTCAGCTTGTTTTGATTCGGTAAAGATATTGATTAACTGTTTCCACTTTGACCAGTACAAATGGTTCAAATGGCTCTGAGCACTATGGGACTTAACTTCTGAGGTCATCAGTCCCCTAGAACTTAGAACTACTTAAACCTAACTAACCTAAGTACACCACACACATCTATGCCCGAGGCAGGATTCGAACCAGCGACCGTAGCGGTCGCGCAGTTCCATACTGTGGTGCCTATAACCGCTCGGCCACTTCGGCCGGCTCTTTGAGCGGTAGTTGCTGTTGTTTCATAATGTAGCAATTACGAGGGTCGTTTATTTCACACGAAACAATGCCTTTTCTTGTTTCCTGGATGTTTACATCCCGGTGAATACTCTGCAAATCGCATTTACGTATCTGACAGAGGGTCCTTCGAACCACAGACTATTGCTCTGCTGTTCCACTCTGTGACAACGCGTCAAAAAATGAACACGTAAACCTTTCCGTACGAGCTCGGATACCTCTTATTTCTCCCTATGTTGGTTGGTGGTGATAAAACATTTCCATATTCAGAGGAGGAAGTTGGTGGCTGATATTTGCATGGGGGCTTAATTAAAATAATATATGAATGCAATGCAAATACTTTTTAATTTTCTGTCGCTGTATGTCCGATTACGCTGTTTCGTAAACGGCTGGCCCTGACTAGTTTTTGTACGCAATCTGACTGCTTGTAACAACCACAAAGAATGAAATGAAAATTTCAGTTAATACAATTAATTAATTAAGTCCCCAGCAACTATAAAACCTACGAAACCAACAAAGCACAAGTGTAGCTGTTCTGTATGTGGTAGTATGACTCAACGCACATCTGGCACGGTTCTTCTTCAACAAGACAAGAATTTTTAAATACCAATTATACTGACGTGATAAAAGAAAATTACAAATACTATAATTGTGCAAGAAAACCAAAATTACACTCTAATACAAGAACACACGCCAGATGCTTTGTTGACTGAACCTGTAATGACACATTATTCAGGTCACTGAAAGAATAAAAGAATAAAAGAAAATACCTCCACATATATTGACGAAATGCACTCTGACCATTACAATATCTCCATTAGAACATCATCATCTCTCCCATCAAACCACTGCATAAAACATGGAACAACACTCTCCACTACCGCATCTCACTCTGACTTCAGCTACAAGCAGTGTCCACCACAACTTCTCGGCAAGAACTGCTTGCCGCTACGTCTCAATAATCACTGCCAGTGGAGGCGGCGGAACAATACTCTCTGGCGCGATTTCTGGCGCTGTGGCTCAGTGTAGCCACCTTTCATATGCCCTTCCTTCACGGGCTAGAATTTGATGGTATTTTTGCCAGCATTGGTGGTGAAAATACCACCAAATTCGTCAAAAAAAATACAGACAAAAATAAAAGATAATATTAATACGTAAGTATCATATAACTAGATAAAATTTTGGCTTTGCACTGACCTTACAATAAGCTAATATATAAAATACAGTAAGGAATACAAATTCTTTCATACATATGACTTTACATAATAGTTTACAGAAATATCATGTGGTTAAACAATTCAATCGATAGCGTCAGCAATGACGAATATGAGCAGGTAAGAGTCTTATAACTTTTCACAAACAGTAATACACAAAAAATCAGTTTATACAAATATTCACATAAAATGTTTTCATAACAAGTGGTTGACAGTTCCAGCAGTAGCACCCAGCAATGTTGAGTAGGTGCAGACACCATCAGGTGACATCATTTCAGTAGAAGCAGTCCATCAGTGGCACCCAGCATTGTGGAACAGGTGCAGACTCCAACAGGTGACATCATTTCAGTAGATGCAGTCCATCAGTGGCACCCAGCAATGTTTAGTAGGTGCAGACAGCAAGAAGTAACATCATTTCAGTAGAAGCAGTTCCATCTGTGGTACCCAGCAATGTTGAAGAGGTACAGACAGCAAGAAGTAACATCATTTCAGTAGAAGCAGCTCCATTTGTGGTACCCAGCAATGTTGAAGAGGTACACACAGCAACAAGTCACATTTCTCAGTAGAAGCAGTTCATCAATGGCACCCAGCAATGTTGAGTAGGTGCAAACAGCAACAGGTGACATCATCTCAGTAGAATCAGTCCATCAGTGGCACCCAGCAATGTTGAGTAGGTGCAGACAGCAAGAAGTAACATCATTTCAGTAGAAGCAGTTCCATCTGTGGTACCCAGCAATGTTGAAGAGGTACAGACAGCAAGAAGTAACATCATTTCGGTAGAAGCAGTTCCATTTGTGGTACCCAGCAATGTTGAAGAGGTACACACAGCAACAAGTCACATTTCTCAGTAGAAGCAGTTCATCAGTGGCACCCAGCATTGTTGAGTAGGTGCAGACACCGACAAATGACATCATTTCCATTGAAGTAGCTCCATCTGTGCACCTGGTATTGTTGAGTAGGTGCAGAGAGCAACAAGTAACATCATTTCAATAAAAGCAGTTCCATCAGTTGCACCCAGCAATGATGAGCAGGTGCAGAGAGCAGTCCATCATATTCACTATCACTGATCACACTGTTCCTCAGCAGAAATTAAACATGTCCTAGTGGCACCAATCATGTAGAAAAAGTACAAGTAACAGTCCATAATATTTACTATCACTGATCAGACAGTTCAAGCATGAACAATAGTTTGAATACACATACAAATGCTTTTACACTAAACATACAAATCATAACAAACACACAAATGATGTCAGATAATTGTCATATTAACTATTACAAATACACAAACATCAGTAAACCTATAATATTTATGGGTGTCAGTGCAAGCCACTACAAACAAATAAAATAATATTTAGGAGATAGGTGGGTAGGATTAGGAAAGGAAAACACACAAAACACACTCACTCATCTTTCATCCACATTAAGTACTACTGTGTAATTGAATAGTGTTAACTGTGTGAATCCACTTCTGTCAAAATTTCATGTTCATCATGTGTACAAGTAGTAGTGACAGCAATGTATAACAGTCAATAATAGTTAAGTCAACGTCATAGTCATCATGTCAAGACCAATGTTTGCCAAGCCAGATCAAAATGTACGGTTGCTGAACAACTGTCAGTGTGCCAAGATATGCAACTTCCTCTCTCCAAAAAAAAAGTACATACTGCTTAGTGATTTAACAAAGTGTGTGTAGACAATCTTCCTTCCATTTTAGTGTTCTATTCTGCTATCTTCATCCTCCTTGTTCCATATAGACCAACAACAACAACAAAAAATATGCACCTCACTTATTTTACTTCTTATACACCATAACTCCAATCAACTTCATATAATCTCAATACCTCCATAATACCTCTTCAATACGTCGATACATATAAACCTTATTGCCAGTATCATTTCACTTCCATAACAACTCTTTCCTCTAGTCAGTCTCCTCGATCGAGTACAGATAAAATCCTAATGCAAACCTCCTCATCCCATACAATCCGAAGACACACTGTCAACACACAACCTCTGTGTAATCCATCTGACCAAAATCTTCTACTCATTATGAATTATAAACAAAGAATGCATACATGACCTCTAACAGACTTAGTTCGAATAACTCTCAGTAATTAAGTACGATTACGGAGTGTGAATGATCCTAATATTTCACAGTGTGTACACCACTTCAAGAATTATGGCAAACAGAAGCAAACATGTGGAGTATTTCTTGTGTCAAGTGTCACTTCCTATTTCAATTGCTCACGAAAAAATGCAGTGTAATAACTGTGTTGGTATGTCATGTCGTTAGCTTCCTTCCTATTGGCATACATTTATACAGCTTTCATAAAACCTCCAGCTCATGTGACTTCTATGAAGTTTCTTGTACTAATGTCGTTCGTCGAATTATAGCAGTTCATTTTCTTATCTTAAAAATATAAGGCACTGAGCGTAAGCAAGGCAAGCAATAGCGAGTAAATATACCAGTAGTGAACAGAATGTCAACAAGTGGATGCAGCACAATTTCTATAACGAGGCTTCGCCAAGCGAACAATCCATAACCCATACCACATCGTAACCCACACTCCATGTCCGTACACTGTACATCAGCATTGCTATATACCAAATTAAAGTATAGTTATGACAACAAGCAGAAATGTGTAAATGTGCAATCCATATGCATAGCAGTAAACATATATCTTACGTACTAAACAGGTCATTAGCATCGTATCTTAATAAGTAAACATGAAGGCGCAAGCAGATAAATCACAAACTATAACTTACATACCTAACCACATCAGCACAATTAATCAGGTGACAATTATAATTTAAATAAATAAGCACAGCAGGCACATAATAAAAAAAAATATAACATCAGTGAAAAAGCAGTGCAGCCAAGCGATGTATAATATACACAAGTAACAATCCAGTACATTAATAATCTTTGTCAAAATCAGTTAACGTACGCAAGCACGTCGCTTCACAAGTAATTTCATTGAACATGTAATTAGCACAAAGTATGAATCACGTAATCGCAAGCAGCAAATTACGTCTAAAGTACGTACCTAACTGGAAATATGTTACCTGAAAAATAAACTCAATTAATAATTACCTTTTTAGTTTATTACTTTCTTCTTCGAAATGACATTTTTCCTGAAATTTTCTCGATAGCAAGTCGTCTTAACGTCGGACACGCACAGAATTTACCTGAAGTTCTTAAATATTTTATAGAACCGTATCCTGAAAAATACTGAATGTTAATAACAGAATTCATCAAGTCACTATAGCTTTATACTGAATTTAGTCGGAGAAATCAGACTGTGTATTTATTTACGGCTGTCAGTGCATTCGCACTGAGCGCTCGATCAGCTGTAGGCGCGTGACGTAGGAAGTGATTGTTTGCGGTCAACGACAGCCCTGTGCGGCGCGCAGACTTGACTGTTGCTTTGAGTATATGCCGCCGCCAAAACACAGCGCCACAGCGCGGTATCCTTGTACTCTCCGTGTGTTTACATACAACTGTTAGTTTCTCAAAAGTATGTCATTCTACAAAAATTTTTCAAAAGTATATTATTCCACAAAAATTTTAACGTTAGATATATGATGTATTCCTTTAGAGCGTCGTGATTTAAGAGTTTCTACTTCGACAGTGTTATCATGAATAATTTTGCGAATTCTATATGGACCATTATAAAGCAAAAAAAATTTCCGACACAAGCCTTTTCCTTTGTGAGACAAACGATGTGCCTTAATTAACACCTTCTGACCAACTGACAAGATTTTTAAACGACCAGGACGCTTAGCTGATTTCTCTCTTCTAGCAGCCGCAGATGCAATATTTTGTAGAGCCAGGTTGACAACTTCAGAATGCCGCAGTTTCCGTGTAGGCGGAAAAGGAACGATTTCAGAAATGCGATTTGTCGGTGCTTTGTTTTTTAATATCAGTATAGGTGGTAAAGAAGTTGAGTCGTTAGGAAGTTCATTCAGAATGTTTTGAAAAATATGAAGATACTGATCCCAAGTTCTGTGATTCTGATGACAATAAAGACGACACAATTTATTGATTTCCTTCATCCATCTCTCTGAAGCGCTAGATTGAGGGTGAAAAAGTGAAATGAGAATTGGTTTAATTTTACGACGCTGTAGAGTACGAAGCCAAATTTTAGAACGAAACTGTGATCCATTATCTGATATAACCTTATCAACATGACCCACTTCTTTAAGAAAATGGTTAATGAAAGCATTAGATACTGAACGAGCTGTTGCTTTGTGTAACGGTGTAAAACACACATATTTTGATGTCAACTCCACTGCTACGAAAATGTACGCAAAACCATTAGTAGATCGAACCACTGGACCGAACAAATCAACTGCAGCCATGTCCTTTCATTTTGCTGGAATGATAGGAAACAACGGTGCTCTGTGAGAAACTGTCGGCGGCTTAGCCTTTTGACATAATTTGCATTTGGCAAGAACAAATCGAATACGTTTTTCCATATTATTGAAGTAGCAATTTTCTCGTAATTTATGAAAGCATTTTCTGGGACCAAAGTGTGCATAACTGAAATGCGTATACCAAATCAATTTATTGACCCACTCATCAGGAATACAAACTAACCAAACAGAGTTGTCGACAGATTTTCGTTTAAAAAGAACTTTCCAGATAGATCGAACGAGGTGTGGCAAAATTGTCCAATCTAACAAAGCGTCTAAGAAAATTGCAGACACCAAGAAAACTACGAACATCACGTTTTGTGGTAGGAACAGCATAATTACGAATAGCATCTAATTTTTCTGGATCAGGAAGAATACCTTCTGTAGAAATAATGTGAGCGAGAAATCTCACCTGAGAACGACCAAATTCAGATTTTTCTAAGTTCACTGTAATGCCAACTCTTGCAAAGATACGTAACAATGAATCCAAAATTTTGTTGTGCTTACTCCAAGAATTTTTAGCAATAAGAATGTCGTCGACATAAGAAGTAATATTGTCACGAAGATAAACAGGTAAAATTTCATTTAAACTACGAATGAATGCTGCTGAAAATACAGTAAGTCCAAACGGTAATTTCCAAAACTGGTAACAGTTACCAAAGGCTAAAAAGGCAGTATATTTTCTACAATCAGGGTGGAGTTCTATTTGCCAAAAACTTGCGCGCATGTCAATCGTCGATAAAACTTTAATTCCATGGAAATGTTGAAGAAGTTCATCTAAATTTTGTGGGCGGTCAGTTTCAGGAATGATGATATTATTTATCTGTCTGGAATCCAGAACCAGACGAATTGATCCATCCTTTTTAAGAACAACGTGTAATGGGCTAGTATAAGGACTGACTGCAGGCTCAATAATGCCCTGATCTAACATGTACTGAAGTTCATTCTTAACCTTGTCTCTGTAAGCCAAAGGAATAGCGTACATTTTTCCGCGAAATGGTGTGTGTTCTTTTACTTTAAATAAATATTGTAAGCCTTGTATAGTTCCCGTGTGATGACTAAATACTGTAGCATGTGAAGTCAAAATGTGGTGCAGCTCTTCTCTTGCAACGTCATCTGGCACTTCAGCTTTCTTAACCTTTTCATTAATTAATTCTTCGCTATTAATTATATCATCCATAGCGTCTCTGTATCTATTGTCATTGTCATGAATAAACACATTGTCGTCATAATGCTCAACGAAAACATCAGAAGTAAGAAACCTTAAACATTTTGTATCTGACTCAGATCTTGTTAAACACTCGAAAAATTTCAAACATTTCGGCATTCCGGCAATAGTCAAATTCACACTTCCTTCTTTAAAGTTCAAAATTGCCTTATGTGCGTTAAGAAACTCCATACCTAATATAATTTGTGTACTGAGTAATGGAACAATAATAAAATTAGCAGAAAATTCGTATCCTTGACAATTGAAATTTAGGTTGGTCTGTTGTTTAACTTCTACACCCTTTCCAGAAATCGCTCCTCGAATTGTAGTTTTAGAAATAGGTAACACAGGACAGGCAATAGTTCTTTCACATATACGAAGAACTGATTCACTAATGACATTCAATGGGCTCCCAGAATCTAAAACTGCAGTGAAGTTATTCTTACCCACACATACTTCAATAACAGGATGTAAAAATGCGTCTACATTATTTTCCTTTTCGTCTAACAAAATGTCTCTCATGTCTTCCAGGCGTACGTAGTGTAAAGTCGTAGTGTCATTACTTTCAGAACCGTCTATATTGCTGCCAGAAGCCGAAGCTGCAAGTCATTGTCGATTGTTTGCGTCACGTCTTTGAGTATTCGCGTCATTCCGCGGATCCATTTCTACGATTTGCACTTGTCTCTCTGAAGTTCTGTCACGTGGAGGATGCCAATTAGCTCTCTCCTGTCTGTTAGATACAAATTCTTGGTTGTGTCTGTTATTAAAATTTCTGTTTTCCTGTCTGTCTGCATAACTACTTCTTGTGTAATTTCGACTGTCACTTCTGAAATTATTGTTGTATCTACTACCCTGGTTATTTCTGTAGTAAGAATTTCTATTACTGTATGAATAATTTCTGTCTTGATGATACCGATTACTGTTTCCGTATGATTGATCATTCCGGAAGGAATTACCGTTATTATAATTGTCTGTATAATTTCTGTTAGAACGTCTGTTATTGTCATAAGGCTGGTATCTATTGTCCTGTCTGTTACGTCTGTCATTCTCAAAGTTCCCCATATAACGCCCGTTCCGATCACTATCCCTTTTCTCTGAAAATCTATTGTAATTACTGTTACTGAAAAAGTTACAAGAAGTGCCGTCATCGTTGTCATACTCAAGTTCTTGCAACAAAGTCTTAAAGGTCTCCATGTCGTCTTTACATCTTCCGGCTAAAGCAATTTGTCTTATGGATTGTGGCAGCTTAGTTAAACAAATGCGAATTAATTCAGTCGGGCTATAAGGATTGGAAAGGAACTGATTCTTTCGAATCATGTCTTCAAAATATTCCGCTGGCGTGCGGAACTCAGACTGTTTGAAATTACGCTGCATAATAAGACTGTGTTTGACTCTGTCTTGCGTGTTTTCGGACCAATATGCCGATAGAAATGCATGATAAAAATCATTTAGGCTATTACAATCTCTAATGAGTGCGCGCATCCGCGTCGCCGGTTCGTTTTCTAAATATCCACACATAAATTCCAGTTTGTGACTTAGTGGCCAATTTGGTGGGAGTGCGTACATAAATTGATCTAACCATGAACATGGATGTATGTCATTCTTAGAATTGCGGAAGATCTTAAATTTCCGAACAGTCAAAAAGTGTTTATAGTCAAAGTTTTCGCCTCGTGGCGACAAAGACCTACCGCGTCTGTTCCAGTCCGAATGTCGATTATTGTCAAGTTCGCGCGCCTGGCGCTCTCTTGTTGCATCCCGTAAATGAAATAAATTACTTTCTTCAAAGCCCTCTGCTACCTGTGATTCTAAATTTCTTCTGCTATATTTTCCTACGATTTCGCCTTCAATTTGCTTGACTTGCTTTCGTAATGCCTCAACTTCCCTTTTAACGCGTTCATTAAATTTTCCCTGATTTTCAACATGCTTATTTATGTTCTGGTACTCTTCGGTTTCTGAAAATGGCAATGGAGCTGTGTCATCTGAATCTCTGTCCCCATTTAAGCTAAGACTTGTCAATTTATCTGAAATCTCCTCAACTCTTTCCGATAAGTCACCAATTTGTTCTTTCTGTTTATTTACGTCTTCCGTAAGTGTCGCGACTCGCGTTTCGGTATGGTCACATTTAGTAGTTAACTGTTCATACTGTTGTGTTAGGTTATTTATTCTGTCATTTGGTACGGATTCCTCGATTCTTTCAAGTATTTCTTCCTTATCGTGTGCACATTGTAAATTTAATTCTGAAAATTTCTGTACTATCACTCGATCTCTTTCCTCCTGTTCTCTATCCTGTTCCCTTTGTCTAATCTCTACTGCCATTAATCTATTATTGTGAGAATTCAAAATCGGTTGTACTTCTTCTCTGATTTCTTTCTTTAATTCATCTTTCATATTTTTGAAACATGTCCCTATTCGTGAGTCTAACTGTGTTTCCATTGTTCCCATCTGTGTTTTTAATTCAGATCGAAACTGCTCCATTGTTCCCTTATCTGTTTTTAATTCAGATCGTAACTGTGATCCCATTGTTCCCATCTCAGTTTTAATTGTTACTATTTGTGAGTCTAACCGTGTTGCCACTGTTTTTAATTCAGATCCCAAATTTAATATTGCACTCATCAACTGCTCCGTGTTAAGTTGTTCGAAATTCTTTTCGCCCCTAACATTTCCCACAAAACTAACTTCCTTCTGCATAGCCATAAAGCTATCTGTATTCGATACTATTCCAGAATCTTCTGTCGTTAATCTCGGGTTCTGTGAATTTTCTGATTGAGAAAATATTTGAAATGGTTCCGGACTATTTTCCCGACTTATTACATTGTTTTTCACTTCATTATCCATCACACTGTTCTCCTGTGTTGGCGAGTTCGCCATGTTAACAATTTCGTCATTCTCACTATTCATCATTTTTGCCTTTTTCAATGATCGCGTAATCATTTACAAAATATACAAAACTCGTCACTATATGAAAATTGCACACAATGACACTTTATCTCCAACAATACCATTCACACGAAATATTTCCCTCAAACACGATTAATCGAACAATTGAAATAATTGCGCTAAAGTGTCAAACGCGTATACAAGGCAATAAAAATTAAATTTTGAAAAATACCATTAGAAGAATGCCAATTACCAAATCTACACATGCAAAATAGACTACAATTACTAAACTACAAATTACTACAACAATACTACTGTCTACTATTTTTACAATCAGAAGATTCCAAGGGACGATCCGAAGCAGCGGTCGCCACGTGCATGGGGGCTTAATTAAAATAATATATGAATGCAATGCAAATACTTTTTAATTTTCTGTCGCTGTATGTCCGATTACGCTGTTTCGTAAACGGCTGGCCCTGACTAGTTTTTGTACGCAGTCTGACTGCTTGTAACAACCACAAAGAATGAAATGAAAATTTCAGTTAATACAATTAATTAATTAAGTCCCCAGCAACTATAAAACCTACGAAACCAACAAAGCACAAGTGTAGCTGTTCTGTATGTGGTAGTATGACTCAACGCACATCTGGCACGGTTCTTCTTCAACAAGACAAGAATTTTTAAATACCAATTATACTGACGTGATAAAAGAAAATTACAAATACTATAATTGTGCAAGAAAACCAAAATTACACTCTAATACAAGAACACACGCCAGATGCTTTGTTGACTGAACTTGTAATGACACATTATTCAGGTCACTGAAAGAATAAAAGAATAAAAGAAAATACCTCCACATATATTGACGAAATGCACTCTGACCATTACAATATCTCCATTAGAACATCATCATCTCTCCCATCAAACCACTGCATAAAACATGGAACAACACTCTCCACTACCGCATCTCACTCTGACTTCAGCTACAAGCAGTGTCCACCACAACTTCTCGGCAAGAACTGCTTGCCGCTACGTCTCAATAATCACTGCCAGTGGAGGCGGCGGAACAATACTCTCTGGCGCGATTTCTGGCGCTGTGGCTCAGTGTAGCCACCTTTCAAATTTTGTGGAAAGATCACGCCGCAACGAAAAACGCTTTTATTTTAATGATGGCCACACCAACTCTTTATCGTGCCCGTGACACTTTTTTCACACTTTCGCGATAATGCAAAACGAACTGCCCTTCTCTGAAATTTTTCGATGTTTTCCGCCAATCTTATGTGGTAAAGAGCCCATACCACACAGTAATATTGTAGCAGAGTACAGACA
The DNA here is from genome assembly GCF_023864275.1 of Schistocerca cancellata. Lineage (NCBI taxonomy): Eukaryota > Metazoa > Arthropoda > Insecta > Orthoptera > Acrididae > Schistocerca > Schistocerca cancellata. The sequence goes on along the minus strand of NC_064634.1, from coordinate 284,793,164 downwards.
AGCGTAGTGAAGGCTGTATCTTTAGTAGGCCTGTTGCGTCGTCTAAGTGCTCTGCCAATAAAATTGTCTTTGGTTCTATTCTATATTTTGTATGTGATCTCCTTAACTCAAGTTTTCTGTAATTGTACCTCCTAGCTATTTAGTTGAATTGACAGCGTTTACATTTGTGTGATGTAACGCATTTCTTTTCATTCGTATGTGGCTGGTCACATACTTTTCTTATTCCGAGACAACTGCCCCTTATCTCCCGATACAGATATATGTAAATCATATTGCAGTCTGTTTTCTTCTTCTAACGACTTTACTACGCAGACTGTTACAGCATCATCTGCAAACAATCTAGGTGGGCTGCTCAGATAGTGTCCTAAATCGTTTATATCGATAATAAATTATAAAGGGCCTATAACACATCCTTACGGAATGCCGGATATCATGTCTGTTTCGCTGGATGATTTTCCATCATTACTACTCACTGCGACCTTGCTCCTAGTAAATCACTAATCAAATCGCACAGTTGAAACCATATCTCATAGGCACTCAATTTGATTAGAAGTACCTTGCGAGGAACGATATCAAAAGCATTCTGGAAATATAGAAGTATGTAATCGATAGCACTCATTTCTTCGTGCAATATATACAGCTATGTGTGTTTCAGAAGAACGACATTTTGTACGTTCGTGGTGACTATGTGTCAACACACCGTTACCTTTGAGGTAATTCATAATGTTAAAAAACAGTATATCTTCCAAAATCGTATTACCAATAGATGTCACTGATACTAGTCTGTAATTCATCCGAATACTCCAATTTTATTCCTTCAGCATTAGTGTGATCTGGTGCAACTTTCCAGTCGTTAGGTAGGGTCTGTCGTCGAGTGAGTGGTCGTATATGATTGCTAAGTATGGCGCTAGGTGTCAGCATAGTTTGAAAGGTACCTAAATGGTGTACTATCTGAACCAGAAGAAATGGCTCTGAGCACTATGGGACTCAACTTCTGAGGTCATCAGTCCCCTAGAACTTAGAACTACTTAATCCTCACTAACCTAAGGACATCACACACATCCATGCCCGAGGCAGGATTCGAACCTGCGACCGCAGCGGACTCGCGGTTCCAGACTGTAGCGCCTAGAACCGCTTGGACACTCCGGCCGGCGGACCAGAAGACATGCCCTTATTAAGATTCCTATCACATCAAAGGCATGCTTACTACTGTCTGAGTAGAAACAACAATATTGCAGAGGGTCTAAAATTTTTCTTGACAAATGAATTTCTAATAGTTTCGATTATTATTTCATAAATGAATCCAGAAATAAACATAATAAACAGTACTATATTGCGCAATTAATAACAGAATTTTTAAGTGCGCCAAATAATTCGTAACTGCAAATGTTTCTAGAAGAGTACTTTTAAATGTACATTTAACTAGTACTTATCGATTATAACACCCAAAACAAAGTAATTCCTTCTCCGAATTTTTGGCTTGAAATATAACATATTGTGTATAAAATTATGTGAAAGTCTTCAGATAAATTTGACATGTCCAAAACTCGAAAAATGATAATGGTATCGACTACTACTGTTGAGAAAATGTAATGCTAGAGGAGGATGTTCCGTTTCAAATTACTCTTGCTTAGAGCAGTTCTTTACTCTAGTCCTGGAGTATTTACCTAGTCTTGTTTTACACACGTTCTGGATTAGCTGTGCTGCTCTTTATGCACACAAAACAACTAAATGCGAGCTAATTTTTCATATCTAAAATCAAAGTATACCTGAAAAAACTTTTACAAATTAATAGCACTACGACACAAATAATGCATGAATGACGTACAGTAAATCAACTTTGACATACTGTAACGTAGCAAGTTATTACGAGATGACATTCGTTGCAGTTAGGCGCGCAGCCGTTTCCTACGGTGGCTGCAGGACGGCTATGTTTCTTTTTTTTTTTTTCTTTTTTTTCTTTCGCTTTGCTCACAGCACAGCTGACGCTGCCTGCCGTAAGAACTGCATAGCGTAACATTCAGTCGATCCGAAGATTCATACCGTCTACGAATCTAAATAATCCATATTAGTTATTATCCTATTTTGTTCAATTCTGGTACACAGCCTTTTGTTATTAATGGAATGATGCTGTTAAAATTTCAGACTTTTATTTATTTTAGTTCCGGAGATAGAGAAAATTACCTAAAAAGTCCTTATACCGACGCTTGTTTTTTAAAGCCACGTCAGGAATAAATACGATTGAATTTCATTATCATTTGAAGCCATTCCAAATTTATCAGTGCATAAAATCAATTAATTATAATTTTCTTTTCAAAACTATAGTCACTGTGCATTACATAAAACAGAACTCGGGTAAACTTATTATTTGATTATATGTTGTTCTGTGAGTGCTTAAGAATGATTTAGAGAGTGTATGTGGGACATACGTTAAAACTTAATATGTAATTTTTCATAAAACCTTGTTCAAATGGATCGTGGGAAAGTTATGGTGCAACCATGACTCGGATGACGTGTGTCGGAGTGAGCTTGCTTTTGTATAAAAGCAGCCAGAATGAAAGTTAGAGACGGAATAAGTTTATTTATCAATTTGGAGAATAATTCGTACTTCGCTTATTTTGATTAAACGATGTATTAGGAACTGAAGTTTTAATGAGGTTAATTACTATCAGATTATTGATTGGATAAGGCAAGTTTTGCCGCGAGAATGATCTGGAAGGAATATTCTGATTTGTCGTTTAGATCAACACACAATCAGAATTAAGCTGTTCCCCCGCCAATGTAGTGGAGTGGGTAGTGTGTAGAATAGTTCGAGAGAGTCGCTTGCTAACGGGCCTACGGATAACACCATGTTAGATAGCTCCGTACAAATAGTGAGTTAATTGCGCTTCGAATACCTCGTGGCTCAAGCGACTGGAGTTACGAACGTTTTAATGAAAGCGTGGTGTTTCTAAATTAAATAGTTGGAGAATTATGAACGTGTGAACGTTTTAGTCATAGTAACAATTCTTCATGGCATGTTTCGTGCTCTGTACAGAATACTTTGGAGATCACTTCTTTAGAAGAAGACCACTGAAACGACCGAATGTTTAACTCGCGAATAGTTGTGGGTCGGTACCTGGTAGAACGTGAAAATTAGTCGGGTCGGACTTGCAAAAATTCTGGCTGCTTTTCGAGTGAAACTATGTTGCCCAGTCAGTGAACATTGAATGATAGAGCGTTACCATATTAAATACGGACTTGACAGACATTTCATGTGTTTCCATATGAATAAAAAGCACATTCAATCTAATTTCAAATGCTTTCTGCAAGTAGACTGCATCCTGCGAATGCCCGATTTTTTAAATATGAACTTTCAGCAACTGACTTTCAACTAGAGTTATGCGGCCTCTGTGTGGTAGGTATTAGGTGGTGGTTTCATCAACGCTGCTTTACACTGCCTAGCACGTATCTGATTCTACAGAGTGAAGGGACAATGAAAATAAGCATATCGAGGTAGGTGGATTTTCGATAAGTGGTAGAGGGAACGCAGACGACCGACACCGCCCCGCCGCAATACGTCCCAGAATATGCCTGATCCATGCAGACTTTGGAACCACACTACGTGACCGATATAGTCTTCGAGTATCTTCTTCCTCGATGAAGCATTTTACTGCTGTACAAGTGGGGAGCTCCGTATGGTGCATATTCAACGCTTTTCTTTTCGTACATCAAAACTTCTTTTGGTCATTCATCTCTACAGTAATCTTCCTGTTGTCGTTTTAAATCACTCTGAAATGTTTATATTTTCCTTCACCTCTGTCCGCGACGCTGCCCCACTAGCTAAAGTCTTTTATATTTAGTCCTTGGTGCCTTCAAAAAACCACCACACATCGACACTCAGTTTTGACATATCCACAATTTTATTATTTTCGCTTTACAAACCTTTATTCTCAGAAAAGGCACTTCTGTACACGTAATTCTCGAATCTCTGTAGTCTTTAGCGTATCCGCTCCCTTGTCCGACACATAAAGTACACTACCTAACAAAAAAAGTGAAGCACCAGATGACGTCAACATAACGTCGTACATGTACACATCATCGGAGTTTTGTAAATGATCATATTAGGTTAATCTAAACTAACTGATTAATAATCTATGAAAAGAAATAGATAGGCATGTGACATGTGCAAGTCTGAGTCGGTCCAGGAAGAGTGATAAGGCTACCACTCACGATAAACAACAAGTCTGAGTTCCAATCCCAGTCCGGCATATAGTGCATTAATTTATTGTGGCCAGGGGGTCCCATCAGGTAGACCGGTCACCTGATGCTAGACTTTTTAGGTGACACACCTCAGCGACTTGCGTGTCGAAGGGGATGAGATGATGACGATGATGATGATGATGATGATGATAATGATAACAGCACCCAGTCCCTGAGCGGAGAAAAATCTTCGACCTAGCCGGTACTCGAATCCTTGTCCCTTTGCATGGCATTCTGCCACACTGGCCACTAACCTATCGAGGCGGACAGAACAAGTAATGTACTTCTTCTGACACCCTGTTTCACCCTACGACTTTTGTCGGAGACTGGCAGCAGCCCGACTTCGGTATTACCGACTCAAGCATAGACTGCCATTAATACCATAACACAAATGAGTGCGTTTAGAGTGGTGCTGTTACTAGAAATCATGGACGGTTAATGAACTGTGTGGCAGTGAGTTCAGCAATGAACCGCAGTTCTGCACTCTCCCAGAGACCATTGTTATCGAATGCATCGGTGTCCTACCGTTTTATAGAGATATTGTTACTTTACTCCTGGTGTCATGGCGTGAGGAGCTAGCGGGTATGATCCGAAATGACGGCTCGTAGTGACTGAGAGACCTCAACACCTGTACGTCACGGACATCCTGCGTCGTCAGGTGTTAGGCAACAGTGTCGGGATACCATTTCGCAATAGCACAACACTCGTCCATTCGTCACACGTGTCTCTATCAACAGTCTTCGTGATGCTGAAGTACCCCCATGGGCAGCTAGGTCTCCAGATCCGTCTTAGAAAGAAGATGTGTTGCCCTGGCTCGGATTTCAACTCTGTCCCACGGCCAGTATAGAAGGTACCCGGGATCAGTCCATCGTATGTGGACCAGAGAGGATACAATGGCTTTAAACGTCCTTCTCAACTGAAACAGCATATGCCTCCAGGCCAGGGAGGATGTAACTTCACACTGATAAGGAACTCATATTGCCAAGTCCCTTACAAATTCGATACATATAGACTACGAACGGCAGTCTGTTTCTAAGGCACAATACTCAAAATGTCTGGGTGTGTGCATTGATGAGAAATTGAATTGGAAGAAACATTTCGATTATCTGCTGAAACTGTCAGGTTGAGCTGCTTATGCTTTTAGGGTTGTTGCAAATTTTGGTGATAAACATATCAGTAAATTAGCCTACTATACCTATTTTCATTCACTGCTTTCATATGGCATCATATTTTGTGGGAATTCGTCATTAAGAGAGAAAGTATTCATTGTAAAAAAGCGTGTAATCAGAATAATAGCTGGAGCCCACCCAAGATCACCTTGCAGACATTTATTTAAGGAACTCGGGATATTCACAGTACCTTCGCAATACATATATTCACTTACGAAATTTTTCATTAATAATCCATCCCATTTCAAAAATAACAGCCAAATGCATTACCATAACACTAGAAGAAAGGGTGATATTCACTATTCTGGATTAAACCTCACTTTGGCACAGAAAGGGGTGAATTACGCTGTCACAAAAATCTTTCGTCATTTGCCAAATAGTATTAAAAGTCTCATAGGTAGGCAGCCAACATTTACAAGCAACTTAAAAGAATTTCTGAGTCACAACACCTTCTACTCAACAGATGAATTCTTAGATATGAAGTAGTAACTGTAAAACAAAAAGAATTTAAGAATTTATTAATTAGTGTAAAGAAACCTTAAGTTAAAGTGACACGTTCCACATCATTACGAAACGTTGTATTCATGATCTATGGAACAAGCATTAATGTATGTATGTATGTATGAGTCGACTTTGTAATCACTAAATTTGGTATTACATATCCTCTCAAACCGACAAGTTACATTTCATTTCCTTCTCCCTTTCCTGGTGCTTCATTTAGTTATTTATTTATTTATTTTTGAGACTGCGTACATTAGAACAAAGTATTTGTCTTAGTCTATTGTAGCAATTTTCCTGTATTTTCCCTGTTGGCTAGTGGTTTCGGTAAACACCATCCTCATTCCATCTTCTGTCATGCAATCGTTACGCTCACTTTCCAAGTAGGTGCGTCAAAAGTAGGTGTTTTTGACAGACCAGCGATCGTGACGGCTGCATGCCAGGGCTGGCACGAGGATAGTACGGTGTACCGAAACTACTAGCCATTAGCTAATATAGACGGAAACTGCAACTATAAACTAAAACACACACCTTTTTCTAAGTGTATTGGTCACTGTTCCTACAGGCAGTACATAAGGAATATGTAATATATTGGGCCGCACAGCGTCAGTATTCTTGTTCTGTCGTTGGTTTAATACCCGCCGCGAGGGATTAACCGAGCGGTCTTAGGCGCTGCAGTCATGGACTGTACGGCTGGTCCTGGCGGAGGTTCGAGTCCTCCCTCGGGCATGGGTGTGTGTGTTTCTCCTTAGGTTAATTTAGGTTAAGTAGTGTGTAAGCTTAGGGACTGGTGACCTTGGCAGTTAAGTCCCATAAGATTTCACACACATTTAAATTTGGTTTAATACCTGTCTCATCCGTTTCTCATCATATCCTGGACAGTGCTAGACGACGGAGAGAGCATCCTAGTCGGAAGATTCGATTTATTCTCCACTCAATTTGATCTGCTCACTAGCTGCACTCAAGGCAAGAGAGTCCACCTCCAGGTGTGCACTGACTGTTCGTTGAGATCTGTGGTAGTACCGGATGTATCAGAATCCACTGACCAGCTCTAAGAGGACTTTATTAATCCCCCATTCGGATCTTCGGCAGAGAACTGCCAAAGGGTAGGTGACGATGAAAAAGAGATAAAATAAACAGACGACTCGATAGCATTCTATCAGTCGGGGAATGGAATAACAGTAGTCTGAAATTAAGGAGAAAGCAGTAAAATCTGAAAAGGAAAACGATATAGACCGATCTAGATGGTATTGGGGGTCAGTGAAGTGAAATGGAAAGAAAATAAGGATTTCCGGTCAGACAAATACAGGGTAATATCAACAGGGGCAGTAAATGGAATAGCGGGAGTACGACGGTTCGGTAATACGGTTGTCCTCATCAGATGCAACAGCATACCAACGCTGACAGCAATAGTTCAGGTACACATTCCGACGTTGAAATCAGGCGATGAAGAGTTAGAGAAAGTATATGAGGATATTGAACGGGTAATTCAGTATGAACAGGCAGCTGAAATTCTAATAATCGTGGGGGGATTGGAGCGGGGTTGTAAGGGTAGGAACACAAGATAGGTTTGTGGAAGGATATGGGTTTGACAGTAGTAGGAGAAAGAGAAATTGAGTTCTGCAATAAATTTCGGATGGTGATATTGGATACTCTGTTCAAGAGGAGGAGGAGGAGGAGGAGGTGGTGGTGGTGGAGGTATATTTGGAAAAGATCCGAAGACTCTAAGAAGATTCCAGCTGGATTCGATCATTGTCAGAGATTCCTAAATCAGATATTTGATTGTGAGGGGTATCCAGTTACAGATATAGACTCAGATGACAATTCAGTAATGAGGAGCAGTAGACTATAGTGTAAGAGAATCGTCCGAAAGAATCAGTGTGGAAGGAAGTAGTAAAACTTAAATAGTGAAGAATGACGAGAGGCGTTTGGCATTCGCCTAGGGAGTGGATGGTGAGATAAGGAACACCAGAATAGTGAGTTCAATTGAAAGGGCAATCACACATAAGAGTCAGATGAATATTGGTACGAGGAAAGTAAATGAGAAAAACATTGCGTAACAGATGAAATACCTGAACTAATCAGCGATAAAAGGAAGAACAAAAAAGACCCGAATACAGAAATACAAATCACATAGGAATTAAAGAAACACCACATTCAGGGCAGTTAAGGCGAAATGGCTGTAGGAAAGAGACAGCCAAGGAGAAATGGCTACAAGAAATATGTGAAGAAATCGAAAAACAAAAGATTGCAGGAAGGACGGCTTCAGAATATAGAAAAGTCAAAACGAACTTCAGTCAAATTAAAAGGAGGGATGATAAGTTTAAAAGTAGAATTGTAATTCCACTTTAAGCTCAGAACTGAGAGTGGGTAGGTGGAAAGAGTAAATTGAAAGCTTGAACTAGGGGGAAGACTTCTCTGATGACGTGATAGCAGAAGGAATTAGAATCGATATGGATGACATAGAGGATCTTCTATAGAATGAGAATTTAAACGAGCTCTGGAAGACTTGAGATCAAACTAGCAGAAGGGATAGGTAAAATTCCACAGTAGCTTCTAAAGTCATTGGTGGAAGTGACAACTAAACGACTATTCAAGTTGTGTTATCGAGTCTATGAGACTGACGAGGTACCATCGCACTTTCGGAAAAGTATCATCCACACAGTCTCGCAGATAGTAAGGTTCGATAAGTGCGAGAGCTATCACACAATCAGCTTAACAGCTCATAAATACAGGCTGCTGAAAGTAATCTATAGAAGAAAGGAAAAGAAAGTTGAGGATCTGCTGGATGAGGATTATTTTGGCTTTGGGGTAGGTAAAGGCACCGGAGACGCCGTTCTGACCTGATATTGCGTCTGACAGTGAAAGCAAGACTAAATGAAAATAAAGACACCCTCATTCCTCGAGCTAGAAAAACAGCAGAGAAGGTTGAAACACGACGTCAGCCAACAGAACGCTCACTAGGACGACACTACGACAGGAGCGCCACTTACACGAAGATAATATATGCGCCGCTCCTGCTAGCCTCGCCCGCACTACAAGAGCCGCAATAGAAGACGATCCGTGGTCCGAACGATTTAGCACTGACCGGTGATCCACATTAATTGCTTGCATGGAAGTTGTATATATCGAAGGACACTGATTATTTGCATGTCGCCAATTGCTTGCAACACCTCTTTGTATGAAGGTAAAGTTCAGTATTGCCAATTTAACTTACTGCAATAAACTCCATTAATAAGATTTGCTTGAATTGTTGTCTAGCCATCCGAGAAAATAGCTTCCTAGGCACCCTATATTAACGAGTGGGCAGCATCCCGCAGTAGGAGTAAAGTAAAGGAAAAGACAGGTAATATACAATAAGTACAGAAACCAAAGGAAAAAATAAAATTGGAAGATCACGAATGAAGCTCCCGGATTAAAAGCCCCTGGTGTTCAATCTCTACACCTATCATTCAATGACGGAAATAAAAGAAAGGTCTAGGAGTGGGAGTAACGTTCAGGGTGAAAGGATATCAATAATAAGATTCATTGATGACATTGCTATCGTCGGTGAACGTGAAAAACAATTACATGATCTGTTGGATGGAATGAACCGACTAAGGAGTATCGAATATGGTTTGAGAGTAAATCAGGAAAAGAACGAAAGTAGTGAGAGTAGCAAAAATGAGAACAGCGAGAAACGTAATGTTAAATTGGTTATCACGAAGTAGAGAAAGTAAAGGAATTCTACTATCTTATAAGTCAACTTACCCGTGACGGACGAAGCAAGGAGCACATAAAATGCAGACTAGCACAGTCAAATTGTGCATTTCTTGTCAAGAGAAGTCTACTACTAAAAACATAGGTCTTAACCTGAGGAAAAAATTTGAGAAGATGTACGTTTTGAGCACAGCATTGTTGGAATCATGGACAGTAGGAAAACCGAAATAGAAGAGAATCAAAGTGCTAGAGATATGGTGCTACAGAAGAGTACTGAGAATTAAGTGGATGTTAAGGTAAAGAATGTGGAGTTTCTCCGTAGTATTGGCGAAGAAACGAACATACATGAAACAATGAGGTGAAGAAGGGACAGGAAGATGATTGGTGTGCTATGACATCAGGGAATAACCTCTGTGATATTGGAGGGCGCTGTAAAGGGGAAAAACTGTAGTGGAAGGCAGACACTGGAATACTTCCAACAAATAGCTGAGGATGCAGTGCGCAAATGCTACTCTGAGGCGAAAAGGTTAGCGCAGGACAGGAATTCATGGCGTGCTGCATCAAACCAGTTAGAAGACCGATCATTATTTTTAAAAATAAATTTAAATTTGATTCGTCACACAAAAAATGTAGTGGGGAAGACGAACCAAGGACTGCGTTTATTGCAGAACACTTAGGACTAAAGAGCTTGTCTAAACTACGTTTGTCAGTCGTCTTAATCATCAAAAGAAGTTTCTCCCCTAGAACGTAAAAAATGTTGCTGACTCTGTTCTAAATAAAGAGAAATGGCCATAGTAATAAAACAAATATCTCACATGGAATCGTGTTTATTTTTACAACGTGCTTTCGAGAGTGGACTTCCGAACACTTAAGTCTGAGTTGTAGAGTATTCATGTAGCTGTAGGTGTAATGCGTTAAACGTGACGTTCTTGCACAGTCTGGCGTGTTAGATACCAATCACATCTTCCTCAGTTGATAACAACCGAACTACTGAAGAACTGACAATCATTGAACCTGTGTGAGACTCTGATTCCATGAATTAAAAAACGCAATTTGAATACAATCACATAACCAGAGATGTTGATATCAAAAATCAAATCAACGAAAAAGTTAAGAAAGAAATCTTATGCTTTATTAAATATACAAAGTCATTTTTTGGTCCCAACGTTAATACTTTAGTTGCTAGGAGATATTTCTTTTATAGTTAGCCCTTTGCAATTTTTGATCTAACGTAAACTGAATTTCCCATTCATGACTGTCGAAACATGACAACATTAAATGGGAAAAATTGTCTGATGTTCTCCAAAATTATATTTATTTTGTCAGGAATCGGCTTTCGGTTTCTTAGGCCACCGTCAGGTGCAGTAATGTAGGAAAGTGTTTCCTATTTGACATTATTTGAATTGCATCCTTACTTTATATTTCTTCTGTATCTGCTCTACTCTCGAAACAGCAAAATTTTTGCAGCTGTTCTATAGAATCTAGTCTTTTAGGCGTTCAGCATGACCACCTAGGGCACACACCATTATCTCCGTACTCTTTTCATTTATGTGTGCATCACAGCAATGAGACCGTACTCGTTCCTCTTGATTAAGCAATCGGCATAGCCGCTATTCACTTTAAGCGACAATTTCACTTGTTCAGCAAAACGCATCCTTCTGATCATCTGTTCGGGACAAATAACTTTCACATCGAGGTAGTTCTTTTTTTCCACTTTCGTCTCTTCTACATACATTTTAGATATCAGTGGTAACAATGATCAACCCCGCTTCGCGCCGTACCTGATTTTAGTCTCATGTAGCGTTCCGCTAGTGCCGACTATTCAGATTTGTTTCGTTTAGTCAGAATGGATTATCCTTCCATCGCTGTAGCTGATACGAAACTGCCTAAGAATCTCCAAGTGTGATCAAAAAGCTTCGCCAAACCATTCTATTTTCCCTACTATTCTTTGACAAAACACTCTTATTCGTACGATCTTCTGTACAGTCTTCATTCCACCACGTAAACCAATAGCTATACACTCAAAAAGAGCGTATGAATGAATTACATATATTGTCATTCCGTAGAGCTAACTTTTCCATATTTACAACAGATATTTATAATTATTTGTTATTACCAACCATGAGTTAATGAATAGGCGGTACACTTTTTACGGACCAAGTGAAATGTTATTATACAGGCTGTTTCATTCAATGAGTGTGACGACGCACGTCAACAAACATGAACAGAATTTTGTACTGAGAAGAAGAGTGGAAATGAGTGGGCGGATTTTTCCTGAATGCACGAAAATTGACAGGCGCGGGCATTCATCGACAAAATTGACAGGAATTCAGCTGCGAGGCAAGCGATGTATCAAAGATCCGTACGTGAGCGCGAATACTCATTGCAGGGTGTGAAAAGGTTTGCAATGGAGAGCCAAGCAGGCAAACATCGATGGGCTAAGCTTTTTATGGAAAGGTAGGACACGGCCATCGGGTAGAATAAATGATGCGAGATTAAGACCTTTCGTTTGCGTGCAGTGAATTGAGTGAAAGAAATCTTCAATAACTGCCCACCGCTACAGGTAGCAGATTTACGTTCTATGAGCATAAATGCGCGTGTTTCGCATTACTGGTACCTATACATGTCAGCAGCGGGCGTGAGTTTATAGAAAAATAGTCAATAGCAACAGAACTACAGTAAGCTCACCTCACATCTGATAGTACTATAAAAATCAGCCGGACAGAGGCGGCACAGTAGTTAGCAGAGTGGAGTGACTTTCGGGTGGACGACGGTTCAAATCCACGTCCATCCACACGGATTTCGGTTTTCCGTGATTTCCTTAAATCGCTCAACGAAAATGCCACAATGGTTCCTTTGAAAACGGCACGGCCGATTTGCTTGCCCACCCTTTGTGTAATCCGAGCTAGCGGTCTGCCTCTAATGATGACGCTGCCGACTTGACGTTACACTGTAATATTCCTTCCTTCTTTCTATAAGCATCAAAACAAGATGAATTTATTGGTAGTTACTATGGTAAAGCTTATACCGTGACTCGGTACCGATCTGCATAATGCGTAGTAAGCGAGTAACTTCAGCTACGACCTAACGTCTGACACAACACCTACAAACATAATTGTACTATATTTTCTTTTTTTTTTTGTCGCCAATATTGCAATCGGTGTAGTGATCTAAATATCTCACACTTGCTCTGGTGTCTACCATTTCACATACATTTTATTTCTCTAGTGAACACGCTTTTGGACGGCCGCGGTAGCCGAATGGTTCTAGGCGCTTCAGTCTGGAACCACGCGACTGCTACGGTCGCAGGTTCGAATCCTGCTTTGGGCATGGATGTGTGTGATCTCCTTAGGCTAGTTAGGTTTAAGTATTTCTAAGTTCTATAGTACTGATGACCTCAGATGTTAAGTCCCATAGTGCTCAGAGCCATTTTAAGACGTTTTTGTTTTGTAATTTAGCGGTTAACTGCAGGAAACGAAGTATCAGTACTAGGCTTAAAAAAGTCGATATTCTTTATAAGACTGAAAACCGTATGAATGCATATTATTTTTAGAAGTGGCCCAGTAACGTCAGATTGAAAAAGGCGTTGTTAACGCGCTGCCCGAAAGAAAACGTCCGAAGCTAGAAAACGATCAGTACTTAAGATGGGAGGTGTAATGTTGCTGTCGTCGCTAGACATCTTGTAACTTCTCGTGAGAAGAATATTATGATGCACTCGTTAAATTGCTCATCGGTCTGAGGATATCATTCACAAGGTCCGCTGGCGACATTAATGTACACAGTGATTGCGAGGAAGCATGACGGGACTTTTCCAAGGGGAGAAAAATAGACTGTGTACAAAAAATCTGACTGAAGGTGAAGCAAAGAAAGACGACAGTAATGAGGAGTAGCAGAACTGTGAATATCTATGAATTAAGCCTTAAAATTTGGGACTCTTCGACAGACGAACTAAAGGAATCCTGGTATCTGGAAAACAAAAGAACACTTGATGGACGAAATAAGGAGACTACAGGAAGCCAGGTAGCATAGGCAAGAGTAGTGTAAAACATCAGCCTTGAGGAAGAAGTATCTGGCAAATATGCTTGGGAGCACAGTTTTGTAAGTGATTCATGGACTGAGGGAAATCGAGAAAGAAGAGAACTGAAGGGTTTGAGATGCGATGTCACAGACGGATGATGAAAATTAAAAACTATGATAAGGTAAGGTGTCCACAGACTCAGCGAGGAAAACATCTCGAACCAAGGCAAAGAAGGGGTAGGACATTAGGATACTGGTTAAGACGTCAGGAAATAAGGTGCTGGAATGGCACACACGGGTTCCCAAGTAGATGCCGTGTTTCTTGACTTCCGCAAGGCGTTCGATACAGTTTCCCCACAGTCGTTTAATGAACAAAGTAACAGCATATGGACTATCACACCAACTGTGTGATTGGATTGAAGAGTTCCTAGATATCAGAACGCAGCATGTCATTCTCAATGGAGTGAAGTCTTCAAAAGTAAGAGTGGTTTCAGGTGTACCACAGGGGAGTGTCGTAGGACCGTTGCTATTCAGAATATATGTATAAATGACCTTGTGGATGACATCGGAAGTTCACTGGGGCTATTTGCGGATGATGCTGTAGTATATCGAGAGGTTGTAACAATGGAAAATTGTACTGAAATGCAGGAGGATCTGCAACGAATTGACGCATGGTGCAGGGAATGACAGCTGAAACTCAATGTAGGCAAGTGTAATGTGCTGCGAATACACAGAAAGGACGATCCTTTATCATTTAGCTACAATATAGCAGGTCAGCAACTGGAAGCAGTTAATTCCATAAATTACCTGGGAATAGGCATCAGGAGTGATTTAAAATGGAATGACCACATAAAATTAATCGTCGGTAAATCGGATGCCAGTCTAAGATTCATTGGAAGAATCCCAAGGAAATGCAGTCCGAATACAAAAGGAAGTAAGTTACAGTACACTTGTTCGCCCACTGCTTGAATACTGCTCACCAGTTTGGGATCCGTACCAGATAGTTAATAAGAGAAATAGAGAAGATCCAACCGAGAGCAGCCCGCATCGTTACAGGATCATTTAGTAGTCGCGAAAGCATTACGGAAATGATAGATAAACTCCAGTGCAAGACTCTGCATGAGAGGCGCTCAGTAGCTCGGTACGGGCTTTTGCTGAAGTTTAGAGAACATACCTTCACCGAGGTGTCAAGCAATATATTGCTCCCTCCTACGTATATCTTGTGAAGAGCCCATGAGGATAAAATCAGAGAGATTAGAGCCTACACAAAGGCATAATCGACAATCTTTCTTTCCACGAACAATACAAGACTGGAATAGAAGGGAGATCCGATACAGGTACTCCTCCGCCGCACACCGTCAGGTGGCTTCGGAGTATCGGTGTAGATGTAGATGTAGATGTAGAATGGCCATTACGAATGTAGACACTTCAAGGTCACACCCACTTCCTTCAGTCCTCACAAATGCAGAATCAGGGGCAGCTCTACTCTGTACGGTGTGCGTAAAAACAATCGAGAACAACTAAAATTGTCGTACCGAATGTACTGATGTTTTAGACTGATGTGGCTCTCATTGAAAAAGCCAAGAATAATATAAATTTCTCTCAAGTTTATAAGACAGCAAAAAGTCTTGTATTTCCGAGTCTACTGTATTCCTTATTAGCAGTAACATCGGCAGAATCTCTAGATGTGAGCACATGTTTTGATTCTCCAAGAAAGGGATGTAAAAAAGAATCGAAATCTAAGGAAATTGACGATTTTAACAAAAAATTGGTATGTGGAAATGTACGTACATATTATGGCATTGTAGAGTATTAGACAGAGAGATCTCCTCGAAAATATTAATTGTTCTGGCACAGAGACCTCCGTTTTTTGTCTTCTGCGCTCACTTGGTTTTTGATTCAGAAAGTGTAATGATGGACGAAAATTCTAATGCAAGGTAGAGGCAGTGCAATAGCAAGAACTAAATTCTCTCTGTAATGCAATTATTGCGTACTGAGGCCAATAGTCTTCTAGTATACTTCGATAAACCTTGAGTTTCACATAACCCTACGCACAAATTCAATTTGCTCTACTTCAACGGAAATATTGTCGTGAAAATACCTACAGCACACTTTTCTGTACTGTATATCGCCGATTTTGGAGGTGGGTGCAGTGTCGAAGGGTCAGTAAGAGCAACAAGAAAAAATTTTCGGTAGGTAATAATGTTCTCGGCCGCACTATGGGAAGCCGTCGGAACTAGTGGCGGCGACATCCAAATCGTCGCGCGCTGTTGCACACGTGGTTTCTCGTAAATCAAACGCGTTCATGAGTGACACCATAGACTAATGATGTCTGAGATGGTACTAAAATTAATTATACAGCTTTATTAACAATTTTCTCTCTGTAAGTTTCCACAAGATCCAACAGAAGTCAAATTCATCGGCGATGACATTTTTCGTTACACTGGAGGAAGAGTTTCGCACAGCTTATAGTATTTTACTTTTGATCTCGAACACTCTCATGTTTTCGCAGTAAAATGTGTATCACTTGCTTCTATAATTTTTGAGAACGCTCATAAATTTTCGTTTTAGTTCAAATGTTTCAGTGGTTCCATTTTTCCACTGGTTGAAGTAAATATTATTTGTCTTCAAAATTTCTTGTAATGTTAGTTTTTATTTTTTTCGTAGCATCTGGCATGATTTTTCTTTTGAAAACTACTCCTTCATATTCTAGACTTAAGAAAGGTATGTCCAATATTTTTCTTCGGATTTTTTGCAAACATTTGATATTTTCACTGACTGACAACGCTGTAAGATTGTGATATGACCATGAGGTGCCTATTTTCGTGTCGGCCGATATAGGGGGAACGGATGAACAGTGAGCTACGAGATACCTATGCCGGCACCAGCATTGTCCTCTGTCGTCAGATACGTCAGATATAATCACCTATCCTGCTATAGAGGGCGGACAAACCTCCGATCTCCACGTCACATGATGACGCATCGACGCCCATCACCGTATCTCTTGCTTCAACTGCTATCTGTAAATGCTTACAACAGCAGAACGCGAACAGCCGAGCCGCTCCACTGTCTCTGGAAGCTCTTCCCCTGGCGCTGGACCATGACTATGTCACTGTATTTCCCGATATGCTGCCTTGTCGTCCCTAGAATGATTCCTTGTTCACCTTCCTTCTGCTTATATAGTTTCCATACCGCATCACTTACCCGAAGTCCCACCAGGCGTGGATAATGTTTGTGCTCATCAGTGCATATCGATTCCGTTAAATACTATTACCTGTTACTTCAGTAGTACTATCAGCCACTGGTCCGATAACCAATCTTTACAAACGGCAGAACTGACATTACAGTGTATCACTACTCTTCAGAATTTTTTCTTTATTTTAACACACAAATTGTGATGACACCCCAAATCCTTTATCTATGTACAGTTGCTCAGACGGACTGTAATTGTGCTGTAGTTGTACGAAGTGTTTAGAGTTGCACATTCAATTACACCGATCGAGGAAACCGTTTCGTCTCAGGTATTCATATCAGACACCTATATCAATACAACACGTCATCTGTAGCTCTCGGTCCATTGTGATTTAAGGAGAAACTACACAAGTGTGACGTTGAACGATATATGCCATAATGAAACTCGAAAGAAATTCCTTACAGGACTGAAATCCACTAAAGATGTTCTCTTGATAAATCCTCGCTAAACGAGTAACACAACGGAGGTAATAGAAAGAAAAGCTGAACGTTTTGTAAGCAGTTTTTGTGGGACAGAGCGCTTCAAAAATACTCGACAAGTGGGAGACCCTACAATTTAGTAGCTATCCATTGCGGAGAGCCTTATTCTGCCCTTGAGATAGAAAAGCATCTGACCACAAATCCACACGCATTTATAAAGCATCGCTAATTCGTATCTCAGTTTGCACATCTCTCGCGCGATATCCTGCGAACCACGGATAACGAACAACAGGCAGACTACGTATTCCTAGGTTTCAGAGAACCGTTCGACACACTACGCCACTGCAAACTGTTAACGAAGGTAATTTCATACTGAAATGATTGTCAGCTAAGTGAGTCGCTCGAAGACTTCTTCAGTAATACAACTCAGAACGTCTTTAGAGACAAGGAGCGCCCCACGGATGTGCGAAAGTATCCGGTGGATAGTGTGAGCAGCAATGTATGGGAAAGTGTAATGGTGGGATGACTGTAGGAGAATACAGGATGATTTAGACCGAACCTCTATTGAGTGCGATGAACGGCCGTTTGCTCTAAATGTATAGAAATGTAAGTTAAAACACATAACTTTGAAAACAATCGTGTAATGTTCGACTACGTTGATAATGGCGTGTTACGTGACACAGTCACGCCGATCAAATATGTACGCATAACGCTAGAAAGCGATATGAGATGGAACAAGCACCTAACATCGTCGACTTCGGCTTACTGCAAGAATTCTAGGAAAGTAGAGCCCACCTATTAACGAGACCAAGTTTAGAACACTATTGCGACCCATTGTTGAATACTGCTCGAATGCCTGGGATCCCGACTGGATTGCGTTGAAGCAAGAGATCGAAGAAATTTGGTAGTGTGCCGCTAGAATTGTAATCAGTAGGTTCGATTAACACGCCTTCTCTCTGTTCTGTGAGCACAAAAGGGAATTCCTGGAGGAAAGACGAAGATATTCAGGATAAAAACTATTCACAATGTTAAATGAACTGTGGAACGATTCCACTGCCACCAACGTAGATTTCTCTTAAGAACAATCAAGACAAAGTAAGAGAAATCAGGTCTCGTACGGAGGCATATGCACAGCCTTTTCTTCTCTCGAGTGGAACAGGAAAGGTTATGACTAATAGCGATATAAAGTACCCTCCACCATGCACTCTGTGGTGGCTTGTGGAATACGTATGTAGATGTAGAAGTCTTAGGAAGACTCGTACCACTTCGAACCAAGAAACCTACTGCTTCCTTTCCCCCCTTAATGGAAATGATGGTGAACTAGGAATATTCGGGCGAGCAACAATATTTCCGCGATTGGAACAGGAGAAAACAAGAAAATGAGAATAGGATCACGAAGTGCCTTGCGTCCTACACTATATGCCGTTTCGTGGACTAGTGATGCAGAGGTACAGATAACTGTAATGGTTGGTTTTTTGCCAAGAGGCAATTAGAAATTGTTGCAACAGCGAAATCACGTACGGAAATATCAAGATTTATATAGAGTACGGTTATCATGATTTACTCAGTCCGTGGTTTACTTAAGTAATTTTAGCCCGATTCTAATATTGGTGTTCTGCAAAGATCACAGGTAATCACCTAATTACTGTGGAATAGAACAAATTTTCTATCTACCTTTCCAAGATGTTCATCAACACTATAAAATGTCTTCATTCCATAAAAACACTTTTCCTGTTATAAGGTAATGTCTATTACGTTAATTAAATGGTACCAATTCTTTTATGAATGTAGCGTAGGACAAGATGGTGAGGTGAGAATGAGGCGGCAAACGTGCCTGCGGACTGCTAATCGCAAGAGCGTTGTAAATGTCCGTATCGCTTACCGTTGCGTAACTCGAGTCAGAGTCCGTGCTGCTGCGCGTAAAAGTGCAGAATTTTAAAACTCCACAGGCTGGCCGAAAGCCGCCAAGCCCAAAGCAACCTCTTCCACGCTCCGCCGAGACAAGGGGACCTCAACCTTGTTTGCACTTAAACGATCCAAACGCCCAAATTCCATAGGATAGGCCAGAACAACTTTACCTCGTTCAAGAACGAGGCCAAATTTGATGTCCAGCAAATGAAGCTGAAATTGCAAGGAGTCATCGATGGTATACCGTGTGGTGGGTGACATGCGGGGCAGGATAGCTAATTACTAGCTGGCTACAGCCAGGGTAGCAATAATGATTTCAGGACTCATCGTATACTTAGGGTACTTAAGCTTGATGTACAATCGGCATGTTATACTCACGTCAGAGCGATGGAATAAACGCAGACTTAAGACCTCGCAATTGCCTTCTATTTCCTGAAAGAATTCTACTTTCTTGTTCATATTACGTCCAGACACTGTGGTGGTGACCTGTTGGAGTTGTGGACGTTAATGTGTTCAGTTTTCAGGAACGTGGTTTCGTGTGAATTCGTTGCGTCATGGAAAGCAGAAAAAAGTGATGAATTCATCGAGGAAGTACGGGAGGTCGTGTTTCCCGCATCCGAAATCAACGTTGTAAGTAAAAAACCTCATAACGACGTACTATCCCTTTGAAACAAACGTATATTATTCTGCGCCATTCATTCAGTGTACTGTATAACTCTGGGCGACGTGACTGATCGACAGGTATTTAATAATAAGGTATTGCCGAATAAGCAAAAGGAATAAGTCACACTATGAAAATTACAGAGCAGACGTAAATTCACTCTTAAAGTGACTGAATGGAAAGTTAAAAAATAAAGAAGTATAGCATGTCCATTTGTAAGTGATAATTTTATACCGTAGAGCGTACATTTGCCCTGTAACGCAGAGTCTTTGTTAATATCTAGTCATAGTATCCCAAATAACACACGTTCATTGTGTAAACGTAATCGTATTTTATAATATACTCATCAAAGAGTTTGTTGGTATTAATAGTTTTCCTACCGGACTACCGTTAATTGAGCACAATATCTGAAACGATAAGATTATCAATCATACTTCAACATTCCGTATATGAGTTTACCGTCACTTTGCAGCCAGGGTCGTTCCTATATGCGAGCAGTGATCACAATAGGTACCCGACACCTATTATTAATACCATAAGGACTGGTTTAACAAAACCTGAATAAAATGAAATATTTTGAATTGGCACATTATTAAGATGCCCGAAGAAATAAGATGTATCACATTTTTTAACTTGTAACACAACATATGCGGCAGGAAGTTAAAGAAGAGAATTATAGTAGGTTTAATTAGAACCGACAATAACGGACGAATAAGTTCTCATATTTAAGCGGAAGGGTAAGCAACTTAAGTGAATGGACAACACATAAGCTACAGGAACCTTTCTTTCAGATCAGTTTTTTTTATTGGTAAATATGAAAAAAAAGATACTTCATTGTGAAATGAGTGGGAAGTAGGCTATCATTATATTCCCAATTTACGTTAGGAAAATAAAATATATTCACAGAACCGCGGCATTGTGTGCCACGAAATGGCAGTAATCTTGCTTTATTTTATGAACAAAAGTGTAACTAGCGTTTTTATCAATTTTCATTATACGTTTCGTCCGAATTAGGATATCTACAGATTTAAATTGCAGTGTGGGAGGACTGTTTTTACCACGAGCGTCAGCTGGTGCACGTTGTTACAACGCCGATGTAATAAAAAAGTTATCTGGAATGCTTTGTTCCTAAAATAAAATATTTTCAGATATATGCGGTGGTCTACGTGACATGCTGCAGTGTTATGAACGACAATTACAATGTCTGCATCAAAGTACAGACGTTGTAGAAATTTTTATGTTACGATCGTATACGTATGTAGACGACAACAATTATAAACCACCTTCCTGGCTGCAGATTGAAGATTCAAATATAAATCTTCGCAAATTGCCTGAATCTTACTCATCTACGATTCATATCTTTTTTGGAGATAACAATGACGTTGTACAAGAAATTTCAAAAATTTTCGTAAAGAAATAAATCGTTCATATCAACTCTCGGAAGCGGTACAATGCGTCGTCAACTTCTTACAAGGCGAATGCCTAACGTGCTGCAGTCTTACAACAATACTTGACGTCCCGAAAAGGAAAATGGAGTCGTAAACAGCCATTGTTCATGTAATGAGAACTCTCTAAACTGGAAGCCATGTAATATTTTATATACAGTACCTGAAATATCACTATATCCGTATTGGTTAAATGAATTAAATGTCACAATTATAGATACTTTATTTTTCCATGCCGCGATAATTCCTGCTTGAGTGTGACATAAATAAAACTGGTTAATGTTTAAATATACTGTTTTCTTTTGATACCCGTAGACACATTGACACGTGCTATTTAAATTTTAATCTTCAATAAATGATTTTCTTACTAAATGTATTTCAGAAATTAATTCATTTTTTGAACTGTTACTTAAATAAGTTTCTTAAATATGAAAGAACTAAAAAGTATCGTGGTTATAAGGACGTTTGCGGATCAAGACAGTGTCATACAATTGTATACAACCATCTATACCTGGATAAATGTAACTCGCTTTTCTTATCATGTCATATTTTTTGCGTACTCGTCATAGACAGGACTTCATCGTCATAGTAAAAGACCAATTGATAAAGAAAGGGTACAGAGAAACAACCTGCATATCATCTACCATAATAACAAGCATCACTGCTAATGTTCAGGTAACACATACATTGACACAACCACTGGTATCATATAGAGGTTCCGTGACTTCGTGACGTCTGCAGACAAATTTGACCACCTATATACGAAAATACTACTCGGCGTATTAGTATGACAGTTGACTCGTGACAATAATAATAGAGGCTGTCGTAGGAAGCTTTATAATTCGAACAAATTTGACTTAAGTAAATTGGTAAATATTTTGCACAGAATGTCGCAGCGAGAAGCTGCGTTCTCATATCGTTCTGAGCAGCTTAGTTTAAGAACTAAGTACCTGTATCACTTTCTCTGAAGTTACTTAATCCATAATTGTCATGCAGTGTCATTCTTACTAGAATGGAGTAAGTAGACTTATTACTTTGGATCGTCCACAACGTATAACAGTACCACAGAACTGTCGTACATTCTCATTTATTCTTTTTGCTTAATCAGCGGATACATCACAAACAGGCCAAACAAAACCACTTATGGACAAAAATTTTATTGTCTAGTGTTTAAATCTTCGATCATATGGTCTCATGGAGAGGCGCTGAGAACGCCGTAAAACAAGCCAACCGCTGCCGCCTACCTGTTCGCAGACGGCGTGGTTTTCGCGCGGCCAGCCGGAGAGGGACTGGTGCGCACCTGCGCCTGTGTCTAGGCAGCCCTCCGTACGTGGCGGGTGCGCGGGCCGCACTGAGCGCAACAGCCAGCGGTAGGCGCCAAGCACTGTTGCTGGCAGAGCCGCCAGGCGGCCGGTCCGGGAAGCTAGCTCGCGCCTCAGATGCGCGTCCGACCAGGCGTAATGGGATTCCGGGCCGACAAGGAATGCGTCGCCGAAAACTGCGGGCCCGAGATTTCGTAAATGAGAAGAATGTGGGAGGCCAGACCAGCAGACTAAGAGGACGGAGTTCTAGGACACATTTGCATTAACTTCATAAGTGCATCAATACACGCAAAGGTCAGTATACAGAGTCCGCCAGGGGATTTCGTCAATAGTCAGGCAAACGAGAGGAAAACAGGGGCAAGCAACAAGGAAAGACGGACAACTCTCAATTTGTAAAAAAAAATGAATATGGAACATTGGGACTGGAAGACCATCAACGAAGTGTTCTGGATTAAAAAGGTTGTAAGGCACGGATGTAGTCTTTGGCTCCTACTGTTGAATCTATACATCGAAGAAGCGGTGAGGGAAGCAATAGAAAGTTTCAAGAGTGGGATTAAAATTTAGAGAGAAATGATATCGATAAGATTTACAAATGACTTTGCTATCCTTGGTGAAAGCGAAGAAGAATTACAGGACGTGTTGAACATTCTAATAAGTACAGAATATGAATTGAGAGTAAATTGAAGAAAGACTAAAGTAATGAGAAGTAGGACAAATCAGAAGAGCGATAAACTTAACATCAGATCATAAAGTAATTGAGTTCTTATACCTAGCCAGCAAAATAACCTGTGACGAACAATGAGTACATTACAGCAGACTATCAGTGGCAAAAATGGCATTCCTAGCCAAAAGAAGTCTAGTAACATCAAACACAGGCCTTAATGCGAGGAAAGAATTTCTGAGAATACACCTTTGGAGCATAGCGCTGTATGCTAGTGAGCTTGGACTGGAACAGAAGAGAATGGAAGCATTTGAGAAGTGGTGTTACCAAAGAATGTTGGTAATTAGATGGGCTAATAAGCAATGAGCAGTTTCTCCACAGAATCGGCGAGGAAAGGAACGTATGGGAAACACTGACAAGCAGAAGGGACGGGATGACACGACATCCGTTAAGACATCAGGAAATAACTTCCATTGTACGATGGGGAAGTGTAGAGTCTAGAAACGGTAGAGTGGCTCTGAGCACTATGGGACTTAACATCTATGGTCATTAGTCCACTAGAACTTAGAACTACTTAAACCTAACTAACCTAAGGACAGCACACAACAACCAGCCATCACGAGGCAGAGAAAATGCCTGACCCCGCCGGGAATGGAACCCGGGAACCCGGGCGTGGGAAGCGAGAACGCTACCGCACGACCACGAGATGCGGGCCGAAACGGTAGAGGAAGACAGAGATTGGAATAAGTCGAGCAAATAAGTGAGAATGTAGATTGCAGTTGCTACTCTGCTATGAATCGACTGGCACAGGAGAGAAATTCGTGGTGGGCCGCATCAAACCGGTCTGAAGACTGATGACTCAAAACAAAATAAAAAAATACAGAAAAGATAATTTCATTGGAAATACGCCCTCTTCCAAATGGTTTCAGTGGTAGAAAGTATTTAACGTACACTATTGTCTCTTTTCTTTATTATTCAGTACATTGTCTTTGCTTAGAGCGCACGTTAGTGGTGCAGAGGAAATCCTGACGAACAATTTGATACGGGACACACGTGGTCTATTAGATAAGGAAAAACCGGAAATTGGTCTGCAAAGACTACGAGGTCATGCTGAAGAGTAACGCATCCGATTTCCGCGTGTCAAAACACTTAAGCCTTTGCAAATGGCCGGCCGCGGTGGCCGTGCGGTCTGGCGCTGCAGTCCGAAACCGCAGGACTGCTACGGTCGCAGGTTCGAATCCTGCCTCGGGCATGGGTGTGTGTGATGTCCTTAGGTTAGTTCGGTTTAATTAGTTCTAAGTTCTAGGGGACTTATGACCTAATACGTTGAGTCCCATGGTGCTCAGAGCCATTTTAACCTTTGCAAACGAAATACCTCTTTATTCTTGATGTGTACGGATTTATTTCTCCACATAGTCACGCTGGCGACAAACACATTGAAAGGTGCTTGTCGATTTATTACGATTTATGGTAGTACAAATTGTTGAAGAATTCTGGGGGTTATAAGTGACAAAACTTGGAAATAGTTTATAGCTGATCGTTCCTGGCCTATATGAGTATATTATTGTCTTCTCCCATCAGACATACCAACCTTTTCTGTTATAATTTCGAATCGTTCGTCAACCAAGTACATTGGCCGTACCGGTTTCTGTCCACAGAAAAATGAATCATTATCTACTGAATTTAAGAGAGAGCTCTTAATCTAAACTTATGCAAGGTAACAATAACTCGATACAGCCTTACAGTGACGATTACTACACCTTTGCAAGTATTTGATACCTTTTTGAATTGTTTTGCCAGTTACAGTTCGTGTGACGGGCAAGCTGTTAAATTTTAAAGAAAAATAGTAAACTGCAACATTTACTTAGGTTCTCTTGAATAATTGACATGGAATCTGGCACCAAAAGAATGGAAACTTGCTTCATCTATCTCTCCCATACGCCTTTGGAACTGAGTGAGAACCAAGTGGGAGAAAGATTATCGAGGTGCGTACTCTGTACAGTGAGAAAACATATATTACATTGGAAGGGACGTTAATCGTGCAAGGACGAAACCTGCTCCGTTAAAGAAAAATGTGGGAAACGAAAGCGAACATTGATATTCTAGCATAGAAAGCTACAGAGCAAGTACGAATCAAACTAAGAGATGCAAGTTAGAGCTTCGTTAGTTAAAGCTTCAGTAGTTAATAGCAGGATGGACGATTTTGGAACCAACTCGTTTTCAAAGGACAAACCGGATATACGTAAACTGAAACAATGATTCTAAATTGTCTTATTATTTAACCACTCTTAAACAGACGAAAGACGAAGTATTGACGAAGCTACGAATTACTCAGGGGTCCTCAACTCATCGATAACCTTGCTTACTTGTTTCTTACCATTTCAGCGTGTAGGCTGGAGTAGTTCTGTGGGGCAACAACCTATGAGTTCTTCTATGATTCATCAACTGCATCCGACAAGACCGTGATTTGTGTTGCGTCCAAACTTGGTCTGAGAACCTCAGCACTGAAATTACTCCCAGTTGCTCCCTGATCATATCATGCAACGAAATTATTCCTCAGAGTAACTGTAACTTCCTAGCGCACTCTGAGTAAAATTTATACAATTACTTGAATATCCGACTGCATTTCCAGCAAACCCGAAGCTACCTGGACTACACTCTTTGCATCCCCAAAGCTTTCACGACTGTCTTCCTCGCCTCCACGAAGCTATCTCCTTCACTCCAGCGGCCTAGATGGCACTTTACCCTCGTGTTTCCGCAGTCCTCATCGACCAATCCTCTCCCGCTTTTGTACACGACAGTACAGACCAATCAATTCCGAGAACAGTGCGTAGGAGTAGACCTTATTTGGCGCCTTTCTGTCGAGAGAAAGCT
Organism: Schistocerca cancellata; assembly: GCF_023864275.1. Taxonomy (NCBI): domain Eukaryota; kingdom Metazoa; phylum Arthropoda; class Insecta; order Orthoptera; family Acrididae; genus Schistocerca; species Schistocerca cancellata. The sequence continues at coordinate 284,766,996 of NC_064634.1, read as the reverse complement.
ACCAGAAGCTTCTAGAAACCGCTACATCTACATCTACATCTACATTTATACTCCGCAAGCCACCCAACGGTGTGTGGCGGAGGGCACTTTACGTGCCACTGTCATTATCTCCCTTTCCTGTTCCAGTCGCGTATGGTTCGCGGGAAGAACGACTGTCTGAAAGCCTCTGTGCGCGCTCTAATCTCTCTAATTTTACATTCGTGATCTCCTCGGGAGGTATAAGTAGGGGGAAGCAATATATTCGATACCTCATCCAGAAACGCACCCTCTCGAAACCTGGCGAGCAAGCTACACCGCGATGCAGAGCGCCTCTCTTGCAGAGTCTGCCACTTGAGTTTGTTAAACATCTCCGTAACGCTATCACGGTTACCAAATAACCCTGTGACGAAACGCGCCGCTCTTCTTTGGATCTTCTCTATCTCCTCCGTCAACCCGATCTGGTACGGATCCCACACTGATGAGCAATACTCAAGTATAGGTCGAACGAGTGTTTTGTAAGCCACCTCCTTTGTTGATGGACTACATTTTCTAAGGACTCTCCCAATGAATCTCAACCTGGTACCCGCCTTACCAACAATTAATTTTATATGATCATTCCACTTCAAATCTTTCCGCACGCATACTCCCAGATATTTTACAGAAGTAACTGCTACCAGTGTTTGTTCCGCTATCATATAATCATACAATAAAGGATCCTTCTTTCTATGTATTCGCAATACATTACATTTGTCTATGTTAAGGGTCAGTTGCCACTCCCTGCACCAAGTGCCTATCCGCTGCAGATCTTCCTGCATTTCGCTACAATTTTCTAATGCTGCAACTTCTCTGTATACTACAGCATCATCCGCGAAAAGCCGCATGGAACTTCCGACACTATCTACTAGGTCATTTATATATATTGTGAAAAGCAATGGTCCCATAACACTCCCCTGTGGCACGCCAGAGGTTACTTTAACGTCTGTAGATGTCTCTCCATTGAGAACAACATGCTGTGTTCTGTTTGCTAAAAACTCTTCAATCCAGCCACACAGCTGGTCTGATATTCCGTAGGCTCTTACTATGTTTATCAGGCGACAGTGCGGAACTGTATCGAACGCCTTCCGGAAGTCAAGGAAAATGGCATCTACCTGGGAGCCTGTATCTAATATTTTCTGGGTCTCATGAACAAATAAAGCGAGTTGGGTTTCACACGATCGCTGTTTCCGGAATCCATGTTGATTCCTACATAGTAGATTCTGAGTTTCCAAAAACGACATGATACTCGAGCAAAAGACATGTTCTAAAATTCTACAACAGATCGACGTCAGAGATATAGGTCTATAGTTTTGCGCATCTGCTCGACGACCCTTCTTGAAGACTGGGACTACCTGTGCTCTTTTCCAATCATTTGGAACCTTCTGTTCCTCTAGAGACTTGCGGTACACGGCTGTTAGAAGGGGGGCAAGTTCTTTCGCGTACTCTGTGTAGAATCGAATTGGTATCCCGTCAGGTCCAGTGGACTTTCCTCTGTTGAGTGATTCCAGTTGCTTTTCTATTCCTTGGACACTTATTTCAATGTCAGCCATTTTTTCGTTGGTGCGAGGATTTAGAGAAGGAACTGCAGTGCGGTCTTCCTCTGTGAAACAGCTTTGGAAAAAGGTGTTTAGTATTTCAGCTTTACGCGTGTCATCCTCTGTTTCAATGCCATCATCATCCCAGAGTGTCTGGACATGATGTTTCGAGCCACTTACTGATTTAACGTAAGACCAGAACTTCCTAGGATTTTCCGTCAAGTCGGTACCTAGTATTTTACTTTCGAATTCACTGAACGCTTCACGCATAGCCCTCCTTACGCTAACTTTGACATCGTTTAGCTTCTGTTTGTCTGAGAGGTTTTGGCTGCGTTTAAACTTGGAGTGAAGCTCTCTTTGCTTTCGCAGTAGTTTCCTAACTTTGTTGTTGTACCACGGTGGGTTTTTCCCGTCCCTCACAGTTTTGCTCGGCACGTACCTGTCTAAAACGCATTTTACGATTGCCTTGAACTTTTTCCATAAACACTCAACATTGTCAGTGTCGGAACAGAAATTTTCGTTTTGATCTGTTAGGTAGTCTGAAATCTGCCTTCTATTACTCTTGCTAAACAGATAAACCTTCCTCCCTTTTTTTATATTCCTATTAACTTCCATAATCAGGGATGCTGCAACGGCCTTATGATCACTGATTCCCTGTTCTGCACTTACAGAGTCGAAAAGTTCGGGTCTGTTTGTTATCAGTAGGTCCAAGATGTTATCTCCACGAGTCGGTTCTCTGTTTAATTGCTCGAGGTAATTTTCGGATAGTGCACTCAGTATAATGTCACTCGATGCTCTGTCCCTACCACCCGTCCTAAACATCTGAGTGTCCCAGTCTATATCTGGTAAATTGAAATCTCCACCTAAGACCATAACATGCTGAGAAAATTTATGTGAAATGTATTCCAAATTTTCTCTCAGTTGTTCTGCCACTAATGCTGCTGAGTCGGGGGGTCGGTAAAAGGAGCCAATTATTAACCTAGCTCGGTTGTTGAGTGTAACCTCCACCCATAATAATTCACAGGAACTATCCACTTCTACTTCACTACAGGATAAACTACTACTAACAGCGACGAACACTCCACCACCGGTTGCATGCAATCTATCCTTTCTAAACACCGTCTGTGCCTTTGTAAAAATTTCGGCAGAATTTATCTCTGGCTTCAGCCAGCTTTCTGTGCCTATAACGATTTCAGCTTCGGTGCTTTCTATCAGCGCTTGAAGTTCCGGTACTTTACCAACGCAGCTTCGACAGTTTACAATTACAATACCGATTGCTGCTTGGTCCCCGCATGTCCTGACTTTGCCCCGCACCCGTTGAGGCTGTTGCCCTTTCTGCACTTGCCCGAGGCCATCTAACCTAAAAAACCGCCCAGCCCACGCCACACAACCCCTGCTACCCGTGTAGCCGCTTGTTGCGTGTAGTGGACTCCTGACCTATCCAGCGGAACCCGAAACCCCACCACCCTATGGCGCAAGTTGAGGAATCTGCAGCCCACATGGTCGCAGAACCGTCTCAGCCTCTGATTCAGACCCTCCACTCGGCTCTGTACCAAAGGTCCGCAGTCAGTCCTGTCGACGATGCTGCAGATGGTGAGCTCTGCTTTCATCCCGCTAGCGAGACTGGCAGTCTTCACCAAATCAGATAGCCGCCGGAAGCCAGAGAGGATTTCCTCCGATCCATAGCGACACACATCATTGGTGCCGACATGAGCGACCACCTGCAGATGGGTGCACCCTGTACCCTTCATGGCATCCGGAAGGACCCTTTCCACATCTGGAATGACTCCCCCCGGTATGCACACGGAGTGCACTTTGGTTTTCTTCCCCTCCCTTGCTGCCATATCCCTAAGGGGCCCCATTACGCGCCTGACGTTGGAGCTCCCAACTACCAGTAAGCCCACCCTCTGCGACTGCCCGGATCTTGCAGACTGAGGGGCAACCTCTGGAACAGGACAAGCAGCCATGTCAGGCTGAAGATCAGTATCAGCCTGAGACAGAGCCTGAAACCGGTTCGTCAGACAAACTGGAGAGGCCTTCCGTTCAGCCCTCCGGAATGTCTTTCGCCCCCTGCCACACCTTGAGACGACCTCCCACTCTACCACAGGTGAGGGATCAGACTCAATGCGGGCAATGCGGCAATGCGTTTCCTGGGGAAACGAACGAATGAAATGCCTCTCCTGACAATTTGGAGGAAATATCCATTTCTACATCAGCGTACACAGAACGAATCACTTAGTCCACACAGAAATGTGCCGTTGGAGGCTCCTACAGTTTTTTCAGCGTGTCCATACAACTATTTTGCCACAAAAGCTAACGGAACCTCCCTAGGCCCCTCGCCAAGGCAGATCAGATATCCGTCCTAAAACTCAGCTAAACATATATTCTCACGCCACTATAGTGAAGCGACACAGAGATGGAAATTGCTGATCAGAAAGGGCACTCACAAATTAAAATAAAACGCTGGTTACGCGGATACTCCCTCTGGGCATCGTATTATTCCACAGAATTTGAAACAGGCAAACACATAATATGATACCAAGTTAAAGTAATCAATCGTAGAATCAATGAGAGAGTTACGAAAACAGCAGCATTTCACCTAACGAGAGACCAGTTTCTTGATACTATCACTTTCCAATCTTTGGTTTAGTTGACGGAGCCACAACCTCACCTCTGCTTTCACCACTTCATCACTATCAAAGTGAAGTCCTCGAAGGTGTTCTTTAAGTTTTGGAAACAGATGCAAACCGGGCTGAATCAATCGTAACTGTATTTAGGATGATCGATGACAGTGATCCCAAGATGCTGGATTGTTGCACACGTCGCCGCTCTCGTGTGTCATCTGGCGTTGTCGTGCTGAATGAGAGGGTGCTCCATATGTGGACGAACTCACTGAATTCGAAACTCGATTACAGCATGCTGTTTCTCACGCACCGATATACTTACGTTACACGCAGCCATGTTTCACGGTACAATTCGGAGACCTCTATCAACAGTGGGCTGCAAATACATAGATACGTAAAATAAAGATAAGGAATGTTAATAGCGTCTGTTTCATTTAAAAAGCTTCAAGAGTTTTTACATACAAATTTAGAGGCTTCCTTTTCTTAAATCCTTCATAGCTACAGTATGCGCGTCGCGTGAGACTTCCAATATTCTCTCCCATCTCTCTCTCTCTCTCTCTCTCTCTCTCTCTCTCTCTTCGTACAGGCTATTAGTCGTAGAAAAAAATTGAATAGGAATTTTTTGTAGGAAATCTAATATAGTTTATTTTTGCTCCGTGACATGGTTTCGCTAGAGGCCGCGGTTAACAATTATTGAAGGAAAACATACGGAAATAACATTAAATGTGATCTTTCCCGGAAAACCTGTGAACTCTTCAAATAAGAGATCCTTTCATGCCCCTGAATGTTGAAAATTCCTCGTGAGACACCCTACATTCACGAATCAATGCAATAACAAAGCCAAAATCTGAATGTAGATGCACGAAAAACAGAAAAAAATTGTCATACCTTAGAACAAGTCTTAAAACTTTTCATGGACTCAAATAGTTCTTATTTGATTTTTATTCTTAGGGTTTTTGGCCTGAGTCCTCTACAGCTCCTCAGTCGAATCACCTCTGTTGGCAGCGAATAGCATTTTATACTGAGAAAGTAATGGATAGAGAAATCAAGTGAATGAGGTGGATGGTGCAACGATGAGCCAAGGTTTCCCGCGTAGATTTCTTCTAATTACTCGTGAGTAATATATTCATGAGCATCCACCATGCATCTAAATAATTTCTGCAACTGTCACTCCCATTTCATAACATCTGCAGCCTATAGAAGTAATTTCATTTTTTCTCTTCATTTATGGTTTAGATGCAGTAATAGAAATCTAGAATTGTTTCTCATACTATTTAGCTGAATTGGACAATCTTAACGTACAATAATTTCACATTGCGTACTTTTTATAGGGTGCACACACTCTTTCGGCAGTTGCGCTTCCTGTGAGATTCAGTCCAACTCCTACAGAATACACACAGTAATCACACCACTATTATTTGACATCTGGTGATTGTGATTACGTGACGTCATCTGTCATCTCTATAGTTATCAAGTCCCAATAATTCCAATATCCGTGATATAGCATCTGTTTCGACAGGTACTTTATAAAGACATCAAAATGCAGATGCTGAACAAGCTATCAAAATATTTTTTTGCATCCTCAAAGCTTCCCTGCTTTCTGTCGCCCTATGATCAGTTCATGACCTCTACTGCGTAATGATCCAAAACGTAGCACTTTATGAAAAAAACAATAATCCACGAGAGATGAATTCGTTTCAACGTTTTTATACTTACCGCTAATTTACTTTAAGGCTTTAAGGGTGCAGAGTATGGTTGCAATTTAACCCGACTCAAATATCCATGAGGATTTACAGAAAGACATTTAAACAGCCTACCAAAAGTTCAATAACACCGAACTATATTTATTTAATTAACGTACAAAATGTTACTTACTTAGCTTAACGCAAATTAAAAAGAGCCGTAATATTTATTAAAGGCAACTGTTTACTGTGGTAGGAAATTATTTGACAGATATTGTGTTTTAACTCCCACAGTTAAATGCTTTTAACGTAGACGGAAAACTTTACCTTCATATGGAATCGTAATGACGGTAAAGTGCAATTTTTTCCTTTTTGGAAGTTCACAGAAGTCTATAGACGTCCGCTCATTATTCCGCTCTTTTCTTTCCTAAATTATTTCTTAATTCTGAGCAAACAGAACCGCAAATGAGAGGTGAGGAGGAGGATTCAGTGCTGATAGGACAACAAATGAGGATTTCAGAAAAGCTATATATTTTGCTGGTAACTTTCCTTCTTTTACTATTTTATCTCCATTATCTTCCACCTTCTTTACATGGAACTGTGTTACAGTTGCATCAGAAAATATGATGACCGCAAGTTAGAATCAGGTGAACAAGGGCGTAGCCGTCCGCGGTGGCCGAGCGGTTCTAGGCTCTTCAGTCCGGAACCGCGCTTATGCTACAGTCGCAGGTTCGAATCCTGATTCGGGCATGGATGTGGGTGATGTTTTTAGGTTAGTTAGGTTTAAGTAGTTCTAAGTTCTTGGGGATTGTGAAACTTCCCCTTAGAAAAATTATACGTGACTGTGCGTAAACTGACACACAATATTTTTAGCGCAAAGCAATCTGACTTTCAAAAATCCCTACAAAAGAATGGCCCTGACTAACATTAACCTATACGTTTCACAAATCACTTACCGCACCAAAAATCTTCGTTACTCGAACTACTGCAATACAGCGAGCGCCACTACTGCCAGCTAAATAAAAGAAGGAAGGCACTAACTACTGATAGGCATAGTTAGCAAATGAAAGACTTTAATAGAGAACAAACAATGTATTTACCTCAATAGTGTTCAAAAGTCATAATGTATATAGCAGTTCATGATATCCAGTATTACAAATTTCAAAACTCCGCCATCTCTCTCCTCACATCCACCAGTGCTGGCGGCTCACCTCCAACTGCGCAACGCTACGCGCTGTTCACATCCAGCTGCCCAACACTACAATGGCAGACAACAATGCAAACTAGCCACAGACTGCACACAGCACAGCCAGTAATTTTCATACAGAGCGCTACGTAACGTTGCCAATTATAAAACATAAACAGCCTACTTACATAGCCCCCATGCTCCCCACAAAAAATTTTACAAATTGTTTTGTGCAGTGGCCAATAATGATTTGATAAAATTTTTCATAATTACAATAGCAAAGAAATCAAATGAACATACTTATTGATACAATGTTGGTCGAAAGCTAAGATTTTCTCACAGTCCATAAAGACAGTCCCGATCGTTCATCACTGTAAAATAACAGTGTTTTTCTCAAAGTCTGAACAATAAAAGAAAATGCACATGGAAGTAGTGGATTTCCATGCAGTCTTAAAGAAGTAGTGTTGTCCTTCCAACAGTAAGACAGTGCTGACTCTCGACATGCAGACAGGTAATGGGCCACAACAGAGTAAACCCACAGCAGAGTCATTCGAAGTTTTGAAGAATATTGTTAGGTAGGTCATCACAGAGCAGACCTCTGTAGTCCTGGTAGAGATTGTGGTATTGGTGGGTCATCAAAGATGCAGACCCACTGTAGTCCTTGTAGAGATGGCCAGCAGCCATCTGTTGTGACTGTGCAGGTGCACAATCACCATTGAAGAGTCTTGCGGATAATAGAGCAAGTCCATAACCACCACTTGTGCACTCACAAAGTTTGTGAAATTTTCCTTAGAATCAGCAATGCTGTTATCCAGTCCCTTGCTGATTTATTAACACACGTGCAAACACTAACAGTCCCTACTTCTCACATATTGTCAATATTCTATGACCAACAGAAACGTGTGCAGTGAAATGTAACTTACAAGTTAATAATATGATGAACTGGTGTCAATTACAATTTTATAACATAAGAATACAATTACAAAGGTACAAAATACATCATTAAAGAACATAACAATACAGAGAACATTTGTAGTACAGGCTTTGCAAAAAAATAGAAATAAACATATACATCAGTGTTACAGGAATTATGACATAAGTACATACATAAAAGATCAGAATAATTATTGAAACATCAACTTCACACATGAGCATTAAAACAAAACAGAATAAATAATGTCTAAACATCTTTACAAAGTAAATAACATGTTATTAATGCAAATTATATTTGAAGATAACAGTATTCCTCATCATAGTTCATGTAGCTGAGTATTAGAAAAATTCTACAACATAAGTCTTATCAGATAAACATATAAATACAGGAAGAACATAAATACACAAGGGTACACAAACATATAGCGGAATAATACATGGAAAGGACAGGGTTTGTTTTACTGCAGTATTTTGCAAACAAAACTTTCTTTACTTCTCGGAGATCTCCCTTTGTTATTCATTATTTCCAAAAGTCCTATCTATACCTGCTTTCTGTACTTTTCTCGTATAGCCTCTCAGTGCATTTCTTAAAATTCATAACAACTCATTCTCTTATAGGCTACCCCCTCTTAAGCTAACTTAAATCTACTGAGCTCAGTTGCTAAACTAAGGGACGAGGCAATGCAGCAGCACAAAACAATTAACACAAACATCAATGACAAAAAATTTAAATAGGCAAAGCAATTGCAATATTACAACTAATATAAGGCACTGTGCAGCAAACAAGAAAAATAAATCAGTAGTAAAACTAGCTTAACAGAGTAATACAAAGTGAAATTTAGTAGCACTATGCCTGGCAAACAGCCACAGCAAATGCAATAACTTATATGTAAACATGAGAAAGCTCAAGCAGAAAAAATATTACAGTAAAAATGGCCATGTTTAATACTTATGTCACATCTTAACACTACAGTGATGCATCACAATTTATTCTACAAAAGAAATTACCAAGTACTTGAAAAGAAAATTCTGTATGCAATTCCTGTGAAGGGAAATGTGTTTTTGTGCTCCTTCGTTTTTTTTTTTTTTGAAGTACATCAAAGTTATTCTTTACTGGGTCTGTAGGCATAAAATATTTATATTAGTACATCTATAAAATTTTATTTTAACCAATGCTGCAGGGCAGCTAGAAACTAGATATTAAACAAATTGAGGAATCTCTCAACGATAAAGACAATAGATGTAAAATGCCTCTCATCATTTCATTAGGCATTTTAGTAAATATCATAAATTAAGAGCTCCATAGTGTAATCATATATTTCCAAGTTTGAGCGTGTCGTATTTAGGATGCTTTCTACAAAGAAATGTCAATAGCGAGGATAATGGCCTCCTTTTTTTTTGTCCACCTGAGCCTCTGAAAGGCACACACTAATGGCTTTTTTCCAGGCAACTGTCATGCAGCTGCCCACGTAATGCGTCGTGCCCCCGACGGATTACGTGAAGGTCACTTAACTTTCTTGCCGAAATATTTACGACACCAGTTTCCGCTACAGTGACATTCTCATATAAAAATATTTCACAGGTCAAGAATTTGCATTACAAATCTGTAGAAACAAAATGCTATTGATATAACAGTGTCCCAAAAATTTTCGTCAGCATTGTAATACATTCACGCATTTACATACATTTCATAACTCTTAAAGTACGATTCTTGGTTTGCAACAACCCTTTTCACAAACCAGAGTCCCTAACCACTACTCATTAGTCCTTACCTTATTTGTCGACACTTCTTCAATATTTCATCATAACAGATACGTAGCATAATCAAATTCCTCGTATAGCATCAGCTTATTGATCATAAACATACCTCAACAGCATAATACACATCGTCGTTGTAATAATAACATCATAACATCCCAGTCAAACCTCAAAAACGTCATAGCTATCTGCAATCATATCAAAACCTAAAGAAAACTCTCTGCCACTTCAATAGTGTCATCTACCTCAAACGTACTTTAAAAATCATGCTCCCTTACCAAATACATCATTCAAAGCTCTCATAGTATCACAATGGTTCCGAAAAAATATGAACAGCTCACAAAGTACAGACAAAATACAGTTTCATAAGTGTGAAGTTATCCAACAGTGTAATTGTGTAAACATGTGTCACTGACATAGTAAAAAAATGTTTGTGTCTCTCAGTTAAATGATCAGATAGCTGTGTATTTTATGTGTTAGAGAAATATGGTACCGATGCGTAAAATTGTATAAGCAAATACCATATTAGCTAGGGCTCCTTGTACTTGTACACACATGGTACACAAAGTAGGCGTGTACCCCCCTGAGGATTAATGTAATTATACCCTCAGGTGTTACAGATTACAGCAATGGAATGAAATGTATCACAGAAAACTTTCTTTGTAATTCAAAAATCTTGAAAAATAAATGGTTTTACATGTGAAGTGTGGTGCAATCCTTTACTCTTCATAGTTCTCAGAGTTTGAACTTGAATGCAATTATCATGCGGTATTCATCAGTAAAGAATACTGGAATTTTTCTCAAGGTTAGCGTCAATGTTATTTTTCCATGAGCCAGCCGGCGCACGTGGCTGCCTGCGGTGCGAGTCATTATCTATTGTGTCTTTGTTGGCGTGTGTTGTGGGATTTGGAGACCTAACTTCTACAAATTCACCCTGCCGAGAGGGTCCTGCCCTGTTTGAAACCCGCCAGTTCTAATAAAATTGAAGTCTGTCGTTTTGTCGGTAGTTTCTGTAGTTTCTTTCTTGTCAGTTAAGTGGTGGAGAATTTCTCCCTGAATCGTAACTGCACACTGGACCATTGCATCTAAAGTTATTCTGTCTCCCATAATAATAATAGTTTTGGTTCCCATATTGTCTGTTTCTCTGATTGTCTCTGTGATAGTCATTACCGTGGAGAGGTGATCTTTCCCTGTAATTATTACTACTCTGCCAACAGTTGTCATACGGGTGGTGTCTGTTTTGGTCACGATTTGTATTGTGAGAATAGCCTTGTCACATCCAGTTATTATTTCTGCCATCGCGGAATTGTGACGGATGTGACCTGTAATTGTTGTGCTCCAGTTTTCGCGTTCCGCGATTGTCAGTGTCAATTTCCAGTTCTTGTAAGAGCCCCTGAAAAGCTTCAATGTCGTCTTTGCAACGTCCTGCCAAATCAATATGTCGTAAATGTTCAGGTAATTTGATTAAGCAAATGCGGATGAGTTCTGAGGGGCTGTATGGGTCTGACAGGTACTGATTCTTGTGCTACATGTCTTCAAAATATTTGACAAGACTGGAAAATTCAGATTGTTCAAAGTGTTTCATCATCATGATGCTATGTTTTACTCGGTCTTATGTAGCTTGAGACCAATATGCTGAGAGGAACGCATGGTAAAATTCTCCTTCACTGTGACAATCGTGAATGACCAATCGCATTCTTACAGCTGGTTCATTCTCCAAGTAGCCACACATAAATTCTAATCTGAGCTCTAACGACCAGTTGGGAGGAAAACAATGAGAGAATTGATGGAGCCATGCTTCTGGATGAATGTCATTGCCAGAATTCTTAAATGTTTTGAATTTACGTGTAGTAATGAACAGCTTATAGTCAAAATCATCATGTCGGCGAATCACATGTCGGTCATTGTTACGTCGTTAAGGCGGTTCCCTCTCAAAATTCGGTGTGCCTTGCCAATTTCTTTCATAATTTCCGAAGTGTCCTGTGTTATTATTTTGTAGCTTTTCCGTATTTCTAAGTTCCTCTTCCCGTGTTGGAGCGCGAGTGTCCTCTGAAATATGAAATATGTAATTTTTGTATTACTTGTGCCAACTGATCTTGTACTTCCCGGATTACTCTTTTGTATTGCGTATTAATTTGATTCTGATTTTGTTTGAATTTCTTAATTTGTTCATACTCTTCTGTGTCAGTGATGGATACAGGTCTTGTTTCATTCAGTTCATCAACTACCTTTGCAGATAAGTTAGTGAACTGATCCGAAAGTTCGGCTACTGTCTCCGATAGTGTACTTATTTCCTCAGTGTGTTTTTCTGAACTAAGTTTCAGAGTGTCCATTTGTGTTGAAATCCTATCTACTGTGTCCTTTAAGTTTTCTTGAGTTTTTGCAAGTTGCGTAACCGAATCGGTAGATGCAACTGAGTCAATTTTAGCTTGCAAGGTGTCGTGATTTTCATGAAGAATAGTTTGCAGTTCTTTTATGGCTGCTTCGTGATTCTGTAATGCATTTTCATGACGCGAAAAAATAGGTTGGAAATGCTCAAAAATTTGTGTTTTTACGTCATTATAGACTTTTAGACATTTCGATTCGATTTTATGTAACTCAGTAGTTAAATCTTCACGTGTTTGTTCAAGTGTGGTGTCTAACGTTTGAAGATTTTGTTCCATTGCGTCTAACTTTTGAAGATTCTGTTCCATTGTGTCTAACTTTTGAAGATTTTGTTCCATTGTGTCTAACTTTTGAAGCTTTTGCTGTGTTTGTCTCTGATTTTGTTCCATTTGTTGCATTAGTTGTAATAACAATGCATTAGTGTCTGGAATCTGTTCCTCTACGCTTTTCGGCAGTGCATGTGCACCGGCAACATTCACATTTTGACAAGCAGAAAATGTGTCTTCACTTATTTGAGAAAACGGTGAGGACGCAAAACCTGAATCTACAGTATTTGCAAAATTGCGCCCTGTCATTTCGGATTCCTGAGGCGAGCTGTTGCCGAGCGATCTATCGATAATGCTTCCCTGTTCACTAATTGTTTCACTGCCTACGACATTGTTTGCCACCCGCTCCATTAACCTATGCACAATTACCAAATTACTATGTTGAACATTAGTTAATTCATTACACGGTGGCGCTAACACACTGCTTTCGTCTTCACTGTCATTTCTCAGTTTACTTTGGAGCCTAGTATTACGTTTTTTACACGCCATTATTGTCACAATATTTCACACGACAACACAGAAAAACACAATTTGAAGAGCAAGAATAGGGGAACACATTAACATAGCACTGAAAATAATATCTAGTTAATTGCAAGCGCAGCTGCGAAATACTTGGTGCAAATCTACATGCATGCCACAACTGTTTTACTGTACAACAATGAAAGACTGCAACTACAAAGGAGATTCTCTCTACAATTACGCGCTAGCAATAAACAAAATCTACACTAATTACACAAACTACAAGAAAAAATCAGAAGTATTCAGAGTCTGGAACCGCGCGACCGCTACGGTCACAGGTTCGAATCCTGACTCGGGCTTGGATGTGTGTGAAGTCTTTAGGTTAGTTAGGTTTAAGTAGTTCTAAGTTCTAGGGGACTGATGACCTCAGATGTTAAGCCCCGCCGGCCGAGGTGGCCGAGCGGTTATAGGCGCTACAGTCTGGAACCGCGCGATCGCTACGGTCACAGGTTCGAATCCTGACTCGGCCATGGATGTGTGTGATGTTCTTAGGTTAGTTAGGTTTAAGTAGTTCTAAGTTCTAGGGGACTGATGACCACAGCAGTTAAGTCCCATAGTGCTCAGAGCCATTTGAACCGGGGCGTGATTCGCGCGCAGATCGGAGGCGCGAGGGAAGTGACAGTGAGACCGTGAAAGTGAAAACGGGTCGTTCTTGGTGAAGCGGCCGAGTTGAAACCTGGCGGCTAGTCGACTAATGTGCCGGCTGTTGACGGTATAATTTCTGGAGTTAAGTCAGGGGCCCCAGAGTGGGAGCGATGCCAGGGAGAGACACTCAGGCGGGTTCCTGGGTTGCGAACCATTGTTACCTCTGTTGCGGTCGGCTGCAAACCTTTGAACGTGTGGAGCCCGCACCGAGGGAGGGAGAGTGTTGGGTACTCCAGCGACAGACCGGACCTGGAGGCGGGTGATGGACAACCGCGGGTTGAATTTGTGCGACATTTCCACGCTGCCCTTCCTGGAACGCTGTACAGACGTGTCTGGTGAGCTTTCGATTTCGTTTATAGGATGCGAGTGAGTCGAGCATCAGCAGTAACTGTAGCTGTAATTACCATTTCCTGTACCAGCACTGTGACTGTCTGGCTCATTAGTTTACTGGTTGTTTTTTCGATGTTCACGTCCGGTTCCATATGACACTTCTAGTTATTGATAACGCTTCTCTCTCGTATTAAACTAATGTATTTGTAATGCACCAATCTCGGTGTTAATTACTGTAAGGTGTCGGATTTGTGGCGGCTCGCATTTATATAATAAGAGGGTTCATTTCATGAGCCACGTCCTGCTTGTACACTCATGCTCATAACTTAATGATAATGCTGATACATGGTGAAACAACGCTCTGGTGGGCGGTTTGCGGACTTAAATCACCTCGGGGTATGGCCATGCGGTGCATTTGACCTGCGGTCGTCGCACTGTGGCGCTGGCAGCAGTCCACATACGCAGAGGTGTGTTGGTGCATGTCAGAGTACGGTGCAGCGAGTAAGTGTGCAGACGTATTCAGACGTGTTAATGTTGACTGTGTGTTGAAAGTGGCTCAAAGAACACATACTGATGACATTATGAGGGGTAGAATACTAGGGCGACTGGAGGCTGGTCACACACAGTGGGTCGTAGCACGGGCCCTCCGAATGCCACAAAGTGTGATCTCCAAATTATGGCAACGATTCCAGCAGACAGGAAACGTGTCGAAGCGCTACAGTACGGGACGTGCACAGTGTACAACACCACAAGAATCCAATATCTCACCAACAGTGCTCGCAGACGGCCACGGATTACTGCAGGTAGCCTTGCTCGGGACCTTACCGTAGCCACTGGAACAGTTGTCTCCAGACACACAATCTACAGACTACTGAACAGACACTGTGTATTCACCCGGAGACCTGCAAGGAGCAATTCCACTGACCCCTGTTCACAGGAGAGCCCGTAAAGCCTGGTGTCAAGAACACAGTACAGGGTCATTGGAACAGTGGTCCCAGGTTATGTTCACGGACTAGTCCAGGTATAGTCTGAACAGTGATTCTCGCCGGGCTTTCATCCCCCGTCAACCAGGAACCAGATACCAACCCCTTAATGTCATTGAAATGTACTGAGATCGTGGTTTGATGGTGTGGGGCGGGATTATGATTGGTGCACGTACACCCCTGCATGTCTTTCATAGAGGAATTGTAACAGGTCAGGTGTATCGGGACGTCATTTTGCACCAGTATGTCCGCCTTTTCAGGGTTGCAGTGGGTCCCACCTTCCTCCTGATGGATGGAAACGCACGGCCCCACCGAGCTGCCATCATGGAGGTGTACCTTGAAACAGAAGATATCAGGCGAATGGAGCGGCCTGCGTGTTCTCCAGATCTAAGCCCAATCGAGCAAGTCTGAGATGCTCTCGGTCGACGTATCGCTGCACGTATTCGAACCCCTACGACACTTCAGGAGCTCCGACAGGCATTGGTGCAAGAATGAGAGGCTATACCCCAGCTGCTGCTCGACCACCTGATCCAGAGTATGCCAACCCGTTGTGCGGTCTGTGTACGTGTGCATGGCGATCATATACCATATTGATGTGGGGGTACACGTGAAGGAAGCGATGGCATTTTTAGCACGTATGTTTCGGGACGGTTTTCTGAACTTATCAACAATACCGTGGATTTACAGATCTGTGTCTTGTGTGTTCCCTATGTGCTACGCTATTAGCGCCAGTTTTGTGCATCACATTCTGCAGTTATCCTTAATTTATGAGCGCGAGTGTACTATTACTGGAGCGCACAATTTCATCTATTGTCCTATTGGGTGTTTATACTAACAAGTCTGTGTTTTTCTTATTTGTTTGTAAGGGTGGGGCCTCTTAATCTTAATAATTAAGGTCCTCTCAGTAAGGACTTTATTTTGCGTTTGTTATAGTTATTTTATCTGTGAATGAAATGTAATTGAAAAGGTTATGCCGTACCTGCTGTTAGGGGTTCGTTAGCCAATCGAAGGCGTTAGGTTAGGATTTAGTGCTCCGCTCCAACTGGCGGTTACATGTTTACCCCTAGTTTGGTACAATCTTTGGTTGGCAGTCGATCTTTCTGCTGCGTAACTGTATTAGAAACGTTGTTTAGTTTTCTGCAGCCTTATACGTTTTATTGATCTGACTGTTAACTCACTGAAAAATATTTTGCTTGTTGCTGTAATTTTGGTTGTCGTACGGAAGCGTTCGGTGTATAATAGAAGCCTGGCTCAATTCTTGTATTAAATTCTGTATTTCCGTGTTAATTATGGCACCATTTGTGTTTCTTTTGGTGGTACTTGGGTGAAATCTGTCTGGTTGATAGAGGAGGCGCAGCATCCGAAAGCGAAGCCAAGTCCACGCTCGACCGAAATGCCAGCCGGGTTGCAGGTGGTCCTGCACCACTTAGTCTTTCCGAACCCACTACCGCTTGCCAAGACAGGGATGTATTTATTTGTGTCCAAATGACTGCCCTCCTACTGCTGTCCTCTCTTTTTTTCAGCTTATGTAGTTGAAGTGTTAACCGGCTTATTTGCCATTTGAGTAATTACTACGTTATATTCTTCAATGTTTTTACACAAGTGTGACTAGTCGAATTGAAGTGGTTAATATTATTCGTGTATGCACTGCTGTTTTTTGAAGTGTCCAACCACTATGAGATTTAAGATCAATTAATTTCGTGAATTTTCTCACTGTCAGTTGTACCATTCAGCAAATTTGGCTATTTATTTCCCTTACATGCCTTGCGCACCTACGCTGTCCGGCAGTATAGTAAATTTCTTATACGCTACTTATTTGCGGAGTATACTTCTGTTTTGGTTCGTAAATCTTAAAGCTTCTTTCGAGAAAGAGTTTTTAGCTCTTTTATCGCACTGCCACAGTTTTCATTACTGTATTTCATTCGATTGTTGCTAATCAATCTGGTACAGTTTTATGATTGTAATCCTTAGTAGTCAATGTAACTGGAGATGTTGTTCCAGTAAGTGTTTAATAAATCTAACTCAATGTGTTCTCATAAAATAAAGAGAAATTTCACAACAGGAATGATATTTAGTGTCCATTTATACGTCTCTCTCCTACAACAGAAAGCTTGACGCGGGTACTTCGTACCATCAGCAACCCCAAAAGACAAAACAGAGGCAATCCACACTGGATGCGTCTTTATGAGACAGTTTTCTTCCCCTACTTCTCGTTCAGCAGTTAATCTTCTTCTTCTGAATCTTGGATCAAACATATCAACAAGACAACGACAATGTTTCAGTCGACCGAGCGAGGTGGCGCAGTGGTTGGACACTGGACTCGCATTCGGGAGGACGACGGTTCAATCCGGCGTCCGGTGATCCTGATTTAGGTTTTCCGTGATTTCCCTAAATAGCTCCAGGCAAATGCCGGGATGGTTCCTTTGAAAGGGCACGGCCGGATTCCTTCCCAAATCCGATGAGACCGATGACCTTGCTGTCTGGTCTCCTTCCCCAAACAACCCAACCCCCAATGTTTCAGTCCTTGTTCCTTTTGTTGTTTCTTATTAAGTCCTTATAGAGTTTCATATCAAGATTTTCTGAAAGATCCATCTCTAGTTCGTCAGTTTGTGCAGTATTTTGTTCCGCTATCGGGCACTGAAGAAAACTCATTGGCTGCAAGTGTATATTTCACCCGGATTGGGACTCAGACCCGCAGTTCCCACTCGAACGGTCGCCTTAACAGCCTTAGCTTTCGGAGCATGCGTCGCGTCCACACCAAATTCCCAACATGTCGCGCACTCCATGCGTGGCGTTCCCTGTCCATTAACGTCGTTGCTCGCAGCGTCAAGCTGATTCCCGCAAGATGTCGGACTAAGACTGCATCTGCAGTGAATGATCATTAACTGACCTCAAGGCACATATATATTCATAATTGTGGTGTGTGTCCTTCCATGCATAAAAAACTCTGATAGTTGTCGGAGAAGATGAGCGGCATCTTTATGAATTACAATATTATCGATTATTTCGCAAACGACAACAGTGACTCCTTCAGAGTACTCTGTTACAGTTTTTGCACATTTCGAATAAGTAACTGTGAGAATGGGTTAGTGTTTTGAATATATTAATCACAGCCATTTCAACTCAAATATTTATCTTTCAACATGAAAAAACGCCAAAAAACTCACTAAAACCAAATTTAACCCACTGGGTTGTTTTAGATTCACAGGTTTTTCTCAACCCTTGTGCAGAGCTACCTCTTGCGAAATAGCTGGCATGTGTACTGCGGAGGTAAAATAAAAACTTCGAGCTTTATGTTGTAATTCTGCCACACACAACAAAGGTTTTGCAAGAGCAGTTGAATGGAATTAATATTGTCTTGGAAAGAGGTTATACGACGAACTTCAAATAAAGATTATGCGGTATAGTCGAATTAAATCAGATGATACTAATTTTATTACGCTAGTCAATGGTACAGTAAACGTAGTAGATTAATTTGGTTGTTTGGGCAGGAAAATAGCTCACGCTGGCCGAAACAGAGAGGAATTAAAATTCAAACCGGCAGTGGCAAGCATCTAATATAAATTTAGACGTTAGGAAGGCCGTTCTGTAGGTACTTGTCTCGTACAGGAGAGCAGCATGGACAATTTACAGTACAGGCAAGAAGAGAATAGAAACTTCTGAAATGTGTTAGTACAGAATGATCCTGAAGATTATGTGGACAGATCGAATAAATAATGAACTATTACTGAAAATAAATGGGGAAAAATAAATTTATAGCGCAACCTGACTAAATAAATAAAGACATCGATTAATACAGCACAACCTGTGTCATCAACGAATCGTCAGTTTGGTGGTGAAGGGAAGTGTCGGGGGCGTGAGGGGAACCAAGGCTTGGCTATGGCAAGCAGGTGCAGCTGGATCTAGGTTGCTGTAGTTAGGCAGGGATAAAGAGACTTGCAGAGGATAGAGTAGCGTGTGTAATCCCCACTCTGCGTCCTTAATCGCCGGGCGGATGGGAGTAAATGACTCGCCACAGAGTTCTCAGGTCGTAATAGCTGGGAGGTTTGCAGACAGCCAGGGATTTTAATGGAAATGTAGCTCATTCCCGACTGTGGAAGGCTGTTAACATCGTTTCTACTTGCACGCGATTCCAGTTAATTAGGAGACTGAAGAAAATCCACAGGACGTACAGCTCTAACAAGAAGGATATAGTGACGTCAAAGTTGTGTATGGCATCGCGTCATAGTATTAAAAAAATTATTGCTGGTGGAACCAACGCTTCGGCCACTATTACAGTAGCCTCGAAGATGCGTCATTTTACTCCATCCCTTCTGACCCTTACTGTCGATGTGCCATAAATTTCTTTTTTCCCCAGTTATGTTGCGGACATGCTTACTATTTATTCGATCTATCCGCCTAATCTGTATTATTTAAATTAGTGTTGTATCCGTTTTAGACCAAATAGGTTACTCTAACCGTGGCCAAAACGTTGGTTTCACCAGTAATAGTTTCTTATAACATGATACAGTACCGTGCGCAGAACACCTTTGTGTCAATTGACTCTGGCCGCGGATGACTTAGCAGTTATAATAAGAAATAATTTCCGATATTTTACTAACATATAGCCTAGGGCAGGCTTTACGCATCGCACTGACATACAGAGACATTAATCACTGAATGCGGGAATCAACATACAAAGTACATAATTGTCAAAATAACTTAAATGACATCTTGACTTTAAAGTGCAGTTGATAGTTAAATTCATGTCAGTAACCTGACGTGCTGGATAGAGAGCTGAGCCGATGAGACAGCAATCAAGGTAACGGAAAAGAGGTAGTTGCGATGACAGTCTACCACGTAGGGAACTTTCGTCTCAACTCAAGATCTGTGGTCACCCTCAGCGGCAGCAAATAATGGCACATTACGCGATCGATATTCCTACCTTCAATTCAAGGTAATCAGCTGATAAATGTAGACATTATCGTGCTGCTTCTTAGTGACATGTTTTTAGAAAATATTCGAAAAAACAATGTACTCAAGAGTAGTCTCATCTTTAAGTATAACCAATTTACTAAGCATACCACAACGATTGCTCGTCCGAGAATAGTATTTATGCATGCACTCAGTAAATAATACAAAAACTTAACGCACGGCTTTCCGGACTGGGAAGGAACGCTACGTCCCCGCCACGAATCCGCCCGGGCGGACTTGTGTCGAGGTCCGCTGAGCCGGCCAGTCTGTGGATGGTTTTTAGGTGGTTTTCCATCTGCCTCGACGAATGCGGGCAGGTTCCCCTTATTCTGCCTCAGCTACACTATGTCGGCGATAGCTGTGCAAACAAGTTCTCCACCTACGTGTACACCGCCATAACTCTACCACGCAAACTCTCGCCTGGGGTCCGCAGCTCGTGGTCGTGCGGTAGCGTTCTCGCTTCCCACGCCCGGGTCCCCGGGTTCGATTCCCGGCGGGGTCAGGGATTTTCTCTGCCTCGTGATGACTGGGTGTTGTGTGATGTCCTTAGGTTAGTTAGTTTTAAGTAGCTCTAAGTTCTAGGGGACTGATGACCATAGATGTTAAGTCCCATAGAGCTCAGGGCCATTTGAACCATTTGAACTCGTCTGGTGTAAGACTTTTCGTGGGGTGGGGTGGGGTGGGGTGGGGTGGGGTGGGGTGGGGTGGGGAGAGGGGAAGAGGGGGGGGTCAACCGCACAATAGCCCTGAATGATTGATTCGGTGCGGGGCGGCGGAGGGGTGAGGTGGACTGCGGTAGTCGTCGTGGGGTTGTTGACCACTGTGGCTGCATTTGCATCAGTACTTTGCATGCCGTCTGACAGTGTGTGGTTGAGGGCACTTCTCGTATCATTAACTGATTCCCCCCCCCCCTTTCCCTCTTGGATTCGCGAATGGTGTGTTGGAAGAATGACTGTCGTTAAATCCGTGTATTAGCTCTGATCTCTCGAATCCTCTCGCTGTGGTCATTTCGCGAGACGTATTTGGAGGAAGTAATATGTTGTCCGACTGTTCCCGGAAAGCACTCTCTAGAAATGTAAACAGTAAGACGCTCCGTGATGCACGACGACTATCTTGTAGTGTCTGCCTCTGGATGGAGTTTCTGTAACGCTCTCGCAGCGACTAAACTACCCCGTGACGAAACGCTCCGCTCTTTGCTGGATCAAAAATGGTTCAAATGGCTCTGAGCACTATGCGACTTAACTTCTGAGGTCATCAGTCGCCTAGAACTTAGAACTAATTAAACCTAACTAACCTAAGGACATCACACACATCCATGCCCGAGGGAGGATTCGAACCCGCGACCGTAGCGGTTGCTCGGTTCCAGACTGCAGCGCCTAGAACCGAACGGCCACTCCGGCCGGCTTTGCTGGATCTTCTCTCTCTCTCTCTCTCTCACTTTCTCTCTCTCAATTGTACCTATTAAGGGTCCCAGATTGGTGAACAGTGCTCGGGAATCGACGGGACATGCGCCTTGTAAGACACTTCACCAGTTGATGAAATATATTTCCTTAAAATTCTTCCTATGAATGTCAGTCTCGGATCTTCTTTCCCTGATGTTTCTTTTATGTGATCATTGCCCTGAAGTTCGCTCCGAATGGATACTTCTGGATATTTTCCTGTGGTTATTATTTCCAGAAATCAGTGTTGCAGTTTTACGGTAGTGGATTTCGTTTCCTATGTATGCGCAATACGTTACATTTATTTACGTTCTGAATCAGCTGGCAGAGCCTTAACCATTCATGTCTCCTCTGTAGGTCCTTCTGCAAACCGTTACTGTCATCTGGCGTTGCTACACTCGTATGGACAACCGCATCATCTGCGAAGAGCCTTACACAGCTTCCACTCCCCGCACATATTACTAAATAATTTATATATATATTGTAAAAATAACAGACCTCTCACATATCCTAGGGGTACACCTGTTTCTCAAGTAGCTTTCAAACCACTTCAGGGTACCATCTGAATATTTTCCATAGGATACCATGTCACATGCTTTGCCGTTGTCTAGTAATGTCAGTCATTTAGTCTGATAGTAGTCTACGCCGTATTTCATATTTCAAGTCATCATAAACATCAATTAGTGCAATGTTTGAGATCTGATCTTTATGATACTAGTTGAATTTACCTAAGTTTTCAGTCGATTGGTTCATAACTATATATACAAGTGCTTTGGATACAGCGAATAAGATGCTGCTCAATAATCACAAGAATATTGTGTTTTTTTTTTATGGATAGATCAGATAATGCTTCTCCTTGGAGTGAGTGGGACGTATTCCATTCAAGAGAGAGAAATTACATACATCTGTTAAGATAGGTACGAAGGTATAGGCAACATTCTTGACAATAGCTATGCTGCTACCGTTGACGTACATCGATTCAGAAGATATTCTCGTCATTGAATTTATTGTTGAAGTTATAGTAACTCGTTTTAGGTAGAAACTGTCGGATTTAACTATTTAGCCTTGGGATTCTTGTAGGCGATAGTCTTCTGCATCGTGAAGTTGGACTGGTGCCGAGAAAACTCGTGCAGTCCTAAGCTGAGACCCATAAAAAAATTTTCAATTTTGCTCTTCCAACACCAAATCTATGGATATTCATCCACAAAAATCGTCGGGTGTCACATCCTTGGACAAAGAGAAACGAGCGTACGTGATTCCATCATTGCGGAAACAATTCTTTGTATTGTTTCGCATTGGGGAGGTAAGACTGATTCTAAGTTGCTTAGTCTGAATGCAAACATCGAGGTGAACATACATGCAGCTGCTGCCACTCTCACCTGGCGAGATCTTCTGGGGTTGTTTCTTTTTGGTAGTTGTGTCATTACAATGATTTTTGTCGATTCCCAGAACATGTGTTGTATTATCATCCGTTGTTTGAGTGGTAGTTCCTTCAAGACTATTTCGGTGTGTAATTAAAGCGGTGAAGCATTTTCCATCAGTTGTGGTAGCGTATACAGGCCTTTCTACACTTCAGTGATCGTTTGCTGTCCTATCTAAGGTCCTCAGCACCTAT
The DNA here is from genome assembly GCF_023864275.1 of Schistocerca cancellata. NCBI lineage: Eukaryota > Metazoa > Arthropoda > Insecta > Orthoptera > Acrididae > Schistocerca > Schistocerca cancellata. The sequence goes on along the minus strand of NC_064634.1, from coordinate 284,744,068 downwards.
ACATTTTTAGATCGGTAGGAGGCAATTCTTCTAGCAACTGCTATAGGAGAGTTTACCACTAATTTAGAGAGGTATTGTAAAGTAGGACACACAGGAAGATGAACATACACACACAAGCGATAAGAAAGGGCAAAACATCATTTCAAGTGTCTTCCGTCGAGTCGCATACACCATGCAAGCACCTCTGCTTCATTCAGTCTGGGTTAGCGGGATGGGATATAGTTATCTCCTTCACTGTGGATTAATTGGCCATTTCAAAAGACACGAACAGCTTCAGTGCATGCAACACTGTCTATGAGTTACGAAATGTATCCTCAGTCCATCCTGCTGCACCACTATTGTTTGCTGGAAAGTATTCCCATCACGCTCATCCATTGTCACCTCCTTCCATTCTCTGGATCCTTACAGGTAATACACATATTAATCTCCTATATCACCAACACCAAGATCTAATTAAGTGAACACTTTTCCCATCAATTTAATCAATCAATTAATATTTAAATAAATAATCAATATATTGCGCAAATTTATTACCCATTTGGTATCATAAGATCCCTTTTTTCACGAAAACATTTTCCTGTTGCCCCGCCAATTTTGAGCAGTTGTGTTTATTTGAATTTGAAGCAGCAAGGCTGTAGGGTAATTTTCAGTCCTTATTTCCCCACAGAGAGGAGGTGGGGGACCATCCATGGAGAGCCACCATCTTGCATAAATTAAAACTACGCCGGAACGAACATTGACTCTCTAATACCGTGACATAAACCTTCAGTCTAACTCTTACAGCTTCTGTTCAAAATCAGTCCTACAAACTCTTTACAGCAATGAAAATTATTATAATGGAATTCAACACTGAGAAACTGCATAATATGCGCTATCCTCTGTTCCACCTTCCGCTTCTTGTAAGCACGAGAATGTCTATACCACAGGCAGACTTCCAAAATACACTGGAGCCTGGAGAGAGCTACAACACGTTCTTCTTCCCCGATGTTTTTAACAGCCAACGACTAGCCAAGAGCATCTATGGATGCACTCTGTTTGACCATTTTGCTCTGTCTTCTTGTGTCTATTATGTATTAAACCGGGAACCTAGAAACGACGGAGAGGCTTCATCCGGCTGTAGCCCTCAGTGGTTCACAACACACCAACAGGCCACAGAAGTCCACCCACCCCACCGCCGCCCCTCTCCGAACACAGGGTTACTGTGCGATTCGGCCCCTAGTGGACTCCCCCCCCTTCCCCCCCCCCCCCCCCCCCCCCCAGGAACGTCTCATGCCAGATGAGTGTAACTCCAAAGGTTTGAGTGATAGAGTAATTATGGTGTACGCGTGCGTGGAGACGATGTTTGGTCAGCAATCACCGACATAGAGTAATTGAGTGGGAATTAGGGGAACCAGCCCGCATTCGCCGAGGCAGATGGAAAACCGCCTTAAAAACCACCCACAGGGTGGCGGGCACGCCGGATCTCGACACTAATCCTCCAGGCTGATTCGTGCTGGCGACCGGAACGCCTTCCCACTCGGGCAGCAGCGCGTTAGACCGCGCGGCTAGCCGGGTGGGCTGTCTTCTGGTAGTCAACGTTCTTTCCTGTGTGCTGCTACTCTTTTCTGTCTGTGATACACTGCAGCCTCCTAACTTGGCTCTGGCTGGCGTTGGTGTAGTGCTGCTCCTACTACAAGGGCCACCGCACTGCAGCGCTACCACGTCTGGAGCTCTATTTGCGCGGCCCTCTAAACTGCTGCTGACGTATGATGTCCTGTTCAAAAATGGTTGAAATGGCTCTGAGCACTATGGGAGTTAACTTCTAAGGTCATCAGTCCCCTAGAACTTACAACTACTTAAACCTAACTAAACTAAGGACAGCACACACATCCATGCACGAGGCAGCATTCGAACCTGCGACCGTAGCGTATGACGTCAAGTGACTGCGCATTACATTCGCCCTAGGTAGAAGTAATGCTGCTTGAAACTAGCACAAGCCCATTAATCCAACATGAATGGCAGTCAGTACAACATTGAGATTACATAGGAAAACCATGCCTAAATGAAATACCTTAATTTCACTAAACCGTGCCACTACATACCAAGGAACATTGCGGTAAAAGGTCGAGAAAATGGTTCAAATGGCTCTGAGCACTATGGGACTTAACATCTGTCATCAGTCCCCTAAAACTTTGAACTACTTAAACCTAACGAACCTAAGGACATCACACACATCCATGCCCAAGGCAGGATTCGAACCTGCGACCGTAGTGGTCGCGCCGTTCCAGACTGAAGCGCGTAGAACCGCTCGGCCACAACGGCCGGTGGTGAAAGGTCAGTAAGGTATATCTATGCTGCTGTATAAAGACAAGTCGTTCTTATATGTCACCGTTGAGGTGGCGCAGTGGTTGTCATACTGGACTCGTGTGTAAATCCTTGATTCATAATTGTACACAAGATTTTGTTTGTTTTGTGCTATATGTATGAAATGCTGTATATGTAATTGCGTAATTCGATAACTGTTTAGACACGAGCGTGGGTACCTTGCTAGTGTTGTTGGTAAACGGTGTCCTAGTTGTTGGTGTTGGTAGTTACACCAAAACAAGCTGCAGGTAAACGTTACAGCCTTCACCATAAGCAGCCTGGCTTGGTCGGCTTTCAGTTACCTTGTGTAATAAGGGCAGTGTTAATGTTTTATATTGTAATATTGTTACCTAGATGCCTGTCTCAGGGCCAGACTGAAATTACTCCGTTTTACCTTGTTCCATTTTTGTCTGAACATTCTAGCCCTACTTATGCCTTTTGGGCTACAGAGAATTATCTTGTTTTACAGTAAATTATTTCGACTTTGTTACTTGAATTTTTCTGATAGCCCGAACACCACTCCATAGAAGCGCCCTGCACACTAGCTGTGAGTTACTCCACTTAATTCAAGTTGGGGCTAGCATACGCACTTCATCTCTCCGCTCACTTCCATTGTTCCGAAGGCCGACAACAAGGTCAATTTTTTTATTATACTTTGCATATTTCGACTATTCCCGTTGCGAGTGACAATATTATTGCTCGTTAATATTTACAAATATTGACCAGTGAATTATTTAAGTCATACCAACATGACGCTGGCCATGCCGCAAGTGCGGTGTGAGACTTAAGTGAGCTGGTGCGGAGTCAGTTTGGAGATGGCCTACAGAAGAAGGAAACACGTGGTCAACTGGAGAGCAGCCGGCCAGGGTGACCGAGTGGTTCTAGGCGCTACAGTCAGGAACCGCGCGACCGCTACGGTCGCAGTTTCGAATCCTGCCTCGGGCATGGATGTGTGTGATGTCCTTAGGTTAGTTAGGTTTAAGTAGTTCTAAGTTCTAGGGGACTGGTGCCCTCAGAAGTTAAGTCCCATAGTGCTCAGAGCCATTTGAACCATTTTTGAACTGGAGAGCCTTAGGCAGCAGTTAGTGTATTGGAACTGTGATCGCGACCGTGTCGGTTGGTGTAGGTGTGCAAGTGATCAGATTAGCATGGTGCTCAGCTACGACTACAAGAGGTCAATCACGTGCGTGAGCGGTTTTGTTTTGTCAGTCACTGTGTTTCATATGACGTTGTTTTATTTCCTGGTGTATTTGGCGTCATGTTTGTCTAGTTCATTGAGCTGTGTTAGTGTTGGCTGCTGTGCATCAACTAGTATTCTTCATGCGGCTTTCATAGAAGTGAATGGCCTGTTTTCAAACTTGATCTTTCATTTCTTGATTGCTCCTGTTGGTAGTATTTAGTGTTTTGCTTGGCTAGTCGTTTGTCTACCAGTGTCTGTATCTGCGGGTATTACGTCCTGCAAAGGGCACTCATGTTTTATTGAGAAGTTAAATTGTGAAGCTTCCAATACCGTTAAATATTTATTGCACTGGTAATGCTGAGTTTGTCTATTAGACGATTACAAATACTCGTATGTGAAGCTATTGGTGTGAGGTTGCTGCCGTTATATTTTGTGAGGTTTAGTGCACCATTTGCGCCAAGGCTATATGAATACTGTGATGTGTCTTAAACTAATCGATGTCCACGTCGTGTGTGTCCTTTCTTTACAGAGTTTTGTGTGGAACGTTAATTTTAAAGAATTACGTGTCCTATTGCAATTGTATCTCCACTTGATTCTGTACAGTTTATTGCGCCAGTTGCGCTAAGATAAATCAGTGATAGATATGAGTTATGTATGCTATTATTCTGTTCAGTGTTTACGTGAGCATTGGTTTCAAAGTATTTGTTAACTTGTAAATGCCTTTCGCGATTCACAAGCAGACAGTACCACTGGTTGCGAAGTTGCAGTAACTGTAAATTTAAAGATTTATCATGACATGCTTCATTTTTATATTGATAATAATTTGCATTCAGTTTTTTCGTCACATTTGGCGAGTCTTTGTGGCTGAAGAGTGTGCACACTTCAATTTCATTAGATTTTTATAGAGCGTGCTCGAAGCATTACAGCCACTCACATTTTACTACCAGTTGTAAGGGTAAAAATTTATCCTTGAAGCTGTAAAACTCCTTGTTTTATAGACAGATGTGATGGTTTCCTTTGAGATCAAACTGTTGTAATCACCCACGGTCAAGTCGCTCTTATAATTATGTCTAATGATATGATTTGGTTTCCCATTAGTAAATGAATTGAAATTTGTCCAGTAAAACCACCGTCATCATCCATTCCCCACATAACTTGTCGTTTCATTATTAAACCTATTTTTTATTTTTATATTCCATTTCCAGTAGCTTCTCCGCATTGCAAAGCATAATCTCATCATAGTCGGTAATTTTACTATAACGTCTTCCAGCAGCTCACCATTCTTCGCTGACAAATCATACCACTTATGGGACGTTGCTGCCATCACCACTACAAACCTAGTAACGTTCTCAGTAAGCTGTGTCATGCTGTCACCCTATAGCCAGGTATGAGATAACATTGTGAATTAGAGTTCAGGTGCGGGTTATGATGTCCATGATAGCGAGATGTAATTTCAGCAACACTCTATGGAAAAATCTGATTAATGGCTCTGAGCACTATGGGACTTAACATCTGAGGTCATCAGTCCCCTAGAACTTAGAACTACTTAAACCTAACTAACGTAAGGATATCACACACATCCATGCCCGAGGCAGGATTCGAACCTGCGACCGTAGCGGTCGCGCGGTTCCAGACTGAAGCGCCTAGAACCGCTCGGCCACAATCTGATTAATAAAGCGGTGACCATCTACAGAAATGTCATACTAGCATGGTAAACCGCCTTCACAATCATGATGCCATATAATTTATTTATTTATTAACTGTTTTCACTTTATGGTCGGCTTCAAGTAGCCTTCAATAAAAGAAAGTAGTAGATGGGTACCTCAAAATGTTGCTGCGCTAGAGAAAATGTTATAAAAACAGTAACAATATGAATTGCAGAATTCAAGTAATGAACCTTTCTCCATCTCTGAAGAGCCAAAATAAGGTCAATGCATCTAGTAAAAATACCCACTTTCCGACATGCAGCAGCCAGCCGTATTGTTTTATGTACATTTGTGGATTTACGTCACCGCTGAAGACGGTAGTTAATGTGACGGAATCGGTACTGCGAATGTTTCTAGTAATTCGTGGCAGTCTTAACACAACAAATTAATGTCAGCCGTATTCCAATGGAGTTGAGTCAGGTGAGCTCTTATATATTCGCTCTCACAGTTTCACGTGTAATCAAAATATATATGTTTCGTTTATTCTTTAGTTTTAAATTACATTAACAAGACGCAATTGGCTAAACCAGTTACGTTGTTTCAAGTGGAAACATCCTTTGTAATTACTCGCAAATAGTATTATTTCCACATTAAGTTCTAACGCCATCTTGTGAGTAAACCGTCACTCAAAATGTTAGCACACCACATATAATACCAGAACACGACCATTATCTGATAGAAGTCGTCTGTGGACAGTTAATTGGTTCTAAGAGCTCGAAAACAACGTGAATGATTTTTTTCCATTACGATTTTCGTAGTTTTTCCGTACATAGATTTAAAAAAATTATCTAGCTGCAAGTTTAGAAGAAGTCCAGTGCGGAGCGAGGTAACTTTAGGAAGCGTTGCCTGGGGTAAAAATAAATTCTTAAATGTCGCTTCTGTACTAAATCAGTGAAATGATAACTAGACATCGCCCATTTCCAAAAGAGGGATTGTAGAAATTACAGACGCGTTTCAGTAACAACTAAGACGAGGAAGAAGAGCAGCTAGGATTCAGAACTGATATGACTTGCACCGAAAACGTGTTTTATTTTGAAGTAGTAGTAGAGAAAAGATCAAACACTAGCCAAGAAACCTATGTTATGTTCGTAGGCCTTCGTAAGGAGTATGATACTGTACCTATATAAGAGCTCGTTATAGAACTTTATAGAACACTTTAACTGACCGAAATCTGTCTAACGGCACAACATCAAAAATAAATCTTTGAAATGCACTATCTCGAAGGTTTCCTCTCAACAAGGGTTTGCGTCAAGGCGGCTGTGTGTGTCACCTACCCTGTTTAAAGTATATGTAGCAATAGCTATAAATCAACGGAAAAGTAAATCCAGAGGAATGGGTATAGATGTAGGTGAAACGGCTTGTATACTACACTGCACTATACGGACGATTAAGTAATTGATATATGGCACATACACTCCAACGAAGCGTGTAAGTGATGGGGTTTCGAACTCAATACCCAGAAGACAATATATGTTCAAATACTGACAGAACTGCTCAGTATGCATCTCGGTACAGAGGATGCTGCAGTTTCAGTAGTTGCACGAGTAATATTATTCATTCCTGAATTTCTTAATCATCTTTACCGCTGCAATCCAATATTATCGCCGGTAAAGATGATTAAGAAATTCCATAACGAATAATTCAGGATAGAAAACTGTCTAAAGGGAACCCTTTGGAGCATCAAAACAGAAAAGAACCGGAAATAAACTGTCTATGAAACACTAGTTAAAAGTTCATTGTTATGTGGAGGCGAGAGATGGAAAGTTACAGAGAAAAAGAAAAGGAAGTTTGTGGCCACCGAAATGGATGTTCTTAGACAGTCACTGGGAATTTTCTGAACAATGAAAATAAGTGGAAATGAATTCGATTACTAATGTGTGTATGAGGGTCATTAGCAACCGATACCGAGCAGAGGCAATTAATATGCTGCGTTCATGTCCAATGGATAGAAGAGTCCAGGTTCCCGAAGAAGGATGTGTTGCGGGTACCAGCGAACCACAGAAGGCCACGAAAAATTTGGAATGAGGTAATTGTAAAAGAACTGAGGTCAAGACATTTAAGGGATCAAGGGGACAATAGAGAATTATGAAAACTGGGCATCGGCCAACGACGGAATATGTTCTTCAATCGAAATAATAATAATAATAATAACAACAACAATGATGATGATAATAATAATAATAATAATAATGATGATGATGATGATGATGATGATGATAACTGCGAGGCATTGAGCTATAGTCGTGATACACATATTTCTCGTATTGTCTGGAAATGATCATAGGATTAATACCAGTAACAACCGACTATATCAAAAGTGAATGTGACAATATGTTTCTATAAAAAACTAGACATGGCAATTACGTGGAGTCACACGGTAAACGCAGATAATATTGCAACCAAATCTTGTCGACCTTATGCCAAGCAAAGAAAGAAGCACATCTGATTCTTAGGCTTGTTAATAATGTATCAGCACGCTTCATCCAATAGTTTCTACCTCTCAAAGCAGCCGCAGTGTTGATTCTTTCTCGCGTTGATTATTAGCAAGTCACTGTTTTGCATAAGAGTACTGGCCTTCATCCACTTCCGGCGATTTCGATATGACATACAAACTTTAGATTATGTGTAAATCTACTACACTATTTATTCTAACTTAAACTAATTTACGCTATGGACAACACACACGCCCATGGCGAGGGATGACTCAAACCTCCGACGGGAGGAGCCTTGCGGACCGTGACAAGACGCCTAACTTGTTCTCTATTTTGTTATGACGGTCTCTGATTATTCAGGCGTATTTTACCGACGTAGTGGACCCAGTTTAATGTGCACAGCGCGTATCCAATTTAGATAACATGTCAACTTAAAAACGCACGCACCACGCTATCTGAGCCGGTGGAGCAATCGTTGAGGGCAGTGTGATCTCGATCACGTGTCACGCTGTTCGCGTGGTGGAAACGTTAAATTGTAACTGGCTCCCTCCCAGTAATATATCTTGAGCTTCGAGTCTAGCGTGACTGCCTCCACCATCATAAAATCGATGTTGTCAGTGAAATTTCGCCTCTCGAAAGGCACACGGGGAGTTCAGCGAAATTGAGATACCAGGCCTCGGATGTCCACGCAGAGCGAATAACTACATTGTGGAAACGGATGAACCTAGTACGGGATCCCCACGTGGCGGTATTTATACAGAAACTGCTGATCCAGCGGACTTGGGCAGTCGGTTTGAGCACAGTTTTCTAACCTTTTCGGTTAAGTTTTAACGTAAAAATTAACAAGTGGATACAATAACTCGCTTGATAAAAGACTTAACCCAGGTAACCACACTACAAACTTACGTGTAGGTTTACATATTGTAAGATTTGAATATTATAATTTGCCAGAAAACCCATTTTGATACGCCTCGAAATAGAAGTCGTCTTACGTCTCAGATGTCTCACCCTATATAATCAGATGTAGTTTACGGAATGTAAAAATGAAAAATATCAAATTTTCGAGTGGACCATATGCTATGAGGTGTTAATATTTACAGTCATAATCAAGTATTGAACGCTTCCAACCCAAACCACTTACTCGGGGGGGGGGGGGGGGAGGGGAGAGGGGGATGAAAATATTTGCTCAGTAAATAAACGACTGTTTCAGATTCAGTGGAACAATTAGTGCATGGTATAGACTTTGGGCAGGCCAATTACTTTCAGGAACGTTATAGTCCATAAACCATCGCCTCACAGATGCAGCTTTACAAGAGGTTCAATTCTCATGCTGATATAAACGTCGAATCCGATTTGACAACACGCAGAAAGTCCAAATATTAAATACCGCATTTGAAAATGTATTTGCATATGAAGATTGTACAGCAGCAATATTTGATCAAGGTGCTTAACGATCCAGCGATATTCCAACAAGTATAATCGGTGTTGAATGACGAGACTAGCCGATGATTTGTGTTGGAACGGTGATCACCGGTTCGATAATGATTTTTAAAAGATATTTGTTTTGGCTGGCTCTGAGCACTATGGGACTTAACATCTACGGTCATCAGTCCCCTCGAACTTAGAACTACTTAAACCTAACTAACCCAAGGACACCACACAACACACAGTCATCACAAGGCAGAGAAAATCCATGACCCCGCCGGGAATCGGATATTTGTTTTCAGAAAAGGGTAGTAAAGCGGATGGTTTGAACAACTTACCATTTTCATTACAACAGCATGATCAACGTTACAATGATTAAAATAACCAACTCTGTCGGAAACTATCAAAATACTAATTTCTTATGGCAGTACTTATTTTTTCAGATGACTTCCAATAGCCTTAATATACTTTACAAAATGGATCTGCGTGACACAAAGCTCTATTAATCTTTCGTTATTGTCACCAACGGGTTCGGTAAAATACCATTTTCTTTGTATGTAATATGTAATGTTAGTCTTTTTTTCATATCTTACGAAACTTATATTATACTTTACAATGGATAGGCAGTGAAATTAGCTCCACTCTTAACCAATATTTATCGTGTAGAGAAAAGTCCAGCGTGGCTGGGAGGGGTCAAACGTACCAATGTTTACCATAAGGATAAAAACGACGGATCATAGAATTAGAGGATAATATCACTAACGCATGTCTGTTATACGTTCCTAGGGCATACTTTTAGCTGCATGATGACGGATGACCATCACAGAACTGACGAATTATTCTGCAAACCTGTACTTCCCCAGTGCAAAATTAGAAATTTAATAATATGTTACAGTCCTCTTTGTATCTCCCCCCGAAAGGACCACGAGAAACTCGATAGGAATAATTACAGTTCACAGTGAGGAATTTAACCGGTAAGTAGCAAAATATTTTATCCAGCACTACCAGTGCCAGGTCACGCATTGCTTGGATCAGTGTGGTTTAATGTAAAATAAAGAAAAGAAAAATCACACTTCTTTAATATGTATGAGTATTGGACATAAGTCTTGATCTCCTTCTTCTCCATCTCTGTCATCTCCCCTCCCTCTCTCTCTATCCATCTACTTCTTCCCCCTCTGGCTGTCCATCACCTCTTCGATCTGTCTATCTCCTCCTCCCCCCTCTCTCTCTTCATCTTCTCCTTTTTCCTCTCAACGGCCATTTCCTCCCACCCGTCTATACATATCCTCTTACCTCTGCCCCCTCTTGGATCTCGAGTCTTATTTGTTTTGTTCCTAATTAAGATTCCTTAGTATACAACTCTCTGTTTTTTGTGAAAACCGTCTGCAAGGAAGAAACACTATTGTGTATACAATTTATGTTTAAGAACCTATTTACTGAGAAAGAAAATACATGGGAGTAATAATTTGTCAGCTTGTTTAAATGCCTTACTAAGTAGTTAAAACTGTCTACTACAAGGGAAACAAAACCTCACACTGTTACAACAAAGCATTTTCTTACTCACTGTTTTAATAGAAATCCTGTATATTTCTGTTTAATAATTATATAGTTTAGATCTGTCTCAATGTTTAATACCGTCTAAAATTTGAAGTAAATCGGTCAAGAACTTTACGAAAGTTTTGCTAACAACATTTCACCATTACACCGTCTGTTTATACATTTATATATTATGTACATTATGAAATATGTATCACATATTCATCCAAATGTATTTTAAAATAATGTGTAAAGCTTTGAAGTATATATTTACTCTTTACATATTACACATACATTTAGATATAGTAAATAATAAAAGTATATAATAAAATATATAATACTAAATTAATAAAAATATATAGCCTTCTTTAGGTCTGACTGTTAGTTACAGTATTCGTGTAAAATTTTAAGTATGTCAGGAATGTTTCGACATTTTTGTAACAATTTTTCACCTTTATATATATATATATATATATAAACAAAGATGATGTAACTTACCAAACGAAAGCGTTGGTATGTTGATAGACACACAAACACACACACAAAACTGAAGCTTTCACATTGAGGAAAGAGGGAAGGAGAGGGAAAGACGAAAGGATGTGGGTCTCAAGGGATAGGGCAAGGAGCCACTCCAATCCCGGGAGCAGAAAGACTTACCTTAGGGGGAAAAAAAGACAGGTATACACTCGCGCGCGCGCGCGCGCGCGCGCACACACACACACACACACACACACACACACACACACATAGCCATCCGCACATATACAGACACAAGCAGACATTTGTAAAGGCAAAGAGTTTGGGCAGAGATGTCAGTCGAGGCGGGAGTACAGAGGCAAAGATGTTGAATGACAGGTGAGGTATGAGCGGCGGCAACTTGAAATTAGCAGAGGTTGAGGCCTGGTGGGTAACGCGAAGAGAGGATATACTGAAGGGCAAGTACCCATCTCCGGAGTTCTGATAGGTTGCTGTTAGTGGGAAGTATCCAGATAACCCAGGCGGTGTAACACTGTGCCAAGATGTGTTGGCCGTGCACCAAGGCATGTTTAGCCACAGGGTGATCCTCATTACCAACAAACACTGTCTGACTGTGTCCATTCATGCGAATGGACAGTTTGTTGCTGGTCATTCCCACATAGAAGGCTTCACAGTGTAGGCAGGTCAGTTGGTAAATCATGTGGGTGCTTTCACACGTGGCCCTGCCTTTGATCGTGTACACCTTCCCGGTTACAGGACTGGAGTAGGTGGTGGTGGGAGGGTGCATCGGACAGGTCTTACACTGGGGGCAGTTACAAGGGTAGGAGCCAGAGGGTAGGGAATGTGGTTTGGGGATTTCATAGGAATGAACCAAGAGGTTACGAAGTTAGTGGACGGCGGAAAGACACTATTGGTGGAGTGGGGAGGATTTCATGAAGGATAGATCTCATTTCAGGGCAGGATTTGAGGAAGTCGTATCCCTGCTGGAGAGCCACATTCAGAGTCTGATCCAGTCCCAGAAAGTATCCTGTCACAAGTGGGGCACTTTTTGGGTTCTTCTGTGGGAGGTTCTGGGTTTGAGGCGATGAGGAAGTGGCTCTGGTTATTTGCTTCTGTACCAGGTTGGGAGGGTAGTTGCAGGATGCGAAAGCTGTTTTCAGGTTGTTGGTGTAATGGTTCAGGGATTCTGGAGTGGAGCAGATTCGTTTGCCACGAAGACCTGGGCTGTAGGGAAGGGACTGTTTGATATGGAATGGGTGGTAGCTGTCATAATGGAGGTACTGTTGCTTGTTGGTGGGTTTGATGTGGACGGATGTGTGAAGCTGGCCATTGGACAGATTCCCACGCCCGGGTTCCTGGATTCGATTCCCAGTGGGGTCAGGGATTTTCTATGCCTCGTGATGACTGTGTGTTGTGTGATGTCCTTAGGTTAGTTAGGTTTAAGTAGTTCTAAGTTCTAGGGGACTGATGATCATAGATGTTAAGTCCCATAGTGCTCAGAGCCATTTGAACCATTGGACAGATGGAGGTCAACGTGAAGGAAAGTGGCATGGGATTTGGAATAGGACCAGATGAATCTGATGAAACCAAAGGAGTTGAGGTTGGAGAGGAAATTCTGGAGTTCTTCCTCACTGTGAGCCCAGATCATGAAGATGTCATCAATAAATCTGTACCAAACTTTGGTTTGGCAGGCGTGGGTAACCAAGAAGGCTTCCTCTAGGCGACCCATAAATAGGTTGGTGTACGAGGGGGCCTTCCTGGTACCCATGGCTGTTCCCTTTAATTGTTGGTATGTCTGTCCTTCAAAAGTGAAGAAGTTGTGAGTCAGGATGAAACTGGCTAAGGTATCGAGGAAAGAGGTTTTAGGTAGGGTGGCAGGTGATCGGCGTGAAAGGAAGTGCTCCATCGCAGCGAGCCCCTGGACGTGCGGAATATTTGTGTATAAGGAAGTGGCATCAATGGTTACAAGGATGGTTTCCGGTGGTAACAGATTGGGTAAGAATTCCAGGCGTTCGAGGAAGTGGTTGGTGTCTTTGATGAAGGATGGGAGACTGCATGTAATAGGTTGAAGGTGTTGATCTACGTAGGCAGAGATACGTTCTGTGGGGGCTTGGTAACCAACTACAATGGGGCGGCCAGGGTGATTGGGTTTGTGAATTTTAGGAAGTAGGTAGAAGGTGGGGGTGAAGGGTGTCGGTGGCGTCAGGAGGTTGATGGAGTCAGATGAAAGGTTTTGTAGGGGGCCTAAGGTTCTGAGGATTCGTTGAAGCTCTGCCTGGACAACAGGAATTGGATTACCTAGGCTAACTTTGTATGTAGTGTTGTCTGAAAGCTGACGCAGTCTCTCAGCCACATACTCCCGACGATCAAGTACAACGGTCGTGGAACCCTTGTCCGCCGGAATAATGACAATGGATTGGTCAGCCTTCAGATCACGGATAGCCTGGGCTTCAGCAGTGGTGATGTTGGGAGTAGGATTAAGGTTATTGAAGAAGGTTTGAGAGGCAAGGCTGGAAGTGAGAATTTCGTGGAAGGTTTGGAGAGGGAGATTTTGAGGAAGAAGAGATGGGTCCTGCTGTGATGGAGGAGGGAACTGTTCCAGGCAGGGTTCAATTTGGATAGTGTCTTGGGGAGTTGGATCATTAGAAGTATGATTAGGGTTACTTTTCTTCGTGGCAAAGTGATATTTCCAGCAGAGAGTACGAGTGTAGGACAGTAAATCTTTGACAAGGGCTGTTTGGTTGAATCTGGGAGTAGGGCTGAAGGTGAGGCCTTTGGATAGGACAGAGATTTCGGATTGGGAGAGAGGTTTGGTGGAAAGGTTAACTACTGAATTAGGGTGTTGTGGTTCCAGATTGTGTTGATTAGAATTTTGAGGTTTTGGGGGGAGTGGAGCTGGAAGTGGGAGATTGAATAGATGGGAGAGATTGGGTCTGTGTGCAATGAGAGGAGGTTGAGGTTTGCTGGAAAGGTTGTGGAGGGTGATTGAGTTGCCTTTCCGGAGGTGAGAAACCAGGAGATTGGATAGTTTTTTGAGGTGGAGGGTGGCATGCTGTTCTAATTTGCGGTTGGCCTGTAGGAGGATGCGCTGAACAGCTGGTGTGGATGTGGGAGAGGAAAGATTGAGGACTTTTATTAAGGATAGGAGTTGACGGGTTTCTTCATTGGATGAGTTGATGTGTAGCAACCCAAGGTTGCTTCGTCGGCGGGGGGGGGGGGGGGGGAGAGAGGGACGGAGGGATGTGGGTTTTTTGAAGGATAGGGTGGGGAGTCATTCCAATCCCGGTACATCTCTGCTCAAATCTTTGCCTTTACATATGTCTGCTTGTGTCTGTATATGTGTGGATGGATATGTGTGTGTGTGCGAGTGTATACCTGTCCCTTTTTCCCTCTAAGGTAAGTATTTCCGCTCCTGGGATTGGAATGACTCCTTACCCTCTCCCTTAAAACCCACATCCTTTCGTCTTTCCCTCTCCTTCCCACTTTCCTGATGAAGCAACTGTGGGTTGTGAAAGCTTGAATTTCGTGTGTGTGTTTGTGTTTGTTTGTGTGTCTATCAACATACCAACACTTTCGTTTGGTAAGGGTAAGTTACATCATCTTTGTTTTTAGATATATATGTTTCCCTCTATATATATATACACCTATGTCCTCCGAATGGTCATTAGAGCATAGATTCCCCACTGCATATTACATACTTAGTTAAATACTACATAAATTTAAAACATCGGTGTACTGAAACACGTGAGTATTTACATGCAACTTGTGACAAAATTTCAAATCAGTCGACCGACCACATGTAGAGTTTTGCGAACCGCAACATACGCAGGCCGAATTTTTGTATATGAAGATTGTTAGATATTTCTGAGTCCACCATGAGTTATGGGGTTGTAAATATTCATTCCAGTGAAACAGGAGGACAAAATCTAAGCAGGACAAGTTCGAAAAAAACTGCAGAAATTAGCAGTATCAACATCTGTTAGTAAAAATATGCCCTCAACAGCAAGATATTTCCCAAATAGCAGGGATTCACAACCACCTTTAGTCCATACATATATATCCACATTTTCTTTCACTTCACTATCGAAGTACGTTTCCTGACAAGTCATGAAATGTTTCTTCCAGCACAGACAGATAGTATAGTATACCCTATCTGCTGCACCCACCTGTAACAGACCATTTCATCCACAGTTGCACTTAACGCTGCTACACAGACTACCATCACTTAGCTTTGTTAGAAACTAGATAAGTTGTAGCAACATCATAAGCACTTTAATATATGGTACAATGGGAAGTACAATCCGCCATCCACGTCACAGGTATTTGTGTAGTATGAATGTAGATGTAGATATGGGTCGACTGTTCTAGTCTGTAAAGACCTAACGCAGTACCAAAGAGGGTAGATTGTGATTATGGGTGCAAATCAGAACGAAATGACAGGGCTGACACGAATTGTGTAAAAAACAGTACGAAACTACGGCGTTTAAAGTGACTGCAGAGCGCAATAGCCATCTTCGAGACCCCGTATCTGTCGACACTGTCCGCCGAGAACCCTATAAGGTAAATATTCATGGACGAGCTGCTATACCGAAAACATCAGTGACGACAACCAACAAAAAATGGTTCAAATGGGTCAGAGCACTATGGGACTTAACTTCTGAGGTCATCAGTCCCCTAGAACTTAGAACTACTTAAACCTAGCCAACCTAAGAACATCACACACATCCACGCCCAAGGCTGGATTCGAACCTGCGACCGTAGCGGTCGCGCGGTTCCGACTGTAGCGCCCAGAACAGCTCGGGCAGCCTGGCCGGCGACAATCAACACAAAGAAGAAGCGTAAAACATGGTGTCAGGAGCATAAATCCCGGACGGCTGGAAACATCTCATATGGCCCGACGAGTCACGTTATCGTTATTTCCAACACTGGGCCGGGTTTACGCCAAAAGAAGCCTACAATACTGATTGCCTGATCCCGACGACTAAGCACGGAGGTCGAAGTGTGATGATGTGGGGAGCCATATCATGGTATTCTGCTGGTCCCATCAATACTCTCAAAGGCCGTGTTACAACCAATTATTACGTGAACATTTTAGGTGATCAGGTGCGCCCCTTGATTCAAATGTTGTTCCCCAACAACGACGCCACATGTCAGGACGGTAATGTACCAATTCACACAGCCAGGATAGTAGAATCGTCGTATGAGGAGCTTGCAACTGAACTGCAGCGTCTTCTGTGGCCGGCATAGTTCCCGAACTTGAAGATTATCGAACCCTTGTTGGCGGTATTGGTGCAGACTTCCGCCTCCCTCATTACTACAGGAGTTAGAAGAGGTTCTGATCGAAGAGTGGCATAACATTCCACTATTCAATCATTATATGCCTGTATTGCAAGAAGAATCGCAGCTGTATTACGTGCAAACGGCCGCCTAACCCTAATTAATAAAACCATTCCCAAGTAAGTACAGATAACCACATTATTTGGCCTATTCTCTGTAGACACAATAAAGGCAAACACCAGTCACTGCAGTTGCTGAGCACGTTGTGGATTACTTAACAAGACGCTGTGACGAGCATTTTGTGGTAATAAGTATTTCTTAGAAAGCAAATCTCAACTCCATGGTCCGAGACGTACCACAGTTAATTAATAATTCACGTCGCGGAGATTCAGGAAATCTTCGTAAATTTAAAGACTGAGTGAAACTGCAGTAATTGCAGTAAAAATTGTAGCTAATGTTATTTGTTGTTGTTGTGGTCTTCAGTCCTGAGACTGGTTTGATGCAGCTCTTCATGCTACTCTATCCTGTGCAAGCTTCTTCATCTCCCAGTATCTACTGCAACCTACATCCTTCTGAATCTGCTTAGTGTATTCATCTCTTGGTCTCCCTCTACGATTTTTACCCTCCACACTGCCCTCCAATGCTAAATTTGTGATCCCTTGATGCCTCAAAACATGTCCTACCAACCGATCCCTTCTTCTAGTCAAGTTGTGCCACAAACTTCTCTTCTCCCCAATCCTATTCAATACCTCCTCATTAGTTACGTGATCTACCCACCTTATCTTCAGCATTCTTCTGTAGCACCACATTTCGAAAGCTTCTATTCTCTTCTTGTCCAAACTAGTTATCGTCCATGTTTCACTTCCATACATGGCTACACTCCATACAAATACTTTCAGAAACGACTTCCTGACACTTACATCTATACTCGATGTTAACAAATTCCTGCCAGTCTACTTTTTATATCCTCTCTACTTCGACCATCATCAGTTATTTTACTCCCTAAATAGCAAAACTCCTTTACTACTTTAAGTTTCTCATTTCCTAATCTAATTCCCTCAGCATCACCCGACTTAATTTGACTACATTCCATTATCCTCGTTTTACTTTTGTTGATGTTCATCTTATATCCTCCTTTCAAGACACTGTCCATTCCGTTCAACTGCTCTTCCAAGTCCTTTGCTGTCTCTGACAGAATTACAATGTCATCGGCGGATCTCAAAGTTTTTACTTCTTCTCCATGAATTTTAATACCTACTCCGAATTTTTCTTTTGTTTCCTTTACTGCTTGCTCAATATACAGATTGAATAACATCGGGGAGAGGCTACAATCCTGTCTTACTCCTTTCCCAACCACTGCTTCCCTTTCATGCCCCTCGACTCTTATCACTGCCATCTGGTTTCTGTACAAACTGTAAATAGCCTTTCGCTCCCTGTATTTTACCCCTGCCATCTTCAGAATTTGAAAGAGAGTATTCCAGTTAACATTGTCAAAAGCTTTCTCTAAGTCTACAAATGCTAGAAACCTAGGTTTGCCTTTTCTTAATCTTTCTTCTAAGATAAGTCGTAAGGTCAGTATTTCCTCACGTGTTCCAACATTTCTACGGAATCCAAACTGATCTTCCCCGAGGTCGGCTTCTACCAGTTTTTCCATTCGTCTGTAAAGAATTCGCGTTAGTATTTTGCAGCTGTGACTTATTAAACTGATAGTTCGGTAATTTTCACATCTGTCAACACCTGCTTTCTTTGGGATTGGAATTATTATATTCTTTTTGAAGTCTGAGGGTATTTCGCCTGTCTCATACATCGTGCTCACCAGATGGTAGAGTTTTGTCATGACTGGCTCTCCCGAGGCCATCAGTAGTTCAAATGGAATGTTGTCTACTCCTGGGGCCTTGTTTCGACTCAGGTCTTTCAGTGCTCTGTCAAACTCTTCACGCAGTATCTTATCTCCCATTTCGTCTTCATCTACATCCTCTTCCATTTCCATAATATTGTCCTCAAGTACATCGCCCTTGTACAAACCCTCTATATACTCCTTCCACCTTTCTGCCTTCCCTTCTTTGCTTAGAACTGGGTTGCCATCTGAGCTCTTGATATTCATACAAGTGGTTCTCTTCTCTCCAAAGGTCTCTTTAATTTTCCTGTTGGCAGTATCTATCTTACCCCTAGTGAGACAAGCCTCTACATCCTTACATTTGTCCTCTAGCCATCCCTGCTTAGCCATTTTGCACTTCCTGTCGATATCATTTTTGAGACGTTTGTATTCCTTTTTGCCTGCTTCATTTACTGCATTTTTATATTTTCTCCTTTCATCGATTAAATTCAATATTTCTTCTGTTACCCAAGGATTTCTATTAGCCCTCGTCTTTTTACCTACTTGATCCTCTGCTGCCTTCACTACTTCATCCCTCAGAGCTACCCATTCTTCTTCTACTGTATTTCTTTCCCCCATTCCTGTCAATTGTTCCCTTATGCTCTCCCTGAAACTCTCTACAACCTCTGGTTCTTTCAGTTTATCCAGATCCCATCTCCTTAAATTCCCACCTTTTTGCAGTTTCTTCAGTTTCAATCTGCAGTTCATAACCAATAGATTGTGGTCAGAATCCACATCTGCCCCAGGAAATGTCTTACAATTTAAAACCTGGTTCCTAAATCTCTGTCTTACCATTATATAATCTATCTGATACCTTTTAGTATCTCCAGGATTCTTCCAGGTATACAACCTTCTTTTATGATTCTTGAACCAAGTGTTGGCTATGATTAAGTTATGCTCTGTGCAAAATTCTACAAGGCGGCTTCCTCTTTCATTCCTTCCCCCCAATCCATATTCACCTACTATGTTTCCTTCTCTCCCTTTTCCTACTGGCGAATTCCAGTCACCCATAACTATTAAATTTTCGTCTCCCTTCACTACCTGAATAATTTCTTTTATCTCGTCATACATTTCATCTATTTCTTCATCATCTGCAGAGGTAGTTGGCATATAAACTTGTACTACTGTAGTAGGCATGGGCTTTGTGTCTATCTTGGCCACAATAATGCGTTCACTATGCTGTTTGTAGTAGCTAACCCGCACTCCTATTTTTTTATTCATTATTAAACCTACTCCTGCATTACCCCTATTTGATTTTGTATTTATAACCCTGTAATCACCTGACCAAAAGTCTTGTTCCTCTTGCCACCGAACTTCACTAATTCCCACTATATCTAACTTTAACCTATCCATTTCCCTTTTTAAATTTTCTAACCTACCTGCCCGATTAAGGGATCTGACATTCCACGCTCCGATCCGTAGAACGCCAGTTTTCTTTCTCCTGATAACGACGTCCTCCTGAGTAGTCCCCGCCCGGAGATCCGAATGGGGGACTATTTTACCTCCGGAATATTTTACCCAAGAGGACGCCATCATCATTTAATCATACAGTAGAGCTAATGTCATTAAAGTTACAATTTAAACTGATTGATATAAATTGTTCTGTGAGATTCTCAGAGGAATGCACCAAGTGAAGTGGGTATACAATAATTTATAGACTTAAGAATGGATATTACACTGCACGAAACTCACGTAACGGAAGAAAATGCTATCAACCCTTCCCTTCTTCCGCTCTCTCTTTCAGTTAATCCTTCTCCCTTTCCCTCCGTTTTACAGTTTTACAGGACAAGGTAGACATCCTTTATGCGGGTGGCAGAATCTTTTCTCCAACTTTTCGCAGTTATGACCAGCCCACATTTCCATAAGATTCTGAACTGAATTCAATAATCTCATCACAAAGAACCTAGTTTAAGATATGGGCACCTCTCATCGTTGATTCATAATGCTCTGTCCCTTTCATGTTCCTTTCCTTTCCCGAAATTTATTTACGTATTTCTGCTACTTCAGCATTTAATTGTAGCCATTCCTGGAAGTATTCGAATAGAAATGAAACGCACTCGCATTACTGCAGAGGTAAACTACGACGCACACGATTTGATTACCTTGCGTTTTTGATGAACAAATTCTTATTTTCTTTACTATCAGAAAACCGAAATTCAGATAAATGATGAAGGACATCTTAGTCACCATTGACTGTAAAAGTTATTTATTTTCACTATTACAGTTTCGGTCTTATGGCCATTATGAAATAGGACACGTTACTGAAAAACTACAAATAAAGATCATAGTGTTACGCCTACATGCATACGGCACTTCTATTACAAAAAGGAACGCCAAAAATAACACATTTCTTACACTATGCTAAGTTTGCCCACACTACAAAATCTAAAAAATATTCTTACATATTACAGTACAACCGTTGTGTTTGTGTATTGCGTCTTTTAACTGCAAGAACACGTTCACGGTAAACGAGCGCAAGGCTACGTTCACCGTGAACAAGGCCATAAATTAGATATAGTGTTACCGTTGTTAACATTTTTAACATGAAACCTACCAAATGACTGTTCATGTAGACTGTGTACGTGACATGTGAGGCAGCTGGAGGGAAAGTGTATTCCGAAGTCGTATTTTTTGCTCTCGACAGAGGTCATACGTTCCAGAGTAAACATTTGCTGCCCGAATATCTTAATATTATTTTTACATGCATTGATAGGATTCAGCATAATTCATTAAGATAAAGTCTCACGTTGTGAGTAACGAAATGGGAAAGGGAAAAGGCGTGTAGTAGTCTTGAATGCCATGTTTTTAACATGGCAGTAATAATTCACTGAACAAAACATTTTAAATTTCTGTCTGCTCTCTAGATAAAACTATCGCATTTCACTTGTCATGGTTACCTGGATAAAGATTCAAAATAAAAATTTCCTTTAACATACCGCTTTACTGAAACAGAGTTTCATTATTTATGAAAAAGCATCATTTTTAGACTTCGGATAGACAAGCATTTCACCCAAAGATAAGTTTACAAGTACATTTTTGGTCATTTTCTTTTGAATTTGTGTTCTGCAGTGACTCTAAGGACCAACAATATTATGCCATCACGCTTCAGTTTCCCCGCTCCACAAACCACTTTCCCATTGCTACAGTGGCCTGGTGAAAAAGTTCCCGTGTTCATCACTTATACCTATCATGTTCCGAGGGAAAGAGTCAAGATGGCAATCAAGAAAATGTGACTTTGATAACATATGACACTTCATACATTGGAAACTTCGTGTTATTTTCAATCTCTTTATAGTCACCACGATTGAGGTATCCAAGACACTGCGTAACCACTGACGTGAAGACATTTCATGCACTTTTTATTTCAGTCTCACTTAACGAATTGGTAACACGTGCACATTTCTTATGCTGTCTTACTTGGAGCCAGTACACTTTTTCATCTTTGCACGGTTGATACTGGAACACTTGGGCTTCATGTGTACCCAAGGTTCTCCTTCTCTACCGAGCGATATTACAAATATTTTCATTATCCTGATTTTAATACGCAGGGATGGGAGATTATACTTTCAGAGTCTATTTTACGTGCAATGTAGGAGTTTCGCTTAGGCTACTCTTTACATAAGCAATGTGCTTTCTCGTTGCGACTATCGCCCTTGTAAAGAAAGCAGCAGTATTGCATGCAACCTGGCTGCATACAAGTCAATAACCCTTTTATTTTCAGTTATACGTACCATAGTGTAAGTAAGTAAATGAGCAAATCTCGCATAGCTTCATAAGTATCTCTTGCATAGCTTCATAAGTATCCGACTGAAACTGAAGGATATATATTACCAGTATGATGGAGGTCATCGTTTAAATTTGATTTTTTCGGAGTCAATAACGTGTCCATTCCTCAGTGTTGTGAACATGACGCAGTGCTCAAAACATACAATCGATTTCCGTACAGTACACAAGCTAGTCGGAGAAAGAGAAAAAGGCGCCTCCTACATGCAGTCACTTCACCATTCGAAGCCAGCGAATTCCATCCGTGGAAACGCGGAGCCAGTGCCCGTGAAAGATTGAAGATCCTATACATATCTTTCAGTTCCCCCTGCGTAATCATATGACGTGGTGTTGTTTGTGGTGGCAAGTACTCTGCACGCTGTGCTAGTTGGTACTGCTGTTTCGTTCCCACTACCGTCGGATAGCACCATACACCTTGTTTTTATCAGTGTGGTACAATCACTTCGTGGCATGGGAGGTGATGAAGAACTGGCCACAAGGCTGAGAGCAGGTTTGGATACTGAGTAGAATGTTTTGAATTTTTACAATATCCATTCGCCTTGGTCAAGCAAAAATAGCCGTCAGCGGCATGATCCTTCAGTTGGCGCTACACCATTGATACTATAAATGTTACTGAGGTTCGAGAAGCCTGCTGCCACTTATGCAAGACACTCGTACATGCGCCACAACTTAGACGAGGAGCTAAGGACTTATCTTGGTCCCAAACTCTGCAGCCAAAATACCGTTCGTGTATCTTCTTAATTGCACCAGTAAGCATATACCTTTGGCTTTTCATTGTATATTGCCCACATCTGTAACAAAACATATTATGGTTATTTACATATTGTCTAGATATTTTATACAGAAGTTTCTGACAGAATATACTCGTATATCAAGACATACGCATAAGCACGGCAACAATACAATAGTAACTGCCATTACAGTATAGCATCAATACCCTTTCTTCGAAACTGCATGGCAACTCAGCAGGTGGCATCACAAGACAGAAGACTTCTATTTATTATGGCTAACACTAGATGACAAGCACAGAGATCAAAGTACACATAGAGAAGAAAGCTTCCCTTTGCATATGATTTGAAAATTATTTTGTAATTAAAGCATATTTCCGTAACAAAGAGAATTCTGATACCCAGAAGTAAATACTGTGACTTAGAAAAACTATAACAAATCTAAATTCAGCATACGAAAATTTTTCATAATCACCTAATTTCAATCAGAGAGCAAAACGTGTGTAGTACAGTGAATCGCAAAAGGGACTTAACATGTGTAAACTCTGTAAGAAATTAACATCACAAATCTAAAAACCGCATTCACAACACCGCTCGTACACAGGGTAATACAATAAAAGAACTTGGAAAGCGACGTACAATAAACTGAGACAAAGATTTGTGGTGTCTGACGAAGGCAAAAAGCACTACCTGCGAATGTCATGTGTACAGTGTCACGTACAAATAGTGATTTGGAAGATTTCATTTTAAAGATGAAATAACGGTAATAGTGCATCTAATTTATGTCTTTTTTACGTAGTGTGTAGCTTTGCGCTCGTGTAATGTAGTCGTATTGTTAAAGTTAAGAGTCATCATACGTAACAGCGAAAACCTACTTTCAGAGAACAAAAAAGGCGAATAAGAAACTTTTCAAGGATATTCAAGACGCGAATCATAGGAGCATATCGTAAACATTCACATCCGTTTGCTATGCACAGCCGTCTCGAAATCTGCGGCTTGGTTTGGTAACCAAAACCCACGTTTTACGGGTGTTTCTAGACAACAAGTAAAGATATTTGAAAACGGAAGGATGGCACTTCTAGATAAAAGCCTAGAAGGTATAACGTTAAAATTTGAGCAATTTGCTGCTGTTATTTATCATTTATATTTCACCTCACACCAGTTATGTAGATGAATTGTCCGTAGTCCAATGACTATCAAAAACATTTGACCCTACCTTACTATAAGCGATAGAAAAGGAGGGAGGAGCATGGAGGAATTCCTTTTTTATGCGCAGCGGTTTGAAACTTACTTGTTCTAGATAGTGGAAGCTGTCGCATGAACACCGATACGGAAATGACATGGAAGGCGAAATGAAATTTCAGTTGTGGCATAAAATCACAATCAAGCCTCGCATGAAAAGCAAAGATAAGATACGTTCTATCAAATGCCGTTTTCCATAAAAGAAAGGAAAAACGAATCGTTGGGAACACCCATTAAGAAGAACTTCAGAAGTTCCGTAACGGAATACACTCGTGAAATGCAAGGTATAGTCTCAGGTCGTATCTGCGGATATCCACAGCAATAATTACTTCACGGATTAAGATCCCTGACGATGGAAATACCTTCGGGTGTATCATCAGAAATCCGAATAATAATTATTTATTGGCTACAGGATTAGAGAAAGTGTCAACATCATAATTTTCGTCTATCTGAGTCGACAGAAATTACTACTTCGAAGGCACATTTATTACCCATTTGGGACACGGTGTCACTGTATTGGTTCGAGTATGTAGTGGCCTGGAGAAGGCAAACGTGTTGATGATGTCTGTAAAGGCCAAACAGCAATATGACCTTCTTTCTGCTTTTTCGTACAAGTACACATACGCTCTACTCACATCATGCTGGCACAGTCAAAGTAACATTATGTGAACTATGATCTAGCTACAGACCGCATGTTTACAGTTGAATTTTAGATAACGAGATCCCATATTGTACTGGCAGTAAACACCAGTTGTACGAAGGATACGTTGGCCGCCAGTAAGAGTAAAACACACAGAAGGAGTTTGGAAGCGAAATGAAACTTCACGGTTTCAGAGGGTATGTGATGTTATATTGGTAATTATAAAATAATCAGAATACAGAAAACTTGGCATTATACGCTGAAACTCCTCTGGCCTGGATACACGTACTGATTAAGTTGGGTAGGGTGCAACAAACCGTTGTATTAAACCCTTCTGTTACTAACCTCGATTATCATTGATATAGGGGTTGTTCGGACATTCCAGTCACAAAATAAAGCGGATAGAGAGTGAATGAGTACATAATATACTGAATAGGAACAGAAGTCTGGAAACGTACCCTTTGATTTCTACGACGGTTTCAATTCAAATCTGTAAACGTCCACGTCTGCCGAGGGAAAGAGAGAAGTCTGAATTGCTTGTCCTGGTGTGCAATACGGTAGACAGAATGACGTGTACCACGTCAGGCAATTACCTGATGTCACTTAATGTCTGCCTTGCAATGTTTAATTTACGAGACTCCTCTGGAGACAAAAGAAGAACTGTTGGCACGAGTTCTGGCCGCTGCACTACAAACTGTAGACAGACGAGGTGGGATGGAGAGTGTGTACCAGAACATACTTTGTATGAACAACGTCTGTAACAACGTTGACGGTCGCCATATCAAGCCTCTGTTGTAATATATCAGTACTGTTCTGTGCGTACAATATGCTAGCCTCTTTTTTTTTATTTATATTAGTGTAAATACGTAATACGTATTACAAAGAAATCTACTGACGTGATAAATTGGTTTTTCGTTACATTTCCTTTCGAATTGTTACATACTAATTCTACTGCGCCACGACTAATTCAGTTCCTCAAGCGGAAGTGGATGAGTTAAAAAACCTGTATTTCTAGATATGGGTTCCTGTTCGAAATATTGTGTACTTACTTCTACAAGTCCTAATAGTTTTTAATCGGAATTTCCGAACACCCTGTATGACTTATTATTTTTCGAAATGTAACTTCTTCCATAAGCCATGGTCTTCGGGAAGCTAATGTACCCATTGTTAAGAGCCGACAGTGCTTTTTTAAATACCAGTTTCACAGTGTCCAGTGTCGCGTAGAGTTGTTAAAAGAATTTGCTTGTGTTTGGCCCAATAAATTATTCGAAAAGTGCAATTGAAGCAAATTCTGAGACTTCAGCACGATGGTGCAGGGAATGAGCTTCATTAAACGCTTGCGATTCATTTCTCAAAGAGATCGCTTTCTATAAGTAATCAAAGACAGTGTACATAAATGGCGAAGTGCACACGGGGGAAAAACTAGAAGCCAACAGTGTGCCATGAAATAAACATTTATTAGCCTTTAAGCTTCATCTTCTCGATTTACTAATTGTTTACCAAAAACAGAACAAATTTATTGATGCGGTTACTTAAGGAAGATGAGAGTGGATTTCTATGCACTTTCTTAACGGCATTGTATGCGGTGAGTCTTTATGCAATAAGCTCTGACACTCGTTAAGATCCACATACTTCTGATAGCTAACAATAAGCTACAGTACAACCGTACGTAGGGCTCGCACACAGCAAGCAATATCATTACAGGTGGACCAGAAGCAAACAAAAGCAGAAACTAGGTTCACTATGTTGGCTAATGTTATAACGAGTCAAACAAATTCCAAATTAACACCTTCCTTAGTTCGTAACTATTCATTCTGATCAGCAAATTGAGTAGGGCACAATTATATGATCCCATTAAGGGTGTAAGACAACCACGAAGTCAATCCGCCAAAAAATAGTAAAAACATTTAATTGATGGATGTAAGTTCCGCCAGTTATGTAAAACACCGTTTTATCAAAGTTACCAAACATGTTTCAGCACCTCTGTGCTATCACTAGTGGGTTTCTGTTTTTTTTTTTCTGTAATGTGAACATTTTTACTAAATGATCACAAAACTTAGGAAAAAAAATGGTTCAAATGGCTCTGAGCACTATGGGACTTAACTGCTAAGGTCATCAGTCCCCTAGAACTTAGAACTACTTAAACCTAACTAACCTAAGGACATCACATACATCCATGCCCGAGGCAGGATTCGAACCTGCGACCGTAGCGGCCGCGCGGTTCCAGACTGTAGCGCCTTTAACCGCTTGGCCACCACGGCCGGCAAAACTTAGGAAATATTTAGTTCAAACGACTGTTTGTTTCTATTTGTTAATACTTTTACATTCGGTTCGCATGGTTTCGCAGGACCACTTGGGAGTTATTTCGTACTGATAGCTTGTCATCTGCAACCAAATGATGTTGATGAGAAATTTTGTTTGGAGTTAACCTATCATTTTTAGCATTAAACGTAATTTAATTTGTATTGAGATTTAGCTCATATGTTCGTTTTTACTTAAGTTTCTCTGTGGCAAGCCCATTTTTCTCAACATTCTGATGATGTATTGTAAAGCACACGTAAAGAGAACACATTTTTAAGAAATTCGGTTGTAAAAAGCACGTTTACACTTCACCAAAACACAGTAATCGTGGTTGTTGTGTGCCCAGTCCAGTCAGTGTTCAGTTGTTCACCAGTGAGTTTAGCGCCAAATTTGAATTTTCTTTACATTTTATCTTTGTTGTGTGTGTGTGTGTGTGTGTGTGTGTGTGTGTGAGTGAGTGTGAGAGTTTGGGTGGGTGTAGATGTGTGTTTTGTACACCTCTTAGCTCTTAGCTGTTTGTGCTGTTTGTGCTGTTCCTTTAATGTGTAAAATGATGAGCCTTTGCAGGGTGTAGTGTATTCATGTATCATGTGTGTGTGGGGACGGGAGGGGGGAGGGACGGGTGCGTGTGTGTGTGTGTGTGTGTGTGTGTGTGTGTGTGTGTGTGTGCCTTTGTGTGTGTAGACTTTTTAGCTGTTTGTGTTGTCTTTTCTGTAAAGTTCCTTAATGTATTTAATAGTGTGTCTTTTCAGAGTGTAGAGTACATATGATGACCTGTTTTCCTTCTGCTATTGCCTTATTTATGTGGATGGTTTCCACAATGGTCAGTTTTCTGTGTAGGGTGTGACT
The DNA here is from genome assembly GCF_023864275.1 of Schistocerca cancellata. Lineage (NCBI taxonomy): Eukaryota > Metazoa > Arthropoda > Insecta > Orthoptera > Acrididae > Schistocerca > Schistocerca cancellata. The sequence continues at coordinate 284,716,273 of NC_064634.1, read as the reverse complement.
GGAACTTAGTATTCGTAAGTCTGTTTCTGTTGCAGTTGGGTGGTGATTGAAAGCTATTAGGTGGTCAGCAAATGTGGTATGGGAGCGGTTGCTTTTTAAAGCTCTGATATGTTATGAATATCTGGTCTTGAAGTTTCTGCATGTCTGTTCTATGAATACTGACGGTCAAGTGTTGCATGTGAGCTCATATATTACTGATGTGTTAAATTTATCTGTGGGTGTTTCTTGCGTTCTGAACTTTTTGTGTGTTGTGTCCGTTGTTCTGTATCCTATTTGGTGTCCCTGTTTCGTTAATGTGTAGCCTAATCTCTGAACAATTTTGTTATTGTATGTGAGTATGTGCCATTTCGTTTGGTGTATATGTTGTTGCTCGTTGTGTCTTGCATGAGATCATTGTTTGTGTTCTGTCTTGTTCTCTGCGCTGGATTAGGACTTGTGTGTGTGTGTGTGTGTGTGTGTGTGTGTGTGTGCTCTTGTGTGGCATGTTCCTTTCTGTGTTTCTGAAATATTTTTTGGTTTAATTTGCGTACCATGGGTATCATAACCATTTTTACTGCTATTTCCTTTATTGTGTTTAGTTCTTGAGTGTAGTTCTCACCCACGTGCAAGTAAAGCCTTCTAACAAATCAAACGTTTGCGGAGCCACTGTTGTCATGAGCGGTGTCGTTAGTGACAGAGCTAAGCAGTGACAGCTCATATTCCATCCTTCAGTGATTCAATTTTGCTAGTATCTTTATCCTATGACGGAGACTCTCTAGAAGCGAGAGTTCTGAAAACAAATCTTGATCTTAGGCCATGTATTGCTAGCCCAGCAACTTTTGTGCAGCGTTAAGCAAAAAAAAGTATCTCACAGTTTCAAAATTTATCCTAAAATTCGTTCAGAACCTTTAATTCACTGTTAGGAAGCGAATATTGTTATGGCTGCAATATTTTCTCTTTTTATTGTCTCGAATAAACAATTTCATCAATCAGTACGTCTACGTAAGCTCCCATATAAAACTGCATAATTCCGCCTCTCTGGTCAAAATCGATTCTGGAAATAAGAATTTTTCCGTTTGATTTGGATTCCACAGAAGACTTTGAATCAGTTTAACAATCTTCCGCATTTGAATATCGTTTATGTTGTGAGGTTACTATTCGCTGTTTACCAATGTGGACCAAGTAATTCTGTGTGGAGAGTTAGAAAAAAAAATGAAGTGTTGGACTGGCACAGAAGTTGATCATTTCTTCATACAACTGAAGATATTTTATCATTAGTAGATGGAAAGAGGTAAACAATCGCTGACATGTTTGTTGCATTACAAACTATAATAATTTTCCTACAGGAAGCACTTTATCGACTTGAAGGTCCCTAAGCTACCCTAGTTATACAAACGGGTTTGAGGGGACCTACACTTTAACATGGAATCCAAACTACGCGTTGCTTTTGGGGACTCCCCACATTGCTGATAGATGAAGGATAGATTAGAATATGGACTGAAAAGTCCGCGGTCCGACCGAGTTTCGAACCCGCGACTTTTAGATGTCCAATCAAGCGCTTTACAGCCTTTACGACCCTTTTATTTTGTTTGTCGTTATTCTCGTCATTTGCTCTGTGCGGTCGTAACGTGACACCCCTTCAAATTTATAGTTGACTACTTACTCTGTCTTGTTCATTACAAGGAACAGCCAGCCCTCTAACCGAGCACGCCGAGCTACCGTGCCGGCACCGCTAGACCATCAGATCCCACAATTAGAAATGTAATAGCTTGGTAATAACGCTATATCTACATATCTGGCTAATTTACAAACTGCTGTGTCGACTGTCGGTTATAGTCGTAAAACCTCTCACACACAATGGCTGTCGCAAAATTTTCGCTTACTCTGTTAATAGGATTAGGCACTGGCAGCTGAAATGTTAGAATAAAATAACATTAGTGAGCCGTGGTAAAATTTGCTGTTTTGAAGAGAGCGCCGCAGCGCGTAGTGTGAAGCAGTCACCCTCCGTTTCTGGCGGTGGCGCCGCTGTGGCAATCACAGCTTTGGTGTCTCCCTCTGGTGGAAAAGGGAAAAGGTTGCCTGTTCACGTGCATTTAAGGGGCGCTATAAGCTCGCCAGGGGGGGGGGGGGGGGGAATCTGTCACTCTCGGTGAGTCTAGTAGGTCGGTCAGTCGGAGTGAGTCTAGGTCAGTCTCGCGTCACCAGTTGCTGGTCTGGCTCTCGTTTGCATTTGTGTGGCAGTTAGTGTCTGTCTGTCTGTCTGTCGTCGGAGTGCCAGTATGTCTGTCTTTTGGGTGAAACCTTAAAGCCAGAAAATGAGAGTCTTGCCACTCCGCCAGTAACAGAACTCAGCTAGTGGTCGCCCGGTCGGGGCGGTCATTGGTGGTTGGATTGTTCATTGTTCGATCGCACACTGGGACACAAGATGACTTGTCCGCCTGCAGCGTCGGCGCATGTGAGGTCGCCACTTGAGTCCAGTGCCCGCGCCGTATAGCGAGGCGTAGTGGCTTTTACAAATAAAATTTCCATTGGTTGAAATTTAATTTGTTTCCATCAGTTATTCCTTGGCAACTACTTCCACACTCTAGGTCTAAAAAATGTTAGAATCAAATATTACACCTCTCATCATGTCTAACTTCTTCCCACAACGCTCGTGGTCTTGGTCGGCCCACTAAAACAAATTGATGCATGAGGAATCTCGTGCTCCTCTCCCTCCTTGTGAGTTCACTGACCCAAAATGACATCGTGCTCTATTCAATAATTACAAAGATATTAATAATATTATTTTATCGCACTGACGGAAAAGGATCAGCTAATTTACCGACGGCATTAGTGAACAAAGCTGACACGTGGAAGACCGATATTAGATCGGAGTAGCAGATTAGGTTAAGGTCTAACACGCAAACACGACAGTGAAAATCGGTTTCCAACATTCGACTTATACCTGGTGAATGTTTCTGATAATGTTCATTACTTGTGTTCTCTTCGTGTACGTTAACTGTTCTACGTGCTCAACTGTTGTTGACGATGAAGTTAACAATGCAGCACATATATCATGAATTTGTTAATATACCCATTTTCTTATACAGTTGTTTGCAGGATATACAGTGATGAGACATTTTTTACCCCTACTGATCTTTTTCGAGAGTTTAAACTTTGTTCACACCAGTGACCACCATTCAAAATCCCTTAAAGAATCCCATCTTTCTTTTTTCTGTGGGACCCTTTTGAATTATTAAATGCTTTGCGGAACCATAAAATAAGCAAAACCTGGCTTTGTGTTGACTGTTAAAATCATTTAACGAAAATCGTTCAAAAATAAGTGCATTATACATTACTGAGTTCTACAACAATATACTAAAGAACACACAATAATACGATACACAAAATAACACGGTACTGATCAAACATAAGTTGTTAAGTTGTTTCCATTTAATGGGAGTAATGAAATGTTCCTTCTGCATCCAGTCTATTGCAATACTTTGTCTCCAGTCTGTTGCAGCCTTTTGTCTTTGTAATTCCCTATGCTGAGACTCCCGTTTCACATAAGTATATTCCTGTGAACGGGAGAAAAACAGTCAGAGCCCATGTCACAAGTCGAGGATGCTCATCACCAACCATGTACAAAAAATTATCAAGTGATATTATTTTGAATGATGATTCCGTGCTTGCATCTGATGTCGTTTCTAAAAAAATTAAATATTCGTAGCTTTCATTTGACATATTTTCTGGCTTATGCATATTCGGTACAAAAGGATTCTGAACCCATGGACTCCCAGTTTTGTATTTTGCTCTTCAGGAAAATACGTCTCAAAGATGCATGTATATCATGGAGACACAGGAAAAATTCTTCAAATATTTTATTTGGAAATTCTGATGCCCTACCAATAATCACATTCAGTGTTTAAGAAGCTTTCTAGTTCTCTCTTGTCAACAAGTACAATCCAAAAATATATTTTTTTAGTACTGAAAACTGTTGACCGATTTCCTTTTAAAGTTAAATTTAGTTCATTAGTTTTTCCAAATGTATCTGCAAAAAAATGCTAGTCTGGAGAACTAAGTCACATCGCTCAAACATTGTTTTAATTAAAAACAAAAGTAAGTCATAAAAGCTTCTAATTCAGCTGTTAGTTCGAATAATATTATTAAGACCTTTAACCGAGACAGCCATCTAGCCTTTAGCCTTGGTTTAAAGTAGTAGTGTTTTATGTCTACTCCCATAATCTACACGCGATATTGAAAAGAATCGGCACTGAAGAGGCAGTCGTTTAACATAAATCATTATTTTTACTGCTTCATCAACAATCAGTTTCAGATTTGGTGGCATGCTTTGCTATACCGCATGCAGTGGCTGTAACTACACTTTGGCGCTTTACTTTTCATTAGTGAGACCACTCCTGCTGTTTCACCATTCATTTCCTTGGCCTCATCTGTACAAACGTCTACGCAATCGTTCCAATTGAGATGGTTTATTTTGTTAAAAAATTGATAATGTTAAATGGTAATTTTGGTTGGTTGTGATTCGCACACAGTGGAATCTCCTTCGAGTGAATTTATATGGGTATCGTACATTTATCACCAAGACATCCAGTACAGCAACATCAATCGACTCATCCATTTGCGAGAAGAATTTGTGTGGTGAAGGCGACCATCTAGTTCATGTCTGAAATAGCCCACCAGGTCGTTAATTAGAAGCGAAACGAGCAATAGAAGGAAACTTTCCAGATATTTCACCGAGAAAACATTATATTAAAATCCCGGCGATGGTGTGCCCTACGCCCATTTTTGCTGTGTATTAGTTGACCAAATGCGATGCCTCAGTGGCAGTTTCATTGACAGCTTGGGACACAAATTTCACAGTTTCTGACATGCGAATAACTGTCCTTTCTCACATACAAAAAATTCTTCATTCTTATCTTTGCAGTCGGGGTGTATATTGAAAAATGTCGGTGCATCCTTAACAGGTACCATGGAGCTATTCGGGAGTAGTTGCTTGCTATGTAAAATGTAGAGGTACAGGCGGCTAGAATCAACCAATTCTGAGATTGCTGTAAGATTCGCCATACTTCATTTTTTTTTACCTTTAGGGAGTTTTTAGATAGCGTATTGCTTGAAACTATGCGACTTATATCGTTACATCACCTCTTGAATATCATAGTCCGGATCCTAAATCTTTGAGGTAGTTACCGCATCTACGATAGGTTTCGTTGCAACACCCTTAAGCCTACGCTCCATTCTATCTTTCAAAATCGACTGTTTATTTTTACAAAATGACAAACATAGAATAACATCACCACAAGATATTGAATTTCGCAGCTGTAGCGAAAAGCAAACAGGAATCGAATATACGGTGATCCAAGAGAGGTCAGAGAGCGGTATGCAGGTTCGTCATGCTAAATTGGACTAGGCGTTGAAATCACAAACTCGGGTAGGAACTGTGCTCTGTATGTGTGGGTGAATTATATAGCCCCGGACTGTGAACCGCAGAGAGCGACCCTTGGAGGCAGTTCGATATGTTTGTGGCTGAGAGGGCATGTGCACGGCATGTGTAGATGAGAAAGCGTGCACATAGAGAGAGAGAGAGAGAGAGAGAGAGAGAGAGAAGGGGGGGAGGAAGGGAGAAAGCGTCAGCATGGCCACTGCGGGCTTGTGTTTATAAGAGGTGTTCTTCTCATTGTGTGACAACACTGATGTGCTTTGTTCTTTGCGTTGACATTATTTTGCCGGCGCTAGGCAGCGCCCTTGCGGAGACCCAGTGCTCTGCAGAACACACTTTACGTATCGCTGCTTTAAAGAATCGACCTGCCGTGTATACAGCAACTTCGAACACCTTAGTACTTTCCAATTGACTTAATGGCTTACATATTTGACGTTACGCTTGTAAGACCCGTATAGCCGAAGAAGCAAACCTTAACAGGGTTAGTTTTAGTAGTTTAGGATTGTACACCAATACACTAATGAAAAAACCAAAAGAAAAAATAGAAAAATAATAAAGTTTATGTCGGCATGTCTCCTGAAAAATGTCTTAATAGATAGAATTTCGCAGATACGTTCAGCAAAGCATATGGACACTGTCTACAAAATGTGTTACTGCTTGAACAGCGAAAATGTAATAAATAAGCTTTTTTCCTGTCATTATTTTACGTCCACCCTTATTTTATACTTTCCACAGTGTTCAGACTTTCCCCAATCCTTTCCTGAATGTCACGTGGATGCGAAAGAAAGCAGAGACGAACACCTACAGATCATTATGAAGATGATCGGTACGTAATAATACGAATCGGTACTGGAAATGCGTCTCAAATCACTTTAAACAGCCAACAGATGCCATGATATTGTTCTTTTTAATGGATAAGCAATCGAATGTTCAGATGTTTCTCATAAACAAATGAATCTACGAAAGTTAGCTACGAGATTCACAGAACTATGCTTAAGAAATTACAAACATGTATTATGTGCCTTATCGCTGAGTCCTTCATACTAATAAAAGCAAACGAATTAGGAATCGGTTGTTTTGGAGGATTCGTTCTAGCAACAACTAAGAAGCACACAGTTTTTGGTGGTACTTCTTCTCTTCACTGGCGTCGTTATGTGAAGCACAGGTTATTTCTTTTCGAATTTTTGTGAAATATTTTCAATAAGAATTTATTGTAAACCAACAGCAAGTAATTTACTATAAAGTATGACTCTGATTTCTAAAGGAGGTCCCAATTTTTTTTGTCACCAAAAATATTTTTTTAATGACTGCAGGAGGCCCGCATTTCCTGCGAGTAAAGTACTGCGACATAACGCAGTCACTGAATAGTACCGCAGCATTTGTCCAACTCGGAAAAGGTTAGCCAGTTGAACGTGCCACTAAGCCTCTGAAGCAAATTACATACGTTTTGTATGAAAATTACATCCCTATACGTTACTGCTGCCATAAATTTTTATTATACCCATCTCTGTTAACTGCGACAGTTAAAATTCGTGTGATTGTGTAAGTCGAACTTTTTGCAGTGGAACGAACACACAAGAGAACATTTCGGCCGAATAAGTTTCATTACACTCGTTGCTTGTTGGCAGACACGGGAGCTCTGCAGTTAGAAAACTGAATATACCAAATACATGAAACGTTTTTCAGCGGAAATTGGATTTCGTAATCCGAAGGTACGCGAGCTGGATATAGAGGTCGTAAGTGTGGCCGCAGATGATGTTGCCTCGATTATGGTTGGCCAAGAAAGATCGAAGTGCTGATACGCAGTTCCTAATCACGAGACTGTGTAGCGAAAAAATTTTGTTACTGTGTGTCGCTCTCACACTGGTTCTGTCAATGTGCTTTTATAAGGCACGCACTAGTATATTTACAATCATTTGCGCAAAATGAAGTATTATTTTACGCAACGGAAACACTAATTACTTAAGAGCAACATCTTATATTGTTTTAAGTTAGTGAAAAAAATTTATGAAAACATTTATATATTAATTCATTACATTCAGAGTGTCACATTTACTCGAATAAAAGCCATTGCAATAATTTATAGGGAATGCGGCGGTGTTTTTGTCGTACTGGTGACTGAGAGAGAAGGCGAAACTGTTAGATCCACGTAAAGTTCACTTCTCGAGCAGTGGGCCATCAAATTAACGTTTTAACCAATAGTCGCATCATGGTGAACTATCAGACAAATGTTCACACTCTAAAAGGTACTGCAGTGGCGTGGTCCGTCGCCTACACAAAAAGGTTCACTGACCTTTCGCTGATATGTTCCGTACCACAGACGCCCTCTCTGAAGAAAACTTTCAGTGTGGGTCGTATAGAGGGGCTGTAGTTGCAACTAATCGTATGAAGGAGTCTACGGGGTGCAGAAATTGTTCTTCTAGTTGCAGGTCTGAGTAGCTAACAAATGAGAGAAGGTCGTGGAATGAAAATTTGGATATATTGTTCCTCCCAGAATACATTTTCGTCCACCACATCTGTACTAATTTGGAACTGAAATTACGACGTTCACGGGTAAGTACAATCAATCTAAAGCTTAAGTTATACACGCCAACCTGTTACCGGAAAATCACCCACTGATTATCTGTGAATTGAATACTCGGTCATTATTCAACAAATTGATCACTTTGAACTATTAGCTCTAAGTTACAATTTTTACAGTCCGTAACAGGGACTTAAATTTATTCAAAGAAATTCATAAATCACATAAAAAATCCGGAATTTTGCACGTTCTAACTTTCCAACACTCCACGAGCTTTTTTAAGCCCCAAACGATCGAAACTAAAACATGTTTTCAAAGCTCGAACTGACACGTCAACTTACAACTAATCCTCAATATCTCACACCTTCTTCCTTACACCAACAATATAATGAATATTTCTATACCTGAATTTATTAAATAATTAGTTTTGGAAAACCCAATAACAGTAAATTAATCCCTTCCTTACACAGATGAACTACTGAAGTACTTTTATCGTTTCCTTAATACCATGAACTTGAATATTAGAAACCTCAAATTTTCCCGCAGTTTTTGATTCATACTTTCGATAAAGATCCACATTCCCACGGTCCTACGTATTAAATTGTGATTACAATGTGTGACATGTGTTTACAAATAATCACATATCACTCACAGAAAACAGACACATTCCTTCATACACTCAAGTAATAAGATAAATGGAACAGCTGTTATTTTGTTTAAAACAAAATGCCAATGAAAGAAAAAAGAAAAATATTACGAAAAAAAAAGTGTTTTATATGATCTTCATTTCCTGTTTACTGAAAATTTAGATACACCATCAAACGTCTTCACGAGCTGCTACCTAAGTCACATTGATGAGCCGAAACATTATCACCATCTGCTTAATAGCTTGTTTGTTCGTCTGTGGAACAAAATACTTCACTGATTCGGCGTATCAGGGATCCGACAGTTTCTTGGTGGGTTTATGGACGTATGTGGCATTAGATATCTATGCACATGTCATACAATTCGCATAAATAGCGAGCCGCTTATTTGCATTTGCGGTGATGGCGCAAGATAGCGAGCCAGATAGGTTTCATAGGATACACGTCAGGTGAATTTGGTCGCCAAGACGTCAACGTGAGTTCACTATCATGCTTCACAAACCACTATAGCACGGTTATGGCTCCGACACAAGGACAATTATACTACTGAAAGATGAATGCAGGTGTTTCACAGATGGCAGCGTGTCTTCGATTACTGCCACAGTTCCCTTGAAAGCGCCTGAGAATATCTCCCATAGCATAATACTACTTCCACCGCCGGCCGCGGTGACCGAGCGGTTCTAGGCGCTTCAGTCCGGAACCGCGCGACTGATACGGTCGCAGGTTCGAATCCTGCCTCGGGCATGGATGTGTGTGATCTCCTTAGGTTAGTTAGGTTTACGTAGTTCTATGTTTTAGAGGACTGATGACCTCCGATGTCAAGTCCCATAGTGCTCAGTCATTTGAACCATTTGAACAACTCCCACCCAGCCAGTGTCCGTGGCGCGATGCACGTTTCAAGCCGCCTTTCACCTCATTGACGGCGTTTGTGGAATCTACCATCGACCTAGTGTAGCAAAAATACACTCCTGGAAATTGAAATAAGAACACCGTGAATTCATTGTCCCAGGAAGGGGAAACTTTATTGACACATTCCTGGGATCAGATACATCACATGATCACACTGACAGAACCACAGGCATATAGACACAGGCAACAGAGTACAGTGTATATCCACCTTTCGCAGCAATGCAGGCTGCTATTCTCCCATGGAGACGATCGTAGAGATGCTGGATATAGTCCTGTGGAACGGCTTGCCATGCCATTTCCACCTGGCGCCTCAGTTGGACCAGCGTTCGTGCTGGACGTGCAGACCGCGTGAGACGACGCTTCATCCAGTCCCAAACATGCTCAATGGGGGACAGATCCGGAGATCTTGTTGGCCAGGGCAGTTGACTTACACCTTCTAGAGCACGTTGCGTGGCACGGGATACATGCGGACGTGCATTGTTCTGTTGGAACAGCAAGTTCCCTTGCCGGTCTAGGAATGGTAGAACGATGGGTTCGATGACGGTTTGGATGTACCGTGCACTATTCAGTGTCCCCTCGACGATCACCTGTGGTGTACGGCCAGTGTAGGAGATCGCTCCCCACACCATGATGCCGGGTGTTGGCCCTGTGTGCCTCGGTCGTATGCAGTCCTGATTGTGGCGCTCACCTGCACGGCGCCAAACACGCATACGACCATCATTGGCACCAAGGCAGAAGCGACTCTCATCGCTGAAGACGACACGTCTCCATTCGTCCCTCCATTCACGCCTGTCGCGACACCACTGGAGGCGGGCTGCACGATGTTGGGGCGTGAGCGGAAGACGGCCTAACGGTGTGCGGGACCGTAGCCCAGCTTCATGGAGACGGTTGCGAATGGTCCTCGCCGATACCCCAGGAGCAACAGTGTCCCTAATTTGCTGGGAAGTGGCGGTGCGGTCCCCTACGGCACTGCGTAGGATCCTACGGTCTTGGCGTGCAACCGTGCGTCGCTGCGGTCCGGTCCCAGGTCGACGGGCACGTGCACCTTCCGCCGACCACTGGCGACAACATCGATGTACTGTGGAGACCTCACGCCCCACGTGTTGAGCAATTCGGCGGTACGTCCACCCGGCCTTCTGTATGCCCACTATACGCCCTCGCTCAAAGTCCGTCAACTGCACATATGGTTCACGTCCACGCTGTCGCGGCATGCTACCAGTGTTAAAGACTGCGATGGAGCTCCGTATGCCACGGCAAATTGGCTGACACTGACGGCGGCGGTGCACAAATGCTGCGCAGCTAGCGCCATTCGACGGCCAACACCGCGGTTCCTGGTGTGTCCGCTGTGCCGTGCGTGTGATCACTGCTTGTACAGCCCTCTCGCAGTGTCCGGAGCAAGTATGGTGAGTCTGACACACCGGTGTCAATGTGTTCTTTTTTCCATTTCCAGGAGTGTATGATTTACCCGATCAGCCTTCACTTTTCCATTGGTCGACGGTCGATTCCCGATAGTCCTCTGACCACTGCAGTCTTAATTCACGATCTCGTTGGGTCAACATGTGAACACGTAGGGGTGATCTGCTGCGGAACTCCATGTTCAACAATGTACGACGAACGGTGTGCTCCGAAACACTTGTGCCTGCACCAACATTGTGCTCTTTCGGCAGAGATGCCGCAGATCACCACCTATCTTGTTTTACAGAGCATACAAGCCTCCGAACTCCACGTTCTCTGTAGAGCCATGGACGTCCAAGCATTTAGCGCCCAGTAGTAGTTTCATTGTCCTTCTACCTCTTTCCGTAGATGCTAACGACAGTAGCACGTAGACATTCGCTCACCTTCACCGATTTCCAGACATTAGTTCACAGGCCCTGCTTAACAATAATCTCGCCTTTGTCACTGTCACATATCTCAATGAATTTTCCTGTCTGCAGCCCCTATCTTCGCTAGGGTGATACCCCGTCCGTGTCCGCTCCGCTCACATCCTTTTGTTACCACGTCACGCGACCACAACGCCACTAGGTGGCATCCAACGTCGCGGTGGGCAGAGGTAAAAATGTTTTAGCTTATCAGTGTATATGTATACTTGAAAAATGTTGCTGAATCATGTGAGCTTTAAATTCTGCGGTATTAGTTGTTTTTTCGCATCTCTAAATGTACGAAAATTATTGCTCTAAAATTCTTCTGCTGTTAGCGCTCTACATTTGAAAATATAATATAAAGTTTTGTTCCGTTTGGTATATTGTAAATGTTGCATTTTGCATAGCGTACTCAATATTTCACCGTGTGTTCCATGTTATATTGATCAACACCTGCGCGTGTAGCTTGACGTGAAATCTCAACAACTATCCTTTAAAAAGGGATTCCTAACGTTGAAGCATCTCTATTAGCTATCGACCTTGACCACTTCAAGGACAACCACGCAACGCACTATGCATTACCGTCAGCGATATAAGATTTCAGCGCCGCTTTTTTGTGATCCTCGAGCAACCAGATAACTTTCAAGCTCCGTGATCCGCTGGAATAGGCGAGGATTTGAATGTCATTTTATAAATTATGGCTCTTCCATTTAGAGTTATTATCCTCGTTAAAACATTAAAACTGTGTACTTCAATGTAATTAGTTTCGGAGAACGTTCACGTAATCATCAGCCTTCAACTGACTATGTAAAGTAGCAATATGATTAACAGAAAAAACATTAAGGTAAAACGTATCTAATACCTGGACCCCCATATGTTGAAAGGCTGAATTTAAACTGACATGTTGATGCACTGGTATTTGTCAGTTACTTCTGAACAAAAATTTAACGTCGATGATTACCCGTCGACGGTGAAGTGCCTCACTTTGTGTCTCAGAAGGAGTGAGAATAACTCGCTCCTTACTGTAGCAAATAAACAATAACTCTATAAATTTCATTGAAAAGCATATCAACAAATCACACGTCCACGCCATGACCAGTGAAAAAAAAACCATTGTGCAAAGGATGAATATTGTGCAACATGTTCGTGCAACTGGTTCGTCAAATTCTATCAAACGTTTTTCAGTGGAAGGTTATACAACGACAAAAGATAAAATGTATATCTCAAATTCATTACGATACATAGCTCTGAATCATCTTAGGGGAGTCAAACAGAAAAGAATTTAGTTAACTCACCCAAATAAACACAAATTATATATTTAATTCTTCTTCTGCTTCGTTAGGATCCTTCAGCATCAGGTGTGACTTGTTTTCCAAGTCTTCTTTCTTCCCAATACCTCTTCATCCTCTCGCTTCTACTGTTTCTTTCTTCTTCTGACAACTTTAATTTTGGTGTCCGGCCACCTGTGACCTTCCACCAACCCTTTATACTTCTCCCCGTCCTGTACTAATGCCTGCAAATTCCTTTCTTTTATTCCTACAGCCTTCCAGTCATCTCTGACTTCCTACACCCAGTTATTTCCCTTATGACATGTTGCATTCTATATCTTCCTAGTCAACCTCTTTTCGTCCATCCTCACGATGTGCCCAACAAATCGTAACTTCTCGCTCGATTTATGTTCAATATTTTGATACAGTTCCTGTCGTATTCTGTGTATCCAGATATCCCCATGGTTTTTTGCTGCCCCATATGTCTCTCAAAATTTTCCGCTCCTCCTCCTTCAACTGTATACAAGCTCTCTTGCCGAGTGTGATCGTTTCTGATGCATACAGAGCAGCATTTCTTACAGTTGCTGTGTAATGTCGCAATTTGGCATTCCGTGACAGATTTTTCTTGCCATATGTTGTTTTCACCGCATACCGAAGCTTCTGCAAAAGTCTACTGCGCTACTGTTGCTCTGTATGCCACCAGTTATTTTCTCCCCCAAATAACGAAAACTGTTGACTTTCTCAAACAGTTGCCTAACTGTCTTCCTGTCAGAGACAGCGTTCAATGTCGGGGATTTCTTATATGCAATCTTCAATCCGACCTTTTCTGCTGTATCGGCTAGATATTTTAATGCTCTCTTTGCCTCTTCTCCTGTCTCATTTAAGTGTGTCATGACCTCTGCGAATGCCAGGCAGTCCACTGTTTCATTGTGTTTGACCTTGTACCCTATTTGCACACCTTTGATCTTCATGTTACTATTAAGTTATCTCTACTGTCTCACTACTTCGTCCAAAACCAGGTTAAATAAAATTGCTGATAGTCAATCCCCTTGCCGGACTCTTGTTTTTATTTCGAAGCTGTATTGCCATGCCTGGTCCTGGCAGTAGTGTCGCTTAACGTTTCCTTTATTATTGCGTGTGTTGTAGCATCCAGTCCTCTATCTTCTAACACATCAGGCAGAGTACTTCTTACTTCTGTCAACTGAATCGTAGGCCGTTTGGAAGTCCACAAATGTCACTATTGTCTTTTTTTCCTTTTTCTGTGTCTGTGTTCTATTATCCTTTTTACTCCAAATATCTGTTCTGTACAGTTCCTCCCTTTTTTAAAGCCACACTGTCGACCCCAGTTGCCCTTCACCTCTGTTCAGCAGGATTCTCGACAAAACCTTGTAACCTATGTTTAAGAGATATGTCCCTGTAGTTATCCAGTACTTTCTTGTCCCCTTTCTCGCGTAGTGGTGTTATAATGGCTGCTTTCCAGTCTATGGGTATTTTCTTATTTCTCCAAATATTCATTATTATTATATTGTACATACTTCTATTTCAGGACCACCCCACTTGATCTCTTCACCACAGATACCATCATTGCCTGATGCCTTGTTGTTTTTGAGGTTTTTTATTGCCCCTGATACTTCTGCCTTGGTGGGTGCATTGTCTAGATTATCCTGACTTTCGTCCACTTTACTGTTGGTGCTTCTGCATTCAGCAAATCCCTAAACCAGCTAGCCATTTCCTCGCATACCTCTTTCTCGCCAATTTTTATTGTGGCATCTTGTCCTATTTCGAAGGGTTCTTTTGCCTCGAAGCCTTTAATTCAACTCTTCATTTCTCTGAAAAGGACTCGTGATGTGTGTTTCTTGAAGGCTATGTTTGCTGCTTCAAGTTTCTCATTCCATCTACTTCCCTTGGCATTTCTGATCGTTTTCCTAGCAATTTTTCTCGCATTCTGGAAGTTCGACCAGTCTCCTTGCATTTTACATGATTGCCATTTCATCCATGCTTTCCTCCTAGTTTCGACTGCATTCTCACATTCATCCATCCACCACTCATGCTTCCTTGTCTTGTTGTTACATGTGCATCTACATATATACTCCGCTAGCCACCAAGTGGTGTGTGGCGGAGGGCACTGTTCAAACCAAAGTCATATTCCCCGAGCTCTGATTTCTCTTATATGTAAATGGTGATCATTGCGAGATTTGAAAGTAGGTGGTAATAATATATGCTCTACATCCTCGGCGAAGATCGGATTGGAATTTAGTGAGCAGCCCCTTCCTTTTAGCGCTTCGTCTATCTGCAAGAGCGTCCCACTTCAAACTTTCTGTAAGATTTGTAACGCTCTCGCGATGGCCAAATGTACCAGTCTCGAATCTTACCGCTCATCTTTGGACCTTCTCAATCTCTTGAATGAGACCCAACTGGCAAAGGTCCTATACAGACGAACAATACTCTAAGACTGCACGAACTCAAGTATTGTAAGCAATTTCCTTTGCTGAAGGACTGCATCGCTTCAGGATTCTACCAATAAACCGCAATCTATAGTTCGCCTTACCCGTTACTTGTGTAATCTGATTGTTCCACTTGTGATCATTTCGAACAGTCTCACCTAGATACTTGACGGATGTTACCCCTTCCAGATACTGGGGATTTATTTTGTACCTGCACATTAATGGGAATTTTTGCTTTATTATACGCAGTAGGTTACACTTACGAATGTTGAGAGATAACTGCCAGCTATTACACCACGCATTTATTTTCTGCAAAATCCTCATTGATTTCTTCACAACTTTTGTGCGACACTAATTTCCTGTAGACTACAGCATCATCGGCAAACAGCCTAATGCCGCTGTCAATACCATCAACCAGATCGTCTACGTAAATCGTAAAAAGCAGCGGACCTATTACGCTGCCCTGGAGCATACCTGATGTTACGCTTGTTTCTGTTGAAGTGTCCCCATTCAGGACCACATACTATACTTTCTATTCAACCGCATATGTCATCGGATAGATCGTAAGCGCGCACTTTTTGGAGCAAGCGACAGTGCAGAACTGAGTCGAACGCCTTTAGAAAGTCGAGGAATATGGCATCAACCAGGGAGCCCGTACCTAGAGCCTGTTGTATATCATGCGCTACGTAGCCAGTCTCACTGCCTCTTCTTCCTTCATATCTCTCACTCTCTTCCAATCACTCTGAACTACCATTCTCTTTTCATACTCTGCTCTCTGTTTCTTCAGAAAACCTAGTTCGATTCCGCGCGTGTTTATGGTCCTCCGTTTCCTTGCTCTGTTGGGTATCCATCTGCATTTCGTTCCGATAAGGTAATAATCTGATTCCGTCCTGCTATTTTTCCTCACTTTCATGTACATAATCTCTCTGTGTTTTTGTCACGGATTGCTACAATGTCTAGCTGTTTTTCTCCAATCCTGTTTCCATTGAACCTGTGTCTCCTACTAATCTCTCACCATTCTTGTTTGTTCTTTTGTGGGCTGGATAAACTCCCACGGGACCCCTAAACTTCCTTTCCGTGCCTATTTGCGAGTTAAAATCTCCTAGAAAAATAGCAACACCTTTTTTCCACGTCTGTCACTACCTTATCAAAAGTGGACAAAAAATGTTCACTTCCTGCTTTCTATTTTTGTTCTTATTATTTGTTGGTGCATGTGCATTTACTATCGTATAGGTTTTGTTTCCTATTTTCATTGTCTGATATGACAGCCTCTCGTTTATGTCCTTCCAAGTAGTGATACTGCCCAGGTATCTACGATCTATTACAAAGGCTGTACCAAACATAAAAGGTTGCTTTGGCCCCCCAACATCGGGTTTCTCTTTCAGAATAACATATCCCTCTGATTCAATCGTGATTTCGTCTATGAATCTTGTTTTCTGTAGTGCCAGTATGCTAATCCAAAGTTCTTTCATACCGTCAAGAACTTGCTTTAGCTTGTCCGCCTTCATCATTGTCTGTTTCGGTCTGATTTTGTGTCCGTTAATTAGATTGGATTTTGAGGTACTGGTAGGTTCGTAGTTTTGTTTCGCACATGATGCAGCTCCCCAGAATCCGATAGCCAGCTTGCGTTGGCCTCGGTCAACGAGGGATTAACCCCCTGGTGTATATTTGTGATTATCACATGCTTCATGACTGCTTCACAAGGCGAAGTTTCGACGCTGACTACCGCATTTGCAGTAGTGTGATTACAACTGTGGTGGTTAGCCCCAGAGGATGCAACCAGGACGCCCCACTGGGATCAGACGCCTTTCGTGGCCGCTCCACTGGAGTACAGACGCCACTCTGTTGTGAGAAGGTTCATCCGCCTTAATGACCGTTTGGATTCGCCAAATCTTCTCTTGAAATGAGTGGCAATCTTCTACCGCCCCTCAAGCCGTTAACCTTTCCGTGCTACAATTTTGATTGAGAATGATAAGGAATTAGGATAGGCTTAGGATAGGATAGGATTCAGGATATCGAAAGGTTGTTGTAGGTTATCAACAGCTTCATACCTCAGAAGAAATGTGTTAAATCGCACATGTGACGCTATTACATGTGATGATGTACTCAAAATCATTAGACTCTGTGTTACGTCCACTCCCTCCTAGTTTGTAAATTTCTGACATATCATACGCAATGTCTCTTTAAAGTGCTCTACCATCATCATGATGTATCTTAGTGTTCAGCAAAGGTAGCCGGGGTGCACCAGAGTGTTTTCTAATTTCATCTACCCCCTTCCGTTACTACGTCTATCAATCAATTATTACCTCGTGTAATCAAGAAACTACCTTGAGTCACCTATTCGGTTGGATGCATTTTCAGGCCCTGTCTTCGTCTTATTCGTTTTACTCATAACCACGTCTTCATTCTGTTCCTCAAAAGAATTGTTTTTCCTGTACCCTCAATTAATTTCCCAACAACTCAGCTCGATGTCTCGTTTATTAACTCTCAGTATTTAACGGATTTTCTCAGTAAAAATCCATGTCTCACAAAACCACAAAACTTCATATAGTTTACGCACAAAATTCGTTAACTGATTCTATGACTTCTTTAATTCTACTTTCTTTCCTTCCATTATTTTTGTTACTTATTGTTCTTGTCTTATTACGGATGGTATCCAGCTCAAGTTTCAAACTTCCCCTATGAAGCTTACTAGTGCTATAACCGAACTGCATCATGTCATTAGTAACACGAAGTTGGTTCAGTATGTTTGTTCATACTTCTTCTGCAAGTTTACAGATCTGTAATCGTCATCTGTTGTTCTTTAAAACAGTATTGGTGATAAGAAATTGCCTTGTGTGTCTCCTTTTTAATACTGAGTTGCGAAAATCAGGATGCAATCTAATGGCAGCTGCAGTATCGTGTTCATATTTTGCGTAAATTTAGCACGGAAATCATTCTTAGTAATGAAGGGCTGTCAGTGCAGATTTTGTTGAAAATTTCCACGAAATCTTAAGAGTACTACATCCATTCGCGCAGAAAGTTTGCTCTTATTCAGTTCAGTAATTTCACTAAGCACTTTTTACGTTGATAAAAATGTTGTACGACATATATATTTCTCCCATGTGCCCCACTTCCTATTTCGCATTGTTCTTTAATTTGTTCTGCCGCATTTTTGTAATTAATGTTAAAAAGTAGAGGTGATGAGCTACCTTACATAAACACAAAATTTCAAATTTGCCGTTTTCGGTTAGCTGAAATACTGAGTTTTGAAACAAGCGGTATGTACTTTCGGAAATTAAAGCACAAAATACTTTACTATCACAACAGCCACATAGAATATTATCAAATTCCCAGCACTGTTAGTGTCATACATCCATGCAGACTATAGTGCCAACTAATCTCTATTCCCGTTTCACAATAGAAACAAATGTTCTTCTTGATTATTTGTCATATGGTACCACGGCGAGATAGAATAAGGGCACAAAAGAATCGGACACATATGCCCACAAACAGTACACATTCTCTCTCTCTCTCTCTCTCTCTCTCTCTCTATCTATCTATCTATCTATCTATCTCTCGGTCTCTCACTCGTTCGCCAATAAATTTCCTTATACAACAGAGATATATTCATTGGCGTCTATACATGTTGATGACATCTGCTCCGAACCATCTGATTTCACATGTGCACATTGAAACACCACTCTCGCCGCTACACGATATTCTACATCCAGAACGGGAGATGGCCACGGAGCCTGTAATGCATTTATATACATGCCCTCTAGCAACATGTTTCAGATAACGTCCCTTTTCTTACGTCGAGATCTGTGTACACAGCATGAGTACTATCAGTGGCTTACAAATTAGTGTCAGACATCATATTCGTGCTTCATGTAACCATTAATTCAGAAATACAAAATGGTTCCATAGAAGATGGACAAAGAGATATATTGTTTTTCAATCTTGAGCACCATTTCTAACTTGCAGACTTTTGTCGTTGAAACTCGTGGCATCTACAACTCGTTAGACTGCTTCAATACTTAGGAAGAATGTAACTGATAAGAAATGTAAGTAATCGCTAAATTTTGATTACTGCGAGTGCGTTGTCTTGGTACGTGGGTACGAACAATAATTCGCTACATTCAGATAAATTACCATTATTGTGACGCTCGCCTAAACAAGATATACGATGGGACTTCAAAAAACAAATTACATATTAATTTGGCAGATCAAGTAACTTTTATTGAATTCTGCATTACACATCAAAGTGACGCACATACATGACACTATTTTTCAACGTCGTCACTAAATCTCTGTAAAAAAATGATCAGACGTTCTAACTCTATAGTAGTAACTCCAGAAAGAAAGGAGTGATAGTTCTGCAAGTTTCGCAGGAGAACTTCTGTATGTTTGGAAGGTAGGAGACGAGGTACTGGCAGAAGTAAAGCTATGAGGACGGGGCGTGAGTCGTGCTTGAGTAGCTCAGATTGTAGAGTACTTGCCCGCGAAAGGCAAAGGTCCCAAGATCGAGTCTCGGTCCGGCCCACAGTTTTAATCTGCCAGGAAGTTTCAAATATACGAATGTATGAATCTTAGAGGATGCAAAGACACAGGAACTGAATTGGTTAACCAGCCGAAATGAACGAAGAAAGAATTTGCTGGTATTGCTGATTCGAGGATTTCAAGGAATTAAATGTATGTAATTCAAATAGCAGTTACTTGTTTACTGCACACGAGGTTGTTGATCTATGAGGTAAGACATTTCAAAATGGCAGTGAGCGGCACGTTTCGTCTACCTTCTTTATGTGTTTCTACAGACCAAAAGGTACCTCAGCAGTTGGAGATAGTACTGGCGGCTCATCGCTTTAAGTACGACGTGTTTGTCTTTTGCCTTTGCATTTCAGATTTCTAAATAGAAATTGCATTGCTTGAAAAGAGCAGAATGGGTCCAGCATTCTCAGCCGTGGCAACAGTAACTTCAACGATTTGTGATGCAAGTGGCCGACGGCCTCTCCCAGGATCTATTCCAAAATCTCCAGTTAATTCAAACTTCTGAATCATGTTCTTCAACCCCGGTGTGGAAAGAAGACCTTTCTTTATTCTTTTAATGCGTCAATACTCGCGATGAGCAGCAACACTATGGCTGTTATTATGATGAAACAGCTTTTCTAAACTTAAGCCTGCACTCACATTTTTTTAAATATTAAGTAGAGTCCATTCGTGCCCACATTTGTATAGTGACCATCCCAAAAGATCTACAGTTATCTCTACTTTGGTTAGTATACAAAAAGGATTGCGTTGAAAATGCAACGAAAACAGCGATTTATTTTCGCCTCACTTGTTAACCATTTGTAACTTTCCGAGAAGCGCCATGCGTGGAGAATTTTGAGTAAAACCTATATTTCACTTCCACAACGTCAAAATGTTTACTTTTGCCAAAACCGAGCGGAGTTGGCACAGTGTCGTATGAATAACGTATTGTGCCGACACTGTTGTATGAGAATTCTGAAACAGTGACTTATTAAGTTTACTAGGTGAGGAACTGTGGACAAGTAAGATCAATAACTTGTGATGACGCACCAAAAAAAGTAACGTCTGCATTTATGTTGTTCCAAAACCCACAGCATTTCATTTCACCAGCTATCGAACGCCTTTAAAAACTAGATTCTTTCATCGAAAAAGTCTGTAGTTAGAGTAATAACAGGTTAGTTAGTAAATTTTTGCATAGTAATCACATGGAAAAATACACTCCTGATTGTGCGGTATCATATGCCAAAGTTTCGTTTAGATATCCCAGACCGTTTACGAAATATTATGAATGTTACGGATATTTCATTCTGGCACACACGATACCATATGAATCTACCACATAAAATCAGTTTTCTCGAGACTGAGACGGTTAGAGATCTCCACTCAAGTGTAAAGAAAAATTCAATATATTACATAAATTTCATGTGCAGCAACATATATTGTAATACGCACCAATCACAAAATAATTGCGACCCCTTTTTTTTAATTGCAAATTTTTTCCAATTTCTCACATTTTCGTACTAACAGGCTTCTTAACGAAATGGCGAGCGTGTCACCATGAAGCTGAGATACAAATCTACAAGTTACGCAAACACGATTTTCTTTTGCCAGGTAGTTTCTGTAAAATCGTTTGAGGTAGATTGCAGGCGTGCGCGTCGTATTTGCCACCATAAGCTGCGCGGCGATGGCGAACGTGGGCGGATGCGACGGTTCTGCCTCTATCCGATTATTAGAAAACATTACTTTATGAATGAAATGATTATCGGCTGTCACAGAGCACTGTCGCAAATGTACGATCAAAAGACTGCTAAATGTATTAAATATTACATTATTAAAGAGTTGGATGGCGACAGTTATAGCTGTGGTCGATTGTTGCGAAATATACTTGAAGAAAGATTCAGGTACGTGTCTGACTCTGGCACTCGTAAGCGGCGCCTTGTGCCTTGGTGGACAGAAGAGTGCCGTTCAGCCATCCGGGACAGGCGTGCGGCTCTTCGCCGATTTAAATGCCGCCCAATAGCGGTCAATCTTACCGCCTTTCGAATCGCGAGAGCCAGGGCACGCCGTGTCATTAAAGAGAGCAAGAAAAGGTCATGGCAGGTGTTCCTGGACTCCATCAACCGTTCCACTTGTTCCACGAAAGTATGGGAAGCCATCCGGAGGATTTCCGGTAAACATAGCCGTTTACCGATAGCTGCTGTCCTGAACCAGGGATGCCTCCAAACAACACCCAGAGCCATTGCTCAGACGCTGGCAGAGCATTTTGCACAAAGTACTGCCACTGCAAACCAGGATCAAGCATTTCGTCGCTACCGTGCGACTGTCGAAAGAGCGACCTTGGACTTTCGGTCGAACAGTTCTGAGGCCTACAATTCCCCTTTCTCCATGTGGGAACTTGAATCGGCACTTACTGAGACTTCTGACACTGCACCAGGTTACGACCGCATCCGGTACTCCATGCTTCGACATCTGCCAGCGGCGTCAAAGGAAATCCTCCTCGAATGTTTTAATCTCATATGGCAGACAGGAGTGTTCCCCACCTCGTGGAGGGAGGCAATCCTCATCCCTCTCCTCAAACCAGGAAAGGACCGCACATGTCCCGGTAGTTATCGTAGTATCGCCTTGACAAGCTGTGTTAGAAAGACCCTGGAACGGATGGTTAACCGGCGTCTGGTCTGGCTGTTAGAGACCAGACAGCTCCTTAGCCGCTGTCAGTGTGGATTCCGAAAATTTCGGTCCACGGTCAACAACCTGACCCTCCTAGAGGCGGCTATTCAGCAGGCTTTTCTCCGTCAGCATCACTGTATCGGTATCTTCTTTGATATCAGTAAGGCATATGATACTACTTGGAGACACTGTATCCTTGCACAAATGCATCAATGGGGCTTTCGTGGCCGCCTCCCAATTTTCATTCGGTCTTTCCTGTCTCAGCGGTTTTTTCGGACCCGCGTTGGTAACACAATGTCTGATCGCTTTGAGCAAGAGAACGGTGTCCCCCAGGGCAGCGTTTTAAGTGTTACCCTCTTTGCCATAGCCATCAATAGTATAACGTCTACAGTGAGGAGTCCAGTACAGTGCTCCATATTTGTGGACGACTTTGCTGTTTTCTGTTCCTCCTCCAGTGTTGCAACCGTGAGCCGTCAGTTGCAGCTAACAGTGCTGCGGTTAGAGGAGTGGGCTCAAAAGACGGGTTTTAGGTTTTCTGCCGATAAGTGTGTTTGTGTTCATTTTAATCGTTCTCGTCATCTTTTTACTTTGCCTGTCTTGCATAAGGGGGATACTGTCCTACATTTTAGAGACACAGGGCGGTTTCTAGGCCTAATTTTTGACTGCAGGTTGTCATGGCTGCCACACCTACGTGACTTGAAAGCCAGAACGCTGAAGGCACTGAACATTCTAAAGTGCCTCAGCCACAGGTCTTGGGGCGCGGACAGGGCGCGTCTCCTTCAGTTTTATGGTGCTTTTGTGCGTTCACGGCTGGACTACGGCTGCACAGTATATGGGTCAGCGAGGCCATCTTATTTGCGGATCCTTGATGCTGTTCACCATGCTGGGATCCGACTGGCCACGGGTGCTTATCGGACCAGTCCCGTACCCAGCCTCTGTGTTGAGTCTGGCGAACCGCCACTTACCATCCGGCGGCAGCTCCTGCTGGTGCGCCAGGCTTGTAAGTTTCTTGCATCTCCCAGATCGCCTGCTCACCATCTTGTTGCCAATCCTGCTCTCGACCGCCTTTTTTCCCGCC
Organism: Schistocerca cancellata; assembly: GCF_023864275.1. Classification (NCBI taxonomy): domain Eukaryota; kingdom Metazoa; phylum Arthropoda; class Insecta; order Orthoptera; family Acrididae; genus Schistocerca; species Schistocerca cancellata. The sequence goes on along the minus strand of NC_064634.1, from coordinate 284,692,958 downwards.
GTCCCCGGGCTATGTTGCCATTTGGGATCCGTGTGCAACGTGTACTAGAGTCGCTTGGTGTGGAGTCTATACAACCCCAAATCCAGGGTTTTAACCGCCTGCCACCCTGGTTACTGAAGAGGCCCAGAGTGATTTTAGATTTATTGCAGTACAAGAGAGATTGCACTCCTGCCACCGTTTTTAATGCAGAATTTTCTGCCATTTTATCTGAGCACCACGACTATGTAGCTGTTTTTACGGATGGGTCGAAACAAGGGGATTCTGTTGGTTGCTCAGTTGTTTTTCCATATCGTCTCCTCAAGGTCCGACTGCCTCAGACTTTTACTGTCTTTGATGCAGAATTGTCTGCGATCCTGCGGGCACTGGAGCACATGAGACATTCTTCCTCTCCTAAATTTCTTGTCTGTTCCAATTCACTCAGTGCCCTTCACACATTGCAACGTTTGTATCCGGCAGACAAAATTGTCCAGACCATCCAGGATGCCCTCCTCCGACTACAGCGACTGGGGAAGGTTGTAGCTTTTTGCTGGGTTCTGGGGCATGTCGGCATTGCTGGGAATGAAAGGGTAGATCTCGCAGCCAAGGAGGCGTGTCTCGCCCCACAAGTACCTCAGTGTGCTATCCTCTTGCACGCAGTCACCTTGCTGTTGAGCTCACGGGTCATGCGTCGGTGGGAGGATGAGTGGCTGGAAGTGACTGACAATAAGCTCCGTATAGTCAAGCCCACAACGCGTGTGTGGTGTACTTCCTTTCAGCCCCATCGACGTAACGAGGTTCTCCTCACTCGGCTTCGAATAGGCCACAGCCCTATGACGCATGGCTTCCTTCTCCGGCGAGAGGACCCTCCAATGTGTGGTGCTTGTGGCGTCCAGGTCACTGTGCGCCACGTTTTATTGGATTGCGTTTTATTTTCTAACCAGCGGGTCGCGGCTGACTTGCCAGCGGACCTGCCATCTCTTTTAGGCAACACTCGGACGAATGTGGTTAAAGTTTTAAAGTTCTGTGCCCTGTCAAATGTTTTTACAAAGATTTTAGGGACAGGATCTTAATTTGCTCACTGTGTGGCAAGCTAGCCCATTTTTTATGTAAGTGGCCAGCCAATAACAATTTCCTGTGACATTTTTGTTGCTATGTTTCCCCTTTCCTTAGGTTTTACTTTCTTATGTAGCATTTTCCTTCTTTTCCTGCTTTCTTTGAGTGTGTGCTTTAGTTTTCTTAGGTCTGTCCACATTCGTTCCTTTTAATGTGTGTCAGGGCGCTGATGACCTCGATGTTGAGCGCCCTAAAGCCCCAACACACACACACACACACGTGTCTGATCTGAGGGCAGCGCAAATATTAAACTGTACTCGTGAGGTAGAATTAATCGTTTCTTAGATGGAGTTAGATGACGTGGTCACAAAGGGTGATACAGATCATGTCACTGTTCAGAGCGATTTGCGTTAATAAGTTGACTCAGGCACGGCCGTATCTGATTGCGGTCACGTACAAAGATAGTCGTTAGCAATAAACTGGCTTCGATACCATCATTATTTACGAGTGTAGTGTACGGATCAATGCAAATGCCACGTGGTGCAACACATCCCGAATAACGTTGAGCGTACTGTATTAAAAAACATAGCTCTTAATAGAAGTTTGGAACAATAATTGTCTACGCTTTACTGAAAAGTAGTTAAGAATTGTCCTACGATCCCCACCTTTTCAGCGCCACTTATAAATGAGACCGCAACCAAGATGAGACTTGAGGGCTCTACGAAAACGTACAAAGGGTGTTCAGTAAGTAATGCGACAATTTTTTTCTGACAGCAGGTTGGTTTTATTCAAGGCTCCAGTACACCGTATCATCGACCACTATTTGAGTAACAAAATTTTTTTCGATATAATCTCCGTTCAATGGGATGGCCTTATGCCTCCTCACTATGATGGCCTGTATGCCCGTACGATACCACTCTACTCGTCCACGTCAGAGCCAATGTCTTGCTGCATCAATAAGCTCCCCATCATGCAAGTACTGTTTCCCACGGAGTGCATCGTTCATTAGGCCAAACAGATGGAAGTTGGAAGGTGAGCGGTCCGGGTTGTAGGATGGATAAGGAAGAGGACTCCAATGAAGTTTTGTGAATTCCTCTCGGGTTCGCAGAGGCGGGTCAGGCTCTGCGTTGCCATGGGTAAGAAGAAATGCGTTTGCATTTTTGTGGCGTCAAACACGCCGAAGTCGTTTCTCCAGTTTGCTGAGGGTACATTTTGCACTTGCTGCTTATTTTTACACACTACATGACTGCTTACGGTGGGTCATTTATTTCCTCTTGGCCGCTACGAGCGATGTATGGGACCCGAGTGGATCTAAGCAGCAGTTCCACACGGCGCCCACATTCGACCATACCGTTGCCTGCGTGCCGCCACGTGGAGGCCGGGTTATTGTTCATTTCTGTCTGTTTTTTTTTGTTTTGTTTAGCAGCGTTGTGCTTTATCGCAATATAGTACATGAATTGGAAATGGAAATAAAAAATTGTGTTGAATTTGAGAAGAAACAAAAACAAAGTTAGGTAAGAGTTAGAGATGTTAGTCCCGCCACTTAGATGTCTGAGAGTGAATGCTTCAGTATCTGCTTCGACCCACTGACTCCCAGAGTCTTGCATGTTAGTAAATAGGAGGTCCTTACACTACATTCCTTGATGTTGTATCTATACACATATTTACAGGTCTATAGCGTCCATTTCTGTAGACAGTTTGCGATAATAATAAAATACCGCTCGTTACTTATCTAGTTACTATTTACAGGTTTATAGGCAATTTACGACGATGTGCCGACACTTTACTACCTTAGCCCAACGTGCACTACCAAGCTTCCATGAACAGAATTACGTATCATTAGTAGATACGCCTACAGTTAAATTAATGTCTGAGTAGCGGTCTAGTTACTGAATGTTCTGTCGTCTGCGTTGTCTGCTGTTCTGCTCTCTGCGTATTTTTATCGGCCCAATACAGTGTTACCTTGCTGCATATTGTCTTCCGTAAGGTTGTGTGCATAAGTATTCTTTGTTTATTGCCTTTTAAATCCTTGCCGTTAGTGTACACTCCTGGAAATGGAAAAAAGAACACATTGACACCGGTGTGTCAGACCCACCATACTTGCTCCGGACACTGCGAGAGGGCTGTACAAGCAATGATCACACGCACGGCACAGCGGACACACCAGGAACCGCGGTGTTGGCCGTCGAATGGCGCTAGCTGCGCAGCATTTGTGCACCACCGCCGTCAGTGTCAGCCAGTTTGCCGTGGCATACGGAGTTCCATCGCAGTCTTTAACACTGGTAGCATGCCGCGACAGCGTGGACGTGAACCGTTTGTGCAGTTGACGGACTTTGAGCGAGGGCGTATAGTGGGCATGCGGGAGGCCGGGTGGACGTACCGCCGAATTGCTCAACACGTGGGGCGTGAGGTCTCCACAGTACATCGATGTTGTCGCCAGTGGTCGGCGGAAGGTGCACGTGCCCGTCGACCTGGAACCGGACCGCAGCGACGCACGGATGCACGCCAAGACCGTAGGATCCTACGCAGTGCCGTAGGGGACCGCACCGCCACTTCCCAGCAAATTAGGGACACTGTTGCTCCTGGGGTATCGGCGAGGACCATTCGCAACCGTCTCCATGAAGCTGGGCTACGGTCCCGCACACCGTTAGGCCGTCTTCCGCTCACGCCCCAACATCGTGCAGCCCGCGTCCAGTGGTGTCGCGACAGGCGTGAATGGAGGGACGAATGGAGACGTGTCGTCTTCAGCGATGAGAGTCGCTTCTGCCTTGGTGCCAATGATGGTCGTATGCGTGTTTGGCGCCGTGCAGGTGAGCGCCACAATCAGGACTGCATACGACCGAGGCACACAGGGCCAACACCCGGCATCATGGTGTGGGGAGCGATCTCCTATACTGGCCGTACACCACTGGTGATCGTCGAGGGGACACTGAATAGTGCACGGTACATCCAAACCGTCATCGAACCCATCGTTCTACCATTCCTAGACCGACAAGGGAACTTGCTGTTCCAACAGGACAATGCACGTCCACATGTATCCCGTGCCACCCAACGTGCTCTAGAAGGTGTAAGTCAACTACCCTGGCCAGCAAGATCTCCGGATCTGTCCCCCATTGAGCATGTTTGGGACTGGATGAAGCGCCGTCTCACGCGGTTTGCACGTCCAGCACGAACGCTGGTCCAACTGAGGCTCCAGGTGGAAATGGCATGGCAAGCCGTTCCACAGGACTACATCCAGCATCTCTACTATCGCCTCCATGGGAGAATAGCAGCCTGCATTGCTGCGTAAGGTGGATATACACTTTACTAGTGCCGACATTGTGCATGCTCTGTTGCCTGTGTCTATGTGCCTGTGGTTCTGTCAGTGTGATCATGTGATGTATCTGACCCCAGGAATGTGTCAATAAAGTTTCCCCTTCCTGGGACAATGGATTCACGGTGTTCTTATTTCAATTTCCAGGAGTGTATTTAATTTTGTGCATTCTGTATCGTTTCGTAGAGCGTTGTGTAATTATCACTTCGGGTACACGCTGTATGTTTCTGTTGTATCCCCGAAGTCAGCGGTTCCAGCAGAATAGGACTTTTTGTTCGAGAGATCTCATCTCTCCACATCTACAAATACCACTTGCATCCGACTCAAGTTTTTCAAGTGCGTGGAAGAAGGTTCGTGTCCAGGTAAAAAGTGAACCATGTCGCGGCTACGGTCGGCATGTTACGTTCTTAACCGTTTAGATATGTCCGGAAGAATGTGAAAACTCTGCGTCCCTTATCACTCGTGCCCCACTCATTCTGCCAGGTCTGCATTCGCCAGAGTGTAAAGGTACATCTGTCAATTTGGCTAACACATTCTGGTCTACCCACCTTTAACCAGTAATGGGCAGCCCGTTATCTGATGGTGATATCGATCCTGAGGGTAGCACTTCAGAACTAATCGTTGCACGATGAGGGAGGGCATGAAACAGAATAAACCCATCAGTGTGCCAGAAGACCGTCGCCATGAATTTACCTACTGAAGGTGCGGCTTTGAACTTTCTCTTTAGAGCGGCGGTGGGGTCGCGCCACTCCCTGGTTTGCCGTTTTGTTTCCGACTCGAAGTGATGAGCGCATGTTTAATCGCTCGTGCTGACGTTCGACAAAATTGTCGCGATCACCTTCGTAACGCGCAGGCAGTTCCACACAGATGGTCCTCTGTTACTCTTTCTGTCTTCTCTTTCGGGGCGAGGAACCCTGTGGGCACATGCTTTGGAGAACCTCAATTGGTGGACGAGTGTGACAGCATTACCAACAGAGACGTCCAGAAGAGAAAAGAAAAACATCAACATTTTTATATTCTGCGCCAATCTGGATATCGCACTGCACTACTGCCCTGTCTTACACGCCGCTATGCTAAAGATACAAATTGCTATATCTACAGAGAGACACTCGTGAGGTGCAATGAGTTTCTGTTAGTTGAAAATCGAAGTATACTTCTGAAAAAAAAGATCAATCAAAAATTGTAAAAGAAAGGTAAGTAAAAAATGAAATATGGGCACAAATGACGACGCTAAGTTTTTTTTAATACTGTGAAAATTTGCTTAAGGTTGATTTTAAATTTAATGAACGTCTTAACATCCAAACAATCACTTTACTATCCTTCAAATCTAGCAGCTCTCAGTACTATAACCAAGTTAGTACAATGGCGCAGCAACAATGAAAAAGAATGTAACTATATAATATTTACCTCTGACATTCCACTTCTGGTATACACTTAGTTTCATTAAACTTCCTCCTTCACAGATCGGTTTCCGTTACGATCTTGATATAATCATGTTTATTAAGCGCATTGATTAATTGAGACCTTACATTTGAAACATACCAGTACTATTGCTTCCTCACTCTAACACAGCTCAGCATTATCTTCTCACTGCGCCCTCGCGCACAGCAAAGATAATAACTTAACTTCTGCGATACAGCTTTACAGCATCGCTGCTCGCTCACAGCCGATTTAGACACCAAAATTATACATGACTCATATCAAACTGCACACAACAGCAAACTGGGACCATAAAAATCAGCGTGAATTCAACGACTCAAAAATCGAAATATTTTTCTTTGATGCCATTACTGCTACTGTCTATTTCAGTCTGTGCATGAGAGGTAAGTTGTTTCTTATGAATACGATTTTTATTATTAGGTAAGGCTGCACTTATTTGGGTACAGGAACTCTCAGAAAAAATACCGCTGGATAATGATTTAAAATGCGTAACCGTGCTGGGATTCGAGACTGGGCCTCCAAATTCAGCCTTCATCATTATCATAGACAAAGGCAAGACTCAGTATATCTCAGGAATATCAACTGTGAATGATTGCTGTGCTGACCTGTAAAAACTGAAAGAACCAGAGGTTGTACAGAGTTTCACGGAGAGCATAAGGGAGCAATTGACAGGAATGGGGGAAATAAATACAGTAGAAGAAGAATGGGTAGCGTTGAGGGATGAAATAGTGAAGGCAGCAGAGGATGAAGTAGGTAAAAGTACGAGGGCTAGTAGGAAACCTTGAGTAACAGAAGAAATATTGAATTTAATTGATGAAAAGAGAAAATATAAAAATGCAGTAAATGAAACAGGCAAAAAGGAATACAAACGTCTCAAAAATGAGATCGACAGGAAGTGCAAAATGGCTAAGCAAGAATGGCTGGAGGACAAATGTAAGGTTGTAGAGGCCTATCTCACTAGGGGCAAAATAGATACTGCCTACACGAAAATGAAAGAGACCTTTGGAGAAAAGAGAGCCACTTGTATGAATATCAAGAGCTCAGATGGAAACCCAGTTTTAAGCAAAGAAGGGAAAGCAGAAAGGTGGAAGGAGTATGTACTTGAGGACAATATTATAGAAATGGAAGAGGATGTAGATGAAGATGAAATGGGAGATACGATATTGCGTGAAGAGTTTGACAGAGCACTGAAAGACCTGAGTCGGAACAAGGCCCCGACAGTAGACAACATTCCATTAGAACTACTGACGGCCTTGGGAGAGCCAGTCCTGACAAAATTCTACCATCTGGTGAGCAAGATGTATGAGACAGGCGAAATACCATCAGACTTCAAGAAGAATATAATAATCCCAATCCCAAAGAAAGCAGGTGTCGACAGATGCGAAAATTACAGAACTATCAGTTTAGTAAGTCACAGCTGCAAAATACTAACGCGAATTCTTTACAGACGAATGGAAAAACTGGTAGAAGCCGACCTCGGGGAAGATCAGTTTTGATTCCGTAGAAATGTTGGAACACGTGAGGCAATACCGACCTTACGACTTATCTTAGAAGGAAGATTAAGGAAAGGCAAACCTAAGTTTCTAGCATTTGTAGACTTAGAGAAAGCTTTTGATAACGTTGACTGGAATACTCTCTTTCAAATTCTAAAGGTGGCAGGGGCAAAATACAGGGAGCGAAAGGCTATTTACAATTTGTACAATAACCAGATGGCAGTCATACGAGTCGAGGGGCACATAAGGGAAGCAGTGGATGGGAAGGGAGTGAGACAGGGTTGTAGCCTCTCCCCGATGTTATTCAATCAGTATATTGAGCAAGCAGTAAAGGAAACAATAGAAAAGTTCTGAGTAGGCATTAAAATCCATGGAGAAGAAATAAAAATGTTGAGGTTCACCGATGACATTGTAATTCTGTCAGAGATAGCAAAGAACTTGGAAGAGCAGTTGAACGGAATGGACAGTGTCTTGAAAAGAGGATGTAAGATAAACATCAACAAAAGCAAAACGAGGATAATGGAATGTAGTCGAATTAAGTCGGGTGATGCTGAGGGAATTAGATTAGGAAATGAGAGTTTTGCTATTTGGGGAGCAAAATAACTAATGATGGTCGAAGTAGAGAGGATATAAAATGTAGACTGGCAATGGCAAGGAAAGCGTTTCTGAAGAAGAGATATTTGTTAATATCGAGTATAGATTTAAGTGTCAGGAAGTCATTTCTGAAAGTATTTGTATGGAGTGTAGCCATGTATGGAAGTGAAAGATGGACGATAAATAGTTTGGACAAGAAGAGAATAGAAGCTTTCGAAATGTGGTGCTACAGAAGAATGCTGAAGATTAGATGGGTAGATCACATAACTAATGAGGAGGTATTTAATAGAATTGGGGAGAAGACGAATTTGTGGCACAACTTGACTAGAAGAAGTGGTCGGTTGGTAGGACATGTTCTGAGGCATCAGGGGATCAAAAATTTAGCATTGGAGGGCAGTGTGGAGGGTAAAAATGGTAGAGGGAGAGCAAGAGATGAATACACTAAGCAGATTCAGAAGGATGTAGGTTGCAGTAAGTACTGGGAGATGAAGACGCTTGCACAGGATAGAGTAGCATGGAGACCTGCATCAAACCAGTCTCAGGACTGAAGACCACAACAACAACTACTACATGATTGATATATCTCCTACACTTGAGCTACATGCAGGATTAGCCCCATTTGTCATAGTTAAGGTGCTGTTTCAATGGTGGAGAGCTTCAGCGATAATGATGCTAGTTTGGAAGGGGAATAGCAATGGGCTGAGAGGTAAGTTGGAATTTGTATAGGCGAGGGAGACGTTATGGGTTAATCCACGCAGCCTCTCTGGACGTACTGTCATTGTGGTGTAATCGCTAGTTCATCAGCCTCGTAAGCAAAACCACTGGTGCTGGTAGACATTTTCATTCATTTCTTTGACCCACGTCATATCGCACATAAAGGTGAGATTCAAAATGTCTCACAAACATCGACTGTGTAAGATTAATGAACCTGGACTTCTGAAAACCATCATTAGTTCCGTCAGCAGCCGATTCATGACATGAAAACAAGAAAGTTGTGCGCAAGTAGCGCAACACGAATTATTGGACACAACTTCTTCTACCATACCGTGACTTGTAATACGTACACAATCTGGTCAGAAATATCCGGAAACCAATTAGTCAAGAGTAATATGGGATAGGTTCACGCTTCGTCGTTATGAGGACTAGAGTTATGGTGGAGATACTTCCGGTGAGGTGTCTTAATGTCTGTGGAGGAATGGCAGCCCATTCTTCCTCGACAACTGTAAGTAGGCCGTTTATGTTTTCTTTATGTAAGTAGGCTGTTATGTTTTCTTTATGTAAGTAGGCTGTTTATGTTTTCTTATTGGCAACGTTACGTAGCGCTCTATATGAAAATCACTGGCTGTGCTGTGTGCAGTCTGTGGCTAGTTTGCATTGTTGTCTGACTTTTGAAGATTTTGTTCCATTGTGTCTAACTTTTGAAGATTTTGTCCCATTTGTTTCTGATTTTGTTCAAGCGTTGTGTCTAACTTTTGTAGCCTTTGTCCCATTTGTTGCATTAACTGTAATAACAGTGCACTGGTGTCTGAAACATGTTCCTCAGTGCTTTTCGGCAGTGAATTTGCACCGGCAACATTCACATTTTGACAAGCGGAAAATGTGTCTTGACTCATTTGAGAAAACGGTGAGAACCCAAAACCTGAGTCTACAGTATTTGCAATATTGTGTCCTGTCATTTCGGATTCCTGAGGCAAGCTGTTGCCGACCGATCGATCGATAATGCATCCCTGTTCACTAATTGTTTCACTGTCTACACCATTGTTTGCAGCCCTCTCCATTTCCCTACGTACAATTACCAAATTACTACTTTGAACATTAGTTAATTCATTACTCGGTGGCGCTGATGATGATGAGCGTTTGGCGTCATTGGCCGGGAGGCCCCTCGCGGGGCAGGTCCGGCCGCCTTGGCGCAGGTCTTATTACATTCGGCGTCACATTGGGCGACCTGCACGCCGGATGGGGATGAAATGATGATGAACACAACACAACACCCAGTCCCTGAGCGGAGAAAATCTCCGACCCAGCCGGGAATCGAACCCGGGCCCGGAGGACGGCAATCCGTCACGCTGACCACTCAGCTACTGGGGCGGACTCGGTGGCGCTAACACACTGCTTTCGTCTTCACTGTCATTTCTCAGTTTACTTTGGAGCCTAGTATTACGTTTTTCACACGCCATTATTGTCACAATATTTCACACGATAACACAGAAAAACACTATTTGAAGAGCAAAAATAAGAGAACACATTAACATAGCACTGAAAATAATATCTCGTTAATTGCAAGCGCAGCTGCGAAATACTTGGTGCAAATCTACATGCATGCCACAACTGTTTTACTGTACAACAATGAAAGGCTGCAGCTACAAAGGAGATTCTCTCTACAATTACGGGCTAGCAATAAACAAAATCTACACTAATTACACAAATTACAAGAAAAAATCAGAAGATTCCAGTGAAGTATCCTCAGTTAAGGGTCGACATATGAAACGTCCCCTTAGAACAATTGTACACGACTGTGCTTAAACTGACACACAATATTTTTAGCGCAACGCAATCTGACTTTCAAAAATCCCTGCAAAAGAATGGCCCTGACTAACATTAATCTATAGCTTTCACAAATCACTTACCTCACCAAAAATCTCCGTTACTCGAACTACTGCAATACAGCGAGCGCCACTACTGCCAGCTAAATAAAAGATTCAAACTACGGAAGGCACTAACTACTGATAGACATAGTTAGCAAATGAAAGATTTTTTAGAGAACAAACAATGTATTTACCTTAAGTCATAATATATATATCAGTTCATGACATCCATTCTGTACTCAAAAATCCGCCATCTCATTTCCCCCATCCACCACTGCTGGCGGCTCACCTCCAACTGCGCAACGCTACGCGCTGTTCACATCCAGCTGCCGCTGCCCAACACTACAATGGCAGACAACAATGCAAACTAACCACAGACTGCACACGGCACAGCCAGTGATTTTCATATAGAGCGCTACGTAACGTTGCCAATAAGAAAACATAAACAGCCTACTTACATAAAGAAAACATAAACAGCCTACTTACATAATCTGTAACTCCTGAGGGTATAATTACATTAATCCTCAGGGGGGTACACTCTTACTTTGTGTACCATGTGTTTGGCAAGCACAAGGAGCCCTAGCTAATATGGTATTTGCTTATACAACTTTACACATCGGTACCATATTTCTCTAACACAAATTACACAGCTATCTGATGATTTAACTGAGAGAGACAAACTTTTTTACAATGGCAGTGACAGATGTTTACGTAATTACACCGTTGGATAACTTCACACTTACGAAATTGTATTTTGTCTGTACTTTGTGAGATGTTCATATTTTTTCGGACCCATTGTGATATTATGAGAGATTTGAATGATATATTTGGTATGGGATCACGATTTTTAAATTATGTTTGAGGCAGATGACACTTTTGACATAGTTGCTTATTTCATTTGATACCTGTTTTCCAGCTGTGTTGCAGCATTGGTTTTATAAAATAAAATTAAATGCATCTGCTAATGTGAACACTTTCTGTCAACAGATTTATTAAATAATTATTTTCTGATCCACATTCTTCGAAAAAGGAGCTCTTGGAATGGAGAGAACAATAAGAAGGGACTAATAACAGTAACTGCATCTATAATTTTCTTTTCAAGTACTTCCTAATTTTTTGTAGAATAATTTGTGGTGCACCACTTTAATTACATAGACATTAAGATGTGAATATACATTTACCTTGTTTGCATTATTGTTTTTACTGTAACATTTTTTCTGCTAGAGCTATGTCATGTTTAGGTATAAGTTACTGCTGTTTGCCAGGCGTAGTGTTACTGAATTTGACTTTGTGTTGCTCTTCTAAGCCAGTTTACTACTGATTTATTTTTCTTGTTGCTGCACATTGGCTCATATTAGTTGTAATGTTGCATTGCTTGGTAATTTAGATTTACTGTAGCTTGCTTTGCAATTTTCCATTTTTTTTAGTCATTGCTGTTTGTGTTAATTGTTTTATGCTGCTGCATTGCCTCGTCCCTTAGTTTAGCATCTGAGCTCAGTAGATTTAAGTTAGCTTAAGAGGGGGTAGCCTATTAGAGAATGAGTTGCAATGAATTTGAAGAAATGCACTGAGAAGTTATACGAACAAAGTACAGGTATAGGTAGGATTTTCTTGGAAATAAATAATGAGGTAAGAAATATGTGAAATAAATAAAGAAAGCATGTTTGGATAGGATTTTTTTGGTGGAAGCAACGGTTGAAATAAGACGAACGATCTATGGAATGAAGTTTTGGATTGGACTGCAGTACCAAATGTTACACTGAAAACAAACCCTGTCCTTTCCTTTTGTGTTATCCGACTATGTGTTTGTGTACCCTTGTGTATTTGTTTTCTTCCTGTCTCTGTGTAGTTTCATAGAATTTTTTCTTCTTTTAATACTAAGCTACATTCACTATGATGAGGAATACTGCTCTCCTCAAATATAATTGGCATTAATAATATGTTATTTACCTTGTAAATATGCTTAGACATTATTTATTCTGTTTTACTTTAATGCTCATGTGTAAAGTTGATGTTTCAAAAGTTATTCTGATCTTTTATGTATTTACTTATGTCATAATTCCTATAACACTGATGTATATGTTTATTTCTATTCTGTCATAAAGCCTGTACAACAAATGTTATCTGTATTGTTGTGTTCTTTAATGATGTATTTTGTACCTTTGTAATCACATTATTATGTTATAAAATTGTAATTGACACCAGTTCATCATATTATTACCTTGTAAGTTACATTTCACTGCACACATTTCTGTTGGTCATAGTATATGGACAATATGTGAGAAGTTGGGGCTCTTAGTGTTTACATGTGTGTTAATAATTCAGCAAGGGACTGAATAACAGTATTGCTGGTTCTAAGGACAATTCCAAAAACTTTGTGAGTGCACAAGTGGTGATTATGGAATTGCTATATTAACTGCAAGACTCTTCGATGGTGATTGTGCACCTGCACAGTCGCAACAGATGGCTGCTGGCCATCTCTACAAGGACTGCAGTGGGTCTGCATCTCTGATGACCCACCAATACCATTATTTCTACAAGGACTACAGTGGGTCTGCACCTCTGGTGGCCCACCAATACCATACTCTCTACCAGGACTACAGTGGGTCTGCTCTGTGATGACCTATCTACCAATCTTCTTCAAAACGTTGAATGACTCTGCTGTGGGTTTGCTCTGTTGTGGCCCATTACCTGTCAGCATGTCAAGAGTCAGCACTGTCTTTCAGTTGGAAGGACAACACTACTTCTTCAAGACTGCATGGAAATCCACTACTTCCGTGTGCATTGTCTTTTACTGCTCAGACTTTGAAAAAAAAAAGACACTGAAATTTTACTGTGATGAACAATCTGGACTGTCTTTATGGACTGTGAGAAAATTTTAGCTTTTGACCAACATTGTATGAATAAGTGTGTGCATTTGATATCTTTGTTATTGTAATTATGAAAAAATTTTTCAAATCATTATTGGCCACTGCCCAAAACAATTTGTAAATTTTTTTTGGGGAGCATGGCGGCTATGTAAGTAGGCTGTTTATGTTTTCTTTATGTAAGTAGGCTGTTTATGTTTTCTTTATGTAAGTAGGCTGTTTATGTTTTCTTATTGGCAACGTTACGTAGCGCTCTATATGAAAATCACTGGCTGTGCTGTGTGCAGTCTGTGGCTAGTTTGCATTGTTGTCTACCATTGTAGTGTTGGGCAGCGGCAGCTGGATTTGAACAGCGCGTAGCGTTGCGCAGTTGGAGGTGAGCCGCCAGCAGTGGTGGATGGGGGAAATGAGATGGCGGATTTTTGAGTACAGAATGGATGTCATGAACTGATATATATATTATGACTATTAAGGTAAATACATTGTTTGTTCTCTAAAAAATCTTTCATTTGCTAACTATGCCTATCAGTAGTTAGTGCCTTCCGTAGTTTGAATCTTTTATTTAGCTGGCAGTAGTGGCGCTCGCTGTATTGCAGTAGTTCGAGTAACGGAGATTTTTGGTGAGGTAAGTGATTTGTGAAAGGTATAGATTAATGTTAGTCAGGGCCATTCTTTTGCAGGGATTTTTGAAAGTCAGATTGCGTTGCGCTAAAAATATTGTGTGTCAGTTTAAGCACAGTCGTGTACAATTGTTCTAAGGGGACGTTTCACAACCAAAATCAGAGAAGACACTGATGATGGACGCTGGGGTCTAGATTGAATTCGACGATCTAGTTCATCTCAGTGGTATTCCATTGAGATAATATCGTGCCTTTGGTCAGGCCAGCCAAATTCAGTACTGTTAAAGTCCACAGACCATTGCCACACGGACGCTACTTTGTGGCAGGGTACGCTGGTATGTAGATAGGAACAATTATCGCCTGTTAACTGTTCTACTGCTGTATGTAGTCGACAATGCTGCATAATACAGGGTGATTTTACCCACCATGTGCAAATCAGACGGATTGATCGATGAGAGGATGCGAAAAAAAACGGTCTAATGAACTCTTGACCGGAAATGCATGGTTTTTCATTCTAGAGACCATTTATTGAATCATACACCGTTACAGAGACTGCAGTCTAATACGTGCTGTACCGTGCAGCCACAGTTACAGTATGTGTTGAAAATGGTTTCCATGTGACTCAACACATGCGTGTAAGCGCTGTAGCATGTTCTGTCTCACACATTCACATCAGCCAGGATGCATCCGAACAGTGTCAAAGGCAACATGAATACGCCGCTCCAGCGATTCGTGCATGGATAGCAGAAGAGTTTAAGGCGACCGCTCGCTTAAAGTGGGATATCCGGGATCGAGTCATGGTCTGGCCATATTTTCGTGATCGTCACTCCAATATACAGACAACGGGTGTTCATATTAGCAATTATGAATACATTTCCTGTATTTGTCGTGTCTGTAGTTACTGCAGTGCAATGCGGGCTCTATTATTTCTTACTGAGTGGAGAATCTGCCATTCATACAGAACGGAGTGATTTGTGATTCATGTGCACTGACGGAAGGAAATCGCAGCACAAAAAATAACTAAGGAACAGTAATGAAATTATGGGAATTCATTTATCTAGGCAACATATTGAGGTGATTAACGTTACAAACCACACGTTAATGTAAGCGCAAGTTGTTGTTGTTGTGGTCTTCAGTTCAGAGACTGGTTTGATGCAGGTCTCCATGCTACTCTATCCTGTGAAAGCTTCTTCATCTCCCAGTACCTACTGCAACCTACTTCCTTCTAAATCTGGTAAGTGTATTCATCTCTTGGTCTCCCTCTGCGATTTTTATCCTCCACGCTGCCTTCCAATACTAAACTGGTGATCCCTTGATGCCTCAGAACATATCCTAGCAACCGATCCATTCTTCTAGCCAAACTGTGCCACGAATTTCTCTTCTCCACAATTCTATTCAATATCTCCTCATTAGTTATGTGGTCTTCCCATCTAATCTTCAGTATTCTTCTGCGGCACCACATTTCGAAAGCTTCTATTCTCTTCCTGTCTAAACTATTTATCGCACGTAAGCCACTGAAAATGTAAAATGCTGGTACATTAACAACCAGTGCAGCGGCCAGATTGTTGAATGCAAGCATTCAAAGGCATATGCATTGTGTTTTACATGTGCCGAATGTCACTCTGTTCGATGAAGTTCCATGCATTTGGTCGAACAATATAGGGAAGGTTAAAGCGGTTTCTGGATGACGGTGGAGTTGTCGTCCGATGATGTTCCATATATGCTCGACTGGAGACAGATCTGGTGATCAAGCAGGTCAAGGCAACACGTCGACACACTGTAGAGTATGTTGGGTTACAACAGCGGTATGAGGGCGAGCGGTATCCTATTGGAAAACATCCTCTGGAATGCTGTTCATGAGTGGCAGCATAACAAGTCGAATCGCCAGACTGACGCACAAGTTTTCAGTCAGGGTGCGTGAGATAACCACGAGATGGTCCTGCTTCATACGAGATCGCACCCCATACCTTAATTCCAGGTGTAGGTCCAATGTGTAGTCGAGACAGAACGTGCTTTCATCAGAAAACACATCTCTCCACCCTGCCCTCCAGTGAGCTCTCCTTTGACACTACTGATGTCACAAATGGCGGTGGTTTGGGGTCGGTGGAATGCAAGGAACAGGGCGTTTGGTTTTTAGCTGTCCTTAAAGTAACTAATGAGGAGGTATTGAATAGGATTGGGGAGAAGCGAAGTTTGTGGCACAACTTGACTAGAACAAGGGATCGGTTGGTAGGACATGTTTTGAGGCATCAAGGGATCACAAATTTAGCATTGGAGGGCAGTGTGGAGGGTAAAAATCGTAGAGGGAGACCAAGAGATGAATACACTAAGCAGATTCAGAAGGATGTAGGTTGCAGTAGATACTGGGAGATGAAGAAGCTTGCACAGGATAGAGTAGCATGGAGAGCTGCATCAAACCAGTCTCAGGACTGAAGACCACAACAACAACATAAAGTAACCGATTTGTAACATTTAAGTGCTGGTAAAATTGCTTCTGCAGATGCAATACGATCCGCCAGATCCATAATCCGAACACGATGGTCTTCTCTCTTGGTAGTGCCGGATGACAGTCCGGATCTCGTTCCTCTTGCGACTATATATTCTCGTGACCATTGCTGCCAGTAATCATGAACAGTGGATACTTTCCTACCAAGTCTTCCTGCTATATCCGGAAGGAACATCCAGCTTCTCGCAGCCTTATTAGATGATCTCGTTCACATTAAGTGAGGCGTTGAGAGTAACGTCTTTTTCGCTGTAAAGGCATTCGCGACTAAAAGCCACTCACTACGTCCAATGTCAAAGGTAACTAAAACTCACGACCGTTACAGCCAGTATTTAATGTAAAGCTGCTTTTCATCCTTATTGTGGTACCACTAGGGCCACTGTCACGTCACTGGTGCGAGATTGGAATAGGCATCGTATCTGAGATATACGAGTAGAAACACGGCTACCAACTTTCGTTTGCTTCTTGGCGTTGTGATTTTTTTTCCCTTCAGTGTATTTGTCGTTGACCAATAATACCATGCCTAGTATCGAGGAGAGCGCCGTGCAATGAATGCTAGACCACCGCCCAAGTAACCGTGGGAAGTGAGCTTTCTGTCGGATTCCACGGATAGCCTCGCATCATCTGGCATTAAACGTCTAGGACCCACTTCAACGGCTCACTCGGAAGGTTGGTATGGCGATAACTGATGTCCACAAAAAATTCCATAAGGTAAATTAGTGTCGGGGAAATACACTCCTGGAAATGGAAAAAAGAACACATTGACACCGGTGTGTCAGACCCACCATACTTGCTCCGGACACTGCGAGAGGGCTGTACAAGCAATGATCACACGCACGGCACAGCGGACACACCAGGAACCGCGGTGTTGGCCGTCGAATGGCGCTAGCTGCGCAGCATTTGTGCACCGCCGCCGTCAGTGTCAGTCAGTTTGCCGTGGCATACAGAGCTCCATCGCAGTCATTAACACTGGTAGCATGCCGCGACAGCGTGGACGTGAACCGTATGTGCAGTTGACGGACTTTGAGCGAGGGCGTATAGTGGGCATGCGGGAGGCCGGCTGGACGTACCGCCGAATTGCTCAACACGTGGGGCGTGAGGTCTCCACAGTACATCGATGTTGTCGCCAGTGGTCGGCGGAGGGTGCACGTGCCCGTCGACCTGGGACCGGACCGCAGCGACGCACGGATGCACGCCAAGACCGTAGGATCCTACGCAGTGCCGTAGGGGACCACACCGCCACTTCCCAGCAAATTAGGGACACTGTTGCTCCTGGGGTATCGGCGAGGACCATTCGCAACCGTCTCCATGAAGCTGGGCTACGGTCCCGCACACCGTTAGGCCGTCTTCCGCTCACGCCCCAACATCGTGCAGCCCGCCTCCAGTGGTGTCGCGACAGGCGTGAATGGAGGGACGAATGGAGACGTGTCGTCTTCAGCGATGAGAGTCGCTTCTGCCTTGGTGCCAATGATGGTCGTATGCGTGTTTGGCGCCGTGCAGGTGAGCGCCACAATCAGGACTGCATACGACCGAGGCACACAGGGCCAACACACGGCATCATGGTGTGGGGAGCGATCTCCTACACTGGCCGTACACCACTGGTGATCGTCGAGGGGACACTGAATAGTGCACGGTACATCCAAACCGTCATCGAACCCATCGTTCTACCATTCCTAGACCGGCAAGAGAACTTGCTGTTCCAACAGGACAATGCACGTCCGCATGTATCCCGTGCCACCCAACGTGCTCTAGAAGGTGTAAGTCAACTACCCTGGCCAGCAAGATCTCCGGATCTGTCCCCCATTGAGGTATGTTTGGGACTGGATGAAGCGTCGTCTCACGCGGTCTGCACGTCCAGCACGAACGCTGGTCCAACTGAGGCGCCAGGTGGAAATGGCATGGCAAGCCGTTCCACAGGACTACATCCAGCATCTCTACGATCGTCTCCATGGGAGAATAGCAGCCTGCATTGCTGCGAAAGGTGGATATACACTGTACTAGTGCCGACATTGTGCATGCTCTGTTGCCTGTGTCTATGTGCTTGTGGTTCTGTCAGTGTGATCATGTGATGTATCTGACCCCAGGAATGTGTCAATAAAGTTTCCCCTTCCTGGGACAATGAATTCACGGTGTTCTTATTTCAATTTCCAGGAGTTTATCCGCCATTGCAATCGGTAATTGGTGAGCGTTGGGGGCCAGTTATTTGACCACAGTTCCCGTGAAGCTGCATCGTCATCAATGTGGTGATTTAAAAAGTAGCTGCTCTATCCTGCTCACTGACCATTCCAAGACCGCCCTCGGAGGCATGGAGAGAGAGCATATCGTATCACACTTTGATGATAATTTCCTCACTGGCGAAGTAACCAAAGACTGCATGCTACTGGCTTTGCCATCTGGAGAACTGCAGCCAGATAGACGTTGACGTAAGCCCCTTGCTGGATCATGTTCGAAGACCACTAAGGCCACAGACAACTGCAGACATTCTTGGGTTTATCTTGTAGAAGGCGAGTTTATATAAGACACGCACTCCTTCGTCCGACGAGCCTAAACATGACAGCAAACATTTAATCTTATTCCAGAAAAGGAATTACGTCGTTCTCCCTTCCCAGATAACATTGTCCCAGTTCCTGAAATTTCTGGCTGCGTCATCATTTCAGACAATACCGGCCCGTGATCTTCGGATTTCGTTCGGAATACATACTAAAACACTAGAACATCCGCATACAGGCAGCAGACGAAGGTATCCTCTTAAGGCCAGACGGAAGGCAAGTGGGCTTCAAAAATTCGATTTTTAGATTTTAGCATATTGGAAATGTCTAGTCTTTCCCGAGTGAAACAGTTTTTGTTTTATATAAATACCACAATTTTGTGGTGAGATATGATGGTTTTCCTGACGCTTTGTGCAATCTGGCATTTAAATGCCACGCCTTCCTTTTTGCGCCATGCTGAGATAATGCACAGCATTCTTTTACTCCTTGTATATTATTTCATATCTTCATCAGTAATTAATTAAATTAAACCCATATTTAGAGACCTTTGTAAAGATACGTTGTTGAAGAAATGTCTTCATGAGAAAACACAAAATTTAAACGATTGTGTGAAGTCTGTCATTTCGAACCTGTTACCGAAAACTGTATTTGTTCAGCTTACAACCCCCAAATATGGTTTTTATGATGCTATTTTATGCTTCAATGATGGTGCAATTAGAAAACTGGATGTTTCGGAATTATTGGGCATAAAATCTCGTGGAAATACTGCAAAATCCTTAGTTCAAATAGATGAAGAGAGAATCTGAAAAGCAGATACTGCTAATTTAAAACGTAAAAAAGAAGCCAGACGGAAAAGAAGGGGAACCAAGAGAAGAAAAGAAGATCAGTATGATTCAGACGATGCCCAGTATGGTGAAGGAAAATATTAGTGGTAAGTAATTCTCATCAGTAACTATACTAGAATTGCAATATTAAAATTTAAATAGATTTTTCTCTAAACTACACTTTTTTTTACTTTAAGGTACCATTATTTGACAAACTAATGGGGTAAGAAACATGAAATTTGGTCAATTTGTACTGCAGATGGTAAAAAGTAAATTGAGAGCCACTAAACAATCAGAAATTGTTTTATAATAATTAATGTACAAAAAAAGTTAAAATTTACTAGTGGAAGAATAAATTTTTTTCTTCAAAACCATAAGAGGTATTATGTTCATTTTACTTGTAAATTGAGGCGGCATATATATATATATATATATATATATATATATATGCGCTAAAAATTTCATTATTTTATCACTTATAGTAGGCAAACCTACGTTTCTAGCATTTGTAGACTTAGAGAAAGCTTTTGACAATGTTGACTGGAATACTCTCTTTCAAATTATGAAGGTGGCAGGGGTAAAATTCAGGGCGCGAAAGGCTACTTACAATTACAGTTATAAGAGTCGACGGACATGAAAGGGAAGCAGTGGTTGGGAAGGGAGTAAGAGAGGGTTGTAGCCTCTCCACGATGCTATTCAATCTGTATATTGAGCAAGCAGTAAAGGAAACAAAAGAAAAGTTTGGAGTAGGTATTAAAATCAATGGAGAAGAAATAAAAACTGTGAGGTTTGCCGATGACATTGTAATTCTGTCAGAGACAGCAAAGGACTTGCAAGAGCAGTTGAACGGAATGGACAGTGTCTTGAAAGGAGGGTATTGAGTAGAATTGGGGAGAAGAGGAGTTTGTGGCACAACTTGACTAGAAGAAGGGATCGGTTGGTAGGTCATGTTCTGAGGCATCAAGGGGTCGCCAATTTGGTACTGGAGGGCAGCGTGGAGGGTAAAAATCGTAGAGGGAGGCCAAGAGATGAATACACGAAGCACATTCAGAAGGATGTAGGCTGCAGTAGGTACTGGGAGATGAAGAAGCTTGCGCAGAATAGAGTAGTATGGAGAGCTGCATCAAACCAATCTCAGGACTCAAGACCACAACAATAACTACAGTTCTTTTGAAAAGTATACATACTCAAAGGGTAAAATAGCATTGGCAGAATAGGGATAAAAATTGCCTTCCGTCTCCCCTTAGGTTCGAGCAACCAGCTTTTTTGTGCCACCTGGCAGTGGCTCTATTGCAATGATGTACATAATCACTGACAAGGGCAACTTTTCCTGATAGTGTGGGTGGTAGTGACTATGCCTACTGTATGTCAATTGGTCATAGCCTGTGAAGTCGCGCTACCTAGAAGGTGCATGATGGTGTAAAAAACAGCCTATACAGCACGTACTCAAGAGAATCGTGGCGTACCCTATGTAAAGCTTTGTCAGAGTCCACCAACACCAAGCCCCTTAACACATAAAATGCCTCTTCCAGTGCAATGACATTACGCTAATCACTGAGCGCCATCTGAATATCGTTGTTACTATTGACACTCCATAGAGACGATTTAGCGCAAGATATTCCAAATGCGGGCAGCCGAAATCCTCGTGATGAGCTTTAAATTGCTGTCGAATAGCATAAGTAGACAGTAATGATTAACTTCACTTCTTAGCTTAGGGACCTATATAGGGATGGTGTCGACATACGCAAGTGTCATCTACACTGCAGGTGTCATCAGCTCTTGGTACTTCGTAACTTATCAGGGCATCATAACATGAAGGGACTTATGATAAAACTCTATTGGTGGACCATCTGGACCTGGCGATTTATTGGTCGCCCCTTTCGGAGGGTGCTGGCGACGTCATCCACCACTGTGTGGTCCATACAGGTAACCGTCACACCTCCATTGAGTAGTCTCCAGAGCACTGTGTTTTCCTGTGGCGTAGAACTGTCGGTAATGATCCAAGAAGGCACTGGTGGTGCCTTTCAGGCCATCAGGCACCGGCCATCCAGCAAATCCAGCAAGGGGATTAACTTTCGTCGACACCTGAAACGTAAATCGATATTGTGATGCAAGGCCAGGATTTCACACCTGATCCTGTCCAGAATACGCAGGCACTCAAGGGTTATCTTAAGATAGCGTCGACTAATGGTAGTGATCTTTGCTTGCAATCGCTTAACCTGGCGACAGCAGTTAAGCAGTTATTTTCCACAGTAGCATAAAACGACATTCCATGGTGTGTCATTGCCAACATATCGCTCTGCAGAGCAGATTTTGTGCATTTGGGCCATCACTGGATTTAGGAAGGAAACATGGGATGCTACCTCTCACAGTTTCTCCAGGAGCCCAGTGTTTTCTGCTGACACTCTACACCGTCAACCTTCTGTCTTGGTAGGGAGATGGCGCAGAGGTAGCCATCATGATTGGTTGAGGCCATCCCCTATATCTCAAAATCTCTACCACTAGTCGCTGGGAGACATAAAGCCAGTCAAGGCGAGTTGCCGACTGTCTACTAACATATGCGTATCTCTGTTCAACCCCATGAGTACTCTGCCTGGTATTAACGAGACAAGGGTCTTGCACCTGTCGTTGCATTTCCCAACACATGCTAAAATGTGACATTTGATCCTGTGGCGACAGGATACATTTGAAATGTCCCCTAGGACGATTTGATCGTAATGTCCCCGAATGAGGACGCGATCTCCTCTGCATAAAAACTCAAATGGTCTCTCCTCTTGTGCTTACCAGATGGTAAGTAAACATTCACGATCCTGACATCTTGATAACCCATGACAATTCTCTGTGCTGATGGGAGTTGGGACACACCAACAATGACAATGCTTTCCTTCACGAGAATGGCTGTACGACTGCCATTTTCCATGAACATCACCCGATAAATATTGTGTTGATGAGTGAGCAGGAACTGGTTAAGGCGCATTTTCTGTAGGAGTGTGACATAGAGATCCACTGCAAACAAAACATCTCAAAACATTTGTTGCTTTACTCTTGAACTGATGGTATTGAGATTGATGGTGCCAATCTGGTTTGCCTGGCATTCCGTGGGAGTATCGTTGGCAACTATTGTGAGCGGTGTGGGAGGAGATCTGAAGAAGGCCCCGCCATTGAAAACCTGGTACCCTCCAACATCCACTGGGATTTAACAGTCGTGAAGTGGCGCAACTACAACCGCTTTACATCCTCGACATCATCGGCCGATGCAGTCGGGCTTATCCAGTGATCATTCTGCAGCATTAATGGGACAGCAGAAGCTTGTAGCATGACAGTGATGGGGACAGAGACCGATTTCGCCTGTGGTAAATCATCCAGAAGCAGTGTGCTGTGAGGCTCTGTCGAGTCCCATCAGGGGAACAGATGACCATATCTGGCCACTGGGAGTGATCGCAATCATTGGGATGCTTAGCGTCTGTTGACGTCATTAGCAGGTATCAGGCCAAGACAGTTGGTGTTTGTTCCATCTCTTTGGTGCCCATTCTTTTTGGACATGAGTATCAGTATTTAACAACGACTGTGGGTTATTGCCATCAGGGACATAGTCATCCCTTCTCACAACCAAGTCTGCAGTGGCCAGTATCTCTTCCAAGGCCATTCCCACCTAGAGTTGCAACACTGAGCCTGGAGAGGGGGGGGAGGGGTGCTTCGGCAATGCACCTCCACCTTTGGGGCAGCTCAGGGTCAATTGGAGGCGACACTTCTTGCAACAGGTGATGAGTGGATGGTACAGACTGAGGGACTCCCATGTACGTCAGTGTGAGCGCCGTTGGACCAGACGACCTCTTCTCCTCCTCCAACGGCAGTTGAATAATGCGACATTGCTTGCTGCTAGATCTGTTAGGTCCCTCTTGCCTGCAACCCCTAACGTATCTTTGCCTGACTCTTACTGTGGCATGGGATCCACTTTCGTACAAATAGGATGGGAAATGATCAGTAATATCTATGCACACGTGATAGAACATGTACACAACTGGATAATGGTAAAGCATGCCCATTTTTCCGCCATATGGCACATCATTGCGCCGTAGTGTCTCAATGCTATGATTACCATCTCTGCTGGCATCTCAAATGGCAGCTCCATGGGCCTTCCTCTGGTTGAGAGTAGCGCGTTCCATTTTCACAAGGCCAATGTGTCCATTTGACTGTCGAAACTGAAGGTTGCTCTTCATGTTGCGGTTCACTTCACAAACTGCGTCGTCTACCAGTTTCGCACAGACCACAGTAGCTGTGATCGGGATGTGAACCCTTTCTAGCTCAATATAATCGATGCGAGTGTCATCTCCCGATAATTGTTCACATTCCTACACTTTTATTCGTGCATACGCAATCGTAAAACAGTATTTCAATGTCGATTTGTTTCATCAGAACGTCACTTTGTGTTGAAGGTAGTAAATTTCAAGGAGGCGACATTAAACCACAACAACACTGCGAACGCGCTTTCACTGAAGGGACGTAAACAGGACGTTTACACTGCCCCACTGCTGAAGGCTGACTGCCACTTCATCTATCTGACACACTTTACAGACAAACCCATACCTCCATATATCCAGTGTCTGTTTCACATAGAACTTGCACTATTACGTGATCCCCTCACAGGGAGAAACTTATTTAATTTACTCATCAAATTGCCTTGACTATGATATGAAATACGTGAATGCAGTGTCTTTATTTGACAATATCTCTAAAGTTCGATGTAATGTTCCTTCTGACATGCATGTATTTCCAGAGTAACAGAAACTCCCGACAATTGATAGCCGTATTAAAACAGTTCACAGTAAATCGTATTGCTATGACGATACTGAACACATATTATTAAATATGGATATCAGTCGTCAGCAGTATCTGTTCCTTCAGACTTAAATGAATGTTCGAAGGAACATTGCGTCGAACATAAGAGACACTGCACTTATGAATTTCATGCCACTGTCGAAGTAGTCTGACGAAGAAATTAAATAACTTTCTCTCTGTGCAAGGGTCACATAACTTTGTGAGTCCTGTGGCAAGCAGACTCTGGGACATATGGAAGTTTGGGTCTATCCATCAAGTATGCTTGGACTGCCAAAGTGGTTATGGCGACCGCTCACGTAGAGCAGGAAATCCCAGTTCGAGTCCAACTCTGGCAATAATTTTCACTTGTTCCCAGTAAATTCTATAGCTATGTTGGTACCGTACTCGCAGATTGCTAATCTCCCATTATGTGTCTCTGCCAAGTAACATAGCTCGCTTACCGGACGTAGAAATAACTATTGCAGAATAATGCAGTACAGAAGGTAGCTAACAAAAATATGCAGTGTAACAAAAACAAAATTGCCTTTTTGTTCAGAGAGAATAATTACACAGAAGTCACCTCGATTTATGATGGTATACTTGGACGTTACAAAAGGTGGAACATGATCCTTAGCAACGTGTGTGATCACCTCGGACAGCAGTGCATTCTCTGCAAAGTCCTCACATGATGGTCACAAGATTGGGAACGAGTTCCCGTGGTAGGACATTCCATTCCTCCGTCAGTGCGGTTGACAATTGCTGGATGGTCGTTGGTGCAAGTGGACGTACGACAATACGTCTACCCAACGCATCCCACACTTACACAGTGGGGTTTAAGTAGCCTGAGCGGTCTGAACCGTCAATTCGCCGAATATCCTCTCGTTCCAAGAGCCTCTTCACCTGCGCTATTCGGTACAACGGCGCATTGTCATCCACAAAAATGAAATCAGGGCAGAATGTACCGCTGAAAACACGCCCATGAGGAAGAAGTGCAGTCTCACAATAACATATCAACGTGGTTGCAATTGCACCTACTGTTTGATGTGTGTCCCTTCTACGGTCATCTGCCGCTGTAGTTAATTGTGTTGGCCAGTTTCTTCGGGCAGTTCCTGTGGTCCGGACGCTCCTCGTGAAACAACACTGCGAGCAATACCATCACTACACTCGTCACACCATCCTGCTTCCCGTTTTCCGATGAATTCTCGCACTGTGAAGTTATCAAAAATGGCTCTGAGCACCATGGGACTTAACATCTATGGTCATCACTCCCCTAGAACTTAGAACTACTTAAACCTAACTAACCTAAGGACAGCACACAACACCCAACCATCACGAGGCAGAGAAAATCCCTGACCCCGCCGGGAATCGAACCCGGGAACCCGGGCGTGGGAAGCGAGAACGCTACCGCACGACCACGAGATGCGGGCGAGAAGTTATCCATGAGTTGTTTGCTGGCCATGTCGGAATGAAGAACGCCAGCACAGTATACCGTAACTGCTCACTGAGTGACACACACTTTCTGTTCACGTATCTTCTACTGCATCGTGTTGCGAGGTCAGCCCCATTTGGCGCTGAAGTCAGGCTTCGTTCGTACCCTAAGTTGTGCAACTTCCTGTGCACAACTGGATAAGGGGTTGAAGCACGCTCCTGCACTTACATTCCTTTCAAACCTAGTAGCTAATATGTTACTTTATCCAGCCTGTCCTTAAATTTTACTGGAGAGTGTATAATCAATTGGCACTTACAGTACATTTTCACCTCTGCCGTAGATACTGGAAGGTTCACCAACACACCCACGACTCGACCGTTACAGTGACGTCTGCGCTGTAATAACACAATAACACACACACACACACACACACATCACATCACATTCATGCAAATATTTTTAGCTTGTGAATGAAAGTACAGAAACGGTGATACCGACAATCTGACAAGAAACTATGTGTGGGTGACTTTATAGCATTTTACAGTGTTCTGC
This sequence comes from Schistocerca cancellata, assembly GCF_023864275.1. NCBI lineage: Eukaryota > Metazoa > Arthropoda > Insecta > Orthoptera > Acrididae > Schistocerca > Schistocerca cancellata. The sequence goes on along the minus strand of NC_064634.1, from coordinate 284,666,399 downwards.
TTGTGACTGCTTGATGTGCGTAAGTGATGCCGTTATCTGACTAGCACACGTACGCAGTGGAAGAAAATAGACGCGCTTCCAATCGAAAATACATATAAAATCTACACTACTGACCATTAAAATTGCTACACCAAGAAGAAATGCTCGGCCACCATTGACCAGACGTTTTTAGTTAGCGAGAGATCTGGAGAATGTGCTGGCCTGGGCAGCAGTCGAACATTTTCTGTATCCAGAAAGGCCTGTACAGGACCTTCAACATGCGATCGTGCATTATCCTGCTGAAATGTAGGGTTTCGCAGGGATAGAATGAAGGGTAGAGCCACGGGTCGTAACACATCTGAAATGTAACGTCCACTGTTCAAAGTGCCGTCAGTGCGAACAAGAGGTGTCCGAGACGTGTAACCAGTGGCACCCCATACCATCACGCCGGGTAATACGCCAGCATGGCGATGGCGAATACACTCTTCCAATGCGCGTACACCGCGATGTCGCCAAACACGGATGCGACCATCATGATGATGTAAACAGAACCTGGATTCATCCGAAAAAATGACGTTTTGCCATTCGTGCACCCAGGTTCGTTGTTGAGTACAGCATCGCAGGCACTCCTGTCTGTGATGAAGCGTCAAGGGTAACCACAGCTATGTTCTCCGAGCTGATAGTCCATGCTGCTGCAAACGTCGTCGAACTGTTCGTGCAGATGGTTGTTGTCTTACAAACGTCCATATCTGTTGACTCAGGGATCGAGACGTGGCTGCACGTTCCGTTACAGCCATGTGGGTAAGATGCCTGTCATCTCGACTGCTGGTGATACGAGGTCTTTGGGATCCAGCACGGCGTTCCGTATTACCCTCCTGAACCCACCGATTCCATATTTTGCTAACAGTCATTGGATCTCGACCAATGTCGCGATACGACTATCCGCAACTCGATAGGCTACAATCCGACCTTTATCAAAGTCGGAAACGTGATGGTACGCATTTCTCCTCGTTACACGAGGCATCACAACAACGTTTCACCAGGTAACGACGGTCAACTGCTGTTTGTGCATGAGAAATCGGTTGGAAACTTTCCTCATGTCAGCACGTTGTAGGTGTCGCCACCGGCGCCAACCTTGTGTGAATGCTCTCAAAAGCTAATCATTTGCATATCACAGCATCTTCTTCCTGTCGGTTAAATTTCGTGTCTGCAGCACGTCATCTTCGTGGTGTAGCAATTTTAATGGCCAGTAGTGTACATAATAGTTTAAGTTTGCTAGGATGACATTTAGTTTACAACTTTATAAGGGCTTTCAGAGCAATAAATCTCCTTTATCTTTCAATTTCAAATTGCGTATCAGACCATTTCTCCAACATGCATTCCTACATTTCGTGGGTTGTGTGGACCGTACTCTGTTTACATGAATCAGAAATACCCGCAATAATACAAGATGCAGGCGAACAAGGCAGAATGGAAAATGAAATGAAAAGAATGAGTTCGTGTTACACTAATGGTACAATACATTTTTGTTTCTGTAAACTGAGGTAAGTGAGTAGAGTTTTCAAAATTCCCATTTCTTTTTTGTAATTCACATACTGTAAGTAGGCTGATTAGGTTTTCTTATTGGTAAAGCCACGTAGCGCTCTGTACGAAAATCACTGGCTGTGCTGTGTGCAGTCTGTGGCTAGTTTGCATTGTTGTCTGCCATTGTAGTGTTGGGCAGCTGGATGTTAACAGCGCATAGCATTGGGCAGTTGGAGGTGAGCCGCGAGCAGTGGTGGATATGGGGAGAGAGATGGCGGAGTTTTGAAATTTGTAAGACTGGATGTCATGAACTGCTATATACATTATGACTTTTGAACACTATTGAGGTAAATACATTGTTTGTTCTTTATCAAAATCTTTCATTTGCTAACTATGCCTATCAGTAATTAGTGCCTTCCGTAGTTTGAATCTTTTATTTAGCTGTCAGTAGTGGCGCTCGCTGTATTGCAGTAGTCGAGTAACCAAGATTTTTGTGAGGTAAGTGATTTGTGAAACATATAGGTTAATGTTAGTCAGGGCCATTCTTTTGTAGGGATTTTTGGAAGTCAGATTGCGTTGCGCTAAAAATATTGTGTGTCAGTTTAAACACAGTCATGTATAATTGTTGTAAGGGGACGTTTCAGTACCCCAACAAATACAACCTACTGTATCAGAAAAGTAGATTACATCGGGATCAACTTTTCATCGTGCAGAGACTGGATTAGTCATTTGAAGTACTGGCGTCGAGATGGACAGTCGATTAATTATCGTTAATTTGCAAGGTTTCTGTTTAAGGTCGTGAGCAGTTCTGTGAGCAAATGCTATTTATATACATTAGATAATTTTAACCATACTCAGATGCAAGGAAGAGAATGTAGGAGCTACGTTTTTAAATCCCTGCCACCTTCCATGGTGGAAATGAGGCAAATTTTCTGTTACGCACAATGAATAGATATTGGATTACTGAAATCGTTTAAACTTTATATTAATTGGAGACCCGTTCCGCAAGTAATAAGAAACATTTCAGTGTTGTAAATCAAAATCTGAGTTGTTATCAATAAAATTTGAAGGGAAAATATCACATATGAATTGCAAAATGTGACGGACTTTCGTTTGAATGTTGAATATTAAATTTGATGGCCTACAATCGTCAGGAACGTAGGCGGAAATTAAATCAGTATTCGGCCACGAAGTTTCTAAAGCACTCAACGCTCGTTTGCTCTCTGTCTCCTTCCCTCTCTTTCCCTTTCTATCTCTCTATCTCTTTCTCTCTCACATCAGAATTAATGACAACTTGCAAACTGACATCTGAATTCTGCCTCTGATATTTATGCGTAGCAGTTTTCCGAATGTTTCGATAAACATAACTGTTCAAGCCTTTATTGACTTTTCCATACCGAACGAAATGACAAAACTGAGCTCGCGTTTCTCACAAATCAAACTGGGCACTTGGCAAGAGCATTCTGGCTGTGTTTCAAATGGAAGCCACACATTCACGCTGTTGTCGATGCTTTGTTGCTCATTTCCTTTTCCACACTGACAGAGTCATGATTTGCATAAAACGTGGAATACTAGGTCTTCAGTATGGCATGATATAGAGAATTTAATTTCACGAAAATGTGAAGTGGAATAGTTCTGGTTTGATAGCAGGGAAACCGTCTAATAAGTGTTATTTTCTTCATTTTAATTTCCATATAACAGATCTCGTAATTAGATTTTCCGAGCTTTTATTTCGGATTGATCGAACACGTTCGTCATAGTCCGCATGATAGTATCATCACTGCGCAGCTTTGTTATATGATTAAGGCTATATTCCCTTGAATACATATAGTTGGGTGATGTTCAGTAATTTAGCTGAAACTAAATGATGGAAAATTCCCGTATTATTTCTTATCTATGTGTATAAAGCTTTTAGTTATTATTTACTACAAGATTGTTCAGTGTAGTTAACTTTCAGCAGCCAGATGACGTAAATCTGAAAGCCGAATTTGGGAAGGTAGCGTTGACGGGTAGCTATTTAGTTTCACTTTCGGGCCGCTCCAGAGCATTCGGCAGCCTGGGAAATTTTGTATTTATTGCAGCTTCCTAAGTGACTTCTTTACAGGGCTTGCAATTAGAAAAGTTTCTTTACATAGTGTGTGACCGAGTCTGGATGTACCGTTAACGCTGGTGTCTGAAATACTGGTACAGAACTAGGAGTGGAACTTTCAACACGGAAGAGCATCGCACGTCCATGTCTACATCCAAAATTCTCATGTACTTTGCCCTTGCTGTTAGTAGGAGCACATCTTTGAACTCGGATGTTGCTGCTACAATCTGCCTGCAGTCACTTACCACCAGATAACTGTGTAATCTAATTTTCCGAATGCTTAGAAATCAGAGAATGTAAAGTTACCGTATTTCCCGAGCCATCTGCTGAATTCAACAGTGACTGCATGGCCACAAGACTGGAGCTAGCGGGAGAGATCTGAAGGAATTCCATTGTTGTAGCTGCCGTAGATGAAGTCTGGAGCCGGCACTTTAAGGCGGTGTAAGGGCATAAGAATAACTGAAGTCTGTCGCTATGTGCGTTCTGAAGGCTTCATTTGAAATATCTTATCGTATGATAATAGTACACCATAGTAAAAGTATCATTGGTGTAATCTATTAACTATGTAATCTAAACTATTCAAATGAATAAATCTAAAGAATAATTGTACGAACCAAGATGAGGGTAGACAGATGAAAGTACAGATCGCCTTCTCCAACCACAGTTAGCCTTGATATTAATCATCAGTCGGCATTCTAATTGACAGCCAAATCTTAACGCACAGAAGTGGCCAAAATAATGTAAATAGCTGAGAGCGCGAGAACGTTGTATAATCTTTTAAGATGGTAAACGTATGGCGCAAACTTTAGGCTGTGTGATCGGTTCTATCTTGCTAGTCTCAAGTCAAGGACATACTCAACGCTGGCCTTTCTCCCCCTCCCACCTCAGAGGAAAATAAAACTGCAGACCGAAAATGCCTGCGAAACGGCCAAATAGACAACGTATCGCATCAGAGTAATTTTGAAGGAAGTCAGAACATGTAACAGACACGGGCTTTTGGCACGTGTATCTGCAACCATCTGTTGTCAAATCTTCTCATTCACCGTGACACTGACATGAGGTCCCTACACGATTCCAGTCCTGTGTAGGTTCTTGCTTTAAGTAATTGTAAGCACGCTTCGAAAGTAGAAACTGGGAACCCAAAGATTAGATTAGATTAGATTAGCACTTGTTCCATAGATCAGCCGGCCACTGTGGCCATGCGGTTCTAGGCGCTTCAGTCTCGAAATGCGTGACCGCTACGGTCGCAGGTTCGAAGCCTGCCTCGGGCATGGATGTGTGCGATGTCCTTAGGTTGGTTAGGTTTAAGTAGTTCTAAGTTCTAGGGAACTGATGACCACAGATGTTAAGTCCCATAGCGCTCAGAGCCAGTTGAACCATTTTTTTTCCGTAGATCATGAATACGACACTTCGTAATGATGTGGAACGTTTCAGGTTAATAAAAGGCGTCTATGCAAGATATTACATTACACAAAATATTACATGCCACTTAATATTATTTTTTTGAGTGGGAGGTGGGGCAATTGCCCGCTTACTATATCCAAAAATTCATCTAACGAGTATAAGGAGTTGCCATTCAGAAATTTCCTTTTAAATGCTATATGGCTATTTGACAGACTTTTGATGCTATAAGGTAAGTAACCAAAGACTTTTGTGGCAGCATAATTTACCCCCCTTCTGAGCCGAAGTTAAATTTAACCTTGAGTAGTGAAGATCATCCTTTCCCTAGTGTTGTAGCCATGTACACTGCTATTTCTTTTGAATTCGTTCTGATTCTTAATAACAAATTTCATAAGTGAATATATACAGGGTGTTACAAAAAGGTACGGCCAAACTTTCAGGAAACATTCCTCACGCACAAATAAAGAAAAGATGTTATGTGTCCGGAAACGCTTAATTTCCATGTTACAGCTCGTTTTAGTTTCGTCAGTATGTACTGTACTTCCTCGATTCACCACCAGTTGGCCCAATTGAAGGAAGGTAATGTTGACTTCGGTGCTTGTGTTGACATGCGACTCATTGCTCTACAGTACTAGCATCAAGCACATCAGTATGTAGCATCAACAGGTTAGTGTTCATCACGAACGTGGTATTGCAGTCAGTGCAATGTTTACAAATGCGGAGTTGGCAGATGCCCATTTGATGTATGGGTGAGCACGGGGCAATAGCCGTGGCGCGGTACGTTTGTATCGAGACAGATTTCCAGAACGAAGGTGTCCCGACAGGAAGACGTTCGAAGCAATTGGTCGGCGTCTTAGGGAGCACGGATTATTCCAGCCTGTGACTCGCGACTGAGGAAGACCTAGAACGACGAGGAAACCTGCAATGGACGAGGCAATTCTTCGTGCAGTTGACGATAACCCTAATGTCAGCGTCAGAGAAGTTGCTGCTGTACAAGGTAACTGTATGGAGAGTGCTGCGGGAGAACCAGTTATTTCCGTACCATGTACAGCGTGTGCAGGCACTATCAGCAGCTCATTGGCCTCCACGGGAACACTTCTGCGAATGGTTCATCCAACAATGTGTCAATACTCATTTCACTGCAAATGTTCTCTTTACGGATGAGGCTTCATTCCAACGTGATCAAATTGTAAATTTTCACAATCAACATGAGTGGGCTGACGAGAATCCGCACGCAAATGTGCAGTCACGTCATCAACACAGATTTTCTGTGAACGTTTGGGCAGGCATTGTTGGTGATGTCTTGATTGGGCCCCATGTTCTTCCACCTACGCTCAATGGAGCACGTTATCATGATTTCATACGGGATAATTTGCCTGTGCTGTTAGAACATGTGCCTTTTCAAGTACGACACAACATGTGGTTCTTGCACGATGGAGCTCCTGCACATTTCAGTCGAAGTGTTCGTACGGTCCTCAACAACAGATTCGGTGACCGATGGACTGGTAGAGACGGACCAATTACATGGCCTCCACGCTCTCCTGACCTCAACCCTCTTGACTTTCATTATGGGGGCATTTGAAAGCTCTTGTCTACGGAACCCCGGTACCAAATGTAGACACTCTTTGTGCTCGTATTGTGGACGGCTGTGATACAATACGCCATTCTCCAGGACTGCATCAGCGCATCAGGGATTCCATGCGACGGAGGGCGGATGCATGTATCCTCGCTAACGGAGGACATTTCGAACATTTCCTGTAACGAAGTGTTTGAAGTTATGCTGGTACGTTCTTTTGCTGTGTGTTTCCATTTCATGATTAATGTGATTTGAAGATAAGTAATAAAATGAGCTCTAACATGGAAAGTAAGCGTTTCCGGACACATGTCCACATAACATATTTTCTTTCGTTGTGTGTAAGGAATGTTTCCTGACAGTTTGGCCGTACCTTTTTGTAACACCCTGTATATATATTGTGAGGCTACTCTGTAGATACCTAACTCTTTAAATAAGTGTCTGCAGGATGATCTTAGATAAGCTCCAGCAATTATGCTGATTACATGCTTTTGTGCAATGAACACTCTTTTACTCAATGATGAGTTACCCCAGAATACTATGCCATACGAAAGCAGAGAATGAAAATAGGCGTGGTAAGCTAATTTACTGAGATGTATATCGCCAAAATTTGCAATGACCCTAATAACATAAGAAGCTGAACTCGAACGTTTCAGCAGATCTTTAGTGTGTTTTTTCCAGTTCAACCGCTCATCAATGCATACACCTAGAAATTTTGAATATTCTACGTTAGCTACCGATTTCTGGCCGAAGTCTATATTTATTAATGGTGTCTTTCCATTCGCTGTGTGGAACTGTATATACTGTGTTTTATCAAAGTTTAATGAGTGCCCATTTGCAGAGAACCACTTAATGAATTTCTGAAAAACATCATTTACAATTTCATCAGTTAATTCTTGTCTGTTGGGTGTGATAGCTACACTTGTATCATCGGCAAAAAGTACCAGGCTTGCATCTTCATGAATATAGAATGGCAAGTCATTAACATATATTAAGAACAGCAGAGGACCTAAGACTGAACCTTATGGCACCCCATTCTTGATTGTTCCCCAGTTTGGGAAATCACCAGTTTTTTGCATATTATGTGAACTGCTTATTTCAACTTTCTGCACCCTTCCAGTTGGGTATAATTTAAACGATTTGAGCGCTGTCCCATTCATACCATAGTACTTGAGCTTATGTAGAAGTATTCTATGATTTGCACAATCAAAAGCCTACACGACTCCAGTCCTGGGTATGTTCTTGCTTTAAATTATTATAAGCACACTTCGAAAGTAGAAACTGGGACCCTAAAAGGAATCTAGTGGCAGTGGAGTGACTAAATATTATTACAAATGGTACCTAGAATTAGTAAGCCTGAGAAAACGTATTGCTCGTTTACTCACTGTACGGTGGGTACAGAGCAACCGTTTTAAGGGAAATTTTTCGGGCTTCCAGGTACATCATCCACGTTCAGGAGAACCCGTTATCTTTCTTTTATAGCAGAGTGGAATGTCTTGCGTTTCACAGTCACGTTCAGACGGCAGCTCTAATAGAGGCATGAGTAAATATCTCTATTTTTAATAAACAATGACGCATATCATAACAGCCAGTTACATGTTTGCGTGTCTTATTAGCGGTCTTACCGCGGCGAAGGCCACAAAAGCAAAAGTTCTCCTCTAACTAACAACAGTGAACAACTGTTGTCTCGACAAATCATATTTGATGTATTCCTTAATCTATCATACTCAGATAAAACAGACCAAAGAAAGAGCAATGCGCAGTTTGTAATTACCGCTCAAAATTATGTTTAATGTAGTGAGTAACTGTGACCTAGAGAAAGTGTCAGTTTTAATAGGCCTATACAGAATCCAAACTGATGTTGTCTACCTCAGAAATGTGAAGCAGCTACCATTAAAAGGCATCTTATACATGGCGTGATTCGTGAGATAGTATGAATCCAGTATTATACTAATAATCGATATCTATTAATTTAAAGTGAAAAGATTAAAATTACATAGTCTATGGATAACTCACAGTACTCTGCATGAATATGGCGGACTGTAGACACACGAACAGCTGCTGTCAGGTGGAACATGGCACTGTTTCCTTCTGTCCGCCAACAGCAGCACATAAAACTCTTCATGGCCTGTGCTTGTCCATTCAATGAAGGCTAACTTCGTTTTTAGTTACGATAGCTATGGACATATTTTTACTCTGATAATAATGAGCGCAGAAAGGCAATGCGTTGGCCTAAGCACTGCTAGAATGGATGGGGAAAGTACGGCACTCTAAGAAAATGGTATGTGAAATACATGCATTACTCTAAAAATGCAGCCTACAGCGTACCTTAACGACTTTACATTTCAGTAGGCTAGGGCGGGCCTAGCCGAGCAATTTTCACTTGACTGGTTGTGACTCCTCAGCGATAAGTCTTAATGGCTTGTTATGCATACTGATGGGTAAGTAATTTATCCCTTTGCAAAAGTGTCCATAGTAATTTCTTTCTAAAGTCGCATTTAAGAACTAAGTTGTTTAAATGCAAGTAGGCAAGTACTCCATAGGTGAGGTAAGTTGAGCAAGGGTATGGGGCAAATTGAGCACTTAGAAATCTAGCCAGACCATGGGTTCAATGTTAGTTAGACATGAAATAAAATTTCTGTTTGACAATCAACTTTTTATTTATAGTCTTTCACTGACGTAACAGTAAAACAAAAAGTAATTATCTTTTACTAATAAACAAAAAATTGAATCAACAGAACACTAGCGTGTCTTAAGATTAACTTCTATTCAAAATCAGACTTGAATATTTGCGTAATTATCAATATAGCTTATATTAAAAAGAAAATATTAATAAAATCTTGCAAACTTAATCATCGTTGTCACTGTTGTAGCTTACACAAATGCAAGTGAGACCAGCATTTGGCGCACATTATATATATGTGCCCGTTGCCTGCAATCTTGACGCTGGATTCGTGTTTCACCTGGTAAACTTTCAGACTAGCTTTCGCAACAAACCAGACAGAAACAGTCATCATCATTGCTTTCCTCACTTGACTGTAGTATTTTTTTTAGAAACACTCTTCTTTCGTTTTTTACCAATTTTATTTCTTGGCTTTTTAATTTTTGTAGTGGTTTTATTTTGTTCCGCTTACAATGCGTTCTTTACTGGACTGTCTGTTACAACAGCAGCTTTCCTCTTTCTTCTGTTAGTTTTGGTTGCTTTTCTAGGGCCTCCTTTTGAATATGGTCAAACAATTCCTGGAGATAATGTATGCGTTAGATCGAACAGCTCAGTTTTTTTTTTTTTTTATTAATTGCTTGTACCTGGTTCTGGTCCAGTTTGCCTGGTGGACATAGGAGTGGGATTAGTTTTGGACATTAGGTCTATAGCTTGCTCTGGGCGACCTTTTTCCAGCTCGACAGTTTCTGGATCTGGACGGTCGGTAACAAATGATAGTGACCACTCATCATCACGAAAAGTGTTCACATTATACGGGAAGATGACAGTCTTTCGGAAATCGTTGACAATATTTATACACTATGTGATCAAAAGTATTCGGACACCCGCAAAAACATACGCTTTTCGTGCTCAAATGTGTGTGAATTCCTAAGGGACCAAACTAATGAGGTTATCGGTCTCTAGACTTAAACACTACTTAAAATAACTTATGCTAAGAACAACATACATACCCACGCCCGAGGGACGACTCGAACCCCAGTAGGAGGAGCTGCGCAGTCCGTGACATGGCGGCTTAAACCAGGCGGCCATTGTTCACGATACGTTTTTCATATTATGTGCATTGTGCTGCCACCACTTCCAGGTACTCCATACCAGCGACCTCAGTAGTTATTAGACATCGTGAGAGAGCAGAATGGGGCGCTTCGCGTAACTCACGAACTTCGAACGTGGTCAGGTGATTGGGTGTTACTTATGTCATACGTCTGTTCGCGAGATTTCCACTCTCCTAAACATCCCTAGGTCCACAGCTTCCAATCTCATAGCGAATTGGCAACATGGAGGGACACGTGCAGCACAATAGCGTACAGGCCGGCCTCGTCTGTTGACTGACAGAGACCGCCGAGAGTGTGAAGAGGGTCGTAATTTGTAATGGGCAGACATCTGTCCGGACCATCACACAGGAGTTCCAAACTGCATCACGATCCACAGCAAGAACTATGACAGTTAGGCGGGAGCTCAGAAAACATTTATTTCATGGTAAAGCGGCTGCTCATGGGCCACACATCACGCAGGTAAATGCCAAACGCCGCCTCGCCCGGTGTAAGGAGCGTAAACATGTGACGATTGAACAGTGGCAAAACGTTGTGTGGAGTGACGAATAACGGTACACGATGTGGCGATCCGATGGCTGGTGTAGGTATGGCGAATTCCCGGTGAACGTCATCTGCCAGCGTGTGTAGTGCCAACAGCAAAATTCGGAAGTGGTGGTGTAATAGTGTGGTCGTGTTTTTCATGGAGGGGGCTTGCATCCTTGTTGTTTTGCGTCGCACTATCACAGCACAGACCTACATTGATGTTTTGAGCACCTTCTTGCTTCCCATTCTTGAAGAGCTATCCGGGGATCGCAATTGCATCTTTAAACACGATCGAGCACCTGTTCGTAATGGATGTCCTGTGGCGGAGTGGCTATACGACAAAAACATCCCTGTAATGGACTGGCATGCACAGAGTCCTGATCTAATTCCTACACAACACTTTTGAGATGTTTCGAAACACCGACGTCGTGCCAGGCCTCACCGACCGACACCGATAACTCACTTCAGTTCAGCACTCCGTGAACAATGGGCTGCCATTCCGCAAGAAGCCTTCCAGCACCTGATTGAACGCATGCCTACGGCAGTTCTACGTGTCATCAAGACTAAGGGTGAGCCAACACCATATTGGAATCGAGCGTTCCCAATGGAGGAAGCCACGAACATGTAAGTCATTTTCAGCCAGGTGTCCGGATATTTTTGGACACATAGTGTACTTGTCTGAGCCATTCGAGACGAATCAGCGATAATTTTTGGTGTATCGTAAATAGTTAGGGTCTTGCCAGGGTAATTTCGTAACCATGTGTATTGAGCTGCGGCGCTATGCTTTTTGAATGGTGCAAACACCGAGACATCCAATGGCTGCAGCTTGTGGTTACGTTGCGGCGAAAGCACATTACAACTCCGTTCTCTTTGGCCAAATTTAGTGTCATCACCTTCAAATGAGAGGAGTGATTACATAATACTAACAAAATATGGTGCTCTATGGACGGTTTTACATGTTTTATAAAATGTTGCATTAGCTGATGGAATTCTTCGTCTGTAACCCATCCACCGGCATTGCCGGCTCCTACACAATCAGAGGGACCTCCATTAAGAAAGTATCTCTTAAAATTTTTTCTTGGAAACACAAATATAGGAGGTACTGTATTTCTATAAGCAGTTACAGCAGTTATTACAGTAACGTTAGTCGCTCGCTCGCCTGAAGTCATGACGTCGACTCTACGCTTACCCTTGGCTTCAGCACAGTACACACTCCTGTTTCATCTACATTTCATGTGTCTGACGCCCTGAATCCATGTTTGTCCATTACTTCAGCTAAGTTGTCGAAAAAAAAGCTTTGATATTCTCGGCGCTAAATGATGTTGCCCTACCAAGGCTAGTGAATTCCGACTTTCATTTGGATAACTCCGGATTTCGTTTTAAAAACATCGCGAGCCATCCATTTCCGGCCATCTTATTTGCAGTCCAGGAGGATGGAATTTTTATGCCAAATTTAGCAGCATACTCGTAGGAAAGGTGCCGAACAGCTTTTATGGAATATGCCATTTGATTGATGCCATTTGTGGTAAGTATTTTCTAAAGATTCATCTTGCATTAGAGAAAATACTTGCCTCGGTGTTGCATAACCCATGGTTGAATTACCACCTTCAATTAATTTCTTCAAAAATCTTCTCAAACTCATTCGTTTGATACCGAATTCTATGGCGGCGGCATTCACACTTTTCCCCTCACCATTGACAGCATCATTTAAGTCTTCAGTAGAGTAAGAACCTCTTGTAGTCTGTCTTTTACAAGTTGTCAATCTAAAACAAAATAAGCAATAGAAGTTCACGAAAGGGCAGTGGAGACGACTGAAGAGAGTGCTATGGCTCCGCAGCTATAAAGAGTGGTCGCTGGAGCGGCGGACGTGTCTCCGTGCGCAGCGCAGTGAAGGCGACGGCAGAGCTCACAGGTTTGACAACAGCCTTCTAGTGGCCGTCATTGAAGTCCATGCCTTCCGGCGGGCTTTCCAAATCATCGGATCGGAATACCAGATTAATTTCGTTCAAAGACATTAGTTAGTTGAGCAACTATTGCTCAACTAACCTAAACCCAAAATTTGAAACAAAAGTGAGGTTTTGAAACAACAGTTAAAATTATATCCAAAACTTTTATACGTATCAAAAATATACTTAATTTATGTAAGTTTAATACTTACCTGATTGAAAATGGATAACATTTGATTAGTACAGAAGAAATATTCCGGTTTACGATTACTTTACTTTTTGATCACAAAATAAACAATTCCCGCATATAGTTCGTTCGATCGAGAAGTTGCCGCTGGCGGTTGCGCTAGGGGTCCCCTCCCAAGATCGCTTCTTTCCGCAATTTGATGCATTAGCGTGCGGTGAATAGTTTCTGACATATTTAGATTGGCCAACTTACCCCTATGCTCAATTAGTCCCGCCCTAATCCACTGTGTTAACTGTGTGACACAGTTTATTCTGTCATTGTAGAAACTTGCCTCTGTTTGCCGCTAAAGAAGTACTGTAATTAACAATATAAGAAAAAGGTAGATTGCTGTCCACGGTAAACATGGCACGCTGAGTTGCAGACAGTCACAACTAAAATACACTTACGCACTAGCTTTCGGCCAAAGCTTTCGTCAGAAAAAAAAGATTAAAAAAATAAAAATGAAGAAAAAACGCAAACACATATTTATCCACAGAAACAAGCACCCCTCAAGCTCACATGACAGCCATATCCGGTGGCACAAACCGGATGGCATTTTTTTATGTTTGACAGCAGTGTCACGGGAACTTTTCGGCTCTGGAGTTGGAGGAGTGTTGCCAGGCAGTTTCCGGAGATGTGGCAAGTCGAAAATGCCAGATAGGCATGGTCTGGATGCTATGAGGGGTTGGCGACGATAAACACTATGGGTAGGAGAGGAACAGGGCAGCTGTGTACCGAGAAAGCAGTAGGATGTCAGCAAAATGCATAGCTAAGTAGGTGGTGTGTGAAATGCTTTTGCCTGCATCTCGTGGTCGTGCGGTAGCGTTCTCGCTTCCCACACCCGGTTTCCCGGGTTCGATTCCCGGCGGGGTCAGGGATTTTCTCTGCCTCGTGATGGCTGGGTGTTGTGTGCTGTCCTTAGGTTAGTTAGGTTTAAGTAGTTCTAAGTTCTAGGGGACTTATGACCACAGCAGTTGAGTCCCATAGTGCTCAGAGCCATTTGAACCATTTTTTGAAATGCTTTTCCAGGTCCTGAAGAGCAAACGATTCAGTTTCAGAGAAGCGACGTATGCAGCAGGGATTGCACAGTAATAGTATCATGTGGAGGGTACAGAGGTGGTTGTGGGTGGCTGTGCAATGTGCAGTACCAGATTTGTGAGGGCTAGATATAGGCATAATCTGAACAGTTGAAGGCCATTGTGAAAGGAGGGGTGCGATCAAGAGAAAGGAATTTTTGTGGTTGGGACTTTGGGGACGGCGACGGGGGGGGGGGGGGGGAGATTTCATTGTTTAGGCAGCATTTAAGAAGCAGGATATGGGACTGCTTTTTTTGCCAGGGAAATGGATAATTTTCTGAATTTGTACAGAAACATGGAGCAGGGGTTCTTTTTGGTATTGATGACGTAGGGAAAACGGAAATGGGCGAATGAAGGTTTTAGATGGCTGTGAGAGGAGCTGGATAACAGAAAGTCGCATAAAAAATACGTAAAAATGTGCAAAAAGTACGTACAGAAACGCAAAGATACGGAAATATAAGCACAAATACGTTAAAAACGTATATATTTAGGAGGATATCTGGAAACTTGTCAAGATTTGCATCGTTGTTTTTGCAATTAACGTACAAATTCTTATTAAAGTTGATACGATAGTGATTTAGACGTTATTTTGATGAAGAATGTTAGCTGCAATTTTTATAATTGATGAAAGGATACGTAGCCGCCAGGAGATTATTAAATTTCCCTTTTGTAATTTTATGTACCTTCCACTCATGAAACATACGATGTATAGTAATCACGTTGACAGTACTGTCACTATCGAAAATTATGTGAACTGTAAATACACTTAAACAAAATGGACTCCATTTTAATTAATCAGTTAATAATGTTCTGCTTGCTTACGGGGTCTGAAAATTACTCACGTCGCAGGCTTTGGCTGATCATATTTTGACCCAATGCATTCTTAACTTTGCTTCAGCACACATGACATTTAGATCAACGTTTCGGACCAACGCAGCATCGGATGAAATTAAGTAAAACCTTAGTGATTTCTTTTTAGCTCAGTGCACACAAAATTACCTTAATCTGCAAGAATCAAAGAGCTGTTAGTTTTTTGGTTTTGGTTTTTATTTGTGATAGATCTTCTGACTGGTTTGCGGTGGCCTCCGCCTATTCCTTTCCTGCGCTAATCTCTTCATCACAGAGTATCACTTACATCCAACGTTTTCAAATATTTCTTTTTATTACAATCTCATTCTTCCACTACAGCTTTTACCTCTCACTTATCCTTCTAGTGCAGTGGAAAATATTTTCTGGTGTCTTAACACATGTGCTGATGTTCTGTCCCTTTTTCTTTTCAGTGTTTTCCAAATTTTTCTGTCTCCGGTGATTCTGTGCGGAACCTCCTCGATCCTTACCTTAAATATCCACCTAATTCTCAGAATCCTTCTATAGCACCATATTTCAAACAGTTCTGTTCACTTTCTCAAGTTTTGCCACTGTCGATGATTCACTTCCATACAATGCTGGGCTTCATACGTACATTTTTAGGCTTCCGAACTTCAGAAGTAGAAACGGAGCATTTATAGGATCACTTCGTTGTCCGTTTGTCTATCTATGTATCCGCCTTATCAAAACAGTTTTTCTCCGGAACGGAGAGACGCATCACGTTGATATTTGTCACATATTAAGGCTTACGGTCCCACGCTGATGTAAAACAGTGAAACATCTAAGTCAATGAGTCAAAAGATGTGCCCATTTATGTCGCGTTTCTTGATATTTACGAACATACTCACCAAAACCTACAGGCTACCAACCGTTGACTTAGTATCAGTAAATCTGACAATAAGCAAGGTTTCACACTACAACCAAAGGAGAAAATCCGAAAACTGTTAATTTGTAATATCATACAAAATAATTTTTTTATCTTTTGTTATCTCTGTCTGCCCCTCACCTAGAAATCGGTAGAGATAGCAAGTTCAAATCTTGTGTAAGATAATAAGGTCTATAATGCCTTGGCGGTTTAAACAATTGAAGCTCCTACGTTAATGCAATCAAATTATAAGGCCTTTTGCGTCCCATGTTTTAACACTCACAAACATACTCACTAAAACGTACAAGGTGAATCATCTAAATTTCGCACTTTCGAAATAGAAAGTGTAATTGACGTGCGTTTTCCACAGAATGGATTTGTAGTCAGCGGTTCTTATTGTTACCCAATCAACAGAGCGTCGTAATACTTAGAAAGTGTGCTTATTGTGCAAACATCCACTTTTTTATAGGGAACAATGAATATTGTCGTTAGCAGACTAAAATTAGGGTGAATTAGAACGTTAGTGGTGCTTGTTGCAGCATTCTAGTGCGAGTCGTTTGTGAGCTATGTTATTTTGAAAAGTTTTCACATTGACACTTCTTTTTGCCATTCAACTTGCGTAGTTGTTAGGTACGATGTTGTTATGTTTGCTTACAGTGTGATTGTGTGTTCCTTGAGTGCATTGCGGCATGGCAGTCAGTTACTGTGTGACAGTCCATGCAGTAGGTCGTGAGTGGACGATAGGATTCCCAGTACAGAAGAAAATGGCACGCTCATGGTGTATGGTGATAGTAGGAAGAATGTAGTTCGTTCTTGACTAGTGTGTGCAGCAAGATACCCCAACAGACCTCAACCACCTCGGCAGTTCTTTATCAATCTCTCCGACCAGTTATGTGATAGTAGTAATGTAACATGTAGACAATGTAACAAAAGGAAGCAACTTATGACAGGAGAGAGGTAAAATGTTCTTGGTGCTGCGGCAGTTGATCCGCATATTAGTTCCCGCGCAATAGCACAAATCAGTGACAGAAGTCAGGCAAGTGTCCTATGTACTCTCCATCGACGTGGTTTCCGTCCTTCTCACATCTCTCTCCATCAAGTGCAGCGTCGAAGTTATTAAGAGTGTAGTATTAACGTCTGAAAATGGGCATTACTGCAGGATACTCCAGAAGTATCATGTCCGTATCTTGTTTAGTCATGAAGCGACATTTACCAATCACCGCCAGGTAAACTGCCGAAACATGCACTACTGGCCTGTTGACAATCCCCGTTGGAACATCAGCGTCCATGGAGTGCAAACGTGTGGCGTGAGATAGTGAACTATTAGCTCATAGGCACGTTTCTCGTAGACGGAACACTGAAAGCGCACAAGTATCGTTGCCTCCTGACAGACCATTTCCCACGGATACCAGAAGAAATTCCTCCCTAGACTAGTCAGAGGCTGTGGTACCAACATGATGGCTGTCCCGCAGATAGGGCACTAACAAGGGAACCTCCCCATCGCACCCCCCTCAGATTTAGTTATAAGTTGGCACAGTGGATAGGCCTTGAAAAACTGAACACAGATCAATCGAGAAAACAGGTAGAAGTTGAGTGGAACTATGAAAAAAATTAGTAAAATATACAAACTGAGTAGTCCATGCGAAGATAGGCAACAACAAGGACAATGGGAGCCTAGGAGCGCCGTGGTCCTGTGGTTAGCGAGAGCAGCTACGGAACGTGAGGTCCTAGGTTCAAGTCTTCCCTCGAGTGAAAAGTTTAATTTTTTATTTTCAGTTTATGTGACAACTCCTATGTTTTCATCACTTTTTTGCGAGTGATTATCACATCCACAAGAAAGCCTAAATGGGGCAAGGTAGAAGAATCTTTTTACCCATGTACAAGTTAGGTGGGTCGACAACATATTCCTGTCATGTGACGCACATGCCGTCACCAGTGTTGTATAGAATATATCAGACGTGTTTTCCTGTGGAGGAATCGGTTGACTTATGACCTTGCGATCAAATGTTTTCGGTTCCCATTGGAGAGGCAAGTCCTTTCGTCTACTAATCGCACAGTTTTGCGGTGCGGTTGCAAAACACAGACACTAAACTTATTGCAGTGAACAGAGACGTCAATGAACGAACGGACAGATCATAACTTTGCGAAAATAAAAAAAGTAAAATTTTCAGTCGAGGGAAGACTTGAACCAAGGACCTCCCGTTCCGCATCTATTCACGCTAACCATGGGACCACGGCGCTCCTGAGCTCACATTTTCCTTGATGTTGCTTATCTTGCGCATGGACTACTCAGTTTGTACATTTTACTAATTTTTTTCATAGTTCCACACAACTTCTTCCTGTTTTCTCGATTGATCTGTGTTCAGTTTTTCAAGGCCTATCCGCAGTGCCAACTTACAACTAAATCTGAGGGGGGGTGCGATGGGGAGGTTCCCTTGTAAGTACTACAGCATATCTTCACAAATTGTTTCCAAATCACTGGAATGGATGAAGAGGACCTGTACTTTGACTGGCCCGTTACCCGGATTTCACTCCCAAAGACTTGTTTCTATGGGGAACACGGAAAGACGCTGTCGTGAAGGACATGTAGACTACACCCATGATACGCAACAGCGCATTACTGCAGCCTGCTCGGACAGCTCCGCTGAAATGCTTGAACGTGTGCAGCAGTCGTTCCGTACCAGACTGGAAGCGTGTATAGCAGCTGCCGGTGGTCATTTTGGACACAAGCCGATGAACCTACAAAAATTCAACAGGCATACTGATTACCAGCAACTCAGACAACTGCGGGCTACTAGCAAAATACTTCAAAAGTCTTCAAAACTGTTGGTAACCAACACAACGACTAATATTCAGACTGCCTTAAACGGAAGGTCCACCTGCAGAACTACTGTCACTGCATGAAATTAAACAATACATTGGCCAGCTGAAACAAAGCAGAGCACCAGGTTAAAACGGGGTGTTAGCTGAGATATGAAAATTGGGAGGGAAGCGGCAGCTGAAACAATTTATGAGGTTATTAAAGATTGCTAGGTGAAAGGAAAAATACCAGACGACTGGAACAAGCCATAATTCATCAGCTTCATAAGACGTGTGGCAAGACAGGCAGCAACGATTACCGAAGAGTATCTTTGTTCCTACTCACGTACAAAATTATCACCAAAGCTCTATTGATTAAGACGGAACATCAAGCAGAACACAGAACTGGCGAATACCAAGCGGGGATCAGAAAACATAGATCGTGCCCAATGCAAATTTTTAACTTGAAAAGCTATTCTCACGACCAGAGCAGTGCGGACCCTTAACACAGTCGTTACATTCATTGATATCAAAAAAGCCTACGATTCTGTAGACAAACAGACAGTATTCAAACACTGGAAGACGCAGGTAACGATAAAACCACCAGACAATTAGTCGAACAGACACACACACGAACAATTTCTGAAATTAAATTTCTGGGAGAAGTTTCTGAACCGTTTAGAATTAACACAGGTGTTCGACAGGGCGATGGGCTCTCAACGTTTCTCTTCAGTCTGGTTTTAGGCAAGGTCATGAGAGAGTGTAATAAAGAACCACAAGAGAAAATCATCCAAAGAATACATCTAGGACAAGAAAGAGCAAGATTTGAGGTGAAATGTCTCGCTTTTGCTGATGATATTGCGGTAATTTATAAGGATAAAACAGATAAAAATATTATGATAGAGACACTTTACGAAATTAGAGCTAAAACCGAATAATTATCATCATATGAGTAAACGGTATACATTGAACATGAACACAACAAAGAAAAATATATAGAAAAACAATATGGAAACATCAAAAGTGATGATAACTTTAAGTATTTCAGAGAATGGATACAATCTAATGGGTTAGATAACATCACAAATAAAGAAAGATCCAAGAAATTGGTATTAGCATACAAACTCTCTCGAAATCGATACAATAAAAGATCGGTATTATTCTAGGCAAAAATTAGACACCATGCAACAACAATTAAACTGGAAGCACTTTATAGATCAGAATGCACAACACATTCAGAAAAAATTTTACAGCCACAAAAGAAAAGAGATAACAAGTGATCGAAGAGGAGAAATTAAGTTCTGTACAGAAACTTAGGGGCTATTACAGGCACGATAAGAAGGGGAAGATTAAAGTTTTATCGTCATATTTAGAGAATGAAAGACAGTAAATTTTTTATTTCACTTCCACATTAAAAAACACCACTGAATGGCTGGAAGAGGCAAGAAGGGTCTTGAGAAAACTTAACGTCACAGAAGACATCATACAGAACAGTGAGTGTTGCAGGCTACTGATCAATACTGCCAAATTTCCTGTCCAACAACGAAATTCACAAACTAAGACGATCACGTCAAATGAACAGAGGTAGGCCATCACCAACGCATGAGTAAATTCTGGGAAGATGAAACGGAAGAGACAGTACTTTTATCTAAGATTCTAAGTTGTCTATGACTGACAGAAATTATGTAATAAAAAAAAGATAGGTGAGTGTTATTTTGTTTCATTTTGAGAGAAGATTTCTTCAATTTCAGCAACCTCAAACAACGTCGAAAAGGGCCCCCATCAACACTGGTGGAAACCCATCCGTGAAGATGACGGACGTACTTCTGAAGGAAAAAAAAAAGAGCTCAATCGGTTGAACACTTGAACACTTGTCCGCGAAAGGCAAACGTCCCAGGTTCGAGTCCCAGTCCAGCACATTGTTTTTATTTGCCAAGAGGTTTAATGCTTAAAATTTGTCGAAAGTCGCTCTCATTATGAAACACGAATGGATCTGGCCTGGGTTAGTTGGACTCCGTTTTAAGCAAAAGCTAGTTTTTCACACATCTCAACGCTCATAACTCGTATCTCCTAAACTTTGTGTCTTACAATGATATAAGTTTGCAGGTATACTCAGTGGTATGTGCATAGTGTCTACAAAATGTTTTGCGAATAGAGTTAGTAGTAGGGAAGAATGAAATAAAACTGTCAGTCTGACGCTGAAGTTTTACTGCACAAACCGTGAAAATGTAACAAGCGTCTTTTATTTATTTATTTATTTATTCATTTATTCATTTTTTTTGAGGGCGTGACAGTGAGAAAAAAATTAGAAAAGGTTTGAAATTTTGTGTTGTCTGTTGAAAGTCCCTTAGTGGTCGCTTTCTTAAACATGGTGTGAATTTTCTCGCCTTCAATTATGATGCCTCAAGAGGTACAGAGTTTCTAACTTTAGTGTGTGACTTGTATATAGAGTTCACAAGGAGATTGGTGAAAAATTCAATTAATTCTTGTACCTCAAAATAGATAGCACAATAAACACACATAGTTTCAAAATATATATATAATTAGCGACAACAGACACTATAATACATTCATGTTCACAACACACAATATCCCATAAACATGCTGCCTTGCGTGCCATGGTAAATTATCTTACATTCATACCAACATCAAAACAGAGTTTTCAGGCAGAATTAGACACCATTAAATGTATTGCATCAAACAATGGTTATTAATTAATTGACAACATGTTACATGAAAACAACGAAGAAAATGCTACCCTACGTGTATGTCCCCCGTGCAGCAATCATCACATCATAAACCAATTGCTGTTCAAAAATGGTCAAATGTGTGTCAAATCTTATGGAACTTAACTGCTAAGGTAATCGGTCCCTAAGCTTACACACTACTTAACCCAAATATCCTAAGGACAAACACACACACACCCATGCCCGAGGGAGGACTCAAACCTCCGCCATGACCAGCCGCACAGTCTATGACTGCAGTGCCCAAGACCGCTCGGCTAATCCCGCGCGGCCCAATTGCTGTACTATACCTTATTTAAGGAAGCTATCCGACAAATTAGCCAGAACCCCTCAAATCCTGTAAGTACAAAACTTCGTTTTATATAAGAGGCACTACAGCTCGTGTCCTACTCAACTGCGAGGTCAAAACAGATTTAATAAGTAATAGTGGTGTTTACAGAACTACTTGCAATGACTGCAACAAACTGTACATTGGTCAGCCAGGCAGGACCATAACAACTAGGGTCAGAGATCACATAAGTCCTCAATCCACCTTTGCCGAAAAATGTGCTGCAGGAAGGACACACATACTAAGTCCACACAGAAGTGCTACACTTAGTCAACGAAGGAAAAGTACTAAGCCTCTTAGAAGCACATGATGTAACCAGCCGTTTAGCTCAAAGTCTGCAGCTGATGAAATACAGCTGAGCACATCCCAACTTTAAGGTTTCATATGATATAAGCAGCCAGTCACACATCCACAAACTGCCACTATGATACATACTGCTACACAAAATTTAAAACGCAACAGAAGTTCCTATACCTGCCCTTGATTACTCCACAAACTTCAACAATATAACTTGTAACACCTAGTATTGTCTATTCTAACCTTGTACTGCGTTCAGTATTTCCCATTGCATAAAAGTGAGACTTACAATGCAATTCATGTTCGTTGCACCAGTTAAGTTACTAATTCTCAGTTACATAGTTCTCAACCAATGTTAAGACCTCACAAACTACGTCATGATTACCATATAAACTGTAGTACTGTAGGATTTTTTATTTTAGTTATTGTTTATAATGTAGCCCACTGCCTAAAGCTTAGTTTATAATTTTACGAAACGTGTTTCTTCCACGACACAAATGAAGAGTGCTCAGTTTAACAGTTTCTCAGCCAATTTCAAGATCTCACAAAATTTAATACCGTAACGGTTTAACCTGTGATATTGTATAGTTTAATTATGTATTGTGGTTGACATTGTCCATTGTGTCAATTGTAATTTCAACGTTAAGAAACACTGTGCATGAGGATTGTAGCTTTGCTTATAATGTTTGGTTAACCAAGAACTTGTGTACCCTTCAGAAGCTAGTCAATTGTTTCCTGAAGAAGGCCCAATAAGACGAAAACTAGTTTGAAACACAAAAAAATCGGTAGAACCGAAACAGCGTACTTGTTATTCAATGTCAAATACTGTGGAAAGCTCTAAGGTAAGATTATACCTCTTAATGAGAGCGTTATGATAGCATTTTAATTTTTTAAATTCTGCAATAATTACATCAGCAACTGAAAACGAAGTTTTTTGAGCCCCTGCAAGCCGTTAGATATGCAACGTGTAGCAGGGGTCTCGTGTATGTGTAATCGTTCTTTTATATTACTATTTTTTTTAATTTATTAGCTTTCGGACGTGCTCTTGCAGCAATCTCAACAATTTAACATCGTTTATGGCGACACGAATGTAAGGACAACACAGCAACCAGTCGCCCAGCGGAAAAAAATCTCCATCCCAGCCCAGAATCGAACATGGGTCTCTTTGGTTAACAACCCATTGCGCTGACCGCGCAGCCACCGAGGGGACAACTGTTTTATAGCAATATTGATAAGACACTCCGGGAGCACTGTAAGATAATTTAAATTATTACTTCAGAAAATCATTAGTTTTTGCTGCTTGAAATATCGAAACCGCAGTTAGTCAGTGAAACTGTAGGCTGTGTATTGTGTGTACGTATACCGGCCCTAATATCGTAAATAATTGTATTTATTTGCCGATTAATATCAATTGTTCTATGAAACATTTACAATTTGAAAACGGAAGCTGTTTGTTGTCATGTAGTTTCAATCATAAACCAGGAATTAACGGAAATTTATTCAGCAAAGAATGAATCTTGTTTGTAGGGCACCAAATGGCAAGCTGCACATAGTTATTCATTTTCTACTAGCTTACATTTGCAAAATATGTGCGCGTAAGAGCCTGCTAATGTCTATAACAGTTTGTTGCTTTCTTAGTATTCCGCTGATGTGTGTTACCTCACGTTCGATTCAGTTGAGGTAATTCAACCATTTGTATCTAATAACTCGTTGGCGGTGTTTTACGCCGACTGGACATCACTCTGCCAGTGCACTGGTTTCACGGGGCAACGACAGGGTGACGGACGAAACTATAACTCAAATACAGGATTTTTTTCTCCGTACTAGAATGTAACTGACAAGTGGGGTTAACTCCAATGAGTAATTCATACACTGAAGTTTTATTGGTATTTTTTAATGAAAAATATTAATACCTTCACTGTGTAATTGGAATTTTCCCGAGGCAGCTCTGAGAGGAAGCAGATCGACGGTTATCGCTGTAACTCCGGTTGTGTTATCTGAAACAGAAATAAACATATCTCCCTGATCCTTCCTGATGTAATATTAGTTCATCGTAGGAATTTTCAATAATAAAAGCTAAATTATACATATTTGATAAAAGTGGACAGTTTTTGACCCCTCTTTTTTGGCCAAAAACGTTCTAAATATCAAGAAACATGTCGGTTACAATGAACCGAAGAGAATTCAGTTTGCTTCAAGGCAGATCAAAAATCATTAAAATCGGATGAAAATTGTAGCGTGGGCAACGACAACGATGTTGAAAAACATTGCTCTGAGAAAAACACGTTTAAGGTTTGACAAGTATTTATCATATAAAAAAGGGACAAAGCTTGAAACTTACGGAATATCATCGTTGTCTGGTCCATAATGACTATCTCCCCAGACAGTGGATGGCCGCTTTCTGCTACTTTGATCTGGTAAGCCCTAATATTCCTCCTGGAAGCCATTTTCGTCGCTGGGCGTATCGTAGCTGCCGTCTCTTCACAGAATCGGCGCATTTCATTGCCGATTCTGATTTGAAGGCCATTTGCCACGTGTGTTAATGCTGTATGGCCTACACCGAAAAGATAAGCGGCCAAATTTGAAGCAATGTTGTCACTTTCGCATCGGCTGGATGTTATTTTTGGAGTGTATATCAAAATGAGACTATTGAAACTTTGGTTCACATTTTTAGTAAAACCGCCCAAACATCGCTCCAGCGTATCAGGTTTACCCAAATCGGTATAATTAGGGAGCGTGAGTGCAGAACCGGTTTTCTAACACGCACCCTCGGCTTCAAACGATCACAGAAATCTTTACATTTTGGAGTACTCGCATAATATTTTGGGGAACAATTGTTCAATGTATATACATTCGCATTCCGTAATAAAAAAAATTGGAGTTTTTTCCACCGTCAGCTTGTCGTTCCCCCTTAAGGGAGCGGAGTACCACAGCTCCATGCAGGCTGCCAGCGGGCGAGTTGCTCGCTCCTGAATCTCTGTGACTCGCTACGCCGTTTGCGATTATATATACAGGCAGAGGTCGCTGCTAAAGACCACGACCTTTACGGAGCAAATTGAAACCTTTCGCGCCTTGTTGTGTATCAGCACATGCAGAAATTCCAGCAGATGACTCGATGAACATCGAAAGACAGCGATAGACGGCTGCAGCACGATCTTCAGTTACTAGAAGCGACTAATCAGTGAATTCAGTTAGACGAACAATTGTAAAGGCAACCCAGAAAGTGAAGTATCTGCCTTTACCAGCTTGGCTACACGTAAATATCTATAAGGCGAAGAAAAATGCCACACTTGGCGGCCGCCATGTGATTTCTCATCCGAAATCAGGACAAAAGTGTGCTTGTTAGCAAGGCCTAGTACTGACGTTACGTTTAACAGAAAACCTATTCTAAAGACGAGGGTCTGGCAACGCTGTAATTGCGTGTAACGTGACCGAGAACAGGTAGCATGAACTCTTCTGTGTGCTGGAGCTCTCCCACTAGATTCGTGAGAGGAGGCAGTGACGTGGAAAATGGACATCCAGACTCCCCGACGCTCGGCTTGGGTTCGCACCAAACAATTTTCAGACAAAGCATAAATTTGCAACAAGTTTACACTTCAAAAGTGCGATATCTTGTTTGTGTCTTTCCGTTACTGTTACCTTTATTTAAAAATTAAAACTTAAAATGAACTTCTTACAAACATAAAGGACCACGTTGTTTCGTCCATGACACAAAGAAAGGCAACACA
Organism: Schistocerca cancellata; assembly: GCF_023864275.1. Classification (NCBI taxonomy): domain Eukaryota; kingdom Metazoa; phylum Arthropoda; class Insecta; order Orthoptera; family Acrididae; genus Schistocerca; species Schistocerca cancellata. The sequence continues at coordinate 284,640,661 of NC_064634.1, read as the reverse complement.
AAATAATCACGGATTCAGTACCTATCCAATGAGGTGTAAAGAAAAACACAGTTGGTAGGCTACACTAGATAGCGCAGTAATGTACAGGCTTATCTTCACAGAGCTGGTACATATACATATACATAAAAGCAACATTCACTTTAGAGAAGAAATTCCAAACGACGAACTCATATTTGCAAATACTTTGCCACTCGCTGGATAATACTTCGCTGGGCCCTGTGTAACACACCTGCATTCACCATTGCCGAAGCGGCATATAGTGAACTATTAGGTCTTGTACATCCGTGGGTGGATTACTATAAACTTGTCTTTTAAGCGTCCCCACAGATAAAAATGTACTGAATTAAGGTCCAGGAATCGTGGAGGCCAGACCATCGGACCTAAACCACTAACCATTTCCCAGGAAATATTTCATTTAAATAGTTACGCACATTCATCCCAGATATGGGAAACATAGCTGTGGTCGAAAAGCAAGTGGAACATTTTCTAATGCGTCGGGCAAAGTACTGCCAAGAAACACAGGATACGGAGGAAAATTTCATTTGTCTGGCAATAGACAGAGGCGCGAAAGCTCACCTCCCACGATTCAAGCACAAAGGTTTATTCAAAAGCGTGCCTGAAAACCGCGTTCACGGGTGACATGTGAGTTGTGTTCCGACCAGTAATGGCTGTTGTGGAGGTTGATTCACGAGTGAAGCTAGACTTGTAGGTCCATATCACGTTACTTAAAAAGTGGTCCGTATCTTCCACTTGGTGTGAAAGTCATCGACAAAAATACACTCGTCGAATGCGGTTTTCTTACCGCTGATGGTGAGTTTGTAATGATACGGATGCAGTACTTCATCGTGCAACCCTTCAGCAAATAGTCATTGAGATATCTGGAACTGTCTTGCAATGTAACAGGTATTTTTCACTGGTGATTGGTGAATGCTTTCATAAATCATGTTCTCTGTCTGTGGAGTACGCCTAGTCCATGGATGATCTCTGTCCGTTACTTGTGGACGAAGATTGCCGGATTTCCAAAGGTGTTGCTCCAGGCGACGAAAAACATTATCATGATGGCGCCTTTGAGGGTGCTGAGCAGCATAAGATCCAGCAGCAGCAGCAGCTTGGTTATCGGCTACACCAATCAGCAAAAACATTTCGACGCATTCATTGATTGTATACTCCATTGTTGGGGTGTACTCCATCTAACTTGACAGGACCAGTTATGGTTGTGCACTGCACAGATAGCAGACATATTCAAGCAGTTTGATGGATCCCACTCTCACGTGATAGGCTATTGTCATGTGATAAAATGATGTCCCTCTTATAAACGACGAGAATTAGGAAACAGACGTCTAGAAAGTAAAAAAGGAACCTGAAGAGAATTCGAACCTTAGGCGCATGGTGGATGGAGGTTTGTTGTCCCTGCAGTTTACTCATTGAGCTAGTACGATAGGTTTGGGCGATACACTTTCCTCTGTACATCCCGAGGCGCCGCACAATGTGACAGTGTTGCCAACTCCTCGTTCACATGCACGTGTTTTCGAAATGCATCCGATATGATTTTGCTAGGTGAACCTTTGACTTGAATCTGGATGAGAAATCGCTTACCAACATCCAAGTGCGGTATACATATACTAAAAGTATGTATGTTCCACATCCCTTCCTGAACTACTGTGTCGATTTCAGCTACATGCAACCAACTTTACACACAATTTCAAACCTCTGCGAGACATTTTCTCGATGTCACTTCCAACGAAATGATGAAAGGATAAAAGTTTATTGCTTACTACATATTTGTCTTTCATGCAGAAAATGTGCCACATCAAGCTTGATATTTCAATTTATTACCTCTTTATTACTAACTTTATATACAACACATTTAGCAGTCAGTATTTTTCACATATATGAATGAATGTACTTGCAGAAATATATTATTTTACAACCCATAGTTCAGGGGATATGACGTGAAAAACATTGAACTGCGCGAAATGAAACTGCAGGGTGAAATTCGCTAGACATACAGATCAAATATGTTTAAAAATGAGCGCTAAATATTGTAACGTCCCCTTACAAAAGTTAATGAATGCCTGTGCTGGTAAGCCCCTACGTTATTTGATTTTCAAACAGCTGAGCAGAACTGAATGTACTCAGACATTTCGCATTTCGCTCTTTACCTATTCTGATCAACACTAAAATGACACACAATATTTTTAGCGCAACGCAATCTGACTTTCAAAAATCCCTACAAAACAATGGCCCTGACTAACATTAACCTATACCTTTCACAAATCACTTACCCCACAAAAATCTTCGTTACTCAAGCTACTGCAATACAGCGAACGCCCCTACTGCCAGCTAAAAGTTTCAAACTACTGAAGGCACTAACTACTGATAGGCATAGTTAGCAAATGAAAGATTTTGATAGAGACCAAGTAATGTATTTACCTTAATAGTGTTCAAAAGTCATAATATATATAGGAGTTCATGACATCCGTTCTTACAAATGTACTGTTTCTGATGGACACACTACCAGATCATCCGCTCTCAAAAAACCTCCATCTCACTTCCCCACATCCACAACTGCTGGCGGCTCACCTCCAACTGCCCAACGCTACGTGCTGTTAACAGCCAACAGCCGAACGCTACAATAGCGAACAACAATCCAAACCAGCCACACTCTGCACACAGAACAGCCAGTGATTTTCAGAGCGCTACGTGGCGTTACCAATATAAAAACCTAAACAGCCTACTTACATAGGTCAAATATGTTTACAAAAGAGAGCGAAATATGTTAAATATATCTGATATGCACGTATGTGCGCAAAGGCAAGAGGAAAATGTTTTTCCTAAACCTTTTGATCGATTTCAACTAAACTTGGTACAAATACACTATGTGATCAAAATTGTCCGAACACCTGGCTGAAAATGACTTACATGATCGTGGCGCCCTCCATCGGTAATGCTGGAATTCAATATGGTGTTGGCCACTCTTAGCCTTGATGGCAGCTTCCACTCTCCCAGGTGCTGGAAGGTTTCTTGGGGATGGAGTGCTGCACTGAGGAGAGGTGTCTATATTCGTCGTGAGGCCTGGCACGAAGTCGGAATTCCAGAACATCCCAAAGGTGTTCTACAGCATTTAGGTCAGGACTCTGTGCAGGCCAGTCCATTACAGGGATGTCATTGTCGTGTAATCACCCCGACACAGGCTGTGTATTATGAATAGATTCCCAATCATGTTGAAAGATGCAATCGCCATCCCAGAATTACTCTTCAACAGTGGGAAGCCAGAAGGTGCTTAGAACATCAATGTAGCCCTGTGCTATGATAGTGCGACGCCTAACAACAAGGGTGCAAGCTCCCTCCATGAAAAACACAACCACACCACATCACCACCGCTTCCGAATTTTACTGTTGGCACTACACACGCTGGCAGATGACGTTCACTGGGCATTGCACCTTATATGAAAAACATGTTTTTATGGATATCCGGATACTTTAGATCGCATAGTGTATTACTTGCTATATGGAAAGAAACAGCAGCAATCTTCTGTTGGTGTGGGGGTGATAGCGTGGATTGAGAGATACAAGGAGGAGGTAGATGTAGACGGGAAAGAAGGAGAGGGACACAGACAGGTGTCAAGAGGAGATGAAGAGTGAGAGAGGGAGAAGGAAATGGAACAGTAGGGAAAAGGAGAAGATGGACAGAGCAAGAGGAAAAGATGGATTAAGTGGAAGGAAGAGATAGTCCAAGAGGAGGGGTGGAGGTGGTAGACAAATGAGGCGGTGGTGGAAACAGGCAGCGAAATTGGTGATACAGAGAAAAACATGGGAGAGAAGGAGATTGGCACAGAAAGAAAAGAGGGGGAAACGGACAGACAGGGGGTGGTGGACAAAGGGGAGGGAGGAGGGCGTGGACTTAGAGGGGGTGAGGAGGAGATGGACGAGGAAGGGGGAGATGGACAGAGAGAAAGGAGCAGACGATCAGAGAGAGGGGCTGGAGTAGATTGGTACAAATTTGAGGGTGTGGGGTGGAAGAAATGGATGGAGAGCGGGGAGAAGACAAGATGGACTAACAGAAGACTGGAATAAGTCCATACCTGGGTAATGCCAGGTACTTAGCTAGTTGTCAATAAAGATGTGTGAACTTTACCCTTGCAGTTGTATGTTTTCGTTTTTGTAAAGGTCTGCCTCGTATTCGCCTCCTACAACTTCAGACACAACAGTAAAAACAAAAGTGGAAAAAGCTTCTGTAAGTGTTCCACATTACGCGGCTACTTCAGTAAAGTTCTCATCCTGGTTCCTCTAGTGGTAGCGGCTGAAGTTCCACGCCACAAACTTCTGACAATAAATATTTATGAAGCCAATGCTCGTCATGTTATTATTTGAGCTGGGTTTCTAAGCGCTCGGTATGGCGACGGAAAAGTATCTACATCTGTCATGAGAAAACTTTTTGTAGCCAATATCGCATTAATTAATGTTTACTATTGACAACATTTGAAACTGTTATCTCCTGATCTTTAAAATATTTTTGTTTTAAATTGTGTTACATAATGAGATTGCTACTAATGCCACGTAGTCATTATGGTGGAGAGTATACAGCACATTATACAAAGTCTTGGTCATAAGTAAAACCATATACAGATGAAAAATCCTCCTGTAATGGAGTGTTCACACACGTAGGGCTCGACTGATGCTTGTTAGGCGTTAATATGCAAGACACATAGCAAGAATGCACATTTGTACAAATATTTACGTTTACATGACGTGTTGTATAGATCATGGATACATCTCGGTCGAAAGGTATGGTGCAACTTTTTGTATAATGAGCTGTATATATTATGTTGTGTTATGTTAACCGGGGACCTAGAAACGACGGAGAGGCTCTGTCCCCACCGCAGCCGCAGTGGTTCGCAATCCCACGACGAATACGGCAGTCCACTTCATCCCTCCGCCGACTCACACAGAACACGGGGTTATTGTGCGGTTCGGTTCCCGGTGGACCCCCCAGGGAACGTCTCACAGCAGACGAGTGTAGCCCCTATGGTAGAGTAATGGTAGTGTACGCGTAAGTGGAGAATTTGTTTGTGCAGCAATCGCCGACATAGTGTAGCTGAGGCGGAATAGGGGTAACCAGCCCGCATTTGCCGAGATAGGTGGAAAACCGCCTAAAATCCATCCACAGCCTGGCCGGCTCACCGGACCTCGACACAAATCCGCCGGGCGGATTGGTGCCAGAGACCAGGCGCTCGTTCCCGACCAGAAACCCGTTCGTGAGACCGCACGGCCAATCGGGCGAGCAGCTGTATATTATCCACCATTATGACGACATGGCTTGGGTGACGAACTCATCACGGAACGCGATTTATAACCAAAAAAAATTTTTTTGACGATCAAAAGATGACTGTTTCAGCTGTCCAAACCAGCCGTCAGTGGTAAATGTTAATTAATGCGACCTAGGCCATAAGATGCGTTTTCTAATTAAATATAGACGCTCCTTCCATTTTGTCAGTATAAGAAATTTCAACTTCATTTGCCACGTGCACCCTTTTCCTCTAGATTACTCTTTTCTGTTGCACCAGCTTTTCGCTTATGTAACTAACACATCATGTTCTGCTCAGTGATAAATCATAGTATGTGGGACTATCCAGATAACAGCGCAGTTCTACATCTAACTATATTAAGTATTCCCTCTACAGTTTTCACGCTTTCATTGCAAACATTGTATTTACCATAGACATAATTACTATCTTACGTAAAAATATGAGAGAACGTTCAACAGTAAATATGAAACGACCTATGTTACAGTAAATATGTAGAACGTAAACAAGTCGTTTCTTTATACCTTGGAAGCGTTAAGGTCACCTAGATTCATAATGTGCAAACTTTTTAGTTCTCAATGGCATCTATTACTCACAGAGCACGTTGAGAAGTCACTGCGTAAATTTAGCGCTGTCGTGGTGGTTACACAGTCGGAAATTTCCGTTTCGATGTATTAGCAAAGGCAGCCCGCGCTACTTGGTCTTCGTATTTCGGAGATTACGTTCCGCTGTCTGGTTTATATTGACTTACATTATTCGTAGTCGGGTACTGCCGCAGACCGAAATAGACGAGCAACTCAGACCGCAGCAGTTTCCAGTATCAGCAGTAGTGCCTTTGCCCGCTTTCTACTCCTCTGTGCTCTGTTGAGACGACCCTACGTACGCCATCAGGTTATAGCAAATTAAATGCTACATTTGTTAGTGAAATTAGAAACAGATTTTGTAAGCTTTTATTATGAAAGTGCCGTTCGATGCCGTAATCTTTCTGTAACGAGACACTAGTGAAGCAAACCGAGCGAGGTGGCGCAGTGGTTAGCACACTGGACTCGCATTCGGGTGGACGACGGTTCAATCCCGTCTCCGGCCATCCTGATTTAGGTTTTCCGTGATTTCCATAAATCGTTTCAGGCAAATGCCGGGATGGTTCCTTTGAAAGGGCACGGCCGATTTCCCTCCCCATCCTTCCCTAACCCGAGCTTGCGCTCCGTCTCTAATGACCTCGTTGTCGACGGGACGTTAAACACCACTAACCTAACCTAACCTAGTGAAGCAAATCACGGAACCTGAAACAAAACGAAATAACATACATACTGTAAACATATTCAATAATATAAATATTACATAAAATTACGTATTACACTCAACCTGCCAAGAGGCGTCCTTTAGCATGCCGCTTCCGTGATTCAGGGAGGTTCGCCAGCACCAAATCGAATCCGCCCGGTGGATTAATGACGAGAGTCGGTATGCCAACGTCAGTTGGCGTGTTCCTGTGGGAGAATCAAACTACATTATCGTTGACTCTAGCACCTGTAATGGAATTATGGAACCAACAGAGAGACCTACAAGAAATAAAGAATTGTCGATAACAGTAGACAATGATGCCAACACCATATCCCCGCCTGAGAAAGGCAAATTTGCTAGAGTAAGGCAATTACAAAATCCACCCCATCCTGTACTGCGTCACCGTAGGAGCGTCAGTGTGAGTAACGAAGTGATAACGTGTGCATACAGTATTGTGGAAGATGCGAATACGAGTGTTGTGTTAGAGAATGTGCGCATGCAGTCGAGATCACAGCACCACATGAGGCAGAACCCGCAGTACCCATCGGCTCTACGTTAGCGCAGCAACCGGTTCCACCTCGGCGAAAGTGAGAGCAGATGCGTGTCGGAGGGAGGTGCACAATGCGTGATGTATAATACAGTGTCGCGAACAGTCCCGGTGCCCCTTTGAGACAGCTACGGCAGAGATAAAACGGCCATTCTTCAGCATTTAGGCGTGTATACATACAATGGGACGACAAAAGTCATGGGATACTAAATGATATAGTGCCATACCTTCTTTTGACTGGCGTAGTGCAGCAACTCGATATCACTTGGACTCAACAAGTCCTTGACAGCACCCTACAGAAATACTGAGCCAGTCTCCCTCAATAGCAGTCCATAATTACGAAAGCGTTTCCGGTGCAGGATGTTATGCACGAACTGACCTCTCGATTATGCCCTTTCAATTTTAGGCAGAATACATGATGGGTGATCTGGGTGGCCAATTATTTCCTGGAATTGTCCAGAATATTTTTCGAACCAATCGCGATCTTTTCTAGCCGGGTGTAATAACATCACTCTTTGGGAACACGAAGCCGATGAATGGCTCCAAGGAGTCGAACATGGATATTTCTAGTCAATGATCGGTTCTCTTTGACCAAAGGACCCTGTTTATTGTATGTGAATAAGGCCCAAATTTTTGCGGAGCCACCACCAGCGTGCACAGTGACTTGTTGACAACTTCGGCTCACGAATACGTGAGGTCTGCGCCACACGCGAATCCCACCACCAGCTCTTTTCAACTAAAATTGGGACTTATCTGCCCAGGCCTCGGTTTTCCAGTCGTCCTGAATCCATACGCTATGGCTGGAAGGCCAGGAGAGGCGTTGCGGGAGATGTGAGAGACGCTGCAGCAAAGTCACGCACGTTGGTCGTCTTCTGCCGTAGCCTAGTAATGGGAAACATGGCCACACTGTCCTAACGGATACGTTCAACCTACGTCCCACATTGATTTCTGCCATTGTTTCACATAATGTTGACTGTGTGTTAGCACTGACATCTCTACGCAAACACCGCTGCTCTCGGTTGTTAAGTGAAAGTCGTCGGCGTCTGCGTTCTCCGTAGTGATAGGTAATGCCTGAAATTTTGTATTCTCGGCATTGTGGATCTTGGAGTACTGAATTCCATAGCGATTTTCGAAATGGAATATCCTACGCGTCTAGCCCCAACTACCACTCCGAGTTTGATGTGTGTTAAATTCCATAGTGCGGCCACAGTCACTTCCAAAGCCTTTTCACATGAATCACCTGAGCAGAAATAACAGCTCCGCCAAAACACTGCCCTGTTATAGCGTGTATACGCGCTACTAGCGCCCTCTGTATATGTGGATATCGCTATCCCACGACTTTTTTTCACTTCAGTATGAGTGCACTAATATTTTTTACAAGGGTTTAGTATTCGCTGTGACTGTTTTTCTCTGCCTCTTCTTCAGAACATAGTGTGAAATGTCTGTTACTATTAATATCGTCTGTCTATTACTCATTCTTCCTATTAAAGTTTCATACTCCCTACTCTGAGCTAATTCGTATGCGTATAGTCTCTCAACTAGTTCTGGTACTGATGTATTGTGCGTTCACGATATATACAGGGTGATTATAATTAAACTTTCAGACCGCTGTAGAAGTATCAACACTGACACTGACGTCAAAGGGAGAATCATTCAGAAGCGAAACAGTTTTCTTCGCCACTCGATTAGTAGGATCCCTGCTGATCTTCCGGTACATGCTGTCACTCAATAAATTGTACATTTTATCATGGTATATACAGTAGCATTACCTTTCTTACACTGGACAAACAACTTGGACAGTCCTAGAAAAACGTACAGAAACCGGAGGTACACAAGACTTTTACAACCTAACAAGTCGGCAGTGGCAGAGCACTGTATTGACACTGGTCACAGTATGTTGCATTACAACTGTGGTGCCACCGCCAGACACCACACTTGCTAGGTGGTAGCCTTTAAATCGGCCAAGGTCCATAGTATACATCAGATCCGCATGTCGCCACTATCAGTGATTGCAGACCAAGCTCCGCCACACGGCAGGTCTAGAGATGCTTCCTAGCACTCGCCCCAGTTATACAGCCGACTTTGCTAGCGATGGTTCACTGACAAATTACGCTCTCATTTGCCGAGACGATAGTTAGCATAGCCTTCAGCTACGCCATTTGCTACGACCTAGCAAGGCGCCATTACGTTACTATTGATGCTGTAAAACATGTACCGTCAAGAGCGATGTTCACCATTTATGGATTAAAGTTAAGTATCCATAGCTACATCCTTTTTTGCTAGTCTAATTTCCTTGTCCTGTTCCAGACCTCATGCCAGCCTGCGTGAGCTAAAACGCATGCCTTTCGGCTTCCTCTAGTAAACTGGGTTAGCTCTCTTGCCAACCCACAACATTTGGCGACGAGGCACACTGCGTTCGTAACTATACTGCCCTGATTTACTTGTGTAATGGCTCCGCCACCATCTCCAGATGTACTGTCCGAATTTTATCGCTTACAGAATCAGCAGACGCAGGCCTTACTGGATGCCCTTGGACAGCTCGTCCAGGGTCAACGTGCAATGCAAAACGATGCGGCAGCCGCCGCTCCACCGCTAACGCAGCCACAACACGTAGTTGCACCAACTTTTCGTCCTTTTGATGCTGCACTGGAAAGCTGGACGGAGTGGTCACGCCAATTTGGATTCCATCTCGCCGCCTACAGAAAGATGCATATTTCAAAGAATCAGTCAACGTAGTTGCGAAAAGGTATATCTTCTTTCGTACAAAACGTATGGCCGGTCAGACTAATCGGGAGTGGGTTGCAACCTTGCAAGGCCTTACTAGGGATTGTGCTTTTGAGTGTCAATGTGGACTCCCTTATTGAGATACTGTGGTGCATGATGCAAATGCACAGAACGTTTCTGTTGTTCGTATAGGGGAACAGATTTTGAAACTAGTCAATCCTTTCCTTCAACAAGTGATGGACATATTGGATCGGCAGGACACACTTGACTTTGCTCAGGAATCATTTGAAACTTCGCCACCCATGTGTCAGGTTAACCGGCCCGGCGGGAGAGCTGCACGGAACAGTAAGCAGTCCTCGCGCCCAGCCGCGCCAATTCCGCCAGGCTCTCAGCCACGAGTACCATGCCAGCAAGCAAATGCAGTGCTAAAATCATGCCCGCAGTGTGCTACTAGACATTCACGTGAGAATTGCCCGTCACGCCAAGCTAATTGCTTTTACTGTCATAAAAAAGGACATGTTCAAAGTGTTTTCCAGAAAAAGCTAAGATTGGAAGCTCAAAACCATTCGAGGCCCTTTGCTTCGCGCGGGAATCGGAATCAAATCAAGGATACTCAGGCTCGCGACACTTCGCTCATGGAAATTCATGTAGTTCATGCCACTCCGCCCAGTGCCACTCTCTCTAACAGTGGCTGTGTTCGTCCCAAAAATAGTGGGCGTCGACATCGCCGGCACTCCCCTCAAGTCGCAAGTGATTTTGTGCCACTGTCAGTTCACGTTGTACGAGACAGTCGCTCTTGTCGTCAGCAGGACAATAAACTTTTTGTGGACTTGGACATTAACGGCAAAGTGTTCCCATTCCAGCTCGATACCGGGGCTGCAGTTTCACTGCTCAATCAAGATACTTAGAAACAGCTGGACATACAAAATGGCTCTGAGCACTATGGGACTCAACATCTTAGGTCATAAGTCCCCTAGAACTTAGAACTACTTAAACCTAACTAACCTAAGGACATCACACACACCCATGCCCGAGGCAGGATTCGAACCTGCGACCGTAGCAGCCCCGCGGTTCTGGACTGCAGCGCCAGAACCGCTAGACCACCGCGGCCGGCAGCTGGACATACCTCCGTTGCGTGCCGCAACTGTTAAGCTAACCAGTTATTCCTGTCAGCATATCCCTGTGTTAGGACAGTGCAGCCTTCTTGCCCCAAGGGACAAACAAAACTTGTGTCATTTTACGTCCTTCGTTCTTCTGCTGCAGTGAACTTGTTTGGTTTCGATTTATTTCAGTTGTTTAACTTGTCTATAGTAAATCAGGTCCTATCAGTGAACCAGACTGTGCCTTCAGACAGTGTTTCTCGTCTATGTGAAGAATTTGCAGACATTTTTGCACCGGACCTCGGTTGCGCTAAGAACTATAAAGCACATTTGGAACTGAAAGTAAACGCGCAACCGAAATTTTTCAGACCGCGCAATGTTCCCCACGCATTGCGAGACGAGGTCGCAAAAACATTACACGATTTGGAATCACAAGGTGTAATTGAACGTGTGCAGGCTTCTCTCTGCGCATCACCCTTAGTAATTTTGCCAAAACCTTCGGGAAAATTGAGACTTTGTGTAGACTTCAAGGCAACAGTAATTTTGCCAAAACCTTAGGGAAAATTGAGACTTTGTGTGGACTTCAAGGCAACAGTGAATCCACAACTAGTGACTGCAACTTTTCCTTTCCCGCGCCCAGAAGATCTTTTTGACAAACTGTGCCCGGGTAAATATTTTTCGAAGTTGGACCTGGCAGATGCGTACTTGCAATTACCGGTGGACGAAGAATCCCAGCGCGTTTTGGTGCTTAACACGCATCTTGGTTTGTATCGATTCAAACGACTGCCATTCAGTGTGCATCCACCCCTGCATTGTTTCAGCAATATCTACAAACTGTTTGTGCGTCGGTCCCTACGGCAGCAAACTATCTGGACGATATTGTGATCTCCGGAAAGACGGAAGACGAACATTTAGCCAATCTCAGAATATTATTTCACGTCTTGCGACAAAATGGTCTTCGCTTGCGGAAGGACAAATGTGTGTTTTTTGCTCATGACTTACCCTATCTGGGACATGTACTCAATGCCCAAGGCATACATCCCAGTCCAGAGTACCTCCGTGCCATACAAGACTTGCCTTCGCCGCAGAATTTGAAGCAGCTACAGAGTGTGCTGGGAAAAATTAATTATTATAACCGTTATATCCCACACGCCTCTTCCATTTCATCTCCGCTTCATCGCTTATACCGTAAAGGTGTTCCGTTCGTCTGGACGACGGAATGCGAACGCGCCTTTCGCCAGTTGAAATCGACGTTGATTTCCAATACTTGCCTTGCGCCATTCGATCCCCGGAAGCCCCTTTTGTTGATGGTGGATGCATCGGATTTCGGGATCGGTGCTGTGCTTGCGCACAAAGATGGTTTGCACGATCGTCCTATTGCCTTTGCGTCCAAATTGCTCTCGTCGGCGCAACGAAATTATTCACAGATCGAGAAAGAAGCATTGGCTCTCGTCTTTGGTGTTACAAAGTTTCATGATTTCTTGTATGGTCATCACTTTACCATCATCACAGACCACAAACCTTTGACATCGCTTTTTCATCCGACCAGGCCTGTACCTCCACGTACAGCGCAGAAATTCATTCGCTGGTCTATTTTCCTCTCGCAGTACCGCTACGATATCTTGTATCGGTCCACTGCTAAGCACGGAAACGCCGATGCGTTGTCCCGTTTGCCCTTTGCTGAGGATAGAGCATTCGATTCCTCCGAACTTGCTTGCATGTTCATTGATTCGGAAACCGATGACGTGGTCGAATCGTTTCCGATTGATTTTCGTCGTGTAGCTACAGCCACACCTGGCGACCTGTCCTTGCTACCGTTCTGCGTTTTATTGCTATGCAATGGCCCTTGTCAAAATCATGGATCGGGGATCCGTTGGTTCGCCGATTTTTTGCTCACAAGGAGAGACTTTTTGTGCGACGTGGTGTTTTGCTGTTGTGTTCTGATAATGATCAGTCCAAAGTCGTGGTCCCACGTTCGTTACAGTCCTCTGTCTTATGGCTTCTCCACCAAGGACATTGGGGTATATTGCGAACGAAACAACTTGCTCGTCAGCACTGTACTTGGTTCGGAATCGATGCCGCGATTACGAATATGTGCTCTTCTTGTATGGTGTGTGCCGAACAACAATCAGCACCACCGCGGAAATTCTTTGCATGGCCACAAGCCACTTCCCCTTGGCAACGCTTACACATCGATTTTGCTGGTCCATTCTGGAATGCTCGATGGTTGGTTGTGGTAGATTCATTCAGTAATCTTCCTTTTGTTGTCCGGATGTCTTCCACGACGTCATCTGCCACCACCCAAGCGTTATCCGCTATCTTTTGCATCGAAGGTCTTCCACAGACTATTGTTTCCGGCAATGGCCCACAATTCATGTCCGCAGATTTCAGTCATCTGCAAGGCCAATGGTATTTAACATCTGACGTCCGCGCCGTTTTCGCCGCAGTCAAACGGTGCCGCTGAACGTTTGGTCAGGACTTTCAAGTCACAGATGTTGAATTTGAAAGAGTCGCATTCTCGGGAGGACGCTTTATTGCTCTTTTTGCCTTCGTATCGATCTCAGCCTCGAGATGGTGGCTCGTCGGCTGAATTGCTTCACGGTCGCCCTCATCGAACCTTGATGTCTTTGCTACATTCGCCGCATCAGGTTCCTGTGCAGCGGCAGACACCTGCTTTTGCTCCAGGCGACGTTGTCTACTATCGCAACTATCGAGGTTCACGGCGTTGGCTCGAAGGGCGCATTCTTCGTTGCCTCGGCCGCGCTATGTATCTGGTTTTGGGGGCCTCTGGTGAGATGCGTCGGCATCTCAATCAGCTGCGCCTCTGTCGTCGCACGGGATCTGCCACTCCCCGTCTGCTTTCAGCGGCGGTGCCGTCCGGTCAGCGCCCTGACGACCCATCTACTGGCTCGCCTCAGCCCCAGGGGTTACCGACGCTGCCTTCCATTTTGCCCCATGGCATCTACTTCATCTTTTTGGGACTCGATAGTGAAGGGGGCAATTGAAATACGCTTGACGCCGAATTTAATTAATAGAGATATTGGTTTCAACCTTGATAAATCATGGAATCCGACACTTGTTGTAATAAACTCACAAAAAACGGCATGACAGTGCAGCTCACAATGATATATCGACATGCCAACAAAGATGGACTGCGGAGTCATAGATGTAACTCGCGCATTGTGCACGTCTCTGCCGCCGACCAACGTCTCTGGCGCATTTGCATCTGTGGCTGCATGCGCAGTTGCACGGTACACGAGTATAAAGGGACGAAGCGAGCACTTGAGCGGCAGTCTTGCGCCTCACTCTGAAGATGGCTGAACGTTATATGGGCGAAACATTAGAAGAAGGAGAATTCTTGCTGCTGCACAACTGAAACTTAATAGAACATGGTTGTGGTTATTTGTCTTCTTCTCGTGTTGACTGTCGCCACTCGGTTTCGCAAACTATGCCTGTTTGCTAGTGGTATCAGCGGCAGTTATCGATATGTCGATATGTAGTAACGGTTCCCCTATCTTTGGAGTGACATCGTTTTTTTCGGGTCGTGTGAGTGGCCAGTTCGATTGGGGACTCAGGAGGAGCCAGGTCCACGCGGTGAGCGAACACGCCGGAACTGCTGGCAGCATGCATGGACTGCCAGATGGAAGGGCTCTATTCACGAGGGTACGCGGCTAGCAAGCTTTAAGAAGAGTGTATTTCAATCCTAGCAGAGCGGAGTCAGTCACTCATGTAGGCCCCATAGTATGTATGTGATGTTGTGACAGATTATCATCACGCCGTCATGTACAGTTTGGTAAATCTCCGTACTGCTTAGTACTTGAAGACCCTATTGTATTAAAAGCACTTGGCTCAGTGATTAGACAGTGTAGTTACTCAACTGTGAATTAATAAAGCAGTGAAGATATTTGTTTTATTCTGCCAACCATCGTCAGAGTTGTCACAGTGAGTTCAGTGTGCGTTTGTGTGTCTAATGAATTTGATGTCACTTATTTGGTACTGGGTTTTGGTTCGCTTTGCGATTGTTTCCGCAATGACGTGTGGTTACTGATTCTGGTTGCTTACATTTTTAATTGCGATTAGTTTGTCTGGTGTTCTGTATTGTGACTTGTTTGTTCAGATTTTCGGGTTTGTGGAATCGGACAGAAATCTGGTAGTGGTTCCTTTCTCGTTGCGGGCGCTCTAAACACACTATTCAGCTGACGTAGTGGAGACCTGAGGTACCGGATTTGGCGTATTGTTCCATCGTTGCATTTGGTTTATAGGCGTCAGGTAGATTCAGCAAGATTACCATTAGTCTTTCGTTAGACTGCCACTAGTTTGAGTTACTATCTTGTGAGGTGAATGCAACTCTTGGCTGCATATCTCATCGCTCACGAAAGTGTTTGTTGCCGGACCTTCTCAGAGGTCGTTTCCTGGAGCATTGTCTGTGACTGGTCCTTGTGTTTTATTATTGTATTATTTATTACCACACCTTGTGATGCAAACATTAAAGGTTTTGTGTGTCTAGTTAATAGCTCCAGTTGCCTTCTGGAATAAATCTAGCAGCGTAAGGGTTGTGTTATAAGGTTACCGTAGTCTTATTTCACCCGTTTGGTGGTCAGTTGCTTGTTTCTTTTAACTAACCTTTGCTTGTATTTGCTGTTTTACAACACGTTTCTAAATTTTTTATATAATTGCCGTTCCCGGCGTGTAAGGCCTTCAGCCGTGATTGTGGTCATTTCCTTAAAAAATAATTAGATATTTGTATTTTAGCAGTAAACCTTAAAACCTTATCTACTGCCATTCCTGGAGTCTCATAAATTCTACTTTGTTTTTGGCCACGTACGTTTTGATATTTCGGCACCTGTATGTTGTAACTGCAGCCAGTTCTTAAACATTCTTAATTTATTGCCATTCTTGGCGTGTAAGACCTTCATCCGCGGTCACAGTGGCTTGTTTGTTTCAAAAATTATCTGTATATGTATTTTATGGTGATTTGCTAAATTGTAACGCACTGAAAACACTATTATTTACACAGTTGTTTATTCCTTCAGTAATAACATGTCGTACCTTTTTATTTATTATTGAGTCAGGAAATACTCTTTTAAAAATAAATGTGTGTAACTGTAAAATCCAACGAATAGTAACTGATTATGGCCGCATCCACAATTGTAACCGAATCCTGCCTTACCTCGACCACCAGGTTTCACATATTTTGACGTTACACAGTTTCATTGGTACAGATGTGGGTGTATTTTCTATGCTGGATGTAATGCACAACAGTACAGTTCTGTGGGAGACAGGGCACTAGTAAATGTGTTTAGTAAAGTGAATTCAAGTGTGTTATCTCTAATTATAGCTCTAGTTGTCAATTCGCTAGAATAAGCATACATTTACAATTTAAAAAACGTAACTTCTCGTTGGACGTTTATTTGTTTACTTTTGTGGAATGTGCGTATGTTCCCATTGTGTGAGCCCCAGACACAGGCAGCGTGAGGTGCGCGCTTGAGTCTCAGGACGTGCGCTAGCTGTGCGCTTCATTTATTTCAAGCGTCAAATTCGCTTCCCAATTTCTCGGGATGTAATTGACGTATTGCGATGCACTCAACGCCATTATTTTTGTGGTTTTTCATGCTATTGATTGTATGCTAAATAATAGGTGGTGACCATTTAAAAATACACAATTTTGTGTTGAAAATAGTACTTGTTTATGATTTAAAATTTCGCGTAGTATTTTGTTTCCTAAGGCCCTGCCGTACATTCATGCTGGTGAAAACAGTTTTTGAATATCTGTTGTTGTCCCAGAGATACTTGAGGTGGCAGAGTTAGGTGACACATCCTGTATGTATAATAGGCACTGCGTAGTAGTGCATTGGAAACTCAAAGTTAATTATTTCACGTCGACTTGCAGAAAAATGTTTCGTTACAGGTACTACTGCAGAGCACAGGAGATGTTTTGCTGTGCAGGTAGTGTTAAAATTTCAGGGCCATATATATATATATATATATATATATATATATATATATATATATATATATATATATATATATATATATATATATATATTAGCTCATGTATATACATGGAAAATCGAGGAATGAACAACGACAATATTATGAAAGGGACAGATTGCTGCACACAATTTAGTGGGAATGTTGAGTCACAGACAGCACAGCAAAAACACTGCTTAACAACTAACCTTTCGGCCAAAATGCCTTTTTCTGAAATAGTCAAAAACCACACACACACATACACATTCACACAAACACAACAAGCACTTCACCCTCCCCCACTTCAACCCCGCTATCCCTCCCATCACCATCCCACCCTCCTCCTTACCCCACACCCAGACCGCTTCTCCCACCATGCGCTGTTGCTCGTAGTCTGGTGCTGGTGTCGGTGCGAAGAGTCAGTAGCCAAGTATGTGCGAGATTTACTGTCTTATAGGAATCTCAGTTCATCATAAGGGCAAGGATTCTGTCTACAGCGTTGCGGCAACACCTCTCGGTGCTGACTTTATAAGGAGCGCAGGTGATGAGAAGTAGCAGTACTGAGGAGGTACGTTGCAAGTGTTACTCTGAGGTGAAAAGGTTGGTACAAGAGGGGAATTAGCGCTGGCTCACACCAAACCAGTCAGATCACTGATGACAAAGAAAAAAGAGCTTGTGTTATCTTTGTCACAGGGAGATCTATACCTGAGCCGATGGTCGCATAAATCTATTTGGCTCCAGAGTTATCTTGTTACGTCTATATGACGTCTCTTGCTTCTGACCGGCCTAGCGGTTACTTGTACTGCTGTCAGCGACGATGTGTGAGGAGTGATTTCAGGGATGCAATTTTTCTATGCCTGTACATAAGAAGTGGGATAACATGAATCAAAACGTTTGAATTTGATGCGATCGCTAATATCCGCACAAGATGTTTGTGGCAAACTATACATTATGCAAGTTGTTATGTGGAAGTCACAAAACTTTTGCTTTGGAGGGTATTACACGATATTTATGTATGTGTCCTGGAAGAGATTACATCATTATTCACCCTTTTAAATGCACCTAATCTATAGACAACGTCATGTCGAAATTGTGTAAAGTAGCAATACCGTTTTCTGCCTCGTTCTTGTGTCTTACAGTTTGTTAGCGACAGTTCACAAACGAGGCGCTGAGTTTCCATTCAAATGTAACTGAAATTCCTTAACTCTGTGTTCTGAGCTGTAAAATAAATTTAGGTTGTGACAGACTGACAGTTACTTCAATTAGGACTTGTACATTTCTTCCTGGTAACAGGAATCTTACTTAGCATAACTTTTCTCAAACGCATTGCATAGTTGTTTGGCTAGTTTCTTAAACCTTTATTCACGTATTGTACCTAGCATCATTTATTTAATAGGCACTGCGTAATAGTGCATTGGAAACTTAGAGTTTTTTACTTCATTCTGACCTGCAAGCCGGGCGGACTGGCCGAGCGGTTCTAGGCGCTTCAGTCTGGAACCGCGCGACCGCTACGATCTCTGGTTCGAATCCTGCTTCGGGCATGGATGTGTGTGATCTCCTTAGGTTAGTTAGGTTTAAGTAGATCTGCGTTCTAGGGGACTGATGACCTCAGATGTTAAGTCCCATTCATAGTGCCCAGAGCCATTTGAACCATTTGTGAACCGACTTGCAGAAATGTCATTCATTACAGGTACTGTTGCAGAGCAGAGGAGATATTTTGCTGCGCAGGTAATGTTAAAATTTTAGGGTCGTGATTAACAACTTTTAGATGTGGTTAGGAAGCAGTGATCATTTATGACTTTATACAAAATACTGAATAGTAACAGTATCTGTATGTGGCTGTTCCACACGACTGTTAACGTTCCGAAGCCTTGAGTGTTTCAGAGATATTTTCTTTCCATTTCAAATCAGTCATTATTAAAGTAAGGGAACTTATTGCAAATTACCTTTTCCAGTCTATAATAAACTTTCACAGAATCGGGACAGAGATACTAACTTGTGCAGCATTAAATAAACTTTACGCACTATGTTTAGAGAGTTGAACTGAAAATTTCAGCACAGATTATTTCACAGCTATGGTCTAAGATTGTATTACTACATTACACATAAACGTTTTACATTTAGATGCATGAACGTGAACGTTGCGACATGACATCCCGTGGCGAGATGGAAGCAACCAGTTTGCAAAATCCTGCTACCCTAGCTTGAATAATGCTGAGTCCGTATCGGTGGTAAGCTATATTACCTCATACCGTGGCTCGACGTTTAGGTTTGCCAGGTCCAAAAACAGAGAGACCAAACACGGCCTTACATTCAGCCGGATATTTTGACCTTAAAGTTGGACTACTTATTTTAAATAGAAATTGTCACTTACACGTTTTCATCGTTAATTAATAATCAGTTACAGTCAGTTTGTTGCTAGATCAACCGTAAATATATATGAACTAAAAAAAATCACTAAACAGCCGTACAGTTTGTTAATCATGACATCAACTAAATGCTCAATCATCTTAAGACTGTGCAAGTCTTCTTCCTAAGATGTTTTGTGTCAACTAAAGTAGAAATTCTTCATTAAACAAAATAAGCAATTCCTCTGCGACAGAAAACGACAAGATATTCAGTAAATTAGACCATTTCAATTATAGGTTATAAAAAAAGACAATAACTTGTAGAGAATTATTAATATTTATCCTTTGAACCACATTATCAAGAGAGATATTTTTCTCGGAAATCATTTCGTGAGACTCTTCACAAGATAATTTCAGTTTACACAACAACCATATTATCTTTGTGATAGTATCAGTTCGCAGTTTATTGTGTTCCTTTGTTCATTTTCCATTTATGAAAGAGAACACTCTTTCGACGTTATCATTATGGCCTGGAATTAGAAAGCAGTTTTGTGCAAACTTCAGTAACTCAGATAGAATTCTTCATTATGCTGTGCTCTGATGTAAGCTGTCTACCTTTCATGTGACAAAAACTTCTTAAAGGGAGGCTGACGTTTTCTTTTGTTGCATGAATTTTCTTGAGTTTTGACACTGTTCAAAGAATTTACTCTCATCAAAGAACTTCTTTTTTCTACACAGAATATAGTTTATGCTGGTATTTTGAGTTGACCAGTTAGCTGAAGTGGAAGTTCTTTAATTAGTTACTAAATGAACGTGTCTAGGATTTTAAGAAGTGTTTTGCAATAATATAAATGTTATTCCTTTTCGATCAAAATTCTACCACCTGAGTTTCGTATATTTCCGATAATCACCTCAAAATACCAATAAATTTCATTGGACATTTATAGTATGTCATTAACTCGGAAAAGCCTTACAAGGGAATGGTCCAAACTGACACGTTGTAACTTGCCTTGAAAAGTTTTTGTACAATACCCTGAAAGAAATAGTGTCAAAATTTTAGCTGGTAAGACGAACGATAACTATTTTTTTTTTAATTTTGAAACTTGCCTAATTAATAACCATCAGGCGGCTGCTAAAATGTACAGCCCAGCCAGAGTTGTAGCAAACTTCGCACGCGCAACACGGCAGGCGCATAGCCTTGATTGACGGTGCACCGGTATACAGAAAAAGGAAGGAGGGAAAATTGTGTTTAACTTCCCGTCGACATCCAGGTCACTTGAGACAGAGCACAAACTCTGATTGTGTCAAGGAAGAGGAAGGAAATCACCCGTGCCCTCCCAAAGGAATCAACCCAGCGTTTGCCTAGAGGTAAACAGATAACGGGACCCAACATAGTTGTACTTTGTAAAGAGAATTTCACTTTCGGTTGATAAAATGTCACATTTACTATTCACTCGAATTTGCAACTTATTTAATATTCACAATAATGACCAGTTCTTTTGTGGGCTCGGTGTTAATAATAAAGACGAAACTGAATTAATATTTGTTGCGTTTCCTTCACATGTGTCTGCTAATAGCATCTGTTACTATTCAGGTTCAAGGGTTTCACTGGAATGTGGAATAGAATTAACGTTCTCAAACTTTCAGAGATGAAATATGAAGAACGTGGTAGGCAGTCGAAATCACCTACTTATGTGTTATTTATTGGTTAATATCTTGGGTATTAACTCGAATGATGCCGACGTCTCGTTAGAACCGTGGAAACGATAGAAGAAATAGTAGACAAGTCTCAAGATGCCATGATCACTGTGTCAACAAGTCCTAATCAGGAACAATAAAGTCCCAGACCAAAGAACCAAGAGCAATAATAGTTTTCAGCGGCTAAGAAAATACTTTGAATTTTTGATTAAACGAAGGAGAGAGAAAGCGCTGAAAGCTGAGGAGTGTGCAAAGTCGGTTTTCGTTCCATTAATATGAGTGTGAATTTTACAAAGGGAAGACAGACTTGCACGAAATAGGAATTCTGCGTCTGAAGCAAACTCACAAATATGTGAAAGAAAAACTGTTCGAATGATTTAAAAATGCTCGTGAAGGACAGTACACCGTTACCGAAAGAGATCTGCGAAAGTGGGCCTTCCAAATTGCAAGTTAATGAACATCTCTGGTTTCCAGGCTTGTTGGACCTGCTTAAGCAGATTCTAGAAATCATACAGATTAGTAAATCGCAAAATTACGAAGTTTACTTCGAGTAAACACGTAGAGGAGATGCTGTTAACAGACAGTACAATGAGAAATCTTTAGCTCACATGAAGTCGGAAATTGCTGTTATTTCCGTATCTGCTGTGTAGAAAGCCGATAAGTCAGGCTTCGGGAAAATCTGCGAGCAAACAACAATTAATAATTTCTGGGCGAGAAATGAGCAGAATCGGTTGTGCAATCGATGAGGGCTATGACACGTTGGTATATAACAATATCAGAGACAAGTGAAAGGTGTCCCACATAAAACCGGTACTCCTCAGGCCCGAGAGTCAAGCAACAATGAACTAACAAAGAATATGACCTTCTCACAACTGACTCACGAACACCCAGCTATACTCAACTTTCCGATAAAATGGAGTGCAGCGAAATTTCCAGACAATACTGTCACTTTACTAGCAATTCGACTAGAGATGATTAACCAGTAAGTGAGGCGTAAATATTTTGTATGGTACACATTGTATTAGTGCATTAATGCAGCCTTATATCCGTCTTCAGGAACCTCAAGGAAAATTAGGACCAGGTACAAAGCACGGACTGTTAAGTTGCGAAAATCTTATAATCGACGTATCAAAACCTGGAAAAAAAACAAAGAACAATTTTCAAAATCTTCTTACAAGTTGCAGAAAATAATGGTTTGCTTTGGTTGGGCTCTTGGCCTGTACATAACGGCACCTCTGTCTTTCAGGACAACGAAAAGACAGTTGTTGATGTAATGCGAATTCCACAGTTAGCTTACATGAATGTGAATCATCTTCTTTACAGTAGTTTGTGCCAACGGTTAATAGCTCTTTACAGTTTCAAGTTTAACAGCAAAATGGTTTCTCAAACATCAGTCATTTATATGTAATCAGTTTCCATGATTTGGGTCTAATATACCTCCTACGCAGGAAAATATGCAGAACAACGGTTGGTACCATTACTTACTCCAGGTCAGGTTCGTCTCAAGAGAAGTGGTAATTACTGTCAGGTGCTTGAATATCAGTGGTGGGCGTGATACGTTTTCGTCAGCCACCAATAACACAACCGCATCGTTTCAATGCTGAGCGCCACGGCTCAGACCTCCATTGCAGATGTACCAAAAGAAGGCGTGAAATGCGGGTAAGGGGGAGGTGGTGTGAGGGCCTTCTCATCGTATGACACATCCACTGTCGCGTTACGCAGAATTTTGATGAAATATGGTACCATTGTGACATCATTAACCCACCTTACAACTCACACGTACTTATGAGTTTCTTGAATGAGTCGACACCTTGCTGCTTGAAGCCAATCTTTCGCATCATTACAGAGGAAGGTTGCAGGCACCTTTGAGCCAAATTTCAAACTTCTACGTCGCAATGGGTGCAAATTTAGGGGGTTTCGAAAAAGTGACCCTTTAATTGTGTTACGCAGATAGAGATCAGGGATCATGACGTCAACATAGTGACGACGGTTACCAACGTTAATTAATCCATCATGAAGGCTAGGAGAGTATTTATCTTAAGAAAATCAAACAAGTAATAGCGCCCCACTTTGACAGTGAACGGACATGATTCGGTTCTAATATGACGAAAGTAGAGGAATTATGGGCAAGGTTTAAATATTATAAATCGCGCTCTGGAGACGTATGTGCCGCGTAAGTGGATTAAGGACTGTTTCATAACCTAATGCGCAAAGTGCAAAGGAAACAGATATTGTTGCACTATCGGTTTAAAAAAGACGATAGTTGATATTCGCAACTGCGAATACAGTTCATGTAACTCGTATAGCCACTCGGGACGTTAAAGTGTGTAATTTGCTGTGTTCTTAAGCCTGCAGCATCTTGCCAGGTGACAAGCTGAAGAGTCTGTGTTGTTGCAGCCGCCTGAGGTGGTACCTCCACTAATCACTTTATGAAGTGTGCGGGCGCAGCCCGAGGATCGACGTGCGGAAATGTGATGAAGTGAGCCAGTCTTACGGGGGGGGGGGGGGGCCGTCAGGGGGCCGGTCTGCCTGGGGCGTTACGTTGGTCTTCTGGGACACTTAGCGCGAGGGCGGGCGGCGGGGGGGGGGGGGGCGGGAGGCGGGGCGACAGGCAGGGGTGGCTGAGTTCCCGGCTAAGCCGAGGGAGGCGTTGCGGGCGACCCGGCCTGCGGACGACAGATTGCTGCTGGCCATCCGCACTCCCAACTTCTGGCGTCCGGTCTCCACCACAGCTGCTCAGAGGTCTGCATCATCTCTCTACAACGCTACACTGGGAGTTTGCACAGAGGAAAATGACGTACTGCCCACAGGTTCACTTTCATCTTTTGGTATCGGTTAACAACCGCTAAATAAACTTGTGTGCAAAACTTAGTAACGAAAGAAACTTCGGACTGCCAAGTAACATAACTAGGCGAAACACGCATCATCCGTAGGAAGAACTGCTGCAGTATTGTAGAGAGGATTTATGCTGAGGAACAGAAGTCAAGAGGCAGCGAAATGTACGTATACAGATGAAGGTACTATCGCTTACACAAGGTATAAAAGGGCAGTGCATTGGTGGAGCTGTCATTTCTACTCAGGTGATTAAAGTGAAAAGTCCGGCGTAGTTATGGCTGTACGACGGGAATTAACAGGCTACACGCGGAATGGTAATTTTAGCTAGACGTAAGAGACATTCTAGTTCGGAAATCCTTAGGGAATTCAATATTCTGAGATCCGCAGCGTCAATATTGTACCGAGAATACCAAATTTCAGGCATTACCTCTCACCACGGACAACGCAGTGGCCGACGGCCTTCAGTTAACGGCCGAGAGCAGCAGCGTTTGCGTACAATTGTCAGTGATAACAGACAAGCAACACTATGCGCAATAACCATAGAAATCAATGTGGGACGTGCAACGAAGTTACCCGCTAAAACAGTGCCTCAAAATTTAGCGTTAATGGGCTATGGCAGCAGACGGCGGACTCAAGTGCCTTTATTAACAGCACGACATTGCGTAAAGCGCCTGTCCATGGCTCGTGGCCAAAGCGGTTGGATACTAACGACTGTGTGTGGCGCCACCCGCACGGAGCCATGGACCCATACTGTCAACAAGGATCTGTGCAAGCTGGTGATGGCTCTATAATGGTGAGAGCTGTGTTTACATGGAACGTGTTGGATCCTCTGGTCCAACTGAACCGATCACTGACTGGGAATCGTTGTGTTCGGCGTCTCGGAGGCCATTTGTAACCATTCATGGAGCTCATGTTCCCAGACAACAGTGTCGCGTCACGGGACCGCAATTATTCGCAATTTGTTTCAAGAACATTCTGGACAATTCGAGCGAATAATTCGGCCACCCAGATCGCCCGATATTAATCATATCGAATTTATACGGGGCATAATCGAAAGGTCAGCACGTGCACAACATCCTGCAATTGAAAAACTTTCGCAATTACCGACGCCTATAGAGGCAGCATGCCTCAGTATTTCTGCAGGGTAGTTCCACCGACTTGTTGAGTCCACGCCACGTCAAGTTCCTGCGGTACGTTGGGCAAAAGGTGGACCGACACGATATTAGGAGTTGTCCCATTACTTTTGTCACCTACTTTTGAGGGGGGTTGGTTGTGCTGACGAAACATTCCACAGATTGAATTCCTACAACACACATGATATAAATTATTTAGAAATATCTGCCTCGGTTTCTTATTTTCGTCACCGCAAAAGTTTGGAATATCTTAAGTGCGCCAATTTTATTCGCACTGGGCACTGGGATTTTGAGAATTTAATGATAAACAGGTTCTAAGTATTTCCAACAATTCGTAGTTATTTCGTTCAGATGGCCGCAATGGCGGCTATGGAGATATCGCATAATCCGGTAAATTCTCTTCACGCAACAGAACTCATCCACTTATCCAGGTTTAAAACTGTCAATAACATACCATCTGTATTACTGGTGCCAAACAAA
Organism: Schistocerca cancellata; assembly: GCF_023864275.1. Classification (NCBI taxonomy): domain Eukaryota; kingdom Metazoa; phylum Arthropoda; class Insecta; order Orthoptera; family Acrididae; genus Schistocerca; species Schistocerca cancellata. The sequence goes on along the minus strand of NC_064634.1, from coordinate 284,615,239 downwards.
AGAAGGTAACGCAAAGCTTGAAGCAAAGTACGTGATCATTCTCACTAAAAATCAAACTTACATTAATGCATGGGACCTAGCAGGCGGCGGCTAGGAGGAGGAAAGTTGAAAAATGGAAAGACAAGTATGGCAGACCAAAGACGGATATTCCTTCAGAAAGATAACTTATTTATTAATCTGATTACTTCGGAATTTAAGCATTACGCTCTTGTGTTTTATATACATGAGTCTTTCCTTCATCACACATAACACGCTTCAGCGTCCGTCTATTATATTTGATTTTCGAAGAATATTTATACTGAAACAGAAAAAAAGAGAAAAATATTGATTTTTCGTTATAAAGCTAAGTGAAAGAAATACGAATTGAACGACCGGGAATGATACGTTCACTCCAAGACAATAATTATACTGAAGTCATTGCGATTTATGTTCGTTTGTTCCTTCGTTTTTTTATTTTATATTATACATTCTTTTAATCATCAGTCTTTTCATTAGTCTGATTCGGTCCGCCACGAATTCCTCTCCTGATACAAACTCTTCATTTCAGAATATCACTTGCACACTAAGTCTTCCGTTATTTGCTGCATATATTCCAATCTCTGTCTTCTCCCACAGTTTTTACTCATTACAGCTCCTTCTAGTACCATGGAGGTTGTTCCCTGATGTGTTGACACATTCTACCATCCTGTCGCTTATTCTTGTCAGTGTTTTCCATACGTTCTTTTCTTCGGCGACTCTCCAGAGAAACTTCTCAGTCCTCATCTTATCGGTTTCCCCGCTTACCATGATTCACTACCATGCAATGCTGTGTCCCAAACGCACATTCTCTGAAATTTCTTCCTCTGATTAAGGCCAGTGTTTGATACCAATAGACTTCCTTTATCCCGGAATGCCATATTTACCTGTTCTTGTATGCTTCTTATGTCCTCTTTGCATTGTCCGTCATGTCTGCATGTAGCGGAATTCCTTAACCTCGTCCGCTTCGCCACCACCAACTTTGATGTTAAGTTTCTACCCAGTTTTATTTGGGCTACTTTTCGTTACTTTTGCCCTTTCCGGCTTACTTTGAACACATATTCTATAGTCAATTAAATTGTTTATTCCTTTCAAAAGATCCTGTAATTGTTCGTGAGTTTCACTGTGAGTACTGGTGAGGTCTGCGAATTTTGTGACTGCTATCCTCTCACCCTGAATGTTAATACCACTCCTTTCTTTTATGTCCATCATAGCTTCTTCAATGTATAGATTGAACACTGTGGGCGAAGGACTGCATCCCTGCCTTATAAACTTGTTAATTTGTTCCCTATTTGTTCTTGTACATATTTTGAATCACCCGTTCTTTCTTGTAGTTTTCTTCTATTTTTCTCAAAATTTCAAACATCTTGTACCATTTTACGCGGTCAATCGCTTTTATAGATTAACAAATCCCATTGGCATATCGCTGGCTGCGGAGGCCGAGCGGTTCCAGGCGCTTCAGTCCGGAACCACTCGACTGCTACGGTCGCAGGTTCGAATCCTGCCTCGGGCATGGATGTGTGTGATGTCCTTAGGTTAGTTAAGTTTAAGTAGTTCTAAGTTCTAGGGGACTGATGACCTCAGATATTAAGTCCCATAGTGTTCAGAAGCATTTGAATCATTTGAACCATGAGCATATCTTGCTTCCGTCATCAAGCAAAAAATCAGAATTGCCTCTTTGGAGCCTTTACCTTTCCGAAAACCAAACTGGCCGTCATATAACAGATCTTCAATTTATGATGTTAACCCTGGACACTACGAAATGCGGTACATGGTCTTAATAAGGTGTATGATCATCACTTGCATGCAATCTTTGCGTTGTCCTCCCATGCTGTCCACAAGGTTGGCGAAGAGTTCCAATGGTAGGACTCCATCACCGCGGCCATAAATTACTGGATGGTCGTTGGTGTAAGTGGACGTGCTGCAATATGTCTCGCCTAGGCAGCCCAGAAGTGATCGATGGGATTTAAGTAGGAGGTACAGGCAGGCCAGTCCATTCACCGTACATCCTCCCGTTCTTAGAGCTTCTTCGATCTTAGAACGTCTTCGATGCAATCGGGGATTTTCATATGCAAAAATAAAATCAGGACTGAATGCACCGCTCAAAAGGCGCATATGGGAAACGAACAAAGTGTTAAAATAACGTTGGCAGGTGAGTGTACCGTGATCAAATCTCTGGAGGTCATTGCGCTCCTGTAACATTATGCCTCCATATGACATTACACCTGACCCACCAAAATGAACGCGGTCGTCAGTGCTGGACATATTCGCATATATCGAGTGGTGGGGACGCGTAATGCAGTCAGGAGCACTATCGACCATGATCGTGGAACATTCGGTCCTGACTTCCTTTTTATGGATGCGCGATCGCATTGAAGTGCACGGATGGAGGAGCACTTGGAAAGGGGAATGGATTGGCCTTCATGTTCCCCTGACTTGATCGAGCACGTGTGGGATGCTTTGGAGAGACATAATGATCCACGACCACATGTGTCAACGACGACCCAGCACTCGTCAACCGCACTGGTGGAGGAATGGATCTCCGCAACATATGAATTCCTCAGCAACCTAGTAGGCAGCATCGAGGCACTTTGCAGAGCGTGCATTGCAAACTGTGGTGATCACACACCCTTTTAGCAACCATATCCCGCTCTCTTCAGTGCCAAGTGATGTCATGAATCGCTGTAACTTTAGTTTAATCACTGTCTTTGAGTAAGAGTGGCATTTCTGCTCGTCTCATTGTAGATTTCTTTCAATTACCTTCTGTACTATATCTTAGCAGGTCTGTATTATATCTCAGCTGTGTTAGTTGACAGTGATGCATCATGCAAGAGTTACTTCGCTCTTAAGTATTGCAGAAACTGTGTGGCTATAAGTAACCGTCCAGGGAGACTTTAAGTGGAGCGACCACATGAAAGTATTGTAGGCGCCCCGGTGGTCCCAGTCGCCTACAGTGGACTGGATGGCCGAGCAGTGACCTCTACAGTTGTCAGCATGCTAGGAAATGACTGTGAACGCGTCAGAAACGCCAAAGAAACATTATTAATTCATAACACCTTTATACCTGCCGAGTACAATGTGGCTTGGTGATATCAACGACCTTCCTGAGTCCTCACTGACTCGTAGCGATGACACCAGCTCCGGGCTGCACAGTCTTGCTAGCGCAGCGCCGCGTGCTGTGACGTAGCGGAGGAATGCCCTTACTTCGGCCGCGCGTGACTGGCGGCGTCCGGCTGGCCAGCAGGCTCGGCGGCGGACAGCAAGCTCCTGTGCTGGAGGCTCCGGGTTGGAGTCCCGGCGCTGTCGGCAGGAGAGGCGTTCTCGTAGTGCGGAGTGTACTCTATCCCACCCCGTCTTCTTCCCTGCTCCTCCTGGTGGCTCGTCCGCGGTGGACGGGCGGAACGAGCTGCAGTCCGCCAGCGTCGTCGGCTCACTCGGCTGTGACGGCCGATGCACAGGGCATAGGCCCCACACGATCTCGAAGACGGCTCACTGATGTGGTCAGCATTGGCGGCGAGCGAGTCTGCCACGATGTCTGCTAATCCAGGGTTGATGATCGACAGCGGCAGCAGAGAGGACCAGAGCTGGTACTGTCCCCTCACGTCTGCTGCTGGATGGGCCCCCCTTACTGCAACATCTCCTTAATAAAGATTAACATGTCGATCACCGAGCTGAGCGCTATGCAGCGTCCCAGTACACATCTCACTGCAAGTCTAGCTGCGAGTGCCTTGTTGCTACCAAAGCTGGCGTATTTAAAGGAAGCACGAGCGACATCCTGACGTCATGCTCGTTTGTAATGAACTCGTTCGTTCCTCTTATACTGCTGACTTACCTGTCGTACTCGCCCCTTAGGTGTTCTTGCGACAGAGTTATGTGTTGTTACGGCAGACTTACACGAAGTTGTCAAATGCAGTACAGCTGACGCTATACCTCTGTCTTGCACTCTATGAAAGTCTCCGTCTAACACAAACCTGCGTGCTAAGCAATTCTCTCTCGCCTGTTGTGTGTAACCAGGCCATTGCCCTCCGTGACGACACATTCCGATACATGCACGAACCTCCTACCTCTTGGGTAAAGTACTGCCTCTGGCTCTCGGCATAGGCAACAAAACTTTGACAATATTCCGCTTTTCTAACTCTTTACTATTCCGCGACATTACAGTATTTGTACTACAAATGCATGACCATTTCAGATTCATTGGAAGAACGATGAGGAAAAGTAATTCATCCACGAATGGAGACAAACCCATTTTTGACTATTGCTCATCAGTCTGGGATTCTTACCAAGTTGGATTCATGAGGGACAGCACGTCTCATCACGGGACCGTTGAGTCGGCGCGCGATAATTACAGAGATGCTCAACAAACTCCAGTGGCAGACGCTACAAAATAGTGCAACTCAGGCGTTGTGCATCACAAGAGGTTTATGGTTCACACCCAGGGATAAGTTTGGCAACGTATTATTTTCTCCAATACACCTCGCGAAAGGACCAAGACAAGGAAATCACACAAAATATAGGTAGTTTATCAAAAGTCGTTCTTGCTAAGCACAGTTCATGAGTAGAACAGGGAAGTGGGGAAATATTAGTGGTACAACAAATACCGTCTACTATATACAATGAGCTGATTTTAGGAGTGATTCGTGTGGTTCGTTAAGACGGTGCAATTCTCGCTTGGAAAATTTGTCAATCATGATGACTTCGAAATTAATCCTCATCATTTTTATTTTAAGATGCTTTTAAAAGACAGAGTGTTTGCCACTAGCAAAGCATTTCGAACTGAAAGACGGCCAAAAGAACTTTTTGATTGAAAAGAGATCAATTTGCAATTATTTAATACTTGCAACGAGTTTATTTTCAAAAAGAGGACTGAAAATAAAACACTGTAAAGTACAAAAGAACTCCGTTTACAGGCCACGAGTAGCCCATTGGGACCATCAGACCGCCGTGTCATCTTCAGCTGAGAATGCAGATAGGAGGGGCGTGTGGTCAGCACACCGCTATCCCAGTCGTTATGATGGTTTTCTTTGACCGGAGCCGCTACTATTCGATCGAGTAGCTCCTCAATTGGCATCACGAGGCTGATTGCACCCCGAAAAATGGCAACAACGTGTGACGGCTCAGATGGTGACTCATCCAAGTGCTGGCACACCCGACAGGGCTTAACTTCGGTTATCTGACGGAAACTGGTATATCCACTACGGCAAGGCCGTTGCCAGTAATGTACAAGCTCTTCCATATTTTAAAATTTTAGAAATACATATGAATTATTGACGACTATAACAAATGTTGTGCACTATATGTGCAAGAACGACGACAGAGTATTAATGGGAAACCGAGAGAGAAATGCTTACATTAAAGGCACGGATGCAGTTTTCCCCATCTGCTGTTCAATCTGTATATCGAAGAAGCAACGAAGGAAATTGAAAGAAAGAGATGGAAGTGAGGATCAGAATTCAGGGTGAAAGTATAACAGTGGTGAGATTCCTCACTGACATTGAAACGATGAATTACAGTACCTATCAAATGGAACGAACATTCTGAGGTGGAATTTCCCCGAAACAGCAAATAAATTTTGGCGAGCACAGAATGAAATTCTACTATTAACATAAGAGATACGGTGCCCACATACAACGAAGTAGCAATTTTTGGTAGAGTAGTAGCGAGAGAGTCTTCATTTGTCTGAAGAAAGGCTAGATGACATCAGTAGACAAAATCATTGAAGAAGTAATGCGGCCTAGCATGAGAAAGAGGCAGGTGAAGTTGTTGAGAGAGACATACAATAATTAACATCAAGTCAGAATACGGGACTAAATACGAGCTCCGTGATGAATCAGCTGTTCGGTATAGTGGCAGAGGATGGTTAAAATAACAACCAGTTAAAGTCGATTGGAATCTACACAGACCAGAGAGGAAACATGCAGGTAGAAATGAAAAGCGAGCTAAATCATCTGAGGCAAGAGGTAAAAAGAAAGACCAACTGTAGGGAAGCAGCATACTCACGCCTTATAAAATTCACATCAGTCTTTCCATTGTGTGCCAGCCTAGTCCGCTGTAACTAGCTCTGACGTCATAAATATTGCACAATACTTTTAAATGAAGTAAATAACCTGAAACGTTTGTAGCATGTCAGGAGTAATATAAAATCAATATGTGTTGGATAGCAGTTCAATAACTTTAACCATTTTCGAAATTGGGGTGTTTTTCTGTAAAAATCATTGGCGCAACAGAACAGAGCTAAAAACTTAAAAAATTATATTTAGATTCCTTTTGCATAATAATTTAGTAGAAACAGTATTCTGGATCTCACAAATTAAAATTTTAGTTGAAATTCATGATTTTCTGGTTTTTGTCTTAGAAATTAAGGAAGCAAGATAGATTAAGTAGGCGAATAAATAAAGCTAGGATGTTTAAATTTAAGTAGATGGGAGATCCGCTATAATCACAAAAATGTGAGATGTTTCAACAGAATAACTATAAAACTATAGCTATAGCATATCTCCAAAGAGCAAGTTCAGAGCTCGTCTACTGCGTGTAGTGTAATTAAATTAATTCTCTCGCCCAAAATATTTGGCTCAGCCACGGCAGAGTTTTATTATGATTACTTACTTGTGTGCTGATTACACAATTAAATTGATAGCTTCATCGGCCATCAGCAAAGGAAGCAATGATTTATTCGATAACTTAAAGTGGTGCATTACTAGCTCAGCGGCTAGTCGGGAGAGCAGATTTCATCAGGCGTTCCCTAAGCCGTCCACACCGTGACTTTATATGTAAGAACGCTGCGCAAGAAGTGGAAGGCCCCAGTTCTTTCCAGACGCTGATTAGCGCACCACCTGTGTCGGGAGTCGCGTCGTGTTGGTATCGTTGATATAAACAGCGTTTGATGAATATTATCATCAAATTACGGCGAGCATTCACTTAAACATTTAATTTGAACAGTTATAGTTGCATCAGTGCATTAGACTCTGAACTGCTCTGGTAGTTGGATTGTGTGGATTCTTTTTGGTCTGTGACTTTCAGAATATAGTGAACATGTTAGAGAGAATGGTTTTTGATTATGAGTCCCAGACAATCTCCTGATTCCTCAGAGCTATAAGCTGTTGCTATAAATGTATTTCTCAGATGAAGTGGTCACTTGGAATTCTAATTACAGGCTTCACTTTCTGGTTGCCAATGTTGTAGCTAGAGCGCCTGTGTTGAGAACAGCAAACAACAGCATTAAATAAATAATAGGAACATTTAATAATCATTCCAACCCGCCGCCCCACATATGGTGCCAATCGGCCGGGAATGAAACTGAGTAAAAGTGAAAATGATTTTTAAATATTCGGGTTCGGGAGTGATAAAGTTACGTGTGCATGTGGACAACGCAGTTGGATTAACAATGCATCTGGATTGACAGAGCTGGCACTGAGTCTAGCGGGCGCTGTCGGCATCACGAGAAGCCAGTTTCGCCTCACCGCAGCTGTTCACCGGAGCCAGCAGTTGCGGGCCACGCAAACACACAGCAGCCATCGAAGTGCCGTCTGCAGTTCAACGCGCCACGTCCCATCAGTAATTCTGGTACGCCGCGCTGGCAACGCCATACATCGTGCACAAGGAACTAAGTTAAGTGAAAAGCTGTTAAAATTTTTACTAACCTGCACTAAAAGACTGTCGGCGATGGAACCGCCAGAAGAACCTGAGGTTAAACTTAAATCAGAACCTATGTCTGTTGAGGGAACTGTAAATCCAGACAACGGTTCAAGTGTAAATATGCATGAAAATAGTAAAGTGAAATATGAATTATTGTGTCCTGACAATAGTGTGAAGAGGGGCAATGATTCAATAACAGAGACCCCTGTAGTAAAGCAGAAATCAGAAATTGTTCATTTATTGCATGACAGTTTATTTGAGGAGTTAAAAACGAAACAGTCATCAGAGGTGGTAGAGTTTAAAAAGGATAAGTTAGATATGACTGATCACTCAGATGTTTCATTTCGTTTTGATGATTCTGGTGTTGGAGCTAGTTTTTCGTCACCTGAGTGTGATAAAAAGCCAGCTAGTGAGCAACCCAAAGATACTGGGGCTATTGATTTAAATGTTATATTATAAGCAATAGGTACCAGTAATGCTAAAATGACAGCTGAATTAATGTCAGAAATAACTGAGGTCAAAAGCAGTAATGCTGAATTAAAGTATGAGATTGTGGCCTGCCAAACTAATTTTAATAAACGATTGGAGGTAATGGACAATACCTTCAAGACTGGCTGCAATAAGTTGAAAGAGGATCTGGACAGTCTGAATTATAAAATTGATTATAAGCATGAGGATATTAAGAGAAAGGTTGCTCAACAATTTTCTGAAATGTATAAAACAGTAAAATCCGAAGTTTCTGAGGTTCGCAAAGACTTCCAAATGGAAGATGCGAAGCTGGAGCACAAGTTAACAGAAAAGATCGAGGCGGAATCTGAACTGTGCTAAGATAGGTTTAAAGATGTTGATATAAAAGTAAACATATGTCAAGCATAAGTAGGTGCAATCAAAACTGATACTACTAATATTGTGCAAAGAGTAGATAGTGTTGAAATGAGAGTAGAAAATATTAGTACTAACATTGCTAAAATTGAAAGTAGCTTCAGTAACTTCTGGTAATGGCAGTATACAACTAGTTGTAGCTGCAAACGCCGCATTTATCGGATGTCGGCAGTTCTTGCGGTTCTATCCAGATAAAAATATCCACCCGCTAGATTTCTGGAACGATTTTGAAGATGTGATTCCACCAACTTGGTCTGAACAAGAGAAAATCTCATTTATTAGAAGCCATTTAACAGGTGACGCCATGTGTTGGTCAGCTGATGTTATGTTGAAGTGTAAAACATTAGCGGAATTTAAAACAGCTTTTATTAATGAGTATTGGTCTATCAATAAGCAAAATGAGTGTTGAGAGAATTTTGGAGTAGAAAACGCTTCAATGCAGGCAAGGAATCTATTAAAGAGTTTGCTAGGTCATGGATTTCACGTTTGTCACATTTGGCGGAAGAAATGATTATACTAGGTCTTGAAGCCAAACTGCCATGGTATTGGCAAACTAGAATTATATCTGCCCCTAGAGACAATCTTGATCGTTTCATTGAGTATTTGGAACGTGCAGAGCGTGTTGCTGCCAATGAGGAGCAAGCACGTAATAACAGAAATGGTAATAACACTAGTAGTAATTTTAAGAACGAGCAGAATGGCAATGTAAACATCAGAACAGTAGGTGTTCGCCATCCTAAGGGAGGTAGGAATTGGAGAAATAATTATCAGAACCAACAATGGCATCCAAATGAGAGTAATTTTGTTCTGAAGAAAATTATGCAGGTAAACAACTGTGCGGAGAGCAATGCTGTCCCAGTTAACTATAATGTAAATAAAGGAAACAGTAGTAGGCCGAGGCAGGAGAACTAGTTCCCGTCTATGAGGACACTGGCGCTCACCAGGCGGTTACTTTTCCTAAGCCAGTAATTACATTAATTGGTAAGACAGATCAGAATACTCAGACTGAACATGTGGATGAGGGGTCGGTAGCCTCTAAGGATACAGCAGAAATATTAGATCACTCACAGTATTTAATAGATACCATGTTAAGGACGCTTTCTAAGGGGGAAGAGAAAGAGTAGGCGCAGCAGTGTAACGGTAGGGAAGAGCTACAAAATACTGATTTGTCAGGTGAAGAAGCAGAAGAAATTCATGCTTATATTTACGGTAAGTATGATGTGCTCTTATCTAAAGTGCCTGTGCAGGATGTTGATACTGAACTTATAGATTTAAGACAGGAGGTAAGTGAGAATGTAGAGGATAGCCTGTTGTGGGTCGATGATCCCAGTAGCTGTGACCAGTTGTCACTTGAGAAGGAACCCGACGATAATAGTGAAAGTGGTTTAGCTGTAACTAGTGTTATACCCGGTCTGGAGGCGCAGAATCACTCAGACTACAGTAATTTGGGTCATGTTCAGCAAACTAAATGTAATGAAGTCGTGCGGTGTTTCGATTTAAAATTAATAGACCGACTGGAAAAGGCAGCTGAAAATGTAATTCAGGAAACCCCTACACACTTTGACCTAAATGTAATGAAGACAGATGTCGATCACTTTAGTTGGAGACAAATCCAAAAGGAACTATTGGATGAGTTTGAGGAACCACCTGTACAACCTAGAATAAGCTACCCTATAATAATAGTTAATATGTTGGGTATCAATGTACGTTGTCCCTTAGACAGTGGAAGTGAGGTGAGTGCGATATCTCAGTCCTTCTTTGATGCATTACCTAGTAAAGACAAGCTTACCGTAATGAGGCTATCAGGACTAAGAATATTGGTGCTACTGGCAAGGTGTCAAAAACGGCAAAACAAGAAGCTTTGCTGTCCTTTAATATTAATGGTAATATAATTGATCAACCATGTTTAATTGTAAATAATCTCAGTATTGAGGTTTTAATTGGCGTAGATTTCTTGTCAAAATATCAGAGGGTTGTTGACTTTGAAAGAAGCCAGTTAAATATGGTCTTGCCGATAACCGAAGTAATTACAGTACCTTTTATTGATAAACATGTAGTAACTAATGATGAAACTTGGGAGCTGCCTATACGAGTTCTGAAAAATAGGAGATATTGGGACGAAGGTGTTAATCTTAGTAAAAGTAAGCTAAACACAGAAGAAGAAGAAGCAATTATTTTGGACAAAATAGAAGCTAAATTGCAGGAAATCTATAAAATTTCAGCTAATCGGAAGGAAGAACTGAGACAGGTTTTAAAAAAAGCTATTCGGTCTCAGGAACGCGATCGACCTAAAGAATTTCATAGGTAGTGAATGAATTCTGTAGGGAGGAGGTTGTTCTGTAACCTCTACACAGTGTGGCAGCTGTGCAGTCCCAGCTGTGTGAGATCTTCTTTCCTTTTCAGGTCTCACTCATTCTTCATCTTTCCAATCCACCAAAATTTCGGCTCTTACTCTCAAATACTAAAATCTTCCGGTATGACTATCAAGCAAGCATTAAGCTAATGAATTCTGTAGGGAGGAGGTTGTTCTGTAACCTCTACACAGTGTGGCAGCTGTGCAGTCCCAGCTGTGTGAGATCTTCTTTCCTTTTCAGGTCTCACTCATTCTTCATCTTTCCTATCTACCGAAGTTTCGACTCCTTCTTTGCAATACTAAAATTTTCTGTCATGGCTAACAAGCCATGAGGTCTGTAACCATTCTATCCACCGATTAGTGAAGAAAATACCTAAAGTGACAAACCTAACAGTGACATAAACAATGGAGAAGTATGACGTAATTAAGATACAAATGTATCCGAGTAACAAGTATGTATAGAATCCTTGTAATATTGTAAATACAAAGTGTTGTTATATTGGAAATGGTCCCACAATAATATTTAAAAAAGATATACAAGTTCGTTTATAAGCAGGATCTGAAGTGGCAATGAGACCTAGTGTATGCATTAAGGCTAACTAATAAATAGTAAGAGAGAGTGCTTAATGTTATGAAAAATAGACAGATAAGTTGTAAAATTGAACTCACCTTGTGTAGCAAGGAATGGCAGTGTAATAGAATTGAGTAGTGTTTGTGGTTGAGACGTGAAGGACACGTCCCTGAAGTATTTATAAGGTTGGAGCTGGCCATTATTTTGGTGTTGGGTGTGCGGTGACACACCTACATGTATTGAGGTTATGAGTTGGAGGCGTGAATGCGACCATAGGTACCCTTGAACCATGGACTTTGCCGTTGGTGGGGAGGCTTGCGTGCCTCAGCGATACAGATAGCCGTACCGTAGGTACAACCACAACGAAGGGGTATCTGTTGAGAGGCCAGACAAACGTGTGGTTCCTGAAGAGGGGCAGCAGCCTTTTCAGTAGTTGCAGGGGCAACAGTCTGGATGATTGACTGATCTGGCCTTGTAACAATAACCAAAACGGCCTTGCTGTGCTGGTACTGCGAACGGCTGAAAGCAAGGGGAAACTACGGCCGTAATTTTTCCCAAGGGCATGCAGCTTTACTGTATGATTAAACGATGATGGCGTCTTCTTGGGTAAAATATTCCGGAGTTAAAATAGTCCCCCATTCGGATCTCCGGGCGGGGACTACTCAAGAGGATGTCGTTATCAGGAGAAAGAAAACTGGCGTTCTACGGATCGGAGCGTGGAATGTCAGATCCCTTAATCGGGCAGGTAGGTTAGAAAATTTAAAAAGGGAAATGGATAGGTTAAAGTTAGATATAGTGGGAATTAGTGAAGTTCGGTGGCAGGAGGAACAAGACTTCTGGTCAGGTGACTACAGGGTTATAAACACAAAGTCAAATAGGGGTAATGCAGGAGTAGGTTTAATAATGAATAGGAAAATAGGAATGCGGGTGAGCTACTACAAACAGCATAGTGAACGCATTATTGTGGCCAAGATAGATACAAAGCCCACACCTACTACAGTAGTACAAGTTTATATGCCAACTAGCTCTGCAGATGACGAAGAAATTGAAGAAATGTATGATGAAATAAAAGACATTATTCAGGTTGTGAAGGGAGACGAAAATTTAATAGCCATGGGTGACTGGAATTCGAGTGTAGGAAAAGGGAGAGAAGGAAACGTAGTAGGGGAATATGGATTGGGGCTAAGAAATGAAAGAGGAAGCCGCCTGGTAGAATTTTGCACAGAGCACAACTTAATCATAGCTAACACTTGGTTTAAGAATCATGATAGAAGGTTGTATACATGGAAGAACCCTGGAGATACTAAAAGGTATCAGATTATATAATGGTAAGACAGAGATTTAGGAACCAGGTTTTAAATTGTAAGACATTTCCAGGGGCAGATGTGGACTCTGGCCACAATCTATTGGTTATGACCTGTAGATTAAAACTGAAGAAACTGCAAAACGGTGGGAATTTAAGGAGATGGGACCTGGATAAACTGAAAGAACCAGTGGTTGTACAGAGTTTCAGGGAGAGCATAAGGGAACAACTGACAGGAATGGGGGAAAGAAATACAGTAGAAGAAGAATGGGTAGCTTTGAGGGATGAAGTAGTGAAGGCAGCAGAGGATCAAGTAGGTAAAAAGACGAGGGCTAGTAGAAATTCTTGGGTAACAGAAGAAATATTGAATTTAATTGATGAAAGGAGAAAATATAAAAATGCAGTAAATGAAGCAGGCAAAAAGGAATACAAACGTCTCAAAAATGAGATCGACAGGAAGTGCAGAATGGCTAAGCAGGGATGGCTAGAGGACAAATGTAAGGATGTAGAGGCTTATCTCACTAGGGGTAAGATAGATACTGCCTACAGGAAAATTAAAGAGACCTTTGGAGATAAGAGAACCACTTGTATGAACATCAAGAGCTCAGACGGAAACCCAGTTCTAAGCAAAGAAGGGAAAGCAGAAAGGTGGAAGGAGTATATAGAGGGTCTATACAAGGGCGATGTACTTGAGGACAATATTATGGAAGTGGAAGAGGATGTAGATGAAGATGAAATCGGAGATACGATACTGCGTGAAGAGTTTGACAGAGCACTGAAAGACCTGAGTCGAAACAAGGCCCCCGGAGTAGACAACGTTCCAGTAGAACTACTGACGGCCTTGGGAGAGCCAGTCCTGAAAAAACTCTACCATCTGGTGAGCAAGATGTATGAAACAGGTGAAATACCCTCAGACTTCAAGAAGAATATAATCATTCCAATCCCAAAGAAAGCAGGTGTTGACAGATGTGAAAATTACCGAACAATCAGTTTAATAAGCCACAGCTGCAAAATACTAACACGAATTATTTACAGATGAATGGAAAAACTAGTAGAAGCCGACCTCGGGGAAGATCAGTTTGGATTCCATAGAAATACTGGAACACGTGAGGCAATACTGACCTTACGACTTATCTTAGAAGAAAGATTAAGGAAAGGCAAACCTACGTTTCTAGCATTTGTAGACTTAGATAAAGCTTTTGACAATGTTGACTGGAATACTCTCTTTCAAATTCTAAAGGTGGCAGGGGTAAAATACAGGGAGCGAAATGCTATTTACAATTTGTACAGAAACCAGATGGCAGTTATAAGAGTCGAGGGGCATGAGAGGGAAGCAGCGGTTGGGAAGGGAGTGAGACAGGGTTGTAGCCTCTCCCCAATGTTATTCAATCTGTATATTGAGCAAGCAGTAAAGGAAACAAAAGAAAAAATTGATGTAGGTATTAAAATCCATGGAGAAGAAATAAAAACTTTGAGGTTCGCCGATGACATTGTAATTCTGTCTGTGACAGCAAAGGACTTGGAAGAGCAGTTGAACGGAATGGATAGTGTCTTGAAGGGAGGATATAAGATGAACATCAACAAAAGCAAAACGAGGATAATGGAATGTAGTCGAATTAAGTCGGGTGATGCTGAGGGTATTAGATTAGGAAATGAGACACTTAAAGTAGTAAAGGAGTTTTGCTATTTGGGGAGCAAAATAACTGATGATGGTCGAAGTAGAGAGGATATAAAATGTAGACTGGCAATGGCAAGGAAAGCGTTTCTGAAGAAGAGAAATTTGTTAATATCAAGTATAGATTTAAGTGTCAGGAAGTCATTTCTGAAAGTATTTGTATGGAGTGTAGCCATGTATGGAAGTGAAACATGGACGGTAAATAGTTTGGACAAGAAGAGAATAGAGGCTTTTGAAATGTGGTGCTACAGAAGAATGCTGAAGATTAGATGGGTAGATCACATAACTAATGAGAAAGTATTGAATAGGATTGGGGAGAAGAGAAGTTTGTGGCACAACTTGACCAGAAGAAGGGATCGGTTGGTAGGACATGTTCTGAGGCATCAAGGGATCACCGATTTAGTATTGGAAGGCAGCGTGGAGGGTAAAAATCGTAGGGGGATACCAAGAGATGAATACACTAAGCAAATTCAGAAGGATGTAGGTTGCAGTAGGTACTGGGAGATGAAGAAGCTTGCACAGGATAGAGTAGCATGGAGAGCTGCATCAAACCAGTCTCAGGACTGAAGACGACAACAACAACAACAGATGAGACAGAGCAGCTCATGGTGTCCTATAGGTTTAAGGAATTTAGCATTACGCTCGTCCATAATTACTTAATGCACTTTAGTGGTAGGTCGAGGGAGATTACCTGTGGTTTCAGCGTCCGATCGAGTGGAAATGGATTGCCACGTGAGTAAACTGGTCAGCTGCAATACACTATAGATCTGAAATAAATGTGCTATCCTATGCTTTAAATTTTAATGGAGTGAATATTACTTAAGTTCATACACTAGCAAAGCAAGTAAGTATATGATTGCAGATGTGGAACTGACACAGCAGCAGAAGACCAATAAGTGGATTTAGTAGTCAACTAAACGTAGTGTGTTTTGAACACTCAGAACTGTGCTATTACCACAAGTTACTCACATGTACAAAGAAGCTGAGAAGACAACTACTAATCAAATATACTCATACAATCTCTAAGAATAAAGTAATCGAAGATGAGTCAGCTAAGTAAATAAGTGTTCTGGACCAGAAATAAAATATTGAGATTAAATAGGATTCATGATTGTATGCCTTGAGCATACATTTTCTCTAGTACGTGACTAACGTCGTTTTGAGCCATTTGTTTACCGATTTTATGACAGTTAAGTAACCGCGAGAGTAAAATTGAAAAAGTTCTGTTAACTTTGTTCCAGCAACATATTGAAAGATAAAATGTATATATAACCCAATTTCATTGTGACCCATCTTTAGATATTAAGTGAACAGAGTCTGAGGCACCCTTTTTGTTTGTTCTACAGGACGAACCAGATAATGGCAGCCTGGTAGCTGTGTGAAAGCGAGGAGTGACTTGGACACAACTCACAGTGACCCCTCCCTTTTCCCCATGTAGTTTAGAGTGAACGTGAAGGACGCACACCATAGCAACTTCCCCTTCTCTACCCTTGTGAATGGAAGTGTAGAATGCCAGCCAAAGCGGCTACAACCGCATGTGTAAAAATGAAATTGTCATGATTTGTGAAATTTTCTTTCAGGTTTAGAAAAGACTGCTAAGATACAATTATCTGTTTATGTATTATGAATAACTGTGTTATTTACTTTGAATTTGTGTATGTAAAAATATTTCCAGACAATTTAACGGATTTAAGATTTTCATAATTTTACATATTTTTATGTGTTTGTCTGTCTAGGGCTATACGTATGCCAAAGTGTTTCATTGATTTTTGCTTAAATTTTGAGTGATAATGTTGCTTAAGAGGCAGTGAACATCCCAGCAATTTAAATAATTGAAGTAGGTAATAAGTTTTCTTTTAATATTTCTATATGTTTACATTTCAATTTTAATTTTCATAGGGAGTTAAGCTGTACTCTTGCTTACCTTTTTGTAATTAATTTTTTCATTTACATTCAAAACAATTAAATAGATGGTGATGTAGGGAAGCAGCATACTCACGCCTTATAAAATTCACATCAGTCTTTCCATTGTGTGCCAGCCTAGTCCGCTGTAACTAGCTCTGACGTCATAAATATTGCACAATGCTTTTAAATGAAGTAAATAACTTGAAACGTTTCTAGCATGTCAGGAGTAATACAAAATCAATATGTGTTGGATATCAGTTCAATAACTTTAACCATTTTCGAAATTTGGATGTTTTTCTGTAAAAATCATTGGCGCAACAGAAAAGAGCTAGAAACTTAAAAAATTATATTTAGATTCCTTTTGCATAATAATTTAGTAGAAACAGTATTCTGGATCTCACAAGTTAAAATTTTAGTTGAAATTCATGATTTTCTGGTTGTTGTCTTAGAAATTAAGGAAGCAAGATAGATTAAGTAGGCGAATAAATAAAGCTCGGATGTTTAAATTTAAGTCGAATGGAGATCCGCTATAGTCATAAAAATGTGAGATGTTTCAACAGAATAACTATAAAACTATAGCTATAGCGTATCTCCAAAGAGCAAGTTCAGAGTTCGTCTACTGTATGTAGTGCAAATAAATTAATTCTCTCGCCCAAAATATTTGGCTTAGCCACGGCAGAGTTTTATTATGATTACTTACTTGTGTGCTGATTACACAATTAAATTAAAACTTCATCAGCCATCAGCAAAGGAAGCAATTATTTATTCGATAACTTAGAGTGGTGCATGACTAGCCCAGCGGTTAGTCGGGAGAGCAGATTTGATCAGGCGTTCCCTAAGCCGTCCGCACCGTGACTTTATATGTAAGAACGCTGTGCGAGAAGAGGAAGACCCCAGTTCTCTCCAGATGCTGATTAGCGCACTACCTGTGCTGGGAGACGCGTCGCGTCGCGTCCGTATCGTTGATATAAACAGCCTTGGATGCAGTAATAAGTTACTCGGGATACGTGTAACCATGAAATCGTTTCCGAGTGAAGTGTTAATTTTGGGAAGACGTTAATGATCTATCTTTAGTTAGCGTATGCCGTATTTTCACGTGCCGCCGCAGGGCAGAGATTCTACCATTATTAGCGTGGCGTTTGATGAACATTATCATCAGATTATGACGAGCATTCACTTAACCATTTAATTTGAACAGTTGTAGTTGCATCAGTGCATTAGACTCTGAAATGCTCTGGTAGTTGGATTGTGTGGATTCTTTTTGGTCTGTGACTTTCAGAATATAGTGAACATTTTAGAGAGAATGGTTTTTGATTATGAATCCCAGACAATCTCCTGAATCATCAGAGCTATAAGCTGTAGCTATAAATGTATTTCTCAGATGAAGTGGGCACTAGGAATTCTAATTACAGGCTTCACGTTTTGCTAATCACTTTCTGGTTGCCAATATTGTAGTTAGAGAGCCAGTGTTGAGAACGGCAAACAACAGCATTAAATAAATAATAGAAACATTTAACAATTATTCCACCTCGCCGCCCCACACAACGGTGTAAAACAAGAAAGTGAAAAAATTCTGTAGAGAAGAAAATATCAAGAGTTTATAAAAAGAGTCAGAAGAATTCAAGGTTTTTGGGAGTAATACGAAAAAGATTAGCATAACAGAAGAGCATGCCAAAGTTCAAGTAGGTATCTTACAAGAATCTACAACAGAGGCAGAAGAAGAAGGAAATAATTATAGAGAAACCACCAACGAAATAGGAGCTATAAGTACGACCATGAAGACTGTGAGAAATGTTTTAAGGAATTACCCGCGGCAAGCCAATAAAAGTAATCTATGTAGCGGTAAAGGTCCCACTGCAGTGAGAAACGACGTCTCACATAACAGTGTGGCACGAGCGCAAAAACATGCAGTACAGAAATCAAAGTAACGGCTCTTGGAGAGAAGGAACCGTAAATTTTATCATTTTGGAAGCCAGAAAATTATTTCCAAAAGCAGTAAGGACAGGAGAGCGACGAACTGAAGACAGTGAGCTGTTGTAGCAAATGAAGCCAGCACAATTGGGCTACTTATGTCAGACAGGGCGAAAGTGTACGAGCTGAATTTTCCGATGAAGAGTAGGATGACGATGCCTTAGAAAAGAGTGGAAAAAGAGAAGATAGTAATGTGGCTGCTGTCGGATGATACGAGAGCGGTATGTTGATATGGAAGACATGGAGTCCCTGGCTTTTGCAAACGGAACAAAGGAAGATAACGAATTTAGTAAGGAAGTGGAGAAATCAAAATAGGATAAGATTCTATTTGGTATGAAAATGGTTCCGAAAGGGAAAGAAAGAGATGAAAATAAATGGAAGAAAATAAGAAGATAAGGGACAGTAGAATTGATTGGGGCCTAGTAAAATAGAGGATGAAGAACGGATGATATCAAGAGCTGTAGCAACAGTAAAATCAATTATAAATTGAGAGAATTAGAAAATATTATACAACGTTCTCTCCATCGAGACAAAGAAACAAAGTCAGTACCGAGGAAAAGAAGAAGCGGCTAGATAAATCTGGTGTGGTCATCAAGTGGGAGGTAATGGCTAATTGTACAGATTAGGAGATAAAGAAACGTTTATTAAGAAATGATTAGGCTGCTGGAGAAATTAATGCCAAATATCAACCTTTAATGGAGATGTACATCCGCTAACGTCGGCAACTAATGTGGACAGATTGTGAGACAGTGGAGGGGCATGACTCTCTGGCCATGAGCAGAATTGTGCGTGTGCACCCAAAAGAAAACAAATGAAAACACGGAGAATAAATATCAATAAAAATCTAATGTCAAGCGGGAAAGCTGGCCATTCAAAAACAAGAAAGTGCTGGTGGACAAGCAAGAGAACAAATGATAACAAGTATATTAAAGATCGGCAGAAATGAACTGATAGATGATAAATCGACCAGCCACCACATATCAAAGCTTTATCGGTTGATGTGAAAGTAAGTGTTCAGAAAAACTAAATCTGTTATTGTAAATAACAAATTATGTTCCTCTTAGCTTCGTACCGCATGTCTTACGACTGTTTTTTACATTTCTACTTTGTTTCATCTCGAAAAACGATAAGGACAGATGTTACAATTTCTTTTGTTTTTCTTTCTTGTTTTGTGTTTTATCAGAAATACGTAAATTTGTATATATGTAAGTTTCTGATATGAATATGTTATATCAGAGACAGACAGCTGAAGTATAAATCGGGCGTTACAGTCGACAGAGACTTAAAATCGGCGATTGGAAGTAAACTTTATCTACTAGGTCCACCTAGGTATTCCTTCATATACTGCACCGATTCCTTCTCTACATTTTTGAAAATCTGTTTCAACGCAAGCAAATTTATTGCCAAAGAGAACCAATAATCATTTCGGCGTATATTCGCATAAAATTAAGAAAAACGCGATGACATCTTAGCACATTATACTTTTAGTCGCAATCTACATGCACTGTCAGGTAGTAGAGACTTATTTGCATATATCTGTATGCTTAGATCATTTGGAGCAAAAGTGAACGAATTAGTGACATATGTACATAGCAACAATCAACATGAAGTTTAATGAGGTGATTCTCTTTTGTAACAAAAAACATTTAGCAGTGAATTTACAGACGATTGTAGCAGCACAGTTGAAAAATTTGTTTGGTTATGGTATTGCACAGGTATTATAAGAGTAACAATCTTTTATGATAAGCTGTAGCTAGCACTACGAAGCAGAAAAAGGTATTTAACTGGCATGAACACATTACACAAACATATAAAGGGTGAGTCACTAACTATTTCCACCTAGAATGATTCCGAAAGTATGGTAGTAGCTGAACAGTTTGTAGGACAAATGTTGCATGGGACGACGAAGCCCATAATATGACATTAGTTTTTTGTTGCTAGGTCAACTTTGTTTTTTTTAAATTGGATTCTATAGTTTGGTAGTTATTTTCTGATAGCGGCTATAGAGACGAATCTATTGATGTGTAACAGTAAGGTCTTTGAAGATCAACGAAGGTCAAAAAGGTGGCATGAACGTTTACAGAAGGTGTTCGAAGTGATGACCATTGGTATCAATGCAAGGCTGCAATCTTCTTATCATACATTGAGTGGTATTCCTTATTACTTCTGCACTTGTCGTAGCACATTCTCTGAGAATTCTCTCTCGTATATCGCACAAATAGTAAATATTTGCCGAATACGGCATATCCATCTAACGTGCCATTGACATGTTAACGCCATTCGACGGTTTCGCAATACAACAGTAATAGGAACGGTAAGACGTATCGTCAAATCAAGCGAATGTGAATGATGTATTCCTTCGAAGAACAAGTCGATATGCTTCTCATTTACGAAGAATGCCAACGAAATTCAGTGAGAGCTAGAGACTTATACGCTGAAAGACATCCTCAACGTACTCACCCTACACGTCGTACATTTAAACATGTGCATGAGAAATTGAGAACAACCGGATCTTTAACGCATCGGAAACATACCCGTCAGAGGAAAGTTACTAACGACAAGATGGAAATTGGTACTCTTGCCACTGTGGTTCGAGATCCTTGTGTTAGTTCGCGTCAAATCGCAAGCAAATCTGGCATGAGCCAGAGTAGTTTTGTTCGTGTCCTGCATCGTCATATATATCGTCCTTACCACATCGGTCTCCACCAAGAATTAAATGATACGGATTGTATTCGCATCAAAAAAAGTTTTGCATCACCCAGTTCTCAGAATTCCTGAAGATAGACGTTGACTGTGAATATTGTATGACAGATACAGTCCCTTTGACTGTTCAGAGATGTCACTAAACCTGCCCAGAGATGTAAACAACCATGCATGAGCAGCGAATATTAGACGGAGGGGGTCCGACAGCCGATCAGTTCCAGTCATTCCATTAGGAAGGAGGTACATCGCTCTTGTTATATGTGGTTCAACCATGCCTAGACAGTCAATACCGCGGTTCGATCGCGTCCGCATTGTTATTTTTTGCCAGGAAGGTCTCTCAACAAGGGAAGTGTCCAGGCGTCTCGGAGTGAACCAAAGCGATGTTGTTCAGACATGGAGGAGCTACAGAGAGATAGGAACTCACGATTACACTCCGCGCTCAGGCCGCCCAAGGGCTACTGCTGCAGTGGATGACCGCTACCTACGGATTATGGCTTGGAAGAACCCAGACAGCAACGCCACCATGTTGAGTAATGCTTTTCGTGCAGCCACAGGAAGTCGTTTTACGACTCAAACTGTGCGCAATAGGCTGCATGATGCGCAACTTCACTCCCAACGTCCATGGCGAGGTCCATCTTTGCAACCAAGACACCATGCAGCACGGTACAGATGGGCCCACCAACATGCCGAGTGGACTGCTGAGACCCCGATGAGTGTCGCATACGGCTTCAAATAGACAATCGTCGGAGACGTGTTTGGAGGCAACTCGGTGAGGCTGAACGGCTTAGATACACTGTCCAGCGAGTGCAGCATGGTGGAGGTTCCGTGCTATTTTAAGGTGGCATTAAGTGGGGCCGACGTACGCCGCTGGTGGTCACGGAAAGTGCCGTAACGATTGTACGATACGTGAATGCTATCCTCCTACCCTCCTACCCTCCAACCCTATCGGCATCATTTTGGCGAGGCATTCGTCTTCACGTACGACAATTCGTGCCCCCATCGCGCACATCTTGTGAATGACTTCCGTCAGGATGACGACATCGCTCGACTATAGTGGCCAGCATGTTGTCCAGACATGAACACTTTCGAACATGCCTGGGATAGATTGAAAAGGGCTGTTTATGGACGACGTGACCCATCAACCACTCTGAGGGATCTACGCCGAACCGCCGGTGAGGAGTGGGACAATATGGGCCAACAGTGTCTTTATGAACTAGTAGATAGTATGCCACGACGAATACAGGCATACATCAGTGCAAGAGGACGTGCTGCTGGGTATTAGAGGTACCAGTGTGTGCAGCAATCTGGACCACCACCTCTGAAGGTCTCGTTGTTTGGTGGAACAACATGCACTGTGTGGTTTTCATGAGCAATAAAAAGGAGGGAAATGATGTTTAAGCTGACCTCTATCCCAGTTTTTTCTACAGGTTCCGGAACTCTCGGAACCGAGGTGATTCAAAACTTTTTTTGATGTGTGTATAAGTCGTATTGAATTCTGCCGATGGACTCAACTTCAGATTGAGAGGGGTGAGACATTTATTAATTTGATTATATTTACTGGCGAGGCTACATTCACGAACCATCGAAATGTTAATTTGCATAAAATGTTTTATTGGGCAACTGAAAATCCATGTTGGCTGCGCCAAGTTGCACACCAGAAATCGTGGCCGGTGAATGTACGGTGTGGGATTCTGGAGGACAGAATTATAGGTCCCTATTTCATCTAAGAATATCTTGATGGTAGGACGTACACCACATTTCTACAAGAAAAATTAGGTCTGTTATTGGAAGAAATACCTTTAGGAACAGGGAACAGAATGTGATGTCAACACGATGGGTGTCCGGCACACTTTTCGATGATGCCTAGAAATACGTTGCAGAGACAATTCCCAGTTGGACGCGTAGGTGGTGTGTCTTGACCTGCTCGTTCGCCAAACTTAACATCTCTGGCTTTTTTCGTGTGGGTATTCGTAAAAGACATTGTTTATAAAGACGTTCCAACTACTCCTGAAAATATGCGAGAGAGAAATGTCAGAGCATGTGCTTCGATAAGTGCCGATGTCATAAGGATTACCACTCTGTCCATGATAAGAAGATTGCAGCCCTGCATTGATACCAATGGTCATCACTTCGAACACCTTCTGTAAATGGACGTTCATGCCACCTTTGTGGCCATCGTTGACCTTCGAAGACTTTACTGTTACACATCATTGGATTCGTCTCGATAGACGCTATTTGAATATAAGTAGCAAACTACAGTATCCCAGTAGAAAAAAAATTTGACTTTCATATCTCTGACACGACACCACTTAGCAACAGAAAACCAAAGTCATATTATGGCCTCCGTTGCCGCATGCAACTTTTGTCCCAAAAGCTTTTCATCTCCCATAATACTTTCGGAGCTATTCTTGGTGTCAACAGTATACATACACACACAGCACTTACACACGCACAATATATTAATTTTTGTATGGGGAAGTCAACAACATTGTCCCAGGAATAAATAAAAATAGTTCGTGACCTTTTCGTTGGATATAGGGCAATTGCTGGAACTGGAACTCCCCTCCCAACCGTTCCCAATTAGGATTCCCTCTGCCCGCTATTTGGCTGAAAAGAAGGAAGTCCTCCAAGTGTCTGCCTTGTTCTCGCTAGTTGGGATTTTGCGAATGCTAGAGCGTGAAAGTAGTTAAAAATCTATGCCGTCACAAACGATATGCAGCCGGCGCAGTTTGCAAAGCCGCCTGAGCAGAGTAGGAGATGCTCCAGCGCGACTCCGTGAGGGCGCTGTCAGTGACAGCACCGCGGCACCACCTCTGAAGCCAGTTGGCGTGCGAGGCCAGTTGGACACATCGGGCGGAACTGGGAGTGCGACAGTCACATGAGAGGGAACCCACATATGAGAGGGGACCCTGGAGTACCATGGAGCAGCCAGACACGAGTGATTGAACCAGACACCTGGGAAGCCATGGTATGCTCGACAACCGGTAAGATGAGTGTGCTGTCCAAATAGTGAAAGTACAGCACGCCTGGTACCGTTTGCCCTAGAGCAAAGTGTTCCTGGCAGTTCCTGGAACGCACAGATTGGGACAGCATATCGAGCTGTGTGAATGTGTTGTCATGCAGAGTTTCCCTGATTTCTGGCGCGAGTCGTTGCTAACTCTCCCACTTATGCCGCTGGTGTCGTACTTATAGGAACGAGCACAGAGCATTGCCTTGTGCGTACATAGAGGTTCTCACTCTGTGCAAGAGTGATTATTAATTATTCATGTTATGTATTTTTGTAATGGACTACTCTTGATTCTCAGTACTGGTGTTGTAATCATATCGGCCAGCTGAGCACCAATACTGAACAACTGTGTTATGTCACTGTACCTTTTTCCAGGTGATGTAAGTACGTCTAAGTAAAGCGCGCCCTTGGCAGAGTTTAGTGATTTCGGTCTAGCGTTCTTCTAATTACCCCAAAAATGGTTCAAATTGCTCTGAGCACTATGGGACTTAACATCTGAGGTCATCAGTCCCCTAGAACCTATAACTACTTACACCTAAGTAACCTAAGGACATCACACACATCATGCCCGAGGCAGGATTCGAACCTGCGAGCGTAGCGGTCGCACGGTTCCAGACTGAAGCGCCTAGAACCGCTTGGCTACACCGGACGGGTTATAATTATCCTCATGGTGCTTTTTGTAATGAGTGAGTAATGATCCGTGCACGCTTTTGTTAATCTCGTTGCCCACAAAGTCTGGTTTGAGTACAAAGTTGAAACGTTCTCTCATCCTGTTGTAATTCTTAATTCTAACGAATCTCCTTACATTTTGTTCTACGTCTGATGTCTTGTCACTGTGTTATTTGGCAGAGATAGTGGACACTGTTACTCGGAGCATACTTACATACATATGTATTCACTGTCATAGTAAAATTGTATTTGTTGCTCTGTCCCATTTGCAGTCAGTTCTTTTTTGAATCTAATATGTGTGAGTTCTGAAATTTTTCTCGTTCTGTGGGTTGCTCCAGCGTAACTTTATTGTGAAAATTGTTTTTAATATCAATTACCTGTTTTTGTTTTTTAATTAATTCTAATGAATATATGTTGCTTTTCCACCTGAGCCGTGGTGCCATTAAGTTAGTAGACTGTTGTGTCTGGCGCCAATAGCTCAAGCACCGTATCGACTAACCCTGTTTGGCCCCGTTGCCAAGACCTATGAAGAAGAGTTGGTGTCTGTGGGTTGTGTCCTCAGAAGCTCTTTGGTTGCCGATATATATACGGGTTCGCTGGCCCAAGAGAGAGAGGCACCAACTTTGGGGATTGGCGGTAGCGTCGCGACAAGAGGCGGTCACGAGGTCCGAGCGGCCGAAGCCACGTGCTACGCAAGGAGGTCCTGCGCAGAGGAAGGATACCGGAGTACTTCACCGAGGTCAGCGTCGACCACAAGCAGCAGATCGACATCCCGTCGGTTGGTTGGCAACGTTTGTGTCAGATGACCGCTCGTGGCCTGGCTGCCCCTTGTACCTGGTTGTCATCGACACCACTCAACAACCGCCGCGACGCACCGTGGCTCCATGGAGCTGCTTGTTGATAAAGGGGAGTAACATTCTGTAATCCTCATGGTGGTTGGTGTCATTGTCTACCCGACCTCCTAATTATTTTCTGATTTGTACCCGACCCTCAGAGTTTTAGTCGGTCGGCTCTTTGGTCGTAAATATAAACCGTAGTATTGTACTAGACTAGACACTAGTTAACGTTTGAAAATTTGTTCTGATATTGTATAGCCCTTCCTTTCTAATTCATACCCGTTCGTTAATTTTTTAATGAATCAGCTCCTGGTCGGAAATACAGTCGGAAAGATTGTACCAAGGCACAGGCTGCCGTTAAACAAGCAGGGTTCTTTTGGTTAGACTTAAATGTTAACCGGTTCCATTCCTTGATTTAATTGTATTTGAGATAATCTGAACTACCTATTGTACTAAGCTGTGCGTTCTTGTCTTTGAAAGACCGGGTCATTTTGGTGCATCACTGGATCTTGTGGTTCCACCGAGTTATTTCTCTAGTAATAAGTGCTCATACGTAATGTTTTAAAACATTCCTTCAGGTCGGTCTTCATAAGTGGAAAGCAATTTAACTTTTGACTTATTAACAGCCAACTGTCACCAGGGCTTTAGTCAGAATAAGATTGTCAAAAGAGACGGGTTGGAATCCAGTCGCACCGTGTTGCTGATTGAAATGAAAAGTTTTCTCACTTTGAAGCGAACCTTATCATTGTCATAATTTTTCCCTAATTTGTTTAATCTTTAAGCATAGCTGCGCATCTTTATCCCGAACGTTTCGACATACAGTTTCCAAATAAAAAAAATTACGTCATTTGTTTGATTAATTGAAACACTCTTACTATCGGTATTACTTATATGTTGTCATGTGTTGCAGGAGGGCAGTTAATAAGAGAAATTGTGTCCCGCGCGGTAGGCCGGCCGCGGTGGTCTAGCGGTTCTAGGCGCTCAGTCCGGAACCGCGCGACTGCTACGGTCGCAGGTTCGAATCCTGCCTCGGGCATGGATGTGTGTGATGTCCTTAGGTTAGTTAGGTTTAAGTAGTTCTAAGTTCTAGGGGACTGATGACCACAGATGTTTAAGTCCCATAGTGCTCAGAGCCATTTGAACCATTTGAACCCGCGCGGTAGTAAACACCTCTGTTTCACCCAATAACAAACGGGCTGCAGGTCCGGGCCCTTGTAATTATTCTCATGTTGCCCTTGTTTCTAATTCTCTTGTAACAGCTTATTCATTTCACAAGTTCGTTAATTTGTAAAGAAAACTAATTTATGAATCTATATTGTTAAATGAACAGTTTGCGTGAAAAGAAAGTTACATTAGTGGGTCCTCCCTTCCACGTTTTCCTTAATACCAGTAAACACCACGTCTCACTTGTGGTTGATTTTAATGAATTGCTCTTTTTAGTTCTTTTTTAAAAAGATTTTATGTAAAACAAAACTTTTGCCAAGATTTTAAATAAAAGTTTTAAAAATATTGCCACTGACAACTGAATCCAGCCCTACCACTTCCTGTTACGTGCTTTATTGGAGTGAGCTATGGTACATTATTAATTGTACTGTCAGAAACTGGCACCTTCCACACCACCTGTTTAGTCCAGTGTCTTCTTGGACAAGAAGTTGATAAGAGAGGATACGCCAGAACACAGTATTGAGCCACTTTTAACGGAGTCTCCATTAAGTAGAAAAGTACCAGTGAAATAAGAAGTATTTATGATCCGTGCGGGGCTTCAATATGATATCAAAAGAGCAATGTAATCTCTTTGCCAGTGTAGCTAAGCAATCGCCTCATTCATGTCCCCCGTGAGGGCACGCGGCTCTCTGACACGCCGATCTAACGGCTACACGTGCGAGCTCACTCTCGTTTAACACGGTTGCCTGCGGTATGGACATCAAGATGATGTATTAGATGACGATCAGATTGTTTTTAGGAAATGTAAAGGCATCAGAGAGCAGTTCTGGCTTTTCAGTTTATAATGGAAACAAGAGTGAAGAGAAATCGTGGTAAGGTCATAGCATTTATTGACATAGAAAAAACGTTCGACAATATAAAGTGGTGGAAGATGTTCGAGATTCTGAGAAAAAGAGGAGTTAGCTACAGGGAAGGACTGGTGATGTACAGTACGTACGGGAGACCGAGAAGGAACAATAAGATTGGAATACTAACAGTGAACTACTTAGATTAAAATGGGTGTGAGACCGGGATGTAGTTTTTTGCCCCTACTGCCCAATCTACACAACGAAGAAGCCGCGGCGGAAATAAAAGTAAAGTTCAAGAGTAGGATTAAAATTCAGGGTGAAAGCATGAGACTGATAAGATTCAATGATGACGTTGCTATCCTGAGTGAAAGTGAAGAACAATTACAGGACGTGTTGAATGGTACGATCAGTTTAATTAATATGAGAGCAAACGTGGAAGTAAAGAGAAATTACAGATACCAGAAAAGTGAGAAACGTATCATCACAACTTGTTAACACGAGGTACACGAAGTTCAGGAATTCTGCTATCGATGCAGCAAAATAATCCATGATGGACGGAGCAAGGCGGACATAAAAAGCAGACAAGCACGGGCAAACAGGGCATTCCTGGCCAAGAGAAGTCTACTGGTATCTAAAGTAGACCTTAATTCGAGTAATAAATTTCTGAGAATGTACATTAGGAGCGCAGCATTGCGCGTTAGAGGAGCATGGGCAATGAGAAAATTAGAACAAATGAGAATCGAAACGTTTGTCATGTTGAAAATTCGGTAGACTTATAAAGGAGATTCTCTGAAGAATCGGCGAAGAAAGGAAACTGTGGAGAAAGACTGGTAGGAAGCCAGGACAGGATGACAATGCATGTGTTAAGGCCTTATGAATTACCCTCTACTGTTCTAGAGGAAACTCTACAGGATAAAAACTGTAGGGGACATTGAGATTATAACGTATCCAGTAAATAATTCTGGACGTAGAGGACATGTGCTAGGCTGAAGTGGCTAGCACGGTAGAGGAATTTGTGGCTGATCGCATCAAACCAGTCGGGAAACCGATGATCCAAAAGGAAAAAAAATCTGTATTACACCAATTATGCCCCCCAGTATCTCGTCAGTCGATTTTGATGGAAGACTGGCCTGGAACTCGATCTGCCATTGGTTGTCACTGAATTCCCAGAGAAATTGGTATTAATGAGCCGCGGCTACCGGTGCTGGTTGGACATTGTTTGGTAAGCACACAGTTTGTTGACTTCAAGAATTATTCGGAACTGTCCTCTCTGCCGCACGGTTCTTTATGTTATGTTTTCCCATTGAGCTAAACTCGATTCTAATCAAGGACTTTCCATATTCCAGTTTTTGGATTATATACATTTGGAAAGGTTTCTGATGATTTATGCCACAGTAATCCGCATGTAACGGGTTTGAGCCTGATTTGTAATTTATGAATATTACTTGTGCTCGCCTTGCATAATTCGTTTTTGAGCTCAGGTTTAATTTACCGATTGCTGTTTTAGTTGAGAGCTAGTGAGCATTAGTGTTTAAATTCTGTTTATTCATTTTTTACAGTAACAGCTTCATTTATTTGAATCCAATTTCGAGAGTACAATTTCAAGGACGGAAAAAATATCACCACACCAAGAAGGAATTCTAAGAACGTTGGTAGGCGTGTTTCTACATCTGCAAGACGATGTCTCCTTAAGTTTCTCTCCAGTCGCATAAGAATGACGCTAGTAGCGTCATCTGGGGATGCAAATGAGGCTTACTTTAAGTATACGCTTTAACGGTCTTGAGCGTTAGTTTTATTTGAGGCTGGACGTGATGAGGTGATCTTAGAATGCGACAACATTATCAACACCTCTATGAGTTTGAACGATGTCATCTAATAGAGCTGCAAGAAGGTAGATGTTTCTTCTGCTTTTTTCAGGTATGTCTGGCAGTATTGTAGCCACTGTACATGATTGCTGGCAGCGGTGCTCACGGGTATGTACGGTGAAGAAAGACCGGGCTCCAGACGTCCACTTGGGACTACCGAGAGGAAAGACCATTGTGTTCGGCGTATGGTTCTGGCACATCGTACTACATCTGAAGCAGCTATTTGAGCTGGTATTGACATTAAAGTGACACAACGAACTGTTACAGATCGTAACATGTAAGCTTTCACGGCCGACGTCTTCATTAATTAAAACTTCCGGGCTGAATTGCCGTGGTCCATATGTAAAACTTCCTCTTCTTCCGCCGGCCGAAGTGGCCGTGCGGTTAAAGGCGCTGCAGTCTGGAACCGCAAGACCGCTACGGTCGCAGGTTCGAATCCTACCTCGGGCATGGATGTTTGTGATGTCCTTAGGTTAGTTAGGTTTAACTAGTTCTAAGTTCTAGGGGACTAATGACCTCAGCAGTTGAGTCCCATAGTGCTCAGAGCCATTTGAACCTCTTCTTCCTGACGTTTCGTTGCCTACTGCGGGCAACATCTTCTGAGGTGAGTCGGCGACTGGCTGCTAGGCGCTGGAGGTCCCGCTTATACAGGGAGTTACAAAAAGGTACGGCCAAACTTTCAGGAAACATTCCTCACACACAAAGAAAGAAAATATGTTATGTGGACATGTGTCCGGAAACGCTTACTTTCCATGCTGGAGCTCATTTTATTACTTCTCTTCAAAGCACATTAATCATGGAATGGCAACACACAGCAACAGAACGTACCAGCGTGACTTCAAACACTTTGTTACAGGAAATGTTCAAAATGTCCTCCGTTAGCGAGGATACATGCATCCACCCTCCGTTGCATGGAATCCCCGATGCCCTGATGCAGCCCTGGATAATGGCGTACTGTATCACAGCCGTCCACAATACGAGCACGAAGAGTCTCTACATTTGGTGCCGGGGTTGCGTAGACAAGAGCTTTCAAATGCCCCCATAAATGAAAGTCAAGAGGGTTGAGGTCAGGAGAGCGTGGAGGCCATGGAATTGGTCTGCCTCTACCAATCCATCAGCCACCGAATCTGTTGTTGAGAAGCGTACGAACACTTCGCCTGAAATGTGCAGGAGCTCCATCGTGCATGAACCACATGTTGTGTCGTACTTGTAAAGGCACATATTCTAGCAGCACGGGTAGAATATCCCGTATGAAATCATGATAACGTGCTCCATTGAGCGTAGGTGGACGGAACTAAAATGAGCTCTAACATGGAAATTAAGCGTTTCCGGACACATGTCCACATAATATCTTTTCTTTATTTGTGTGTGAGGAATGTTTCCCGAAAGTTTGGCCGTACCTTTTTGTAACACCGTGTATAGAGCGCTTAGATGGCACCACCACTCGTCACGCGCTTTCGACTTTAAAACTGTCTCTGGCTAGTGCCATATCTCTCGATTACAGGTAATCGATTGTCACTTCGTTTGTACAAAGTCGACTGCCATATCTTGTCTCCACTTGGCCAAAATCTTTCGACCTACCAAGAAAATTAGTGTATATTTAAGATCGGTGAAAGACGCACGACACCCCTTAGCTACCCCAGGTGTGTATAAAATTCCGTGTAGCTGTGGCATGGTTTATATTGGTACAAGTAAAAGTAGTGTTCATACCCGCATAACGGAACACAAAAGGAACTGTAGATTGGGACAAATTGACAAATCAGCTGTAGCGGAACACGTTTTCAAAGACGGTGATCACGAAATAAAATTTAGTGAGACAAACGTGATAGCTAGGACTTCACATTATTATACCCGCATGTATAGAGAAGCTATAGAGATTTACAAGCACGAAAATAATTTAAATAAAAAAAGAAGAAGGATTGAAACTTGACAAGATATGGCGGTCGACTTTGTACAAACGAAGTGACAATCATTTACCTGTAATCGAGAGACATGGTACTAGCCAGAGATAGTTTTAAAGTCGAAAGCACGTGATGAGTGGTGGCGCCATCTAAGCGCTCTATATAAGTGCCTAGCAGCCAGTCGCCGACTCACCTCAGAAGATGTTGCCCGCAGTAGGCAACGAAACGTCAGGAAGGAGAAGAAGTTTTACATATGGACCACGGCAATTCAGCCCGGAAGTTTTAATTAATGTTACACATGTGTTACCTCAAGGACAGCTCCGAGACACGCCCTGTAGCATATATTCCACTGATGCCCAGCCACCGCCATTTGGGACTTCAGTAGCGTCAACCGAGAGCTCATTGAATGGCAGGGTAATGAAAACTGAGTCTGTCTCGCTGCCAGAGATGGTCGTATGTTGGCCAGAAGGAGGCGAGTTGATGGTATGCAATCTACCTGTCTGGGTGAAAAACAGCTGACCTATACCTGGAGTCAGCAGGAGCACTCTCGTGGTTATCCGACGCACAGTGACTCCAAGTTTGTATGTTCAAAAATGGTTGCAATGGCTCTGAGCACTATGGGACTTAACTTCTGAGGTCATCAGTCCCATAGAACTTAGAACTACTTAAACCTAACTAACCTAAGGACATCACACACATCCATGCCCGAAGCACGATTCGAACCTGCGACCATAGAGGTCGCGCGGTTCCAGACTGTAGCGCCTAGAACCGCTCGGCCACACCGGCCGGCCAAGATTGTATGTCAGTCTGCTGATCCGACCTGTTGTGCTGCCATTCATAAATAGTATTCGAGTGGGTGTTTCTCAACAGGATAAAGCTCACCCAGATACCGCTGTTGTAGCTCTACAGAGTGTCGACATTTCTCCTTGACCTGCTCAATCACCAAAGCTGTCTCCAATCTAGCACACATCAGACGACAACTCCAGCGTCATCCATATACAGCATTAATCGGCCCTGTATTGGTTGACCAAGTGCAACAGTCAAGGAGCTCCATCCCTCAAACTGACATCCGACGCCTGTAAAACACAAAGCATGGACGTTTGCATTCTTGTGTTCAAAAATTTCTCGATGACACCGGTTATTAACGTACCAGCGTTTCACATTTGCAATGGCATATCTCGCGCTTACATTAACTTGTCATCTTGGTCTTAAATATAT
Source organism: Schistocerca cancellata (assembly GCF_023864275.1). Classification (NCBI taxonomy): domain Eukaryota; kingdom Metazoa; phylum Arthropoda; class Insecta; order Orthoptera; family Acrididae; genus Schistocerca; species Schistocerca cancellata. The sequence goes on along the minus strand of NC_064634.1, from coordinate 284,582,718 downwards.
TACCTAGACACATGTATTCGAGAAATTTCATTACTCTTCATGAATTATTTTTTGTGTGCGATTTCTTCTGTCAGTGTACATTTCAGTTAAAAATGGGTCAAATGGCTCTGAGAACTATGGGACTTAACATCTGAGGTCATCAGTCTCCTAGAACTCAGAACTACTTAAACCTAACTAACCTAAGGACACCACACACACCCATGCCCGAGGCAGGATTCTAACCTGCGACCGTAGCTATCACTCGGTTCCAGACTGAAGCACCTAGAACCACTCGACCACACCGGCCGGCGTACATTTCTGTGAAGCTTATTTCGTAAATAGTATTTTATAAATGCCCATCGGTTGTTCCAGTTTACTGGGCTTGTTGTGTTGACTAAATATTTGGTGATGGCTCATACATTTTACTTTTTAACTTAAATCTTTTTGTCCGTTCCATTGTGGGATATTTTCTTATGATCCTTTTTTTGATTTGGGATATTCTGAATTTGCAAATATTCAATCTTTTGCTCTGTTCTTACATTCAGTTTGGCTCGTTCAATCTGACGTGATTCAAAGAAAAAAGAAAATAATTTCTTGCAACTTGTCAACTGAAGTCTTTTCTGGGTGACGTGTTTCGTTTTTGTGCCCTGACACCAAACCACATCCAGCTCCTCATTTGTTAAAAGATTTAAGCTTGAATCAGATAATAACAATCAATTAAACATGGCCATTACTTCAAGTTTGAAACCAGCAAGAAAGGCACCTGGATCAAATCTCGAGAAGGCTATAAATGTCGTCTCATTCATTTAGAATTACGAAAATTTAGATGGAGACAAAAAAAATTAGACATCTTGTATTAGACGTCTTTAAACGAAGATCTGAAATATCTGTAAAATTCCGAAAACGGCTGCGAGGAAGACTTTCTCTCTGGACAAAAGACAACCTTTGACCTTGATGACTACGAGTTACCAAATAGCAGTTTCGAAAATGTTTTACATCAGACTCTCAGCACAGGTACTAAAATTTGATGTTGAAGGGGTGTTCACAGTAAAAGACGGCTGCTTGGGCGGCCGCTAGGCTGTGGGGTGTGGTGGTGGTGGTGGGGGGGGGGGGGGGAGTTGCAGGAGAGGGAGTGTCGTGAATAGAAGAACCCACTCGGACTATAAACGTGGACTTCGGCTGTTTCGGAGCTCTCTACTCTCTCTGGAAAGGCAGTAAAAGAGGCGGGCGGACAGCGAACATAGCCAGACTCGCCTGCGTAACGTCTGCCACACGCCGTCGTTAGGACGGCCCGGTTTTATGTCGCAGCTCTCGTCCATCCGCACTCGATCATTACTGCCACTTTGCACCCCTCTGTTTCTGCCGACTGGACAGTGCTTCTTGTTGCTGCAGGGCACCTGTTCCTCATCCGTAGGCTGCCTATAGAGTCCCTTCGCACATAATCATCCGTATGAAGTCCTGTCATAAGGGTATAACAACCAATGCCTGGTAGCTGCATTCTTGAACGTCGTACTGGACGATTCAAAATGACTCATCTGCTGACTCTGTCACAGGATTCAATCTTCAATACAAATGCAGATGAAATCGGAGTGAATTTTGAATTACACACTATGTTCAAAGTTTTTTTTATTTTCAAAGGAAAACCATTTCAAAATGGGGGTATATCTTTTACATATACGTACATATAACTTTGGGGAACTTTTACGATTACATTTGCTATCAGGCATTTCCTTTGCTTTTCACAAATGTTTAAAGTGCCTCTGCTGGACGCACGACAAAATCTAGACTATAGTGCTACCCATCGTATATTTAATGGGCATATCTCAGTTACGATTCTTGCAGCTGGTCATTCGTTGAGGCAGCTCATTGTTAAAAAACGCTCTTACTTACATATGCCAGAGCAGTGGTGCTCCGTCCCTTCAGAAAGGAAGTTTTCGACAAGTCGTCGTGATTGTGCAACAAACCATACCTCTAACATGCCCAGGCATATGATTCTTGTAGCTGACTTTTTCATGAAACGTTTCGCGTAAAAATTATGCAAAAATGAAACTTTAGGGAATGCTTCTATCACATGTGGCTGCTGTATTCCATACATTGTTGCACTTCCACTTAAATGGACATTATCCTCATAACCAAATGCTTAACGCGAAAACAATTTATTTCTCCACGTCGAGAATGAGACATTGAAAACTGCAAGCCGTTCTTTAGTACAATTATGGAATGCTTGTAGCAATTCAACCTGTTGTTGTTGTTGTGGTCTTCAGTCCCGAGACTGGTTTGATGCAGCTCTCCATGCTACTCTATCTTGTGCAAGCTTCTTCATCTCCCAGTACCTACTGCAACCTACATCCTTCTGAATCTGCTTAGTGTATTCATCTCTTGGTCTCCCTCTACGGTTTTTACCCTCCACGCTGCCCTCCAATGCTAAATTTGTGATCCCTTGATGCCTCAGTACATGTCCTACCAACTGGTCCCTTCTTCTTGTCAAGTTGTGCCACAAACACCGCTTCTCCCTAATTCTATTCAGTACCTCCTCATTAGTTACATCATCTACCCATTTAATCTTCAGCATTCTTCTGTAGCACCACATTTCGAAAGCTTCTATTCTCTTCTTGTCCAGACTAGTTATCGTCCATGTTTCAGTTCCATACATGGCTACACTCGATACAAATACTTTCAGAAACGACTTCCTGACACTTAAATCAATACTCGATGTTAACAAATTTCTCTTCTTCAGAGACGCTTTCCTTGCCATTGCTAGTCTACATATTATATCCTCTCTACTTCGACCATCATCAGTTATTTTGCCCCCCCCCCCCAAATAGCAAAACTCCTTTACTACTTTAAGTGTCTCATTTCCTAATCCAATTCCCTCAGCATCACCCGACTTAATTCGACTACATTCCATTATCCTCGTTTTGCTTTTGTTGATGTTCATCTTATACCCTCCTTTCAAGACACTGTCCATTCCGTTCAGCTTCTCTTCCAAGTCCTTTGCTGTCTCTGACAGAATTAAAATGTCATCGGCGAACCTCAAAGTTTTTATTTCTTCTCCATGGATTTTAATTCCTGCTCCCAACTTTTATTTTGTTTCCTTTACTACTTGCTCAATATACAGATTGAATAGCATCCAGGAGAGGCTACACCCCTGTCTCACTCCTTTCCCAACCACTGCTTCCCTTTCACACCCCTCGACTCTTATTACTGCCATCTGCTTTCTGTACAAATTGTAAATAGCTCGTATTTTGGAGCTGTGACTTATCGAACTGATAGTTCGGTAATTTTCACATCTGTCAACACCTGCTTACTTTGGGATTGGAATTATTATATTCTTCTTGAAGTCTGAGGGAATTTCGCCTGTCTCATACATCTTGCTCACCAGATGGTAGAGTTTTGTCAGGACTGGCTCTCCCAAGGCTGTCAGTAGTTCTAATAGAATGTTGTCTACTCTCGGGGCCTTGTTTCGACTGAGGTCTTTCAGTGCTCTGTCAAACTCTTCACGCAGTATCATATATCCCACTTCATCTTCATCTACATCCAATAATATTGTTCTCAAGAACATCGCCCTTGTATAGACCCTCTATATACTCCTTCCACCTTTCTGCTTTCCGTTATTTACTTAGAACTGGGTTTCCATCTGAGCTCTTGATGTTCATACAAGTGGTTGTCTTTTCTCCAAAGGTCTCTTTAATTTTCCTGTAGACAGTATCTATCTTATACCGCGTGAGATAAGCCTCTACATCCTTACAATTGTCCTCTAGCCAATCCTGCTTAGCCATTGTGCACTTCCTATCGATCTCATTTTTGAGACGTTTGTATTCCTTTTTGCCTGCTTCATTTACTGAATTTTTGTATTTTTTCCTTTCATCAATTAAATCAGTCTCTCTTCTGTTACCCAAGGATTTCTACTAGCCCTCGTCTTTTTACCTACTTGATCCTCTGCTGCCTTCACTATTTCATCCCTCAGAGCTACCCATTCTTCTTCTACTGTCTTTCCCCCATTCCTGTCAATTGTTCCCTTATGCTCTCCCTGAAACTCTGTACAACCTCTGGTTTAGTCAGTTTATCTAGGTCCCATCTCCTTAAGTTCCCACCTTTTTTCAGTTTCTTCAGTTTTTATCTACAGTTCATAACCAATAGATTGTGGTCAGGTCAATTCAACCAATATGACTTGAAATACAGACATAGCAGTGGTATGTCTCCCGGCAGCGGCGAGCTCTGCGCATCTCGCTTTGTGGGGCATGTAAAACCGGCGGCACATTCATATCGGTGCATAAGCTAGTGGTCGGGATTCACTGCTAGTGGCTGGAGTTATTGTGAGGGGTGGGATTCAACATTATTACAATTAAAATAATAAAGTAAGTTAATTACAATTAAATGCACTGTACTTGTCAAAATCACAGTAGGTGCTGCAAATGTTTTTCTCTTTCCTGGTGACAGTTCAACATGTTTACACTTATTTTCGAACACATTTAGCAATGCTTCATGTGTAATCGAATGTACATAATCATTTAAGGCTTTCTTAGTTTATCTATTGTCTTTCGGTTTTTTGATACTCAAATGTTTCAGCCGCACCCCAAAGGAAATAGTCGTGCGGAGACAGGTACGGTGAGCGCGGGGTCAGAGACTTTTCGTGATTAATCAGAATTTCATCTAACAGTCGAAGAACTAGTGAGGCGTATGAGTAGTATCGTTATCGCGCTGGAAAAATGAATGACTGATCTAATTTTCATTCGGCATGACAATAAATGATGAATTATCTGGGAACGATAGCGACGGTAGAATGGAAAAAGGTTTGCCATACAATTCGCGCTCGCGTTATGGTAACCCACACTCCGACTTTGTCTGAGTGTAATGGCGTTTCTCTTAAGGCATCTGGATTTTCGGATGACCAAATTCGTGGAATTAATATAACAAGATAGGTGAAACCAAACCTCATCAATGAAAGAGTTTGATCGGTAAGACCATCTCCACGTCGGTTAACAAATCGCTGCAACCATTCACAATAAGCTACTCCTTTCACATAGTTCATACAATGTAACTGCTGCACAGCAGTAACTTTGTACGGATACAGACCTAGTTCTTTGGGTCGGCCTGATATGCTGTCGTAAGGGAGACTTCAGTCTCTTGTGATAATCTCCTAGCTGATTTTATTGGACTCCGCAGCTTAATGTTCGAAACGTCGTCAAGCTTCCGTTCCTGTTAAAATTTTCGGTCGACCAGTTCGTGCTGCACTAAGAGCTCAACTGTTTTCTGGTGTTTGCGAATTAAATGTCGCACATTGTCATGATGTGGACACCTCGAAGTAGGAAGGCGCAACCTAAATTGCCGCCCCATGTGCTGTGTAAAGTTTTCTCCCGCGTGGAAATCTCTTCCACTTACGAACGCTCTCACTACACTCAGCTCACACAAGAGCTAGATAATAACACAACCAACAGCTGCAAAACACACGCAACACTACTACCGCCACGCAACCACTGCAGGTACAAGGAACACGTGAGGACGAGACTTGAAATGACCGCTAACCTATGCGCCCCGTCAGGCGAGTTAAGCGAGGCTCGCCGCTGCGGAGAGTACGTCAGACAGTTACTTCAGGAATTGCACTCAGTTGGTACAAAAAAAACATACTGTTTAATCTCCTCACAGGAGATGACCTTTTGTACTTCTTTATACATGAACAACCACTTTCTTGCAACTGCTGGTGTATAGGCAAATGAGTGAGGCAGTGAACGCCCTATGTATACCAGGGAGGACCCTGCTGGGAACCACAAATGAACCAACAATTTACAGAGTTTTAAACATGGCTGCTTGGTTCAGTGACCGTTCATAGATTAAAGTTGAATTAAATAAGCCATCGGACACTATTTTTAGTCTTTTTCACCAGGTTTCAACACCTCAATTACAAATTTATGTTAAAAGAAAAATTTTTGTATAAAAGTGTAAGTACTGACCAACAGTAAAGAAACAGATAGTACTTACATGTCATGTATGAAAAAAATTTAGAAAAACATGTAAGTACTGCCTCTTTCTTGTAATGTTAGTCAATACTTACACTTCTATATAAAAATTTTCTTTTCCCATAAATTTCTAATTATGTTATAGGCCACTTTAAATATTTAAATTCTGATGAAGACACTCTTTGAAATGTCGAAACCTGGTCAAAAAGACTAAAAATTGTGACCGATGGCTTATTTAGTTTAACTTCAGCAATTTACAAGTGGCAACAAGGTAAACTTTAAGTTTCTGTCTTCATTCATGTACAGCACATAGGTTTGCGAAATCAGATGAATCGTTTTAGAAGACTCCGCGAGTAGAAACATACAGCTATTTTAAGAGCTACGGACCTTTTTAAAAGTTGTAGAATCTTACAGCATCATGAAAGTACATGTACCATTGCAATAAACGCAGTATGAAAACAATTCTATACGTGATCTTGTCACAAGAGCTAGATTTATCTTACATTTAACAAGGAAAAATAAACCCAAAACGGTATACTCAGTCAAATTATACAATTTATTGCCCAAAGTTCCTGAAGAGAGTTGCTGAACTTAACAATTCAAACAGGCATTGGAAACATACTTTTCAGATAATAGTAGTCAAATATTTATTTGGGTAAGGCAAGCAACAGGTTAGTAGAAAGGTAACATACATTAATTTAAAAAAAAAAAAGAGGCTGCATCATCCTACAGTATACGTTTACCGGGTAATGTTTCATACTGGAGAATCTATCACACGTGATCTGCGATACATAACACCGACACAGACGCATTATCATTTTCCTTAGTTCAGTATCTTATTCGTTGTAGAATGATATGAGATTCTTTCTCAGGCAGACGACTAGGAAAGAACGGCGCACATGACGGAACGTCAGCAGCATTGATAAGGCCATTGTGTAAGTCATAAGTATGTGTAGTCACTGTAGAAGTGATTTTATTCAGGGACGTATCAAATTTCGGCATTATCATGTACTTTGTTTACATGTACATACACACAATTCAGCATTGTATACTAGACGAGAACCATTTTGAAAGTAGATCTGCGTGTAATTAATTAATTTAAGGACTAATTGATTTACTGTATTACCTTTTCACACCACGCTGACTTATTCACTGTTATTGAAAAACGATATGAAAGCAGATAAACTATTATTATTTTTATTATTCTTTCTTTCTTTTCTCATACGTTATGTCTGGTCAAAAATGGAAAGTGACGTGGACCTTGATCAATCGTGACTTCCTTTTAACTGTACAGTATATTTTATATTGCATTTAGGAACTTTCGGGTAATTGAACATGTATCAATAATTACGGAATTCTGTAGTTATATATATAAGTTTGGATGTAGCTGTTTTGCATTGATGTACTGGTGGATATTGTGTGGTATGACTCCTGTAGTTGATAGTATAATTTGTATAATGTCAACTTTATCCTGATGCCACATGTCCTTGACTTCCTCAGCCAGTTGGATGTATTTTTCAATTTTTTTCTCCTGTTTTCTTTTGTATATTTGTTGTATTGGGTATGGATATTTCGAATAGTTGTATGGATATTTCGAATAGTTGTGTTAATTTCTTCTTTTTATGGGTGAGTATGATATCAGGTTTGTTATGTGGTGTTGTTTTATCTGTTATAATGGTTCTGTTCCAGTATAATTGTATTCATCATTCTCCAGTACATTTTGTGGTACATACTTGTATGTGGGAACGTGTTGTTTTATAAGTTTATGTTGTGAGACAAGCTTTTGATGTATTATTTTTGCTACATTGTCATGTCTTCTGGGGTATTCTGTATTTGCTAGTATTGTACTCCCGCTTGTGATGTGGTCTACTGTTTCTATTTGTTGTTTGCAAAGTCTGCATTTATCTGTTGTGGTATTGGGATCTTTAATAATATGCTTGCTGTAATGTCTGGTGTTTATTGTTTGATCCTGTATTGCAATCATGAATCCTTCCGTCTCACTGTATATTTTGCCTTTTCTTAGCCATGTGTTGGATGTGTCTTGATCGATGTGTGGCTGTGTTAGATGATACGGGTGCTTGCCATGTAGTGTTTTCTTTTTCCAATTTACTTTCTTCGTATCTGTTGATGTTATGTGATCTATAGGGTTGTAGAAGTGGTTATGAAATTGCAGTGGTGTAGCCGATGTATTTATATGAGTGATTGCTTTGTGTATTTTGCTAGTTTCTGCTCGTTCTAGAAAGAATTTTCTTAAATTGTCTACCTGTCCATAATGTAGGTTTTTATGTCAATAAATCCCCTTCCTCCTTCCTTTCTGCTTAATGTGAATCTTTCAGATGCTGAATGTATGTGATGTATTCTATATTTGTGGCATTGTGATCGTGTAAGTGTATTGAGTGCTTCTAGGTCTGTGTTACTCCATTTCACTACTCCAAATGAGTACGTCAATATAGGTATAGCATAAGTATTTATAGCTTTTGTCTTATTTCTTGCTGACAATTCTGTTTTCAGTATTTTTGTTAGTCTTTGTCTATATTTTTCTTTTAGTTTTTCTTTAATATTTGTATTATCTATTCCTATTTTGGTGTGTATCCTAGATATTTATAGGCATCTGTTTTTTCCATCGCTTCTATGCAGTCGCTGTGGTTATCCAATATGTAATCTTCCTGTTTAGTGTGTTTTCCCTTGACTATGCTATTTTTCTTAGATTTGTCTGTTCCAAAAGCCATATTTATATCATTGCTGAATACTTCTATTATCTTTAGTAATTGGTTGAGTTGTTGATTTGTTGCTGCCAGTAGTTTTAGATCATCCATGTATAGCAAATGTGTGATTTTGTGTGGGTATGTTCCAGTAATGTTGTATCCATAATTTTTATTATTTAGCATGTTGGATAGTGGGTTCAGAGCAAGGCAGAACCAGACAGGACTTAATGAGTCTCCTTGGTATGTTCCACGCTTAATCTGTATTAGCTGTGATGTAATATTATTTGAATTTGTTTGGATATTAAGTGTGGTTTTCCAATTTTTCATTACTATGTTTAGGAACTGTATCAATTTAGGATCTACTTTGTATATTTCCAATATTTGTAGTAACCATGAGTGGGGTACAGTATCAAAAGCTTTTTGGTAATCAATGTATGTGTAGTGTAGCGACCTTTGTTTGGTTTTAGCTTGATGTGTCACCTCTGCATCTATTATCAGATGCTATTTACATCCTCATGCTCCTTTGCAACAGCCTTTTTGTTCTTCATTTATAATTTTGTTCTGTGTTGTATGTGTCATTAATTTCTGTGTAATGACTGAAGCTAATATTTTGTATATTGTTGGTAGGCATGTTATGGGCGATATTTAGCTGGGTTTGCTGTGTCTGCTTGATCTTTAGGTTTCAGATAAGTTATTTCATGTGTAAATGTATCAGGGATGTGTGTGGGTCTGCAATGTAACTGTTAAATAATTTAGATAGATGTGAATGTGTTGAGGTGAACTTCTTTAGCCAGAAATTTGCTATTTTATCTTTTCCAGGGGCTTTCCAATTGTGAGTAGAATTAATTGCTTGGGTGCCTTCATGTTGCAAAATTATCACTTCAGGCATTTGTGGTATCATCTTGTATGTATCTGTTTCTGCTTGTATCCACCGTGCATGCCTGTTATGTTGTACCGGGTTTGACCATATGTTGCTCCAGAAGTGTTCCATGTCTGTTATGTTTGGTGGATTGTCTATTTAAATGTGTGTGTTATCTATTGTCTGGTAAAATTTCTTTTGGTTTGTGTTGAATGTTTGGTTTTGTTTCCTTCTATTTTCACTTTTTTTGTATCTTCTAAGTCGTTTGGCCAATTCTTGTAATTTCTGCTTCTTTTCATCTAATTGCTCTATCGCTTCTTATTGTGAGGTTTTACATAACCTTTTCCGTTTTTTTTTCTGACATTTCATTTCTTATAAATTGTGTTAGCTGTCCAATGTCTTTTCTCAGTTTTTCTATTCTGATCTGTAGCCTGTGTTGCCATGCTGGTTTTGTGGGTTTCTTCTGTGTGTTGGTTGGTTCTGATCTCTGCCTAGTGTGTATATTAAGTGTAGTGAGTGATCGTATATAAACCAGTAGTTGTAACTCTTCCATAGTTGTGTTTTCATTTATTTTGTTGTGTATGATTTTGTTGATAGTTTTTATTGTTGTTTCGACTTGTGGGTTATTTGACGGTCTATGCAAGAGTGGTCTAATGTCTGTATTTGTCTCTTTGTATTCTATATATGTCAGCTGAAATTTTCCTTCTATATTTAACATGTGTGTTACTTTGAGTTCTATTTGTGCTTGTTCTGGTGGCTGTCTTAAGATTTCGTTTTCCCCTGATTGTTTAATTGATGCGTGTTGTTCTTTGTTTGTTTGCTCTGGGATGTTTGAGTCCATTACTGTATTTTCTTCTTCTTCTGATTGCGCATTATTTTGTTCCAGTATTTGTTGTACTTGTTGTTTGATGTTTTCTAATTCTGACTGGGGTATCCTGTTATTTTTTATTATTACACGGATCTGATCAGCTAGTCGTTGTTCTGCTAAAAATTTTAATTCTGGGTATCTGATAATAAATGTTGTGTATACTACGGATCTGTATCCAGTTGTGTTGGTTCCTAGGTTTCCTTCTTGGTAATAACAGAATATGAGGTGTCCATTAACTTCATCTGACCATCTCATCCTCTTTGTTTTCCTTCTAGGGTGGTTGCAGGAAGCATATCCTGCAAAACACCTATATTTGGATTTAAATCATTTTCCAGTTGGCTATCAGTGTCGTTACCGTTGTGGACGGGAATAGGGTTCAAACGTCGTTCCCGACCATGACGGCGCTTGTCAGAGGCTTCTTTAGTTCTGTCCTGATCCAACTAATCACACTAAAAGGGGGTTAGCCCTATTAGTGGTTTGTTCTTTTCGTCGCCTTTTACGACTGGCAGAACATACCAGAGGCCTATTCTTTTCCCGGGCCTCCACGGGGTTTATTATTATTATTATTATTATTATTATTACTGCTATTGCTACTACTGCTCGCTTTTGTTCAATATACGTCACTGAGACACCTTGCTAATAGTGTGTCTCGCTTTGGTACAAGAAGCGCCCCATCATAACGTGAAGTCGACATCACCTCATACATTATTGAAAAACTATACAGACTCACGCCATCTGATAGACCATGAGGACTCACAAATTTAAGTCCGAGTTATGCAGCTCCTGCCAGCAGGCCCATCATGTGCTCAAACATACTGACATCATGTTGTAATCGAGGCTGGGCTAAATGACTCGTATTGGTCATTCAGTTAAACAATCTTTGAATTTCAAATGACGAAAGTCCATCGCAACAGGCGGATCAATCTTCGCCTAAGTAGATATTACGACGTGCGTAAATCTTTACACAGCTGCAGATTTAAAGGCTGAAATCTGTGGATCGAGGTATGGTTGCAAACCTCAAGTATCGACTGATAATGTTCCGTGTAGTTACTTGTTCTTCCTTGTTGCAAGGGGTGGAGACTGACCGCTGTCACAAAATGCAGCTATTGGAAGATATGGCACATGGTACAGACTATCTTGCTAGTGTGCAGCAATCCCCCACACTCACAATTAATAGCACACCACTCTAGAACAGATAGAAACTACCAGGACAATATTCTCATTTTGAAATACATAACCAGCAAGTGATTGAGTCGCAAGTTACAAGCGACAATAAAATACTTAGCTCTTGAGCGTTCGTTGCGTGTGTGTGACTCAAAGGCCAGGTGAAAGTGTTTTTATAGGACGCCACTTCAGGAACTTGCGTGTCCCATCCTACCCCAGTTATCCAAGAGAACCTGCTACTTAACGTGGAATATGAATCACGTGTCGCGCTGGAGATCATCACATTGTTTAAAGGTGAAGGCTGAACATTTCAGTTCACCGATCGGGACTCGATCCCCCCATTATCTCGATTGCCAAGCACGCACTTTACCGCTAGACCACCCAGCACGACAGTTTAACGTTGGTTAGTGGCGTTGATAAAACTCTAAACAGACGACCGTTTGTAATAATTTCATTTATCTGCTTACTCAAAGTCACGGCAACGGTGGTGTGCGTGGTTGCCATCGTTATTCAATGTTACGTCGTATTTGATCGAATAAAAATGTATTGTCCAAATAACTATGGCAACAATTCTCGAAAGGAGAACCTAAGAAGGCGCCTCATACACAAAACCTTTCACATGACCCAGCAGGATGATAGAAAGTGGGATTAGATCAGGTGAACAAGCTGGCTAACAACCTTCCTATTAACCTGGAATGTCTGACGCAAGAGTTCACTGGGAAAACGTGCGAAATTTGTAAATTTGTGGTAAGATATTATAGGACCAAACTGCTTACGTCATCGGTCCCTAAGCTTACACACTACTTAATCTAACTTAAACTAACATACGCTATGGACAACACACACACACCTATGCCTGATGGAGGAATGGAACTGCCGGCCGAGGTGGACGAGCGATTCTAGGCGCTACAGTCTGGAACCGCACGACCGCTACGGTCGCAGATTCGAATCCTGCCTCGGGCATGGATGTGTGTGATGTCTTTAGGTTAGTTAGGTTTAAGTAGTTCTAAGTTATAGGGGACTGATGACCTCAGCAGTTAAGTCCCATAGTGCTCAGAGCCATTTGAACCATTTTTGACTCGAACCACCGACGTGGGGAACCGCGCGGACCGTGACAAGACGCTCCAGACCGTGGGGCTACCCAACGCGGCAAGTGCGAAATGGATTAATAGTTTTATAATACAGGATTAACACACGTTCACGAAGCTGAAGTACCATATCCTACAACGACGAGGAGACTTGCAAACACAATGTACTATGGTGCTGTTAAATGGGAAGGAATCGAGTACGATCTTGTAAAATAACATTGAAAAGTGCACTGGAAAACTGAGTGGATGGTTCTTGACAACTGTACTGTGAGCATTCTCAGCGGTCTATGTATGACTGTTGAGGGGACTGAACAATCTGATTGTAGCAGAACAAGCTTCATCCATCAAGAAAAGTACACAACCTTCCCAGGAGAGAACATACCATACAGCTCCACTACACCCACTTGCTCAAAACCACTCGCAGTCCGAAGTCAGCGGTGGTTAAGTCTACAACTATTTTTATAAGTTGTAAGGTAGTAAATAATGATTCTCTATTAGATTCAATGCAATATTGTGCATCCATTTTAAGTGCAAGTGATCCAGTGATGGTTGAATGATCCACATTTCCTCTTGCAAGTGTTGCGTATTCCAAGTTGGAAGGCCAAACAATTCTCTGTCCTTCTGATCGCTGCATTGTGGTACCCATTTTCCGTAAACTGGTTCGGAAACACAGGATTATTATAAATGACTGAAGCGATTTCACAGATTTGCTGTAGCTGCATTAGTTGACATATTGTCACAGGACTCTGCACACCGGTAGAAAACTCAAAATGTTTTTTTTTTTTTTTTGTCATACCTAAGTGCCCATATACTAAGAGGACAAAAGTCATCGAATAGCGATATGCACACACACAGACGGCGACAGTGTCTTGTACATAAAGTGTAAAAGGACAGTGCATTGGCGAGGCTATTGTTTGTACTCGGTGAGCCGTGGTAAAATTTGCTGTTTTGAGGAGCGCGTAGTGTAAAGCAGTCGCCGTCCGTTTCTGGCGGTGGCGCCGCTGTGACAATCGCAGCTTTGGTGTCTCCCTCTGGTGCGGAAAGGGAAAAAGTTGCCTGTTCACGTGCATTTAAGGGGCGCTATGAGCTTGGCAGGGGGTCCGGTGTCCTTTCCTTTCGGCACCCTCCCTCCCTTCTCTTCTCTTCTCTTCTCTTCTCTTCTGTTTCCTTTTACCCCGTCCCCTCCCTCCACCCCTCTTCCCCCGGGCTCCCCCTCCCCCTTCCTCCCTCCCCCCTATCTCCCCTGCCCGTGGCATCTCTGCTCTCCCCTCTCGCTCTCCCACTCCCTTCCTCCTCCTCCTCTCTTGGCAGGTCCCCGGACTCGCACACGCATAGTGAACATTCGCGCGCCGGAAATCATCGCCCTCGGTTTAGTGTCGGTGCCGTCGCGTTTGTGAATCAGTGTTTTTCGACGCCCACGCTCCTTCGTTCGCATGTGTCGTCTAACTCGTCAGTGTTTGTGCTCAGTGCCGACAGTTTTCTTGTTTGTTCTTCGAGTGTGAACGGCTTCATGTTTTTTTTTTATTATTATTGTATCTACTGTTTTTTAACCACCAGTCTGTTACTTCTCTGTCTTCCTTTTCTCTTTTATTGTACTGCTTATGGCTGAAGAGCGGAGTAAAATTTTCCGCTGCCAGCCCACCTTGTATGAGGTGCAAAATCACAATAAAGAAAAAAAAAACTTGGCAGAGGGCAGTCTGGTCAGTTGGACAGCCCGCTCAGTGTGGGGCAGTCAGTGTCTGTATGTCGTCCGGAGTGCTAGTATGTGTTAGGCCGCCAGTCTGCTCGAGTTTTCTCGGGCAATGGTAATTGGCGGTTGGATCGATCGGTTGGTCGGTCGCGCACTGAGACACAAGATGACTGGTCCGCCTTGAGCGTCGGCGCATGTGAGGTCCCCAGTGAGTCCAGTGGGCCGCGCCGTGTAGAAAGGGGTAGTGGCTTCGCGGCCGACACGAGAGCAACAGGAGTGAACCCACGACGTCGGTCTGGCCGGGGCAAGCTGCGACGCCGTGAGACGGGAGATCGGCGCGCCTTCCTGCGTCCGTTGAAGCGGGTAGCAGTTGACGATTAGGGAGATCGTTTTGGGGGTGCTGCGCGAGGTCTTCGCCAGAAATCGTAGTTTATTACAAGTTAAGTGATTGGAGATATGTTCTTTCATTTACTTGTTAAATTCTACTTGTTTTCTTTGTGAGGTCACTAGCCGCTTTGTTTTGGGGTTGTCCCACCACTCTTCTCCGTTTGCCCACCCGCGGGAAGGTGGTTATTTGTGAATTGGGTGGTCCGTTTTTCCCTTGTGGAGTTGGGGAGGTTTAGAGCAATCTGAGGTTCGGGTTGTTCAGTAATCCCCTTGTCAATCTGCCATACGTTAATAGCTGCCTCTGTCGTGTTTGTTGTATTCGGTGTTAACGAATTTATAGAATTAAGAGGTAGAGGCAGAATTCCTGAAATATGTTTTTTATCTTGCCTGCATATGTGTAATGTAGAGCATGTTGTACATTTTATGTAAGTCTGAATTTCATGGGTTTTATTTAAATAGTCATTTTTATAAAGTTGCCATCCTTCCATCGTAAGAATCCTTCTAAAAACAAATTGCTCTTTCGGTGGCAAATAATTTCTTAGTGTGAGTGTTTGTACCATTTCCATCCCTCTTACGGGGCCCATAGTTAACGTGTTTGTGTGAGTTGTTAAAGTTTTAGTTTAAAGTAATCGGGAGTGTTGCAGATTTGCACCAGTGTAGTCTTTCAGAAGTTGTTGTGGGCGGTCGTGACTACGGCCGTGTTGAAAGGGAGCGGCAAGCTTCTCAGCCCGAAGACTCATGCTGTCAATATCGTTCTTTCTGCCTCTAAATAAAATTGTAACTTGATATTTCGAGGGTGCTTTTCTGCTTATAAATTTTAAATATGTTTTTCAAAAGGCTTTTATGAATAAAATCCCCACTTGTTAAAGGGAATTTCATTTTCATCAGTTACTCCCTGGCAACTACTTCCACGCTCACCTAGTCTGATTAAATGTGTTAATATTCTTCATGAATCGCTAGTAAATAAAGTAAATTCTTTAAGAAAAGATTTTGAAAGTAAATTCACGGTTCACTCAGGTTATTCATGTGAAAACGTTTCCGACCTGATTATGACCGCACCAGGGAATCAAAAGATTTTTAACGCGCTGGTTGGAGTTAGACGCATAGTACATTCCATTTAGGAAATCATTAGGAAAATCTACATACCGAAATCTAAAGCGTCAACAACGTGCCGAGAATAGCACGTTTCAGGCGTTACCTCTCACCATGGACAACGCAGTGGCCGACGGCCTTCACTTAACGACCGAGAGTAGTAGCGTTCGCGTAGTTGTCAGTACTAACAGACAAGCAACACCGTGAAATAACCGCAGAAACCAATATGGGACGTAGATGAACATATCTGTTAGGACAGTGCTATGGCAGCAGACGACCGACGCAGTTACCTTTACAAACAGCATGGCATTGTCTGTAGCGCCTCTCTTGAGCTAGTAACCGCGTCGGTTGGACCCTAGACGACTGGAAAACCGTGGCATGGTCAGATGAGTCCCTATTTCAGTTGTTAAAAGCTGATGGTAGGTTCAGAGTGTGGCATACACCCCACGAGCCCTGGACCAAAGTTGTTAAGAAGACGCTGTGCAAGCTGGAGTTGCTCCACAATGATGTGGGACGTGTATGTGGAATCGACTGGGTCCTCTGGTTATGTCGGCTACTTGGAAACCATTTGTAGCCATGCCTGGATTTCATGTTCCCGCACAACGACGGAATTTTTATAGATAACAATGCGCCGTGTCATCGGCCCATAATTGTTTGTGATTGGTTTGAAGAACCCTCCAGACAGTTCGAGAGATTCATTTGGCCACACAGGTCGTCCGACATGTATTCCATCCAACATTTGTGGGACATAATCGAGGGGTCAGTTCATGCTCAAAGTCATCCGTCTGCAACGCTTTCGCAGTTGTGGACGGCTATAGAGGCAACGTGCTCAATATTTCTGCAGGGGACTTCAATCAACTTGTTGAGTCCATGCCACGTCGAGCTGCTGCAATATACCAGGCAAAAGGAGATCCAACACGATATTAGGAGGTACGCCATGAATTTTATCACCTCAGTGAATGTGCAACATTTTGAGTCTGCAGATATCAAGTCGAAAATCAAATTCTTTCCACGTTTGGCAGAACAAAATTCGAATTATATATTAATACATTCAGCTGCTGACGGACGTTGATATATATCAACGGAGACAGATGAAAATATGTGCCCCGACCGGGACTCGAACCAGGGATCTCCTGCTTACATGGCAGACGCTCTGTCCATCTGAGCCACCAAGGACACAAAGGGTAGTGCGACTGCAGGGACTATCTCGTGCACGCCTCCCGCGAGATCCACATTCTCACCTTATATGTCCACACACTACATTCGTAATGTCCGTACCCAACACACTCATTACTCGTGGAAGACATTCTTACCAAGTCCCCGTAAGAGTGCGAGTAACATGTGTGCATCCACACAGAAATGGAAGGTCATGGCCTGTATTGCCAGAACTATACACTTATATGGTTATGGTGTCTGTTCTTTCGGACATCTCCGATAGATGGATAGCGCGTCTGCCATGTTAGCAGGAGGTCCCGGGTTCGAGTCCCGGTCGGGACACACATTTTGACCTGTCCCCGTAGATATATATCAACGCCCGTCAACAGCTGAAGGTATTATTATATAATTCTAATGTCGTTCTAGACGGCTGCAGGTCATCAATGGTGTCTGTTCTTTCGGACACGTCCGAAAGAACAGACACCATATCCATATAAGTATATTCGGCACAATATGTCCCTATCATCCTCTCCATAAACAATTTTGATGGGAGGTCGAAGTTCTAGTCGGCTTATTAGTAAAGGAGGCGTAACCACCAGATATTTCACATAGCACCACACAAGAAGTTTGTGTAGGTTTATTTATGGGAAGTGTGGAGGCCATAATATGAATTACCGATCATCAATCCCTGCCTCTGCAGAATGCGGCTGAAAATTGTCTTGAAGGAAGAAGCGCATGATATTTGTTATGTGGACTGCATAGCTTCAGGCGAAATCTCTCACCGGATGCACAGACTTGGCGCGAGACAATGTTGTTATTGGCATTTCTACGTGATCACTTTGCGCTCTGAACTGAAACGAGCGACGTGAATCGATCGACAGGCTCACTAAAGACACTGCCCCACACATCTGTGCAAAGTTGCATCGGATTTTCACAGTAATTTACATTTCGCGCCTAATCGGACCTTACTTCCCGAATACGCCTCGTATGTCGGGGGTACGCGGAACACACTGCTGTCGTTGTCGTAATACAGAAACGGAGCGATTTATGCGACGCCGGACAAGGCATGATCACTGCGTTTCAGCTCAATGCAGGAAGCACTTCCGAAACGGCTAACTTTTTAAACGGTCCGCGTGCCGCCGTGTTTAAAGTATACCGTGCATGGCAAATTGTTGCTGCCCAAAACTGATGCCGAAGCGGCTTTGGTGTACCACGGGCTATAGATGACAGGGGGTGAATGACGGATCTGGAGATAGGTAGGTGCAAATAGAGGTGAAACTGTCAAGAAGCTGACCGCCCAGATGAACCAAGGGGCTACCAACAGTCTGTCCTCAACGATCGTTCAGTAAACATTGCTCCGTATGGGCTTCCGCAAAAGGAGCCTGGTTCATGCACCTATCATCATTATTGTTAATCGGTGATCAATAACGCAACTGGAAGTCCACTGAGTAGCGACAGGTGGCCTCTTCAGATAAATCAGCTTTATGCTCCATAGGACAGAAGGACTTTGGCGTGTACGACGTGAAGCATCTCAAACCAAACACCATGCAACAATCATCAGAAACATCCAGACCGGAGGAGGGAGCGTTATCGCCTAAGGAATGTTTTCGTGGCATTCCCTGGGTGATTTCCTCATTCCGGAAGGCATAATGAATCAACACAAATATGCATGTATTACTGGAACCCCGTCCACTTCCACATGCAGTTTGATTTCCCTCGGAAATAAGGCACTACTGGCCATTAAAATTGCTACACCACGAAGATGACGTGATACAGACGCGAAATTTAACCGACAGGAAGAAGATGCTGTGATATGCAAATGATTAGCTTTTCAGAGCATTCGCACAAGGCTGGCGCCGGTGGCGACACCTACAACGTGCTGATATGAGGAAAGTTTCCAACCGATTTCTCGTACACAAACAGTAGTTGTCCGGCGTTGCCTCGTGAAACGTTGTTGCGATGCCTCGTGTAAGGAGCAGAAATGCGTAGCATCACGTTTCCGACTTTGATAAAGGTCGGACTGTAGCCTATCACGATTGCGGTTTCTCGTATCGCGAAAATTCTGCTCGCGTTGGTCGAGATCCAATGACTGTTAGCAGAACATGGAATCGCTGGGTTCAGGATGATAATACGGAACGCCGTGCTGGATCCCAACGGCCCCCTATCACTAGCAGTCGAGATGACAGGCATCTTATCCGCTTGGCTGTAACGGATCGTGCAGCCACGCTCGACCCCCGAGTCAACAGATGGGGACGTCTGCAAGACAACCACCATCTGCACGAACAGTTCGACGACGTTTTCAGCAGCATGGACTATCAGCTCGGAGACCATGGCTGCGGTTATCCTCGATGCTACATCACAGACAGGAGCGCCTTGCGATGGTGTACTTAACGACGAACCTGGGTGCACGAATGGAAAAACGTCATTTTTTCTGATGAATTCAGGTTCTTTTACAGCATCATGATGGTCGCATCCGTGTTTGGCTACACCGCTGTGAAGGCACATTAGAAGCGTGTATTCGTCATCGCCATACTGGCGTATCACCCGGCGTGTTAGTATGGGGTGCCACTGGTTACACGTCTCGGTCACCTCTTGTTCGCATTGACGGCAGTTTGAACAGTGGACGTTACATTTCAGATGTGTTACGACCCGTTGCTCCTTCCCTTCATTCGATCCCTGCGAAACCCTACATTTCAGCAGGATAATGCACAACCGCATGTTGCAGGTCCTGTACGAGCCTTTCTCGATACAGAAAATCTTCTGCTGCTGCCCTGGCCAGCACATTCTCCAGATCTCTGACCAATTGAAAACATCTGGTCAATGGTGGCCGAGCAATTGGCTCGTCACAATACGCCACTCACTACTCTTGATGAACTGTGGTATCGTGTTGAAACTGCATGGGCAGCTGCACCTCTACACGCCAACCAAGCTTTGTTTGACCCACTGCCCAGGCGTATCACGGCCTTTATTACGACCAGAGGTGGTTGTTCTGGGTACTGATTTCTCAGGATCTATGCACCCAAACTGCGTGATAATGTAATCACATGTCAGTTCTAGTATAATATATTTGTCCAATGTATACCCGTTAATCATCTGCATTTCTTGTTGGTGTAGCAATTTTAACGGCCAGTAGTGTAACATCAGGACAATGCAACGTGTCAATCAGCTCCCACACCGTGTGCGTGGTTTGAGGGACAATGGGATGAATTTGGTATACTCCCCCGGCCACCAAAAAGCCCGGGTTCAAACCGAATCGGTCTGCTCGTGCCATGGATACTCAACCGAGACATCTAGCGCAGCTGTCCATGTCAGTGGGGTCGGCATGGCAACATATTCCTGGCGTTACCTTCGAGAAATTCACTCCCTCTTCCTGCGCCTCCGGCAGTGGTCCGCGCTGCAAAAGGCTTTTGACATTACAGTTACCTCCGCAGTATTCTCTGGCACAACTAGTAGAGATGCATCAGCAGTTCCTGCAAGCAATATTTCCTTTGGAACCAGGTGTTACTGAAAAGCTGTGACACTCATCTCTTGTACCTCTCGGTTAGGATATTTTTGCCCACTTTTCTTTTGGCCTGTTACGTGGGTGCGAATGGCATAGGATTCTCTGAAAACACGATGGACGGTTCGAATTCATATGGAGCAAGTTCATTCAGCTTGTGGTTTTGGGCACGGCAAAACCCCTTACATCCAGTGACTTTTGCGCGTCGATCTATACTGCTTCGCTGATCTGTATAACAGATTGGAGCAAAACACACCATAACGTTTGGCAGTGGTGGTCACAAGACCGTCAGCGCTACAAAGTGACTTCTACGTTCTGTTAAGAAGGAATCAAATATTTGGTCCGTTGCGCAGATACGCCAATATTGTATCTGGATACATTTCATATGTTACACTAGAAATAGGTAACACAGGATGCAACGTCACACACCTTTCTTTGATAACTGTACACGTCAGCGCAAATATTACGCAACTGCAATGCATTAGTGGAGTTACCTTTGCCAACCACTGATGATTTACTTCGAGATATTGGTCGTTTCTCAGCCGCAAAATGTCAGCCGGCACTCTCAAAAGATTCATAAGTTTGTAATGGGATGGCAGAGTAATCCCACAATACGTTTTACTTCTTAACAATGAACTCTGTCGTTTCTGGACCAGTCTCAAATTTACACATTTACCTTTCTCCACCATCCAAGAAAGCATATGTCATAGAACCTGTATGTACATTTCCTACATCACTGTTTGATGTAGGCACGAGGTGGCAAAATCTCAGATGGGTGAGGGAAAACCAACTCGAGACTGACGTCGAGGAGTATCAATGTAGACATGTGTGTTGACGGAAAGAAAGTACAAGTGTCGTAGACGAGACGTTCGCGATGTTAGCACGAGGTGGATAAGCAAATAGTTTCTAGTGAGTGAGTAAGAGAGAAACCAAGGCGACAAGAAAATGTAGTAAAGTCAGGGGTGATGGCAATTCGAAATCCACCACTAACTTCTAATTTTAACCTGTGAGTATACAGTATACTAGGTCTCCTGCTTTAATGCCCTGAAAATATTTCCTTTCGATCGAATTTACCCATAAATGAACATCGGCAGCTGACAACTCGTTGTGGAATATGAGAAAGTCGATCAATTGTCATACCGCCGCAGTACAACAAAGTGGACTTTACCATAAAGTAATTCATGATTAGTTACTCTTATAGCAAAGATTATATAACTGTTCTGTAGAATAGGAAACAGTGGGAGTGGGAAATGACTCAAGAAATGATGGGAGTGTAAGGTGGCTGGTGACTGTGTGGGTGTAAATCCTGAATAGCTTTAAGTACATTTATTGGTGATGCTCCTCAACAAATAGTAGTGCATGAATGAAGTCAGGCACACTTCACATCTACATCTACATCTACATTTATACTCCGCAAGCCACCAAACAGTGTGTGGCGGAGGGCACTTCACGTGCCACTGTCATTACCTCCCTTTCCTGTTCCAGTCACGTATGGTTCGCGGGAAGAACGACTGCCGGAAAGCCTTCGTGCGCGCTCGAATCTCTCTAATTTTACATTCGTGATCTCCTCGGGAGGTATAAGTAGGGGAAAGCAATATATTCGATCCCTCATCCAGAAACGCGCCCTCTCGAAACCTGGACAGCAATTTACACCGCGATGCAGAGCGCTTCTCTTGCAGAATCAGCCACTTGCATTTGCTAAACATCTCCGTAACGCTATCACGCTTACCAAATAACCCTGTGACGAAACGTGCCGCTCTTCGTTGGATCTTCTCTATCTCCTCTGTCAAACCGACCTGGTACGGATCCCACACTGATGAGCAATACTCAAGTACAGGTCGAACGAGCGTTTTGTAAGCCACCTCCTTTGTTGATGGACTACATTTCCTAAGGACTCTCCCAATGAATCTCAACCTGGCAGCCGCCTTACCAACAATTAATTTTATATGATCATTCCACTTCAAATCGTTCCGTACGCATACTCCCAGATATTTTACAGAAGTAACTGCTACCAGTGTTTGTTCCGCTATCATATAATCATACAATAAAGAATCCTTGTTTCTATGTATTCTCAATACATTACATTTGTCTATGTTAAGAGTCAGTTGCCACTCCCAGCACCAAGTGCCTATCCGCTGCAGATCTTCCTGCATTTCGCTGCAATTTTCTAATGCTGCAACTTCTCTATATACTACAGCATCATCCGCGAAAAGCTGCATGGAACTTCCGACACTGTCTACTTCAGATAGTCAGCGCTCGATTCACCAGAATTAAAAACTTAGTACCTAGTACAACGTAACAAACAATAGAATCTTCTGCCATTCAGAGTATCTTCAGCTTCATAATAATCAGGACGGCACGAAACAATATACAAACATACCAAATAAAATGAGGTGACAAAACTCATGAGATACATTCTAATCTCGTGTCGGACATCCTGTTAAACGGCGTAGTGCAGCGACTCCACAGGACATGGACTCAACAACTTCGAAGTCCCCTGCAGGAATATTGAGCCGTAGACAATTGCGAAAGTGTTGTCGATGCAGGATTTTTTGCACGAACTGACCTCTCTGTTATTTACCATAAACTAGGAGATTCACGTCAGGCGATCTGGGTGGCCTAATCATTGGGTCCAACTGTCCAAAATGTTCTTCCATTCAGTCACGAACAATTTTGGCCCAATGACATGGCACATTGTCATATATAACAATTCCATCGTTGTTTGGAAACATAAAGTCGACGAATGGCGGCAAATGGTCTCCAAGTGGCTGAAAATAACCGTTTGCAGTCAATGATTTGTTCAGATGGACAAGAGAACCCAGTCCATTCCATGTAAACACCATTATAGAGCCACCAAAAGCTTCTATAGTGCCTTGTTGACAACAAGAGTCTATGGTGTCGTGGAATCTGCGCCACATTTGATCCCTACCATCGGCTGTTACCAACTGAAATCGGGTTTCATCTGACCAGGGCACAGTTTTCCAGGCGTCTGGGGTTCAACCGATATGGTCACGAGCTCTGGAGAGGCGCTGTGGGTGACGTCGTGCTGTTAACGAAGGCACTGGTGCCGGTCGTGTGGCGCCAGAGTCCTTTAACGCCACGTTTCACCGCGCTGTCCTAAAGGATTCGCCGTACGTCCCACATTGATTTCTACCGTTATTTCACGCAATGTTGTCTGTTAGCACCGAGAACTCTTTCCAAAAGTCGATGTTCTTGGTCGTTAAGTGAATGCCGTTAGCCACTGTGCTGTCCATGGAGAAAAGTAATGCCCGAAATTTGACATTCTCGGCACTCACTTGACACTGTTGATTTCAGAAAGCTGAGTTCCAAACCCTTTCTGAAATGGAATATCCCATGCATCTAGCTCCGACAACCATTCTCCCTTCAAAGTCTGTCAATTCCCGTCGTGCACCCAATTTCACATTAATCACCTGATTGTAGATGACAGCTCCGCCATTGCATTGCCCTTTTGTACCTCGTGCAGATGATACTACCGCCATCTTTATATGTGGATGAGAAATGTCGTTGAGCAAAATTAACAGTGAAATACGTCCTTTATGGTTCAAAACGCTACGCCCTTCAGCGGATCCGCCGTTTTGGCAATGTAATAACGTGCTCAACTTAAAATGAAACCCAACCAAGAACATGCGTCTGCACATCCGAAATTCTGCACCGAACACAACTGGCACAGTCTCTTTTAATACCACAGCTAACATCAGCTTGTATCTTGTCAGCCTCCTTTTTATAGGATGCAAGACGCCAAGCACAGTCCATTTGCCCAAGGAGGAACTACTGCCCCATGTTGGTAGCAAGCCACAACAAGCCCAAATCCGAACACTGTCGCAGATTGGTGCACAGTATTCCTTCTCTGTGTCGTAGAGTAGACTACCTTCTGAGATTCTCGCTTCCTACAGTGTCCTCTCACTGGTAATCTTCAACCAGGCATGTCACTGCTGGAGCTCCACGCAAGTCTGGTGATGACGGCAGCTACCCAGTACTCCGGATAGACGGGGCTCTCTTCTCTAAGCACCATGAGAAGGGCTCTGTCAGCAGCAGACAAGAGCCGCATGTCATCCCAGGTAACACCTCTCACCAATCAACTCCTCAAGCCAAGCACACTGGAATATAAACAAAACCAGACAACGCAAAAGCTATAGCCTGATGCTGCACGTGTTGTCTCGTCCCGCTGCCATCCATGTCCCCAGTGCTGATTCTAGGTTGATACTGCGTCCTTGTCCCGCCACCAAATCGTCTTCACTGTCAGTAGCCTCAGTGCGGCACTGTACTCTGCAGTTATTGGCATGCACTGCCATGGTGGAATTACAACACCATTGCTGGTGCCAACTGCCTGATGGTACACAAGGGCGATGCCATTCACTGGCATCCGAATCAGCTCAATCAGGTACCCATTTTCAGGGTGGATGTTCCTGTTTAACGATAATATGCGGAACTGCAGAAATCGGCCGCCTAGCGGAATGTTTACTAGCTGGAAGTATTGTTTAATGCACGAAGTGAAGTTATAAGAAAATAGCTCCATTTTGCTCCTACGGAAATCTGAAGCATAGACTTCATTTGTGTGTGTGTGTGTGTGTGTGTGTGTGTGTGTGTGTGTGTTCTTATCCTATTTGAGTTATTGATGTAATCCTGTATAGCTGAAGACGGTAGAAACCGGTCGGCGAGGGTATCGTAGCTGACAACGGTGTTCGTTGCCCGATCCAATGGTCGCATTTGGGAATGCTCTGAAAATGGTTGGATTACTACAGGGTACTGATAAACGGTATGGAAATTACTACTTTAACTCTGTGGCGTGGGTCAAAGTGATGCTGCGACCCTTATTTGATTGTATAGGTGTAGCACTGTACAGAAATAATCCAGTCCCACAAAAGCACGTTTCAGAGGAAGTCCATTGAGCAGCACGTTGCAAGATTTATTCGGGCACCACAAGATGGTACGAGTATGTGGACGTGTCCGCAGCCACCGTGTGCGGCTTCACCAGCGGTTATGGAAGCTCCAGGGAAAGGGCGAATAGGAACGTTTGGAGTTCTATAATGTTACTTCAACTGTAGGAGAAAATAACCTGTTTATTCGTTTTATACTTTTGAACATCACAGGTTTTCCAATCAGCTACACAAACGATATGGAAAACAATGATTTGCATAAAATATATTGAAAAGTAACTACACCTCTGCTTTCCGTGCTCTTATGCGAGCATGCACTTACTGACGTACACACACACACACACACACACACACACACATACACACACACACACAAACACACACGTGCGCGCGTACACATGGCGGACTTTGTTAGCGAATTTGCACGTGCAGATGTTAAAATGTGTAATATTTGAAGAAGCGCCTATAAGATTATTATATTCATAGCTTGCTTCAGAGCAATCATTACAATCGGAAAGAATAGTTACCTCAAAAACATTCAATGAGATTAATCATTGAAATTACGCAAAACAATTACTTTCCTCTCTTCTAGAAAGTAGCACCTATATAAAGAGAAAAATACATGGAACTTCACTATTTGAAAATCTCAGTAATGGTTCTAAATTTCATACTTTAGCAATACTTTCAACCAGAAAGTCTGGAACAGACCATTCCGTTAATCGTTAATTGACTCCGACTGATGTGCCACACTTGTCTGTTTTACTCAGTTTCTTGTATAGAACTGAGGGTTCCATGCCAAAGTTCATCAGGTGCTGTGGAGAGGGGGATGGGGAGGGGTGGGGGGCGTGTGATGGCGTGCCAGTCTCTCAGGAACCTGTGATGAGAAGTTTTCAGTTGGTGAGATATCTGAAGAAAGTGCAGGCCAAGTCAACTGTCTAAGAGCCTCTATATTGAGATATGTCATCACAATATGGGGGGCAACAAGCTATCTTTTGTTATCTTGTTGGAAAAATGTCCTAGATACCTCGAAGGCATTACCGATTCACATTCTTTAACACGTCTAAAATGTGGCGGACGCCGTCCAAATAACGCGAACGACAGTTAATGGTGATGTGAACCAATGGCACCCTATAATGTGGCTATGACGAAAGTAATCTGGCATCCTCAGAGTCAGAGGGAAGTAAATCCGGCAACTTTCGTTTTCCTCAGAGTCCACATACTGATACAATGGTAGTGGGGCTCGTCTTTTCGATGACCTAGTGCGGCTTATGTGTTCAGTGTTATCGATGAGCGCACTAGTGTTGGCTTGTATCTCTCTGTTACCGTTTCAAAGAAAGTAATAAAATGGTCTCTGTGCAAGAAATCCCAGGAGTTCCTTGATTTAAACAATCGTATTAGCTGAATGAAGATATATGACGTTGCTGTACGTTTCCTAACAGCTGAGTTAACGATATACACTGAAGTGCAAAAGAAACTGGTATAGGAATGCGTTTCCAAATACACATGCATGTAATGTAATTCGTCCGACCGCAGCCACTTTCGCCTTCGCCACGACCAGCCGTGGACGAGGAAGGAGCTGGACTCCTTGGGGCGAGCCCCCGAGGAGAGGACACTGCAGTCATTTTGCAAGCACACAGCGGGAGGTCAAGCCGACGTCCTCGCCTCGCTTAATGAGGGACACATTTCGAAAAGCCCGTCTGACAACGAGAAGCGTGCCGAGTACTGATGGACACCTGCAGCCATTAAGACGGAACGCCAAGAATGTAGGTGCGAAAGCATCTGTGTCCTTCTGGCCCGGCGACTGTGATTTTACCTGCTATAGAAAGGAGGGCCTCCCCCCATGAACCATGGACCTTGCCGTTGGTGAAGAGGCTTGCGTGCCTCAGCGATACAGATGGCCGTACCGTAGGTGCAACCACAACGGAGGGGTATCTGTTGAGAAGCCAGGAAAACGTGTGGTTCCTGAAGAGGGGCAGCAGCCTTATCAGTAGTTGCAGGGGCAACAGTCTGGACGATTGACTGTTCTGGCCTTGTAACACTAATCGAAACGGCCTTGCTGTGCTGGTACTGCGAACGGCAAAAAGCAAGGGAAAACTACAGCCGTAATTTTTCCCGAGGGCATGCAGCTTTACTGTATGGTCAAATGATGATGGCGTCCTCTTGGGCAAAATATTCCGGAGGTAAAATAGTCCCCCATTCGGATCTCCAGGTGGGGACTACTCAAGAGGACGTCGTTATAAGGAGAAAGAAAACTGGCGTTCTACGGATCGGAGCGTGGAATGTCAGATCCCTTAATCGGGCAGGTAGGTTGTTGTTGTTGTGGTCTTCAGTCCTGAGACTGGTTTGATGCAGCTCTCCATGCTACTCTATCCTGTGCAAGCTTCTTCATCTCCCAGTATCTACTGCAACCTACATCCTTCTGAATCTGCTTAGTGTAGTCATCTCTTGGTCTCCCTCTACGATTTTTACCCTCCACACTGCCCTCCAATGCTAAATTTGTGATCCCTTGATGCCTCAAAACATGTCCTACAAACCGATCCCTTCTTCTAGTCAAGTTGTGCCACAAACTCCTCTTCTGCCCAATCCTATTCAATACCTCCTCATTAGTTACGTGATCTACCCACCTTATCTTCAGCATTCTTCTGTAGCACCACATTTCGAAAGCTTCAATTCTCTTCTTGTCCAAACTAGTTATCGTCCATGTTTCACTTCCATACATGGCTACACTCCATACAAATACTTTCAGAAACGACTTCCTGACACTTAAATCTATACTCGATGTTAACAAATTCCTCTTCTTGAGAAACGCTTTCCTTGCCATTGCCAGTCTACATTTTATATCCTCTCTACTTCGACCATCATCAGTTATTTTACTCCCTAAATAGCAAAACTCCTTTACTACTTTAAGTGTCTTATTTCCTAATCTAATTCCCTCAGCATCACCCGACTTAATTTGACTACATTCCATTATCCTCGTTTTGCTTTTGTTGATGTTCATCTTATATCCTCCTTTCAAGACACTGTCCATTCCGTTCAACTGCTCTTCCAAATCCTTTGCTGTCTCTGACAGAATTACAATGTCATCGGCGAACCTCAAAGTTTTTATTTCTTCTCCATGGATTTTAATACCTACTCCGAATTTTTCTTTTGTTTCCTTTACTGCTTGCTCAATATACAGATTGAATAACATCGGGGAGAGGCTACAACCCTGTCTTACTCCTTTCCCAACCACTGCTTCCCTTTCATGCCCCTCGACTCTTATAACTGCCATCTGGTTTCTGTACAAACTGTAAATAGCCTTTCGCTCCCTGTATTTTACCCCTGCCACCTTCAGAATTTGAAAGAGAGTATTCCAGTTAACATTGTCAAAAGCTTTCTCTAAGTCTACAAATGCTAGAAACGTAGGTTTCCCTTTCCTTAATCTTTCTTCTAAGATAAGTCGTAAGGTCAGTATTGCCTCACGTGTTCCAACATTTCTACGGAATCCAAACTGATCTTCCTCGAGGTCGGCTTCTACCAGTTTTTCCATCACAGCTGCAAAATACTAACGCGAATTCTTTACAGACGAATGGAAAAACTGGTAGAAGCCGACCTCGGGGAAATCAGTTTCGATTCCGTAGAAATATTGGAACACGTGAGGCAATACTGACCTTACGACTCACCTTAGAAGGAAGATTAAAGAAAGGCAAACCTACGTTCCTAGCATTTGTAGACTTAGAGAAAGCTCTTTATAATGTTGACTGGAATACTCTCTTTCAGATTCTAAAGATGGCAGGCGTAAAATACAGTGAGCGAAAGGCTATTTACAATTTGTATAGAAACCAGATGGCAGTTATTAGAGTCAAGGGGCATGAAAGGGAAGCAGTGGTTGGCGAGGGAGTGAGACAGCGTTGTAGCCTCTCCCCAATGATATTCAATATGTATATTGAGCAAGCACTAAAGGAAACAATAGAAAATTCGGAGTAGGTATTAAAATCCATGGAGAAGAAATAAAAACTTTGAGGTTCGCCGATGACATTGTAATTCTGTCAGAGACAGCAAAGGACTTGGAAGAGCAGTTGAACGGAATGGACAGTGTCTTGAAAGGAGGATATAAGATGAACATCAACAAAAGCAAAACGAGGATAATGGAATGTAGTGGAATTAAGTCTGGTGATGCTGAGGGAATTAGATTAGGAAAGGAAACACTTAAAGAATTATAGGCGTTTTGCTGTTTGGAGAGCAAAATAACTGATGATGGTCGAAGTAGAGAGGATATAAAATGTAGATTGGCAATCGCAAGGGAAGTGTTTCTGAAGGAGAGGAATTTGTTAACATCGAGTATTGATTTAAGTGTCAGGAAGTCGTTTCTGAAAGTATTTGTATGGATTGTAGCCATGTATGGAAGTGAAACGTGGATGATAAGTAGTATGGACAAGAAAAGAATAGAAGCTTTTGAAATGTGGTGTTACAGAAGAATGCTGAAGATTAGATGGGTAGATCACACAACTAATGAGGAGGTAGTGAATAGAACTGGAGAGATGAGGAGTTTGTGGCACAATTTAGTATTGGACGGCAGCGTGGAGGGTAAAAATCGTAGAGGGAGACCAAGAGATGAATACACTAAGCAGATTCAGAAGGATGTAGGTAGCACTAGGTACTGGGAGATTAAGAAGCTTGCACAGGATAGAGTAGCATGGAGAGCGGCATCAAACCAGTCACGGGACTGAAGACCGGAACAACAACAGAAAGGAGGGAGGTGCCGATAAATCCAGCACCTCTTGGGCACAGGGAGCAGCGTGTAAAAAGCGCCAGGATTTGGCGCAGGGAGGCGTGTGAAAGAAGCCAGCATACTTAAGAAGATGTTTTCCTCGCCAGGGAGGACATTCCTTAAAATTCACGGATGCTGGTAGATTTTGAGACGTATCCCGGGCTCATGCAGAGAGTGCGGTTTTAAAGAAGTTTTGTGTAGCTGCTCTCCCAAAAGCCTTGGAATGCAGGAAAACGTATTAAGAATGAGAAAGATGCCAATTCACAAGGCACATGCCAGCCCATGCCAGATACGAAATTTCCGTCCCTCATGGAGAGGCGCGGCGATGAAACGGCGATCTGTCATTGGGCTGCATTGCAAATTTCGTCCGCCAATGACAACGCCGAAAGAAAGAATATTTCTAAGAGGAGTTGAGCTGAGAGAGGTATGAAAAGCGAGAGGAGAGTCATGGAAACACCGTGGAAGCGTGAGGACATGGGCGCTCTTCCACCCGATGTCACGATCCGCCTTCTGACACCATGATAGCAGAGCGTCGGCCACACAACCGACAATGCACAGAGAACGCGGAGATCGTATCTGGGCCCCACCGCAAGGTCGCGATTGCTGATGAGGGCAGCCGATTCGCGCTACGCCGGTCGGAGTGGCCGAGCGGTTCTAGGCACCTCAGTCCGGAACCGCGCGACTGCTACGGTCGCAGGTTCGAATCCTGCCTCAGGTATGGATGTGTGTGACGTCCTTAGGTTAGTTAGGTTTAAGTAGTTCTAAGTTCTAGGGGACTGATGGCCTCAGATGTTAAGTGTCATAGTGCTCAGAGCCTTTTGAACCAATTTTGACTCGCGTTGCACAGCACCAAGGTCACTCGCCCAACCGACGCAGCGCCTGCCTCCGACAGAACTACAGAACGAACTATAAAGAATAATGGTGAGACGACTCATTCCCTCCTCCTTGCCCTCCTCATGTCCACGCCCGGTCAAATCGGCCCTGAGATTTTTAATTTTGTTTTGGTTTATGTAAACAACACAAAAATAAATACATTTCTTTCATGTTTTGATCATATAAGCAATCTTTTATATTCATACATGAACTCATTAATTTTGTACCCTTTGTGTTTGATTTCATTTAATTTCTAGAGATAACTACATTTTCCGCGCCCAGCTTGGTGCGACCTGATTGGTAATTTTCATGGTATCTTGTGTCACAAAATAGCTTCTCGAGCTCACTACAGTAAACAGGCAGAATACGGCGCTGTGGTCGGCAACGACTATATAAGACAACAAGTGTCTGACGCATTATTATATCGGCTACTACTGCTACAGTGTCAGGTAATCAAGAGCTAAGAGAGTTTGAACGTGGTGTCATAGTGGGCGCACGAGCGATGGGACACAGCATCTCCGACGTAACGATGAAGTAGGGACTTCCCCGTAGGACCATGTGTACCGTGAATATTAGGAATCCTGTAAAACAGCAAATTTCCAACATCGCTGCCGCCGGAAAAAAATCTTGCAAGAACCGGACCAACGACGACTGAAGAGAATCGTTCAACGTGGCAGAAGTGTCAGCGTGCGAACTATTCAAAGAAACATCATCGTTATGGGCTTTCGGAGCCGAATTCCCATTCGTGTAACCAAAGCTTTACGCCTCGTCTGCGCCCATCAAGAAGGACATTTGACTGTTGATGACTGAAAACATGTTCCCTAGTCGGACGAGGCTCGTTTCACATTGTACCGAGTGGATGGACATGTACTGGTATGGAGACAATCTTACGAATCCATGGACCCTGAATGTCAGCAGGAAACTGTTCTACATCTTCATATATACTCCGCTCGCCACCAAGCGGTATGTGGCGGAGGGCACAATTCACTCCAAAGTCATATCACCCCCCCCCCCCCCCCCCACTGTTCCACTCGCGTATCGCGCGAGGGAAAAACGACTGTCTGAACGCTTCAGTACGAGCTCTAATTTCCCTTATCTTTGAATGGTGCTCATTGCGCGATTTGAAAGTTGGTGGTAATAATACATGCTGTGCATCCTCGGTACAGATCGGATTTCGGAATTTAGTGAAAAGCCACTTCCATTTAGCGAGCACTGTTTATCTGCAAGTGTGACAAACTTTCTGTGAGATTTGTAATGCTCTCGCGATGGCTGAATGTACCGTTCACCAATCTTGCCGCTCTTCTCTGGACCTTCTCAATCTCCTGAATCGGACCCAACTGGCAAGGGTCCAAAGAGACGAACAATACTCTAAGACTAGACGAACTAACGTATTCTAAGCTATTTCCTTTGTTGAAGGATTGCATCGCTTCAAGATTCTATCAATAAACCGCAATCTAGAGTTTGCCTTACCCGTCACTTGTGTAATCTGCTCATTCCATTTGAGATCATTTCGAACAGTCACACCCAGCTGTTCAAGCTGGCGGAGACACTGTGATGGTGCGGGCGTGTGCAGTTGGAGTGATATGGGACCTCTGATACGTCTCGATACGACTCTGACAGGTGACACGTACGTAAGCGTCCTGCCTGATAACTGCATACATTCATGTCGATTGTGTATTCCGACGGACTTCACAATTACAGCAGGAGAATGAGACACCCCATGAGTCCAGAATTACTACAGAGTGGCGTGGCTCCAAGAACACTCTTCTGAGTTTAAGCACTTCCGCTGGCCACCAAACTCCCCAGACATTAACATTATTGAGCATTTCTGGGAGGCCTTCCAACGTGCTGTTCAGAAGAGATCTCCACCCCCTCGTACTCTTACGGTTTTATGAACAGCGCTGCAGGATTCATGATGTCATTTCCCTCCAGCTCTAGTGCAGAGATTAGTCGAGTCCATCTCACTTCGTCTGGCGGCGCTTCTTCGTGCTCGCCGAGGCCCTACGCGATGTTAGGCAGGTGTACCAGTTTCCTTGACTCTTCAGTGTGTCTGCTTCCTCAAGTGCTAGTCATGTGGGCCAGTAAGATCCCACATGGCGTCGAGTACTGCCCTCCTGAGTTCATTAATTTCAGACTGCCATGGTAGAAGTGTGATCTCATCCAATACGTTTACCAATACCTTGAAAAGATAAACCGCAGTCTCGATAAGACACGATGCTGGCGTAGCCGAGTTCAGACACTTTTCTTCTTCTTACCCACATCACAAACAACATTCAGATATCTGAATGAGAAACCGGCTTGTGTACAATGTACAGATGTTATTATTAACACCTGTTGTATACGGTTCTAATTATTAGCATACCAAAGTATGTAGCACACTTCATCCTAGTATGACCTGTGTTGCGTCCAACCTTGACCGTCTTGCCATTTTACTGACTTGATGTGCGTCAATAAATGTAAAAAAAAGCAGAAAATAAAGAAAAGATTTTAAAACAACAACGAATAGCCTTCAGAAGATGATGATACCTCTCCCACCATTTCTCAGCCGTTATCTGTGCAGGAACCTTCTGTCCGATCACATGCATACTTCAGTTTACCTACATAAATGTATAGAAAGCCAATGCTCGCAGTGAGACTGTGTACTACTTTATTGCTTCAAAAGAATTTTAAGGCTGCTCTAGGTACATTAAGGTACTTACGTGCTGTCTTACCACCATGTGTCGCCTGCCTTTAATACGAATGAGCACATCAGCAGCCGATCGAACACGATGTGAGTTTCTTAGAACCAGCTCCAACCAGTTGTCATCATGGTGGGCTACAGTTGAATGGACCTGAGCGTTCAGCCTAATGCAAAGTGCGTTAGATTACAAGGACGAGCGATAAACAAGACGCTGTTCCAATCCCCGTGGAAGTGCGACCATCGATCTGGTATACTGGTCTACACTGTTGTGCTTTGTAAGCAGTTCTTCGTGTTCTCTTTCTCCGTTTCAGAAAATACGATGCACAAAGAGTTCAAATACGATACGAAACTGAACTGTCAACGTTTCTATCATAACTAACGTCTGCCCTAGTAGGAACGCCATCCGGTCACAACTTCAAGAGGTCATTAGTGTTTATGGAACTCCTGAAGGACGCAGGACAAAATATGTCATTTAATTTACTTGTGGCGAGAATGCGGTAAATGAAAGATGTCTCATCAACTTCATAAATACTGCTACTTTCCCGTCCTATGTCTACTTCACGATATAAACATACAACCTGTCAACAGCTGTCCGCAGAATCGTGTTCTGCACGGAAGATGGCATTCCGGTCAACGGACAACCACGCTAACAATGACGTCAGGGAACATATCAAATGTGGTAGCGTTTGCCGGGCAGTCTCACAACCACAGTTGGTGTTTGTGTTGTGTCCTGCCTACTCGTCGAATATGGGATGCCTAGGAAACCTGCTCTCTCGGATCGCTAGACAACAAATCAAGCAAATCGTATTAATGAATTTTTATTACAGTAAATAAAAGACAACACTTAGCTTTGAGAATTTACAATGGTGTGTCGCATGCAAATGGCGACAGACAAATAAGATGTCTCTTCAGTGTAGACCATGCCTATTACAAGTGAAATTATACAGCTCCTAAGTTGCTGATGTAGAGATCGTAGAATGGCTGGTTTTCAACTGGGCCGTTGGCAGGCGGCCCGACTCTTATGTTCTCCTCGCCTAGGGGCCGCTGCTGTCTCGTTGTCGTCCTAGACGGGGGTCGGTCAGCGTAGTGTTTTCTGACGTCTTCTTCACAGCCCTCTCTGCTGTAACGTTCTTGACCGGTGTGCTGGCGCTTTACGTTACGCCGGAACAGTGTGCTCTGTGACAGACGGTGCAGTATGGCGCAGAAAAGACGCCTGCCAGTCACTCTGCAGTGGAGGGGCCGTAGGAAGAATGGAAGCAGGACAGTCGCAAACTCACTTGTCCCGATGGCATAATGTGCATCGTTCTGTTGTTTCTCGGATGTTGTGACAGTTTTTAGAGACCAAAACTGTATCCCGAAGGGCAAGGCAGGGCCGACTAAGTGTGACAGAGACAGGACCGTAATTTTCTTGAAAGGGCACGACGGTACCACCTTAGCTTTTTTTTTTTTTTCACAGCAGTCTTCTGACTGGTTTGGTGCGGCCCGCCACGAATACCTCTCCTGTGCTAACCTCTTCATCTCAGAATAATACTTGAAACCTACGTCCTCAATTATTTGCTGGATGTATTTCAATCTCTGTCTTCCTCTACAGTTTTTGTTCTCTACAACTCCCTCTAGGACCCCGGAAGTAATTCCCTCGTGTCTTTACAGATGTCCTATCATC
The DNA here is from genome assembly GCF_023864275.1 of Schistocerca cancellata. Lineage (NCBI taxonomy): Eukaryota > Metazoa > Arthropoda > Insecta > Orthoptera > Acrididae > Schistocerca > Schistocerca cancellata. The sequence goes on along the minus strand of NC_064634.1, from coordinate 284,547,411 downwards.
CTGTCCCTTCTCATTGTCGGTGTTTTCCACATATACCTTTTCTCTCCGATTCTGCGCGGAACCTCCTCATTCTTTACCTTATCCGTCCACCTAATTTTCAACATTCGTCTGTAGCACCACATCTTAAATGCTTCGATTCCCTTCTGTTCCGGTTTCTCTACAGTCCATGTTTCACGAACATACAATGCTGTACTCCAGACGTACATTCTCAGAAATTTCTTCCTCAAATTAAGGCCGATATTTAATATTAGTAGACTTCTTATGGCCACGAATGCCCTTTTTGCCATTGCTAGCCTGCTTTTGGTGTCCTCCTTGCTCCATCCATCATTGGTTATTTTACCGCCTAGGTAGCAGTATTTCTTAATTTCATCTACTTCGTGACCATCAATCCTGATGTTAACTTTCTCGCTCTTCTCATTTCTTCTTCTTATCATTACATTCGTCTTTCTTCGATTTACTCTCAGTCAATACTCTGTACTCATTAGACTGTTCATTCCATTCAGCAGATCATGTAATTCTTCTTCACTTTCACTCATGACAGCAATGTCATCAGCGAGTCGTATCGTCGATATCCTTTCACCTTGGATTTTAATTCCACTCCTGACCCTTCGTTGTATTTCCATCATTGCTTCCTCGATGTAAAGATAGAAGAGTAGGGGCGAAAGGCTACATTCTTGTCTTACACCCTTTCTAATCCGAGCACTTCGTTCTTGTTCGTCCACTCTTATTATTCACTCTTGGATGTTGTACATATTGTATATGATCCGTCTCTGCCTACAGCTAACCCCCACTTTTTTTCAGAATTTCGAACGTATTACACCATTTTACACTGAATGAGATTTTCACTCTGCAGCGGAGTGTGCGCTGATATGAAACTTCCTGGCAGATTAAAACTGTGTGCCCGACCGAGACTCGAACTCGGGACCTTTGCCTTTCACGGGCAAGTGCTCTACCATCTGAGCTACCGAAGCACGACTCACGCCCGGTCCTCACAGCTTTACTTCTGCCAGTATCTCGTCTCCTACCTTCCAAACTTTACAGAAGCTCTCCTGCGAACCATGCAGAACTAGCACTCCTGAAAGAAAGGATACTGCGGAGACATGGCTTAGCCACAGCCTGGGGGTTGTTTCCAGAATGAGATTTTCACTCTGCAGCGGAGTGTGCGCTGATATGAAACTTCCTGGCAGATTAAAACTGTGTGCCCGACCGAGACTAGAACTCGGGACCTTTGCCTTTCGCGGGTAAGTGCTCTACCATGTGAGCTACTGAAGCACGACTAACGTCCGGTCCTCACAGCTTTACTTCTGCCAGTATCTCGTCTCCTACCTTCCAAACTTTACAGAAGCTCTCCTGGTTCGCAGGAGATGAGATACTGGCAGAAGTAAAGCTGTGAGGACCGGGCGTGAGTCGTGCCTCGGTAGCTCAGATGGTAGAGCACTTACCCGCGAAAGGCAAAGGTCCCGAGTTCGAGTCTCGGTCGGGCACACAGTTTTAATCTGCCAGGAAGTTTCATATCAGCGCACACTCCGCTGCAGAGTGAAAATCTCATTCTGGAAACAACCCCCAGGCTGTGGCTAAGCCATGTCTCCGCAGTATCCTTTCTTTCAGGAGTGCTAGTTCTGCATGGTTCGCAGGAGAGCTTCTGTAAAGTTTGGAAGGTAGGAGACGAGATACTGGCAGAAGTAAAGCTGTGAGGACCGGGCGTGAGTCGTGCTTCGGTAGCTCAGATGGTAGAGCACTTGCCCGTGAAAGGCAAAGGTCCCGAGTTCGAGTCTCGGTCGGGCACACAGTTTTAATCTGCAAGGAAGTACCATTTTACACTGTCTAACGCTTTTTCCAGGTCGAGAAATACTATGAACGTCTTTTGATTTTTCTTTAGTCTTGCTTCCATTATTAACCGCAACGTCAGAATTGCGTCTCTCGTGCCTATACCTTTCCTAAAGCCAAACTGATCGTGACCTAACGCAACCTCAATTTTCTTTTCCATTCTTCTGCATATTATTCTTGTAAGTAACTTGGATGCATCAGCTGTTAAGCTGATTGTGAGATAATTCTCGCACTTGTCCACTCTTGCCGTCTCCGGAATCGTGTGGATGAAGCTTTTCAGAAAGTCAGATGGTATGTCGCCAGACTAATACATTCTACACACCAAAGTGAACAATCGTTTTGTTGCCACATTCCCAAATGATTGTAGAAATTCTGCTGGAATGTTATCTATCTCTTCTGCCTTACTTACCACAACGTCTCCAACGCTCTTTTACATTCTGAATCTAATAGTGGATCCCCTATCCCTTCTAAATCGATTCCTGTTTCTTCTTTTATCACATCAGACCAATCTTCCGCCTCACAAAGGCTTTCAATGTATTCTTTCCACCAACCCGCTCTCTCCTCTTCATTTAACAGTGGAATTCTCGTTGCACTCTTAATGTTATCAACCTTGCTTTTAATGTCACCGAAGGTTGTTTCGACTTTCCTGTGTTCTGAGTCTGTCCTTCCGACAATCATTTCTTTTTCAATGTCTTCACATTTTTCCTGCAGCCATTTCGTCATAGCATCCCTGCACTTCCTATTCATTTCATGCCTCCGCGACTTGTATTTCTGTATTCCTGAGTTTCCCGGAACATTTTTGTGCTTCCTCATTTCATCGATCAACTGAAGTTTTTCTTCTGTTACCAATGGTTTCTTCACAGTTACCTTCTTTGTACCTATGTTTTCCTTCTCAGCTTCTGTGATGGCCTTTTTTGAGATATCCATTCCTCTACAACCGTACTGCGTACTGAGTTATTCTCATTTCGTCATAGCATCCCTGCACTTCCTATTCATTTCATGTCTCCGCGACTTGTATTACTGTATTCCTGAGTTTCCCGGAACATTTTTGTGCTTCCTCATTTCATCGATCAACTGAAGTTTTTCTTCTGTTACCAATGGTTTCTTCACAGTTACCTTCTTTGTACCTATGTTTTCCTTCTCAACTTCTGTGATGGCCTTTTTTGAGATATCCATTCCTCTACAACCGTACTGCGTACTGAGTTATTCTTTATCGCTCTGTCTATACCCTTAAAGAACATCAACAGTACCTCGTCATTCCTTAGTACTTCCGTATGCCAAATTCTTTGCGTATTGATTCTTCCTGACTAATGTCTCAAGCTTCAGCCTTCTCTTCAGAGCTACTGTATTGTGATCTGAGTCTATATCTGTTCCTGGGTACGCCTTACACTCCAGCATCTGATTTCAGAATCTCTGTCTGACCGTGATGTAATGTAACTGAACTCTTGCCGTATCACCCGCACTTTTCCAAGTATACCTCCTCCTCATGTGGTTCTTGAACAGAGTATTCGCTATTACTAGGTGAAATTTGTTACAGAACGCAATTAGTCTTTCTCCTCTCTCATTCCTTACCCCAAGCCCATATTCGCCTGTAACCTTTTCTTCCCAGTCCCCCATGACTATTAGATTTTCATCTCCGTTTACATAGTGTATTACCCTTTGAATATCCTCATACACTTTCTCTATCCCTTATCTTCAGCCAGCGACGTCGGTATGTATACCTGAACTATCGTTGTCGGTGTTTGTCTGCTGTCGATTCCGATAAGAACAACCCTGTCACTGAACTGTTCACAGTAACACACTCTCTATCCCACCTTCCTATTCATATCGAATCCTTTTCCCGTTATACCATTTTCTGCTGCTGTTGGTACTACCCTATAGTCATCTGACCATAAATCCGTGTCTTCTTCCCACTTCACTTCACTGACCCCTACTATACCTAGATTCAGTCTTTGCATTTCTCTTCTCAGATTTTCTAATTTCCCTACCACGTTCCTGCTTTTGACATTCCACGCCCCGATTCGTAGAATGTTATCCTTTCGTTGATTATTCAATCTTTCTCTCATGGTAACCTCCCCCTTGGCAATCACCTCCTGGAGATCGGCATGGGGGACTATTCCGGAATCTTTTGCCAATGGAATGATCATCATGACACTTCTTCAATTACAGTCCACATGTCCTGTGGATACACATTACGTGTCTTTAATGCAGTGATTTCCATTTCCTTCTGCATCCTCATTCCGATGATCATTGCCGATTCTTCCGCCTTTAAGGGCAGTTTCCCACCCCTAGGACAAGAGAGTGCCCTGAACCTCTGTCCACTCCTCCACCCTCCTTGACAAGGGCGTTGGCAGAACGAGGGTGACTTTCTTATGTCGGAAGTCTTCGGCCGCCAATGCTGATCATTAGTCAAAATTTAAGCAGCGGAGGGACACTAACCCACGACCGAAGAGGTTTTTTTTTATGAATAAAAGACGCTACCCCTAGACAACGGGTCTTTACCTCCGCCTTAGTACGACACTACAACTGACATCTGCCATCGCATCACCGATTGGACGTATTGTGTCGAGGTCAATGGTGTACAGAAGACTTCGGCAGAGTGGCCTTTATTGTCGGAGACCTGTTGTATGTTTACCTATGAGGGGTCTTCACAGAAGGGAACGTCTAGAGCGGAGTCGTCGACGTGCCACCTGGACGGTCGAATAGAGGGTTCAAATGGTTCAAATGGCTCTGAGCACTATGGGACAACAGCTGAGGTCATCAGTCCCCCAGAATTTAGAAATACTTAAACCTAACTAACCTAAGGACATCCATGCCCGAGGCAGGATTCGAACCTGCAACCGTAGCGGTTGCGCGGTTCCAGACAGAAGCGCCTAGAACCGCTCGGTAACAGCGGCTTGCCGAATAGAGGGCCAATGTTGTTTTTACAGATGAGTCCCGATTCGGTCTGGTGAGTGATTGTCGGCGGATTCCCATATGGAGGGCACGTGGAACATCGTGGAAAGAAACCTATATCGTGGAGGATCCCCAGCGTTGTGGACAGGGATTATGTTGACCACTGCAACACCTTTTTATGAAACTGTATGGGTGAGTCGGCAAGGTTTAACTGCTATAAGGCATCGTGACGAGATCTTGGGACCTGATGTACAGTTGATGCGAGGTGTTGTGTTCTCATACTTTATATTCAACGACGATGAAGCACGTCCTCATAGAGCAGTGGTGGTTGATGTTTTCTTGAAAACGGAAGATATACCATGCCTAACGTAGCCTGATCGCTCTCCCGATTTGAATCCCATAGACAATGTCTGGAATGCACTAGGGAGACGAGTTGCATCACGTCAACATCCACCAACCACCCTCCAAGACTTGCGAGCAGCTCTGCAAGAAGAATGGGCCTCAACATGAGATTTATTACGTCATTCACAGCATATCCCGTTGTTTTCAGGCCTGTATTCCTGCCAGAGGTGGCCACACCCCATGCTGAGAACACTGAGCGTTTGTCGGAATGTTTGTGCAAGCGCGTTAAGTTGGAAAAAACGGAGGACATTTTTGTCAGCCGTTATGTTTGTTCCTGTTCTTTACGTTCTGTATTATACATACTGGTCCTACTTTACTATCACTTGTTTATAGTGTTTTTTGGCTAAATAAATACAATCTTTTAAAATTTTCATTTGTTGCTTTAATTTTCGACACCAGTGTAGTTTCATATGTTTGTATACTCTCTTTCGTTCCCGTCTATCAACGTGCACGGCTTTTCTTGATAAGCAATTAGATAACCGCAGAACAGGTTCTAATTCACAAAAATCTGAACGAGTAAGGTCGGAGTGAACGAACAATCATAATGATGGTTGAATGAAACAAGGTCGTAAGTCCGTGCAGAGTCATGAAGTAATACGTAGTGTATATAAGAATCTGTAGCCCAGTCAAGGTACAGGTACCCGGGCTCCAACAGCGAGTGGCGCGGAAGTAGTGTAAAGTCTTCAAAGGGCGAACGATGCGACAGTGGAGTTCCGGCCACTGCTTATAATGACATTCTGACGTCTAACTGGCGGAACTAGATTATTAACAGGGAGCAACAGCCGTCTATCCTGAGTTTCCGGGCCCTGAACCGCTTTGACTCGATAACATCGATATCTTCCGTAGAAGAATCGCCATCGTTAACTTTGGAGGGAGTCAAAAGTATTCAGAACTAAATTATGAACCAACGGCACTTATTTTACATCTCAGTTAATTACTTGCCCTTTGAGAGTAGACATTTTTTGCAAAAGAACATGAATAAATTTAAATTAATATTGACAAACGGCTGAAACAGTATAATTGCTGCTAGTACGATTTTTGTGTATGTACTAACTAGTACCATGTTACAAACTACAAGATTATCTCTGACTTGAGAAACAGCAAATAGCGCATCACCTTCGATATTTTTCGCTCCACTTTCTGCAAAACGTTCACCCTTCCGTGTAACGAGAACGGAAGTTTAGCTTCACAGAGAGAACTCTGTCGCGTTCCTAATAGCCTGATTGGACGTCGAAGGATTCTGTGATTTCCAGCTGAGCAGCTCTGTTGACATTTCGCGAAGTTTTCAAGTAGCTAGAGAAAACGATGCGCACGACACGCGTCATAGAATTGCAGAAATGCAGACGCGACAGCTAAGCATAAGATCCGACCAGTGTCACGTAGTACACGCTCGTATATACAAGTAAAAAGTCCACCATTCTGATCTCTTAAAATCCAATTCCATGTAGCAGAACGAGATAATACAACAAAAATGCAGCTTAGGTACATGCAGTAAACTGGATAGCACAGACGACAAATGTAGCACGTACGAACGAGAGTCGGTGAATAGTATTGAATGTTCCAGATTGTAAATAACGCTGAAAACTTGAACTTGAAGAAAAGTTAGCTTTTGAAACAGTTACGTTTCCCGCATTTCGTTCTTTATATAACTGGTAACTATAATTTATTTGGCATATTTCGATTCTTTAATATTATGGTATTTTTTCTATGGGGTGACGCACTTACAATAGTAGTGAATTTACAAAAGCGAACAATCGAATATAGTGTTGAGTTCCCCCGTTATTTTGTAGGCGTTCCTTCAGCAGTTAGATTTTTTAATCGTACTCTCGCAACAAGTAAATTCGCTAATCAAACTCGCCGTAAGTAATCCATCATAATTTGTAAAGAGCATTGACGCGAAAAGCCACAACACAACAAAGAATCATAATCATCATCACTCATTAGCGGCTCAATACAGAGGCACAATAATGTGTGGCAGGTGGCAAAAGCGCATTTTAAATCTTAAATGAAATCGCTTGTTTTGGAAGATTCTTTTTATTGGATGGAAATATGTACTATCGAAGAGAAAGATATGAACGCTGGGGAAGACTTATGTGGAGGAACTCAGAATGTACGTGCCTTTCCCTTATGGGCAGGAACCCAGATAATGGGATTCCAATTACTCATGGAATTAGAGAGCTCACGTTCCGGTAAAGTTCAGACGCAGTGCAGCATGTACGACTGAAAATGAAATCAATGCATTCCGAAACCAGTTTCGATAATTAGGACGTATCAATTGCAACACAAGTGATTACATACTCCGTAACAATCACTTTTAACTTTCCTGAGCCTTTCTGTTATCCCTTCTTCGTATGAAGCATAGCTTGCTACGGATTTGAGGTTCAGAGAAATTATCTGTGCCCTTCGTCAGTCCGTCTTGGTAAGGAGCCAAAGTACTGAAGCAGTAAGCACTAGCGCCATGTGGTCAAAGCACTTCACTGCTCTTTCACAAAATCGAAGTTATCCATTCGCCCTCACTACACCGATTTCACGTGTTTATTTCAAATTGCTTCGTGGTACTATCCGTATATATTTAACAATACGACAGAAGTTTACAACTCATCTTTTAATCATAATATCATCATTTTATCAATATTTTTCTGTTTCTTACGGTTTTTGTGTTGCATATAACCATATTGTCATAAATGGTTTACGCGTGCTGATATCATTAGGGTTCCTATTTCGCTTCCTTAAAGACCCATCCAATGATACTATCGACTCTGTTGAATATTGGACGTTCAGTATAATTTACAACGGTTGGGCACTAAGCTTTCATTATCGTCTTGAAAAAATAGTGTTAACAATTTAATACACTGGTATGAAAACTTAAGGATGAAAGTACCTTTCGTGTGATATGTTATTGCCAAGTAATTTAGGTCGATTGAGCTTCGGCCACACGTAGAAAGAACTGCTACAGTATAATACAGAAAGTAATGGAAGAAATACGCAATGAGACGAACAGAAATGACGCTTACATTAAAAGACATAATGACACTGCAGTCACCGCCATCATGATGGTCCACTGAACATTACAAAAAGCGGGATAGGGATCTTAATTGAGTGTCACCATCGAAGCAATTAATGTTCTGCAACTCGCTCCCATACAGGCCACAAAGTTAGTAATAATTTCTTGTGGTAGGGCGTTTCATTATTCCAGCGTGGTTGACAAAAACTATGTGGCCTCTCGTTCATGCGGACTTGCTACATTACAGATCTCCAATGCATCCCGTACGCACTTGATGGAATTTAAGCCGGGGAACGGGCAGACCAGACCAATGGCCGAATATTCCATGAGCTCTTCCACCTGCACTGTTTTGTGCTGTCATGCATTGTCATTCATAAAGATACAGACAGAGCTCAACCCATCCCTGAAAAGACTCACATACAGTGACACTACAGTGTCACAATAAGGTTGAGTGGTGTGTGTATGATAACACAACTTCATGCCTCTCTACACTAAACCATCTGCATCATAAAAACGGTGATGTGGGACAACGCGGGATGTACCTTCAAATGATCGGAAGTGGTCAGGTTGTCCAAGATACTCGTTTGCATGGTCCATGTGGTAGCTACAATGTCCAATGGACGGGCTGACCTCCAAATCATTTCGCACAAAACACTCATCACTCAATGTTATTGTAATAATGCACATCTTCCCTATGTGTCTTTCCAGCGTGCATTCGGCCTTGAGTAAATTTTTATGTTAACAGAATAAAAATCTCCTTTTATTGCCAGTATCTGGCAACTGAAGCATTCTTTTATGCTATTAATACATTAACAAACAAAAACCGCACCACCAAGAAGGAGTTGTGTGACATGAACGAAAGTTGGTAGGAGTGTTTCTACGTCTGAAAGATGAAGTCTGTCCGAATTTCGCGCCGGTAGCATAGGAGCGGCGTTAGCAGGGCCACTGTGAGTATCCAAATACTTTAAGGTACATGAGCGTTAGTTATCTTTGAGATTGTATGTGGTATGTTAGTCAATAATGCCTTGAAGGCGACGAGGACGCCATTATCAATACCTCATTGAGCTTTAACGAGGTGACGTAATAGGGCTACGAGAAGCTCGATGTTCCTTCCACGATATTGCAGGAAGAATAGGTTGAAAAGTAACAACTGCTCATGATCGCTGACAGCATGTGGTCACGAGCATGTAAGGCCGCAAGGAGACCCGGCTCCGGACGGGCAGTAGGACTGCCGCGCGGAAGACCATCGTGTTCGGCACGTGGCTCTAGCGTATCGTACTGCATCTACAGCAGCAATGTGAGCAGCTGCTGACACCACAGTGACACAACTAAGTGATACAAATCGGTTACTTTAAGGATAGCTCCGAGCCAGATTGCCTGTAGCGAGCCATTGTGCTGTCATTCATGAACACCATTCCAGGTGGAGTTTTCCAACAGGATAACAATCGCCCTTATACCGCTGCTGTAACCCAACGAGCTCTACAGACTATCCAGAAACAGTTCAAACGGCTCTGAGCACTATGTTACTTAACTTCTGAGGTCATCAGTCCCCTAGAACCTAGAACTACTTAAACCTAACTAACTTAAGGACTCACACAAATCCACGCCCGAGGAAGGTTTCGAACCTGCGACCGCAGCGGTCGGTTCCACACTGTAGCGCGTAGAACCGCTCGGCCACTTCGGCCGGCGTCCATGTATTGACCTACCAAGTCCGACAGGCATAGAACTCCAACCCACAGACATCCGACACCTGCCCATCACAATGTATGCACGTCTGCAGACTTCCATTGAACATTCTGTTGGTTACACCTTCATTAATGTAACAGCATTCCACATTCACACTGGGCTATGTCATGCGTACATTAATCTGTGGTCTTGAAATGTTTACCACTGAAATATGTTACCTAGAAAAATGTTTACCCAGAATTTCGTTACACTAAATTAATTATTCTGTTGTTTACTGATTTTTCCATTCAGTGTATGTTCCTCAGTTGCAGCCGTTCACTTGATCAAATATTTTGTGAACTTTTATAGGAGACAATGCATCGATGAGCCTAGTTGGAGGATCTTCTGGAAAGAGAGAACGTTTGGACAATGGACTGACGTGACCGTTCCCCCGACTTCAATACCATCTTGCACATGTGGGATGCGTTAGGGAGACGTATTTGCAGCAAGTCCACATGCACCAACTACCTTCCAGCAGCTTACAACCGCACTGCTGGAATAATGAAACGCCCTTCCACAAGGTCTCGTTACCAACGTAGTGGGGAGCACGGGAGCACGTTCCAGTGCATTCACTGCTCACCGTTTTAATCACACGCCCTATTAACAAAACCTCCCGTCTTTGTAATATCCAGGGGATCATCGTCAATCGCAGTTTCTTCCGTGTAACTATTGTCGTAAGTAAAATTGTCATTTCTGCTCGTCTCATCGTGTATTTCCTCCTGGTCTGTGCTGCAGTGTAGTAGTTCTTTCTGTGTGTGGTCCAAGTTTCATCGAGCAATGTTACTTGGCAATGCCACATCAGGCGACAGTTAATTTCGTCATTACGTTTTGCACATCAATGTCACTGAAGTGATAACAGTCATGGAATAGCGATGTGCACATGTACAGATGGCGATGCTATCGCATATACAAGGTATAAAAGGGCAGTGCATTGGCGGAAATATCATTTGTACTCAGTTAATTCATGTGAAAGGGTGTCCGATAAGTTCATAGCCGCACGACGGGAATTAACAGACTGTGTAAGTGGAATAGTAGTTGGAGATAGACGCATGGAACATCTCCAGTTCAGAAACCGTTAATAAATTCAATATTCTGAAATCCACAGTGTTAAGAGTGTGACGAATATATAAAATTTCAGGCGTTACCTCTCATCATGGACAACGCGGTGCCCGATGGCCTTCACTTAACGAACGACAGCAGCGGCGTTTGCATAGAGCTGTCAGTGCCAAGAGACAAACAACACAGTGTGAAATAAACGCATAAGTCGATGGGGGACGTAGGATGAATGTATCCGTTAGGACAGTGCGGCGATATTTGACGTTAATGGGCTATGGCAGCAAACAACCAACGCTAGAGCCTTTCCTAAAAGCACGATGTCGCTTGCAGTACCTCTTATGGTTTCGTGGCCATGTCTTTTGACCCTAGACTAACGAGAAACTGTGGGCTGGTCAGATGTATCCCTATTTCAGCTATAGCTTTCGTAGGATTCGGTTATGGTGCAGACCCGACGATGCCGTGAACCCAAATTGCCAATAAGCAAATGTGGTTGTGGCTGCACAATGGTGTGGGCTTTGTTTACATGCCATGGACTGCGACCTGTGCTTTTCGGCTACTTGGAGACCATTTGCAGTCATTCGTAGACTTCATATTCACAAATGACCATGTAATTTTTATAGCTGACAGTGTGGAGTCAGCATGCTACAGTTGTTCGCGATTCGTTCGAAGAACAGTCTGGACACTTGGGTACCTAGATCGCCTGACAAGAATCCCATCAGAGATTTATGGGACATAATCGAGAGGTCAGTTCGTGAACAAAATCCTGCAGCGGCAACACTTCCGCAATTATGAACGGCTGTAGAGGTAGCATGGCTCAATATTTCTGCAGTCGACTTCCAACGACTTCTTGACTCCATACCACGTCGATCTACTGCACAACTCCTGTCAAAAGAAGGTTCGGCAGGACACTAGGAGATATTCCGCAGCTTTTGTTGCCTGTACCTGTCCGCTTTCCCGGTAAACATATAAAAAGCCCAGTTATAGTACCATAGCACACCACTAGTGGAGTCGAAAACACACAGCGCACCTCATCAAAATGTAGTATCATGAGGTAGTTTGTTTCCAGTAGCAGTGGAAACGTTGCAGTTGTGTCAGGCCAATGTCACTGAACGTAAAAGTTCTTATTGGCCTGACTCAGCCGGAACATTTCCACTGTTGCAACAAAGGAACTATCTCAGGATACAGCACATTATTAATGATTTGCGTCATGTCCTTTTCTCTCCTCTAGGGGCGTCCTATGACATTGCCACTAGAAGTTGTCAGTAGGTACCCGGCCTGCGGATATGTACGTGCTAACAAACAACTAATGCACAACATTATTTTTTTCGAGATGGGGAATAAATTTTTGGGACTACTCTTAGCAGTAGGTTCTGTCAGACGAAAGTTCATCCAGCTAATCAATTCTTTTGGCGGAAAAGTACATCATATCTTAATTACAGTCGACACTGTTTACAGCGTTAAACGCCTTTTGGGCGTCAACGATGATGGAATTAACGGTTCACGTTCTTCTGCCGTTTGAGGATACGGTGCGATATATTGTTTGCAAGTCACTGTGCGATAAATGCCTATTGCTTCTCAAAACTAATAGTTTCTGAATACCCGTCGATTCTTTGAGAAAAGCCTTTTTTCCTCTAGGAATCTCGTTACTTATGAGCTAATAACATGAGCAACTAGAATTCTAAACAGAACAGACGTCGGAGGTAGTATTGTTCAGTTGTATACGTTGTTTCTTTCGTAAATAGTTTTTCTGTGATCTCTAATTCAATAACAAATAAAAATCTGCAGCTTGAGCGATTTATTGTAAATATGAGCAAAGGAAGGAGCTACACCTTCGGCGCATTCCATGTAAAAGCTAACAACAACTTGTAATCCCTGACACAGCACTCGTTAAAGCCTGTGCTATGGTAAGTGAGCGGAATTCACCTTATGAGAAAGGATTTTCGTATAGATATCGACCGCGTGTACCTGAATGGTCGCAAATCAGTCTTACATCCACTCTGTAATAACAATGATCCATCCAGTAAGTTCGAAATGCAATTACACTTCAGGACGGATCAAAAGCAACCCAGAAAATGCTACCAATTTGATAGTAATACGGTCGCCAGCCTAATTAGGCATTAAATGAGTTTCTTCCCTGTACAAGTTGGTATATATTCATGCAAAACAACAAGTTGTAACACTGCATAATTTAGAAGAATTTTAGAACCAGAAAATCTATTGAACTGATAGTTTCACGTTCTGTACTGATATGGAAAACCATGAATGCATAACACTACACTATAATGTATACTACAAAACTTTATACTGTCTATTAATCTGATTAAAATCGGGCATATGTCACACTAGAAATTGCACTTTCGTGCCACACACAAAATGTCAATTTTGATAAATATAAAACACTGATAAATTTTGACTTTTATATTGACTTTAACTTTTACTGGTCAAACCAATTTAGAACACTTCAGAATTCAAATGAATGAGAGGGGACCCCGAAACTGTTATGATCGCTGTATTTAAAAAAATGATTACTGAATTTATTATGCGTTCAAGATATCCAGTATATAAGTTACTACTCTTTTCATCTTATTTACTGCTCATTTAAATGCCTTTAAATCTGTCTCGAAATAATAAACTTCATTACTATATCAATACTAAAGTTATCTTTCAACTTCGTTAGACCATCGTTATTCATTTACTGGTTCATTAAAAAAACATTTCTTTAAACACCATTCTAATATAGCTAGTTCTGCAAATAATTATTATTAACACAAATTTTAATTTTCCTTTCGGGACACTCGGATTGCACAACATCTGGAAAGGACCCTTTCTAGGTTAGTTGTGAGGATAATTAAATGATGTAAAAGTTCTGTTAAAATTTAGGTTATTATTGCACCAAACAAAAATAGTTCACTCTCTGATCCACACGAATACACTACTAAAAGTTTCAACCTGCTAGTATCGATGCGGCGGTTGGCAGGCGGCGATATGGCGAGGCACAGAGAACACATACAACCACAGCTACGACTGTTGATGTATCGGCACTTCTTAGCCTCGCAATACTTTTCCATTTAGTGCCTATGGAATTTTGCCATGCTGTGTGGGCGTTGGAACAGCATACCCGAGGCTCAGTGAGGCTATGTCTTCCAGAAGAGCCTCCTCGCTCCAGAAGCTGCTGCTCAAACCAGTGCCAAACTCCAACTACTACTGTGCCCGTTGTGCCGTGCAGTGCCCGCGCGCATTTTCCTGCGCTCGCCTGCCATCCACCTTTTACCGCTCCCTGACAGACTGGGTATTCACCCGAGGTTTTGCATTCTACATATCCTAACACATTGCCTACGTATGGACCAGACGCATAGTTACAATTTTAAACATCTTACAGCAGTTTCAACATTTGTTACATTTCAATTCTATTACAATATTACTTGATATTTGACATAAACATTAATATTCACATTAAAACATGTTACAGTTTTCTTAACACAATAGCATGAAACAAAACAAAATTTAAATCAGAACATCAATCACACAAGTTTGTCGAAAAATCAGATGGAAAGATTTCCTTATATGTACAATATTGCAGAGTCGTAGTTGTTACAAACTCTACCCTTTCGCTTGAAATTGAGAGAAATGGAATTTTTGGATGTATACAGCTTCCGTTCTACAACGGTTTCAGATCAGATGTGTAACGCGTCCACGTCTGCTAAAAGAAGAGAAAAGTCTCGGAGTTGCTTATCGGGGTACGCCAACGGGTAAACAAGATGGCGTCCACTACTTCAGACGGTGTTGTGATGTCACTTAACTTCTGCATTGCTGTGAGGCCTATTCAATGCCGGTGCGTCTCGGATGCAGTAAAAATGGTTTGTTACACGTTTTCGGAATACACAGACATCCACCTTGTTTATAGCGAAGCTCGAGTTTTGCATAAGTTACGAAGCGGCTAAGACAAACAGGTTCCTTCACCGTGAGAAGGCAGGATTGTGGTGCCCCACTGCATCGTCGCACGCCCAAATTTGAAGTAGATGTACTGCATCGAGTTTAAGAGAATCCGTTGAGTAGGCTAGCTACTGTGCGTGCAATGGGTGTTAGTCACACGTTTTCCGTGAGTGGCAGTTACATCCACACCAGTAACAAAGGGTACATGCTATTGACCCAGCTGATTTTCCACAACTCGTTGTCTACTGCATTTGGTTCCTTGGCTGCTGCGTCGGCACACCATTTCTGTTCACAGATGAACGCAAGTTCAATAGCGAATGTGCTTCGAATTCATCAGACAGCCATGTCTGCGCAAATGAAAACCCTCGTGACATGCATTTTCAGGGGTTTAGCACCGGTTTGGTATTAATGTGTGGGGATGTACTCTGGACAGTCATGTGATTGTGCCATACCTCCTTCCAGTCAAGATAACTAGTAGTGCATACATGATCTTCCTACAAAACATATTGGACACATTGTTGGAAGCTGTGCTACTGAGCCGGCCGAAGTGGCCGTGCGGTTAAAGGCGCTGCAGTCTGGAACCGCAAGGCCGCTACGGTCGCAGGTTCGAATCCTGCCTCGGGCATGGATGTTTGTGATGTCCTTAGGTTAGTTAGGTTTAACTAGTTCTAAGTTCTAGGGGACTAATGACCTCAGAAGTTGAGTCCCATAGTGCTCAGAGCCATTTGTGCTACTGAATGTCGATTATAAAATGTGGCTTCAGCATGATAGTGCACCATCCCATTTCTCACTTGCGGTTCAGAGACATTTCAATGGAGGATATGGTGGAAGGTGGATAGGCCGAGGTGGACCAACCGCGTGGCCACCGTGGTCGGCGGATTTAACTCCTACGGACTACTTCTTGTTGGGTCGTAGGCAAAGTTAATTACCGAAACTCTTGCAGAGACAGAGGAAAACCTGCTGGCACCAGTTTTGGCCGCTGCCTTGGAAACTGAAGAGACACCAGGTGGGATGGAGAATGTGTACCAGAACATGCTTCGTAGGTACAATGTCTGTAACAACGTTGGTGGTCGTTAACACCAAGCCGCTGTTGTAATGCATCAGTACTGTCCTGTACATGCAGTTGGTTCGGTTCATTTCTGTTCTGAAGTAATGTAAACACATTATATTTCAGAGTTAATAAAAACAAATGTTCTGAAGTGGATATTTCATTATGCTTCCTTTCGATTTGTTGCCTAATAATTGTACTTCGCCACGTCTCACTCAATTCTCAAGCGCAAGTAGATGAGTTGAACATCTGAATTCAAAATGGTTCAAATGGCTCTAAGCACTATGGGACTTAATATCTGAGGTCATCAGTCCCCTAGACTTAGAACTAAGTAAACCTAACTAACCTAAGGGCGACCATGCCTGAGGCAGGATTCGAACCTGCGACCGGCGCAGCCGCATGTTTCCGGACTGAAGCGCCTAGATCCGCTCGAAACATCAGAATTGAACCGTTGTAGAACGGAAGCGGTACGTTTCCGAACATGGGATCCTATTCAGAATATTATGTGCTCACTCCCCTGCAGAAGTCCTAGAAATTTGTAACGGGAATTTCCGAACACCCTGTATAATTAGTTAAATTTTCTGCAACACGCCACGCTCCCAACAGTAGCATACTTATTAGTGTCTCTCTAGTACAGGAGGCAGAAAAGTTCGTGCAAGAGTCTAGTTTCTTACACAATCTGTAGCCAGTCATGATATGTTCCTTAGTAGTCTCAAACTAATGACTCCAGTGGGCTCTTATAAAATAAGGGAAGGAAAGGCTCCGTCCCCATGAACAGAAATTCACAGAGAGGCTCATAGATTCAAATGAAAATGATTCCACACCGCCCACTGCTAAAGCAATGTCCTGGTTGCCACGAGTGTAAATGCATTCAAGCTTGCTAGAAGAACCATTTATGTTTATTTAAATTGCCATTTAACTTGTTTAAGCCGCTGACGCGTTACTTAATTATCTTGGCAACTTCAAATTGCTGAAGTAACTGCAGTTTTCAAAACTTTGAGTGGTAAAATTAGCTATCGTAATGATACTAGTCTTACTTCTATATAATATACCTATTACGTGTTACACCTGTCTTTAAGGTTTTTAGTATGTTGCGGGCGGGTTTCCTGTATTATATATCAGAACAGTATAAATTAAGTTACGTGGAGGCCGTTGCTCTTCAGAGTGACTACCTGTAAGCAGTTGGTTGTTGCCGCATTAAAACATGGCCTTCAGATACTGAAATCAGGCTTGCCCAAGGGACTAGAGCTTTAATAAGAGCCACTTGTAACTTAAGCAATTTATTTTTCCGTTTTGAAAGCGATTGATATACTGTATGTTCTGTTAATTGAGTAGTGTTCCTTTTTCTGTGTTCTAAAATTTAGAAATTCCTGAACTCAAATTTTAAGAAAATTGTAATAGTGTTTTCAATTTTGGATATAACAGTAAAGTTCCATTCGTCTCTAATATAATTTTAAGCGTTAATTGTTCTTTGTGGAGATTCTATCAAAGGCCACTAAATGGATGTCTGTGTTATTGTTTACTTATGGTACACAAACTGACTTCGAGAGGGTACTTGTATTTAAATTGCGTCAACACCTTATCACTCCACGACCAAGCTCCACACAGTTATAATTTTTTAAGTTTACTAAATTGCTTTCCAGTCATGATTCTATCCCTAAATCAAGATATACACCGTTTTGGCCGAGCGGTTCTAGGCGCTACAGTCTGGAACCGCGGGACCGCTACGGTCGCAGGTTTGAACCCTGCCTCGGGCATACATGTGTGTGATGTCTTTGGGTTAGTTAGGTTTAAGTAATTCTACGTTCTAGGGGACTGATGACCTCAGAAATTAAGTCCCATAGTGCTCAGAGCCATTTGAACCATTTGAGAACTACCAACGTGTGGAAAACGTGTGATGCTAAAGGTCAGAAGTTCCCTTGCCAGATACACGGGTAACAACATCACGATATAGGGAAATTAGCAATTCAGCATGGGAGCTGTCAGAAGACAGAACCACATCGCTGTAAACATCATTCGTGATACAGTAACAGCTTCAGCAAGACCCCGCAATGGATGGATCCTGTGTCGATACAAATAATGTCATTCTTAGTTACACAGAAACACAAGAAATTACGTGAAAGTGCAAATGAAGGGAGTGTTAGCGTAATGTTGTACGGCTGATTTCTCGGTAGTCGCCTCTCTGGTGAGAGTAGAGTGCGTCATTGGTTCATATCTTGGGTACCCGGGGCGCGGGCATCGTGCAGTGTTGATTCCTTGTCTGCAGCACTCATTTTCTCAAGTTATTGTGGTGTAATTATAAATATTTACCACGAAAGTTGTACATTTCGTATCAGAGTTCACGGCTCAATTGTTACCTAGAAGCTGACGATGTCGTTTTTCGTGTATCGTGTCGGGAGCTCCATAATCTACCGGCCAGGGCGGTTACGGCAAGCTAAGGGGACTATACTGACTCTAATTACAAGTTCCAAGCAAAAGAAATATCTATGGCTAGACTGTTTGAATACTACGAGGGTGGGAACTTCATCGTTTCGGGTATTGCACACCGATTTTCTGAAACATACTCGTCGCGATTCGGACAGGCGCACGCCCATGTAATGAACGAGGGAATTGTTTAGTATTGATTGTAAGAACTGTGTTTCTCGTCGACTTTTAAATCACCGTTTCAGCGTGAATTTTATGCATGTTTTCTGTTGGATGTATTTGAATCGGATAATATTACTTTAACAATAACTGTAGTACCTCACAACGGATTGCTCGGATGCAAAGACCAACTACGTCAGTTGTGGAATAATGTTTATTGTGAACAGTGAAGCACAGCCCTGTGAGTTTTACAGACTGTACGGACTTCTACCAGAGGAAGTTGGAATTGTTTGTTTGAGGGGCTCCTCACCTTGTTGGATAATAGTTATTACAGGGCTCATCTGAGCAGTCACAGCGAGGAGATTTATTGGAAGCTGTGCCACTGAATGTCCATCAGGACCAATGAAAATCCCGTATCGTTCTCAATTTATGGACCCGTTGTTGGAAGCTGTGCCACTGAATGTCTATCAGGACCAGTGAAAATCCCGTTTGATTGTCAATTTATGGTTATTCCCACTTTATGAATGTGTGTGAATGAATGTAAGCTAGAATGAGAATGTTTTGAAGTTGTCTTCATTATGTCCAGAGTTCGTGGGTCTGTGGGTCATATTACCAACCTAATTTTGTAGATGGGAAGCGCAGAAAACACAGAGATTTGGTCAGTACATTGCGTTGCGGAAAACGTTCGTGGTACAGCCGACAAACAGCTCTTCCGCTACCTCGAGCTTCGCTATTCGCAAGGAATATGTGTGTGTATTCCGAAAATGTATATGGAACTACGATTACTGTATAGGAGATGCACAGACAGTGAATATGTCTCGCACCACGGCAGACGTTATGTGACATCAGGTGTCCGTCTGACTAGTACACGTCATCTTGTCTACCCTACTGTATACCAAGACAAGCAACTCTGAGACTTTCGTTATTCCCTCAGAAGATGGGGACACCTTACACATGTGAACTGAAACTGGCGTAGAACGGAAACGGTAAGTTTCCGGACATGGTTTCCCTTTCAATATATTATGTACTCACTCCCCTCAATAAGTCCTAGACATTTTCAACCAGAATTTCCGAACACCCTTTAAAACAATCCCCCAGGCTTGTTACTGGTGTATCAAGAAACAATTTCCTATTCACTGTAACTGAAACAAATTAAATTAACTGTAGTTTCAACCTAACTACACACATTCACACATCAGATAAAGTTTTGCATTACCGTGCATCCCAGAACTCCTGAAGATAGACGTTGATTGTGGATATTCCATCACAGATACAGTCCATTTGATTGTTCAGAGATGTCGCTAAACCCGCCCAAAGATGTAATCAACCATACATGAGCAGCGCCTATTAGAAGGAGGGGTTCGACAGCCAATTAGTTCCAAGCATTCCACCAGGAAGGAGGTACATGGCTCTGGTAGTTTGTAGTTCAACCATGCCTAGACGGTCAATACCACGGTTCGATCGCGTCCGCATTGTTACTTTGTTCCAGGAAGGGCTCTCAACAAAGGAAGTGTCCAGGCGTCTCGGAGTGAACCAGAGCAATGTTGTTCGGACATGGGGGAGATACAGAGAGACAGGAACTGCCGACGACATGCCTCGCTCAGGCCGCCCAAGGGCTACTACTGTAGTGGATGACCGCTACCTACGGATTAAGGCTCAGAGGAACCTTGGCAGCAATGCCACCATGTTGAGTAATGGTTTTCGTGCAGCCACAGGGCGTCGTGTTACGACTCAAACTGTGCGGAGTAGTCTGCATGATGAGCAACTTCACTCCCGACATTCATGCCGAGGTCCATCTTTGTAACCATAACACCATGCAGCACGGTACACATGCGCCCAACAAGAAGCCGAATAGACCGCTCAGGATTGGCATCACATTCTCTTCACCGATGAGTGTCACACATGCCTTAGACCAGATAATCGTCGGGGTGTTTGGAGGCAACCCGGTCAGGCTGAACGCCTTAGACACACTGTCCAGCGAGTGCAGCAAGGTGAAGGTTCCCTGATGTTTTGGAGTGGCTTTATGCGGGGCCGACGTACGCCGCTTGTGGTCATGAATTGCGCCGTAAAGGGTGTACGACACGTGAATGCCATCTTCCGATCGATAGTGCAACAATATTGGCAGCATACTGGCGAAGCATTCGTCTTCATGAACGACAATTTGCGCCCGCATTGTGGTGAACATCTTGTCAATGACTTCCTTCAGGATAACGACATCGCTCGACTAGAGTGGACAGCATGTTCTCCAGACATGAACCCTATCGAACATGCCTGGTATAGGTTGCAAAGGGCTGTTTCTGGACGACGTGATTCACCAACCTGTCTGAGGGATCTACGCCGAATCGCTGTTGAGGAGTGGGACAATCTGGACCATCAGTGCCTTGATGAACTTGTGAATAGTATGCCACGACGAATACTACCATGCATCAACGAAAGAGGACGTGCTACTGGGTATTAGACGTTACAGCCATCTGGACTACCACTTCTGAAAGTCTCGCTGTGTGGTGGTACAACATGCAATGTGTAGTTTTCATGAGCAATAAAAAGGGCGGAAATGATGTTTATGTTGGTCTCTACTGCAATTTTCTGTACAGGTTCCGGATCTCTCAGAACAGAGGAGATACAAAACTTTTCTTGATGTGTGTAAAACACATATCTTTGCACATTATTACAGAGGAACTCTCATACGAGCAGGGAATACTTCCAGAGCCCAAAGGAAGCAAGCCGATAAATGTTCTTGTTCGAAACGTCCATCTCATGTTCAGTGGTGGGGGATCTTCGTGTTAGACCGGAGGCGGTTTGGTAACTACGTTCGTGTGACGTTCTAGATTGACTTCCGCCCCTATTACTGACCAAATCTCTGAGTTTTATGCACTTCCCTTCTACAAAATTAGGCTGATAATATGATCCCACAGACCTACGAGTTCTGAACATAATGAAGACAACTTCAAAATATTCTCATTCTATCGTACATTCATTGACACACGTTCGTAATGTGGGAATAACCATAAATTGAGAATCAGACAGGATTGTCATTTGTCAATAAACAAATGATATCTCTCCTGTTTTTCCAAAGAGTATGAGTAGGTGTAAGAGAGTGAACTATCGAGCAGACTAAATGCTGCCAGCACACTAAGGTGCCAGATGTGTATAACATTAATGGAACGGATTCAGCTGACCCATTTCAAGTCTACTGAAAACGAAGTTTGGACTGAGGGTAAACTGAAGACAGATGAAAGTAATGAAAAGTAGCAGAAATGAGATTGTTGGTAAACTTAAAAATAAATTTGGAAACCATGAAATGAAGGAATCCTGCTACCCTGGAAACAAAATGGCGTATGACGGGAGAAACGATGATGATATGGAATGGCGACTTCCTATGGTCAAGAGATCGTTCTTAGTCGAGAAAGTCTACTAGTATCAAAGATCGGTCTCAATTTGAGGAAGAAACTTCTCAGAGTGTACGTCTGGAGCACAGGATAAATAGAAGCTAAGCATGGACTATGGGAAAGAAGAGAATCGAAGCGTTTGAGATGTGATACTGGAGATGGGTGCTGAAAATTAGGCTGACAGATAAAATACGAAATGAGGAAGTGTCCGCAGAACGGGAGAGGAAAGATATGTGTGAAAATATCTGACAAAAAGTATGGACATATTTATAGGACATGTGTTAAAACGTCACATAGTGACTGCCACGGTAGATGGTGAGACCCGTAGGAGAAGACAGATATTGGCATACTTCCAATAAATGTGTGCTACCACGAGATAAAGAGATTGGAACCCGAGAGGAACTCGTCGTAGATCACATAAAACCATTCAGAAGACCAATGCACCTATTAATATTCACACGTAATATATCTTCAGAAATAGTTTACTTGCTGTTTGTAGGAGAGTAAATTTTGAATTTTCTCTGGTTTTAAACGCAATTTTTCACTTAATATCATGAACTGCAGCTGCATTACATTTCATATCGATATATCCCATGTTGTTGTTAGTACTTTTGTGTGCTATGGTCTTGCGTTTAACGTTCAATTCATTGTATATGTTCTACACTGAAGCGCCAAAGATACTGGTATAGGCATGCGTATTCAGGTACAAAGATATGCAAACAGGCAGAATACGGCACTGCGGTCGACAACGCCTATATAAGACAACAAGTATCTGGTGCAGTTGTTAGATTGGTTACTACGGCTACAATGGTGGGGTATCAACATTTAAGTGAGTTTGAAAGTGATATTGCAGCGAGCGATGAGACACAGCATCACCGGGGTAGCGATGGAGTGGTGGTTTTCCCGTACGACCGTTTCACGAGTGCACCACGAATATCAGGATTCCGGTAAAACATCACACCTCCGACATCGCTGCGGTCGGAAAAAGATCCTGTAAGAACGTCACCATCGACGACTGAAGAGAATCGTTCAACGTGACGGAGGTGCGACCCTTCCTCAGAGTCCAACAAGTGTCAGCGTGCGAACCATTCTACGAAACGTCATCGATGAGAGCTTTCGGAGCCGAAGGCCCATTCGTGTGCGCTTGATGACTACACGACACACAGTTTTACCCCTCGCCTAGGTTCGTCAACATCGACATTGGACTACTGATGACAGGAAACATATTGCCTGGTCGGACGAGTCTCGTTTCAGATTGTATCGAGCGGATAGACGTATACGTGTATGGAGACAACCTCGTGAGTCTATGGGCCCTTCCTGTCAGCAGGCGGCATTTCAAGCTGATCGAGGCTCTGTGATGGTGTGGGGCGTGTGCAGTTGGAGTGATATGGGACCCCTGATATGTCTAGATACGACTCTGACAGGTGACACGTACGTGAGCATCCCGTCTGATCACCTTCAGCCATTCATGTTCACTGTGCATTCAGACGGACTGGAGCATATCTGGGATGCCTTGCAACGTGCTGTTCAGAAGAGATCTCTACTCTGTCGTACTCTTACGGATTTATGGACAGCCCTGCAGGATTCATACTGTCAATTCCCTCCAGCACTACTTCAGACATTAGTCGAGTCCATGCACGTCGTGTTGCGGCACTTCTGCGTGCTCGTGTGGGTCCTCCACAATATCAATCAGGTGTCCCAATTTCTTTGGCTCTTCAGTGTATTGTGTGATAGCTATGAAAAACAGTACACAGACCAAGTGAGAAGGAATATGAGGACAGGTTACAGGGAACACAGATATGCTAGTAATCAGATAGCGCCGGGTTTTCCCCAAGTGGCTAATGAGCTACTCGTATGTTGCTCCCAAGTGTATGTGTAACAAGCAGTCCGCCGACAGAACCCTGGAACGGGTGTTCATTGTACTGACACGGAAACCTTTACTTAAGCATTCTGTGACCTACGTTGCTCTCAAACGCACAGACACGTGTTCAAGCAGCATTACCGCCCTCACTGATCCCCTCTGAGCTCGCTGGAAAACCCGACAGCAAAAGGGTCAGACAAGCGCCTCGTGAGCGACTCGCGAGAAACTTATACACTTGCGAGCAATTTTGCTCGCGTATGGATTCTTAGCCGATATGCTCGCAACTGTACACGTATCCTATGTGGTTGTGCAGGCACTACATCGTTGTGCTGCCATTCAGTTCCAGAGAGTCACGTACTGATATTGTGACAATATACTTCAGTCAACGAGACGTTAAATGTCGAAGATAACACATTGTATGTAGAGCATTCACAGTCGAAATATTCCATGTTGAATAAGAAGGATCGTTCCGACCTTTTTAGAAGCTTTATTAAAATACATGACCGGTTTCACAAACTATACTTGCAGCATCAGGTGTTTATCTGTTTACAAGTACCTGGTGCTCCAAAAGTCAGTATAAATTTAAAAACTTAATAAACTACGGAATAATGTAGATAGAGAGGTAAAAATTGACACACTTGCTTGGAATGACATTGGGTTTTATTAGAAACAAAAAAAAAAAAAACAAAGTTCACAAAATGTCCGACAGATGGCGCTGGACAGCAAAATGTCAGTGACTGCGCATGACAGTCGTGTATAAAAAGGAGCTGTAACGAGAAAGAGAATCAGATGCGCCAGCAGTCGCAGCGTGTTGACGTTACCTGAAAAGGCGCTTTTAGTGCAGCTGTATCATCAGAATGGGGAATGTGTTAGTTGAGCGTTACGATCCTATCGCCATAGGAAGGGGATTCGAACGGGTAAAGGTCCGTTGACAAATGTAGCTGTGGCGAGAATGATTTAGAAGTTCGAAGCCACGGGTTGTTTAGACGATAGACCCAGTAGTGGCCGACCGAGCACAGGGCGTAATGCTGCTGAGACAGTACAGGAAGAAATGGAGACCGTAGCGGGTTCGGCTATGCACGAAGTCAGCGCTCGTGCAGTCGCACGTCGCACCGGCATTCCATACACTACTGTTTCGTTGGCACTGAGGCGTACCCTCCGATGCTATCGGTACAAAATCCATCGGCATCATGAACTGTTTCCTGGCGGTTTAGTGAAGCGAAGGGCATTTGCGGTGTGGGCGTTTCTAAAGATGACGGAAGATGCCGATTGGTTGAGTAGCGTGTTGTGGGCCGACGAAGCTCATTTTACGCTCCGAGGGTCTGTCAACGGTCACTGCTGAAGAATTTGGGCTACCGAAAATCTTAGAACTGTCGTGGAAACTCCACTGCACGACGAGAAAGTCACGGTATGGGTTGGATTTACCACATCTACCGTTATCGCTCCTTTTTTCTTCAAGGAAATGCGTGATTCTGATTTTGTAACTGCTACCGTGACGGGTGAGAGGTACACCGATATGTTACAGAATCGCATCATCCGTAGCCTGGCTGATAAACACCTGCTGGAACGTACGATGTTTATGCAGGATGGCGCTCCACCCCATATTGCTAGACGCGTGAAAGATCTCTTCCGCGCGTCGTTTAGTGATGATCGTGTGCTCAGCCGCCACTTTAGTCATGCTTGGCCTCCCAGGTCCCCAGACCTCAGTCCATGCGATTATTGGCTTTGGGGTTCCCTGAAGACGCAAGTGTATCGTGATCGACCGACATCTCTAGCGATGCTGAAAGACACCATCCGACGACAATGCCTCGCCATAACTCCGGACATGCTTTACAGTGCTGTTCACAACATTATTCCTCGACTACAGGAACCTCCCCCTCACTTATCGACCTTAATGACAGTGAAAAATTAAACCGCGTGTACCTAATGGAAATTTGGGAAAAGCAATCGTCACCGAAGTTAATCTGTCGGTAAAGAGGGAGGAAAGGGTTACATCTAAATGAAAGTAAAAATGCTAATGAAACAGGTGGAAATTAATTTTTAAAAGGGGTAAAGTTAATAAAGAAAGTAAATGTGCGGCCGTTACGTTAACAATTAACTAGCGTTAATTAGATATTTGAGATTTGGGGGAAATTACGGTCGCCAGTCCTAAGGACAATTACTATAGTAACTGAAAAAGAAAGGTTATTACACATATAATTAGCACTAGAAGTGTGGCAACTGAAGGTTGCCACATGTAGTGTGAAAACTGAAAGTTTGTCAGAAGTAATAAAACCGGATAATCGAAAGTTAATTTAGTGACAAGTTAATAGTGAGCTTTCTTTCTGAAGCACATCGAAATTCAGTAAAATACGGTTAGTCTTGGACTACCTCAACAATCATTTCAAAAGCTACTTGAATCTACGCAATTTAGAAATAAGAGATTTAACTTTGAACTTGAATTAAATGATTCTGAACAATTAACAATAGTAAAATTTAGTATGTACCAAGCTGAGCTGCAGTCACAGGTAAGCTAAAATATGGTAACAAAACTCGCACTCTTAATTCGTGCTTGTGTAATCTAAATATTGTAGCCAGCTATGAATACCTTAACTGAACTTTGAAATTAAAGCAGTGAAATGCTATATTATTATTTTAATGCTGGCGTTTGAATTTCAACGACACTCGGGTTCGTTCCGGAAAAGGAAGGGACCATGCTTGGTAATGCAATTGGGACAATGAGCAACAAATGTTCATGCTAAGTTGCTGTAATTACAGTTACGAAATTGGTACAGTTTGAAAAGCTGAGGTCTGCCATACAGTTCTAAAACTTTACGTGCTCCCAGTCTTCCTTGTTGGTTGATTGAAGGTTTGAAGCCGTCGATCGAGGAGGTGGCGACAGTCACTCATTGTCGGCCGTCGCTGTTGCAGAAGCTGGATGTTGGCGCGCCTTCTTCTCGACACGGTCACCAGGCGAAACGGGCTCTTGATGTGCGCCAGCTAATGCTTCCCGTCCGCGACACCATGTCAGAAACTATCATCGCGAGTCGAGCGCAATTACATGCTGCCAAACCCCGAAAGCGCGGCTACTCGCGGGAGCTTCACACAACACACCTGCTCCACTCGCTACTCCAGCCAGACTCTCTCTGCCCGCGCTCCACGCGGCAGAGTTAACACTACCAAAGATCCTACACACTTTGATTCTTCACACGACCTATCGATGTAATCGTTCGATAGCAGTTTTCAATAGGCAAGACCCAGCGTAAAACTACAAATAATATTTACGAAACAAACCAATTATACATCGACATAAATGCATAAATATATATATACAAATAGTAAAACAATTACAATATGTAAAGACACAGAAATGTCATATCTTGAGCTAACAAAACAAGAAAAAAAAATTATAGTACAATAGATGGAAATAGGAGGATATGCATTTCCGGCGTTACACGTGCCCCACATTGTCTGAGGATGTTCGTGTAACGTAAACAGACTCAGAAAATGTCCCAAAAAAAGAAACAGCGGAAATGCATATGCTCAAAACATCAACAAAATTGAGCATTCGTCTAATTAACTATAAACCAATTTTTAGACGATAATAATTGAGTGGAGACACACCTAATCTTATTCCACTTTGTCATCTTGATCAAAATAAAACAGGTTGACAACATATTAAAACTCATAGAAAATATAGAAAATGGTTTAGCTATTCCAAAATCGTCAAAATCCGTAACACTATCAAGAAATGGAGTACTATTTACAAAATTAATCAGAGTACATGGTCATAAAAACAGGTAGATCAAAATACGCAAATTAACAATTAATTACATAGAATACACATTTTATATAACCTTTTCATAATTAATACTCTCGCCATGAGAGTCCACTTAATGCTAAACAAGAAAATAATATTCAGCAGACCGAAAAAAACCATAAATATTGACAGTAGAATTCTTTCAGCTGTCCAGGAAGAAAAACAATTCCGCCTTCCGTACCCGCAAGTACAAAGAATGCCGACAGCGACACGAGAGCCGACAGCGGCACAAGAGCTGACAACGGCTTCGCCTCGCTAGTATTGTTGCGCCCGCCTGTGCGGCACGCTTGATCTCTCTCGCCCTTGTAACGGCATTTTCAGAACGTCCGTTTCACTGAATTCTTTCGGTAAAACTCACTCCCGAGTAATCTCAAGGAGTCCATAAACACTATCACAGTGGATAACTCAACACTGTCCATCATCACACGCATGTACTAGCCTGAAACTTAAAACAGCGTCTAAGTACATCGGCAATGACTAGTAAATCACATATTTATGGAATCTTACAGCTATTTACAAAATCATATTCACATTCCTTTTACCCATTGTGTGGTATTAATCGATCCTAGTTTGGTACAATGCCCTCTCGCAGTGTCCGGAGCAAGTATGGTGGGTCTGACACACCGGTGTCAATGTGTTCTTTTTTCCATTTCCAGGAGTGTATAAGCCGACGACACAGCTATTGCAGCGAAAGAAAGAACGTTCGAAGAGGCCTCAAAATCAGTCTGACGTATATAAAGACTAGCGTATATATTGCAGATATAGTGTAGTGTATTTTTAATTTGTAGAGAACTGTACTCAACTCTTCTGGACATGAAAATAGTAATACTAGTGCTTCTTTGATAACGTTACACTTACATTAATTACTATTCCCCTATGCCTTTTTCTTACACATGAAAGCTCACAGCTGCTTATGTAGACCTTTCCTCCATTTTGACAAACTCTACTTAAAGAAACGAACACAAGGAACACAATTATAGAAAAGGCTCTATTCCGTAAATGAAGAACTTCATAAAGTGAAGCATGAAACGATGTGGGCACTTTGTCCATTATGAAGGCTTCAATGAATCCCATTATATACAGAAATGTGCAGTTGCTACACATAATCATTTCTAGGATGAGTTCTTCTTTTAGACAATCCTGAAATAAAGCCTGTTTAATAACAGTTGATTCAAGTGTATCAGATTAACGTCCTGCATTAGGAATGCCACGCCATCTACGCACTTGTCCAAAAAAGAAAATTAGAGAAGCAAAATCATTCAATGCCCAGTGGAAATTACCTTACTTTTCGTATAGTCTGAAGGCCGCTCAAAGTTCTTAACACACTATGGCACTATCATGAGCTAAGGAAACATTCAGTGTATTATCATTACAAAAGCAGTCGCAAAGACGATTTGATGTGCCTGTATTCTGACGACTGTTGGCTGAATTTAGGTGCCCACTAAAGAAAAAAACTGAGTTAGTGGTAAATAGAGCAGTGAGAAAATCTAGGGGAGAATCATTTGGTAACAGATACGGCAGACAAGACTGATGCTATCAAACTTAGTTCAGTAGGAAAATCAGCTTTAAGTTCAGTAGATGGAAAAGTTCCCAAACCTCAAGGCAGTCATTTGTGGACAAGACTCTGCTGACTATGTTTCATCGTGAGTTCTCATAGAGATTAGAAGATTTTGGACGTTGAATACTGAATGCGGATTACCTGTCAAATTATTCTCGCTTTAGCTACTGTTACACCTCGTCAGCACCTCA
The DNA here is from genome assembly GCF_023864275.1 of Schistocerca cancellata. Classification (NCBI taxonomy): domain Eukaryota; kingdom Metazoa; phylum Arthropoda; class Insecta; order Orthoptera; family Acrididae; genus Schistocerca; species Schistocerca cancellata. The sequence continues at coordinate 284,518,140 of NC_064634.1, read as the reverse complement.
AAACTGAGGTGGCAGACATACAGTGCAACGCCCAGCTCAATGTTTTGTTTGTTCACTCTAGGAATTGACAAGACTGTTATAAAATGTTGCCTCAAGAGCAATATCATCGACTGCACGTATAAGTCACTAAAATTATTTCAACGTCTGGTTTAACGATCATGTGCGAATTATTGTTTATCTGTTATGAAACTGTGAATACTCCCACCAACGTTCGAGTTTACCAAATTTTAATCAGCTTAACAGCATGTATTTGTATCACAAACCATTATTCCAAATGTATTACCTATTCCTTAAATCGAAACACATATAAATTTATAGACATCACAACTTAATGGCAAAGGCCTGTAGGTAAGGTTTTTTTGTAGTTTTGATCAGTGTATTAGCACTGTCAAATGTACTTAATGAATGAAGCTGTAAAGTCATTGCTTCGGCTGAAAAGCAGAAAGCTGAAAATAAACACTAGAGATAAAATTCTCCTTACGAAAGTGTAATGCAATATTCGCATCTTAGAAACAATCACAAGTATTGTGGCAAGGAAAGAATGAGCCAGCATTGATCCTGGCCCAGAGGTCATTCCAGAATATCTAATGCAGCTGCGTATATCAACTACCGCTGACATCTGCATCAACACTTCCTTTTGCCAAGGTCATTCCAGGAATCAAGACTTTTGCCGCACGCTGTGGCCGTGGAGGGGAGGGCAGAGGTGTGCCCTGGAGTTCTACAAATTTTGCATGCAGCACCTCCACCCCACGCAGCACGCCCTGTACACTTGCTTTGCAGCAGCGGTTGAAAGCTCCCCTTTAGCAGTTTTTTTTTTAAATAATGTGACTGCATGCACGTCATTATTTGTAGTCCAGAATGAAGTGCCGCCACCAGCAGCGATCAGCTGGGATGAAAAAGACGAATCTTGGTACATAATTATGTTTATGATCATATGCGTAGGACAGTTAGGTGGCATGGGTGATAAGCGTCTCAGAACCAGAGGTGGCACGCCGATCGATGTTTGTATAATCGCTGACAATATTCTGATTACAATTCCTACAATACTACAGCAACAACAGAAAGTTGGTTGAATATCTTAATTACCACAGTTGACGTCTTCATTACTCATTGTCATTGTCAAGGCGCAAATGCAGTGAAAGAGTACTGTGCATTTATATTTAACCTACAACCTGCTGAGTAACAAAGCACAATGACTGTAGGTAGATCAGTACGTACGTGGTTACGATTCATACATATTATTTATGGTACCATGCCGCACATGGAAGTGTAGCTGCGTGGGAGCACGGATGCACAGAGCATGGGGCAGAGGTGCTTCATGCAAAATTTGCAGAGGTACAGAGCCATCCCCTCCCTTCCCCTTCTTTTCCACTGCACGTGGCAAAGTGTCACGATTCCTGGAATGGCCTTGGACAAAAAGGAAGTGTTGATGCTGATATTACGGAAGTATAACACAGACATGAGTTATCCTGGAGTGACCTCTGGGTCAGGGTCAAGACCGGCTCATTGTCTCCTTAACACACTAATGTCGCAGTGTGTTGTGAACATGTGTTTCTAAGTTTTTTGCATGTGCAGCCATCGCCGTGTAGCCGCCTCGCTCACACACTGCTCAGAATGACTCAGTGGAGGGGGAAGCCGGAGCACTGAGCTGAGTTGGCTGTGTTTACAGAGTGCGAGAGCGCTTCGGGAGCGCAAATCTTGGCCAGGCCTGGCTTAGAGTGTTAAGCAAATTTAACAGAAAGTGGTTGTATTAATTAAGATGGCTCCACTACTGTTGAGCAAATGGCCACTCTGTCGGGTGCGTCCCTTGTGGGTTGTCTGAAGATAAGTTGGTTTACTAAAAACATGTCTCACTGGGCATTGAGTTTTGGCTGGTTGTTCTTTGTGAACTTTCTCAACCTCGTTGTCGTCTGTAGTGCACGTGCGTGGGAGGATCTAGTTTAAGTAAGGCTTTGTGTTGATCAGTACCTCGTTTCTGCTTGTGAGTCAGTGTATGGATTGTCTAAGGAGGTTTAGCTTATGAAAGCTGCACATGATTGAGCATTAAGTTGTCTGGCTGCGTTTATGAACTTTTCTTTACCGTGATGGCAGTACCTAGTGCATGTACTGTGCGTATCCAGTTTTAGTTGTTGTCTTTTGGTGATCGGTGTCTCGTTTGAGTATTGCCGTCTTATTGCGGCATTACACGCTAGTTTCTGCGAAGTGTTCAAGACTGGTTATAAGCAACAGCATATCTTGTTATCGTAGTTCACCCACTTTTCTCAGCGTGTATTATTAGCTGTTAACAGCAAAACCCTTCAGTGAGAGGTTATAAGTCTACCACATTTGACCTGTTCTAATTCTACTGGGTAAAACCGCATTAGTGCGCCGTCTTTTAGGAAGATCACTGCCGTACGCAGGTGTTCTATTGTCAGTGCTGAGCAGTGATGCCTCTCTAGTTACAAAGGGACTGCTTCCGCTGTGTAAATTGAAAATCTAGATTAAGCTACAGCTGGTGGAATTTAACATATGCGGGTTATCGCCCACAAGTTGTGAGTCTTATCCTACGACAGACAACTGCTGTCTTAGATATAAGTGACACTCTCATGGCTAAAACTATTAAACATCAAATAAGAGCTCTAGGACAACACTTTGTTCGAATATAGCTTAGTGAGCAGCCACTAGCGTGTCTACTAATACACGCTAATCATTGCTACTAGCAGGATGTATGGTAATATCTGTTTTACTTGGGTAACTACGTCTACTATGGTGTAGTTCGTCATGAGTTACCTGTGGTGACCATTGAACCAGTGTGTTTATCAGTGCCACTAGGTGGCTGTGTTGGTGGTTGTGTTTGAAGCGACAAAGCGACGTGCACTGATAATGCAGGTATTAAGAATCGCCAACTGTAAGATATATACTTGAAATACGATGTTTCCCTTGCCATTTCATTTTCATTGAGGCAATAATTTTATTCTCTTCAAGTCTTAATTAAATGGTGTCCATTGGATGCTTTTCTGTTTATGTGTTTGAATCCTTTACCAATCTGTTTTTTTTTTTGTTTTTTTTTTGGAGGGTACAATAGTTATTATCTATATGATAACGAATTCAAATTTTTGGCTTGCGGTGACAGCACTGATTAAGCCAGAATTTTCTTGAATTCATATAAATTAATGTGTTTCTGATTAAATACTGAAAGTGTTGGCTAACTGTAGCCTATGCTTTATTTGGTGTCATGTGTATATCAGTATTGTCAGCCAGCTGTGAGTTAGAGTTATAAGAAGGCGGAAACGTCCCACGGGTCATATTCGTTATACAGATCTCTGTTTTAGAGCAAAGTCGCCTGTGCCTTCCATTCGTCTTCCATCGTCCGCAACTCCACTGTTCGCAGCTTCGCTAGTAGCAAAGCCTCGCTGGTCGAGCTGCGTCACGTTCCGGTGTCTGACACCTGGTTCTCTCTGAGGACGTTGGATGGCCGAAAACCAATAATGACAGGCTTATGAAAAGTGAAACTGAAAGATTAAATAAACGAGTGTTTTAGCACAAACTAGCCTCAGTCGTAAAGAAATCCAGCACTCCGCTTCCCGTTCACATTGCAATATTACAGCGAACAGAGAAGTAAAATTAAATGTGGCCTATTGCCGAAGCTTTAATAACGAATGTTGTGACCCAGAAATACCTTATCATACCGATACATTGGTTTGTTTGTAATGTAATTCTACTGGGGAAACTGTGAGGGGCAATATGTGCAGTCTACAGCAGCCGTGTACCCTGTAAACATTGCAATATTTGTAATATGTTTAATTACGAGAGTTGTGTTACTTCAGGATGCTTCAGACAACGTACGTTCACATGCCCCGTGAAGTCATTCCAGAGGAGTAGATAATATGACAAGTAGACGTTGCAGGGAAAATCGCTGTGAGTAAAAGTGATGTCCCTAGAATGTGGATAAGTCTCTAGCGACAGGATTAGTTGGACATCGTACAGAAGTGGTTGCAGAAGAAAAACAACAGGTATACAGGATCGTTGTCTGCGTATAACAGCAAGCAGAAATCCTCCACACGTCTACAGCGGCAGTTCCAAACAGCTATAGGCTCCAAGAGCAGGGATTACGTGTCAGAAGGTCTTCCACGGCTCCTGCCCTAAATCGTGTTCGGAGAATGGCTTCTATCGCATGGTGACGAAACCACTCTTTGTGGGCCAGGCAGCAGTGGGACACAAACCTCTTTTCTGATAAGATCCGAATCAGTTTCCATCCTGACTATATGAGACAACAACTGCCTGACGCATTGTTAGATTGGTTAATACTGCTAAGTGTCAGGTTATCAAGAGTCAAGAGAGTTTGAACGTGGTGTTATAATCGGCGCAGCCGGCCGTAGTGTCCGAGTGGTTCTAGACGCTTAATTCTGGAACCGCGCGACCCTACGGTCGCAGGTTCGAATCCTGCCTCGGGCATGGATGTGTGTGATGTACTTAGGTTAGTTAGGTTTAAGTAGTTCTAAGTTCTAGGGGACTGATGACCTTAGATGTTAAGTCCCATAGTGCTCAGAGCCATTTGAACCATAGTCGGCGCACGAGCGATGGGACACAGCATCTTCGAGGTAGCGATGAAGTACGGACTTCCCCGTACTACCATTTCACGAGTGTACCGTGAATATTAGGAATCCGGTAAAACACCAAATGTCCAACATCGCTGCGGCTGGAAAAACCTCCTGCGAGAACGGGATTAACGACGACTGAAGAAAATCGATCAGCATGACAGAACTGCAACCCTTCGCCAATTACTGCAGATTTTAATGCTAGACCATCAACAAGTGGCAATGTGCGGAGCCTTTAACCAAACATCATCGATTTGGGCTTTCGGAGCCGAAGGCCCACTCATGAACCCTTTGCACCACAAAGCTTTACGCCTCCGTGGGCCCGTCAACAACTATATTGGACTGTTGATGACTGGAAACATGTTGCCTGGTCGGACGAGTCTCGTTTCAGATTGTACCGAGCGGATGGACGTTTACAGTTAAAGAGACGATCTCATGAATCAATGGACCCGGGAGGTCACCTAGTGGCAGTTCAAGCTGGTGGGGGCTCTGTAATGGTGTGGGACGTGTGCAGGTGGAGTGATGTGGTACTCTTGAGACGTCTACATACGACTCTGACGGGTGACTCATACGTAAGCGTCCTGTCTGATCACCTACATCCATTCATGTCCATTGTACATTCCGACGGACTTGGGCAATTCCTGCAGGACAATGCGACACAACACACGTCCAGAACTGGTACAGAGACCTAGGCACACTCTTTTGAGTTTAAACACTTCCGATAGCCCCTAACTCCCCAAACATGAACATTATTGAACATAACTGAGATGCCTTGCAACGTGCTGTTCAGAAGAGATCTCCACCCTCTCGTACTCTTACGGATTTATGGACAGCCCTCCAGTACTACTTCAGACATTAGTCGAGTCCATGTTACGTTGTGTTGCGGCGCTTCTACGTGCTAGCGGGGGCCCTAGACGATACTAGGCAGGTGTACCTTATTTTTTGGCTCTTCAGTGTATTTTGACCACAGTAGATGTGGATAACACAAGGAAATTCTGTATGCACTGTATCAGATGTCATTGGTGATGGGCTATATGCCCAATTACCGGTCTCGAAAACAAAAAGTTGAGAAATGTAGCTCATGTCCTTTGTCCGAGAGATTATCTACACTTCTGAGTATTGACAGCTGTTTATCTTGACAAAGGCGATACATTTACAAGATGAGAGACTGTTACAATGGATTTCGGGAACAATAGTGCAAATGCTTGTCAATTTTCTGCAGGATACATGCAATAAAGATATATACTACTCTAACTATTTGCAGCAACAGAACTATCTAAGACGCTGCAGAGGAATTATTCTGATTATGTGGGCCCCTTCGATTGAGGTATTGTAATCTTACGCTGGTTGCATATTTTCCCGCTTCAGTTTCTTGTAATGTATGTGACAGAGCCAGAAATGATTGAATAACCCTTAATCACATGCAGTGGTACAAAACGCTTTTCCTCGCTACAGTATGGCAGACGATCTATATTCTGCACTGCAGGAAAAGAAAATGCAGTACCCTCAAGAACGGTGTTCACTGGCACCAGGGTGTAATATGTGCCCAGTGAGGAGTTGTAGTGTTAGTGATTCATTTGTCACGGCCATCAGCGGTCAGATGGAGCTCTAGACGCTTAAATGTGCGCTGTCCATTTTGATCTTGCACTCGGTAACTATGCTGAGTTTACAGCCGAACAATGTATGCAAAATTCATTCTAGAGTACTACCATGCCCCGCCGACGAGTATCTACTCCTGTTACACAACATCAGCCATTTGAGCAGGGAGGTATTATTGGTAGGCGGTAAGCTGTATGGACGTATCGACGGGTTGTTGCAAATGTTGGGGCACAGTGCAGTGGCATTGTATCGCTGCTTTCAGCAATGGTCTGTGGAGGATTCCCACATCCCTAGACCATGTTCTGGACGCCTTCGTAGAATAGACACGCATCATGATCGACGCAATGTGAGAGCAGCAGTGACCGACCGAACATCATCCAGGGAAGATATCTGGGCAATACAGAAACTCCTGGTCTCATCTGCTGTTTCTGCACAATAAAGTAACCTGAGACCGATACATTGCGTATGTTGTTATCCCTGTATTACTGCCGTTATTTCGACTGGTAGGTGATGTTCTTTTCCTGCACGATAACGCACGTCCACATACGGCTGCTGCGACGCAACATATTCTTCAGCGTGTACAAGAATTGTTATGGTCAGCAAAAACACCAAATCTCTAGACAATTAAGCACATACCGAGCATGCTGAAGCGGAAATGAACTCGTCCTCCCGAGCTGCAAGAACCATTGCCGAACTGCAACAATAGGTGCAACGTGGTTGGGAAAATCTCCTTCAGAATGCCATTCGACACCTTTGCGGTGGTTTGCGTTCGAGAATACACGACTGCGTTTTCCCAATTAGGGTGGGGCGGCTGATTGGGTGCCATTTACTATGACACATGTGTCTCATTTGGTCTGAGTTTGTTGTCGTATACACTTAAAGTGATGACCTACTTGTCACATCACTTGTCAACAAAATGGTCTTATCCTTGTGAGCGTCAGCTTTTTTCTGGCATTATATGTTCAGCTACTGTAGAAATCAGTGTCATCTAGTTCGTGCGTTGCTTCGAGTTCTCTCCGTGTTGAAATCTCGCCATATTGATACCAGATCGCAAATAGACGATTATAAAGGGCAGAAAGTTATTCGCTCGCTATAAGAGCGGTGAGAGTATGCAGATGTAGCACACTGCGTTTTACCTCGTCCAGTCAGCCATTTTCCACCCCTGAGCATTTAAGTGTCACAGAGGTGAAGTCGCTATGTACATCGCAGGCAATGGATGATATAATGCATTGACAATAATTATGATGTTCAGACAGGCAGCACCTCTGACACCTGCTACCCCTGTTATCTTTGAACGGATGTAGCGCCGCCCGAAAGCACCCCAGAAACAGCTACTGAATGCACGCCTGTACACAGCAGATCATTATAGAAGCAGATAACTTGTATTACAGGTCGACCACCACAAGTGGCTGAATTCGGAGCGAGCACGATTCTGCGGCTATTCGCCTTCTCTCTGTGCGGCGAGAAATGTGGCTACGTCCCCGTCTCCCGCACGTGACTGTCACTTTCTGTGTAATTTCACTGTCGTTTGCATATAGCCTCTAAAGAGACAAGAGTAGGAGGATTTTCAGCTGCTGGTAACAGCCCACACGGATTTCTTTAGCGAATATAAATCCTCCATTGCTACGACGTAGCACACTTGCTGATGTATTTTCAATAATAAAACAATCTAGGTTGCAAATTACACCAAACGCTTTATTTACTCATTTCCCCTTTTTCTGGAATATTCAGAATTTTTTTGAAACTGTAGGTAGCGCTTTAGTTCAAATGTCTCTGAGCACTATGGGACTTAACTTCTGAGGTCATCAGTCCCCTAGAACTTAGAACTACTTAAACCTAACAACTAACCTAAGGACATCACACGCATCCATGCCCGTGGCAGGATTCGAACATGCGACCGTAGCGGTCGCGCGGTTCCAGACTGTAGCGCCTAGAACCACTCGGCCACCCCGGCCGGCAGCGCATTAGTCATAGACAGCCAAACATTTGGTCTGAACCTCCGCAGAAGTCCTGCAGCAAAGTTAAAATAGGGCCACGCTTATAATCTTGAAACATAAATATACCTTCACAAATTGTAGTTGACGTGAATACGTACATAACAACATATGCGCACGCTACATAGGTCTGGCAATCTATCATGATTCTAATTGTAGAATGATACCCTTTCGTAGGTTGTTCCATCTTATAATCACCTCCCCGTTTTTTGCTACTCACTGAAATCCGAATGCGGGACTAAGGTGGAACATTTTCCCATTGCAGAAATCATGATGACGCTTTCTTAAATCGAAAGCCAAATGTTCCGTGAATACACGTTATGCGTATTTAATGGCGAGGTTTCCATTGTCTTCTGCAGCCGTATGCCGTTGATCATCGCCGATTCTTCCACGCCAAGGCTGTAGAGGGCCCTGAACTTGTCGATCCTCCTCCTCGTTTGGCAGAACAATGATGACTTCTTATGCCGGAAGTCTTCGGCCGCCATTTTTGACGATTTTTATTCAAAATTTGAGTAGTGGCTAGTTTCGGTCCCGTGATAAAGGACGTTTTGATTACTAACTACAGACGTTACACATAGACTACTGTGAACTAAAAATGAATAGACAGACTGTAACTTCACATATATCATCAGAGAAAATGAAAGAAAGGTTCATCTGAAACCTCACGATATTTCTGAAATTTTAAAACGATACTTTCTTCAGTCCATATTTTCAATGGGAAGTCATAAGGCACAGCAAATGTGGAGGTATAATTCTGCTCAAAACGCCCTAGGAAACTGACATAAAATTACTAGCACATCCATCAAATTAATACTAGAGCGCATATTTACTGCAGGGTTCATCAGAGGCAGATCTTTCACACATCGCAAATTCAGAACAAAATAGAATTTTGGGAAATTCCAAGAGTACAGCCTACACACCATACTTCGTTAGTCAATTATGTTAAGATGTTTAGCCAACGTTAAAACAGCTAAAAGAAAGAAAACTGTGTGAGAAAAAGAATTATTGGAGATATTAACAAAGAATGTAAAACATTGTACACTCTTAGACACTATGGGTTAATAAGCTATTGAAGACGAAAGATAATACATTTAGACAACATAGTCTATGTAGAACAGCGACCTGATGGCATATTTAAGCTAGAATGAACGGTCAAGATCGCATTAATATTTGTTTATTTGCCGGTTTAGGCTTACGTAAAAGCCATCTTCAGAATTTTTGGCCCTGCAAGGGTAGGAAATAGATGCGGGTTATAGCGTTTACCTCTACGCCGGTGCTGGCGGATCCTGGGTTGTCTCGTGATACCGCGATCATACACTGACTGAACCACGCGCAATTCGCACAATTCGCGCGATCTTGACTGGTCATTCTAACTTGAACACGAAAGAGCCGCTAGATCAAGGCGTTAGTTAAGATACCCAATGTCTAAAATATGATTTTGTGTCCAGTTCAAAAATTCGACATTTACAGCCCATTACAAAAAACCTCGAGGTTTTATAGTGTTAAATCAACACATTACATGCATATACATCACACTCCTGTACGTCTTCTAATAACATCTAAAAACTTTTCTTTATGTTTTCGACTCGGATCATGGAATCCAGTGAAGGACTTCCTCCGTGCACCTACCATCGATTCGACTTGGTAAATGTCCAGGCCATTGATGTCATTATCATTTTGGTCATTATAAAGCACTCTGCTCCAATCTGTTTGCTTTCTTGTAGGGCCCATGTGTTCCCAAAACGCATGTCACCATTACCTGTTGACAAACTCTCAGATCTGGAATGGTTTCCTCTTTGAAAAAAAAAAAAAAAACCATGGCTCACTGCCGCAAGTCAAACCTGTTGGTACATACTAATACTCATCTGATGTTCCAGAAGCTAGCAAATGGCGTAGTTCCTTATAAAGATGTCATAGCTGACCCTGTATCTACGTCGTGTAGGAAATGAGGTTTTATCTTTGTAGCGCAGGGCTGACTTGCTGCATATAACGATGGAGCTCTGCTTGACGGTGTTTACACCGCAATACTGACACTGGTTGCATTGTTTTCCTATTTTAGTACATTTCTCGGATTCTTTTGCGAAAGCTTTCAACGCCAATATTAACAAGCGCTATGTCACTGTAATTGTTTTTCCAAGATCTATTGAATGCACTGAGGAATAGTATACGGTTCCATTAAAGATAACGTACTTGTTTTGGTATTTCGGTTGATAACCGAATTCAGTGCATTGTGGATACAAAATATTACGTGCCCCATAACATACTATCAATTACGGATATACACACACACACACACACATACACACACGCATATAGACATGCACTCACGCTCACACGTACACACACACACACACACACACACACAAACACACACACACACACACACACACACACACACATAGACACTAATAGGGCCAAAACGCCCCCATTACCACTCCACTCGCTTACCGTCGGTTCCTCTCCACCCTAATATCCCACTCTACTGCTATCCTCTATAGTTCCCACGTTCCCTCCGTTATAGTAATTGCAAAGTCAAGTACAGTGAACAGCACGAGTGTGATATCCGACTTATTGAAAACCATGTGAAAGACGTTTGAGTTCAAAATTGTTACCACAAGAGCCAATGGACATACACAATACATATAAGACAAAAAATTAAGTGCTGCATCACAATCTTATACTTGTAAATTATGTAAATATTAAGATACCCTAAAATTGAAAATGCACATACCTTTACAGAAAAATATTTACAGTAACGTAAACAATCAGTTCTTTATGAATCACTAGTCGACTAGAGATACCTAATAAAATCGGGTGAAACACTTTGGTTTAGGAAACAATAAAAATTAAATTGCAAACGATAGGTAATACTTGTTCTCATCTTTAAGATAATTAGGATTGTTTCAAATTTGTATGCAAAGTTAAGTGATCTTTACGTGCTGAGTTTTACGACGAAATTATACATAGATGCCATTATAGTTTTGTTGTAGAAGGTTGAATCACTGCACGCTTTGGGGAACACACCCACAGCGAACTCTGAGCGCTGTTGAAAATGCCACTGACCGTTATTTCAAGCCATTCGTAACGGTACTATTACGCAGGAAATGTTCATTGCAGACCAGCACAAGATAGACCAAGAGTGAGCGTTCAGCAACAGGACTGGTATCTGGCGTTCACAGCAAGACAAAATAGAGCTGCCACCATATACATTGTGCGCACATATTAGTGCACCACAAATCTCTATGTTTGATGAACCACCATACAGTTCTCGTGAAGTGCTCCACGATAGGCGTATCCCAAAGTGATCGCTTTGTAGTGTCGTTAAGAGCAATTTGGTGGCGCACAACTTCTCGTACGTTTATGTTTAGCGTGACAAATCTGAAAATCTGTGGCTATTATCAGTCCTCTCTTAGAGATGTATGTATGAACGAAATATCAGCACTGAAATGCTTCTCAGTCAGCATTTCTCGTATCGTCACTGCCTAGTAAAGCAGAGTTCTCGGGTATGAGTCTCACTTCGGTTATCGTCCCGGTTTTGAAAATTCGTTTATTGTATAAGTGGAGCGGACTTAGCATTATTAAATAACTTATTCACCCGCATTTGAAAAATTTCTTCTTATTAACTATTATTTTCAAGCATCCAGGACAGTTTCAAGTGTCAAGAACTTAAGGTAAACAGAAATAGAATAATACATTAGAACTCTATTTAATATAATCATAGTATGTCATAATGCGCTTCTCGTGTTAGTAACTGATCAGAATACCAGAAACAGAAAACAAATACACATGTTACGTTACTCCTCATATTGTGACATCGAATTATTCTATAATGAAATGATATGAACCATGACGAAAACTAATACATAACTACACGTGAGAGACAACCGAAAAGCCACAGATATTGGTGAGTACTGGGTGCGCATCGTGTATAGCCTAGCCGGTAGTATGTTTCAAGTTGCAAAAATTCCACTGATTAATATCTTAATTATTTAGAAAACAAGAAAGATACTAGCATGTTATAATTTCGGTAGAATATTATCCGTAATAATAAAAAGACATCTGAGATCAAAAAATCTCGGATGACTTGATGCTTCAAATTCTGATGAAATCGGCATCTTTAGAGACATGGAGCCGTGTGGTGCACCACAATGAATATTGTCAGCAGGAGACACGTCATTCGCTCAAATATGAGATTTTATCCAAATGTGTCGCGCAATGTTAACCGACAACTTTTTATCCAAGCACTCAGCCGCAAAAGACATCGTAGCCGTAAATGAGATCATCATCACCTGTGACCTGTCAACCAGTCTGAGAGTACACGTAACTCCTAGATGCATTAATTTCGAGTACGTGGCATCAGTCACTTTGGAACACGTTGAAGCATTCTCTCCCTGAAATAATATGGACCGCGGCTAGATGGCTGCACATATTTTCAATCGTTTTACAGCAAAAATTAGACGTAAAATCTTGTGTTACGTGGACGACTGTGCTGAATCCTTGTGAAATCTAAGGTTTATGTTATGGAAGTTCGTAGAAATTCAGGATTTTCGATTCCATCGAGTCCTCGTCCGATCGTAGTATCGCCATGTACAGTGTCAAATCCTAACTCCATGAAACATATAGTTTATCACGGAGCCTGTTAATCCAAAATTTTAAATAAACGTTTCCCTTAAACTTATGGTGTCAAATGTGTCTTTAACCAATAGAACTGGAAATAGTGACTCATGCTGCGAGTTCGCTACAAAAAAGTGCAACAGAAGGAGAGGAGAGCAACACGATAAAGGATTAATTAATTTTAAATGAACTAGAGACTGGTGGCGCAGTACTAGATGCAATAATAATGGTGTGCATGGTTTTTCATTATGATCAAATGGTTCAAATGGCTCTGAGCACTATGGGACTTAACATCTGAGGTCATCAGTCCCCTGGAACTTAGAACTACTAAAACCTAACTAACCTAAGGAACCACACACATCCATGCCCGAGGCAGGATTCGAAGCTGCGTCCGTAGCGGTCGCGCGGTTCGAGACTGAAGCGCCTGGAACCGCTCGGCCACTCCGGCCGGCTCATTATGGTCGATTAATTGTATTATTGTGCTTGCTGCTGTTGTTCACGGTGTTGCAGATAGTGTTCTCAGGTTATCGTCTATGATCAGAGCTGAACGTGAACTTCTGGTATTTTTTTGGGTAGGGTTATATGTTGTAAAAAATGTGCCAAACACGAACCGTTTTTCACAGATTTTATGAGGGAAATTTTAAAAGTAAAACACATTTAATTCTTAGAACACGATACTGTATTCAGAAAGTAATATTCCTGATAGTTGTGTTTCTGTAACACATTGTCGAATGGAAGCATTTAAAAGTCAATAATAAATAATAGCACATAGCTATAACTATGCAGAAAACAAATGTAGGTGAACTAGAACGCTTTGTAAATTCCAATGTTTGGAATTTTCAATTGTCACAGTTATTTTTATTGATTAATTAGCAGCCAGTTGGGTAAAAGAAATTTCCTTAACTGGTGTCCGGTACTTGGTGTGTTTTCAGAGGGTGCTCCCTGCCGCCGTTGGATAAGCAGCTGCAGCAGCAAGTCGTATACTCCTAGCTCACTCATTTGTTACATAGTTTAATTCTTAATTTCTTTGCGTGTTTTTGGTACTTGCATTGTTTAATTCATAAATTTTGGGCGTATTATAGTATTTGAGAGTTGTAGCATCGCGTTTTAGTACCTGAATAGTGTAAATTCGCGTAGTCGTCTGTCATCTGTTTTTGTTTTGAACGGCCAGTGTCGGTTGGTCACAGTCAGTGTGCTCCCTGCCGCCGTTGGATAAGCAGCTGCAGCAGCAAGTCGTATACTCCTAGCTCACTCATTTGTTACATAGTTTAATTCTTAATTTCTTTGCGTGTTTTTGGTACTTGCATTGTTTAATTCATAAATTTCTGGCGTATTACAGTATTTGAGAGTTGTAGCATCGCTTTTTAGTACTCGAATAGTGTTAAATCGCGTAGTCTCTTTCCGCCGCCGAGCAGTGTGTCAGCAGTGCACAAGTGGCAGCATTACTGCATTTACTAGGCAGTCTTGTATTTTAATAACCGTTTCAATTTTGTGTCGTTTTGTTTGCGCTCTCTGTAGATTAGTTCAGACGATCTTTGCACAACAGTTTTTAGCATGGATAGGGACTGCAACTGCTGTGTTCGGATGCAGGCTGAGTTGGCATCCCTTCGCTCCCAGCTTCAGGCAGTGTTGGCTTCGGTCACGCAGCTTGAGGCTGTTGCCAATGGGCATCACTGTGGGGGTCCGGATGGGGGTTTGTCGGGGACGGCCAGCTCGTCTCACGCATCCCCCGATCGGACTACGACTGTGGTTTCCCGGGATACTGCCCGCATTGAGGCTGATCCCTCACCTGTGGTAGAGTGGGAGGTCGTCTCAAGGTGTGGCATGGGGCGAAAGACATTCCGGAGGGCTGAACGGAAGGCCTCTCCAGTTTGTCTGACGAACCGGTTTCAGGCTCTGTCTCACGCTGATACTGATCTTCGGCCTGACATGGCTGCTTGTCCTGTTCCAGAGGTTGCCCCTCAGTCTGCAAGATCCGGGCAGTCGCAGAGGGTGGGCTTACTGGTAGTTGGGAGCTCCAACGTCAGGCGCGTAATGGGGCCCCTTAGGGATATGGCGGCAAGGGAGGGGAAGAAAACCAAAGTGCACTCCGTGTGCATACCGGGGGGAGTCATTCAAGATGTGGAAAGGGTCCTTCCGGATGCCATGAAGGGTACAGGGTGCACCCATCTGCAGGTGGTCGCTCATGTTGGCACCAATGATGTGTGTCGCTATGGATCGGAGGAAATCCTCTCTGGCTTCCGGCGGCTATCTGATTTGGTGAAGACTGCCAGTCTCGCTAGCGGGATGAAAGCAGAGCTCACCATCTGCAGCATCGTCGACAGGACTGACTGCGGACCTTTGGTACAGAGCCGAGTGGAGGGTCTGAATCAGAGGCTGAGACGGTTCTGCGACCGTGTGGGCTGCAGATTCCTCGACTTGCGCCATAGGGTGGTGGGGTTTCGGGTTCCGCTGGATAGGTCAGGAGTCCACTACACGCAACAAGCGGCTACACGGGTAGCAGGGGTTGTGTGGCGTGGGCTGGGCGGTTTTTTAGGTTAGATGGCCTCGGGCAAGTGCAGAAAGGGCAACAGCCTCAACGGGTGCGGGGCAAAGTCAGGACATGCGGGGACCAAGCAGCAGTCGGTATTGTAATTGTAAACTGTCGAAGCTGCGTTGGTAAAGTACCGGAACTTCAAGCGCTGATAGAAAGCACCGAAGCTGAAATCGTTATAGGTACAGAAAGCTGGCTGAAGCCAGAGATAAATTCTGCCGAAATTTTTACAAAGGCACAGACGGTGTTTAGAAAGGATAGATTGCATGCAACCGGTGGTGGAGTGTTCGTCGCTGTTAGTAGTAGTTTATCCTGTAGTGAAGTAGAAGTGGATAGTTCCTGTGAATTATTATGGGTGGAGGTTACACTCAACAACCGAGCTAGGTTAATAATTGGATTCTTTTACCGACCCCCCGACTCAGCAGCATTAGTGGCAGAACAACTGAGAGAAAATTTGGAATACATTTCACATAAATTTTCTCAGCATGTTATGGTCTTAGGTGGAGATTTCAATTTACCAGATATAGACTGGGACACTTAGATGTTTAGGACGGGTGGTAGGGACAGAGCATCGAGTGACATTATACTGAGTGCACTATCCGAAAATTACCTCGAGCAATTAAACAGAGAACCGACTCGTGGAGATAACATCTTGGACCTACTGATAACAAACAGACCCGAACTTTTCGACTCTGTAAGTGCAGGACAGGGAATCAGTGATCATAAGGCCGTTGCAGCATCCCTGAATATGGAAGTTAATAGGAATATAAAAAAAGGGAGGAAGGTTTATCTGTTTAGCAAGAGTAATAGAAGGCAGATTTCAGACTACCTAACAGATCAAAACGAAAATTTCTGTTCCGACACTGACAATGTTGAGTGTTTATGGAAAAAGTTCAAGGAAATCGTAAAATGCGTTTTAGACAGGTACGTGCCGAGTAAAACTGTGAGGGACGGGAAAAACCCACCGTGGTACAACAACAAAGTTAGGAAACTACTGCGAAAGCAAAGAGAGCTTCACTCCAAGTTTAAACGCAGCCAAAACCTCTCAGACAAACAGAAGCTAAACGATGTCAAAGTTAGCGTAAGGAGGGCTATGCGTGAAGCGTTCAGAGAATTCGAAAGTAAAATACTAGGTACCGACTTGACAGAAAATCCTAGGAAGTTCTGGTCTTACGTTAAATCAGTAAGTGGCTCGAAACATCATGTCCAGACACTCCGGGATGATGATGGCATTGAAACAGAGGATGACAAGCGTAAAGCTGAAATACTAAACACCTTTTTCCAAAGCTGTTTCACAGAGGAAGACCGCACTGCAGTTCCTTCTCTAAATCCTCGCACCAACGAAAAAATGGCTGACATTGAAAGGAATAGAAAAGCAACTGGAATCACTCAACAGAGGAAAGTCCACTGGACCTGACGGGATACCAGTTCGAGTCTACACAGAGTACGCGAAAGAACTTGCCCCCCTTCTAACAGCCGTGTACCGCAAGTCTCTAGAGGAACAGAAGGTTCCAAATGATTGGAAAAGAGCACAGGTAGTCCCAGTCTTCAAGAAGGGTCGTCGAGCAGATGCGCAAAACTATAGACCTGTATCTCTGACGTCGATCTGTTGTAGAATTTTAGAACATGTGTTTTGCTCGAGTATCATGTCGTTTTTGGAAACTCAGAATCTACTATGTAGGAATCAACATGGATTCCGGAAACAGCGATCGTGTGAAACCCAACTCGCTTTATTTGTTCATGAGACCCAGAAAATATTAGATACAGGCTCCCAGGTAGATGCTATTTTTCTTGACTTCCGGAAGGCGTTCGATACAGTTCCGACCTGTCGCCTGATAAACAAAGTAAGAGCCTACGGAATATCAGACCAGCTGTGTGGCTGGATTGAAGAGTTTTTAGCAAACAGAACACAGCATGTTGTTATCAACGGAGAGACGTCTACAGACATTAAAGTAACCTCTGGCGTGCCACAGGGGAGTGTTATGGGACCATTGCTTTTCACAATATATATAAATGACCTAGTAGATAGTGTCGGAAGTTCCATGCGGCTTTTCGCGGATGATGCTGTAGTATACTGAGAAGTTGCAGCATTAGAAAATTGTAGCGAAATGCAGGAAGATCTGCAGCGGATAGGCACTTGGTGTAGGGAGTGGCAAC
Source organism: Schistocerca cancellata (assembly GCF_023864275.1). Classification (NCBI taxonomy): domain Eukaryota; kingdom Metazoa; phylum Arthropoda; class Insecta; order Orthoptera; family Acrididae; genus Schistocerca; species Schistocerca cancellata. The sequence continues at coordinate 284,500,666 of NC_064634.1, read as the reverse complement.
TGACCCTTAACATAGACAAATGTAATGTATTGCGAATACATGGAAAGAAGGATCCTTTATTGTATGATTATATGATAGCGGAACAAACACTGGTAGCAGTTACTTCTGTAAAATATCTGTGAGTATGCGTGCGGAACGATTTGAAGTGGAATGATCATATAAAATTAATTGTTGGTAAGGCGTGTACCAGGTTGAGATTCATTGGGAGAGTCCTTAGAAAATGTAGTCCGTCAACAAAGGAGGTGGCTTACAAAACACTCGTTCGACCTATACTTGAGTATTGCTCATCAGTGTGGGATCCGTACCAGATCGGGTTGACGGAGGAGATAGAGAAGATCCAAAGAAGAGCGGCGCGTTTTGTCACAGGGTTATTTGGTAACCGTGATAGCGTTACGGAGATGTTTAACAAACTCAAGTGGCAGACTCTGCAAGAGAGGCGCTCTGCATCGCGGTGTAGCTTGCTCGCCAGATTTCGAGAGGGTGAGTTTCTGGATGAGGTATCGAATATATTGCTTCCCCCTACTTATACCTCCCGAGGAGATCACGAATGTAAAATTAGAGAGATTAGAGCGCGCACAGAGGCTTTCAGACAGTCGTTCTTCCCGCGAACCATACGCGACTGGAACAGGAAAGGGAGATAATGACAGTGGCACGTAAAGTGCCCTCCGCCACACACCGTTGGGTGGCTCGCGGAGTATAAATGTAGATGTAGATGTAGATGTAACTATTGCATTAATTTGGGCACTCGCAAATAATGCGATAAATATAAGCTTCTCAAGCAGGGCCCTAAGTACCTGAAATCAGTTAAGGAAATAAAATTTCTTCTGTGTAACTGGTTGCTGATTATTTCAATAAATACACCTACAGCTGCTGAAACTATATAAAATACCACCACTGTCATCTATCTGGAGTCCTAAAAGCTGAACACTATTTAATGTTTGTCTTTCGTTGTTTGCATAAACTATTTCTTTACCTTGTAGAGTACTGGAAGAACTTCAGAATTCTCGGTACTGTGTCAAAAGGTAATGATAATACATTTGCCTTGACCATATGTTGATGTAGCCATTATTCCGTTAGCTCCCTTTGCAGTAAGAATACTGGTTCTAATTTTTATTTCCCTATGTTTATTATCGACAAAAATTATCATGTAGGACAATTTAATACAAAAAGCATTTAGGTATATCAGAAACCAGAAAGGAATAAAAATAGTACCTTGCGGTGTCCGCTTGTTTCAGGTTAAGAGGGCCTGTGTGATCAGCATACAACTGACACACACGGATTTCTGTTATGCAGATAACTTAAAAATCATGAACCTGAAATCTGTCGGTGGAACAGTAGGAGATTTTTGTTAAAGAAAAAGACGCTGTTAAAATGGAGTCAGGTTAATAATTGTGCTGTAGATGTCAGTCTGTAGTCCACTTGAAAAGGAACATGTGTAGCTTGTAAGGGTAATCCTGGACAAAAGCAGAGTGTCAGGAGAGCGAACAGCTGCGGCGCCCGCCTGCCTCTCTACTCAGCCCACAGCTCGGGTTTCGACTGTCGTTCGACCACAAGCGGTGTAAGCCGAGCAGCGACCCTCCTACACTCTTACCCCAGTGTGCCGCGCGGCACTTGACCGTGTTCCAGAGCTGCACACCTCGGACACTGTGCCGTTCTTTACTTTTCTTGAAGTTTCCACTTGCAATTCACAGCGAGGTTCCACTGTGAAAAAATGTCAGATTACATTTCGAAGGCACCGTCGCCACAGTGTCTTCCGAACTTCCACGCAGATATATCCCAATATCTCCTCAATCACTAGAGAGTAACAATGCCAGAATACCGTTAAAAAATCTTCTACCGCATCCTTCTATCAAAATTATGGGATACTGATGTAGTGGACCATTCCTATGCCCTTAATACAAAACGTACGTGACCTTAAACTACCTTATTTATTAAAATTTTCTTGATCACACTACATATTATGACAGCTTTGTCATTTTATTTAGTGCAGTGAATGTAATCTTAGTAAAACATATATCAATATATTAGATCATGTCCACCAAGATACAATGTCAAGTTTCATGAGATAAGGTGTTATCCACTTTTGAACTTTTGACTAAAATGATCGACTCATAAATTGTGAACTTAGAAAAATAATGCGTATTACAAAACTGTTAAGGTCTAAATACATACAAATGTGTCGTTACCTGTGAACTGCAATAAAAAAGACTGCTGCTGCCATTCATATTTTCAGTGAGCGACAGAAATAATAATTTAAGGAATGTTTATGCCGTTTATTAGTGTAAAATCAATAAAGAGGACTGAATTTCATTTGCGATACAAATCACAAAAATCTATGGACGAAACGTGGATAATGTTAACGAGCAAGAGTAATGTCAATAATACGGAAAATTAAATAAGAATCAAATAAATTTCTGTATCAAGCAAACATAATGAAACCCAAGGAACGTTTTGTTGATATTTCACAGGCTCACCTTTCGTTCACAAATTGTTAAAGGAGTGTAGTATCGATGGAGCGAATGGGTACACCACCAGATAATACTGGGAAAATTGACGTAGATGTGATATACGTATACAAACGAAAAAATGATTACGAAGTAAGAAAGGATGGATGATTTCTTCAAGAGAAAGAGCTTCTCAAACTGCAAGTCAATAATGCGTTGGTCCACCTCTGGCTCTTCTACAAGCGGATGTTCTGCTTGGCACTGATTGGCAGAGTTATTGGATATCCTCCTGTGAGATATCATGTCAGATTCTGTCAAACTGACGCGTTAGAACAACAAAATATCGAAGTGGTTGGAAGACCCTGCCCATAACGCTCAAACATTTTCAACTGAGGGGAGGCTCGACAACCTTTCTGGCCAAGACAGGGCGAAGAGAAGCAGTATAATCTGTCTGTGTACGGACGGGCGTTATCTCGCTGACATGTATGCACAAAAAGGCTTGCCATTAAATGCAACAAAATGGAGCGCAGTATAACCTCGACGTCTCGTTGTGCTTTAAGGGTGTCGCGGATGACAAACAGACGGATCCTACTACATCTACTACATACATACCCCGCAATCCACCATACGGTGCGTGGCGGAGTGTACGTCGTACCACAACTAGCATCTCTCCCTGTTCCATTCCCAAACAGAACGAGGGAAAAACGACTGCCTATATGCCTCTGTACGAGCCCTAATCTCTCTTATCTTGTCTTTGTGGTCTCTCCGCGAAATATAACTTGGTGGCAGTAAAATTGTACTGCAGTCAGCCTCAAATGCTGGTTCTCTAAACTTCCTCAGTAGCGATTCACGAAAAGAAAGCCTCCTTTCCTCCAGAGACTCCCATCCGAGTTCCTGAAGCATTTCCGTAACACTCGCGTGATGATCAAACCTATCAGTAACAAATCTAGCAGCCCGTCTCTGAAATGTTTCCATGCCCTCCCTCAATCCGACCTGATAGGGATCCCAAACGCTCGAGCAGTACTCAAGAATAGGTCGTATTAGTGTTTTATAAGCGGTCTCCTTTACAGATGAACCACATCTTCCCAAAATTCTACCAATGAACCGAAGACGACTATCCGTCTTCCCCACAACTGCCATTACATGTTTGTCCCACGTCATATCGCACTGCAATGTGTCGCCCAAATATTTAATCGACGTGACTGTGTCAAGCGCTGCATTACTAATGGAGTATTCGAACATTACAGGATTCTTTTTCCTATTCATCTGCATTAATTTACATTTGTCTATATTTAGAGTTAGCTGCCATTCTTTACACCAGTCACAAATCCTGTCCAAGTCATCTTGTATCCTCCTACAGTCACTCAACGATGACACCTTCCCGTTCACCACAGCATTATCAGCAAACAGCCGCACATTGCTATCCACCCTATCCAAAAGATCATTTATGTAGATAGAAAACAACAGCGGACCTACCACACTTCCCTGGGGCGCTCCAGATGATACCCTCACCTCCGATGAACACTCACCATCGAGGACAACGTACTGGGTTCTATTACTTAAGAAGTCTTCGAGCCACTCACATATTTGGGAGCCAATCTCATATGCTCGTACCTTAGTTAGGAGTCTGCAGTGGGGCACCGAGTCAAACGCTTTCCGGAAGTCAAGGAATATGGCATCCGTCTGATACCCTTCATCCATGGTTCGCAAGATATCATGTGAAAAAAGGGCGAGTTGCGTTTCGCAGGAGCGATGCTTTCTAAAGCCGTGCTGATGCATGGATAGCAACTTCTCTGTCTCAAGGAAATTCATTATATTGGAACTAAGAATATGTTCGAGAATCCTACAACAAATCGATGGTAGGGACATTGGTCTGTAATTTTGAGGATCCGTCCTTCTACCCTTCTCATATACAGGCGGCACCTGCGCTTTTTTCCAGTCGCTCGGGATTTTACGTTGGGCAACAGATTCGCAAATACTAGGGAATGAAACGACACCTCTGGCTGCCACTACTGGCTGTAAGGCCGTACGAGTACGGCTGTCGACAGCCAGGTTGATACCCACCGCTGTCCGGGGTGCTTCGAGACAAGTCTTCGCTGACATCGACGCTCAGTTCAAAGCGAGACTCATCGCTGAAGACAGTTCTACTCAGTTCAATGCGATTCCAGGCCGAATGTGCCCGACAACACTGCAAACGGCTCGTTGGTGTCCAGATGTCAATGGCTGTCGGTGGAAGAATCACCGTGATCCCAGCCCCCTTTCTGTGAGACGCCTATTAATGGTCCTTCTGGTCACACAAGCACCATTGGCATATCGCATCGATGGGCAGCATGAATCCCGCGCTGTGAGTGCCTCTCTGCAGATTTGTCGGTCCGCTCGTTCTGTCATCTCTGTAGGTCGACCGCTTCCTTCTTGATGCTGTGCTCAGCCATGGCTCATCGATTCCTGCCAACTTCGTTGAATAGTGGCATCGCTCCTATTCAAATGTCGAGCACCCCGCCTGTTACTCCAACGGTCTCTTTGAGCTGAACTACACGTCCTCTCTCAAATGTTGAAATGTGAATGTATTGTGCAAGTAGCCGTCTGTGAGGTATATTTACTATCAAACTGAGTATACGGATTGAAATTCGAAAAGATTTTGTGACATGGTATCTGTAAGGTGGCAACGGTCTTGCACCTTACATGAGTCCATTTAACGTGGCTGTAATCACTCTGCGAGCACTTTAGGTCAACAAAAACGACTTTATCGCTTTGCAGATAAGTAGTAGTTGTTGTTGTTGTTGGAGTAATTAAATAATCGTGTGGGAAATCTACACTACTGGCCATTAAAATTGCTACGCCACGAAGAAGACGTGCTACAGACGCGAAGTTTAACCGACAGGAAGGAGATGCAGAGATATGCAAATGATTAGCTTTTCAGAGCATTCACACAAGATTGGCACCGGTGGCGACACCTACAACGTGCTGACGTGAGGAAAGTTTCCTACCTATTTCTCATACACAAACAGCAGTTGACCGGCGTTGCCTGCTGAAACGTTGTTGTGATGCCTCTTGAAAGGAGGAGAAATGCGTACCATCAAGTTTCCGACTTTGATAAAGGTCGAATTGTAGCCTATCGCGATTGCGGTTTATCGGATCGCGACATTGCTGCTCGCGTTGGTCGCTATTCAATGATAGAATATGGAATCGGTGGGTTCAGGAGGGTAATACGGAACGCCGTGCTGGATCCCAATGGCCTTGTATCACTAGCAGTCGAGATGACAGGCATTTTATCCGTATGGCTGGAACGGGTTGTGCAGCCAAGTCTCAATCCCTGAGTCAACAGATGGGGAAGTTTGCAAGACAACAACCATCTGCACGAAGAATTCGACGACGTTTACAGCAGCATGGACTATCAGCTCGGAGACCATGGTTGCGGTTACCCTTGACGCTGCATCACAGACAAGAGCGCCTGCGATGATGTACTCAACGACGAACCTGTGTGTACAAATGGCAAAACGTCATTTTTTCGGATGAATCCAGGTTCTGTTTACAGCATCATGATGGTCGCATCCGTGTTTGGCGACATCGCGGTGAACGCACATTGGGAGCGTGTATTCGTCATCGCCATACTGGCGTATCACCCGGCGTGATGGTATGGGGTGCCATTGGTCACACGTCTCGGTCACCTCTTGTTCGCATTGACGGCACTTTGAACAGTGGACGTTACATTTCAGATGTGTTACGACCCGTGGCTCTACGCTTCATTCGATCCCTGCGAAACCCTACACTTCAGCAGGATAACGCACGACCGAATGATGGAGGTCCTGTACGGGCCTTTCTGGGTACAGAAAATGTTCGACTGCTGCCCTGGCCAGCACGTTCTCCAGATCTCTCACCAATTGAAAACGTCTGGTCAATGGTGGGCGAGCAACTGGCTCGTCACAAATACGCCAGTCACTACTCTTGATGAACTGTGGTATCGTGTTGAAGCTGCATGGGCAGTTGTACCCGTACACGGCATCCAAGCTCTGTTTGACTCAATGCCGAGGCGTATAAAGGCCGTTACTACGGCCAGAGGTAGTTGTTCTGGGTACTGATTTCTCAGGATCTATGCACCCAAACTGCGTGAAAATGTAATCACATGTCAGTTCTAGTATAATATATTTGTCCAATGAATACCCGTTTATCATCTGCATTTCTTCTTGGTGTAGCATTTTTAATGGCCTGTAGTGTATGTGGAAACGCATCGGCACGCTGGTTAGGTAATACGGCGAGAATTACTCGATTTTGTAACTATTAGATTTTGTAGAGAGGCAGTATGCGGGACAGAGCTCGGCTACCTTCCCGGCTAGCCGCCGAAGACCACAGCCCAACGGCATGAATGGTGAAGTGGGGAAGTTCTGTAATCCGTTTAGAAAGGCCACAGCGGCCGCCAGCTTCTGAGGGACGCGTGGCTGCAGGTGTTCAAGTGTTTACCAAAACATAGCAGTGGATAACTGGACAGGCTTTCCTGTGCGTGCTCTCGCCTATGTCCCACTAATTTTACGCCTTCGAGTAACTCAAGTTGGGCTGGCCGGAAGTTCCGAATAACTAAATCTTTCAGTGCAGGAGTCTGTGTTCGCCACGACGGGGAATCTTGCCGGGAAAATCTAGAGCGGTCTCTTAGGAGAAAGATTCCAGTATACGTGGTTCTTCCCAGCCAGCGTGGGCAGAGTTTACTTGTGAAATTTTGTAGAAAGGGATGAGTTGTGGGAAAGAGTTCTATTCCCAGGCCATACATTGGTCGGCACTGGCAAAGAGGGTATTTTGAGAGCTTCTAGTGATGCGATTCGCTCGGTAAAAGTTGAGGTGGGAAAACAGAGGTGAAGAGCGATTTTGCTTGACTCTATATATAGGTCTTCCGTTCTGGGCTCTCGTACTGAGACGACGTTAGCCAAGTCGTCTCCCCTCTTGGTCTTCCGTTCTGAGAAATCGTTAGCCGCTTCAGCTCATTACTGACGGAAAGACTGTTGCAATTAGAGAACTTTACGGACAGCAGTCTGTTGTGCGAATACTGCTGGAGTGTACTTTCCGAGACGCCACACGCCGGCAGCACGGCCGCGCCGTCGCCATCGGAGACCACCTCTGCATCAGGAATATTACGGTGAGATCGCTCCCGCTTTGGCCTGTTAGGGGTAACGTTAAAACAGCTGGATCACGTGCTACTGCTTTTTCCACAGAGGTTTCACGATACTTTGGGGTGTAGTGGTTCTTCGTATTTTACGTTTGTGTCGATGTCAGTTGGTCAGCCAATTTGTAAGAGAGCGCGTCTGGTACCGGTTTTGTCACAGTTCACTGTGCCAGTTACGACGATAATTTGTAAATTGTTCATTGTGTTTTATCAGCATTGATCTGAAGTTTACAATAGAATTATTTTGATTCAATGGAGCCTTTACATTCAGTAGTTCACCCTGAATTCACCCTTTTGCTTATTTTTTACTTTTGTGTATGTGTTTGATGTCATTGAACACCCTAAGTGTTCGTGATCGTTCATGTTTGGAAGGAAAAATAGGTGTGATTTATCGTCAACACTACCACCACAGATCAATTAGGGGTGACAGGGCCACATTTAAATCTAGCGTTATCCATTTTTGCGTACAGTTCCACACACAATTTCTCGGTAAGTTCTTTGTCACACGCAAAATCGCACAAGCAACGGGTGGGGTGTTACATATCGACATGTCTCTTGTTTACCATCCTTGCCAGCTGTGCTGCGAAATTGCTCTACAGTATCACACACTCCCATCGGTCGCTAATGTTTATAGTTTATCATTTTACTTAGATGCCTGTATGAATATTTATTTGTGACCAATTTGCATAGCTCTTCCGTGGCTCGTCTGTTTTTAAGCGGATAAACTACCTTATATTGTGATAGAGTAAGAAACAGAGGGCGATTTGGAATCCAGTGTTAGAGTCGTAATTTGGAAGACTTGAGATAAAAAAAGACAGAAAGTGACCATAACACTCCCTATGAATTTTTGAAATCATTTCAGGAATTGGGAAACACTTATAGTTCATATTAGCGAATGGAGACATACCACCGGACTTACGTAAGAATAACATCAAAATGATTCTGAAAATACTAAAGGCACATTAATGCAAAAACTATTGTACGATCACCATGACAGTTCTTATATCCAAGTTAATGAAGAGAACAATGTATAGAAGAAAGGAGAAGAAAATTGAGACGCTGTAGGATTAAGATCAGTTTGCCTTTAGGAAAGAGAAAAAAACACCAGAAGGGCAGTTATGACGATACGTCTGAGGAATACGTAAAGAAAATCATAATTATATACGGCATTTTTATTTTGACTGAAGACATTGAAATATCTGGAAAACTACACGTCGCATAAAAAGAAATTATAGTTCCGATTTGTTTGTGTCGCAGGGGGATATCCAATGATAACACACTAGACTCCCCAGTCTACACCGTGCGTGGATGGCGAGGGGCTACTTTGAAATCCTCAATGGGAACCCCTATTTTTTATTGCAGATTATAATTCTACATAAAGATCTACATATGTTGCGTCTGAAGAATTTCCTTCGTTTGGTCACAGATCACGCTGTAGTCAGAGGATCTCCGTGAGACTCCACATCTGTGCTGCGAGGTTAAGACAGGGCAGTACTTCATAACTTCTACTTGGAAATCCTTTCCACATCGTTGTATTCCCTCGACGTATCGAACAGGGGACTGACTACTCGACGCACCACTGTGGCTGTGGATCTAGGCGAACGTTGCTCTACTTTTCCAATTGGAGTAAGTGCTCAAATATTGTACCACCAACCTCAGTATATTTAATAATCCGCTTTCCAAATGACCGCACACAGGAGAGAAGCATATCTTTGTGAATGTCGGCACAGGCATTTCTTATGTGTTTGACCAGTCTTCGCGGCTTGTGGGCACTTGCTAGTACACCATATTGCTTAAATACCGCCACAGAAAGAAATCAGGCCCGTCAAATCAGGCGACCTAGCGGGCCAATTAATAGGGCCACGTCTGCCGATCCACTTAGCAGTGTAAACCCGGTCTATTACCTCCCGGGCTTCAATTGCTTAATGCACTGGGCAACCGTCATGCTGAAACCGCTTATGTTGTCGAACGTCCAGGACACCATCTTGCAGTAGTACCGGTAGTTCCTGTTCCAAAAACGTTCAATATTAGCGTCCATTCAACAAGCCGCCGATTAAATACGGATCAATGAGTTTGCTCCTCGTGGTCTCACACCATATATTAACTGACCAAGGACGTTGATTGTCAACTTGACGTAACCGGAGGGGATTGTTTACACTGCAGTAATGTATGTTATTCTGGTTATCGCTACAATGGTTTGTGAATGTAGACTCATCGGTAAACAGTACCTCAGCAAAGAGCTTGGGAGTCGTTTGCGTTTGTTGACGTGCCCTTTCACAAAACACTACCTGCTTACGGAAATTGGCGCCATGAAGTTCCCGATGCAGGATTGTGGCAATACTACCTACAGACGTACTGGAATCGCGGTGTAACTGTTGGGTCCTTATCCGTGGGTCGTGATGCACTGCCGCTAGTACAGCTGATTCATTATTTTCTCCTGTAACACGTTTGCTTCGTTTCCTTTTGCCGGTCAGCACGCTGTCATCAGACATAAAGGCGTTCAAACAGCCTTTTAGAAAAACAAACGAGAGAGCTTTCTCTCGACAACGCTCGACATAGAAGGATTATTTCAATTTTTCCTTCTATGGTTGCAACCTACATCGTCCATTTGCACGTCTACCTCCAAATGATAGATAGGTGTGCAGACCACAAACTCTGTGCAAGTATTGTAATGTTTAGAACCGCTGTCTGTTCCACGTCCCCACGATAGGTGAGCTCCGGTCACAGTGTTCTGCCTGTTATGACACGTCGTAGTTAGCTACACGGCCATGGTGGCGCGTCGGAAGTTTCCTGTTTGATTTGCCAGAGTAATACAGCGCTGCGAATGGGATTTCCAATTGGAAGACGTGAAATATTGGCCTGCCCTACCCTCACAGCATGGAAGTGGGCTACCACATGCCATTGGATACTCAAGAGCCATTGCGTCGCATGTTGGAAATTACGACCGATTACTATTCCTCCGACTACAGCACTATCTATGGAGAAACGAAGAAAATGCTGCAGGCAAAACGTATGTAGATTTTTCCGTACTATTAATCTCCCATAAAAACTGGCAGTTCCCATTGAACATTACAGTGTTGCTGCCTGTCACCTACGCACGACAAACATAGCTGGTATTTGCTATGAATTATAACTTTTTCTGATCCGATGTGTAATTTTCGAGATATATCAAATGTACATATGTCAAAAATTTCCATGAATGAGTTTTGAATTTCTGTGTATTCCTCAGACGTAACATCAGATCTGCCCTTCTGATGTTTTATCTTTCCTAGAGCTAAACTGATCTTCGTATAATAGCTTCTCAGTTTTCTTCTCCTTTCATCTATACATCATTCTCGTCAGTTACTTGGGTACAAGAACAGTCACTGTGACTGAACGGTTGTTTTCGAATTCATCTGCCTTCGCTATTTTTGAAAATATATTGATGATATTCTTATGAACGTCCGGTGGTATGTCTCCGCTCTCATAAACTTTACTCCCTGCTTTGAACATAAGGAATGATATCTTAAGTCTTCCAGATTATGACTCTAATACTGGTTTCCACACACTATACATATCTCGCGTGCATGCCGCTTTGGCGAATGGGGGATGCAGGTGTGTTCCGTACGGTCCAGAAAAGTATGATCCAGCGAGTGGCGAAGTGTTGGCAAATGCAAGGTGGTCGCTTTGAACATCTTATCTAAAGTGTACGTTGCTCCTAGGTTTAAGTACCGGCTCTGTGAAGACAAGCTTGAACAATAGTCGTACATAACAGAATTATTGTGTATAGCGTAATGTGCAGTCTAGCGTAGCCTATTTACTGTTTCCTTTGTACCTCATTGGATAGATACGATGTTACTGTATCCAGCATTACTAATTTTTCTATTGGTTTTACTTGTCTCATGGGCAAAACAAAGTGTTACTTTATGTCTGTAAGAAGTTGTTTTCTTACGTATTGGCGTTTCGATAAAGGTAACAGTAATAGAAGGAAATGCGCAAGATACTGCAGTGTGGAGTGGCTCTGAGCACTATGGGACTTAACAGCTATGGTCATCAGTCCCCTAGAACTTAGAACTACTTAAACCTAACTAACCTAAGGACAGCACACAACACCCAGCCATCACGAGGCAGAGAAAATCCCTGACCCCGCCGGGAATCGAACCCGGGAACCTGGGCGTGGGAAGCGAGAACGCTACCGCACGACCACGAGATGCGGGCGACTCCAGTGTGGAGATTTAAATTGGGTACAGTTTGATGCTTTAGCTGAAAAAGGGGTTGGCGTGAACGCTACTCAAGCATTGGCATGTCAGCATATCCGGGCCATACGGCGTTGTTTCGTCTCACTGAGCTAATGGCACAGATCCGGCACAGTGCAGAGTTCCTGCTGCATGTTCCTGATTGCGCTGCTCGCAGTTACATCTTTAACAGAGCCTGGTTTTTTAAATCACATTTGTATCAAACCAGTCGATGGGACTAGGTGCTACTAGAAACACTTCTGTCTTTAATTTGGGTGAGGCACCGTAAGCCGACCGCCAAATGCGGAGTTTTTTTCTCCACCGTCTATATAAGAAGCAATGAAGGATGTAAAGGAAAGATTCTGGTTCGCGATTAAAATTCTAGGTTAAAGGTTACCTGTAAGATTGTGTGATAAAATTTACTCTGGTCACAGAAAGTTGAAATGAATTGCAGGACCTACTGAATGTAACTAACAATGAATTGAGGGTTTGATATGGACTGAGATTAATCCAAATGACGAAAGCACCGGAGAACAGTACAAATTAGATCAGCCACCATAAAGATGAGATATTTAAGACCGAGAACATTAAGGTGACAGAAATCATGAGATACCTCCAGTATTGTATCGGATCTCGTTTCGCCCGGCGTAGTGCAGTAACTCGATGAGGCATGAGCTCAGAAAGTCGTTGGAAGACCCGTACAGAAATACTGGTCCACACTGCCTCTACAGCCGAGCATAATTGGGGAAGTGTTGCATGTGCAGGATTTTGTTCAGGAACTGACCTCTCGGTTATGTCCCATAAATGTTCGATGGGATTCACGTCGGGTGATCCGGGTGGCCAAATCATTCACTCAAATTGTCTAGAATGTTTCTCAAACCAGTTGCTAACAACTGCGGCCCGGTGACACAGCAGTTCGCCATCCACAAAGTTTCCATCGTTGTTTGGCAATACGAAGTCCGTGAATGGCTACATAAGGTCCCATCCAAGTAGTTGTACATAACCAGAGGACGCAGTCCATTTCTTGTGAAGGCAGCCCACATCACTATCGAGCGACCACCAGCTTGCACAAAGCCTTGTTGGCAGCTTCTAGTCTATGACTTCACCGGGACTGTGCCACATTCGAACCCTACCATCGACTCTTAACCAACTGAAACCGAGACGCAGGTTATGAGGTCACAGTTTTCCAGTCGTCTAACTTCAGATCGATGTGGGATATACTATGGTTTCAGGAAAGGCCCTCGGGTCGGTAGTCTGCGGCCATAGTCCATTATCGCCAGACTTCGACGTTTTATTCTAATGGATACGTTCATCGTGCGTCCCACATCTATTTCCCCGACTATTTCACGCAGTGTTGCTTGCCTGTTAACACTGACAACTCTAGGCAAACGCAGCTGTTCTCGGTCGTTAAGTGAAAGCCGCCGGCCAACGCGTTATCCATGGTGAGAGGCAGTGCCTGAATTTTGGTATTCTCGGCACCCTCTTGACACTGTGAATCTGAATATTGAGTACCCTAACGATTTCCGAAATGGAGTGTCCCTTTGGTCTAGCTCCAGCTACCACTCTGCATTCAAAGTCTGTTAATTTCCTTCGTACAGCATTAATCATGTCTGAAACCTTTTCACATGAACCACTTAACCGCAAATGACAGTTCCGCCAAAGCAATTCTCTTTTATACTTTTATGCGATACTACCGCCACCTGTATATTCGCATATCGCTATCCCACATCTTTCCTCACCTCAGTGTAGTAGAATAAGTGTAGAAATGTTACTGTATTGAAAGCAAAATAGCGCACAACGGACGAGACAAGTATCACATAGCAAGCAGTTTCGCACAAGAAAAGAGAGCATTCCTGCCAAAAGAAGTGTACTACTTCAGTCACAGGCCCTCATTTCAGAAACAAGATATCTAAGAAGGTATGTCGTATGGAAGCGACTCATACACTGAGAGATAATCGGAGAAAAGAGAATCGAAGCATCAGTAATGAAGGGTTATAACATAATTTTATCCATTTTTTGCAGAGTTTGTTGAGCCACAAATCGTGATTTTAATAAAATGCACGATGCATTTCTAGGGGCCTGGGTGCTTTGACTGTCTACATTAGCTTTAAATTAGTTTAATTCTGGGTGTGGCAAGATCACATTGTTATATTACAAAACTCCACATTATGAAATATAAGTTTATGAACTATGACTAATATAACGGTAACTTACTGTTTTAGTAGAAGGTGGTTCTGGAGAACGTTTATGTTTAAATACACACGTTTTACAAATACACAGATATTATTTACAAGGTAATACGTCATTATTGTCGAAATTGTTAGGAAAACGGCAATGTGGTGGTGCTTGATAGGAGGAGTGCACGTCTTTATTGATGTTTTAATAGAACACAGCCGAGGCTTGGGAAAGCCACGAGTCGGCTTCTGAGGACACTCAAATGGTTCAAATGGCATTGAGCACTACGCGACTTAACTTCTGAGGTCATCAGTCGCCTAGAACTTAGAACTAATTAAACCTAACTAACCTAAGGACATCACACACATTCATGCCCGAGGCAGGATTCGAACCTGCAACCGTAGCGGTAGCTCGGTTCCAGACTGTAGCGCGTAGAACCGCACGGCCACTGCGGCCGGCTGAGAAAACTCCATGAAGCCAAAAGGATTGAGTGGTCAGCAGCAAAAACCGTACACAAATCCGAAAGTGTAAACCGACAGAAATCCAAAATCCGAAAACCAAGAATCGCCAGTAGCGTACCACGAAGGCCAAAATATTAAACCGGTGTAAAAACAAAGAGCAAGCGCGAAATTCACGCCGCACCCCGTGCGGAAGCGATGTGGATGGCTGTGGATGGCTAACAATGGTGCGTCCATCTCGATGCGGATGTGTGACGCCAAAGACGATACTAAAAATTGTCTGTCAAGTATGATCCCAACGACTGAGTTCAGGTGGGCTGGGTGTCACGCAAGTACGCATGATATATTGTTGTGCATCATTTGACTAATAAATAGGCTGTTAAATTTTGAACCAACTGTCCGCTGTTACATCCCTAATACCCGTCAGCAGCTCGGGTAGTCAACACGCAGCTGTTCACGCCAGTTGAATATTGCGGCGTCTGCCTGTACCAATTGAATTCATACCAATTCACGATCACTGCAAGGTCTGACGACATTTGAGGGCAAACTAGTGTGCTCGACGAGGTAGTAGTTGCACTCTTCAAGGCTACTAGTTCCTGTGATTCAATTCGTCGCGGATGTACTTGGATAAGATAGTTATAGATGCAGTGATTAGTCGCAGACGCACTCCGCCATATAATACAGGGTAAGAGATAGGCTCACATTTTTCTGTCAAGACGTCCGCTACATTGTCCTCAGTCGCCTGTACTACTAACGTTGACATACAGGGTGTAGCAGAAAGATTTTCTGATTTCGTAAGACTATGTACTATCTGATCAAAAATATCCGGACACCTATTAGTGGACATTAATATGAGATTTGCGTCCACCCTCAACATTCATCATAATTTTAACTCTGATGGGAACACTTTCAAAGGTGACTATCTGTGGAGGAATGGCAGCCTTGTCTACCTCAAGAGCCGAAACCTGGGAAAGTAGTGATCACAGACGGTGGGGCCTGGAGCGGAGTCGACGTTCTTACTCACCTCAGAGATGTTCCATTGGGTGCAGGTCGACATTTTGGGCGAGCGAGTCTATTTCAGGAATGTTATTGTCCACAAATCATTTCCTTAGAGGTGATGCCTACGACAGAGTGTATTGTCATGCTGACAGAATAATCTGTAACTGTTCCTTCACTATACACAGTAGACAATGACGTAAAATTTGTTCATGTTCTTCCGCATTTATCGTAATCTTAAGCGCAATATGGGGCAACATATCCACAATCCAAATACGGAAAGCGTCCCCATACCGCAACACTACCTTCTCCGTATAGCGTCATTCATCATTCCAGATCACTCGTGTTCAGCCATACAATGACCAGTAGTGTCGCTCTATACACCACCTCAAGCGTCGCTAAGAATTGAGCGTAGGAATGTATGGATCGCCTCCTCGACCATTGTACTCCATTCTTTTTAACTCCCTGCGTAAATTCATTGTGATATATCGGCCGCTAGTAGCACTTCAGACCTCTGGAGTGATTCCTTCCGCTGATTTCAGGCGATTTTTTAAAGTCACCCTCCACAGTCCTCGACGGTCGCTGTCTGTCAGTTGTAAAGACATTGCTTGCCCCGAAAGTCGATAATATATTTTTTCTTTTGTGCATTACCTTGTCATAGTACGTGTGTATCATTTATATCAACTATTCTTTATTTGTTAATACGTCACATTGTTTCTTCATTCATTTTGCTACTGTTTTATATTTTATATTGTATGAATATGAATCTTCTGGTTCTATGTGCTTTGTAAATCTTTGGTTAGGCTAGGAGAAGTACTGTGTCAGAGAGAGGGCGAACGACTATCGATAGAGAGCGTGCGAGTTGTTGTGGTATCGTGGCCGGTTCGCAGATGAAAAACATTGCAAAGTTCGGCGTGAAAGACGGTGATACGTGGAGGAACAATTAATTACAGTGCGTCCACTGTGTTACTAGGAGATCGTGCATTATTAAGTGAACAGTAAAACCCGAAAAGTATATCGAGTGTTTGCGGTGACGATTTTACATACTGTGTGAACTTGTGACAATTAGCCGTGAACCAGCCACCATTGTCGTGTGGAGGCTCTAACTGTTAGAATTGCGTGAAACTGGAACAAACCAAAATGTTAAGTAAAAGAACAGTGCTGTGATTTGATCAAGAAACATTTATTATATCATCCAAATTGTCTTAAAGACGACGACGTAAATTGAACTGAGGTTTAACGGGCTGTTATAGTGATAAACACATGTGACTTTTTTCCTGTGGCAACACGGTGAAAGAACTGTGCGAAGTATTGGCATTAACCGGATATATATCGTAAATACTAAAGACATTGCTTAATTCCGACCTACCCGCACCGCGTGACTAATAAACTTTTAATAATAAAACGTCGCGCGCGTAACGACAACGCACACACTAGAACTACTATTATCGCGCCAGTGCTCCCAGCTGATTCGACTACAAACCGCCGTAACTGAAATATTAACAAAACAGGAGGATCCATCATTATCTTCATGCCACGAACCAGGATTTACTTCACACATCGTCCGCGCGGACCACCGCTGACGTCATCGCACTGCCTGCAGCAACAGTTAAGACATTAAAAGAAAATTATTACGCTCCCTCTCATTTCAAAATTAAAGACAATTCCAGTTAAATTAATTGTTTTAAAAATAATGTCAAAATATCTCAATTTTGTTTAGTTCCAATAAATATTCTTTAGATTATTTCGTCTTGTTGACAGTGTTGAAAACCCGCCAAATTAAAGTTCAGTTAATAACTTTCTTTCAAAATTCATCTCAGACATTTTGCTGCTCATTATAATTTTATTTTAATGCTTGTTTGTAACTTCTTTTGGATGGAGTACATATTTTATTTTTGTGTAGTAAAATTAGCTACCATAAAATTACGTATATTACCAGCTGATGCTGTCCGCCATTACTGCTTGAAAACTGCACCTACTTTCTCATTGGCTGTCAGCTTCAAAACAAAATTACGTATTTCGTGGGCATCTAGCAGATGCGAGATGTCTATGTAAGCCTCTACAATAATTTGTTTTTACTTTTGCAGGTTTACTGGAATTATATTGACTTTAATTGTTCATTTGGCCCCCGTCAAAGTGATTTATCGCATCTATGTAATAATTGTACTGAATTACCTATTTTTTTTAATTACGGAAACATTCGCATACCATATGTAGGTTAAAATTGACGTCTTATTGGTCTCACATAAGATTCTGCACGTTCTAACAAAGACTATGCCTATTTTTTTTTTCTTTTTCGTCCATGACTAACAGGGGTAATCAGATTCCATGTATAGGTCATGTTTTATTATTTAAAAAGGTTTTTATTTTAGAAGTAGAGAACCAGTTTCTTAACACAGTACAAGACATCTGTGTAGTTTTGGCTGAACTGTATTTCTTCCTTCGCGTTTCCACTTCACAGTGAATTTACCAACATTCGAACTGTACAGCTTTAGAAGCCTTGAAATGTCCATGTTACTCAGCTGACATCCAATGACCCGACCGCGTTCGAAATCGCTGAGCTCTCCTTACCTACCAATTGTGCTGTTAATGTTTCTCTATCGACAACACGCTGCTGCCCGCCTCCTTTTAAATTGCTGTGACATTTAATGATAAATTCCGCATTGCATAAGATGTTCGGATAGTTTTTTTAGAAATTTGTGGTACGTTCTATGGGACCAAACTGCTGAGGTCATTGGCCCCTAGGCTTACACACTATGTAATCTAACCTAAACTAACTTACGCTAAGGACAGCACACATACCCATGCCCGAGGGAGGACTCGAACCTCCGACGGAGGGAGCCGCGCGGACCGTAGAAAGGTGCCTTAGACCATAAGGCTACACCGCGCGGCTCGGTTAGTTTTAATAAGATGGTGTATATTCTACATGAATTTTTATTTACACTATGTGATCAAAAGTATCCGGACACCTGGCTGAAAATGACTTACACGTTCGTGGCGCCCTCCATCATGAATGCTGGAATTCAATACGGTGCTGGCTCACTCTTAGCCTTGATGATAGCTTCCACTCTCTCAGTCATACGTTCAGTCAGGTGCTGGATGGTTTCTTGAGGAAGGGTAGCCCACTCTTCACGGAGTGCTACACTGAGGAGAGGTATCGATGTCGGTCGGTGAGGCTGGGCAGTTAGTCTGCGTTCCAAAGGTGTTCTGTAGGATTCCGGTCAGGACTCTCTGCAGGCCAGTCCATTACAGGGATGTTATTGTCGTGTATCCAATCCGCCACACGCCGTGCATTGTGTACAGCTGCTCGATAGTGTTGAAAGATGGAATCGCCATCCTCGAATTGCTCTTCAACAGAGGGAAGCAAGAAGGGTGCTTAAAAAAAAACAATGTAGGCCTGTGCTGTGATAGTGTCACGCAAACCAAAAATTTTCAGATATGCATGCGTTCCTAAGGGGCCAAACTGCATAGGTCATCGGTCGTTAGATTTACACCCAACTTAAACTAAGTTAAACTAATTTTTGCTAAGAACAACACACACACCCATGCCCGAGGGAGGACTCGAACCTCCGGCGGGAGCCACGCAAAACAACAAGGGGTGCAAGCCCCCCTCCCCCCCCCATGAAAAACACTACCACAGCATAACACCGCCGCCTCCGAATTTTACTGTAGGCACTACATACCCTGGCAGATGACGTTCACTGGGCATTCGCCATACCCACACACTGCCATCGGATCGCCAAATTGTGTGCCGTGATTCGTCAGTCCACACAATATTATTCCACTGTTCAATCGTCCAATTCTTACGCTCCTTACACCAAACGAGGCGGCGTTTTTGCATTTATCGGCGTGATGTGTGGCTTATGAGCAGCCTCTCGACCATGAATCCAAGTTTTCTTACTTCCTGCCTAACTCTCATGGTAGTTGCATTCGATCCTGATGCAGTTTAGAATTCCTGTGTGGTGGTCTGGATAGATGACTGCCTATTACACTTCACGACCCTCTTCAACTGTCGGCGGTCTCTGTCAATTAAGAGACGAGGTCGGTCTATATGCATTTGTGCTGAACGTGTCGCTTCACGTTTCCACTTCACTATCACATCGGAAACAGTGGACCTAGGGATGTTTAGGAGTGTGGAAATCTCGCGTACAATCGTCTGACACAAGTGACACCTAATCACCTGACCACGTTCGAAATCCGTGAATTCCGCGGATTGCCCCATTCTGCTCTCTCACGATGTCCATTGACTACTGAGGTCGCTGATATGGAGGACGTGACGGTAGGTGGCAGCACAATGCACCTAATATGACAAACGCTTTGTTTTTGGGGGTGCCCGGATACTTTTGATCACATAGTGTACATATAGAAATGAAAAGTTTTTGTGCTCAAAGGGACCACCCCGTATTCTAAGAGAAATATCTTTTAGGCGCTTCTTCTACAATTACGTTTAAGATAAAAGGTTTTACTTTACAGTTCACAAGTATTCACTGTTCCCACCCCTCACCGCACGATAACCATCGAAACGACAAACCCGTCAAACTTCTGCGACCATGTTTGAAACTACTTCATTCATTGCTGCAGCTATGCGGCGTCTTGGTTCATTTAAAGGTGCTGTAAGGCAAGGCCCATAGATGTAGTCTTTCACAAACTCTCACCAAGAATTGCCGCATGCCGTAAGAATAATGGAAAACGAAAGTTTTCGCCCTTTTTTCGCATACGTGGAAAACGCTATACGTCCAAAATGTCCAAGTACGTGATTCCTGTAACCGTATTTTCTGTAAGAAAAGGTTGAGCTATAAATCTGTTACCCAGAAACTTTGCTAAAGACATCAACTTTGGAGCGCCTCTGGCACGTGTTCGATTATCTTACGTGGTTCCCCAGTACCGCACGTTCTTAAGCAGTAGCTTTTCCACTTAAATGGAATGTAGCCTCATCGCTGGATACTAGACATGGAACGAAACTGTTATCTTCCATTTCCATGCCAAAATTCACAGGACTATACACGTCTCTACCTCTACATCTTCTAAATATTTATGTATGTATCCTCCTAAACTAATGGACCGATTTCAGTCAAACTTGGTACACATATCACTTGCTATTTGGAAAGAAACACTGTGAGGGTAAGAAGCACCCACCTCTCAAAGGGGATGGGATGTCGGTGACAAAGAAGCGCAACACTATGCATAAAAACAAAGTCTACATTCATCCACTATTTGAGAATGAAAGCAGGTAGCGACTTGCAAAAAGAATGGTAGAAAAAGATTTATACAGAATTCCAAATCCTGACGAAACTTCTTCTCGGTGAACTCCCTCGCCCACCTCCCCCCCCCCCCCCCCCACTCACACACACACAAATTGATGAAATGAAAAAGCGTTGATCGCTTACTACGTTTTCGCTGTTCATGCAGTAAAACATCCGCATGATACGCAACGTTTTAATTTATTACTTTGCTACTATTAACTCTATTCGTAACAAATTCTGCAGACAATCTTCACATATACCACGAAATGTAGCTGCGAAATTATGATACTTTACGACAAATAGTTTAGCAGATATCACGTCACAAACCCGGAGATGCGTAAATACTAGCTTTTCTTAAATCGGAGAGCAAATTACCGAAAATATACACAACCTGTGTTTGGCAATAAGTGCAGTTAGTAACTTCCAACAAACTTTAAACATAAATTGACACTTATTCCCAAGCTTTTTCTCTCTTACGAGCCAGAAAACAAACATTAAATACAATAACTGATATATAAAATGATCACAAGTTTGAAGTTGTTTTATATAATGGAGATCGATTTCTTAGGGAATTGGGGGTTTACTGGTTGCCTACTGTTTGGGGAGAAGCACTGTAGGTTAAGAACCAGCATATGGGAATGAATAGGGAGTGACACTGTAGCATAACTCAGGAACACCTGGAGTAATTTCAACCAAATTAGTTAGGTGTATGACTTATTACACAAACCAACAAGAAATCTTGATGACCTTTTGAAGTCAAATAACTTATTTTGTATTTTGAGACTGTATGGTTACCATAACATAACTCCGTTTTCATGTATCACATTAATATTTTTAAAAACTTACTTATAACAAAACTTCATAACTTCCTTCAGACCAATATAATGCACTAAACATGAATGAAACACATATTACACTGCACTATTTTCGTAGAAGAGACAGAATGTAGTGCACAGAAATAAAGAAACACACTGACTTAAGACTTATTGTAACACATAAAATTCAAATGAAAAACACCAAATTCTGTCCTGGTAACGTTTGTGAGAAAGTTTATAGTACCGCTGTCGCTTGGACGAAAAGCTTCTTATACCAAATGTTCTCTTCTGTTGCGCAGGACAATCATATAGCAGTAACCAACAACAGTCGGTCATCGTGGATGTGCTCAATCGCCTCTATACATCCTTCCTATTTCTTTAATGTCTTGGTGAAATCTCTCATCCTGTTCTTTACTCACTGCCCCAAGGTTTCCTGGAAACTTGCCCAAATGTGAATGACGGAAGTTTACCCAAGTTTACCTTCGACTCACGTTGCCTGCTACGGCTTTATATTTTTCCAGCATATTGTTCGCGTGTTCGACATAGAATGAGTCTTTCTTATTTTCCAAGAACAAGCCATCAAAACTCTTATCTTTTTTACTTCCCTGGTCATTTATACTGGTGATTCGATCTTTTGTGATGCCATTCACGAACAGTATTTCAGGATAACACCCGCTCAGATACCGCTGTGGTAACCCAACATGCTCTACAGGGTGTCGACATGTTGCCTTGGCCTGCTCCATAACCACATCTATCTCCAGTGGAATACACTGCGATATCATCAGAAGACAACTCTCATACATAGACAGATTAACCATCCCTGTATAGACCCACCAAGACCTACAGGCATGCAACTCCATAACACAAAGTGACATCAGGCACCTGTACAACAGAATAGATGTACACTTGCATGCTTGCATTGAACATTGGGGGAGTTACACTGGTTATAAATTTACCATCATTCCGCATTTGTAATGGTTTTTTCTCGTGCTTACATGAGCCTGTGATCTTGCAGTTTTAAACACTTATACACCTTACCTAGATAGATGTATTTCAGAATTTTCATTACTCTACATTAATTATCTTTTGATGTGGTTGTTTTTTCCGTCTGTTTATTCTCAAATGGTTCAAATGGCTCTGAGCACTATGGCACTTAACATCTGTGGTCATCAGTCCCCTAGAACGTAGAACTACTTAAACCTAACTAACCTAAGGACATCACACACATCCGTGCCCGAGGCAGGATTCGAACCTGCGACCGCAGCAGTCGCGCGGTTCCGGACTGAGCGCCTAGAACCGCTCGGCCACCGTGGCCGGCGTTTATTCTCATTCGTATTGAAATAGTCGGATAAATCTCTTGGAAATCCCCTATAGGGTCCTAGTGGCAGTGATTATTATAAGTCTTCTAGGGTGAAATGATTTTCAATTAAATCATTTCTTTTTCGTTGGATTATGTGTTTCATATTCTACGTACCATTACAGGATTCCATTTGAAGAATAAGTTAACAGTAAAACTAACTGTCCATTTTTGGAGTCACTACTGAAGCATCCTCATAACCATATGGATTAGCTTCTGAAAATCTGATCCAGTTTATTCATACTGTAAGGAATTTCATCCGCACAATGAAACCGCGCTTCTAAACAAGACATTCCAATGCTCGCTTAAAAGTACAGAACAATTAGCAAACAATACGCGTCTTTTACAACCATCTTGAAATCTTCACCAGCAAGACAGGCATATTTTTAATATTTTTCAGTAGTGAAGTGGTGGTATAGCTTTCCTCGAAAAACAAAGAAGTTCAGTCTCCTTTGGAGTATTCTGCGGACGGCGTAATGAGGTGTCTCTTATATAACATTGCAAAGATAACATGTATCGGGCTTCATCCTGGCCTCTCATAATACCAGACAACGGCTAGCTTCACTAATGAGTCTGTTGGTGGAAACTATTACGTGGCTCGAGTTCAGTTCTTAGATGCAAAGAGAGGAGGTGCTTTTACAACAGTTTTCTATTTTATATAGTGCTAATAAAGGCAGAATATTGATTTTTCTTCTTAAAGAGATGGGGCCGGAAACTGAATTTTTCTTTCTTTCTGTGCGTTAGCGACAGTTGTAAAAGTGTCACCAGCGATCCCATGATAACTGACTAAAGAGAGTTTTGGGTTTAATACTTGAATAGAGACTACCGGTTCGAATGTAGGTGCTGAGATAAAGTTTCATTGGTAGTATTTCGCAATCTAATGCAGGACACGGGTGGAGAGTATTTCCTAAACGTCACCACGATTGTCAACGTACACCAACCTCTCTTAGTATTGATAGTGATACATATGTCAGGTGCGAATGCTAAGCTAGGCAGTCCTTCCGTGCTATCTGCAAGGTGTAAGTTACACTGAAGAGCCAACGAAACTGGTACACCTGCCTAATATCTCGTAGGGCCCCGCGAGCACGCAGAAGTGCCGCAGCACGGCGTGGTATGATGGACTCGACTAATGTCTGAAGTAATGCCGGAGGAAACTGACACCACGAATCCTGCAGAGCTTTCCATAAATCCGTAAGAGTACGAGGTGTTGGTGGTCTCTTCTGAGCAGCATGTTGCAAGGCGTCCCAGATATGCACAATAATGTTCATGTCTGGGGAGTTTGGTGGCCAGCAGAAGTGTTTAAACTCAGAAGAGTGTTCCTGGAGCCACACTGTATCAATTCTGGACGTGTGGGGTGTCGCATTTTCCTGCTGAAATTCCAAAGTCGGTCGGAATGGATGCAGCTGATCAAACAGGGTGCTTATCTACGTGTCACCTGTCACAGTCGTATCTGGACGTATCAGGGGTCCCATATAGCTCCAACTGCACGCGTCCCGCAGCATTACAGAGCCTCCACCAGCTTGAACAGCACCTTGCTGACATGCAGGGTCCATGGATTCATGAGGCTGTCTCCATACCAGTACTCGTCCATCCGGTCGATACAATCTGAAACGAGACTCCTCAGACCAGGCAACATGTTTCCAGTCATCAACAGTCCAGTGTCGGTGTTCACGGAGCAGGCGAGGCGTAAAGCTTTGTGTCGTGCAGTTATCAAGAGTACATGAGTGGGCCTTCAGTTCTGAAAGTCCATATCGATGATGTTTCGTTGAATGGTTCACACGCTGACGCTTGTTGATGGCTCAGCATTGAAATCTGCAGCAATTTGCGGGAGGATTGCACTTCTGTCACGTTGTACGGTTCTCTTCAGTAATCGTTGGTCCCGTTCCTGCAGAATCTTTTTGCAGCCGCTACGATGTGGGAGATTTGCTGTTCTACCAGATTCCTGATATTCACAGTACACTCGTGAAATGGTCGACCGGGAAAATCCCCACTTCATCGCTACCTCGGAGATGCTACGTCACTATAATTCCATGTTCAAACTCACTTAAATCTTGATAACCTGCCATTGTAGCAGATGTAACGGATCTAACAATTCCATCAGACACTTGTTATCTTATATAGGCTTTGCCGACAGCAGCGCTGTATTCTGCTTGTTTACAAATTTTTCTATTTAAATACGCATGTCTGTATCTGTTTCTTCGGGGCTTCAGTGTATATTTCCTGCATTGTGTAAAACGATAGCCTATTGAAAGGGACTGGCCACTTTATTCATTCACAAAACTCTATTGCGTTCGCACAGTTGGGGGCTAAGATCGGGTCATATTCGTGCGGACAGCTAGTATCAACTTGAGCACTTGGAGGGCCAGTTTCATACCAGGATCCATTTCTTCCATTTTCCCAATAGTTCTCAAACATTCGTTGGCGAACATAGAGCTGGCTTTGTCTCAGATAGACGGTAACGAAGATTTGCCAGTAGAGGAAGATGACAAATGTATGGGCTATGGCATTTGAACTTCGAATCATAACGTTTCTTGGTACAACTACTTTACATTAATTCCATCTCGTGAGTTAGCGCCTATACGAACATTTCATACTGATACAAGTACAGCATTATTATTGTTTTTTCTGTATACGTAGATAAATGTTTTGCTGAAGCGTTGCCGTAAAGGTGCCTCTTGGTGTACATACCTGGATATCATAAGCTGCAACGTGAAGTGAAACATTTTAAAATTTTAAATAAAGGAAGCGTATCTTCATTTAGATTTTCAAAGCCTTGTCGTAAATCATTGCTATACTTCAATCGATAAAATCATGGCTGAAGTCCTATCTCTGTCCTCCACCAACAAACTAGTTGCTGACGGAATTCAAACACTTTTCCTCTTCCCTGCATTTGCAGCGTATAGATTACTTTGTGCCACTTTATTTGTCCATTAATTATATTATTTTTAGTATTTTCCTAACAGTGTGATCTTAAGCAATACTGCCGGCCGCGGTGGCCGAGTGGTTCTACACGCTTCAGTCCGGAATCGCGCGACTGCTACGGTCGCATGTTCGAATCCTGCCTCGGGCATGGATGTGTGTGATGTCCTTAGGTTAGTTAGGTTTAAGTGGTTCTAAGTTATTGGAGACTGAAGACCTTAGATGTTAAGTCCCATAGTGCTCAGAGCCATTAGAACCATTTAATATAAGCCACCACCTGATCAAAACGTAGACTTAAGCGTTCAGGAAAACCTTTCGTGATTTCATTACACATACTGAAATTCCTTTTCGTGTGTCACAGTCAAGTGTGATAAACAGTTTCCCCGCTGTTAACTTCTTTCCCCCTTTCTCAGGAAGACATGAGAAAATGTTGCCTCATTTTTTCAAAATGTGTGATGTTGGCCAAATGTATTATTGGCCTGACAGGATTCAGCTGAATACTGCACATCTAAAGTTGATTGGAGACGCAATGTTCTCTGTCCACTCGGTGGTAGCAACTTTGATGTATTGGCCAAGGGGTGGTGAGTTTTTACCGTGACAGGGTATCCATCCTCTGGCAGTGAGCAGGGGGAAGATTTTGAGGCATTTGCTGAATACATTTGATCAATTTTATGTCATACTTAGGTTCTGTGGCCTGACAAAGGGACAAATGAGATGCTCCTCAAAGAGGAGAGTAGTGGTTGTGTTTATCAAAGGGATAAACTGCAGACTGGCAGAGAAATAAAAGCAGTTTTGCCCTTATCTTCACAAGAGTCTGTGCACCCTATGGTGTTGAGAGAAGATACTAATGATTTAGTCCCATCATCTTGCATGAATGATTCCCTGCGTGTAAACTTTATGTTATTTTATTTGTTTATTTATTTATTTATTTCGGGGAGGGGGGGGAGGGGTTCTCAGTCTTCAGACTGCTTTGATGCAGCCAGCCACAACTTCCTCTCCTGTGCCAACATCTTTTCTCTCCATTATTTGTTGGACATATTCAAATCTCTTTCTTCTTTTGCAGTTTTTACTCTCTACAGCTGACTCTAGAACCATGGAAGTTATTCCCTCATTTATTACACGTGCCCTATCATCCTTTCCCTTCTTCTCGTCAGAGCGTACCGTAAATTTATGTTCCTTTCATTGCCAATACTGCAGAGGATGTTCTTATCCTTATCAGTCCATCTAATTTTCAACATCATTCTCTAGCACCACATTCTCAGCACTTCAGTTCCCTTCATTTCTGATTTTCCCATAAACCATGATTTACCATGGTAGAAACTTGTGCTCCAAACATACTTCCTCATCACTTTCTCCCTCAGATTAAGGCCGATATTTGGTGGTAGTAAACTTCTTTTGGCCTGAAATATCTCCTTTTCCTGTACTTTTTGTTATGTTTTTTATGCCCTCCTTGCTTCATCCATCGTGTTATTTTGATTCCAATATAGCATAATTCCTTCACTTATTATACTTTGTGGTCCCCATTTATGTCAAGTTTGTTGATAATATCATTTCTGCTATGTCTCATTACTTTGACTTTCTTCAATTTACTCTCAATACATATTCTCTACTCATTAGACTGTTCAATCCTTCTTTGATTTCCATCACTGGTTCTTCAGTATAGAGAATGAACAGAAGCAGAGAAAGACTGCATCCCCATCTTACACCATTTTTGATATGAGTGCTTTGTTCTTGTTCTTCTGTTCTTATTGTTCCTTCTTCATTTGTTTACATGTAGTATATTATCCATCTTTCCCTATAGCTTCCACCAATTTATCTAATGATTTTGAACATCTTGCATCATTTTACATTGACAGATGCTTTTTCTGGGCTGCCAAATCCTATGAATGTATGTATCTTGATTTTCCTTAAGTCTTGCTTCCATTATAAAGTGTAACATCATAACTCCTCTCTGGTGTCTTTACCTTTCATAAAGCTAAACTGATCATCATCTAACAGATCCTCAGTTTTCTTTTCCATTCTTCTGAACGTTATTGTTGTCAGCAACTTACCTACACTTGCTGTATTCAGGATACTGAGGACTATATTGTTTTAGGAGTCTAATGGTATATCTCCAGACTTATCAATTCTAAAAACTAGTTTGAATAGGTGTTTGGTTGCCACTTTCTCCCTTGCTTTAGAAATCTGAAGAAATATTATCTGTGCCTCATGCCTTATTTGGTTGCAAGTCTTCTAAAGCTGTGCTGAATTTTGACCCTTGTATTGCATACCATATTTCTTCTATTCTGACTCCCATTTCTTTTGTCACATTATCAGACATTTCCTCCCCATCATAAAGGCCTTCGGTTTACTCTTTTTAGCTATCCACTGTCTCCCTTTCTTGCACTTTTAATGTTGACTGCTTCACTTTTATTTTACCGAGGTTTATTTTGACTTACATATATGCTGAATTTTCACTTTGGGAATACGACAGCTAAAGACAACAGAATTCGAACTGACATTAGAACAAAAATCGCAGTGACGAAGCAGGACTTCTGGAATAATAGAAATTTTTTAATGAGAAAGATCCACCGCAGAATAGAGCTCAGTAATGAACCATGGGCCTCGTCGTTGGTGGGGAAGCTTGCGTGCCTCAGCGATACAGATAGCCGTACCGTAGGTGCAACCACAGCGGAGGGGTATCTGTTGAGAGGCCAGACAAACGTGTCGTTCCTGAAGAGGGGCAGCAGACTTTTCAGTAGTTGCAGGGACACCAGTCTGGATGATTGACTGATCTGGCCTTGTAACACTAACCAAAACGGCCTTGCTGTTCTGGTACTGTGAACGGCTGAAAGCAAGGGGAAATTACAGCCGTAATTTTTCCTGAGGGCATGTAGCTTTACTGTATGATTAAATGATGATGGCGTCCTCTTGGGTAAAATATACCGGAGGTAAAATAGTCCCCCATTCGGTTCTCCGGGCGGGGATACTCAAAAGGACGTCGTTATCAAGAGAAAGAAAACTGGTGTTCTATGGATCGGAGCGTGGAATGTCACATCCCTTAATCGGGCAGGTAGGTTAGAAAATCTAAAAAGGGAAATGGATAGGTTACAGTTAGGTATAGTGGGAATTAGTGAAGTGGCAGGAGGAACTAAACTTTTGGTCAGATACAGGGTTATAAATACAAAATCAAATAGGGGTAATGCTGGAGCAGGTTTAAAAATGAATAAAAAATAGGAGTATGGGTAAGCTACTACAAACAGCATAGTGTACGCATTATTGTGGCCAAGATAGACACGAAGCCCACGCCTACTACAGTAGTACAAGTTTATATGCCAATTTGCTCTGCAGATGATGAAGAAATTGATGAAATGTATGATGAGATAAAAGAAGTTATTCAGGCAGTAAAGGGAGACGAAAATTTAATAGTCTTGGGTGACTGGAATTCGAGAGTAGGAAAAGGGAGAGATGGAAACATAGTAGGTGAATATGGATTGGGGGAGAGAAATGAAAGAGGAAGCCACCTGGTGCAATTTTGTGCAGAGCATAACTTATTCATAGCTAACACTTGGTTCAAGAATCATAAAAGAAGGTTCTATACACGGAAGAACCCTGGAGATACTAAAAGGTATCATGGTAA
This sequence comes from Schistocerca cancellata, assembly GCF_023864275.1. Classification (NCBI taxonomy): domain Eukaryota; kingdom Metazoa; phylum Arthropoda; class Insecta; order Orthoptera; family Acrididae; genus Schistocerca; species Schistocerca cancellata. Next base: position 284,471,274 of record NC_064634.1, on the reverse strand, counting down.
GGCAGAGATTTAGGAACCAGGTTTTAAATTGTAAGACATTTCCCGGGGCAGATGTGGACTCTGACCACAGTCTATTGGTTATGAACGGTAGATTAAAACTGAAGTAACTAAAAAGAGGTGGGAATTTAAGGAGATGTGACCTGGATTAACTGAAAGAACCAGAGGTTGTACAGAGTTTCAGGGAGAGCACAAGGGAACAATTGACAGGAATGGGGGAAAGAAATACAGTAGAAGAGGAATGGGTAGCTTTGAGGGATGAAACTGTGAAGGCAGCGGAGGATCAAATGGGTAAAAAGACGAGGGCTGGTAGAAACCCTTGGGTAAAAGAAGAAATATAGAATTTAATTGATGAAAGGAGAAAATATAAACATGCAGTAAATGAAGCAGACAAAAAGGAATACAAACGTCTGAAAAATTATATCGACAGGAAGTGCAAAATGGCTAAGCGGGGATGGCTAGAGGACAAATGTAAGGATGTAGCGGCTTATCTCACTAGGGGTAAGATAGATACTGCCCACAGGAAAATTAAAGAGACCTTTGGAGAAAGGAGAACCACTTGCATGAATATCAAGAACATTGATGGAAACCCAGTTCTAAGCAAAGAAGGGAAAACAGAAAGGTTGAAGGAGCATATAGAAGGTCTATACAAGGGCGATGTACTTGAGGACAATACTATGGAAATGGAAGAGGATGTAGATGAAGATGCAATGGGAGATATGATACTGCGTGAAGAGTTTGACAGAGCACTGAAAGACCTGAGTCGAAACAAGGCCCCCGGAGTAGACAACATTCCATTAGAACTACTGACAGGGAGAGCCAGTCCTGACAAAACTCTACCATCTGGTGAGCAAGATGTATGAGACAGACAAAATACCCTCAGACTTCAAGAAGAATATAATAATTCCAATCCCAAAGAAAGCAGGTGTTGACAGATGTGAAAATTACCGAACTATCAGTTTAATAAGTCACAGCTGCAAAATACTAACGCGAATTCTTTACAGACGAATGGAAAAACTGATAGAAGCCAACCTCGAGGAAGATCAGTTTGGATTCCGTAGAAATGTTGGAACACGTAAGGGAATACTGACCCTATGACTTATCTTAGAAGTTAGATTAAGGAAAGGCAAACCTACGTTTCTAGCATTTGTACACTTAGAGAAAGCTTTTGACAATATTGACTGGAATACTCTCTTTCACATTCTGAAAGTGGCAGGGGTAAAATACAGGAAGCGAAGGCTATTTACAATTTGTACAGAAAGCAGATGGCAGTTATAAGAGTCGAGGTACATGAAAGGGAATCAGGGGTTGGGAAGGGAGTGAGACAGGGTTGTAGCCTACCCCCGATGTGATCCAATCTGTATATTGAGCAAGCAATAAAGGAAACAATAGAAAAGCTCGGAGTAGGTATTAAAACCCATGGAGATGAAATAAAAACTTTGAGGTTCGCCGATGACTTTGTAATTCTGTCAGAGACAGCAAAGGACTTGGAAGAGCAGTTGAACGGAACGGACAGTGTCTTGAAAAGAGGATATAAGATGAACATCAACAAAAAGAAAACGAGGATAATGTAATTAAGTAGGGTGATGTTGAGGGATTTAGATTAGGAAATGAGACACTTAAAGTAGTAAAGGAGTTTTGCTGTTTGGGGAGCAAAATAACCGATGATGGCCGAAGTAGAGAGGATATAAAATGTAGACTGGCAATGGGAAGGAATGCGTTTCTGAAGAAGAAAAATTTGTTAACATCGAGTATAGATTTAAATGTCAGGAAGTCGTTTCTGAAAGTATTTGTATGAAGTGTAGCCATGTATGGAAGTGAAACGTGGACGATAAATAGTTTAGACAAGAAGAGAATAGAAGCTTTCGAAATGTGGTGCTACGAAAGAATGCTGAAGATTAGATGGGTAGATCACATAACTAATGAGGAGGTATTGAATAGAATTGGGGAGAAGAGGAGCTTGTGGCACAACTTGACTAGAAGAAGGGATCGGTTGGTAGGACATGTTCTGAGACATCGAGGGATCACCAATTTAGTATTGGAGGGCAGCGTGGAGGGTAAAAATCGTAGAGGGAGACCAAGTGATGAATGCACTAAGCAGATTCAGAAGGATGTAGGCTGCAGTAGGTACTGGGAGATGAAGAAGCTTGCACAGGTTAGAGTAGCATGGAGAGCTGCATCAAACCAGTCTCAGGACTGAAGACCACAACAACAACAACAACAATATAAGCTCAACCTCCCACTCCTTTGTCAATTTGTTTTCATACTCTTTCGTTATTGACTTGCCAACTCTTAGCCTATCTTGAAATTATGAACAATATTCTATGACTTATGTGGTCGTATCTTGAAATGACGTCATTCAGTCGTTTTCTGTGGGCACATCGTCGAACTGTTTTGGTTGCTAGGGTGACTAACATTCTTAAATATTCTCGATCCCATACCTCTTACCCATCTATTTTTCTCGCACGTACTACAAATTAGTGTTGAGCCGCAAAAGTGACGCAATTAAACACGGAAATAGATTAGAACATTGAGAAACTCCATATGTGTGCTCAAAGCATATCGTCATGGTGCCAGAGGAGGACGATATACACTATGTGATCAAAAGTATACGGAAACCTGGCTAAAATGACTTACAAGTTCGTGGCGCCCTCCATCGGTAATGCTGGAATTCAACATAGTGTTGGCATACCCTTAGGCTTATTGACAGCTTCCATTCTCGAAGGCATACGTTCAATCAGCTGCTGGAAGGTTTCTTGCGGAATGGCAGCCCATTCTTCACGGAGTGCTGCACTGAGGAGATGTATCGATGTCACTGTGAGGCTTGACACGAATTCGGCATTCCAAAACATGCCAGAGGTGTTCTATAGGTTTCAGCTCAGGACTCTTTGCAGGTCAGACCACTACAGGGATCGTGTAACCACTCCGCCACAGGCCGTGCACTATGTTCTATCACTATGAAAGATGCAATCGCCATCCGCGAATTGCGCTTCAACAGTAGGAAGCAAGAAGGTTCTTAAACCATCAATGTAGGCCTGTGCTGTAATAATGCCACGCAAAACAACCAGGGGTGCAAGTCCCCTCCATGAAAAACACGACCACACCATAACACCACCGCCTGTTGGCACTACACACGCTGGCAGATGACGTTCAACGGGCATTCGCCATCCCCACACCCTGCCGTCGGATCCCCACGTTGTGTACCGTGGTTCGTCACTTCACAAAATGTTTTTCCACTGTTCAGTCGTCCAATGTTTACGCTTCTTACAACAAGCGAGGCGTCGTTTTGGCATTTACCGGCGTGATGTGTGGCTTACGAGCAGCCGTTCGACCGTGCAGTCCAAGTTTCCTCACCTTCCCCCTAACTATCACAGTATTTGCAGTGGATCCTGATGCAGTCTGGAATTTCTGTGTGATGGTCTGGATTAAGACCCTCTTCAACTGTCGGCAGTCTCTGTCAGTCAACAGACGAGGTCGGTCTCTACGCTTTTGTGGTGTACGTGTCCCTTCACGTTTCCACTTCACTATCACATCGAAAATAGTGGATTGATTAGCATTCAATGAACTGTGTACAAAGCCAGACCAGCAGGCATTACATGCATTGACCAAAGAATGATAGTGCATTGGGAATGGCTAGTTGCTAGCTGAAATCTATATCTTCCAATAAAAATTCCAAATCACGTCTGATAGCTGAAATCTATTATTTACAAATCAAAATAACGGTCGCTGCGTGCAACAACCTCTGAATGGAGGGTAACCTGATAAAGTAATTAAGCCGATTTAGAGACGTTAATGATAGTTTTAAATTTATACCCTTGCAAAAACGTACCCATGTTACCTAGAGAAAGAGGTATCCCGATATTATGAAGTCTTCACTCAACGTTCACAGTGTGAAGCTGACTCAATATAATGAAATAAGACTATGATTTGTAATATACCAGTTTCCTGGCCTCCGCTAGTGCTGGTCGGTATGGTGGGTGTCAACGCTGTTTTTCACTGTGTGATTGGAACTATTCTCCAGCCTGGAGATAATGAATCAGTCTGGCCTTAATCCGGGGAAATGTGTGGCGGTCTGAGCCGATACAAAGCCGAGTAACTGCCACAGAATCCCATCATTTCCTAACAGTCTTTCGGGAACAATCGTCTGAAAGTCTTGGGGGGAAGCAGGACCTTTCAGCGAGCACTGTGTGCGTTAGGAGGAAGTTGCCGAATGAAGTGCCTGTATTATGCTCTTGTGGCGGACCTGGCATAAAGATCTGAACGTTGAAATGCTTTCGGGGAGCGATTTTGGTAGCTCACGAAAGTACGACGCGATTCGTGGACCCTGTGGAGCGGAACTGAGGTTTTAAAAGTTTTACGCTTATGAAGTTGGAAGTGAATCAGCAACACTTGCTTCATACAGACGTTTTCCATCTTTTGTAAAAAAGGGAGGTTTAATGCGCGAGCGTTTGCTAGGGCCGCACGGAGATCTTCTAATACTAAAAGCTGAGGTGTCAACTAGTTGGAGTTATTGTCTGTTAACAATGAGGTGGATTTAGTGAGATCCTCCTGAAAATAATAAATTCCATTTGTTCCTGTGGAAAACCTTTTAGGGTTCCGCAATTCAGACTCCTTGTAAGATGACTTTGTTATCTGTCTGTCCGAAACCCTTTTCCACAGAAACGTGCTGACGTATCAGGTTAAAACTTATGTCACATATTAGAGTCTCGGTCTCTTGGCGATGTAAAAAAGTGAAGGTTCTAAGTCAACGCAACGAAAATAAACGGCTATTTAAGTCACATATTTAGATACTCGGAAACTCACTCATTAAAACCTCTCGAATACATCCCATTGACCTAGAATAACGAAATTTGCCAAGAAGCGTGGATTCACAACACCGACAACAGTAAAAAAATCGGTAAATTGAGAATTTGTAATTACATCACAAGAACAAAAGGTTTTGTACGAGTAATTTGTCATCGTAGTTTGTTATCAGACTATCTGTCTATCCGTCGGTCTATTAGTCCCCTGTTTCTTAGGAGCGGTTTAACGCACCAAGTTCCAATTCACATCTATGGTCTCTTGGCAATATAATAAAAATTAGCTTCTGAGTCGATGGAGTTAAAAGATAGGGCCATTTACGTCACATCTTTAAGACTCGCAAGCTCACCCTTTAAAGCCTATAGTGTACTTCCCCTTGACTTCATTAGTTTTCTGACTGGCTTAATGCTGCCCGCTACTAATTCCTCTCCTGCTCCAACCTCTTCATCTGGGAGTACAATTTGCAACCAATGTCGTATTATTTGTTGGATGTATTCCAATTTCTGTCTTCCTCTACAGTTTTTACCCTCTACAGCTCCCTCTAGTACCTGTACCATGGAAGTTATTTCTTAATGTTTTAGCAGAGACCCTACCGTCCTGTCCCTTCTTCTTGTCAGTGTTTCCATATATTTCTTTCCTCTCTGACACTGCGTAGAATCTCCGCATTTTTTACCTTATGAGTCCACCTAATTTTCATCATTCCCTCTGTCACTCATCTCAAACGCTTCGATTCTCTTCTGCTGCGGTTTTCCCACAGTGCATGTTTCACTACCATACAATGCTGTGCTGCAAACGTATTCTCAGAAACATTCTTCCTCAAATTAAGGCCTACGTTTGACACTAGTAAACTTTTCTTAGCCAGGAATGCCCCCTTTTACCAGTGCTAGTCGGCTTTTTATGTCCGCCCTGCTCTGTTCGTCATTCGTTACTTTGCTGCCTAGGTGGTAGAATTACGTAGCTTAATCTACTTCGTGACCATTAATCCTGATGTTACGTTTCTCGCTTTTTTCATTTCTGCTACTTCTCATTACTTTCATCTTTCTTCGATTTGCTCTCAGTCCTTATTCCATACTCATTAGACTATTCATTCCGTTCAGCAGATCCTGTAAGTCTTCTTCACAGTCACTGAGCATAGCAAAGTCATCAGCGAACCTTATCAATGATATAATTTCACCTTGAATTTTAATTTCACGCTTGAATCTTTCCTTTATGGCCATCGATTCTTCTTATATATATGGACTGAACAGTAGCGGCTCAAGACTACACCCCTGTCTTACACCCTTTTTTATCCGAGCACTTTGTTCTTGGTAATCCATTATTATTACTCTCTGTTGGCTCTTATGCATGTTGCATACTACCCGTATCTCCCTGTAGCTTACCCCCATTTTCCTCAAAATTTCAAACATCTTGGACCATCTGACACTATCGAGTTCTTTTCCAGATCGACAAATCCTATGAACGTGTCTTGACATTTCTTTAGTCTTGCTTCTGTTAACAATCTCGACATCAGAACTGCTTCCCTGGTGCCTTTACCTTTCCTAAAACCAATCTGATCATCATCTAACACATTCTCAATTTTCTTTTCCATTCTTCTGTGTATTATCTATCCATATTAGTATTTGCTGATCCATTCTTGACATTACACTGTCGAGCTACGTGTCCTGCATCTCTGCGAACATAGCGCATTGTGGCTCTCGCCTTATCACACGGCCCTGTGCGTTCTTTTGGGCTGCATCGGTGGCACACAATCGACCGTATGTTTTCCATGATCCTTCGATGATCTCTACATAATATCTCATCTGTCCTCCTTGGCGGTGACGAACAGTTTGGCTGCATAGTGTCTATTTTTCTGACACCTCTTTCCTAAGTACAATTACTTGCATTAGGATCTGTTTTCTTAAATCTAAAGCAATAGTCCCTTAGGCGACCGGATTCTCCGAATCCTTCCACACAAGAGGCGACTGAAGATTCCTATGTTATTGCAAAATCCACGGCTTGCGCTATCGTTAAACCTTCTCCTCTCCCCCTCACAACTCTTTTAATCCTCTCATCTTCGATTCCTTGCATGAATACTGCTCTCGCTAACTTCCCAATTAGAGCCTCGCTCCCCGGAATCTCAGATTCTCTCATTACCCCTTGCACTGCTTCTCGAAACTGGTGCTACAATATGTCCACTCAACTTGCCCATTCGGCCATATTTTCGATCCTATTCTGTCTACTCGAGAATAATGAAAACGCTTAATAGAATTTGCTTCAAGTCTGCCTAGGCTGTGTCAAATCACGTACAAGTAGCTTACTCCGTGCGGCTCCCCAATCCTACTTTTCACAAATGTTAGTAGTACACTATGAATATGACATGGAATAAGTTCAAATGCCAAGTCACAATAGTCAACGAATTCCCTAAGATTACCTTTATTTCCGCCAAAGCTTTTAGAATCATCTTGAATGTATAAGATAAAACTATTTGTTGGACGCGGAACTCACTACTTTCCAGATTCAATTTAGGGGTATCTTCGTCCTTCCTCACAGCCGCGGATCTTGTTTCCATGCCACGGTGTGTTTCAGTCAGAGTGGTTGTTGATCAGGCGAATGGCCCTGTGTCGGCGTCTTGGGAAGGCGAATGCTGGAATGCTCGCGTTGCTGGTTAGGGTGTCGCCGACCCCGACCTCTAAACTACTTGCGACGTCGTCTTCGGCGTTTACTGGTGGCGGGATGTTGGCAGCGGTCTCGTAATTCTGTTGCACGAGTCATCTGACGGACTGAACACTCTTTTTCTCTTGTTCTTCATTTCTTCATGTTCGTTACTGTTCTACACTAAAAGGACTGCTCTGCCTATTTTACGGTACCCGATATATCTCGAATGTTCAAACTCATTTGTCTCAAGACAGAGGCTTGCTAGTTCTCCAAAGAGAAAATCCTGTGTTTCGTACTCAAAGGCATCATATTTCTTAAATAAGGTATCCAGCCAGGAATCGTAACCCCGACACCACATATTCCACCAACCTATTGGTCGTAACCCGACGGGGATCGCAACATACTTCCGTGAATGCCTCAGTCAAATAGAAAGCGGTGTGGGATTTTTCACGTTTACCGACTCCTTGGCACGCGAACGGTATGGTGCAAAGGAATAAGTCTAGCTGAGGTTTACCAAGAATCTATGGTTGGAGGCAGTACAAAAAGACTCGGGCATCAGGGCAACGAGGTAGAAATGAAGAAGCGAGTTTCTGGATTGGTACCTTGGTCTCATTTTGTTGCTTCTTCCCGAGTTTATTTGAACATGTCGAAGAGCACAGATCCTGGGTCATAACTTCAATGAGCGTATAACGTACATGAAGCTGTACGTCTTCATCTAGGTTTCCAGGCTCTGCTTGTTAAAATTCTTACCGAGTCGACTTATTATGCTTATTATTATTTTTAGTAATCTTTTCATGAGTCGGTCATTACAACTTGTTTATACCTATGTTTTTCTTTCCAACATCTGTGATAACCCTTTTTCGAAATTTCTATTCCTTTTAAATGGAACTGCCTTCTGAGCTATTCATTATCGCATTATTTATGGCGCCAGCAAGTGTCAAGCGTTTCTCATCATTCCTTAGAACTTCCGTATTACATTTCTTTGCACATTTTTTCTTCCTGTCTAGTCTCTTAAACTTCAGCCTATTATTCATCATTACTAAATTATGATCTGAGTTTATGTGTGCTCCTCGGTACGCCTTACAATGCAGTATCTGTTGTCAGTATCTCTGCCTGATCATGATGTAATCTAACTGGGATCTTCCAGTATGTCCCAGTCTTTTCCAAGTGTACCACCTCCTATTGTAATTCTTGAACAGAGTATTCTCTGTTACAAGCTGAAATTTATTTGCACAAAGCAGTTACTCTTTCTCCCTTTTCATTCCTACTACCAAGCCAATATTCTCCCGTAATCCTTTCTTATATTCCTTCCCCTACAACCGCATTTCAATCCCTCATGACTATTATACTTTAATCTACCTTTACTTACTGAATTACCCTCCCAATATCCTAATATACTTTTTCTATCTGTTCATCTTGAGTTCGCGATGTCGGTATGTATACCTAAACTATATTTGTCGGTGTTGGTTGCTGTCGATTCGGTTGCGTAGAACCCTATCACTCTCTGCCATAGCCTCGTATTCATAACGAATCCTACTCGCGTTATATCATTTCCTGCCGCTGTTGATATCACCCTGTACTCACCTGACCACAAATTCTTGTATTCTTTCCATTTAACTTGACTGATCACCACTATAACTAGATTGAACCTTTTCGTTTTCCTTTCTAGATTTTCTAGGTCTCCTACCACGATCAAACTTCTGACATTCCACGCCCCAAATCGAATAACGTTATCTTTCGTTCATTCTTTTCCTTATGGTCACCTCCCCCTTGGCAATACCTTCCCGGAAATCAGAACAGGGGTCTATTCCGTAATCTTTTGTCAACGAAGATATCATCGTGATACTTTTTTCCCAATTATAGGCCACATGTCCTGTTGATGCACATTATGTGCTTTTGATGCAGTGGTTTTCATTCCCTTCTGCATCCTCATGCTGTTGACCATTGTTTTTTCAGCCTTTAGGGGCAGTTTCCCACCCCGAGTGTCTGTCAGTAGTGGTTTATCTTGTAGTGAAGTCGAAGGAGATACTCCGTGCGAATTGGTATGGGTGGAAGTTATACTTAACAGCCGAACTAAGTTAATAATTGGCTCCTTCTACCCTTCTACCGACCCCCAGACTCCGATGATATAGTTGTTGAACTGTTCAGAGAAAATTTGAGTCTCGTAACGAATGAATAGCCCACCCATACGGTTACAGTTAGTGGGTACTTCAACCTTCCCTCGATATGTTGGAAAAATTACTTGTTCAAAACCGGTGGTAGGGAGAAAACATCTTCCGAGATTGACCTAAATGCTTTCTCCGAAAATAATTTCGAGCAGTTAGAATACGAACCCACGCGAATTGTAAATGGTTGCGAAAACACACTTGACCTCTTACCCACAAACAATCCAGAGCAAATAGAGAGCATCATGACTGATACAGGGATTAGTGATCACAAGGTCGTCTTAGCTTGGCTCAATACCGTTTCTTCCAAATCCACCGGAAACAAACGCAAAATAATTTTATTTGAAAAAGCAGATAAAGTGTCACTAGAAGCCTTCCTAAGAGACAATCTCCATTCCTTCCGAACTGATTATGCAAATGTAGACGAGATGTGGCTCAAATTCAAAGATATAGTAGCAACAGCAATTGAGAGACTCATACCTCATAAATTGGTAAGAGATGGAACTGATCCCCCATGGTACACAAAACAGGTCCGAACGCTGTTGCGGAGGCAACGGAAAAAGCATGCGAAGTTCAGAAGAACGCGAAACCCCGAAGTTTGGCTAAAATTTACAGACGTGCGAAATTTGGCACGGACTTCAATGCGAGATGCCTTTAATAGGTTCCACAACGAAACATTGTCTCGAAATTTGGTAGAAAATCCGAAGAAATTCTGGTCGTATGTAAAGTACACAAGCGGCAAGACGCAGTCAATACCTTCGCTGCGCAGTGCCGATGGTACTGTTACCAACGACTGTGCCGCTAAAGCGGAGTTATTACACGCAGTTTTCCGAAATTCCTTCACCAGGGAAGACGAATGGCATATTGCAGAATTTGAAACACGAACAGGTGCTAGCATGAGTTTCTTAGAAGTAGATACCTTAGGGGTTGCGAAGCAACTCAAAACGCCTGATACGGGCAAGTCTTCAGGTCCAGATTGTATACTGATTAGGTTCCTTTTAGATTACGCTGATACAATAGCTCCCTACTTAGCAATCATATACAACCGCTCGCTCACCGATAGATCTGTACCTACAGATTGGAAATTGCGCAGATCGCACCTGTGTTTAAGAAGGGTAGTAGGAGTAATCCATCGAACTACAGACCTATATCATTGACGTCGGTTTGCAGTAGGGGTTTGGAGCATATACTGTATTCAAACATTATGAATCACCTCGAAGGGAACGATCTATTGATACGTAATCAGCATGGTTTCAGATAACATCGTTCTTGTGCAACGCAGCTTGCTCTTTATTCGCACGAAGTAATGGCCGCTATCGACAGGGGATCTCAAGTTGATTCCGTATTTCCAGATTTCCGGAAAGCTTTTGACACCGTTCCTCACAAGCGACTTCTAATCAAGCTGCGGGTTATGGGGTATCGTCCCAGTTGTGCGACTGGATTCGTGATTTTCTGTCAGGAAGGTCGCAGTTCGTAGTAATAGACGGCAAATCATCGAGTAAAACTGAAGTGATATCAGGTGTTCCCCAGGGAAGCGTCCTGGGAGCTCTGCTGTTCCTGATCTATATAAATGACCTGGGTGACAATCTGAGCAGTTCTCTTAGGTTGTTCACAGATGATGCTGTAATTTACCGTCTAGTAAGGTCATCTGAAGACCAGAATCAGTTGCAAAGCGATTTAGAAAAGATTGCTGTGTGGTGTGGCAGGTGGCAGTTGACGCTAAAAAACGAAAAGTGTGAGGTGATCCACATGAGTTCCAAAAGAAATCCGTTGGAATTCGATTACTCGATAAATAGTACAATTCTCAAGGCTGTCAATTCAACTAAGTACCTGGGTGTAAAAATTACGAACAACTTCAGTTGGAAAGACCACATAGATATTATTGTGGGGAAGGCGAGCGAAAGGTTGCGTTTCATTGGCAGGACACTTAGAAGATGCAACAAGTCCACTAAAGAGACAGCTTACACTACACTCGTTCGTCCTCTGTTAGAATATTGTTGCGCGGTGTGGGATCCACACCAGGTGGGATTGGCGGAGGACATCGAAAGGGTGCAAAAAAGGGCAGCTCATTTTGTATTATCACGTAATAGGGGAGAGAGTGTGGCAGATATGATACGCGAGTTGGGATGGAAGTCATTAAAGCAAAGATGTTTTTCGTCGCGGCGAGATCTATTTACGAAATTTCAGTTACCAACTTTCTCTTCCGAATGCGAAAATATTTTGTTGAGCCCAACCTATATAGGTAGGAATGATCATCAAAATAAAATAAAAGAAATCAGAGCTCTAACAGAAAGGTTTAGGTGTTCGTTTTTCCCGCGCGCTGTTCGGGAGTGGAATGGTAGGGAGATAGTATGATTGTGGTTCGATGAACCCTCTGCCAAGCACTTAAATGTGAATTGCAGAGTAATCATGTAGATGTAGATGTAGAATGCCGTGAACCCCTGTCTGCTCCAACCCCTCTTTGGCCGCCAATGCTGATGATTTTTATTCAAAATTTAAGCAGTGGTGGGGTCTGAACCAGGGACCGTGGCCGTTTTGATTACTGTTCAAAGATTTTACGCCTAGACCCCTTGACATAAAGTTATGAAATCTGTAAAGTGGCAAGGTTTCACTGTATAAGTAAAGGGAACAGTAAAATATTACGAATTTATAATTATATCAGAAGAAAAAAAAATTTGTCATTGTTATCCGACTGTGTGTTTGTCCGTCGATATGTTAAGACCCCTTTTTCTCAGGAATGGTTAGATTGTGGAAATTTATGTCAAATTCTTAGCGCTACAGTCTTTTGGTGGTGTAAAAAAGTTAAGCTTATAGTCAATAGAATCAGAAGATACTGCCATTTATGTTACACATTGCGACACTAGCTGACTCACTCACTCACTTTCCCTTGAAGTAGAATAATGAAATCTGGCAAGAACAGAGAATCCACAGCCAAAGTAAAGGAAAAGAGCCAGAAAGTTGTTAATCTGTAACTATATCACAAGAAAAAATTATTTCTTTTGTCATGTGCAATCCGAAAGTCTTGGAATCCCTGGGACCTATATCCTGCCATTTTCAATGTCGACAACATGCAAACATCGTGAGATGCTCGATTCTCAGAGTGGATGTCCTGTCTATGTACATAATTAAGTTTATATAGAAACCTTTGTGCGCGAGTTCTACTCGCACATGGCCAGTTTTTTAACTTATAATTGACACCCTGTTTTGTGTATGTTGGAACCATGGAAGAGAGTTGCTTCTTGGTACACTTTTCATACTTTCTCCTAACTGTCCAAGCGCTAGAAGTACAATATACAGGTTGTCTTGTAACACCATAGCTCTAATGCTCTACTGATTTATTTGCGTTTTGTTTTATTTAATGTTACATCGTTGAGCTTCAGTAAATGTGTTTGATTGAATCGATAACACAAAACTGTATACTCCTTTCTTTATAACTAACATTGATATCTTTTAGAGTGTAGGAAGTGTAATCTCTGTAATATGTACAATATGAGCAAAGGATATGTTTTGTCTTTCTTGCATAATCTCTTTGGTTATCTTTGAGGATGAATAATTTAGTTTAAATAATTTTTGCAGAAATGTTAGTATGTGCAAAGGTTATATTTTATTTAACATGTTTGTTTGCTGTTATGTAAACTACTGACCTCCACTTAAGGTTCTTAGTTATTTTGTATTTAAAAGGTGTTGTGATTCCCCTCGGGAACGGGACTGTGTAGCGCGCGCAAATTGTGGTTGGCCTAGGTAGAAAAGGTGGAACTAAGAGTCAGTCGGGGACGAGCTACCAAACTATCAACTTCTCATGTAAAAGTTTTGAATTGTGCTGGTTCTGAGAGAGACTTTTCCTGACGCTTTCCAATGCCTCGGATGGATGGATAAAGAGCTGGAACTATTCTGGAATTGGTATCTATCATCGCCACCAAGAAATTACAGTGTCCAGCAATTCTACCTGCAAATCCACCTACCAACATGCAATCGCCACCACATCGCGCAATCACTGTAATGGAACACTATAGTAATGTACGATGAAGGATCAGCTCATTGGATGTTTAGTGTATTCAAATACAAGGTAAATTTTAACTGAACGTTTGTACCTACCATGATTTATCCTCAGTCACATATCCACGCTAAAGTGTTTACCGAGTGTCCTTTATTCAAAGAAAGTTAAAGTTATTGTGGCAAGAGAGTGAGCTAAAGTACGTGATGCTTGCTGAAAATGAATTTTCTATTAAAACTGCTTATTAATATATTGTTGCCAATTTCAAAATTAAAAGTTCTTAAAACTGAGGATGGTAAAGTGTTGCTTAGTAAATGATCACATTGCTGTTTGTTGCAAGTCTTACAGATATGTCAAGTTGTGTTCTACTGCAGTAAGAGTTGAGAACTAATACCTTGTTTCTTTTATGTATTGAAAGTGTGTTTAGTATACTCTGCTGCAGTGGTCAATATTAAGGGCTCCCCTTCACTGAAAGTAGTTAAAATGCACCAAGTTACTTAATTATAGCAAATTTCAATTACTCTTGCTACTCAAGTCAAATTCTGTAAAATATTGGGTTCCTCTTGTGTATTAAAAGTGCATATTAATGTTGTAACAGGATTCATAGTTTGCATACTGTGCTCATGCTACATAACGGTTAATAGAAAGACCACTATCTATGAAAACAGTAACTTCTTTACTCAAAAGACAGTGAGAAGTAATCTGTTAGTGAATTCAATTTAACTTTCATTCTAAAAGGGAAATATTTAGCTGAGAGAGACTTAACCTGGGACCAGTTCATAATTTTGCAATGAACTACATTTACAATTTTACGTCAGCTAGAAAAATTTTTGAAAAGTAATACTGAACCTATGTCCAATGTCTACAGTGTATATTAATAGTAATGTTATAAAGACCATTCAGTTTGAATAAGCCCTGAAAGTAATAGTGTGTATTGTTATATGTTATGTTTATGCAAATAATTTGTTCTACTCTGTCAACTTCAGACTTAACGTTAACATATCCATGTGTCAGAGTTCACTGCAGTCGCGTGTGGCAAAATATATGTTGTGTTTGTCCGTTAATGTTACTCACACCTACTTTCTTAAACAAGAATGTTAATCATTCTCTTGCCTAATTAGGCTGGCGACCGTTTTTCTTTATTCTTTAAACAGTGTAGCTAGGTAAAATATTATTTGTTACTGTTTCAATATTTACGTAATTCTGACTTTCATATCCGATACGCCACCTACGTTAGGCACAACACGGTCAACATAAAAAAATTCCTCTCAGAGGGTAACACTGCTCTGCTTCTTCATACTATAATTACCTGAGCAAGAATAATTTCATTATACGAACTGCCTTCAGCTTTGAGCTTATGGCATAGTAGTAGCAGACGGTAGTGTTATAGTCTCAGAAGGAAAAATATCTAGTAAGGATTAGATGCAAAATGCACACCTTAAGAGCAGTGAGCTTTTCTTCAAGTTCGATACTGTGTGAAACAAATCTCTTTCAGTGCAAGCTCTTTGTATTCCATATTCTGCGAGGGGTTCGTATGAACCAAATCAAAAAAAAGTCCTCTAAATGGACTGCAACATGCATACCGCAAGAGCTATGAGCAGTTGCTCAGTAGAAGCGATGTCTTTCGCAGTAGTGAAGACGCACAGGGGCTCATGCTCTTAAGGTGTGCGGATCTCTAAGCCCATGTTTACTGGACTTTTTTCCTCTTTTTGGTCCATACTACCGCTTATCAAGACATGGAAAACAAAGAGCTTGCAGTAGAAGATATTTCTTTCACAGTATCGAAGATGAAGATGTGCGCATAGGTCTTACGGTAAGCATCTTAAAGCCAGTGTTTAGTTTTGCTTCAAGTGACCGTTGTTCTCACATCCCTGAATATTAACCATTCCTCCTGACACACTTTGTATTTTTTTATTTTGATTTTAAATGATGGCATTCAGTTTTTGTGTGCAGCTGTCTCCTTCTTGAACTGCAATAGTTCCCCCAGAAATTAATGGTTTTCTTTGCAAAAGTGGAAACATTTTCAAGGTGCAACATCTTCATGTACCTAGGAACAAATATTCTATTGAAATTTAAAGCGTTGTAGTCTATAAAATCTTGTCAGTAACGTTTGTAGCAGTCTGTTTTTTTACATTATTAGTTTAATACTCACCAATGATCAGCAAGTTGAATCAAATTCAGCAGGAGAATCATCATAAACCAGTTGCAAATTAAATACATTTTAAAGCAGAAGCTGTTGAGAACCAGCAGTAATTTCCTTTTTTAAATGGTTCAAATGGTTCTGAGCACTATGGGACTTAACTTCTAAGGTCATCAGTCCCCTAGAACTTCGAACTACTTAAACCTAACTAACCTAAGGACATCACACACATCCATGCCCGAGGCAGGATTCGAACCTGCGATCGTAGCAGCAGCGCGGTTCCGGACTGAAGCGCCTAGAACCGCTCGGACACCCCGGCCGGCTCTTTTTTTAAGACGGGTAAAATTAAGACCTGAAAGAAACTCAGTTCATTGCAAGTATCACATATACCATGGTAAGAGACTTCCTTCTCTTTCAAGGTACGAGAAGTACGGATGGCTGAACTGTCCATACTGTTGTATATAACTGGATAATATTTGGAATTTTACTCACTAAAAAATTCTGTAACTGTAGAATGAACAGCAGCTGTTAAATAACATGTTATCTAACACTTGAGTGTGTATAGGTAAAAATATTTACAATGCTGCTTAATTTGCAACCTCATGTCTCGCTACAGCAAAACCAATAGAAATTGTCGGAATGGCTTATAGCGGTTTCTAGTAGACATTCCTTCATATGATTATAATATCAGTCACTAGACAGAAGTACCGACCAAAAAATATCGTGTGTTCCTAGCTAACTACCCTCTAGGTACAACATTCTCCTCTGCTATAGTTGGTTCGGAAAAGTGACTGTATGTGGTACTCGCTTTCCGCTTGAGTCGTTGGATTTGAGAATTTCGTAAAAGTAGTTGGACTGCTACAGCAACATAGAAGAAGTGTCGAGTTTATTCCTGTCTCGCAAGTCAATGGGAGGTTGGAACTCTTATTTAGACCCATATGGTAGTGTATCAGGGACCACCAACTCGACACCGAGCGAGGTGGCGCAGTGGTTAGACACTGGACTCGGATTCGGGAGGACGACGGTTCAATCACGCGTCCGGCCATCCTGATTGAGGTTTTCCGTGATTTCCCTAAATCACTCCAGGCAAATGCCGGGATGGTTCCTTTCGAAGGGCACGGCCGACTTCCTTCCCCGTCCTTCCCTAATCCGATGAGACCGATAACCTCGCTGTCTGGTCTCCTTTCCCAAACCAACCAACCAACCACCAACACGTGTTTAGGGGGAGTGTACGAAGCAATACTGTTAATTGTAAGAGTGCTTGGTTTCTGACACCAGCCGCCAGTGGGTCTTCCCTAGACACTAAGAAAGCTCCGAGATGACTAACGAGAATTAAGGTTTCAAATTATTCTGTTAATATTCCCATTAATAGTCATTTTTGCGCTACGACGGGATCAATGTGAGAAGAAGAACAAAGAAACCATTACAGTTTTGAAGCTTTTCGGTGTGTCGACGACAAAAAAAGAAAATGAGTAACCTCACTTGGTTTTGATGGTTGGAAGATCACGATGTAATTTTTCAGACCACCTGGTTGTCCCAGTAGGAAACTAACTGGTAGTCAAAATGGCTTCCTAACGTTTAGTACCCTCATGGTGGATTCAGCCACCCTAGCATTCGCTGTTGTCGGTGAAGAACGTCATCGGCTGAATTCTTGGATATGTTATCTTTTATAAGTCTTGTGCAAAACCAGATAAAGCTTCAGTTTCCTTTAATGCGGCCAACCTAGGTACGTAAGAGAGTAGGAATGTCGGATGGAACGCGGACTAAAGGAGCTGCAGCCAGGAGTCGCTGGTTTTTCGACCTGGCACGCCGCCTACGGCGACTGCCGTAACCGGGAACAATGCTGCAAAGAACGCATTGTGCTGGAGTGCGTTTCGACGAAGTGAGCCATCGGCATGAGAGACAGCAGGGACAAAGAGCGGCGGAATGAAAGGCGTTGCGAGTCGGGTGCGCATTTCCTCTTTGGTTGTCACTGCCGTTTTATCTGCACGTCTTTGAGTGAATGTGTGTGTACAGGAGTGTACGTGATTATAATTTACAGCTACACTAGCCTTGTCGACTGCGAAAAGAGACATCGTATCAGAGATGGATTGGTCTGCCTAGGTCGGCTGTTTGAAATGAGTTGTGCGACATAAATGAAAGTTGGTAAGCCTGTTTCTACATCTGAAAGAAGACGTCTATTCAGATTTGGTGCCAACCGCATAACAGCGGCACTAGTAGCGCCAACATGTAAATCAGATATGCTTTAAATACAAGCTGTAACACTCGTGAGCGTTATTTTAGTTTGAGATTGGATGTGGTGAATTAACGTTAGTCAAGGAAGCCTTTAAGGCGACAAAGACGCCATTGTCAATAACTCACTGAGTTTGAACGAGGCCGTGTAACAGGGCTACGAGAAGCTGGATATTTCTTCTGCGATGCTGCAGAAAGGCTTGGCAGGAATGTACAGGGTGTTTCAAAAATGACCGGTATATTTGAAACGGCAATAAAAACTAAACGAGCAGCGATAGAAATACACCGTTTGTTGCAATATGCTTGGGACAACAGTACATTTTCAGGCGGACAAACTTTCGAAATTACACTAGTTACAATTTTCAACAACAGATGGCGCTGCAAGTGATGTGAAAGATACAGAAGACAACGCAGTCTGTGGGTGCTCCATTCTGTACGTCGTCTTTCTGCTGTAAGCGTGTGCTGTTCACAACGTGCAAGTGTGCTGTAGACAACATGGTTTATTCCTTAGAACAGAGGATTTTTCTGGTGTTGGAATTCCACCACCTAGAACACAGTGTTGTTGCAACAAGACGAAGTTTTCAACGGAGGTTTAATGTAACCAAAGGACCGAAAAGCGATACAATAAAGGATCTGTTTGAAAAATTTCAACGGACTGGGAACGTGACGGATGAGCGTGCTGGAAAGGTAGGGCGACCGCGTACGGCAACCACAGAGGGCAACGCGCAGCTAGTGCAGCAGGTGATCCAACAGCGGCCTCGGGTTTCCGTTCGCCGTGTTGCAGCTGCGGTCCAAATGACGCCAACGTCCACGTATCGTCTCATGCGTCAGAGTTTACACCTCTACCCATACAAAATTCAAACGCGGCAATCCCTCAGCGCCGCTACCATTGCTGCACGAGAGACATTCGCTAATGATATAGTGCACAGGATTGATGACGGCGATATGCATGTGGGCAGCATTTGGTTTACTGACGAAGCTTATTTTTACCTGGACGGCTTCGTCAATAAACAGAACTGGCGAATATGGGGAACCGAAAAGCCCCATGTTGCAGTCCCATCGTCCCTGCATCCTCAAAAAGTACTGGTCTGGGCCGCCATTTCTTCCAAAGGAATCATTGGCCCATTTTTCAGATCCGAAGCGATTACTGCATCACGCTATCTGGACATTCTTCGTGAATTTGTGGCGGTACAAACTGCCTTAGACGACACTGCGAACACCTCGTGGTTTATGCAGGATGGTGCCCGGCCACATCGCACGGCCGACGTCTTTAATTTCCTGAATGAATATTTCGATGATCGTGTGATTGCTTTGGGCTATCCGAAACATACAGGAGGCGGCGTGGATTGGCCTCCCTATTCGCCAGACATGAACCCCTGTGACTTCTTTCTGTGGGGACACTTGAAAGACCAGGTGTACCGCCAGAATCCAGAAACAATTGAACAGCTGAAGCAGTACATCTTATCTGCATGTGAAGCCATTCCGCCAGACACGTTGTCAAAGGTTTCGGGTAATTTCATTCAGAGACTACGCCATATTATTGCTACGCATGGTGGATATGTGGAAAATATCGTACTATAGAGTTTCCCAGACCGCAGCGCCATCTGTTGTTGAAAATTGTAACTACTGTAATTTCGAAAGTTTGTCTGCCTGAAAATGTACTGTTGTCCCAAGCATATTGCAACAAACGGTGTATTTCTATCGCTGCTCGTTTAGTTTTTATTGCCGTTTCAAATATACCGGTCATTTTTGAAACACCCTGTAGGCACTGTGCATGATTGCTGGCAGCGGCGGTCACTGGAATGGACGGTCGCAAGAAGACGAGGCTCCGGACGGTACCGTGGCACTACCGAGAGGGAAGATCTTCGTGATCGGAGTATGGCTTGGCGCGTCGTACTGCAGCTGCAGCAACAGTATGAGCAAAAGTTGCCACCAAAATGACACAACGAACTGTTATAAACTTCAAGGATACCTCCAAGCCAGATGCCACGTAGCGTACATTCCACTGACCCCAAATCACCGCCATTTGCTGTCAAGTGAGAACTCACTGGAGGGGAGGGAGTTGGTCTGCTATGTTTGCTGATGAAAGCTGGGTCTGTTTCGGTTCCTGTGATCGCCGTATGGTGGCTAGAAGGAGGCCGGCAAAGAACGAGTCTGCATGCTAGACACAAGGGAGCAACACCTGGAGTTTAGCCTGGGGTGCGATGTCGTATGCCAACAGAAACACTCTCGTCGTTTTCCCACACACCCTGACTGCAAATATGTACGTCAATCCGGTGTTTAGGCCTGCTGTGTTGCCATTCATGAACGGCATTCCAGAGGGTGTTTTCCAACAGCTGCTGTTGTAACCAAACATTCTGTACAGAGCGTCGACATGTTGTCTTGGCTTACTCGATCACCAAATCTCTTTTCCATCGAGACATACGGGACATCATCAGACGACAACTCCAGCATCATCCACAATCAGCATTAAACGTCCCTGTACTGGCCGACTGAGTCCAACGGGGGCGGAACTCCATCCTCCAAACTGACATCCGACACCTGTATAACAGAATGTAAGCATGTTTGTATGTTTACATTTAACTTTCTGGTTGTTACACCGGTCATTAATGTACCAGTATTTCACATTTGATATGGCATATCCCATACTTACATTAACCTGTGATCCTGAAAATGGTTCTAATGGCTCTGAGCACAATGGGACTTGACATCTGAGGTCATTAGTCCCCTAGAACTAAGAACTACTTTAACCTAACTAACCTAAGGACATCACACACATCCATGCCCGAGGCAGGATTCGCACCTGCGACCATAGCGGTCGCGCGGTTCCAGACTAAAGCACCTAGAACCGCTCGGTCACAGGGGCCGGCTGTGATCTTGCATTTTAATCACTTGTATATGCGACCTAGATAAATGTATTCCCGAAATTTCTTTACATTAATTATTTTTTGGGTGCTGCGATTTTGTTCCTCGAATGTGCCACATGTCTTTGATAGCTGTTTTACAATAATTATTCAGTGTACATGTGCTGTGTAAACATCCTTCTAAAACTAAAATAAATAGATAAACAGAAATTAAAGCAGTAGTCATATGATAACTGGACACCGAAATTTAAATTCATTGGTTAATATTTATACAATGCTGGTTATATAGCTAGAGATGTGAACAAGCCATCATGAAAGTACACTTGGGTTAGGAATTGCACATTTATATTTTATTCTTATTTATCTTGTCAAAAGTACAGAAATATAAAAAATATTCAAGTGTTGACACAATTTTACACATAAGAAGACCAAAAATTGGACACTTCAAGTGCATTTGGTGTAGCTCTCATAAGGTCTTCCATGGTGCAGGTGGTTGGTGATGAGGAACACTGAAGGAAATGGCTGTTAGTCTGCTCAACGCCACACAGGCAAAGAACTGAGTCCACAGAGAAACCCCAAGTCCGTAGATTGGTCTTGCATCTCGTTGTGTTTGATCGTAATCTATTGAGAACCTCCATATTGACCACTTCTCCGAATGTCCAGGAGGAAGGTCTTTCTCAGGAGCCATCCATTCTCCCAAATACCGACATTTCTCCTGCCATCGCGAGAACCTTGCCGCATGTGGATTCTAGATGAGAGCCTCAGTAGTTGTCAAGAAGCTCTTTCTTTATCTCAGCCTAGGATGTGCGGGCTGACGACCATATAGTTGATGGGCTTCCTTCGAGGTGCCCTTACTTTTCTCATATCTCGCAGCTACCTCACGTCTGATTTCAGGAGGAGCTATGCCAGCGAGGCAATGAAGTTTGTCCACAGGAATAGGTCTTAAGCAACCCATGATAATGCGGCAAGACTCATTCAGAGCCGCATCTACGTTCCTGGTATGACTGGACTCGAACCGTACCGAACATGCATATTCAGCAGTGGAATAATATAGAACAAGAGCGCTTTAGCGCACAGTGCATGGATTATCACCCCATGATATACCTGTAAATTTTCGCATTATGTTATTTCTGGCTGCCTTATTCTGTTTGGTGTTTAGGCAATGCTTTTTATATGTTAGCGCGCGATCCATAGTTACTCTACGATATTTGGGAGCAGGATTATATTCGAGTACGATGCCTCCCCTAGACATATTTAAGCATCTATTTGCGTGTTTATTCTTCAGGTGGAAAGCGCAGGTCTGTTTGTTTTATATTCTTAATTACAGAGCATCAATATAAATGTCTCTCACACCAAAAGTACCAGAGACATTTATATTGATGTTCTGTAATTAAGTATATAAAACGAAAGAGCTCGTAAAGTCTCAGCTCTTTTCTTTTTAAGTCATCAGTCTTCTGACTGGTTTGAACTGGCGGCCCGTCATGTGCTAACCTCTTCATCTGAAAGTAGCACTTGCAATCTACGTTCCTCAATTATTTGCTGGATGTATTCCAATCACTGTCTTCCTCTTGAGTTCTTGCCCTCTACAGGTTTCTTTAGTACCATGAAAATCATTCCCTGATGTCCAAACAGTCGTCCTATCATCCTGTTCCTTCACCTTGTCAGTGTTTTCCACACATCTCTTTCCACTCCAATTCTTCGCAGAACCTCCTCATTCTTTATCTTATCAGTGCACCTAATTTTCGACATTCATCTGCAGCACCACATCTCGTAAGCTTTGATTCTCTTCTGTTTGGTTTTCCCACAGTCCATGTTTCACCACCATAACATACTGTACCCCAAATGTACATTCTCAGAAATTTCTTCCTCAAATTAAGCCCTATGTTTGATTCTTCTCTTGCCCGTGCTAGTCTGCTTTTAATGTTCTCCTTGCACGGTTCGTCATTGCTTATTTTTCTATCTAGGTAGTAGAATTACTCGCACTTAACTTCATCTACATCATGATCTTCAATCCTGATGATAAGTATCTCGCTCTTCTCCTTTCTGCTTCTTCTCACTACTTTCGTCTTTCTTCGATTTATTCTCGGTCCATATTCTGTGAGACAGTTCATATAATTCGTCAGATTATGTAATGCTTCTTCACTTTTCAAAAAGATGGTTCAAATGGCTTTGAGCACTATGGGACTTAACATCTGAGGTCATCAGTCCCCTAGAACCTAGAACTATTAAAACCTAACTAACCTAAGGACATCACACACATCCATGCCCGAGGCAGGATTCGAACCTGCGACCGTAGCGGTCCCGCCGTTCCAGACTGAAGCACCTATAACTGCTCGGCCACAGCGGCCGGCTCTTCACTTTTGCAGAGGGCAGAAATGTCATCATCGAACCTTATCAATGATATCTTTTCACTTGAGTTTTAATTTTACTCTTAAACCCTTCTTTCATTTTCATCGTTTTTTCTTCGATGTATAGACTGAACAGTAGAGGCGAAAGAATACATCCATGTCTTACACATTTTTCTACCAAGCACTTAGTTTTTGGACTTCCATTCTTGTTATTCCCTCTTGGCTCTTGTACGTATTGTATATTACCCGACCCTCCCTATCGCTTACCCCTAGTTTTCGCAGCATTTCGAACATCTAGCAAAATTTTACATTGTCGAAAGTTTTTTTCAGATCGACAAGGTCTATGAACGTGTGTTTAGTCTTGCTTCCATCATCAACCGCTACGTCTTTCCTAAAGCCAAACAAATCGTCATCTAACATATCCTCAATTTTCTTTTCCATGCATCTGTATATTATTATTGCCATAAACTTGAATGCTTTAGCCGTTAAGGTGATTTTGCCATAATTCTCACTCTACTCGGCTCTTGCAGTCTTCGGAATTGTGTGGATCATATTTTTCTGTAAGTCAGATGATATGTCGCCAGATTCATATATCCTACACAACAATGTGAATAGTCGTTTCGCTGCCATTTCCCCCAATGACTGTAGAGATTTTGATGGAATGTTATCTATCCTCTCTGCCTTATTTGCTCTTAAGTCTTCCAAAGCTTAGATTCTTATTCTATTACTGGATCCCCTGTCTATTCTAAATCGACTCCTGTTTCTTCCTCTATCACGTCACACAAATCGTCCCCCCCTTAATAGAGGCCTTCAGTGTATTCTTTCCACTTACCTGTTCTCTCCTCTGCATTTCACAGTGGAATTCCAGTTACACTCTTTATGTTAATACCATAGCTTTTAATTTCACCTAAAGTTATTTTGACTTTGCTATATGTTGAGTCAGTCCTTCCGACAATCATTTCTTTTTAGAATTCCTCAGATTTTTCATGCAGCCATTTCGTCTTAGCTTCCTTGCACTTCCTATTTATTTCATTCCTTAGCGACTTGTATTCGTAAATTTCACAGTGGAATTCCAGTTACACTCTTTATGTTAATACCATAGCTTTTAATTTCACCTAAAGTTATTTTGACTTTGCTATATGTTGAGTCAGTCCTTCCGACAATCATTTCTTTTTAGAATTCCTCAGATTTTTCATGCAGCCATTTCGTCTTAGCTTCCTTGCACTTCCTATTTATTTCATTCCTCACCGACTTGTATTCATAAATTCCCCCGAACATTTTTATACTTCCTTCTTTGTTCCATAAAAAAAATGGTAAAAATGGCTCTGAGCACTATGGGACTTAACACCTTAGGTCATCAGTCCCCTAGAACTTAGAACTACTTAAACCTAACGAACCTAAGGACATCACACACATCCATGCCCGAGGCAGGATTCGAACCTGCGACCATAGCGGTCGCGCGGTTCCAGACTGAAACCCCTAGAACCGCTCGGCCACTCCGGCCGGCTTTGTTCCATCTACTGAAGTATTACTCCTGTAACCCATGATTTCTTCGAAGTTACCTTTTTTTGTACCTATGTTTCTCTTTCCAGCATCTGTGATTATCCTTTTTAGGTATGTTCATTCTTCTTCAACTGCACTGCCTACTGAGCTATTCCTTATTCTTGTATCCATAGCCTCAGAGAACTTCAAACGTATCTCAGTATTACTTATTACTTCCGTGTCCCACTTCTTTGTGTAATGATTTTTCCTGAGCAGTCTCTCAAACTTCAACCCATTCCTTCACCACTACTACATTATGATCTGAGTCTATAACTGCTTCTGAGTACGCCTTATAATCCAGTACCTAATTTCGAAATCTCTGTTTAACTACGATGTAATCTAACTGAAATCTTCCCGTATCACCCGGCCTTTTCCAAGTATACCTCCTCCTCTTGCGATTCTTGAACAGAGTACAGAATATTCGCTAGTACTAGCTGAAATTTATTACAGAACTCAATTACTCTTTCTCCTCTGTCTTTACCTGTCTCAATCTCATATTCTCCTGTAATCTTTTCTTTTGTTCCTTCCCCTATGATGTTGTAATTTATTATTTCGCTAAGCGTAATATTCTATCAAGGAAACGATGAAACCATTAATCAGAAGGAAGGCCAAGATTAGCTCTTGTCCTTCCGTTTCATCATTACATTTTCTACGAAGGAAAATGCGCAGTAGGGAGATCCAGCAGACCGTGGCGAGATAGGGTTCACGGTGGTGCCTCAACATTTTCCTTTTCTTTTTGTGAATGCCTTTTTTATACAACGAAGCATACTGCAGACAGACGAAACTGTGCGAGAAGCCTGCAGCAGTGTTAGAGTGAGAGCATCAGAAATGAAGTTCCTTAGTCAGTGAAAGGCTGCACAAGTGAAGAAGAATAAGGAACGTGAAAAAAAGAAAAAAACTGGGTGGGGGCTTGGGGAAAGCTTAACTGAAAAAGTCGTTAAACGAAAGCAGAATTGGAAAGAGCATGTACTGCATATATTGCCTCAGAGTCCCTCGACAAGCAATGGAATGCAATCCTACTGGAAGAAGGAGTGTGGTAAGGGTGAGGAAGAGATGTTCAGACCCAACCTTGAATTAGCAGAACAATGAGAAGATGGTTAATATTATGCATTTAGCAGCGACTACAAAGTTATACCGTACATTACGATAAGTACTCCAGAATCCAATAAGCTCATCCGTTTAGCAGGAGTGGCCTTGCAATGGCAATAAAACACAACTGGAGAACACTATGATTACGAATGAAATTATGAGTTTAGAGTCGTTATAGCAAGAGATGTTTGAAACTTCCTGGAAGATTAAAACTGTGTGCCGGATCGAAACTCGAACTCGGGACCTATGCCTTTCGCGGACAAGTGCTCTACCATCTAAGCTGCCCAAACAGGACTCACGAGTCGCCGTCACAGTTTCACTTCTGCCGACAGGCTGTGGCTAAGCCATGTCTCCGTAATATCCTTTCTTCCAGGAGTACTAGTTCTGCAAGGTTCGCAGAAGAGCTTCTGTGAAGTCTGGAAGGTAGGAGACGAGGTACTGGCAGAATTGAAGCTGTGACGGCGGGAATTCAGTGGTACTTGTTTAGCTAAGATGGTAGAGCACTTACCTGCGAAAGGCAAGATCCCGAGTTCGAGTCTCAGTCCACCCCACAGTTTTCATCTGCCAGGAAGTTTCACATCAGTGCACACTCTGCTGCAGAGTGAAAATCTCATTCAAGAGATAGATGTTTGTTTTGAAAGCAGCCCTACAGAATGAAACAATTTCCAAATGGGAGGGGGATAATGTGATACATCAAACAGGTAAACAAATATGCGAGGATAACAATGGTGTTATAAGCACCCACTATATATCTGGTTAAATGGGACTTAAATGAATCGTGTGCCTGAAATTCCCTGTTGTGTAGGAAAGGCATCTACTGCAAAGAGTAAATGAAATCCTGTAATGAAGGTTCAGTCATAACTGCACTTACAGCAATAACGACAAGAAAGGAAAACTCGGGTAAAGTAAACGAATATAAAATGAGGCTGGATGGAATTACAGTGCTTTTGTTCAATTTGGAAAAAGTTATAAATTTAATTAATGAATAAATGAAAATGAACGGTCATCTGCTCGCTACGCCAGCATAAGTATTGTCTCTATAAGTACTGTCTGTTAGATAAGAATGTTTAGTTTTGTTGCAATGCGAAAACGGCTCAAAATTTGTAAACACTGCCGTAGCGTAATTTCAGATGGATATCTGACAGTGACCAAATACTCTTCAGTTCCGTAGTAGTTCGTGGAAATCAATTAGCAATAATCAAAGAACAACAAAATCTCATCACTACTAAACAGTCACGTAATTGCAAAAATTCGTGACGTCACTCACTCTAATGCCTACTGTCTTCATTTTCGGTCACAAAGTTATTTATGTTTATTCATTATTGAATGCTGTCATTTAGCTTAAAATGTATCGTAATGATGTAGTGCCATTCTATAATCTCATTCCTGTGAGTTACAGTTACGAAATTTGCAGAGCCAAAATTTCGATTGTAAAAGAATGCCGAAGTTCACGATATTTTTTTACTGTCTCATTGGTTTCTTGTGACTTCAACTTTAAATATTGCTGCTACTCACTTTGTGCAGTTACTACTACTGTTGGTTCAAGACGTTAACACACATTTCTGACTGGTTTCAGTTGTAGAAAAGTGACAACTTATTTATCCACGATAAAGCACAACGATAAAATATCGTCTACTGAATTTTACTTCCTTAAGCACTGTCTTTCGTTTTACTGTGTACTAGACTGAAGCACTTACGTTAGTTATTGTTTTGAAAATTGTTGAAATTTAATTACTATTATTTCTTTATTAAAAGTGTTGCAATAATTTCTCAATCATTGAGACATTCTCGGATCATAGATGACAGATTGGATGGATCCTACTTAAGTATTTTGTCCTAGGTAAAATAGGAGGTGAACTCTTTAGTTCAACTCGGTGATACTCAAACACAAAACGAAGTACAACGCTGGCTAGCCCTACGCAAGTCTGCCCAGGTAACTAGTTGGATCTCACTTCAGGCTGAGATGTTGTTGATGCAATGTATGGCATCGTTTCATGAAAACGTGTGGCACAGGCTCTTCTTCTTGTAGCTCGGAAACAAATGAGACTGAGCTCTCAGTACTCTTCTTGTTGGTTTGCATCCTTTTGTGGTAATTCTGCTATGCCCATTTAACGCCACATACTTCGCCCGTCCACACCAATTGTTCGACAAGTCATTACATACTTTGGCACGTTAGTGTACAACCATTTCTCAACAAAAGAGCCGCTGCACCACTCGACTAGACTCGACTGTCTCTCTCAACACTCTCCTACGTTCTCCTCTGCACTGTTCTCAACCGCTGGTGTGCCTGCCAGTTTACTATGCTCTCTTACAATATCGTATCGCCCTGACTAAGCCAGCGAGTCTTCTTACAATTAGAATTTTTTAACTGTACAATGAGGAAATATTTCATTTCATCACACATCAGTAGTGCACTTATTTACAAACCTTGATTCATAGAAAAAGACATCGAATAGCAAAACTGCAAGGAAAAATTTTGGTAGACGCCAGAGTTGTATTGCTGTGTGAGTAAAGTAACCTGTTGTCCTTCAGAGTATGCAGACACAATAGCGCCTTTCTTAGCAATCATATACAACCACTCAGTTGACGAAAGGTCTGTTCCTAAAGACTCGAAAGTAGCACAGGTCACACCAATATTCAAGAAAGGAAATAGGAGTAACCCATTTGAATTACAGACCCATATCACTGATCTCAATTTACAGTAGGATTTTGGAGCAAATACTTTACTCGAATCACCTTGAAGAAAATGAGTTATTGATACATAACCAACTCGGATCCAGAAAATATCGTTCCCGTGCAAGACAGCTAGATTTTTTTTTTCCTATGAAGCAATGAGTGCTGTCGACAAGGGATCTCAGATATATTCCATATTCCTAGATTTCCAGAAGGATTTTGATACCGTTCCTCACAAGCGACTATTAATCAAATTGCGTGTATATTGAGTATTGTCTCAGTTGTGTGACTGGATTCGTGATTTCCTCTCAGAGAGGTCACAGTTCGTAGTGATAGATGGTGAATAATCAAGCAGAACAGTATTTTATCTGGCGTTCCGAAGGTAGTGTCATAGGCCTTCTGCTGTTCCTGATTTACGTAAATGATCTAGGTGATAATCTGAGCAGCCCCCTTAGATTGTTTGCAGATGACGCTGTAATTTACCGTCTAGTAAAATCATCAGAGGATCAATTCCAATTGCAAAATGATCTAGAGAGAATTTTTGTATGGTGCGAAAAGTAGCAATTGGCACTAAACAAAGAAAAGTGCGAGGTCATCCACATGGGTACTAAGAGAAATCCGATAAATTTTGTGTACAGATAAATCACACAAATCTAAGGGTTGTCAATTCGACTAAATAGATAGGAATTACAATTGCTAGTTATTTAAATTGGAAAGACCACATAGATAATATTGTGGGGAAGGCGAAACAAAGGCGGCGCTTTGTTGGCAGAACACTTGGAATATGCGACAAACTCACCAGACAGCCTACATTACACTTGTCCGTCCTCTGCTGGAATATTGCTGCGCGGTATGAGATCCTTACCAGGTAGGATTGACGGAGGACATCTAAAAAGTGCAAAGAAGGGCAGCTCGTTTCATGTTATCGCGCAATAGGGGTGAGAGCGTCACTGACATGATACGCGATTTGGGGTGGCAGTCACTGAAACAAAGGCGGTTTTATTTGCGGCAAGATCTATTTACGAAATTACAATCACCAACTTTCTCTTCCGAATGCGAAAATATTTTTTGACAGCCGCCCACGTAGGAAGAAATTATCTTCATAATAAAATAAGAGAAATCAGAGCTCGAAAGGAGAGATTTAGGTGTTCCTTTTCCCCACTCGCAGTTCGAGAATGGTAGAGAAGTAGTATGATAATAGTTCGATGAGCCCTCTGTCAGGCACGTAAGTGTGAATTGCAGAGTAACCATATAGATGTAGATGTAGTCTTAGAATTTTAGAATAGGTGGCTGACGTTTGCAGAGGGGTCTTAATAACTACATTTATTAGGTGGAATTTATATTGCCTGAAGCAGCTGATGTTTCGAGTGAGAAAATAGTTTTAATTTTCATGTTTAAGTGCGGTTAGTAGAGATACCTTTATAGTTTATTTCAATACGTTGAACTGCTTCTGTATTCTAAACTCAATTTAGCAGTGCTTTTTGTTTAATATTCGTTACTTCTTACTATGATTTCTAATTTTTCACTTGAAAGCATTTCACATACAAATTGAGAATTTATACTACTTGTTCCTACAGATTTCTGTGACATTTAAATTACAACGGTACATCAATAACTCACACACACCCGTCACAAGTGCCTAACTCATGACCTTATATGAAGCAACGACTCTACTCGACAACAGTCTATCCATTCACACACTGCATTAAATAGGTACCAATGTAAAAACTGAGAGAAATTGGTACTTTGTAAACAAATCGAAATATTCAATGTTACTTGTTTTGGAATTATTCCCTGCAGAATTTTTAAATCTACTTATTAAATACACTCATGGAAATTGAAATAAGAACACAGTGAATTCATTGTCCCAGGAAGGGGAAACTTTATTGACACATTCCTGGGGTCAGATACATCACATGATCACACTGACAGAACCACAGGCACATAGACACAGGCAACAGAGCATGCACAATGTCGGCACTAGTACAGTGTATATCCACCTTTCGCAGCAATGCAGGCTGCTATTCTCCCATGGAGACGATCGTAGAGGTGCTGGATGTAGTCCTGTGGAACGGCTTGCCATGCCATTTCCACCTGGCGCCTCAGTTGGACCAGCGTTCGTGCTGGACGTGCAGACCGCGTGAGACGACGCTTCATCCAGTCCCAAACATGCTCAATGGGGGACAGATCCGGAGATCTTGCTGGCCAGGGTAGTTGACTTACACCTTCTAGAGCACGTTGGGTGGCACGGGATACATGCGGACGTGCATTGTCCTGTTGGAACAGCAAGTTCCCTTGCCGGTCTAGGAATGGTAGAACGATGGGTTCGATGACGGTTTGGATGTACCGTGCACTATTCAGTGTCCTCTCGACGATCACCAGTGGTGTACGGCCAGTGTAGGAGATCGCTCCCCACACCATGATGCCGGGTGTTGCCCTGTGTGCCTCGGTCGTATGCAGTCCTGATTGTGGCGCTCACCTGCACGGCGCCAAACACGCTTACGAACATCATTGGCACCAAGGCAGAAGCGACTCTCATCGCTGAAGAAGACACGTCTCCATTCGTCCCTCCATTCACGCCTGTCGCGACACCACTGGAGGCGGGCTGCACGATGTTGGGGCGTGAGCGGAAGACGGCCTAACGGTGTGCGGGACCATAGCCCAGCTTCATGGAGACGGTTGCGAATGGTCCTCGCCGATACCCCAGGAGCAACAGTGTCCCTAATTTGCTGGGAAGTGGCGGTGCGGTCCCCTACGGCACTGCGTAGGATCCTACGGTCTTGGCGTGCATCCGTGCGTCGCTGCGGTCCGGTCCCAGGTCGACGGGCACGTGCACCTTCCGCCGACCGCTGGCGACAACATCGATGTACTGTGGAGACCTCACGCCCCACGTGTTGAGCAATTCGGCGGTACGTCCACCCGGCCTCCCGCATGCCCACTATACGCCCTCGCTCAAAGTCCGTCAACTGCACATACGGTTCACGTCCACGCTGTCGCGGCATGCTACCAGTGTTAAAGACTGCGATGGAGCTTCGTATGCCACGGCAAACTGGCTGACACTGACGGCGGCGGTGCACAAATGCTGCGCAGCTAGCGCCATTCGACGGTCAACACTGCGGTTCCTGGTGTGTCCGCTGTGCTGTGCGTGTGATCATTGCTTGTACAGCCCTCTCGCAGTGTCCGGAGCAAGTATGGTGGGTCTGACACACCGGTGTCAATGTGTTCTTTTTTCCATTTCCAGGAGTGTATACCACCCAACAGTATAAGTATTTGTACTGTTAGATTATAAATTTTCTCCCACCATGGGTTACCTGGTTCATGATTCATTTAATTTTTTTAAATTTTCTCTCATATGCAATTGAGAACTCAGATTTTTACGTATGTGCTATTCTTCTATGGTACAAAACGACAAAATGTCATTTGTACTACTATTCACGCGACTTTTTTATACGAAAACTTGAAATAGAGTGTTTAACACAATTTGAGCAACGTACCAAAGCTTTTCAATACAGTAGTTAATATTATCGATTATGGTTAAGTAATGCTCTTATGGCAGAAGAGCTAGAAAGAATAAAGGTAATCGTATCTGTCCAAATAAAACCGTCGATACAACTCCCAATTCATGACACTTTCTGGAAATAAAAGAGATAAGTTACTGGTTGCAAGTGAACATTTATTTCCTAACACGTAAGGGAGTATATAAAAAATCTAAGAAATAACGTGAATCCCGGGTTTGCACTAATAGTCTAACTCCTCATCGCAATACAGTAGAGTAAAATTGCATTACGTGTAATTCGCTTTGTACTGAGATGATTACTCTAGCAGAAAACTGCTGATATATGAGGCTGAGTAGGAGGAACCTCAGACAGGCAAGAAAATGTTTTTGTCCAAAAAACAGTCATTTGGGCCAGACACAGTGTTAATGCGAGGCCACAAAACTAATCTAGGACTTCCAGCACATGTTGGTATTTCTGATAGCTGCTATATCACAACACGGACATCTCTGGAAATTTGTTGTGAAGCACAAGAATTTATTTTAAGATGGAATGTAAAATGAAACAAATGTCAATACTATAAGGCTGCATTGATCTGGCTAAGGTTTTAAGAATATTGTATCAGAGTTTAATTTTTAAAATTCGTGTAGGAAGACGTTTATGTAATTCTGTCTCTGATACAGTCTCTTCTTTCTTGCTTTGATCCACATATTCTTCACTTTAGACTTTTTGTATTAATTTTCATAAGACGTATTCAAAACTAGCAGCAGATGTGACTAGCAGAAGGCTACAACAAAAAGATGACGCTTACTGATTTCCTATTCCTTTTTTTTAACATGTTTTGCTTTTAATAGAAATTGGGACACTAACAATTATTAGAGCTCTTTGCTCAAAATGTTTCGTAACATTGGCCTTTGACTAATAAAAGTGAGAAAAACTCATTAGTGAGGAGCACAGTAATCTAATTACCAAGATCACCAAAGTTAAAACTCAGTAAAGGAGCTGATGATGTGTGCAGCAAAGACGAATTTAGTAATAAATTAGGAGAAAAATTCGAAATGCTTGTCAATATGGTTATTTTATCTGCCTCTGGTAATTTATGGTCCAAATAGCTTTAGAATATATGGTGACAATGATGCAGTATGTGCTATATAATACACACGTTTTCTGTGAAGTTTGCAAAATCGATGTTCAGTTCAAAACCTCAAGTTTTCACAAGAGAAACTATGAGGAAGACAGAGATACGTCCTGAGATACTAAGTTGCTGAAGCAGAAGATAATAGTAGATTTTGTGTCTTGATGAACACGCATCTATAGGTTTACTGATTATAACATATCAGTCATCATTGCTCTTGGTATGGATTTCAAAGAAAACACGAAATCTGCTGTTTAAGAAGCTATGAATGTTAAGAGTAAAGTGGAAGAAGGCGAATGTGAGTCTTCCGCAATGCAATTTTGAGCAAGACAGGCCATACATCACTTCTACTGTTTCGGCTGTGACCATTGTGGACGCAGTAAAAATCTTTGACTTCCAAGTAACAAGCAAATTTTGCACTTATTGCGACAGTAGAAGAAAGACCCAGAACAGCAAAGAAATATAGCCGGAGCAAAAGAACCAGAAATTGTGCAGTGATGCCAAGAGTCAAACTTGTGGGGGATGTGGGAGGGGAACGGAACCCACAAGAATGAAAATTATTCCAAAGATTTCTGGAACAAAGTGATATTTGAAAGATGGATGTATCTTACGGAGATTCCATTGTTGTTAAGACAGTTTGAGAGAGTAAGCCTCACGAACGGTGCTGATACACCTTAAATCCCAGTCATTACTAACAGATTACGGGAAAGATACCACAGATAATGTACGCTCTCCAATTTAGAAAATATTCCATCAAAACATTCGATATCTTTCTGACAAATCGTGCTTAAAATATCTTCGTTTAGAAGGTAGTTGAAGTCACAACCACACGAGAGTAGTGTGAAACTCCGTTTTAAGTGATAAACGGGTTCTTGGGGCAACGAATATAAATAATAGCTACAGTAATATGCGAATGCGTTGCCAAACACAATGTATGAATACATCATACCTCATCTGATCCTGATGTCTTTCACTGCCACGTGATTGTAGTTGCGTTTATATTGCGCCATCTGTTTGATCAATACCTGCCAGCTTGACATTCGTGCGATAATTGAAAACAAGTTAAGTATTATGATCATCCACTGTGAAACAATTTCGGACGACCGAATTAAGTATTTCGGCCTTCTGTCTGTTATCTTCTGCTTCGGTGCCTGTATGGTCACTGAGTGACTGTATAGACACTTTCGAGCTGCTTAGTGATTTTCCATAAACCCAAAACCCCTTCAGGCCTTTACTCAGATCGGTTAACAAAGTTTTGCATTGAAACAGCACAAACGCACAAAATATGAACACAATTATCAAATTCCAGAAAAGACCCATAAGAATAATAACCAAAAACACTAGTCGGGCTCATTGTAAAGATCTATTCAAAACACTCGGCATTTTAACTGC
Organism: Schistocerca cancellata; assembly: GCF_023864275.1. Lineage (NCBI taxonomy): Eukaryota > Metazoa > Arthropoda > Insecta > Orthoptera > Acrididae > Schistocerca > Schistocerca cancellata. Next base: position 284,436,775 of record NC_064634.1, on the reverse strand, counting down.
TCCATGTGAATACATTTACCCATCAGTTGTACACATCAAAAATAACATTGGTAATTACTGCACAAACAGCTCTGGGCATGACCATGCAACAATACATAGACTCAACTTACATTTACCAAGAAAAAATAAACATAAAACTCAAAACAACATTTTCTACCGAGGAATAAAACTGTTCAATAAATTACCAAAACGGATTAAAGAAATTACCAAAATCCACCTATTTAAAAAGGCAGTAAAAAAGTACCGGTTATGCAATACGTTTTACACACTGAAGGATTACTTAGATAAAACAGAGTATGGGTTCGATAAAAAATGTTATACAAATAGATAATAATAATAATGATTATCAAAAATCCAACATTCACATAACACCTTCATTTTATGCTTTTTTCCCTCTTTTTTTCTTTCTAGAAATACTTACCCCCAAACTATGCATAGCTCAATACTAACACCTTTTCCTCTTTCTGAGTTCAACATCTCACTCATTATGGAGGGATACTGACTCAGTTTTTCAGGATAGCAAATGGAAAGCTGCGGTACACAAAATGGCCAAGAGATCATCAGTGTGTGTGTGTGTGTGTGTGTGTGTGTGTGTGTGTGTGTGTGTGTGTAGTGAGTGAAATGTTTTGAAACGATGTGTGTATATTGTGTGCAGTGACTGATAGTGAGATGTGAGTGAACAGTGTGGTATTACATTATTTAATACGTTATTTGTAAAAACAGTATTGTACACCAGGAGTATATCTAATGATTGTCTCTAAATAGAAGTCTGTAAATATTTGTGTATACCAGTTAGCATTTTCAGCTGTCCCCATCGAGGTATATCAACAACACCTGTCGGCAGCATTTATACGAATTAGCTTATTTTAAATTGATCTAAACTTGTAAATGCTTTGACATGTCCTACATCCCTTCGTTCAGCTTTCGTTTCCCAAATAAAATAGTTTACGGGTGAACTGTCGGATGTATGTATCCAACGTACACAATTTCTCAGCAAACGACCACGTTGTCATCATCAGATACCCTGATGAACTGACTGATAATGACAAAGTGGTCATTTGCTGAGATACTATGCCCGTTGGATACTGATATCCTGCAGTTCACTCGTGAACTATTTCATCACAAAGTACGCTGGGAGAAGCTGAAGAACATGCTAAATTCTGACTTGACTTGGATCTGTGATGAAACTCTCTTTGTTTATATAGCAGCTTTCTAACACTGCTATGAAACCACGATGAATCTTTTCCATCTCTTAAAATGTTGTTAGGAACGTGTGGTCTACTTCCTCGGTGTCGTCAAAGCAAAAAGCATGCGGTTCGTAGGTGCCTCAACAAGGCTGCTGCGTAGTATATGTATGTATATCAAGTAAATATCGTCGTCATGTGTCCTTCTAAGGTGAATGGAGACTTCTGTTTCTTTACACTCGCAAAATGAATCCAGCAACCGTTGAGATGAACTGACGTACTTGATGAAACACGCTTCCAAACTGAAGCTGAAGCTGTTGTAACACTTGTTCACTTCAGTCCGCTCTAAACTTACGGATCGTCCGCATCTGAGTACGTATCAACTGGGTGAGCTGATTCCCTAATTTTATCTGCATTATAACGTCACTCTGTTGTTAATTGGGTTATAATAGATTTTTCCAACTGTCAGGATCAGTTATAATTTTCAAATTACGTTAGATGGATATCTGTTACAGGTATTTATAACTGTACAGCTAAAAATCACTTCTCTGTTCTGTCTTGATAAATTAATAACACACTTCTCGCAGCCCTTCTAGTGACTGAGATTCCAGATCAGCTCATAAACGCACATGTAAAAAGATTTCGAAGGAAGAGTGTTTGAATTCCAGTAGCAGCTGATGCGTTGCGCATGCTCAGTCTGACTAATGATTAACGTTGACACACAGCAACAAAGTAAAACTATATGTATAAGTAGTATATCAGAGAATATGTGTTGCAGTACTTTAAATCTAAGTCTGTTATTAAGCTGCGTTGTGTTGATTCTGTATTGAGTTGAACGTGCACTGTTGTGATGTATGAATCAAATAAAATATAAATATGAGTTTTGTCAATAAAACCTGTGGACTAATGGAAGTTAAGATTTTTTATTGTGGTCCTTTTAATTTCAGTTGATTATTCAGATTGCCATGTAAACAACGTCGAAGGTTTAAGCTGCGGTGAGGCCAGTACATGAAAGTGTAGCTTCATCGAAACAGACACATTAAATAACGACAATGGTTCACAGCTGACCGTACGTGTTACAAGGCACGGGACATATTTAAAAGATAGTGTCTCAAGTTATCTAAATTACAGAGCAGTTACATCGTACCTTTTGCAACATGCGTTTTAGTTAGAGCTTCACAAGAGATAAAACTCGAGAGCTACACATCGCAAGTTTTCAACTCAAAGTTGTAGGCTCCTGTTAAACTCGTTTTAATCTCATACTTGAGTACAACGATAACGCCTTTGAATGAAGCATAAAGTTCGAAACCTTTCAATATAAAGAGAATACAGGCCGAGCGATTTATTATGTATATTTTATGTTTTCACAGATCATTCCAAGCAAGCATCAGAACATTTTATGATAGAAGATCTTGGCTGGAACCGTTTCCTTTTTCATATTTAAGATATGTATAGTTATGTACGTTCTACACTGTATGTTTCTAAACCTCATTTTGTCCTTGTTGCACTGGAATTTGGTAACAGCGAGTGTTTATGATACAAAAGACAATTCCGTGGGTGAGTCACTTTCTTTTTATCGATTACGCGTGTCGAACGCTGACGCCGTATTCAATTCGATCCATATTTTGCATTAGCATTTCCTTTCCTGCGCGTGGCAGTGGTCTATCTAACTCTTCATTTCGATGATGTTCAAGCAAAAAATATACAAGATTTTTTATACACACACACACACACACACACACACATTCGCATCACTGACTGTTATACATAAATACAAAACAAAAATTTCCGAGATAGTGCAGGTATAGTATTATAAACGGATGTGGCCAAAGTATCTGTCTCGTTGGGTACTTAATAACATCTAACTCTTCATTTCGATGATGTTCAAGCAAAAAGTATACAAGATTTTTTATACACACACACACACACACACACACACACACGTTCGCATCACTGACTGTTACACATAAATACAAAACAAAATTTTCCGAGATAGTGCAGGTATAGTATTACAGTCTATACTAGTTCTTAAAATAGTTCAGGCCTCTTCAGGGTGTTATATATGTGTTAAACGGTTGTGGCAAAAGTATCTGTCTTCTCGGGTACTTAATAATACCGTTAAATAGAATGGTATATTCACTCTAAAGGTATTGCGCTGTGTCTATAAATTTTTATAACGTATTCTGCGTATAAACCTAAAACACTTTACCAGCCATTCCGCATGCTGTCACTTTTTCAGACGCCGTTGTAGTATCTGGAACAGATAGTCCATCGATGGGAACTCCAATATGAAAGTAGTACAGTTCTATAAAAATTGTTGTGTACAAATAATATTCGTTAACTGCTTTTATAAAGTACGTTATGTTATCTTTGCTGTTGCTAGTAGAGGCTATTCGGGAGATTAGTACGTATACTGACAAGTCTTATTTTAGATCGTATACAAGAATTGCTTTACATGATTCCATACTGCATATCATTAACTATGATTTCCTGGTAATAATTACTTTCAGTTAGTTTATTTTTTTATAACTGATGTCCGTAACTGAGAATAAATGATTATTTTATAGTTTCAACAGAGAACCATTTTAAAAAAGAACTAACTCTGACGATCGGTAGTAGTTAAATGGTAGAACAGAAAAACATTGATCAGTATAACACTTTTCAGATTAAATTTGTTTCAATCTCATATTCAGGTTAATGAAAAAAACTGCATCATTTCGAAAGCAAGTTTCTATAACAATGGCAATGTGACACTAACCAGAAATTTGCAGTGAAATATACAAGGTAGGAAGCTGGCTGTGGTAAAAAAGGGATTTTCCGTAAAACACAGGGGACTCATGACGTTTTTGGACTGTGTGGTTGATCCTATAATTATACAACATCAAGTGTGATGGCACATTGGTAAAATACTGGATTTTCGTTCGGAAACACGGAGGTTCAAATTCCCGTCGAGCAGCTTTAGTTTTTCCGTTGTTTCCAAAGTGACTTACTGCAAATGAGAATGGTAACTTCGGAGAGGACACGGTTATTTTCCTGCCACATTCCGAGCTTGGGGTGTAATGGGCTCGTCATCCACAGAGCGTTAAAGCCTTATCCACTCTCGCTTTCCTTGACTAAGCCGTACCCATTAGTTTTGTAAGGGGTTGTGGTTAGTTATAGCTCGAAGTACTTACTTAGATCACAGGTTACGCAGTAATGAGCAGTTAAAACGTAGAGCTAAGCTTCCAGAAATTAGGTGGAGCTTGTATGACGATGTCTAAAACTAATTTGGATTGTGTGCAACACCGCGAAAGCAAGGGGAATGGTCTCTGGCGTAATTTTACGCAGTTTGTCTGGTAGTGTAATAATTATTCGTGTTTGCTTCGACTTTTTCATGCTTCTTTTACAGAATTAGCCTGTTTTATTAGTTTCTTTTTCTCAAAGAGGCCGATAAACGATTGTGTTTAGCACTTGGAAGAGCGATTATTGATGCATATATTTGGTGTATAGACCTCAGATGTCCCAACAGGCATGGGCATGATAGATGCATTCAAGCATTGGTGGTATTAATTTGTTGTGGGCTAAGAAATTAAAGACCATCTTGTCAATAACGAAAGTAAAGTCAAGAATAAATATTAAATTTACAAAACATTGAAACCAATGATGTTTCTGAGTCAAGAAATACGGAATTTTTATATACTTCTGTATTTATTGAACATGGCGAGTTTAGGGGGTCGACACTACCTCTGACAAGTAACGTGGAACAAATGCCGTCAACATCGACTACCTGACTTATCGTCAGACGCTAAGCACTAATATTACCTAAAAGAATGACGCTAATAACAGAGGTAAGTGAGAGAAGGATAAAGAACTGACGTTGAGGAATAACAATAATAAGACCATAATAAAGAAAAATATGCACACATGGTAGAACGGAAGAAAGAAGTATCCTAAATAGGGACAAATTAGTTTGATGGAGAAGGATAAAAAGATAATTGTGGGGGAAATGAGAAAGCCTAATGAGACAAAAGATGAGAAGATTTTTACTCTTACGACGTTCTGACGCAGCCATCGGCTACGAAGCATTATGTGCTACTGAAAATTACTAAAACAGCAGAAACGGATATATGAAGTAAACAGAGTATGTGTGAACACTGAAATAAACATTATAGCCATTTTAAGAGCCCGTGGACACTCTCCGCCAAACATGGCAAATATGAACAAAGTAAACAAGACGGCGGAAAATGCCATCATAAAAAGCACGTTTCGCTACATATACTTAAACTGTCCAAATTTGTTCCTCGCAAAGTGTTGTTGTTATGGCATTGGGGTTTGCACTACACATTTCCGTATCATCTACTAAAATCTGATTTGAGATGTGGGAATAGCACTACAGGGGCAACTTGTACACTCCACTAATCTAGGATGACTTAAGGCCGCAGTGGAAAGCACACCATGGAGAATATCACACTTCGTTACATACCAATTTTAATTCGTAGCCTAAGCCCATATCCCAGAATCCTTTAGTAATATTACACCTATTTTACAAAGACACTCATGAAACAGCAATATACAATGGAAGTTATCAGAATGTGTGGCATACACTGTGGACACTAGATATGACAGAGCTATGACACTGCTTTTCTGTACTTCAATAGAAGAAAGAGGATTCCTTTTACAGACAAGATGTGAAAACAAAACTAACTTCTCTTACAAGGGAGCAATACCGCCGAAGCAAAATACATATTGGAAAAAAATTGCAAGGGAGCACTGGAAACCATTTCGAGGAAACATATAGTTTCCACGCAATGCGGAAGTGGCTTAAATGGATTTAAATGGATCAACTGCCTCGACTGTTGCCACAGCTTCATGTAGACCAGAACTAGCTTATGGATGTGGATATAAGGCCAGATTATGGTAAGATTTTTAACAAAATGGGAATGTGCGACTACCTAACATCGAACCACGACTTACGTTTGCAAGAAGATGACTATCAGGGGAATAGTAATGTTATTGTAAACACAATAAGGCTGTTTAACGTGGGCAAGTTCCAGTTGTAAAGATATATAAGATATAAATATGTCAAATCAGAACCACAGGTGTAAAAGAAGTCATCGGTAATGATTTTATCAAATTTATATTGTTTCCTGATATACATGTAGTAGGATTCTTTACATCTGCTTTGGTTAGAGAACCTGGTTTTAAGTTGTGATTTATAAGTATAAAATGGACTGCAACCGGATGATCATGCAGAGGACTGTCTGAATATATTAACTGCTACCGAGCTGTATCTTTTAATACACACATCAAAAAATATTTTGCATATCCTCGGTTCCCAGAGCTCCTGAAGATAGACGATGACTGTGGATATTGTATCACAGACACAGTCACTTTGACTGTTCAGAGATGTCGCTAAAGATGTAAACAACCACCTATGAGCAGCGCCTGTTAGACGGATGGGGTCCGACAGCCGATCAGTTACAGTCATTCCATCTGGAAGGATGTGCACGGCTCGGACTGTTTGTAGTCCTACCATGCCTAGAGGGTCAGTACCATGGTTCGATCGCGCCGGCATTGTTACTTTGTGCCAGGAAGGGCTCTCAACAAGGGAAGTGTTCAGGCGTCTCGGAGTGAATCAAAGCGGTGTTGTTCGGACATGGAGGAGGTACAAAGAGAGACAGGAACTGTCGATCACATGCCTCGCTCAGGCCGTCCAAGGGCTACTTTTGCATTGGATGACCGCTACCTACGGATTATGGCTCGGAGGAGACCTGATAGCAACGCCACCATGGTGAATAATGGTGAATAATGCTTTTTTTGCAACCACAGGACGTCGTGTTGCGACTCAAACGATGCGCAGTAGGTTGCATGATGCGCAACTTCACTCCCGACGTCCACGGCGTGGTCCATCTTTGCAACCACGACACCATGCAACGTGGCACAGATGGGCCCAACAACATGCCGAATGGACCGCTCAGGATTGGCATCATATTCTCTTCGCCGATGAGTGTCGCATATGCCTTCAACCAGACAATCGTCGGAGACGTGTTTGTAGTGAACCCGGTCAGGCTGAACGCCTTAGACACACCTCCAGTGAGTACAGCAAGGTGGAGGTTCCCTGATGTTTCGGGGTGTCATTATGTGGGGCAGGCGTACGCCGCTGGTGGTCATGGAAGGCGCTGTAACCGCTGTACGATACGTGAATGCCATCCTCCGACCGATAGCGCAACCATATCGGCAGTATGTTGGTGAGGCATTCGTCTTCATGGACGGTAATCCGCGCCCCCATCGTGCACATCTTGTGAATGACTTCCTCCAGGATAACGACATCGCTCGACTAGAGTGGCTAGCATGTTCTCCAGACATGAACGCTATCGATCATGCCTGGAGTAGATTAGAAAGGACTGTTTATGGACGGCGTAACCCACCAACTACTCCGAGGGATCTATGCCGAATCGCCGTTGAGGAGTGGGACAATCTGGACCAGCAGTGCCTTGATGAACTTGTGGATAGTGTGCCACGACTAATACAGGCATGGATCAAAGCAAGAGGACGAGCTACTGGCTATTAGAGGTACCGGTGTGTGCAGCAGTCTGGACCGCCATCTCTGAAGGTGTCGCTGTATGGTGGTACAACATGCAATGTGTGGTTTTCATGAGCAATAAAAAGGGCGGAAATGATGATTATGTTGATCTCTATTCCAATTTTCTGTACAATTTCCGGAACTCTCGGAACCGAGGCGATGAAAAACTTTTTTGATGTGTGTCCTAGTCTGCTGTACTCTGTGCCAAGCATTTCTATGTGCAAAGCATCCCATAGCTTACAAAACAACTGATGTATATGGTATTTAATAGTGTTCTGCAGTTTGTCTGCTGGGGTATTAAGAGCACATGGAAGATGACTCCTACGCAAGTAAACAGCCCAGACAATCACGAACGAGAGAGATTATAAACTACGTTCTGTCTGCCTAAGGTTTCAGTTATTTCACAGTGAACTTTATGAAGATTCATCACATAGACTGTAATACAGACGATGTCAGCGTTATGTTAAGGCAGGAGAAACGTTTTCTTCGCTATCTAAGTCACTGTTCACCACTATACTGACAAATTCAGATATCACCGAATTAGGATTGATTCCTACAAAAGATGGTAGTCAGAAGGTCGTAAGACACAAGACCAAAGGGTCAAACAGACTTAAACCATTCCTTATTAAAAATTTCGTGTTTAAAAACATATGTGGTAATGCAATCGTTCTCTATAAATAAAATAAAATCCATATGGCTCATTACACCACTAGTGTAGTGAGTGGCAGCGTGCATGCAATGGTAAGCATAGTTAATGTAGTCTCTCTTTAGTTTGTCACATCTTCAAAAAATCACTTCTTAAAAATGTTTTTATCGATTCAAGCAGATTTTGTGTAACAGGCAGTGCAGAAGCAGTGATATTTTTCAAAGGTCTAAGTTCAGCAGACTTTTCTATTAGGAACAGCTTCTGTTTGCGATCTCAGCTTGCGCTCGATGCAGCAAGAACTGTCAGAGTCTCTTTAGTTTTTTGTAACCCAGAGCAGACTTTTCTTCTTTTGAATCTTAGGTTTTAGATGGAAGCATTTTATTATTTAGCCCTGTTTCTTCACAGTTATGTAGCTGATCAGGGGTAACATTTTATATATTCTCATAAAATTGTGTAACAGTTTGAGAATCCCCAGAAAGTTTTTCACCGCAAATTTCAAGCAGTCTTACGCCGTATCATATCTACTATCCAGTCATCCTGAACTTGTAGACAGAATGTCCTCCTTCTCCATTAACTTATTTCTAAAAAAAAATACAGCTCTTCCTTGCAGAATAGTCCCTGTAACTGGATTTCTTTTTGGTCTTTGTTGAGTAAACCAAACGAACGAAGCTTCACTCATTTTTTCATACTCACATTTCTTCATTTACTTCATTGAGTGATGAAATTGCACACTTGTTTGATGAAAACTTCTCAATTTTGTCTCCGTTTCTGCGTCAATCTCCAACTGGTGCTCCACTGACTCCACACTCAGCAGGAAATTATTTTTTTCCTGTGTGTAGTCTTTTCAAAGCCTCCAGTTTCACATTCAATGGCACAAATTCTCATTGTAATGTATGAATTAAAAATTAAGAAACACACAGTTACAAATGTATTTACATTGTACATACAGACAACACTATAAAATTAACGTAACACAGGTGGGTTCACTACAGAACAGATGTTACTATATAACCAACTGCAGTACATAAAAATGGTCAGCCAATGTTATAAAATGTATACTGTATCAATACTTAAGCTTGCTGTATTTCAATGACCTCTGTTGCTGAGTAGGCACAACACTAGGGCTAAAAATAAGGATGGCGTGCACTGTATGTCTGATTGTTGGGCAGTTCCTGTTAGTGTAGGGTAGACAAAGAAAGAGCGAGCTTACTCCTCGAAAACTAATGATACGTGTCCATCTGTAATAGAAACGCATTACACTCAGAGACAAACTTTTATTCTATGCATTCTATTGTACACGGAAAACTGAAAGAAAGTTCGAAATTTAACGGGTACGAAAATGTGTAAAACGAACATGCAGACAATATATGGAAATAGCTGTTTACTGAGGGTCTATATAAAATTTTAATTTTCTTAAGACCAGCTCTAACTACAGGGAACGTCGAAATGCTTGGGCTCGAATCTTTCCTTTCGTCACAGAAAGCAGCCGCCTGTACTTTCCGCCAATTTTCTACGCTGGCCTGCTTTTCTTTATTCGTACCAAAATATTGTCTTCGTAGCCAGCTACTCATGTGAGCAGAGATGAAGAACCTAGGGAGCCAATTAAAGGCTGTATTGTGGGTGATCAAACACTTCCTATCGAAATCGCTGGAGGAACGTCTTCAATGCCCCTGCAGAATTCGGCTGAAATTGTCTTGAAGAAAGGAGCGCATGATATTGATGTTACGTGGACTGCATAGTTTCAAGCGAAATCTCTGATCAGATTCACACCCTTGGCGGGAGACACTGTTGTTTTAAGCATTTCTACGCCATCACTTTGCGCTCTGAACTGAAAAGAGCGACGTGAAGCGATCGACAGGCACTCTAAAGACACTGGCTAACACATTTGTGCAAAGTTCCATCTGATTTTCACAGTGGTTTCCACTTCAAGCGTAATCGGACCCTACTCTCCGAATATGCCTCGTTTGTGTGTGTGTGTGTGTGTGTGTGTGTTATGTAGCGTTATGTATAATCAGACAGTTCTACTGAATGTGTAAGTAAAACCAATTGTTTTTTAATGAGGAACAAAACGACACTTTCCGTCGACAATGGCTACTGGATCAAAGATTCGATAGACCGTATCCGTTTGTGATGATGCTAGCTACAAATTGCAAATACATACCAACACCAGAGAAAATCTACCTCATGACTTTTAGGGGATGTACAGTGTATCTCTGATCGCTGCAGTACTAAAACTAAAAATGATGTGGGTTGGCAAGAGAGCCAACACCGTATTATTAGAGGAAGCCTAAAGGCACGCGTTTTAGCTCACACAGGCTGGCGTGAGGTCTGGAAGAGGACAAGGAAATTAGACTTTAGAAAAACGGACGTAGCTGGTGGAATACTTAACTTTAATCCATTAATGATAAGCGTCGCTCTTGAATGCACATGACTCAGTATCAATAGTAACTGGTAATGGAGCCTTGCTAGGTCGTAGCAAATGACGTAGCTGAAGGCTATGATAACTATCGTCTCGGCAAATGAGAGCGTAATTTGTCAGTGAACCATCGCTAGCAAAGTCGGCTGTACAACTGGGGCAAGTGCTAGGAAGTCTCTCTAGACCTGCCGTGTGGCGGCGCTCGGTCTGCAATTACTGATAGTGGCGACACGCGGGTCCGACGTATACTAACGGACCGCGGCCGATTTAAAGGCTACCACCTAGCAAGTGTGGTGTCTGGCGGTGACACCACTTTCCTCCCCCGCAAATCGGCGGACGGTTGTGGCATAAGGCATCCGCCCGCCGTGGGGAGGACCCCATGTTGACGTATGCAACGAGGTGGGGAGCCTAAGAACAGGCGAGGCTGTGCCACCCGCACCCTGCCATTCGGACCACGGGGAGCTAGGAAACGCCTGAAAACCTGCTCCAGGGTGCACGCCAACATGCGGTGTATGCGCCCGTAGAGAGACAGGAGCGGCCGAAGGGTCGACCTCCATCGGGCCGGGGCACCCGACGGGCGAAGACGACATATGGTCCGGAGCGGGCAAGAGTTCCATGTCGGAGGACAACTGGTCACGGGAAGCGATCGGCGGCGCGTGACCCAGGGAGGCGCCCGGCGGTTGCAGCGACGCGTCCACTGCGGGCGTCGCCGGCGGGAGAACAGGCGGCGGTGGCGGCGGCGGCGCGTCGCCATGGGGCAAAATGGAAGGCAGCGTCGGTAACACCTGGGGCTGAGGCGAGCCAGTAGATGGGTCCCCAGGGCGCTCACCGGACGGCACCGTCGCTGAAAGTAGACGGGGAGCGGCAGATCCCGTGCGACGACAGAGGCGCAGCTGATTGAGATGCCGACGCATCTCACCAGAGGCCCCCACAACCAAATACATAGCGCGGCCGAGGCAGCGAAGAAAGCGCCCTTCGAGCCAACGCCGTGAACCTCGATAGTGGCGCTAATAGACAAAGTCGCCTGGGGCAAAAGCAGGTGTCTACCGCTGCACAGGAACCTGATGCGGTGGATGTAGCAAAGACATCAAGGTTCGAAGAAGCCGACCGTGGAGTAACTCAGCCGGCGAGCGACCATCTCGGGGCTGAGAGCGATACGAGGACAAAAAGAGCAATAACGCGTCCTCCCGAGAATGCGACTCTTTCAACTTCAACATCTGTGACTTGAAAGTCCTGACCAATCGTTCAGCGGCACCGTTTGACGGTGGCGGAAACGGCGCGGACGTCAGATGTTGAATACCATTGGCCTTGCAGAAGGACTGAAATTCTGCAGACATGAATTGTGGGCCATTGTCAGAAACAATAGTCTGTGGAAGACCTTCAATGCAAAAGATAGCGGATAACGCTTGGATGGTGGCAGATGACGTCGTGGAAGACATCCGGACAATAAAAGGAAAATTACTGAATGAATCTACCACAACCAACCATCGAGCATTCCAGAATTGACCAGCAAAATCGATGTGTAAGCGTTGCCAAGGGGAAGTGGCTTTCGGCCATGCAAAGAATTTCCGCGGTGGTGCTGATTGTTGTTCGGCACACACCATGCAAGAAGAGCACATATTCGTAATCGCGGCATCGATTCCGAACCAAGTACAGTGCTGACGAGCAAGTTGTTTCGTTCTCACTATACCCCAATGTCCTTGGTGGAGAAGCTGTAAGACAGAGGACTGTAACGAACGTGGGACCACGACCCTGGACTGATCATTATCAGAACGCAACAGCAAAACACCACGTCGTACAAAAAGTCTCTCTTAGTGAGCAAAAAATCGGCGAACCAACGGATCCCAGATCCGTGATTTTGCCAAGGGCCATTGCGTAGCAACGAAACGCAGAACGGTAGCAAGGACAGGGTCGGCAGCTGTGGCTGTAGCTACACGTCGAAAATCAATCGGAAACGATTCGACAACGTCATTGGTTCCCGAATCAATGAACATGCAAGCAAGTTTGGAGAATCGAATGCTCTAGCCTCTGCAACAGGCAAACGGGACAGAGCATCGGCGTTTCCGTGCTTAGCAGTGGACCGATACAAGATATCGTAGCGGTACTGCGAGAGGAAAATAGACCAGCGAATGAATTTCTGCGCTGTACGTGGAGGTACAGGGTTGGTCGGATTAAAAAGCGATGTCAAAGGTTTGTGGTCTGTGATGATGGTAAAGTGACGACCATACAAGAAATCATGAAACTTTGTAACACCAAATACGAGAGCCAAAGCTTCTTTCTCGATCTGTGAATAATTTCGTTGCGCAGACGAGAGCAATTTGGACGCAAAGGCAATTAGGGCGATCGTGCGACCCATCTTTGTGCGCAAGCACAGCACCGATCCCGAAATCCGATGCATCCACCAACAACAAAAGGGGCTTCTGGGGATCTAATGGAGTAAGGCAAGTATTGGAAAGCAACGCCGATTCAACTGGCGAAAGGCGCGTTCGCATTCCGTTGTCCAGACGAACGGAACACCTTTACGGCGTAAGCGATGAAGCGGAGCTGAAATGGAAGGGGCCTGTGGAACATATTTGTTATAGTAATTTATTTTTCCTAGCACACTCTGTAGCTGCTTCAAAGTCTGCCGGGAAGGCAAGTCTTGTATGGCACGGATGTGCTCTGGACTGGGATGTATGCCTTGGGCATTGAGTACATGTCCCAGATAGGGTAAGTCACGAGCAAAAAACACACATTTGTCCTTCCGCAAGCGAAGACCATTTTGTCGCAAGACCTGAAATAACGTTCTGAGATTGGCTAAATGTTCTTCTTCCGTCTTTCCGGAGATCACAATATCGTCCAGATAGTTTGCTGCAGTAGGGACCGACGCACAAACAGTTTGTAGGTATTTCTGAAACAATGCAGGGGCGGATGCACACCCGAATGGCAGTCGTTTGAATCGATACAAACCAAGGTGCGTGTTAACCACCAAAACTCGCCCGGAGGCTTCGTCCACCGGTATTTGCAAGTATGCATCTGCTAGGTCCAACTTCGAAAAATATTTACCCGGGCACAGTTTGTCAAAAAGATCTGCCGGGCAGGGTAAAGGAAAAGTTGCAGTCACTAGTTGTGGGTTCACTGTTGCCTTGAAGTCCACACAAAGACTCAATTTTCCGGAAGGTTTTGGTAAAATTACCAAGGGTGATGCCCAGAGAGAAGCCTGCACACGTTCAATTACACTTTGTGATTCCAAATCGTGTAATTTTTTTTCGATCTCATCACGCAATGCGTGGGGAACATTGCGCGCTCTGAAAAATTTCGGTTGCGCATTTACTTTCGGTTCCAAATATGCTTTATAGTTCTTAGCGCAACCGAGGCCCGGTGCAAAAATGTCTGCAAATTCTTCACAGAGACGAGAAACACTGTCGGAAGGCACAGTCTGGTTCACTGATAGGACCTGAGTTACTATAGACATGTTAAACAACTGAAATAAATCGAAACCAAACAAGTTCACTGCAGAAGAAGAACGAAGGACGTAAAATGACACAAGTTTTGTTTGTCCCTTGTATGTTGCAAGAAGGCTGCACTGTCCTAACACAGGGACCTCTTGACCTAAATAGGTACTTAACTTAACATTTGCGGCACGCAACGGAGATGTGCCCAGCAGTTTGTAAGTGTCTTGATTGATCAGCGAAACTGCAGCTCCGGTATCGAGCTGGAATGGTATCACTTTGCCGTTAATGACCAAGTCCACAAAAAGTTTATTGTCCTGCTGACGACAAGATCGACTGTCTCATGCAACGTGAACTGACACTGGTACAAAATCACTTGCAACTTGACGGGAGTCCCTGCGATGTCGAAGCACACTATGTGTGGGACGAACACAGTCACTGTTAGAGAGAATGGCACTGGGCGGAGTGGAATGAACTACATGAATTTCCATGGGCGAAGTCTCGTGAGCCTGAGTATCCTTGGTTCGATTCCGATTCCAGCGCAAAGCAAAGGGCCTGGAATGGTTTTGAGCTTCCGATCTGATCTTTTTCTGGAAAACACTTTGAACATGTCCTTTTGTATTACAGTAAAAGCAAATAGCTTGGCGTGACAGGCAATTCTCACGTGAATGTCTAGTAGCACACTGCGGGCAAGATTTTAGCACTGCATTTGCCTGCCGGTGCGGACACGTGGCTGAGAGCCTGGCGGCAGCGGCGCGGTCGGGCGCGAGGACTGTTTACTGTTCCGTGCAGCTCGCCCGGCGGGCCGGTTAACCTGACACACGGGTGGCGAAGTTTCAAATGATTCCTGAGCAAAGTCAAGTGTGTCCTGCCGATCCAATATGTCCATCACTTGTTGAAGGGAGGGATTGACTAGTTTCAAAATCTGTTCCCATATACGAACATCAGAAACTTTCTGTGCAATTGCATCACGTACCATAGTATCTGAATAAGGGAGTCCACAATGACACTCAAAAGCACAATCGCTAGTAAGGCCTTGCAAGGTTGCAACCCACTCCCGATTAGTCTGACCTGCCGTACGTTTTGTACAAAAGAAGGTATATCGTTTGGCAACTAAATTGACTGATTCTTTGAAATATGCATCTAATGCAGACAAAATTTCGTCGTAGGACAGAGTTGCTACGTCGCATCGGGGAAATAATTTGACTATCACACGGTACGTGTGCACCACTACGGAGGGCAATAAAAAAGGCTGCCGCTTGTTACCTTGAATTCTGTAGGCGGCGAGATGGAATCCAAATTGGCGTGACCCCTCCGTCCAGCTTTCCGGTGCAGCATCAAAAGGATGAAAAGTTGGTGCAACTGCGTGTTGTGGCTGCGTTATCGGTGGAGCGGCGGCTGCTGCATCGTTTTGCATGGCACGTTGACCCTGGACGAGCTATCCAAGGGCATCCAGTAAGGCCTGCGTCTGCTGATTCTGTAAGCGATAAAATTCGGACATTACATCTGGAAATGGTGGCGAAGCCATTACACAAGTAAATCAGGGCAGTATCGTTACGAACGCGGTGTTGCCTCGTCGCCAATGTTGTGGGTTGGCAGGAGAGCCAACACTGTATTATTAGAGGAAGCCGAAAGGCACGCGTTTTAGCTCACACAGGCTGGCATGAGGTCTGAAACAGGACAAGGAAATTAGACTTTAGAAAAACGGACGTAGCTGGTGGAATACTCAACTTTAATCCATTAATGATGAGCGTCGCTTTTGACTGTACATGACTCAGTATCAATAGTAACTGGTAATGGCACCTTGCTAGGTCGTAGCAAATGACGTAGCTGAAGGCTATGCTAACTATCGTCTCAGCAAATGAGAGCGTATATTGTCAGTGAACCATCGCTAGCAAAGTCGGTTGTACAACTGGGGGAGTGCTAGGAAGTCTCTCTAGACCTGCCGTGTGGCGGCGCTCGGTCTGCAATCACTAATAGTGGCGACACGCGGGTCCGACGTATACTAATGGACCGCGGCCGATTTAAAGGCTACCACCTAGCAAGTGTGGTGTCTTCCTGTGACACCACATAAAAAATGGGAGAGCCGTCTGTCATGATTGGGACGTCAGTGCCTAGTTGATACATCCATCAAAGATCATTCTTTCAGAATGATGGAAAAATGATATAATTGCTAAACAGTAACTGGTCATGAATTTAATAAATATTTGACGTGATATACATCTACACTCCTGGAAATTGAAATAAGAACACCGTGAATTCATTGTCCCAGGAAGGGGAAACTTTATTGACACATTCCTGGGGTCAGATACATCACATGATCACACTGACAGAACCACAGGCACATAGACACAGGTAACAGAGCATGCACAATGTCGGCACTAGTACAGTGTATATCCACCTTTCGCAGCAATGCAGGCTGCTATTCTCCCATGGAGACGATTGTAGAGATGCTGGATGTGGTCCTGTGGAACGGCTTGCCATGCCATTTCCACCTGGTGCCTCAGTTGGACCAGCGTTCGTGCTGGACGTGCAGACCGCGTGAGACGACGCTTCATCCAGTCCCAAACATGCTCAATGGGGGACAGATCCGGAGATCTTGCTGGCCAGGGTAGTTGACTTACACCTTCTAGAGCACGTTGGGTGGCACGGGATACATGCGGACGTGCATTGTCCTGTTGGAACAGCAAGTTCCCTTGCCAGTCTAGGAATGGTAGAACGATGGGTTCGATGACGGTTTGGATGTACCGTGCACTATTCAGTGTCCCCTCGACGATCACCAGTGGTGTACAGCCAGTGTAGGAGATCGCTCCCCACACTATGATGCCGAGTGTTGGCCCTGTGTGCCTCGGTCTTATGCAGTCCTGATTGTGGCGCTCACCTGCACGGCGCCAAACACGCATACGACCATCATTGGCACCAAGGCAGAAGCGACTCTCATCGCTGAAGACGACACGTCTCCATTCGTCCCTCCATTCACGCCTGTCGCGACACCACTGGAGGCGGGTTGCACGATGTTGGGGCGTGAGCGGAAGACGGCCTAACGGTGTGCGGGACCGTAGCCCAGCTTCATGGAGACGGTTGCGAATGGTCCTCGCCGATACCCCAGGAGCAACAGTGGCCCTAATTTGCTGGGAAGTGGCGGTGCGGTCCCCTACGGCACTGCGTAGGATCCTACGGTCTTGGCGTGCATCCGTGCGTCGCTGCGGTCCGGTCCCAGGTAGACGGGCACGTGCACCTTCAGCCGACCACTGGCGACAACATCGATGTACTGTGGAGACCTCACGCCCCACGTGTTGAGCAATTCGGCGGTACGTCCACCCGGCCTCCCGCATGCCCACTATACGCCCTCGCTCAAAGTCCGTCAACTGCACATACGGTTCACGTCCACGCTGTCGCGGCATGCTACCAGTGTTAAAGACTGCGATGGAGCTCCGTATGCCACGGCAAACTGGCTGACACTGACGGCGGCGGTGAACAAATGCTGCGCAGCTAGCGCCATTCGACGGCCAACACCGCGGTTCCTGGTGTGTCCGCTGTGCCGTGCGTGTGATCATTGTTTGTACAGCCCTCTCGCAGTGTCCGGAGCAAGTATGGTGGGTCTGACACACCGGTGTCAATGTGTTCTTTTTTCCATATCCAGGAGTGTATAAAGGTGTAAATAGATTGTACGATGCATAACTGATGTTGTATTTGTTGTAAATGGTATATCAATCTGCTATTAAGAGACTGAAATGAATTGCAGCTGTATTACACATCTGTGGGTTAGCACATGCATTTTAGCAATTGCTGCTAAGTGTGCTCCAATAGAACAAAGTTGTAGAATTGCTCTGAAGCTCAAAACTGCTTATAGTAGATGCTCTGTAACGTACGAGGTTTGTAACTTTAATAGTGGCAACTATTTATTTACTGCTCGTACAAAATAGATACGTGTTTAAAAATTTTACGGACCTTCAAAGCAGTCACCAGCATTGTGTATAAACCGTTCCCAGCGATGTGGAAGTCGTAGCAGTGCCAGTTGTATTGACAGTTCGAGAGGCGCGGTGTATCGCCCGACTAATTTGTAGCAGTTCTGATGCGAATGCCGTGAAGTGTTTCCCTTAGTTTCGAAATCGAGTTGAAATCTCGAGGACTTAAATCAGGGGAGTGCAGTAGGTGGTATAGCACTTAGCAGCCCCATCAGTCAAACAAATCAGTAACAGCTAGCACTGTATGTGCTTGAGCATTGTCCTGCAAAATGATGGTCAAGTCCTGCAGAAAGTGTCATCGCTTCTGTCTCTAAGCTAGTCGTAGGTTGTGTTCCAAAAATGAATAGCATAGAGACAGAAGTTATGACACTTTCTGCAGGACCTGACCATGATTTTGCAGGACAATGCTCAAGCACGTACAGTGCTAGCTGTTAATGATTTGTTTGACTGACGGGCTGCTAAGCGCTATACCACCTTCTGCACTAACCTGACTTAAGCCCTCGTAAGTTCAACTCGATTTCTAAACTGAAGGAAAAACTCCACAGCATTTGCTTCAGAACTGCTACAAATTCGACGGGCAATACACCACGCCGCTCGAACTGTCAACACAACTGGCACTGCTAAGAGTATCCTATGACCTCCACATCGCTGGGAAAGGGTTATACACAATGCTGGTGACTACTTTGAAGGTCAGTACAACTTTGAAACACGTATCTATTTTGTACGAGCTGTAAATAAACAGTTGCGACTATTTAAGTTCCAACCCTCATATGTTAAAACATTGTGCATTAGGTGA
The DNA here is from genome assembly GCF_023864275.1 of Schistocerca cancellata. Classification (NCBI taxonomy): domain Eukaryota; kingdom Metazoa; phylum Arthropoda; class Insecta; order Orthoptera; family Acrididae; genus Schistocerca; species Schistocerca cancellata. The sequence continues at coordinate 284,417,772 of NC_064634.1, read as the reverse complement.
CTTGAGAAAAGATGAATCATTAAAAGAATATCAAGTTCCTTGCTGTGTGCACTGCAGTACCAACAATGTTGTCATTACTCATTTCATCATGACAACATGTACAGAGGCTTCAAAGAAGCTTGGCTGCAGGAATGGATGGAGCACTGTACAGAACAAAACCCCATCTTCTACCAACACTGCTTGTTTATGCACATGTCTGGATGCAGCGCTTGGCCATTTCTTCACCCTCAGATGATTCTGGACTATTGAGAATTATTCTACACTCCATCCACAGCCAATACAGAAGTGGCAGCATGTGGTGGCTTCTGGCTGCTGCAGCAGCAGTGGCTGCGGCTGCGGCAGTCTAGGCCCTCACAACATGAGCGGCAGCGACCGAGATGGACATTGCAGATGTTACATGCACTAACGGAGTAGGTTAAATAAAATATTTTTGCTTGTGTTAAATAAAGTGCATATCTCTACCGTTAAAATCCTACCCTCACTGATACCGGTAGTACCAAGAGTGTGGAAAATTATTTAAGTGTGTAACATTAGTGTAAATTAGCGATGTCTTGCGTGTGTTTGTTAATCTACATAGCTGTCAGTACAAGCAAGTCTATTTAAATTTTTTTATAATTATCTGCCATTCCTTTTTGCAATTATACTTTATTTTTATAGTTTCAGACTTCTTTAAGGAAGCATGGTAGTGGTGTAATAGCGTGTAGACCATTATTTTTAATACACTGATAATACTTAGTGAGGTTCCTTATAGTGAAATGTGTATTTGTTTCAATGATTCGCTGTGGTAACCATTAACCATTAAATGACGGGATACAGTTTATATCGTTTAGATAGTGCTCCGAGGTAATTCTTAAGTATTAAACCATGGGATGTGCGTCTAATTGGTTTACAAAACTCATTATAGTAATTAATCAAAATATCCACGGCTGTACTGCCGGTCTACAGTGTTGGACACTGTAGACCGGCAGTACACCCGTGGATATTTTGATTATCAAATACGGCGGGAGAAACTCAAGAATCACAATATAGTAATTGTTTTACATAAAAAGTCTTCTATTAATGATAATCTACGGATGTCAGGATGACAATTTTGAGAAATGTATATTTGGAATGCTGGGACAAGACTGTTCTAATCTTGTAATAAATTGCCCGAAATCTCTAACTTACAATGGAAGGTGATCATACATTAGAGTACCACTGTCAAAGTGGATGGACAGTCGTCACGTATGTTTGAGTCATAAATTACAATAATTCAGCAACATTACCATCGCCCTGCTGGACTGGAGAAGTGGCGAGATCTTGAATTTGGTCATTTTAGTTCATAAATCATGACTATCAGAATTAGGCTGAAAGCATCTGGTCATTAGACTTGCATAAAAGTAAGACCACAACTATATGGTTCATGTGCGTTAGGCAAAAAGCATCTGATGACCATTTTATTTATGTAAGGGCCACAGTCAAGTGAGTGGTTGGCTTGATTAGACCAGGTTAAACGTAACTGTGGTCATCTTTTGCGTAAGAGACTCAGCCATGTGACCAGTTTGTTTACGTAAATTCTCTAGGCCAGTTTGCCTCTTCGTCCGCATAAGGACAATAGCAGGACGATTGATCCACAACTGGTATAGATGAGGGCAGCGGAGTCAATCTACAAGTGACAAGTGGTGTATGTGTGCATAAGTGTCATAAGACAGTACTTCCATATTCCCTTTTGTTCACTACCGTACTGTTAGTATCCAAACACTCATGCATGACAGAGTTACTGGAATTAAGCCGGCCGGTGTGGCCGAGCGGTTCTAGGCGCTTCAGTCTGGAACCGCGCGGCCGCTACGGTCGCAAGTTCGAATCCTGCCTCGGGCATGTATGTGTGTGATGTCCTTAGGTTAGTTTAAGTAGTTCTAAGTTCTAGAGAACTGATGGCTAAAAAAAAAATGGCTCAAATGGCTCTGAGCACTATAGGATTTAACATCTATGGTCATCAGTCCCCTAGAACTTAGAACTACTTAAACCTAACTAACCTAAGGACAGCACACAACATCCAGTCATCACGAGGCAGAGAAAATCCCTGACCCCGCCGGGAATCGAACCCGGGAACCCGGCCGCGGGAAGGGAGAACGCTACCGCACGACTACGAGCTGCGGACAACTGATGACCTCAGATGGTACGTCCCATAGTGCTCAGAGCCATTTGAACGATTTGAAATGGAAATAAGGATAGAAAACAAAAACCAAAATTCTGAAATCTGTGTGCAAACCAGGAGTAATAAGTTGAATTCTCACAGCACTGCAAAGACAAATGAAGTAAATGTCCGTGTCAGTGCTAATGAGAGACTGTTGAAGAAGGCAATGGGGCTGATGGAATACCTATCAATTTCTATACTGAATTTGTGATTGCGTTTGCCTCACTTTTAACCATTATATACTTCAGAGGCCTAGAACAGAAACTGTACTAAATAGCTGAAGGAAAGTAGCGATCACATCCGTTAAGAAGAAGGGTACTAGAAGTGGTTAGCAAAACAACAGTCCCATACGCTTAATAGCTGTCTGTTGTAGAATCTTAGAACATAACCAGAACTCAAACATAAAGAGGTGTCTCGAACAGAATGTTCTCATCCAGATCATCTACAGATTCAGGAAACATCGGTCATGTGAAACACAGGTCATGCTTTTCTCATATTGAAAACTATGGTCAATACAGGTAGATGTAGTGTTGCTTGACTTCCTCAAAGTATTTTGCTGAATACCACAACAGTGCTTATTATCAAAAGCTCAATCATATGTGCCTTCATGGGAAATTTGTCGCTATAGTGATGCTTTCTTGGTAGGTTGCAGCACATTATCTGGGACAGAGTGTCATCAACGGCAGTAGCATCAACATCACGCACCCGCACGGACCTAAGATGTAAACGGCCTTGAAGGCAGTAAATAACAACTCAGAAATTTTGAATATGGTGGATGGACTTATCTCTAACGATACATTGTATGAAGAAAGCTGCTCAAATACTCAGACCACAATAAGATTTAAAAGTGGAGTAAATATATTATGCAACTTGCTTTAAGTGTTGGTAAATGTAAAATTACGCTTTTCAGAGAAAATAGATTCCCAGTGTCCTATGCTATAACGTCAATAAGTAACAAGTGAAACCGTTCAACCAGGTGTACTAATTCATAGGCATATGAAATGGATGATATCATAGGCTCAGTCTAGGTAAAACAGGTAGCTTGTTTGGTACGATACTAGTACAATGCTATCAGGCTACAAAGGAAATTGTGACCCATGGTGAAATATCGTTAAGTGTGTCGGATCTGCACCAAATAGGACTAACAGGAGGTAATGAATGTATGCAAAGAAGGGCAACATGAATTCTGACATCTCTTCTTTGTCCATAGGACAGTGTCACAGAGATACTGAAAAAAAAACAAGCAAATGCTCTGAGGCAGACGTGAAACAATTCTTACAAAGTAGTTTTAAGTGTAGAATCCGAGATTATAGTACAATCTCCTACGTATTGATTCCATAGCGATCGGAAAGAACAGATTATCGGTAGAAGGAGAAGCACCCTCAGCTTTTTATTTCAAAACTGTTTGCATATTATAAATGTATCGGCAGGTATAGAAACAATTAAGAGTAAGTCAAGTACAGTGAGAATGATAAAACTTAAGTATTTAAATAATGAACAAGTGGACGTTGTAAGATCTACAATTCGACCTCCGAATGAGAGCCAGAGAGTATCGCCTGCAACACGCCACCCCAGCGTCGCTATCCAGCCGTATAACACCTTTTGTTCAGGAGGAGGAGATTAGTGTTTAACGTCCCGTCGACAACGATGTCATTAGAGACGGAGCGCAAGCTCGGGTGAGGGAAGGATGGGGAAGGAAATCGGCCGTGCCCTTTCAAAGGAACCATCCCGGCATTTGCCTGAGGCGATTTAGGGAAATCACGGAAAACCTAAATCAGGATGGCCGGAGACGGGATTGAACCGTCGTCCTCCCGAATGCGAGTCCAGTGTGCTAACCACTGCGCCACCTCGCTCGGTACCTTTTGTTCAGATGCAGCCAGCTTCCGGCGTTCAGGTACACTGCCTGACCAAACTAGTAAAGCACACAGAAGGGAAGAGGAAAAGAAACGAAACCACACTGGTTGTAAAAATTTGTGATATTATTGCAGTGATTACAAAGAACATAGCAGTATGACCTCACGTGTCAGTATGACACTGTGCACCCTCAATCAATGATACATGCACTGTTCAGTTGGGAAGTCATAAAGCTGTTGAATTCCCTTCTGAGATAAGCTAGCCCAAACTGTTGCAACTCGCTCTTTTATATCCTAGGTATTGGTGCTAGAACAGATTTGACATTGATCTGGTCCCGCACATATACAAATGAGAACCGATCTGGTGGATCTTTCAAGGTACAGGATTACCTCAACATCACATAGATAATTCATACAGGGACATGCCACATGCAGAAAAGCATTGTACTGTTGAAAAATGGTGGCACCAAAATACTATAGCATGAAGACGCAGCAGACCTCCCCCCTCCTCTTTGATGACCTCTCGCTTGACAGCACTGAAGTCGGAAATGGCGGTGGTTTGGGGCCAATAGACTGCACGGTAGAAGGCGTTTGGCTCGGAGCTGCCCTTGAAGTAGCCTTTTATAACAGCTCGTCGTGTCGCTGTCGTGTCAACAGCTGCTCAAATTGCTGCTGCAGATACGGTACAATGCGCCAAAACCATACTCCGAACACAATAGTCTTCCTTCTCGGGTCACGTGGCTGCCAGGAGCCTCGTCTTCTTGTAACCGTACATTATAGTAGCCACTGCTGTCAGCAATCACATATACAGTGCCTATACTCCTGCCACGTCTTTCTGCCGTATCGCAGAAGGAACATGCAGCTTCACGTGGCCCTATTACACGACTTCGTTCAAACTCAGTGACCTAATGATAATGTCGTTTTCGTCGACCTTTAGGCATTCTTGACTGACGTCAACTCACCACAATCAGGCTCAAAGCTAACTAGTGATCAGACCATTTTGAAACGTCCCCTTAGAACAATTGTACAAGACTGTGCTTAACCTGACACACAATAATTTTAGCGCAACGCAATCTGACTATCAAAAATCCCTGCAAAAGAATGGCCCTGAGTGACATTAAACTATACCTTTCAGAAATCACTTACCTCACAAAAATCTTCGTTGCTCGAACTACTGAAATACAGCGAGCGCCACTACTGCCAGCTAATAAAAGATTCAAACTACTGAAGGCACTAACTACTGATAGGGATGGTTAGCAAATGAAAGATATTAGTAGAGAACAAACAATGTATTTACCTTAATATTCATAATTGACATCCAGTATTACAAATTATCAAAACTCCGCCATCTCTCTGCCCACATCCACCACTGCTGGCGGCTCACCTCCAACTGCCCAACGCTACGCGCTGTTCACATCCAGCTGTAGCAGTTCATGACAACAATGGCAGACAACAATGCAAACTAGCCACATACTGCACACAGCACAGCCAGTGATTTTCATATAGAGCGCTACGTGGCATTACCCATATAAAAAACTAAACAGCCTACTTACATAGCCCCCATGCTCCCCACAAAAAATTTTACAAAATATTTTTGGGCAGTGGCCAATAAAGATTTGATAAAATTTTTCATAATTACAATAACAAAGATATCAAATGCACACACTTATTGATACAATGTTGGTCAACAGCTAAAATTTTTTTCACAGTCAATAAAGACAGTCCTGATCATTCATCATAAGAGTAAACCTGCAGTTTGTTTGCTCAAAGTCTGAGCAGTAAAATACAATACACACGGAAGTAGTGGATTTCCATGCAGTCTTGAAGAAGTAGTATTGTCCTTCCAACGGTAAGACAGTGCTGACTCTTGACATGCTGACAGGTAATGGGCCACAACAGAGCAAACCCACAGCAGAGTCAGTCGACGTTTCGAAGAATATTGGTAGGTAGGTCATCACAGAGTAGACCCACTGTAGTCCTGGTAGAGATTGTGGTATTGGTGGGCCACCAGAGGTGCAGACCCACTGTAGTCCTTGTAGAGATGGCCAGCAGCCATCTGTTGCGACTGTGCAGGTGCACAATCACCATTGAAGAGTCTTGCGGATAATAGAGCAAGTCCATAACCACCACTTGTGCACTCACAAAGTTTTTGGAATTGTCCTTAGAACCAGCAATGCTGTTATCCAGTCCCTTGCTGAATTAGTAACACACGTGCAAACACTAACAGTCCCAACTTCTCACATAGTGTCCATATAGTATGACCAACAGAAAAGTGTGCAGTGAAATGAATGCTTACAAGTTAATAATGTGATGAACTGGTGTCAATTACAATTTTATGACGTAAGAATACAATTACAAAGGTACAAAATACATCATTAAAACATAACAATACAGATAACATTTTTAGTAATAGGGGCTTTACAAAAGAATAGAAATAAACATATACATCAGTGTTACAGGAATGATGACATGAGTACAAAAATAAAAGATCAGAATCACTTTCGAAACATCAATTTCACACATGAGCATTAAAACAAAACAGAATAAATAATGTCTAAGCATCATTACAAAGAAAATAACAGAGTATTAGAAAAATTCTACAACATAGCTCTCATCAGCTAAACACATAAAGACAGGAAAAACACAAATACACAAGGGTACACAAACATATAGCGGAATAATAGAAGGAAAGGACAGGGTTTGTTTTACTGCAGTATTTTCAAAACTTTCTTTACTTCTCGGAGATCTCCCTTCATTCATCATTATTCCCAAAAAGTCCTATCTATACCTCCTTCCTGTATTCTATTCATATTATTTCTGATTGTACAATACTCATTTGGGCCCAATCTTTTTCATATCACTTCGCATTGCATTCTTTACCTATTCTCCATAGTCAGTTTCTTATATAGTCTACCCCCTCTTAAGCTAACTTAAATCTACTGAGCTCAGATGCTAAACTAAGGGACGAGGCAATGCAGCAAAAAAAAAAAATAATTAACACAAACATCAATGACAAAATATAGAAATGGCAAAGCAAGCAGCATAAATTAGCAAAGCAAGTGCAATATTACAACTAATATAAGGCAATGCAGGAAACAAGAAAAACTAGCTTAGAAGAGTAACACAAAGTCAAATTCAGTAACACTATGCCTGACAAACAGCAGCAACTTATACCTAGACATGACATAGCTCAAGCAGAAAAAATATTACACTAAAGACGATAATGCAGACAAGGGAAATGTATATTCACATCTTAATGTCTATGTAATTAAAGTGGTGCACCATAACAACTGATTGTAAAAAAATATTACCATGTACTTGAAAAGAAAATTATGTGTTACTGTTACTAGTTCCTTCTTATTGTTCTTCCCTTTCCAAGTGCTCCTTTTTTAAAGAATGTGGATCATAAAATAATTATTTAATAGATCTGTTGACAGAAAGAGTTCACATTAGCAAATGCATCTCAGTTTATTTTGTAAAACTAATGCTGCAACACAGCTGGAAACCAGATATTAAATGAAATAAGCAACTATGAAAAGCAAAGCATAAAAATATCATTCAATAGTCATGTGGCATTTCGTAAGTCAGTAGCACTCAACTCTCGGAGAAAGACACTTGTCATAATCAGGTGTGCAGATGTACGAATATTTCCCATCAATTCATAAGCATTTCAATAATTAGCACAAAGTGCGAGTAATCATATGTTTTTAAGTAACGAGGGTGTCGCATTAGCGATGCCCTCTACAAAGGACTGTCAATAGCATGGTTAACCACTTTTTTGTTTTTCTACCTGTGCTTCCGGAAAGGCCCTCACTCTAATGGCTTGTTCTCCAGGTGTCTGACACAGCTGTGTGCCGACGACGCACGTGCAGGTGGTCACTTTCTTACGGAAATATTTACGACAGCAGTTTCCGCTGCAGTGACAGTCTCATTCACGCATTTACACACACATTTCATAACTCTTAAAGTACGATTCTTGGTTTCCAACAACCTTTTTCACAAGTCAAGAGTCCCTATCTTCTATTCATTATTCATATACATATAAACAGGTAATCACCTTCCTCATATATGGTAGCATCATCTTATTGACATAAACATACCTCAACAGCATAATACACATCGTCGTCGTAATAATAACATCATAACACCTCAGTCAAATCTCAAAAACGTCGTAGCTTTCTGCAATTGTTTCAAAACCTAAAGAAAATTCTCTGCTCATTTCAGTAGTGTCATCTACCTCAAACGTACTTTAAAAATCATGATCTCATACCAAATACATCATTCAAAGCTCTCATAGTATCACAATGGTTCCGAAAAAATATGAACAGTTCACAAAGTACAGACAAAGTACAATTTCTTAAGTGTGAAGTAATCCAACTCTGTAATTGCGTAAACATGTGTCACTGACGTAGTAAAAAGATGTTTGTTTCTCTGTTAAATGATCAGATAGCTGTGTAATTTATGTGTTAGAGAAATATGGTACCGATGTGTTAAATTGTATAAGCAAATACCATATTAGCTAGGGCTCCTTGTGCTTGCCAAACACATGGTACACAAAGTAGGCGTGTACCCCCCTGAGGTTTATTGTAATTATACCCTCAGGTGTTACAGATTACAGCTATGGAATGAAATGTATTGCGAAAAACTTTCTTTGTAATTCAAAAATCTTTAAAAATAAATGTTTTAAGTACAAAATTAATCACTCAAATACGTGTCCTTTAGCGCTAAATATGCGTCTTGCTGTAAGATAATCTCTGGGAAGTGTCGTAGTTATTGTCCTCCGAAAGCTAAGTTCTGCAGAAGTCAATGTACTTACCTCATGATAAACAAAGTGAAATGCTTTGCGTATAGATAACTTAGTTATTACGCTTATTGCCGCGATGAAGAAAGTACTGTGCTGTAACGTATTGTTGTGCTACAGAAAAGGCTGTTTCCTTGTACCTATACCACAAAAGTCACCACTAAAACATGTCTCACTTTATAGAAGAATTCAGAAAAAACTGTGCAGATATAAAACAGATACACCGCAAAAGCAACATTGTAAATTGTCACGCATTAGCAGCGTCGTGATAAAATCGTGTAGCTGTCACATAAACTAACCACTGTGTCATCTGGCATTTCACAGAAAGCACCTCAAATCCTGAATCCACTCTCAAGCAAACCAAAATGTTGCATGAAAATTTCATTAGCAGTGCTGGTAAATGTTCTAATCGTGCAACTAACAAGCAAGAATGTACACACACAATTACACTGTGTCGTCTGTTCGCAATAACAATGCATTCGTAATTTCTGTTTAAATAATTTCTCTTGGTTCTTGACTGGATGGTTAGTTAGCTTTAAAACATAGTTGCATGTTAACAGTTTCTCAGTGGGACAAATGGTACAAGTAGCGTGAAGTGACAATTGCAAAGACTAAGTTAAAAAGCAGATTATCTGTCAATAAATGGTTTGACATGAGAAATGTGGTGTAAACCTTTTGCTCTTCTCAGTACGCAGAGTTTCAACTTGAATGCAAGTATCATGCGGTACTCGTCCGTAAAGAATACGGGAATTTTGCTCAAGGTTAGCGTCAATGTTATTTTTCTCGGAGCCGGCCGGCGCACGCGGCTGCCTGCGGTGTGAGTCATTGTCTGTTTCTTTGTTGGCGCGCGCCGTTACTGGGATTAGGAAGCCTAACTTCCACAAATTCGCCTTGCCCAGAGGGCCCAGCTCTGTTTAAAACTCGCCAGTTCTGATGCAGTTCAGGTCTGTCGTTACGATCATATCGCCTGTCGTCATGTCGGTAGTTTACATAGTTTCTTTCTTGTCTGTTACGTGGTGGAGAATTTCTGCCTGAGTCGTAACTACGCGCTGGACCGTTGCGTCTAAAGTTATTCTGTCTCCCTTGATAATAGTTATTTTGGTTCCCATATTGTCTGTTTCTCTGATTGTCTCTGTGATAGTCATTACCGCGGAAAGGTGATCTTTCCCTGTAACTATTACTCTGCCAGTGGTTGTCATATGGGTGGTGTCTGTTTTGGTCACGATTTACGTTGTAAGAATAGGTTTGCCGTGGCAATTTATTGTTTCTGTCGTCACGGAATTGTGACGGATGTGACCTGTAATGATTGTTTTCCTGTTTTCGCATCCCGCGACTGTCTGTGTCAGTTTCCAGTTCTTGTAACAGTCCCTGAAAAGCTTCAATGTCGTCTTTGCAACGTCCTGCTAAAATAATATGTCTCAAATGTTCGGGCAGTTTGATTAAGCAAATGCGGATGAGTTCTGAGGGGCTGTATGGGTTTGACAGGTATTGATTCTTGTGCAACATGTCTTCAAAATATTTGACAAGACTGGAAAATTCAGATTGTTCAAAGTGTTTCATCATCATGATGCTATGTTTTACGCGATCTTGTGTAGCTTGTGACCAATATGCTGAGAGGAACGCATGGTAAAATTCTCCTTCACTGTGGCAATCGTGAATGACCGATCGCATTCTTACAGCTGGTTCATTCTCCAAGTAGCCACACATAAATTCTAACCTGTGCTCCAATGACCAGTTGGGAGGAAAACAATGAGAGAATTGATGGAGCCACGCTTGTGGATGAATGTCGTTGGCAGAATTCTTAAATGTTTTGAATTTACGTGTAGTAATGAACAGCTTATAATCAAAATCATCGTGTCGGCGAGTAGCATATCGGTCATTGTTACGTCGTGTCGGCGATTCCATCTCAAAATTCGGTGTACCTTGCCAATTTCTTTCATAATTACCGAAAAGCCCTGTGTTATTATTTTGTGGCTGTTCCGTATTTCTATGTCCCTCTTCCCTTATTGGGGCGCGAGTGTCCTCTGAAATACGTAATTCTTGTATTACCTGTGTCAGCTGATCTTGTACTTCCCGCATTTCTCTTTTGTATTGCGTATTAATTTGATTCTGATTTTGTTTGAATTTTCTTATTTGTTCATACTCTTCTGTGTCAGTGAAGGCTACGGGTCTTGTGTCATTCAGATCATCATCTACCTTTGTAGATAAGTTAGTGACCTGATCCGAAAGTTCAGCTACTTTCTCCGATAGTGAACACATTTCCTCAGTGTGTTTTTCTGAACCAAGTTTCAGAGTGTCCAATTGTGTTGAAATCGAATCTACTGTGTTCTTTAAGTTTTCCTGAGTTTTTGCCAGTTGCGTAACCGAATCGGTAGATGCAACTGAGTCAATTTTAGCCCACAAGGTCTCATGATTTTCATGAACAATGGTTTGCAGCGCTTTTATGGCTGCTTCGTGATTCTGTAATGCATTTTCATGCCGCGAAAAAATAGGTTGGAAATGCTCACAAATTTGTGTTTTTACGTCATTACAGACTTTTTGACATTTCGATTCGATGTTATGTAACTCAGTAGTTAAATCTTCACGTGTTTGTTCAAGTGTGGTGTCTAACTTCCGAAGATTTTGTTCCATTGTGTCTAACTTTTGCTGTGTTTGTCTCTGGTGTTGTTCCACTGTGTCTAACTTTTGAAGCTTTTGCTGTGTTTGTCTCTGATTTTGTTCCATTTGTTGCATTAGTTGTAATAACAATGCATTAGTGTCTGGAATCTGTTCCTCTACTCTTTTCGGCAGTGCATTTGCACCGGCAACATTCACATTTTGACAAGCTGAAAATGTGTCTTGACTTATTTGAGAAAACGGTGAGGACGCAAAACCTGAATCTACAGTATTTGCAAAATTGTGTCCTATCATTTCGGATTCCTGAGGCGAGCTGTTGCCGACCGATCGATCGACAATGCTTCCCTGTTCACTACCTGTTTCATTGCCTACGCCATTGTCTGACGCCCGCTCCATTTCCCTATGCACAGTTACCAAATTACTACTTTGAATATTAGTTAACTCATTACATGGTGGGGCCAACACACTGCTTTCGTCTTCACTGTCATTTCTTAGTTTACTTTGGAGCCGAGTGTTACGTTTTTCACACGCCATTATTGTCACAATATTTCAGACGATGACACAGAAAAGCACAATTTGAATAGCAAAAATAAGAGAACACATTAACATAGCACTGAAAATAATATCTAGTTAATTGCAGCAGCGAAATACTTGGCGCAAAGCTACATGCATGCCACAACTGTTTTACTGTACAACAATGAAAGACTGCAACTACCAAGGAGATTCTCTCTACAATTACGCGCTAAAGCTACACTAAATACACAAACTACAAGAAAAAATCAGAAGATTCCAGTGAGGTATCCTAGGCTAAGGGTCGACATATGAAACGTCCCCTTAGAACAATTTGTACAATGTGAAACGTCCCCTTAGAACAATTGTACAAGACTGTGCTTAACCTGACACACAATAATTTTAGCGCAACGCAATCTGACTATCAAAAATCCCTGCAAAAGAATGGCCCTGAGTGACATTAAACTATACCTTTCAGAAATCACTTACCTCACAAAAATCTTCGTTGCTCGAACTACTGAAATACAGCGAGCGCCACTACTGCCAGCTAATAAAAGATTCAAACTACTGAAGGCACTAACTACTGATAGGGATGGTTAGCAAATGAAAGATATTAGTAGAGAACAAACAATGTATTTACCTTAATATTCATAATTGACATCCAGTATTACAAATTATCAAAACTCCGCCATCTCTCTGCCCACATCCACCACTGCTGGCGGCTCACCTCCAACTGCCCAACGCTACGCGCTGTTCACATCCAGCTGTAGCAGTTCATGACAACAATGGCAGACAACAATGCAAACTAGCCACATACTGCACACAGCACAGCCAGTGATTTTCATATAGAGCGCTACGTGGCATTACCCATATAAAAAACTAAACAGCCTACTTACAATTTCAGCATGTTTTAAAGCGAATCTGACATGCATCCTCACTGTACGCAACTAGTGTCACCCTTAGTCGAATGGTGCTAAATCTGAATAAACATCATCTTTCAGATTTAGAGACACACCTACGAATTTCGTTTATATCGCACAACTCCTTCTTGGTGTTGCGCTTTTTAACCGTCAGTGTAGTTGCGAAGTAATGTTAGTGGTAGAACATAATCATCCCTTTCGCCCCCCACCTTCCACTCAATTCACGCCTGAGTCTTGCTGGACCGTGAACGATACAACGTGGGAAATTTTCAGAGTTTTGTTTTAACATCACTTTGTGCCTTTATTTTATTCTGCCATAATGGGCTCCTTTCCGTTCGACACAACAGCTTCTTCCTCACTTCCTGTTTTCAATTGCCAGGCCAGCGGTCCACACGTAGATTTTCTGCCTAAAATTCATTCAGCCTCGTATATCAAGCTATTCAAGTTTTCTTCCGCTGCACTGATCCACTTTTTCTGTTTCCATTTTTTATTTACCGCGAGTTTCGTAGTATTCCATAAACTGTACAACTAATATGATTGGCCCCATCCTCTTAATATAGCCATAAAATTGAGGACGTGGTGTTTTATATCCGAACACATGCTGGTATACTTTCAATTTCTCCATTGGTTCAAAGAATGTACGTTACAGCTTCAGTATAATCTGGAACTAAAACTGTCCTGATTACTCTTCCGTCTCTATAGAGTGACGTAAGATCAGTTTCCAATTCACTTATATTCCGGTAGATTGATCGTTCGTTTTTACAGTTTTTTTAAATTTCTATACACAGCTTGAAATCTTTTTCCAGGTTGGGTGGTTCGTTTAAACACAGGAAAGTCACCAGTCATTTTGGTGAATTTTCTCTCTATGCCTACTGCCCTTAAATTTGCGCTATAGAATTTTCACATGATTTTGTAGAATTCTAGACATTGTCTTTTCCAGAATTTCCGTGACCTTAGGTCTCTGGGTTTGTTCTATTTTCTTGGTTGACTGACGTATATGGATTAATCAATAATTACATTTTATTTACTCATTTCAAGAATATTGTCATTAACGTATTGTTCATAGGTTTTACTTCGATTAAGTAACTCGTAATGTCTCGTAAAAATGCGATTGCAACGCCGAGATGAGGTGTATGTTTAAGGATTCATTTCAATGCTTTGCTCTCGAACTGTCTGCGATTTTCAAAATCAACGGCGTTCTCGTCCTACTGTTTTGCTTCTTACTTGGTTGAAATACAGTTACTTATTTTTTGTTTCTCCGAGTGTATTGAGCTTTTATAGCTTTAAGGAGTACTTTAATTTTGACTTGGCCTAAGGTGGCAGTAGCTCCCAACCTTTCTGAGACCATTGCCCCTGAGTGCAATCAGATACCAGCTGTTAATCCACGCCCCCTCCTCTGCACACACACCCTCCACCATTGTCAACAACAGCAGCTAACTGTACTTTATAAGAAAAAAGAAATTTCTTTGAACTCTTTTACTTTCTAAATAGTGAAAAATAAATGATTTTTAGTTTTTGTGCGTATCGTATGAAATCGTAAATTAATGAGTAAGTGAGATAACTGGTAGTGCTTGTTTGCAAAACCGCTTTCTTTTTGGGCTATGTTGAAGTATTTCTCAGTGCATCGCCAGTGCTATCTACAATTTTTTCTTAGAAATGTAGACACAAACATGCTTCCTGTGCACCTCTCTGCTCTCTAGACACACTTGCTTCTCCCATACCCCGCAGCCCTTACGATCAGTAAAGTTAAAAGGTAAGGTGTTTAACACCCTTACTGTTCGTAAATCTCTTCATTGCTGGAGTCCTTATTTCTGAAGCAACAGTAGTTGGAAGACCTCAGGCTACCAAAAGTTTTGTGTATGGTCACTGCCACTAATAACAATAATCGCAAACAGTGTAGTAGCTATTAGATAGTTACTGTTGGGTTGTGCTGTCAGTAAGTTCGTTTACTCCCATCCCATTTTGGAAACTACGTAGAACCCTCAGAAGGCATTTTCATGAGATATTTAAGCGTATGTGATGTATATGTCTCAATTTTACTGTCATGGAAGTATGGTACAAAGAATGTGTGTACTGAGGGCACTATTGGAGGGATATTGTTCATACATTGGTTTCACAAGTTGTGAACATCCACCACACTGTTGCATGAATTAATGCTAGTATTTGTAAAAGTCAAATTATTGATAACTTATGTGGTCAGTATTACAATATTACTATATAGTTATAATATAACAAGCTTTTTAAAATAATTAATCTCACGGTCGAGATACAATAGAACTCTTTGCTGCCCTCTCCCTCCTCCCTTCCCCGAAAATTTCATCATACTCCTCTCCCATGAGGATTTCCTCTGCTGTATGATGTAACACTACAGCTTACAGGAAGACATTCTCAACAGTGAGATCGACTTTTTAAAATCATCTATTCAGTAGCGTAGGTTATAGTCGCAGGTATCTCACTTGGAGCTGTTCACCATGGAGGACCCTCGTTTGTAAGCATTTGACGAAAGTTTTGTAATTTTGCTTGATGTTTTAGCTTCTTAAAATTGATATTAGGGCATACATTGGCAATGTGGTGCAGTGATTAACATACATGTGTAATGTGCAGAAAGTTTTGGGTTCAAATTTCGGCTCGTGCTCTGGAATTTTATATTTAAATATTTAGTGAAATGAATTTGATCACTATCTTTATTCAGTTAATTGGCTTAAAAGTAATTTTTTTAAATTTCTTATCCTTCCACGCATTGTTTTAATCAACATTTTATGCTTTCACTTGCTCTTATTTTTTCTTCCTGTCATTCTATTTCCCGTTTGGCATCTTTGTGTATGTGGTTTTAATTACTTTTATTTATCTATCACAATATTTAAAGTTTAAAAATGCCTATCCATGGGTTAAGAAACAAAATGTGAAATAATGCATACACAATGGCTGTGCAATGGTGTCAAAAGTTGTCTTTTGTTTACATAATGTACATTTTTGTACGGTAATCGTCATACAAAAATTTTAAAATATAAATTTCTGTTGTGCTATGGACAACAGAAAGGAAAATTTAAGTGAAAGGACGTATTATAAACAGTACGAGATTCAGGAAAAATGTGAGACAGAAATTATCAATGTAATAAATGGAAGGAAATATAAGATGATAAACCGAAAGTCATTAAATCGAGGTCAACATACAAAAATAATGAAAATCATGGATAAGAAGATTAAAAATAACAAAAAATTATAGGAGGAAAGGTAAGAGCTCCTACAATGTTAATACGGCGATTAAAATGATGTGACTAAGGATTAGAAATTATAAAAAATGCCTTTAAAGCAGTTAATTTAATAAAAATAACTAATAAAGTCATTTCAATAAGGACTTAAAAATAAAAATTCCAGAGCAGCTGACAAAATTCGAACCCAGAAGCTTTTTCACATCAGGAACTTACGTTAACCACTGTGGCACAAAGCCAATATACGACGTATATTATTAGTTTTAAGGCTCTAAAAATCACCCAAAAATACGAAATGTTTTTAGTTAATAATTTGCAAATGATGATTCCAAGGTGGGATACCTGGGACTCGTAACTTACATCACTGTATAGAGGGTTTCAAAAAGTCAATCCAGCCGCTGGGGACCTCTTCTTGTTAGCCTTCCCAAAATCTAACAGACTGGTGGTGCCATTGATGGCGGAGGATTTGTTCCCTCCTGGAGTAGTTTTGTTATTACTAAAACGTCCCATTCTTCTAGGTTGTTTTACACAGTCGAGTAAATTTGATGCCATTTCTGTCAGTTTCTGCTTACTGACATCTCTCTGCTGACATTCTCTGCGACCTCTCTACAGTTGGAGTCTTCACCGTCACCCTAGCGAGGTTTTCTCGCAGGGTGCCTATCATCCGAGCCACGGGAACCCTGTTTTTTTTAACGAGATTGCTACTGGTCTCCCCTTCCTTCCTCATCATCTGCGTGATGAGTCCCTCGGGTCAAGATCTGTAAAGCGGAGCTGCTGTGTTAAAAGGCAGTGAACCTCAATCGTAAGGCTGTAGCGACAGGGGAATAGATAGGTGAAATGGAGTGGTATTCAGGTGGCGCTACAACTCGACGTAAGTGCATGCATATGGTCGGAGTTGCTGCACTCTTCGCATTTTGTACGCACTAAGAGGCTTTCCTTTTCCCATTAGTCGGTGCAGACTGGCGATATCACAGAACCTAAACTGTGTCAGATGGTGGCACTGCCACATAATGATTGTGTACCACTAGGTAGAACAATAGCTTAATGGCTGATTAAGTGTCTAAAAGTTATGCAAGCGAATGTAGCGTGAACTGATTAAAAATATGATTTTAATTTTTAGAAGGTGGTGAAAGAATCTCTTAATTCAGTGACATTTAGTTCTTGAAACAATGAGCTCTTAACGAAGACCGATATTTTGCCATTATATGTTGCGGGGTCATTATCTGAAGGGTTCTGCGAACTCTTACTCAATGTGTGACTGGTTTAGTAAGTTTGAGTTTCTGTTACCAATTGATGCATGTGACATTTAATCTGTGTTGTTTGTATTCTTTCGTCTCCCTCATGATTTCAGTCATGTAATATTGATTTTAAGGCGCATACCATGTACACTGAATAAAAACTACAAAAAAGAAGTGAAAGTGGAATTAAATAGAAACAAAGGTTGGCTGGGTAACAGGACTATCTTACCGCTTCGGTAAATCACATATGAAAACTTAAATGGTCCATCAACACTACAGAAAACCTGTTTTCAACGACATTTAAATGCGAATCTTACGTAAGATATCTACGCTAACCAAAGATCGAAGTGACATGGACAACAGTTTCCGCAGGAAATGAAAAGTACACTTGCTGTACAGTAACGGCATATTTAGCAAGAAATACAGAGACACGAAAGCTGAAAGTATATTATCTGTTTCTGACCTAAATATATGTTTTCAGTATCCACAAATAATATGTCCTCTATCTATAAACGTTCATGACACTTGAGGTGCATCAAAATAAATATTACGGGAAGCACATGGAAATAACTATAATCTTTCAATCGCCTGCACATCATGTCAACACTTCATTTAGTATACAATGGCTGTTATTTCTACGAGAATCATAGTTCAGATCTATGTGATAATATGACAAGGGATATCGATTGCTGTGACTGGCTGATAAATCACGGAACGATCTGTGCATTTAGATCCTTACATTACAACAAGTTATGAAGTAACGAACAATTCTGTTCTGTATACAGGTCATATATAGCCCACGATGTTTCCGAAATTTTATTTCAGCCCCATTACCGTCCGGCAAAATATTCAAATTATACAATCTGAAGCTAGAGATTAACAACAGACTGACGTCCGTACTGTTAGTATTCGATACATAGACCACGTATGACATGGAACGCGATTAAACCAAGGAAATGTACACGAAAGGGGACGTGACACATGAAACCTTAATGCTCGAAGAAAGGACAAATATAACAAGAGATCGAGTGAGATATATTTTCAGTCATAACGAAACAGAACACAATCTATAAAATTAATTCAGACAATCGTAACTGGAGTTAATTATAAAACAGTCTAGATAGCAAGGCACATTTATTAAAAGATAACCGGTTTCGAATATCACATGATAATCTTCAAATCTCCAGTAATATCTACGAATAATGACTGTGCATAGAGTAGGAACTTATGAATGGCAGTAGTAAATTGTTTGACTGTCGTCATTCAGCGTTCCCAGCTCCCTGCACAGCCATTGTCCACCAGTATGGTGGAAGATTTGAATATGATAATCATCATCATCATCATTTAAGATTGATTATGCCTTTCAGCGTTCAGTCTGGAGCATAGCCCCGCTTATACAGTTCCTCCATGATCCCCTATTCAGTGCTAACATTGATGCCTCTTCTGATGTTAAACCTATTACTTCAAAATCATTCTTAACCGAATCCAGGTACCTTCTCCTCGGTCTGCCCCGACTCCTCCTACCCTCTACTGCTGAATCCATGAGTCTCTTGGGTAACCTTGCTTCTCCCATGCGTGTAACATGACCCCACCATTTAAGCCTGTTCGCCCTGACTGCTACATCTATAGAGTTCATTCCCAGTTTTACTTTGATTTCCTCATTGTGGACACCCTCCTGCCATTGTTCCCATCTGCTAGTACCTGCAATCATCCTAGCTACTTTCATATCCGTAACCTCAACCTTGTTGATAAGGTAACCTGAATCCACCCAGCTTTCGCTCCCATACAACAAAGTTGGTCGAAAGATTGAACGGTGCACAGATAACTTAGTCTTGGTACTGACTTCCTTCTTGCAGAAGAGAGTAGATCGTAGCTGAACGCTCACTACATTAGCTTTGCTACACCTCGCTTCCAGTTCTTTCACTATGTTGCCATCCTGTGAGAATATGCATCCTAAGTACTTGAAACCGTCCACCTGTTCTAACATTGATTCTCCTATTTGGCACTCAATCCGTTTATATTTCTTTCCCACTGACATTACTTTCGTTTTGGAGATGCTAATCTTCATACCATAGTCCTTACATTTCTGATCTCGCTCTGAAATATTACTTTGCAAACTTTCAATCGAATCTGCCATCACAACTAAGTCATCCGCATATGCAAGACTGCTTATTTTGTGTTCACATATTTTAATCTCACCCAGCCAGTCTATTGTTTTCAACATATGATCCATGAATAATATGAACAACAGTGGAGACAGGTTGCAGCCTTGTCTTACCCCTGAAACTACTCTGAACCATGAACTCAATTTACCGTCAACTCCAACTGCTGCCTGACTATCCATGTAAAGACATTTAATTGCTTGCAAAAGTTTGCCTCGTATTCCATAATCTTGTAGAACAAACAATAACTTCCTCCTAGGAACCCGGTCATATGCCTTTTCTAGATCTATAAAGCATAGATACAATTCCCTGTTCCACTCATAACACTTCTCCATTATTTGCCGTAAGCTAAAGATCTGGTCCTGACAACCTCTAAGAGGCCTAAACCCACACTGATTTTCATCCAATTGGTCCTCAACTAATACTCGCACTTTCCTTTCAACAATACCTGAGAAGATTTTACCCACAACGCTGATTAAAGAGATACCTCTGTAGTTGTAACAATCTTTTCTGTTTCCATGTTTAAAGATTGGTGTGATCACTGCTTTTGTCCAGTCTGATGGAACCTGTCCCGACTCCCAGGCCATTTCAATTATCCTGTGTAGCCATTTAAGACCTGACATTCCACTGTATTTGATGAGTTCCGACTTAATTTCATTCACCCCAGCCGCTTTATTGCACTGCAATCTATTGACCATTTTTTCCACTTCCTCAAATGTGATCCTACTTCCATCATCATTCCTATCCCATTCTACCTCGAAATCTGAAACATTACTGATCGCATTTTCACCTACATTGAGCAACTCTTCAAAATATTCCCTCCATCTTCCCAAGGCATCCACAGGATTCACCAGCAGTTTTCCTGACCTGTCCAAAATACTTGTCATTTCCTTCTTACCTCCCTTTCGAAGACTGCTAATTACATTCCAGAATGGTTATCCAGCAGCTTGACCCATAGTCTCCAACCTGTTTCCAAAGTCTTCCCACGATTTCTTCTTGGATGCTGCAATTATCTGTTTGGCTTTGTCTCTTTCTTCAACCTAATTTTTTCTGTCTACCTGGGTTCTGGTATGTAGCCATTTTTGATACGCCTTCTTTTTCCTTTTACAGGCTGCCTTGACTGTATCATTCCACCAAGCTGTTTGCTTCTTCCTACTTTTACACACTACTGTTCCAAGACATTCTTTAGCCACTTCTAGTACTGTGTCCCTGTACCTTGTCCATTCCTTTTCCAATGACTGTAATTGGCTACATTCAACTAACTGGTACCTTTCTGAGATCGCTGTTATGTACTTGTGCCTGATTTCCTTATCCTGAAGTTTCTCCACTCTTATCCTCCTACATATGGACCTGACCTCCTGCACTTTCGGCCTCACAATCCCAATTTCACTGCAGATTAAATAATGATCAGTGTCATCAAAGAATCCCCTGAATACACGTGTGTCCCTCACAGCCTTCCTGAATTCCTGATCTGGTTCCCCTGCCTTCCCAAGTATACCAGTGAATGTTCTTATGTTTAAAAAAGGAGTTTGTGATTAATAAGCCCATACTGGCACAGAAATCCAAGAGTTGTTTCCCGTTCCTGTTGGCCTCCATATCCTCTCCAAATGTACCCATAACCTTTTCATACCCTTCTGTTCGATTTCCAATCCTGGCGTTAAAATCACCCATGAGCAGAACACTGTCCTTGTCCTTTACTCTAACAACTACATCACTGAGTGCCTCATAAAAACTATCCATCTTATCTTGATCTGTCCCGTCACAATGCGAATATACTGACACAATCCTAATTTTCTTGCTAGACACTGTCAAATCTATCCACATCAGTCGTTCGTTTACATACCTTATTGCAACTACGCTGGGTTCCATTTCTCTCCTGATGTAAAGCCCTACACCCCATTGTGCTATTCCTGCTTTGACTCCTGACAGGTAGACCTTGTATTCTCCCACTTCCTCTTCTTTCTCCCCCCTTACCCGAATGTCACTAACAGCTAAAACAGCTAAAAACATCCAGCCCCATCTTACTTACAGCCTCTGCCAGCTCTACCTTCTTCCCAGAGTAGCCCCCATTGATATTAATAGCTCCCCATCTCATTACCATTTGTTTGCCAAGTCGTATCTTAGGAGTCCCTGGTTTGTCAGTTAGGGGTGGGACTCCGTCACCTCCAAAGGTCCGAGGCATTTTGCTCTGATTGTTGCCAGCATCATATTTAAAGTACCAGGGAAGCAGGTTGCTAGCCTTACTTGCCCCGAGTCCCATTGGGTTTTACCCCTAACGGCTGAGGGACTAACCGGTGGATTTGGTAGTCTTTGCCGTATGAGCACAAAGGTGACCACGACTCAGAATATGTCCGAGATGCCCAGCCTTATTCCAAAGTAATTGGTATCCCGACTGTCGGGACCACTTACTTGGCCACTCATACGTTGCCCGTGGTTCATGAACTAGGACATGACTACAGGAACGCACACCATGAACCACGAATGTGATAATGAACCACGAATGTGATAATGTGATGATGAAAACTGACCATCTTTTAATAAAAGTGCCTTGCAATCTACACTGTTTTATAGTTAACTACAAATATTGCATTGTGATCACTGACTTTCTCCAACTATGTTTTCAAAATTAATTAAGCCGCAGCTGTACCTAGTAGATGACCCTTAAAATCATAATACATGATCTTACTCCTGTCGGTAGACGTTTATTGCACTATCTGTGATACTAACATTGAAGAGGAGGAGGAGGAGGAGGCAGACGTTAGTGTTTAACGTCCCGTCGACAACCAGGTCATTAGAGTCTGAGTACAAGCACGGATTAGGGAAAGGGGCCGTGTCCTTTGAAAACAACCATCCCGGCTTTCACCTTATACGATTTAGGGAAATAAAGAAAATATGAATCAGGATGGCCAGACGCCGGTTTGAACCATCGTCCTCTCAAATGAGAGTCGAGTATACTAACCACTGCACTACCCTGCACGTTTTACATTGAGGATTGAAGAAGAAGCACAAGAAGCAACGGAGATCATTTTTCAGTTTATAACAATTTACTTTACTTCTTAAGAAAAGGAAAAAAACTATAGTCATGTTTCCATGTAGTAGGACTCAATCGCTCTGCTTAGAATTTGAATGTCCATCAATCCCTACACATAAATAAGTTATGAAGGAATAGCTTTTGATCGATATCTTGTTTCAGAAAGACGTTGTCCTCGCATTTATGAAACCTTGACCGCAGAATTCAAAATAAAACCTCGAGGCCCTCACTGTGATTGCCGCAGGGTTGGCGTTGGCAGTTGCGTCATGCCCTGATACTTGGATGTCCGGTGTGTTCGCTGCAAGCGAAGTACTACAGCGCCAAACACTTGGATTAGGTGCACATGATAGCGAACTCCTGCCGCGTGCTACAGTAATCAGCGAGAGTGAGTTCCTGCATAAATAAGTTCTGTTACAGCCGAGGAACACGCAGGATTTGATGACTCCTCATTCCTTAAAGTGGTCTGAAACATAGAGGAGGACTCTTCTAATTACTTCATGTTTCACTTGGGAAACTACCTCTCATACGTGCGCGTGTCTCGGATACATTGCTTTTCCACCGAAGGACTGATAACGGGCTTTTAAGCAATAAGTAAAAATACAAACTGAAATAGGTACTAGGACATCTGACCTAAACAGTAACGATTTTAGAAAAATACTGTAAAGTCTCACACCTGATATTTTTAATGGAGCGTAATGGAACACAGTTGGATGTGAGTTTGTTGTGAGGGACGCATGTTAGAAATGTTGAGGGTTTCGTTGTCGTTTAATATTGTTTTGTGCGGCAACATGAGCTATTTTTAAATACGGCGCACAGTTATTTCTATATTTATCTTTCTTCTCATTTGTCGAAAGAGCGTAAGTGGGATTTGGACTTTCGATTCTTCACTAAAGACATTTCGGGAGAAGAAATTTTGCATTGCTGCTTTCATTTAATCACATTCCTTATCGAGACTAAGACGGGAATTCTGCATTTTATGTGGCGATAATAATCTGATACGGCTGAAACTGGTTAATATGTGTAAATATTGAAGTAATTGTACCTGGAAATAGTTTTTACTATATGAAATACGTTTGGGAAAATGATACATGACGTCGTCTTTTTCCACTGACCTTCTAGCGAGAATGCACACTGGAGCCTGGTTTACGAACGGTGTTACAGTTTTCAATGAACTGATATTGTCATTGAGGTATCATATACTTCCAAGTAGACTGGACGTACTGAAATGCTGAACTACCAGATGTTATTGTTCGTCCGTCATTTGAGGGAAGAAAAGTTCTCTATAACGATCGAGAGATGAGGCCGGTTTTAAGACACTGCAATCTTGTTCAGAAGGAAGGCGGTTCAGACGTTATATTCAGTTTCCTGGTGTTTTACCCATATCACGGGATTGTTCCTGTGAAAATTTATCGCGTTTTTCTTCCCCCCTCCCCCCCCCCCGCACTTAACATGATCTTGTACCCGGTCTCTAATGATCTCATTGTCAACTTGACATTTAATGTTAATCTTCCTTCCCGTTCTTCAGACAGCTAAATTTCAGCGAACACAATGCGAAAATGACAACACAAGGAACGATAAAGAGCAATCGTGCGTCTTGATATTGACTCTTAATTTATTATCTACAAGAATATAGCAAATATCAGGAACTGAATCCACAGAACCCAGTCAAGCTCTATGGTTGATGTAGATAGTGTTATTGCAGACTTACCTTCGCTATATCCAGAAACATATGCATTCAGTGAGAGGTAGGCTGCTATTATTTGTATGTTACACACACATTCAAGAGAGGCTACCTTAGTTCCACGTCCCTTAAACTGATGTTGGCTGTATTGTGCTTTCCTTTCTATACGCACTGTAAGGGCATTGTCCTGCAAGAAAAACAAAACCTAATGTTACTAGTGCTTATAGGCTCGACCTGACGTTAGTTTAATGACGTAATGTTTCGTTACTATCTGTCTGGTTGCTTCCATGGTCATACAATATTTAAGAAATGACGACTTTCCCAGATTTACAAAACATATTCACAACACCGTTTGTGGTAAGTAGTCGCCAACTTCATATATTCTTAAACCACTAAAATAGCTTCGCACAGATACATAACGAATATAGTTAAGCACTTTGAATATGATGGATATACATAATATCGTCACATGATATTGTCATATGACGGCGTGATGTACCATCGTGCTCAAAGATGTCCGAACGAACTGAATTGTGTTTCGCCTGATTTGCATGCAGCCCACATAACATAATTGTTTCGCTGGTTCTCTATCTCGTTTCGTTACAGTCGCCTGCCTATACGAAACAGTTACTCCAAGCGACCAACAAAAAACACTGTTCCTACGGCAATAACTCCAGATGAAAATTAACACCACGAACTACAAATTTCAAGGAACACCGTTATACAGTCCTTAATGCTTTTAATCACAATTTTATTAGAATAAGTGACATTACGAAACTCTTACCACTGTTATTAGTATCTTACACAGATATTGCTTGCAACACTAACACATTACTTATGCTGTAGTCGTTACTCAAAACTAATTTAATTGTGGATAAGATACATGCAAGAATATATGAATATCAAACCTCTATGATTAGTCGAAATATTCAACCTATGAAAAAGGTTTTACAACCGCCTGTTAACTGTCACTCACTAAGCAAGTGTTGTTGCGTAAACTGAATAATCAAGTAGTGAATTACGTAAACCATGATTAACAGCGTCAAGCGTTTTATCCACACATTACCATCAACAGCGTATCACTATTATTTTCACTATCCTCATAATGGCACGTTGGTCTACGTGCAACTCAAAAACCACCAATCGCACCTGTTACCTAACACAACGTAACATAAAAATGGAAGTTTTTAATAAGCAGATAGCTGTGCATATGTTTGAACTTTAAATGACATGACGAACTGTTTTGTTCTGGATATGGATTGAGACCCAATACTAACTGAGTGAAATATTCGTGGCTGACCGAGATTCGACCACAGCACTGATCATCATTGCTGATTAACTATAAAGAAGTGTGATATAAAACATCTTTAGTATCAGTTAGAAAAGCTGACTATTTTTTTTTTTTTGTATCAGGGCAGATATGCAGAAACTGTCCTCCCTGTTAACTAATCAGGAACAATATTAAATATGATTTCATTTCCAGTAAACAAACTTGAAACGAGTAATGTAGGTGTTAGATGGCAATTCGAACACACACCTAATCCGATTGTTATATAAGCACAGACAAAGGCCAAATATAGAATTTTCTCAGCAATAGCAGGATGTTTGAAACTGCAGTGACGAGAAAAATAAATAATTTACTTGCTTAGATATCTGGCGAGTTTGGATTTAATAGAAGGGAGAAGGCAGGAAGCTCGAATGTCTGTGCCCTGTACGGGGTTAGTGTTTTTGAAGAACTGAAGTCGTACAATAACTCTCCCGTGTCATTTAGACGATTTTAATGTGAATTATTTGTCACATTCAACAGTCCCAACCACTGTAGATCTGTCACATGAGAGTCAAAAATGTTAGTCTTCTGTGAGACTAGAACTTAGTACCAACGCAAATTCAGTTCTCTAGTGCGACGTCGTTTCCAATAGCCCAGCAACCTCTTGCAGCAGTCAGTCTTCCCTCATAGTCTTAGTAATGGCTAAGAGAGATAATTCGAAAATAAGACGAAATTAGTTCTGGTCTCTGAATGTAATGACCTTCCTTTGCTGAAAACATACGTTTTGATAGTTAGAAGACACACCATTAGTTAAAATCGTTCAGAATGTTTAACTGAAATACGAAGACAATATCAAGTGAGTTTAGTAGGATGATTCTGTGTCACTCCATAAAGTACCTCGACTGTCATGGGTTTGCCAGACTTAAGCTACAATGTTGCCAAGGCCCAGTCATCCTCGCAGCAGGAAGGAATACACATCTACGGCCGATGAATTTCTCGAGCAGGGTGGCAATCCGGGAGTAAATCTTGGCCCTCGAAGGCGCAGAGGATGCATTCCGCAAATTGACGGCTACCTGCAATACCAAAAGGTGTAAGCAAATGTCTGTATCTCAACAGAAACCACATATATTATCAACCGAAGAAATGAAATGGATACCTTCCTCTTCACAGCCCTAATTAAATTATTTCTGTTTTAGTCTGTAGGTTATCAGAATACTCGTATTCAGATGAGAATTATCGACGAGTAACTGTTAGAATTAACTGGGAAAATAATTAGTGCTCTTTCCAATGAAGAGTAAGATCTTAAATAAAAAGAAATTAAAAAAGTAGCATTGAGTGGCATTTACAGTCAGCGACCAATGTCTGGGGATACGGATGCGACAGTGTAGATGGCCAGGCGGTCTAATAATGTGTACAGACTATCCAGAAGCTGTAGTTGTATTATGTTAAAATGACAGGATTCATTAACGCCGTCCGTTGTCAACCAGTTTATTACTCAAACTTCCTCAACAATGTATGAACTTCATCGTCACACCACACCCCATGTAATAATAGTTTTTAATACTGGCACGTCTGTTTTCAGTCCCTTATTCGTTATCCAATCATCACAACATCATTTAAAAGGACTTCTTTCAATGCTTTTGTTTTGATGACGGCAGTAGCCAAAAGCGGCAATGAATAATGACATACAGGGTGAGTCACCTAACATTACCGCTGGATATATTTCGTAAACCACTTCAAATACTGACGAATCGATTCCACAGACCAAATGTGAGGAGAGGGGCTAGTGTAATTGGTTAATACACACTATAAAAAATTCACGGAAGTATGTTTTTAACACAAACCTACGTTTTTTTAAATGGAACCCCGTTAGTTTTGTTAGCAAATCTGAACATATAAACAAATACGTAATCAGCGCCGTTTGTTGCATTGTAAAATGTTAATTACATCCGGAGATATTGCAACCTAAAGTTGAGTACCAATCCTCCGCTGTTCGATCGTGTGTATCGCAGAGCACCGAATTACGTAGGGATCCAAAGGGAACGGTGATGAACCTTAGGTACAGAAGAGACTGGAACAGCACATTATGTCCACATGCTAACATCGTTTTATTGGTCTTTTTCACTGACGCTATGAAAGGTAATGTGACCCTTTTAGAAACAAGATTTCAACGTGTGTTGAAACTTCGGTTCACCATTTTGAAACAGAGTCCACACAACAGCAACGATTTGTTGGAGAGTGGCTCAGACAACAAAACAACGACTTCTTTGGATCAAATATATAAAAAAAATATTTCATTGTTGGAAGAAGCACAGTAATATCGGCGTGGATTATGTTCAAAAGCGATGAGAGTCTCGTTTGTAAAAATACTCAGTTTTTTTTATATCCATATGCTTCTTTAATTATTGATTGTCACTCGTATTAAACGATCTAGATGGTTATAATCACTAACCATAGGTTCGTATCACGTCATTTTATTCTTAATTTAGCACCATGTTAAGACTGAAATCATGTGGCACGACACTTTTTATTACGTACTTTCACTGTATATGCATTTGTAACGGTGAAATATGGCCGAAACACATAAGCAAATAAACTTTTGACAAGTGGACTGTCGTTGTTAGCGACCGAATAAAGTGGTGAGAAGCTAATTTTTAGTATACACATACTGCTTGCAGGGTTTCTGCGTGACTTTATGTCGTAACTAACTGTCATGCTTATTAATCACAGCAGTAGGTCGTTTGCTTACAGCTTTCTATAGACGATTTCATATCTTCAGTAGCAGACTGCCACTTCGTTGTGGAGGTGATAATAACAATAGGTTATCACATTACTGTGCAACCCCACCACTCCCCTCCATAATTCGACTGTGGATTTATCGTAAATTATGATTCTGAAGGCCATTTGATGTTCTTTTATGTGAATTAATTTTCCCGTTTTGGCTGTGGTGAAGAGATGTTGTAAAGAAGGTCTGTCGCTGGTAGATAAACAAAACTACGTGATCTCAACCCCAGAAGGTTTAGAAATATCCAAAGCCAGTAAAAAAGTCCGCAGATATTGATCAGCTTATTTTTAACTGAAAAAATTCAGGTCGCACAAATGGAGCAAAAGCAGAACGAAACATAGACATGTTAATTAACGTTCCCACAGATCCTTGGCCTGTTTTGGAGACTGACTTTGGAAGACTGAGGTCACAGTCGTGAGCGTCGACGAATTTGTGATGTACTTGTGGTCCCACAGCTGCAGTGTCACGAGACTAGGTCGCCAAACGGTGAAAATTTTCTATCATTAGTGCATACTAATAGATCTTCGTTGCTGTTCAGTTTGAATTTAATAAGTGTTGTAATGTAAATTATACTATACAACAGTCTTCCTAGAAACAACCTTTACTAGTATAGTTTTTTTCATAAATAATGATTCATTTACGCACTTTATGTCATAAATAATATTTTCTCGTAATAAACAACACAGTGATATATTGGTCACATTGGAACTAATTCTTTTACCGCTAGTTGCAAAATACCATAAAAGGTAAATTTCAAAGGACTTCCCTTGGAGATAGCATCAAACTGAGTAGTCTGACTTAGCGAACGTAAATCTCAATTCGTGTGATCTAAGTGCGATTAAAATTATAGCTGTTCTAGTCTTCTTTACAATAACTTTTTACTAGGCAAGATCCAAAGAAAGAATACATTGTTTTCCAGGTTCAACCAGTGAAATTGCCATCTTCATATTACACAATAGAAAGCAGTGTCTACATCGACTACTCACAGATGCCGCTTTGTCGCAATCATATTTACAATTTCAAACTCGATAATTCAGAACTGACTTTACTGACCAGTAATTATTTGAATGAGCTACCAGTTCATTGCTATATTTTTTCAGTCTTCTGTATTTTCTGATCAGTAGTTCGAATAAATAGGCGTTGCACTTTGATTAATGTTCATTTTTATGTGTAGTAGCGCCGTCATAAAAGTGAATGAAGATAAAATGCTGTTAATGTCCTATGACACAGATGTCAAGACAAATGTTTGCAAATTTTTATATTGTCTTAGAGGACAAATAAATTAAGCCACTTGGAGGACTGCAGTTCTGTCTGCCTTTTACAAAAGTAGGCAACTTATATCTGATGATTTTACTGTCTTAATTGTGACATTTGGCAGACTACAAGTCTACTATGCTAAAGAGAGGAGCTTTCATCTACTGCAGTAAGATGACAGTGGCTATGTCTCCTCAGTAATTCTTGAGTAGCAACGTGCCTAAAGTAACTGACATGTTGGTGTTTAACATTTAACTATTAATTCATACTCTGCGAATTTTTCCAAGAGTATAATTGAATTCTTTACATTCCTTTCTGTCTGCGTCTCATTTGTGAGGCACTGGCTCTGTCGCCATTTTGTTGGCAAAACTGCCAAAAGCAAAGGCTCTGGCTGATTTAGATATCTTACAATCCTAGAAATATAGCTAAACTATCCTTACCATAGGAAAGACGCTTTCCAACATTTTTACCTAAGAACTTCCATCTTTGACAATTATCATGACGCAGTTATATCTTCATTACACAATTGCACATATAAATATGTAATAATACAATTACAAAAGTCAAAGGATATTTTACCTGGATTTACGATGTTTCTTTGGTATTAGATAACTGTAATTGTCAGGTAGAATTAATATAAACTCAGTGATGTGTTCTGTGGGAGTGTTGATTCCATACAAAAACAAGTTCCTGCTGTAGGAAAAGCTGAGATTCGCAAAACTGAACAAGATTTCTTTAGTAACTACTTTCGGAACTAGAGCTGAATTATCGTTCCAAATTCGTTGGATATTTCCTTGTAATTTTGATGAAACATTCTGATGTAAGGTTTCTTTACTGATGCGAATTCAACTTTCATAGAGTGAAGCATTACTGATAAAGTGGTACATGTAAAGTAATTTGTATTTTCTCTTCTCTAATGCAGCAGAGAAGGACGAGAATGAAATTCAGTAACGCCGTCTTAAGGAAATCTCTGAGCTCGTACTGCAGTTTTTGAGCATGCTGAACAGACAACTTTTTTATAATCAACACGTGAATGATGGAACAAGCCAAATTTATTAAACTATTACTATAATATTATTATTTCTGGTGTTATTTGTTCGTTCTTATAAAGCCTTTTGTCGATTATTTTAGTTACTTTTTTCAGGTTGAGCTAGAAAAATGGAGGCATTTGATATCACCTCATACGATATTCTCCTTTACCTTTGTTGTTCACTTAATTTTCAGAGTGTAGAAAGCTAATAACAAGGAGCCGGTACTGCAGGTATAAACTTACAACCATTTATGGTGATTTATCACAGTAGCGACAAAGTAACTCACTCTGGAGCATATTACCCCAGGAGAAAACGCAACGAAATCACCAGAAAGCCGCGAGTGCGTTGTCTTCATTAGCCTCGAACAAATGGTTTTCTGCTGCTTCCTCTGTTGGCTCCTCTGGATTAACTGAAAATGGCAGAATCGATTCCATGCCACTGAGATTCTGATGCATTTGTAGCGAAGTATGAAAAAGTTGAAATACTGCATTCTTCTGGCTTTTGGGTCAACATCCTAGAGTTATTGGTTAATAGTTATTCGTATGACGTACGGTACTGAAAACAAATCATGACTGATTTTTGTGTGACTAGCCATAGGTGAGAATACCGAGCTACTTTGTAAAAGTTTACCTACGTGCCTGTCGTCTTTTCTCTAGTCGATGGGACGGTTTTGCCTGAATTAATCTAAAATTCTAGGCGGGAGACTTGGTAAAGCAACGCTTTTAGGGGAAACGGATCCTGGGTGATAAAAATGCCGATAATTCTGTACCTACAGCTCTGAATGCTGAAAATGAATAGTTCAGAATAACCTCGCCGAGGGCAGACTAAAGGTCGTAGCTTCCAAAGGGACGCAGGACATGGCAGTTATTTTCAATAGCGTAGAAGTTTCGTAATATAGAAATATGAGATCCATTTGTAATATCCGAATCTATTTCGAGTCCAGGAAGACAACAATTTACGAGAAATCCACTCTGGTGTTTGGGGTTGTGCGAAGTTGTTAAGTTGTATGAAGTACTTGATATTGTGAGAGCCTCTTACTCTTGTTGATGAGTTCCAAAATAAGGTGTTTGTCTGCTACAAAGAAATTAAATCATCTACAGAAAGGTATAAGCATAGGCTGTGACTAACTAGTATGCAAGGGGGTCGAGTTGTGTGTGATATACAAGTGTTGATGATATTTACACACTGTTGTTCAACTGTTTTAACAATAGCAATGAAGGTTTGGCCGTAATCCAGTTGGCAATGAATCAACAGCACGCGGATAATCTGTACACAGTGCAGCGCCATGTGCCCTTTAATACTGTCACGTCCTATGCCCAGATGTTGTTGTGGGCCTTTGTGTGTAAACGCCACTCCATACTACATATTTAAGGAGCTGCTACCATTGAACCCTTCTTTAGAAAGAGTGCTAATTATTTTCCTATTTAAACTTGACGTAGCAGTGGACTCTAACAACTGCTTGTCGATGATTCTGTATGAATATACTGATAACCTACAGACTAAAATATAAATAAAATATTGATGGCTATGAAGAGGAAGACCATCCATTTCATTTCCCCTGCTCTTAGTATATGCTGTTTCTGTTTAATTACATACATTTGCTTACACTTTCGTATTTCAGGTATCTGCCAATTTGCGAAATGCTTCCGCTTTGTCTTTTAAAAGCAACTCTTACTCCTTGATTGCTTACCTGCTCAAGAGATCCATCGACTGTGAAAACGTATTCCTTCCTACTGCGAGGATGACTGAGACTTAGCAAAATTGTAGATTCAATCTAGCAACCCTATGATAATCCAGGCACTTCCTGGAGTGACACGGAATTATCTTGTTAAATTCACTTCCTATTGTCTTCGTATTTCAGTTAAATATTCTGAATGAGTTTCATTTACGGTGGGCCATCTAACTATCAAATGTACGTTTTTAGTCGAGAAAGGTCATTCCACACAGAAACTAATACTAATTTCGTCTTCATTGCGAATTATTTTTCTTAGCCATCACTAGCAGAATCAGGGAGCAATCAACCCTGCTGGAGGCCGCTAGGGCAGTGGAAATGACGTCGCGCTACGAAGCCGAAGTTACATTCATTCAACGTTCTAATCCCACATAAGACTGGCATTTTTAACTGTCATCTGACAAAACTACAGTGATTCGGCTTGTTGAATTTGACAAAAAATTCACGTTAAAATTATCCAACACGACACGAGAAAGCTATTATCCGACTTCATTTCTTCGACAACACTCAACCCATACAGGAGTACAAATGTCCAAGCTTCCTGCCTTCGTCCTTCTATTATATCCAAAATCGTCACAAAGTTAAGCGCTACGTACTTAGTATTAGGTAGAACGGTTTAGGTGCTTTGAAGTGGACGAAGGATCTGTGACAGTTGCAAACAAATTAGCGACGCACTAATATACACTTTATTGCGCTGCGTTAGTCAACTCGTTGCGTTACAGCAACTCGTTGGATGTGCGTGCGGACAGATACAACGACCAGTGGCCTGTGAAGCCGTGCATTCTGACTACAATGTCAACAAGACAATGTCCGTCGGCGGCACCACACTGTCTGTCACTGTCCCTGTGCAAAGGCTATAGGCGACTCTGCTTGTAATCCAACTGTCGCAGACTGATCTCCGCTACTAACTGTACCTACGAACAGCAGTCCTGAAACTCCGTTCTAGAACTATCGTACGCCAACGCCGAACATGAACCTTCCGTTGCTGACTGGCCACGCGGCATCACAGCCGCCATGTCTATCTCATTGGCGAGGGCGCGGAGTTTGCTGATTGGGTCGCGCTTGTGGGTGGCGGCGAAGTTCAAAGCCCTGCTCGTGGGGCCAATCGGAAACTATCTCAGCACACCATCTCCGGTTGCGTCCCTTGGCAAGGACACAACACACGTCATATACTGAGGGAATACTGGTTACAACGTTGTTGTTACTGCGTAGTATCCACACCCTTTACGGAAGTGTTTCACGCAGAAGTCCAAACTACAATATTGAATAATCTTATGTTTGCAAATGTGATTGTAGAAACGTGAGCTATAGATCATAGATGCGATCCGTCGCGATCACCTGGTCTAACAATGACTAGCGTCAGGCGGCCATAAGCCGGTGGAGCAGAAGTTCTTCCGATCAGGACAGGCAGCCACGAGCTCTCCATGGAAACGTTTTCCCAAGGTTTTGACGGCTTATAAAATGAAGTAAGTTACTGATGAGCTTCCAACAGATTGATACTGTCAGCAGACCGAGAAGTTGTAGTTTACTAAATTAAATTACGGAGGAATCGATTTCGGCATTTCTTTTGCACTGCATGACGTTTAGCATGGAGAGTGCCTTAAGTGGAAGCAACACTTAGTTTAGAAACTTACGCATCGTTAGTATTGGTAGTTTGTGTAGATAGCCGTTATGGAATTTCCTTTCAGTGATTAAAAATGAAGTAATACACCCCAGGGCCTCAGGAAATCAGAATTCTCATTAAGTATGGCACACTAGTGCTACGTAAAAATCATAACCCAGTCGTATGTGGAGTTCACTGATTTGGGGCTTGATCCTTTGATGGTAAACGTAAGGTCATGCTTCGATTCCCAGTTTAGACCAAGGTTTTTAATAGGCACTAGCAGATCCTGTTTACCCCTGATTATGCCATATGAAGAACATACGATTCTACCATGGTTCTAAATTCACATTAAACGCGATTTCTCTTCGATACCGACAACAGGTTAGGTTAGCCATAAAAGAGCCGTAAGTGGCAACATGCAGGAACTCTGTCACCAGTAACCTTTCCTACATTGTTTTTATTAATGTAGTTAAAGAACTAAACGCCTTGGAACATCATAGGGCATTTATTCTATAGTTTTTTTCTGTTCCAAACTCCTCAAGTTCTCGACTTAAGGCGCATGTCAGGGTTCGAGTCATGATTAGTCACAAAAATTTTCATAACATCCTTTTAGGCTTTAGCGTAGCACATCTAACTGGTGGTGGAAATTTATTTTCATTTTTAACGTCTCTTCATTGTCAATAACGACATGTGATAGTTTAGAGTGCCAGAAAAACACGCATCTTTTCGTCGCACCATTTCAAGTTCATACACCCCACTCTTAGCTACCGGTGAGAAATAATCCGATAGTTAACGTGTTTTCGTTTGGAGTAAACAACAGTTTGTGTGGAGTTCGGTTCTCAGCCATCACTGTTCTCTTCGTCACGTCAATTTATGTTTAAATATTCTTCTTTTGACGAAATTTATATTTAATGTCCATTCGTGGCTAGAAAACAACGAGGATAGTGCCGGGTTAGAATGCCGGAAAGGCAGAAATGATTCATTTTTCTCTTCACTGGAGTTTCAGACAGCTCGCTACTGCTGAGAAAATTCTATATCTGGCCTTCGTTCGTGCTTACATAGCAATCGGATTAGATGCTGAGTTCGAATTGCCATCCAACATCTATATTAGTCAATTCAAGTCTGTTACTTGGAAATGAAACCATGTTTAACATCTTTCGTGGTTAGTTAACAGGAAGAATAGCTTCTGGATAGTTACACTGTTCCAATACAAAAATTTTTGTCATGTAATTTGAAGTTCAGATTTGATAACTGGTACTGGCTCCGTTGAGAGGTTATTACCGTTATCTTTTCCAAACGCAACTCTCCCACCTGTTGAATCTAGCAGTCAGTCCTACTAGATGGGTGACCTGCCAAGCGAGTACTTTTGATATTTGTGCATTGGAAATGTTCGTATGACGTACCGTAGCCACTGCTGCTGTACATTGCTAACAAAGCCCTGTCATCCAAATGTTCCGCTATATTTTTTTTTCTTTTTAACTATCTCAACGCAACAGAATTAAATGCACCTGACTAATAAATTTTAAATATGATACTGTCTGTAAACAATTTCGATGGACTCACTCCACCGTGGCAAAGCCACATTTCCATCCTATTGCATTCATTTTAATCGGAGCTTGGCAATTCCAGTAATAGGGAGTTTATGGCAAAAAAGTCTGAAAAAAATGGCTAGCCTCTAGTGAATGACCATGACCACCATTTTGTTTCATATCTCCCCTTTTATTTTCTGACATTCTCAATGATATAAAATTTCCTCCAATACATTTAAACATAAAAGAAAACATGGAACTCTCTGCCCAGTGGGCATGATATTCTGTACACATTTCAATATCCTATGGTCTCTTAATGTTTTTCCTTGTTACTATAGTACACTTTCTGGATTAGTAGTACGGATATCCACTACTTCTCTCGCTCTCTCTCTCTCTCTCTCTCTCTCTCTCTCTCTCTCTCTCTCTCATAAGCTCACTCATTAATAACCTAGATAATTTACTAGCGGTCTGGCTAGTCAAATAAAATTCTTCCTTTTTGGTATAGTGCCTGTAACTAAGTCGCCACATTCAAACTACACAGATTAAACATGTAAAATAAAACAGAACGACGGACTTTAGCTAGTTCGTATCAAATCTTCCCCGCAACTCAATTTCAACACAGATTAACAAGTCACAGACCTTCGGATTAAATTACACACATAAAGTTTCTTACAGACCTACCACTTAACTCTGGAGGATTTATGATCATCTCCCACTCCAATGTAACCATTGTTGTGTTGCTTGTCAGACGACTAATTCACCTTTTTTGTTTTTCAGAGTATCAAAATTTTTCTAACTTGCTTCACACGAATGTAATTAATAACGGTAATTTTGGTGTAATGATTACTTAATTATCTCACACAAGGATCCTCAACTGAAAGTTTGCACAAACAATTCTGTTTTCCATCGTCTGTTGGTCAGATTGAGGCAATGTCAGTACTTACCATGTGGGAATGCTTATTCCTAACTGAAATTCTGCAAACGCAATTCTTAAATGTTCTCAGCTTAAATTTACAC
Source organism: Schistocerca cancellata (assembly GCF_023864275.1). Lineage (NCBI taxonomy): Eukaryota > Metazoa > Arthropoda > Insecta > Orthoptera > Acrididae > Schistocerca > Schistocerca cancellata. The sequence goes on along the minus strand of NC_064634.1, from coordinate 284,381,354 downwards.
ACGCAAGTATCTCAGCTTAAAACTACCACACGTGTAACGTCCCCTTAGAAAAATTAATGAATTACTGTGCTGATAAACCTCTTACACTATTTGATTTTCAAACAGCTGAGCAGAACTGAATGTACTCAGACATTTCGCTCTTTACCTATACTGATCAACACTAAACTGACAGCCCATATTTTAGCCCAACGGAATTTGACTTTCAATAATCCCTACAAAGGAATGGCCCTGACTAACATTAACCTATGCTTTTCACAAATCACTTACCTCACAAAAATCTTCGTTACTCAAGCTACTGCAATACAGCGAGCGCCACTACTGCCAGCTAAATAAAAGATTCAAAATACTGAAGGCACTAACTACTGATAGGCACAGTTAGCAAAAGAAAGATTTTGATAGAGAACAAACAATGTATTTACCTTAATAGTGTTCAAAAGTCATGATATATATAGCAGTTCATGACATCCAGTCTTACAAATTTCAAAACTCCGCCATTTCTCTCCCCTCATCCACCACTGCTGGCGGCTCACCTCTAACTGCGCAACGCTACACGCTATTAACATCCAGCTGCCCAACACTACAATGGCCAACAACAATGCAAACCAGCCACGGACTGCACACAGCACAGCCAGTGATTTTCATACAGAGCGCTACGTGGCGTTACCAATATAAAAACCTAAACAGCCTACTTACATAGCCCCCATGCTCCCCACAAAAAATTTTACAAATTGTTTTGGGCACTGGCCAATACAGATTTGAAAAAAATTTTCATAATTACAATAACAAAGAAATCAAATGCACACACTTATTGATACAATGTTGGTCAAAAGCTAAAATTTTCTCACAGTCTATAAAGACAGTCCTGATCGTTCATCATAGTAAAATTGCAGTGTTTTTCTCAAAGTCTGAGCAGTAAAAGAAAATGCACATGGAAGTAGTGGATTTCCATTCAGTCTTGAAGAAGTAGTGCTGTCCTTCCAACGGAAAGACAGTGCTGACTCTTGACATGCAGACAGGTAAAGGGCCACACCAGAGCAAACCCACAGTAGAGTCAGTCGAAGTTTTGAAGGATATTGGTACGTAGGTCATCACAGAACATACCACTGTAGTCTTGTTAGAGATTACGGTATTGGTGGGCCACCAGAGGTGCAGACTCACTGCATTCCTTGTAGAAATAATGGTATTGGTGAGTCATAAAAGATGTAGACCCACTGTAGTCCTTGTAGAGATGGCTAGCAGCCATCCGTTGCGACTGTGCAGGTGCACAATCATAATTGAAGAGTCTTGTGGACAATATAGCAAGTCTGTGAAACACGACTTGTGCACTCACAAAAAAGTTTTTTTGAAATGTCCTTAGAACCAGCCATGCTGTTATCCAGTCCCTTGCTGAATTATTAACACATGTGCAAACACTATCAGTCCCTACTTCTCACATATTGTCCATATACTATGACCAACAGAAATACGTGCAGTGAAATGTAACTCACAAGTTACTTAATTTGATGAACTGGTGTCAATTACAATTTTATAACATAAGAATACAATAACAAAGGTACAAAATACATCATTAAAGAACATAACAATACAGATAACATTTGTAGTAATAGGGGCTTTAGAAAAGAATAGAAATAAACATATACATCAGTGTTACAGGAATTATGACATAAGTAAATACATAAAAGATCAGAATAACTTTTGAAACATCACCTTCACACATGAGCATTAAAACAAAACAGAATAAATAATGTCTAAACATCTTTACAAAGTAAATAACATATTATCAGAAAAATTCTATAACATAACTCTCATCAGATAAACACATAAAGACAGGAAGAAGACAAATACCGAAGGGTACACAAACACATAGTGGGATAACACAAGGAAAGGACAGGTTTTGTTTTACTGCAGTATTTTGCAAACAAAACTTTCTTTACTTCTTGGAGATCTCCCTTCATTCTTCATTATTTCCAAAAAGTCCTATCTATATCTGCTTTCTGTACATTTTTCGTATAACTTCTCAATGCATTTCTTCCAATTCATCCAACTCATTCTCTGATATAGTCTACTCCCTCTTAAGCTAACTTAAATCCACTGAGCTCAGATGTTAAACTAAGGGACGAGGCAATGCAGCAGCACAAAACAATTAACACAAACAGCAATGACTAAAAAATGGAAATTGGCAAAGCAAGCAGCAGTAAATGTAATAACTTATATCTAAACATGACAAACCCACAAGCAGAAAAAATACGAGGGCGGTTCAGAAAGTAACCTCCGATCGGTCACAGTGCGGGTTGTGGGGGGAGTAGCGACGCCATCTGTGCGTTCACGCACTCAACAGGTCAGTCGGCATCAAGCCGTGGTCGAATGAACGTCGTACCTTCGCTAGTTTAGTTTTTGTGGCAGTTTGAAATGTGTGCTGCAATAGAAAACCCCGCCAAATGTGAAGTGCGTGCTGTCATAAGGTTTTTTACAGCCAAAGGATATTCTGCAGCAGCTATTCATCGTGAGCTTTGTGCCGTGTACGGACCAAGAGTTATGAGTGAAGGAGTTGTCCGTGAATGGGTACGTTTATTTAAAAGTGGACGAGAAAACGTTCATGATGAAGAGAAGAGTGGTAGACCATCATTGGTGACTGACGAACTCGTTCAGACAGTTGATGCAAAAGTTCGTGAAAATCGACGTTTCTCAATGTCGGAGTTGTCTACTGGTTTTCCACAAATTTCTAAGACTCTCTTGTACGAGATAGTGACAGCAAGATTGGGTTACCGTAAGTTCTGTGCACAATGGGTGCCCAAAATTCTTACCGACCACCACAAAACTCAAAGAATGGCCTCTGCATTAGACTTTCTGTCATGTTATGAGGACGAAGGAGAACCATTGTTAAACAGAATCGTGACCGGTGACGAAACCTGGATTAAGTACGTGAATCCTGAGACAAAAGAACAATCAAAGATGTGGGCACATTCAAATTCGCCTACCAAACCAAGAAAAGCCTCGCAAGGTTTTTCTGCCAGAAAACTGATGGCAACGGTGTTTTGGGATGCCAAAGGGGTGTTGTTGGTTGAATTCATGGAACGTGGTACGACCATTAATCAAGACGTGTACTGTGAAACAATAAAAAAGTTACGACGGGCTATACAGAACAAACGCCGTGGTATGCTGACTTCCGGTATCGTTTTTTTGCACGATAACGCCCGTCCTCACTCTGCTCGCAGAACAACAGCCCTTCTTGAGTCCTTCAAGTGGGACGTTATGAACCATCCACCTTACAGGCCAGACCTGGCGCCAAGTGATTATCACCTCTTCATGCATTTGAAGAAATGGCTCGGGTCACAGCGGTTTGATGACGACGAAGAGCTCAAAGATGCGGTCACAGGCTGGCTCCAGGCACAAGCGAGTGATTTTTATGCAGAAGGAATTTCAAAGCTTGTGAAGAGATACGATAAGTGCCTCAATCGCTATGGAGACTATGTAGAAAAATAGTGCAAAGATGTAGTTGTAAGATGTATATATTAAAATATTTTTATTTAACTTGGTGTATTTTTTTAAATCAACCGGAGGTTACTTTCTGAACGGACCTCGTAGCACACTAAAGACAACAATGCAGATAAGGGAAATGTATACTCACATCTTAATGTCTATGTAATTAAAGTGGTGCACCACAAGAAGTTATTCTAGCAAAAAAATACTGAACAGTTGAAAAGAAAATTATGTATGCAGTAACTGTTATTAATCCCTTCTTGTTGTTCTTTCCTTTCCAAGTGCTCCTTTTTCTAAGAACGTGGATCATAAAATTATTATTTGATAGATCTGTTGACAGAAAGTGTTCACATTAGCAAATGAATTTAATTTTATTTTATAAAACCAATGCTGCAACACAGCTGGAAACCAGATATCAAATGAAATAAGCAACAATGAAAAGCAAAGCATAAAAATATCATTCAATAGTCATGCGACATTTCGTAAGTTAGTAGAAATTCTCTCAACTCTCGTAGAAAGACGCTTGTCATAATCAGGTGTGCAGATGTAAGTATCTTTCCAAGTAATGAGCGTGTCGTATTTGCGATGCTTTCAACAAAGGAATGTCAATAGCGAGGATAATGGCCTCTTTTTTTCTCCACCTAATGCCTTTCTTTTGTCAAACGACTATCTCTCAGCTAGGCGCCCAAAACTCATTATGTCAAGGTCACTTACCTTTCTTAACGAAATATTTACGACAGCAGTTTCCGCTACAGTGACAGTCGCATATAAAAATATCACAGGTCGAGAATTTGCGTTAAAACTGTGTAGAAACAAAATCCTGTAAATATAACAGTGCCCAAAAAATTTTCGTCGGCATTGTAATACATTCACGCATTTACACACATTTCATAACTCTTAAAGTAAGATTCTTGTTTTCCAACACCCTTTTTCACAAGTCAGAGTCCCTAACCACTACTCATAATTCCGTACCTTATTACACATATACATATTCTTCGACACCTCTTCAATATTTCATCATAATAAATACATAGCATAATCAAATTCCTCATATAGCATCAGCTTATTGATCATAAACATCCCTCATCAGCATAATACACATCGTCGTCATAATAATAACATCATAACACCTCAGTCAAATCTCTAAAACGCCATAGCATTCTGCAATAATGTCAAAACCTAAAAAAAATTCTCTGCTGATTTCAATAGTGTCATCTACCTCAAACATACTTTAAAAATCATGATCCCATACCAAATACGTCATTCAAGGCTCTCTTAGTATCACAATGGTTCCAAAAAAAATATGAACAGTTCACAAAGTACAGACAAAATACAATTTCATAAGTGTGAAATTATCCAACTGTGTAATTGCGTAAACATGTGTCACTGACGTAGTAAAAGAAATGTTTGTTTCTCTGTTAAATAATCAGATAGCTGTCTAATTCTGTGTTAGAGAAATATGGTACTGATGTGTAAACTTGTATAAGCAAATACCATATTAGCTAGGGCTCCTTGTGCTTGCCAAACACATGGTACAAAAAGTAAGTGTGTACCCTCCTGAGGATTAATGTAATTATAGGTTCAGGTGTTACAGATTACAGCAATGGAATGAAATGTATCACGGAAAGCTTTCTTTGTAATTCAAAAATCTTGAAAAATAAATGGTTTAAGTACAAAATTAATCACTCAAATGCGTGTCCTGTAGCGCTAAATGTGCGTCTTGCTTTAAGATAATCTCCGCAGAAGTCAATGTACTTACCTCATGATAAACAAAAGTGAAATGCTTTGTATATAGATATCTTAGTTATTACGCTTATTGCCGTGATAAAGAAAGTACTGTGCTGTAACGTATTGTTGTGCTACAGAAAAGGCTGTCTCATTGCAGCTATACGACAAAAGTTACTACTAAAACATGTTTTCCTTTCCAGAATAATACAGAAAATCTGTGCAGATATAAAACAGAAACACCGCAAAAGCAACATTGTAAATTGTCACTCATTAGTAGCGTCATGATAAAATCGTGTAGCTCTCACATAAACTAACCATTGTGTCATCTGGTATCTCACAGGAAGTACTTTAAATCCAGAATGTATTTTCAAGTAAACCAAAATGTTGCATTAAAATCTTATTAGCAGTACCAGTATATGTTCTAAGTATGTAAGCCTTATAGTCGTCACATAATCGTGCAACAAACAAGCAAGAGTGTACACATGCAATAACACTGTGACGTCTGTTCACTATAACAATGCATTCGTAATTTCTGTTTAAATAAGTTCTCTTGGTTCTTGACTGGATATTTAACTTCAAACATTGTTGCATGTTAACATATTCTAAGTCTGACAAAGCATACTAGTAATGTAAAGTGAAAAGTTATAGGGCAAAACCAAAGTTAAAAAGGAGATTATCTTTCAATAAACGGTTTTACATGTGAAATGTGGTGTAAACCTTTACTCTTCCTAGTATGCAGAGTTTCAACTTCAACGTAATTATCATGTGGTATACATCGGATTCTGTAAGGTCCATTGTAAACTAGAAAGAATTTGTGACTCAAGTGTTTCTTCTTGTGTAACAATGAATGAGCTTTAATGAGAACTTTCTGACCAATATATAATTTCTTTGCATTTGCTTTACGTGTAGTTTTCTCCTTTTGTCTGCTGCAGATTTTATATTTTTAATAGCTAAATCAATAATGTCTTTGTGTCGAAGTTTACGTGTATTCAGGAAAGGTACAATCTCTGTGATTCTGTTCGGTGGTTCTTCATTCTTCAGTACAAGAGTAGGTGGTAAAGCAGTGGAGTCATGAGGCATTTCATTCAGCAAGTTTTGAAATAAGTGTAAATATCTGTCCCAATGCTGATGCTTTCTGTGACAATAATGTCTGCAAAGCTTATTGATTTCTTTCATAATCCGTTCGGAGGGGTTACAATGTGGTCAGTACAATGAAATAAAAACAGGTTTGATTTTATGATTCCGAAGCATGCGTGACCAAACAGCAGATCTGAATTGTGGTCCGTTATCTGAAATTACTTTAGCAACGTGGCCAACTTCACGTAAGAAATTTTTAACAGAGGCGTTGGATACAGACCGTCCAGTGGCTTTACGTAACGGAGTGAAAGAAACAAATTTTGAAGTAAGTTCAACAGCGACTAGAACGTACGAAAATCCATTCGATGTTCTGACTAGGGGTCCCAAGAGATCAACAGCAGCAAATTCTTTTAATTTAGAAGGAATGATAGGAAACAATGGAGCACGATGTGAGATAGTAAATGGTTTCGCCTTATGACAAAGTTTACAAGTAGACAAGACTCTTCGAATTCTCTTTTTCATATTGTTAATATAACAAGTCGTCCGATGAATATAATAACATTTTCGTGGACCAAAATGTGCATAGCTGAAATGAATGTGCCAAATGAGCTTATTAACAAAATCTTCAGGAATGCAAAGTACCCATAGTTTGTCATCAACAGTGCAGCGTTTGAACAGTATGTTGTTTCTGACCAGATAATAATGCCGAATCTGTGTGTGTGTCTTTTCATGCCATTTACTTTTGATGTCTTTCCAAATCGGATCTTTATCTTGTTCATGAGCAATGTCCTTTAAAGATGTGGTGATGAAGTTTTCAAAAGCAACTTTCTGAATGTAAAGAATACTGAAATTTTTCTCGAGGTTGCCTGCTGTGTTACTTTTCTCAAGCCCAGCCGGTGCGCGTGACAGTGCGTCCGCAACAATGTTCTCCTTGCCGGGAATGTAGACTATTGTGAAGTGGAATTCTTGCAGAAACAATGCCCAACGTTTTAACCTGTCATGATTTAATTTTGAAGACATAAGAAATTGTAATGCATGAAGATCACTGTATACTTTTACGTGCTTACCAGAAAGAAAGAAACGGAATTTGTTAAATGCCCAAACGATAGCTAAAGCTTCTAATTCAGTAACGGAATAATTTTTTTCAGATTTTGTTAGCACTCGGCTAGCAAAAGCAATCGTTTTCTGAACAGTAGTGTCATTTTCTGTGGCTTCTTGAAATAAATGGGCACCAAGACCGGATGAGCTAGATTGGCGCATTAAGTAGTGATTCTTTCAAAGAATTGAATTCCAACTGTGTTTGTTCGTCCCAGTTCAAAATAGTATTTTTTCCAGTGAGAGAACAAAGTTTTGGTGTAACTAGAATTTGCATATTCAGAAAACGACGGTAAAAATTTACGAGACCTAGAAAACTGCGGACTTGTTTTTTTCTTGTGGATGGAACTGGAATGGCTCTGATTGCTTCTAACTTTTCAGGATCCAGCTGAATGCCTTCAGAAGAAATAATATGTCCCAAAAACTTCACCTTTGTCCTACCGAATTCAGACTTTTCCAAGTTAACTGTAATTCCAGATTCTGCAAAAATATGTAACACGCTGTTGAGGATGCGATTGTGTTGTTCCCATGAGACTTCTGCTATCAGAATATCGTCCACATATAAGGTGATGTGACGTTTTAAGAACTCAGGTAATATGGAATTTAGCTCGCGAATGAATGCTGCCGAAGAAATGTTAAAACCAAAAGGAAGTTTCCGAAACTGATAACAAACGCCGAAACAAAGAAAAGTTGTGTATTTTCTGCATTCTGGATGAAGTTCGATCTGATAAAAGCCGGATCTGAGATCAATAGAAGACAACACTTTTATACCATTACAATTTTGAAGAAGTTCTTCCATCGTTTGCGGCCTGTCTGTTTCAGGAATGATGATAGTATTGATTTGTCTCAAATCTAAGGCAACCCTGATCGATCCATTTTTCTTCTCAACAACATGTAATGGATTGTTGTATGAGCTTCCTGCAGGCTCAATAATGCCCTCGTCAAGCATAGATTGTGTTTCTGTTCTAACACGTTCCCTATAATGTGCTGGAATTATGTATGGTCTAACAGAAAATTTAGTATGCTCACGAACACGAAATTGGTATTGAAACCCCTTGATTGTTCCTGTTTTGTAAGTAAAAACTGTGGAATGTGCTTGTAAAATCTCAAAAAGGTCTTGCCTATCAGTGTCATTACAATTCTCAATTATTTGAATTTTATTCTGAATTAACTCATTAGTATCAAATGCGCCGTCGATATCATCCCTGTCAGTACTTGCTGAGTGATTGTTAGTGTCAAGTTTCGTCGAAAATTCCGAACTGTTGTCTAACAGGAGGTAAAGCCGATTAATTTCTTCGTCATGGTTTGAGAGCCAATCTTCAAATTTCAAAGCTATTGACTTACCTTCTTTCTCAAAATATATTTCAGCATCGTGAAAGTTTAAGATTGCTTTGTGTTCATTAAAAAAGTTTACTCGCAATATAATTTCCATCGACAATAATGGAACAATAAGAAAGTTCATAGAGAAGCTGTGGCTTTGACAAAAGAATTCTAAGTTGGTTTGTTGGCGTACATCTACACTTTTTCCAAAAATTGCACCTTGTAATTTAATCTTACATAACGGAAGTGTGGGGCAATCGTTCGATTAGTTGCATTTGCTAAAGGCTGTTTCACTAATTACTGAAATGGGACTGCCAGAGTCAAGTACTGCCGTAAATATTACGTCATTTACTGTAATGTGAATCACAGGATATGCAATGTTGTTATGTTTTACGTCGTGTTCCTGGAGTAAGATGTCCTTAATGTCTTCCATTTTTACGTAATTACTAGCTACGGCAGCTGCGTCATCAGTTTCATAAGTACGTTTTGTGGCTGCCAGCGGTATGAGTCATTGCCTATTGTCTCTTTGATGGCGCGCGTCGTTATTGGGATTTGGAGACCTAACTTCTACAAATTCACCTTGTCGAGAGGGCCCTGCCCTGTTTGAATCCCACCAGTTCTGATGCAATTCAGGTCTGTCGTTACGATCATATCGTCTGTCATCATTTGTCGGTCACATGGTGGAGAATTTCTCCCTGAATCGTAACTGCGCGCTCGACCGTAGCATCTGAAGTTATTCTGTCTCCCTTGATAATAATTATTTTGGTTCCCATATTGTCTGTTTCTCTGATTGTCTCTGTGATATTACTGCGGAGAGGTGATCTTTCCCTGTAATTATTACTACTCTGCCCAAGGTTGTCATACGGGTGGTGTCTGTTTTGGTCACGATTTGTGTTGTGAAAATAGCCTTCTTGTGTATGGGTTTGACAGGTACTGATTCCTGTGCAATATGTCTTCAAAATATTTCACAAGACTGGACAATTCAGATTGTTCGAAATGTTTCATCATTATGATGCTATGTTTTACTCGGTCTTGTGTAGCTTGAGACCGATATGCTGAGAGGAAGGCATGATAAAATTCTTTACTGTGGCAATGGTGAATGACCGATCGCATTCTTACAGCTGGTTCATTCTCTAAATAGCCACACATAAATTCTGATCTGTGCTTTAAAGACCAGTTGGGAGGAAAACAATGATAGAATTGATGGAGCCACGCTTGTGGATGAATGTCATTGCCAGAATTCTTAAATGTTTTGAATTTACATGTAGTAATAAACAGCTTATAGTCAAAATCATCATGTCGGCGAGTCACATATCGGTCATTGTTACTTCGTGTTGGCGGTTCCATCTCAAAATTCGGTGCATCTAGCCAAATTCTTTCATAATTTCCGAAATGCCATGTGTTATTATTTTGCGGCTTTTCTGTATTTCTAAGTCCCTCTTCCCGTGTTTGAGCGTGAGTGTCATCTGAAATATGTAATTTTTGTATTACTTGTGCCAACTGATATTGTACTTCCCGGATTTCTCTTTTGTGTTGCGTATTAATTTGATTCTGATTTTGTTTGAATTTCCTAATTTGCTCTTACTCCTCTGTGTCATTAAAGACTACCAGTCTTGCGTCATTCAGATTATCATCTACCTTCGTAGGTAAATTATTTAGCTGATCCGAAAGTTCGACTACTTTCTCTGATAATGAACTAATTTCCTCCATGTGTCTTTCTGAACCAATTTTCAGAGTATCTACTGTGTCCTTTAAGTTTTCCTGAGTTTTTGCAAGTTGTTGTTGTGGTCTTCAGTCCTGAGACTGGTTTGATGCAGCTCTCCATTCTACTCTATCCTGTGCAAGCTTCTTCATCTCCCAGTACCTACTGCAACCTACATCCTTCTGAATCTGCTTAGTGTATTCATCTCTTGGTCTCCCCCTACGATTTTAACCCTCCACGCTGCCCTCCAATACTAAATTGGTGATCCCTTGATGCCTCAGAACATGTCCTACCAGCCTATCCCTTCTTCTTGTCAAGTTGTGCCACAAACTTCTCTTCTCCCCAATCCTATTCAATACTTCCTCATTAGTTATGTGATCTACCCATCTAATCTTCAGCATTCTTCTGTAGCACCACATTTCGAAAGCTTCTATTCTCTTCATGTCCAAACTGTTTACCGTCCATGTTTCACTTCCATACATGGCTACACTCCATACAAATACTTTCAGAAACGACTTCCTGACACTTAAATCTATACTCGATGATAACAAATTTTTCTTCTTCAGAAACGCTTTCCTTGCCATTGCCAATCTACATTTTATATCCTCTCTACTTCGACCATCATCAGGTATTTTGCTCCCCAAATAACAAAACTCCTTTACTACTTTAAGTGTCTCATTTCCTAATCTAATTCCCTCAGCATCACCCGACTTAATTCGACTACATTCCATTATCCTCGTTTTGCTTTTGTTGATGTTCGTCTTCTACCCTCCTTTCAAGACACTGTCCATTCCGTTCAACTGCTCTTCCAAGTCATTTGCTGTCTCTGACAGAATTACAATGTCATCGGCGAACCTCAGAGTTTTTATTTCTTCTCCATGGATTTTAATACCTACTCCGAATTTTTCTTTTGTTTCCTTTACTGCTTGCTCAATATACAGATTGAATAACATCGGGGAGAGGCTTCAACCCTGTCTTACTCCCTTCCCAACAACTGCTTCCCTTTCATGTCCCTCGACTCTTATAACTGCCATCTGGTTTCTGTACAAATTGTAAATAGCCTTTCGCTCCCTGTATTTTATACCCGCCACCTTTAGAATTTGAAAGAGAGTATTCCAGTCAACATTGTCAAAAGCTTTCTCTAAGTCTAGAAATGCTAGAAACGTAGGTTTCCCTTTCCTTAATCTTTCTTCTAAGATAAGTCGTAAGGTCAGTATTGCCTCACGTGTTCCAGTATTTCTACGGAATCCAAACTGATCTTCCCCGAGGTCGGCTTCTACTAGTTTTTCCATTCGTCTGTAAAGAATATGTATTAGTATTTTGGAGCTGTGGCTTATTAAACTGATTGTTCTGTAATTTTCACATCTGTCAACACCTGGGATTGGAATTATTATATTCTTCTTGAAGTCTGAGGGTATTTCGCCTGTTTCATACATCTTGCTCACCAGATGGTAGAGTTTTGTCAGGACTGGCTCTCCCAAGGCCGTCAGTAGTTCCAATGGAATGTTGTCTACTCCGGGGGCCTTGTTTCGGCTCAGGTCTTTCAGTGCTCTGTCAAACTCTTCACGCAGTATCGTATCTCCCATTTCATCTTCATCTACATCCTCTTCCATTTCCATAATGTTGTGCTCAAGTACATCGCCCTTGTATAGACCCTCTATATACTCCTTCCATCTTTCTGCTTTCCCTTCTTTGCTTATAACTGTCTTGCCATCTGAGCTCTTGATATTCATACAAGTGGTTCTCTTATCTCCAAAGGTCTCTTTAATTTTCCTGTAGGCAGTATCTATCTTACCCCTAGTGAGATAAGCCTCTACATCCTTACATTTGTCCTCTAGCCATCCCTGCTTAGCCATTTTGCACTTCCTGTCGATCTCATTTTTGAGACGTTTGTATTCCTTTTTGCCTGCTTCATTTACTGCATTTTTATATTTTCTCCTTTCATCAATTAAATTCAATATTTCTTCTGTTACCCAAGGATTTCTACTAGCTCTCGTCTTTTTACCTACTTGATCCTCTGCTGCCTTCACTACTTCATCCCTCAAAGCTACCCATTCTTCTTCTACTGTACTTCTTTCCCCCATTCCTGTCAATTGTTCCCTTATGCTCTCCCTGAAACTCTGTACAACCTCTGGTTCTTTCAGTTTATCCAGGTCCCATCTCCTTAAATTCCCACCTTTTTGCAGTTTCTTCAGTTTTAATCTACAGGTCATAACCAATAGATTGTGGTCAGAGTCCACATCTTCCCCTGGAAATGTCTTACAATTTAAAACCTGGTTCCTAAATCTCTGTCTTACCATTATATAATCTATCTGATACCTTTTAGTATCTCCAGGGTTCTTCCATGTATACAACCTTCTATCATGATTCTTAAACCAAGTGTTAGCTATGATTAAGTTGTGCTCTGTGCAAAATTCTACCAGGCGGCTTCCTCTTTCATTTCTTAGCCCCAATCCATATTCACCTACTACGTTTCCTTCTCTCCCTTTTCCTATACTCGAATTCCAGTCACCCATGACTATTAAATTTTCGTCTCCCTTCACTATCTGAATAATTTCTTTTATTTCATCATACATTTCTTCAATTGCTTCGTCATCTGCAGAGCTAGTTGGCATATAAATTTGTACTACTGTAGTAGGTGTGGGCTTCGTATCTATCTTGGCCACAATAATGCGTTCACTATGCTGTTTGTAGTAGCTTACCCGCATTCCTATTTTCCTATTCATTATTAAACCTACTCCTGCATTACCCCTATTTGACTTTGTGTTTATAACCCTGTAGTCACCTGACCAGGAGTCTTGTTCCTCCTGCCACCGAACTTCACTAATTCCCACTATATCTAACTTTAACCTATCCATTTCCCTTTTTAAATTTTCTAACCTACCTGCCCGATTAAGGGAACTGACATTCCACGCTCCGATCCGTAGAACGCCAGTTTTCTTTCTCCTGATAACGACATCCTCTTGAGTAGTCCCCGCCCGGAGATCCGAATGGGGGACTATTTTACCTCCAGAATATTTTACCCAAGAGGACGCCATCATCATTTAATCATACAGTAAAGCTGCATGCCCTCGGGAAAAATTACGGCCGTAGTTTCCCCTTGCTTTCAGCTGTTCGCAGTACCAGCACAGCAAGGCCGTTTTGGTTATTGTTACAAGGCCAGATCAGTCAATCATCCAGACTGTTGCCCTTGCAACTACTGAAAAGGCTGCTGCCCCTCTTCAGGAACCACACGTTTGTCTGGCCTCTCAACAGATACCCCTCCGTTGTGGTTGTACCTACGGTACGGCTATCTGTATCGCTGTGGCACGCAAGCGTCCCCACCAATGGCAAGGTCTATGGTTCATGGGGGGCAAGTAGCATAACCGAATCGGTAGATGCAACTGAGTCAATTTTAGCCCACAAGGTCTCATGAATTTCATGAACAATGGTTTGCAGTTCTTTTATGGCTGCTTCATGATTCTGTAATGCATTTTCATGCCGCAAAAAAATATGTTGAAAATGCTCACGAATTTGTGATTTTACATAATTACAGACTTTTTGACATTTCGATTCAATGTTATGTAAGTCAGTAGTTAAATCTTCACGTGTTTGTTCAAGTGTGGTGTCTAACTTTTGAGGCTTTTGCTGTGTTTGTCTCTCATTTTGTTCCATTGTGTCTAAATTTTGAAGCTTTTGCTGTGTTTGTCTCTGATTTTATTGTATTGTGTCTAACTGTTGCTGTGTTTTTCTCTGATTTTGTTGCATTTGTTGCATTAATTGCAATAATAATGTATTACTGTCAGGAATCTGTTCCTCTATGCTTCTCGGCAGTGCATTTGCACTGGCAACATTCACATTTTGACAAGCAGGAAATGTGTTTTGACTTATTTGAGAAAACGGTGAGGACGAAAAACCTGAATCTACAGTATGTGCAAGATTGTGTCCTGTCATTTCGGATTCCTGAGGCGAGCTGTTGCCGACCGATCGATCGATAATGCTTCCCTGTTCACTAAGTGTTTCACTATGTACACCATTATTTGCAGCCCACTCCATTTCCCTATGCGCAATTACCAAATTACTACTTTGAACATTAGTTAATTCATTACTCGGCGGCGCTAACACACTGATTTTATCTTCACTGTCATTTCTCAGTTTACTTTGGAGCCTAGTATTACGTTTTTCACACGCCATTATTGTCACAATATTTCACACGACAACACAGAAAAGCACAATTTTAAGAGCAAAATAAGAAAACACATTAGCATAGCATTGAAAATAATATCTCGTTAGTTGTAAGTGCAGCTGCGAAATACTTGGTGCAATTCGACATGCATGCCACAACTGTTTTACTGTACAAGAATGAAAAACTACAACTACAAAGGAAATTCTCTCTACAATTACGCTCTAGCAATAAACAAAGGCTGCACTTACACAAACTACAAGAAAAAATCAGAAGATTCCAGTGAGGTATCCTGGCAGGGTCACCATATGTAATGTCCCCTTAGAAAAATTAATGAATTATTGTGCTGATAAACCTCTTACACTCTTTGATTTTCAAACAGCTGAGCAGAACTGAATGTACTCAGACATTTCGCTCTTTACCTATTCTGATCAACACTAAACTGACAGTCAATATTTTTAGCCCAACGGAATCTGACTTTCAATAAGCCCTACAAAAGAATGGCCCTGACTTAACATTAACCTATGCTTTTCACAAATCACTTACCTCACAAAAATCTACGTTACTCAAGCTACTGCAATACAGCGAGCACCACTACTGCCAGCTAAATAAAAGATTCAAAATACTGAATGCAATAACTACTGATAGGCACAGTTAGCAAAAGAAAGATTTTGATAGAGAACAAACAATGTATTTACCTTAATAGTGTTCAAAAGTCATAATATATACGGCAGTTCATGACATCAAGTCTTACAAATTTCAAAATTCCGCCATTTCTCTCCCCACATCCACCACTGCTGGCGGCTCACCTCTAACTGCGCAACGCTACGCGCTATTAACATCCAGCTGCCCAACACTACAATGGCCAACAACAATGCAAACCAGCCACAGACTGCACACAGCACAGCGAGTGATTTTCATACAGAGCGCTACGTGGCGTTACCAATATAAAAACCTAAACAGCCTACTTACACACTGTAACATTATGTGATTGCCTTATCATTTTAAATCATTCACTAATCGAGCAGTCGCTCGGCAACAGCTACAGTTAGCAAATAATGTTGCGAGAATGTAAAAGGTGAACGACCTGTGACGTAACTTGTTTATTGTCGAAGCGCCGTCAGAGATGCAGTGAGTTATTGACTTTGAAAACCGCGGCGCGAAAATCGGACAGAAGAAGAACACATTTTTCACATTTTTTTTTTTTTTTTTTATGTACGAGATATTCTCGATGAACAGTTACTCATTCTTCTCTTGTCTCTTGTAACTTGTGTCGGACGCGCATGTCTTGCCGCCGTATTATTATCGTTAAAAATAATATTGTTTTAGTGTAAAGTAAATGTGTAATACTAAAAGTGCCTAGCAGTAGATTTATTGTGCGACGTGTATGTGAAAACGTCAAAGGAATTGTTTTCATTACGAGAAGTGCCAGTCAAAACGGCATCCATGTTAAATCCTTCATTGCAGTGTAAGTTCGTCTATTAATTGCCATAAATTCAGAGTTAAATGGAACTGGTGTATGGACTATTTATTTAATATAGAATCTATGTCTCACTCCTTCATGAAGTTATTTAATTTTCTTTATGTTTCTGCCAAATAGAGAGTTCACAGTCACGAATTCTTTCGTCGAGTTCGGACGGAAGTTGCATGCGGCGAAATATTTTCTCCGCGCCATATTCTACTGGTAAATGCATGATAAACTACGGTCCCTTAGGAAATTCATGTTGAGCTATCCAAAAATAATTATATTTTGAATAGGCATTTACTCTCCTCTGCAATGCAACTTCCGACTGATCAGACGATCCAACAAGAAACAGCAGCACACGGTCGGCGTTCGCAAATTTGTTTCCACCGCTGATTATAGCTGTATGTTACAGCACAAAAGTAAACATATTGTTATAATTAGCGACTACGAACGGGGACATTTATAACTGTATGTTTATGTATACACATTACGTAAACATATCGTTATAACACGTGGTTTCATTGTGACCATTGGTCACTGCCAAAGAATCCTAAGTTCGCCATGAGTTTTAGCAGCTTACCTTTACATGAATCCCCCACCAAATGTTTTGTCCTCGTCGATATTCTTTAAAGGGAAATCACTATTCCACATGCATACCTTTCCCATATTCTTTAGTTTTACGGACCACACTGAAAATAGGTGTTTCAAATTCGGAAACCAGCGACAGAGTGGGGGAGGATTCGTCAGACACACTCCAGGCCTTCTGGTGCTCTGGAATACTTCCTTTCTTTGGTTCTAACAAAGGTGACCAGAGGACTGTCTCAAAGATAATTACAGATTCTACATCCACTACCTGTGGTCAGCAGACAACCAACCATTCACTCATTTCTCAAACATCACAAATCTGGATATAGGGATAAATTTTTGAGGGAAGTGCACATATGAATAATTAAATATACAAATTGTCCTTCTTTTCTACATCAGTATCCGGTTTCAGTGTATTGCATAAAATTATGTTACCATAAAATCGCTCTTCTGACCAGAACAACGAAGTGTGTTGTTATACAACAGGTATTACTATGCCCAATGAGGCAAATATTTTCTATGTCGGGAAGTACTGTACCCTTTCACTATTATTGGTACCAGAATTACCATCCACCACGCACTATTAAGTGTTTTGCTGAGTAAGATGTAGACATAGACCACTCGACATCTGACACTTATCACACTCCTTACATTTCTGATCAGGCCTGGCAGTAACCCTAAAGACGAACAACACTAATGCGCTATGATGGCCGTTTGCCTGTCTCACATAAATGCGTTTACTTATTCCGCCAGTATGAGTATCTGTACGAAGTTACATTGACATCCCGGCTGGCCGCGCGATCTAACGCGCTGCTTCACGAGAGGGAAGACGTGCCAGTCCCCAGCACGAATCCGCCCAGAGGAATAGTGTCGAGGTCCGGTGTGCCGGCCAGCCTGTGGATGGTTATTACGGAGATTTTTCATCTATTTCGGCTAATGCCGGCTGGTTCCCCTTATTCCGCCTCAGTTACACTGTGTCGGCGATTGCTGCGCAAACACTGTCTCCACGTAGGCGTACACCATAGTAACTCCACTACGCAAACATTTGGCGTTGCTCTCGTCTGCTTTGAGACGTATGAGACGAATCGGGGGGGTGGGGGGGGGGAGGGGGGGTACTGAAGACCGAACTGCACGGGTTCGGTGTGGGACGGCGGTGTGGTGAGTGGACTACTATGGCCTGTTGTGGGGTTGTGGACCACTGATTGCTACGGTGGGACGTAGCCTCTCCGTCATTTCTAGGTCCCCGGTTTCAATACACAATACACTGACATGTCTTGTCCCTGCTTCGCTTACTTTGTCAGGCAGTGGTGCACTTACTGAGAAACATGTTCTTCCTCATAAGCACCTGTTATTCTGAAACCGTAAATTACTTCTCACGTCAAAAGTATTTATGAACGATACTGAATGGTCACTAAACGTTGTGTGAGAATGGAACAGTAATTTTAACATGCGAAGGTCCCTACAGAGATACGCATGTGTCTGGCTATTGTACGTGGAATGACAAAGGAGATAAACCGAAGAGCCAAAGAAACTGGTACACCTGCCTAATATAGTGTAGGACCCTCGCGAGGACGCAGAACTGCCGCAACACGACGTGGCATGGACTCGTCTAATTCTGAAGTAGTGATGTAGGGAATTGTCACCACGAATCCTGAGAGTCTGTCCATAAATCAGTAAGAGTACGAGGGTTTGGGAATCTCTTCTGAATAGCACGTTGCATTGCATCCCAGGCATGCTCAAGAAAGTTCATATCGGCGGAACTTGGTGGCTAACCTAAGAGTGTTCCTGGGAGCCACTCTGTAGCAATTCTGGCCGTGTGGGATGTCGCATTATCCTGCTGGAATTTCCCAAGTCCGTCGGAACGCACAACACACGAATAGATGCAAGTGATCAGACAGGATCTTACCTGTCACCTGTCAAAGTCGTATCTAGACGTATCAGGGGTCCCATATCACTTCAACTGCACACGCTCCACACCATTACACAGCCTCCACCAGCTTGAACAATCCCCTGCTGACATGCAGGGTCCATAGATTC
The DNA here is from genome assembly GCF_023864275.1 of Schistocerca cancellata. Lineage (NCBI taxonomy): Eukaryota > Metazoa > Arthropoda > Insecta > Orthoptera > Acrididae > Schistocerca > Schistocerca cancellata. The sequence goes on along the minus strand of NC_064634.1, from coordinate 284,362,703 downwards.
ATGAGGCTGTCTTGGTACCCGTGCACGTCCATCCACTAGACACAATTTGAAACGAGACTTGTCGGACCAGGCAACAACAGTTAAATGTCGGTAGTGACAGACCCCAGAAGGCGTAAAGCTTTCTGTCGTGCAGTCATCAAGGGTACACGAGTGGACCTTCGGCTCCGAAAGTCCATATCGACGATGTTTCGTTGAATAGTTCACACGCTGCACTTGTTAATGGCCCATCATGGAAATGTGCAGCAATTTTCGAAAGGATTGCATTTCTGTCACGCTGAACGATTCTCTTCAGTCGTCGTTCGTCCCTTTCTTGCAGGACCTTTTTACGGTCTCAGCGATGTCGGAGATTTGATGTTTTACCAGGTTCTTGATATTCACGGTACACTCGTGAAATGGTCGTACAGGGAAACCCCACTTCATCGCTACCTCGGAGGTGCTGTGCCACATCGGTACTGCGCCGATTATAACACCACGTTAAAACTCAATTAAGTCTTAATAACCTGCCATTGTAGTAGCAGTAACCGATCTAACAAGTGCGACAGTCACTTTTTGACTTATATAGGCGTTGCCGACCGCAGCGTCTTATTTTGCCTGTTTTGCTTAACTCTGTATTTGAATACGAATGTCTATACCACTTTCCTTGGCTTTCCAGTATATAGCGGGCTAAAAAAATCTTAATGCGACGCCGTAAGCATATATTGTAGGATAAATTTTTCCACTAGAAATCTGACTAATATTAATTTCTTGCCTCGACATTTGGGTCAACGGCCAATCAGCCACAACAAGGCAGCCGTATTTAAGTGAGTCTTACGATTAAACAATAATTGTCTGAAGTTTAATACCCAAATCACGTGCACAAAACAGGAAAGGTGCAACGAACGCCAACATGACACTCCTTCGCAGCCCAGCTGCCTCTGTTGAGCTGTGTATCTCCACGAAAAATTTCGTCGATTATTCTGGCATGGAAATACTCTCTCCGTCGAGATTATTCTTTTTATGAATTGTAAGGTACTGTGGTATTGTGTTTGACGAAAGTCTTAATCAGGATGGCGGCGTTTTGCTAGGTGGGGCATCAGATCTTGATTGTCAACTGGAACATAGATGCGAGAAGACAATAAAATAAAAATATGTCAGCTGGTGGCTTTATAACCACTTTTGATAAAACGAAGAAACATAGACGCCGGATGTGACGCTTTTTGTGTGCAGCCTATTCGGATTATCGAGCTGGACTTATGTTACATGCCATTTTGAAAGTTTTCTGCAGTGAGAAACTGACTCGTTACGTCATATGATCAGTAATTTTTTGACTGGTTTTAATATTCGTATCTGGTCTCGAATTCAATTCCGTTTTACCAGTCTTTTCGGAATCACGTGTTTTTCATTTCTCACTCGCGTTACAGCTGTCGTCTTAGTCAATGATGTAGTGTTAACTGTGTGGCAGTAAGAAAAGAGACAGCTGAACTCAGCAAACTCTCTCACCAAGGAGAAGAGATTTATGTTAGCCTCTGGAGGTACAGAAATTTTGACTGGAAATTGGGAACAAAGGAGCCATCTGGTTAGACACTCGTGAAGGATAGCAGCTAGGGAGTGTCACACTGCTGTTGTTGGGCAGGAATTGGATGATATTCACTACGCCATTGTACGTTTTCGTGAAACGGAGAGTCCACTACTTTGGCCATTTCAGATCTCCTCTTATATTTATTACTGACTTAAGTTTTTGTTAATTGATTAAAGAAATTAAAAACTACACTACTTCAGCGGTGCTCTTTCGGAGTTAGTTGACTAGAAAGTTACGTTATCGTGCTTACTAATCATAAAAACGCCTTTCGTTATAATATTTCAAAATAGACCGTTTCTTTCCAAATTTAACATTTTTCATACCACACGGCTGTTAGTGACCACTAAAGCCTTTGCCAGACGAAATTATATAAGGGGCAGTTAAATAAAAATGAAATGCAAAAAGAGACAGATGGAAAGAAAGTAGTAAGTAAACTATTATTTCGAAAGTAATCGCCATAACTGTTAATACATTTGTCCCAGTTTGAGAGAAGACGGTCAGTGCCTTCATGGAAAAAATATTTGCGTTTACCTATGGAACCAAGTTTGTAAGCAGGTGTGCACCTCTTCTTCCGAAGCAAAAGCGAGGCCACAAATGCTTTTCTTTAGTGCACCAAAAATATACGGTGCGTATCTCTCCCCATGCGATTTCCATTGTTTCGGAGTAATGAACAAAGAAATTCATGGCCGTCGATTTGCTTCGGAAGAAGAGATGGAAACGTGGGTATATACTGAGGTGACAAAAGTCATGGAATACCTCCTACTGTCGTACCGGACCTCGTTTTGCACGGCGTAGTGCAGCAATTAGACGTGGCATGGACTAAACAAGTCGTTGGAAACTCCCTGCAGAGCTACTGAACCATGCTTGCCTCTGTAGCCGTCCATAAACCGAATTGTTGCTGGTGAAAGACTTTGAGCACAAACTGACCTCTCGATTATTTCTCATAAATATTCACTGGGCTTCATGCGGGTGAGCTGGGTGGCCAAACCATTTATTTGAAGTGATCAAAACGTTCTTCAAACAAATCGCGAAACAAACGCAAAATAATTTTATTTAAAAAAGCGGATAAAGTGCCACTAGAAGCCTTCCTAAGAGACAATCTCCATTCCTTCCGAACTGACAATGCAAATGTAGACGAGATGTGGTTCAAATTCAAAGATATAGTAGCAACAGCAATTGAGAGATTCATACCTCATAAATTGGTAAGCGATGGAACTGATCCCCCATGGTACACAAAACAGGTCCGAACGCTGTTGCAGAGGCAACGGAAAAAGCATGCGAAGTTCAGAAGAACGCAAAATCCCGAAGATTGGCTAAAATTTACAGACGCGCGGAATTTGGCACGGACTTCAATGCGAGATGCCTTTAATACGTTCCACAACGAAACATTGTCTCGAAATTTGGTAGAAAATCCGAAGAAATTCTGGTCGTATGTAAGGTACACAAGCGGGAAGGCGCAGTCAATACCTTCGCTGCGCAGTGCCGATGGTACTGTTACCAACGACTGTGCCGATAAAGCGGAGTTATTGAACGCAGTTTTCCGAAATTCCTTCACCAGGGAAGACGAATGGAATATTCCAGAATTTGAAACACGAACAGGTGCTAGCATGAGTTTCTTAGAAGTAGATACCTTAGAGGTTGCGAAGCAACTCAAATCACTTGATACGGGCAAGTCTTCACGTCCAGATTGTGTACTGATTAGGTTCCTTTCAGATTACGCTGATACAATAGCTCCCTACTTAGCAATCATATACAACCGCTCGCTCGCAGATAGATCTGTACTTACAGATTGGAAAATTGCGCAGGTCGCACCAGTGTTTAAGAAGGGTAGTAGGAGTAATCCATCGAACTACAGACCTATATCATTGACGTCGGTTTTCAGTAGGGTTTTGAGCATATACTGTATTCAAACATTATGAATCACCTCGAAGGGAACGATCTATTGATACGTAATCAGCATGGTTTCAGAAAACATCGTTCTTGTGCAACGCAGCTTGCTCTTTATTCGCGAAGTAATGGCCGCTATCGACAGGGGATCTCAAGTTGATTCTGTATTTCTAGATTTCCGGAAAGCTTTTGACATCGTTCCTCACAAGCGACTTCTAATCAAGCTGCGGGCCTATGGGGTATCGTCTCAGTTGTGTGACTGGATTCGTGATTTCCTGTCAGGAAGGTCGCAGTTCGTAGTAATAGACGGCAAATCATCCAGTAAAACTGAAGTGATATCAGGTGTTCCCCAGGGAAGCGTCCTGGGACCTCTGCTGTTCCTGATCTATATAAATGACCTGGGTGACAATCTGAGCAGTTCTCTTAGGTTGTTCGCAGATGATGCTGTAATTTACCGTCTAGTAAGGTCATCCGAAGACCAGTATCAGTTGCAAAGCGAATTTGAAAAGATTGCTGTATGGTGTGGCAGGTGGCAGTTGACGCTAAATAACGAAAAGTGTGAGGTGATCCACATGAGTTCCAAAAGAAATCCGTTGGAATTCCATTACTCTATATAAAGCACAATTCTCAAGGCTGTCAATTCAACTAAGTACCTGGGTGTTAAAATTACGAACAACTTCAGTTGGAGAGACCACATAGATAATATTGTGGGGAAGGCAAGCCAAAGGTTGCGTTTCATTGGCAGGACACTTAGAAGATGCTACAAGTCCACTAAAGAGACAGCTTACACTACACTCGTTCGTCCTGTGTTAGAATATTGCTGCGCGGTGTGGGATCCTTACCAGGTGGGATTGACGGAGGACATCAAAAGGGTGCAAAAAAGGGCAGCTCGTTTTGTATTATCACGGGGAGAGAGTGTGGCAGATACGATACGCGAGTTGGGATGGAAGTCATTAAAGCAAAGACGTTTATTGTCGCGGCGAGATCTATTTACGAAATTTCAGTCACCAACTTTCTCTTCCGAATGCGAAAATATTTTGTTGAGCCCAGCCTACATAGGTAGAAATGATCATCAAAATAAAATAAGAGAAATCAGAGCTCGAACAAAAAGGTTTAGGTGTTCGTTTTTCCCGCGCGCTGTTCGGAAGTGGAATGGTAGAGAGACAGTATGATTGTGGTTCGATGAACCCTCTGCCAAGCACTTAAATGCGAATTGCAGAGTAGTCATGTAGATGTAGATAAACTGTGGCCCGTGATGTTCCGGAACATAACGTACATGAATGGCTTTTTATGGTCTCCTTGTAACCGAACATCCAGAAAACCCAGTTCATTCCAGGTCACAAAATCACTATGGAGCCACTACATACGTGCACAGTGCCTTGTTGACAACTTGAGTCCATGGCTTCGTGGGGTCTGCGCCACAGTCGAACCGTGCCATCAGCTCTTACATACTGGTATCGTGATTTTAACCAGTATGGTCATGAGCTCAGGAGAAGCGCTGCAGACGATGTCGTGTTGTTAGCATAGCACCTGCGTCTGTCGTCTAATGCAACAGCACATTAACGCCAAGTTTCGCCTCACTGCCCTGACGAATACGATAGTCGTACGCCCCACATTTATTTCTGCGATTATTTCACTCAGTTTTGCTTGCCTGTTAGCACTGACAACTGTGCGCAAACGCCGCTGCTCTCGGTCGTTAAGTGAAAGCCTCGGCCACCGCGTTCTCCGTGGTAAGAGGTAATACCCAAAATTTAGAATTCTCGGCACAGTCTTGACACTGTGGATCTCTGAATATTGAATTCCCTAACGATTTCCGAAACGGAATGTTCCATGCGTCTAGCTCCAACTACAATTCCGCGTTCCAAGTGCGTTAATCCCCGCCGTACGCCATAATCATCTCGGAAACTTTTCATAAGAATCATCTGAGTACAAATGACAGCTCCGTTAAGGCACTGCCCTTTTATATCTTGTGTAAACGATACTATTGCCATCCGTCTACACAGTGGGATATACACTCCTGGAAATTGAAATAAGAACACCGTGAATTCATTGTCCCAGGAAGGGGAAACTTTATTGACACATTCCTGGGGTCAGATACATCACATGATCACACTGACAGAACCACAGGCACATAGACACAGGCAACAGAGCATGCACAATGTAGGCACTAGTACAGTGTATATCCACCTTTCGCAGCAATGCAGGCTGCTATTCTCCCATGGAGACGATCGTAGAGATGCTGGATGGAGTCCTGTGGAACGGCTTGCCATGCCATTTCCACCTGGCGCCTCAGTTGGACCAGCGTTCGTGCTGGACGTGCAGACCGCGTGAGACGACGCTTCATCCAGTCCCAAACATCTCAATGGGGGACAGATCCGGAGATCTTGCTGGCCAGGGTAGTTGACTTACACCTTCTAGAGCACGTTGGGTGGCACGGGATACATGCGGACGTGCATTGTCCTGTTGGAACAGCAAGTTCCCTTGCCGGTCTAGGAATGGTAGAACGATGGGTTCGATGACGGTTTGGATGTACCGTGCACTATTCAGTGTCCCCTCGACGATCACCAGTGGTGTACGGCCAGTGTAGGAGATCGCTCCCCACACCATGATGCCGGGTGTTGGCCCTGTGTGCCTCGGTCGTATGCAGTCCTGATTGTGGCGCTCACCTGCACGGCGCCAAACACGCATACGACCATCATTGGCACCAAGGCAGAAGCGACTCTCATCGCTGAAGACGACACGTCTCCATTCGTCCCTCCATTCACGCCTGTCGCGACACCACTGGAGGCGGGCTGCACGATGTTGGGGCGTGAGCGGAAGACGGCCTAACGGTGTGCGGGACCGTAGCCCAGCTTCATGGAGACGGTTGCGAATGGTCCTCGCCGATACCCCAGGAGCAACAGCGTCCCTAATTTGCTGGGAAGTGGCGGTGCGGTCCCCTACGGCACTGCGTAGGATCCTACGGTCTTGGCGTGCATCCGTGCGTCGCTGCGGTCCGGTCCCAGGTCGACGGGCACGTGCACCTTCCGCCGACCACTGGCGACAACATCGATGTACTGTGGAGACCTCACGCCCCACGTGTTGAGCAATTCGGCGGTACGTCCACCCGGCCTACCGCATGCGCACTATACGCCCTCGCTCAAAGTCCGTCAACTGCACATACGGTTCACGTCCACGCTGTCGCGGCATGCTACCAGTGTTAAAGACTGCGATGGAGCTGCGTATGCCACGGCAAACTGGCTGACACTGACGGCGGCGGTGCACAAATGCTGCGCAACTAGCGCCATTCGACGGCCAACACCGCGGTTCCTGGTGTGTCCGCTGTGCCGTGCGTGTGATCATTGCTTGTACAGCCCTCTCGCAGTGTCCGGAGCAAGTATGGTGGGTCTGACACACCGGTGTCAATGTGTTCTTTTTTCCATTTCCAGGAGTGTATATATATATATATATATATATATATATATATATATATATAGGGTGAGTCACCTAACGTTACCGCTGGATATATTTCGTAAACCACATCAAATACTGACGAACTGATTCCACAGACCGAACGTGAGGAGAGGGGCTAGTGTAACTGTTTAATACAAACCATACAAAAATGCACGGAAGTATGGTTTTTAACACAAAACTACGTTTTTGTAAATGGAACCACGTTAGTTTTGTTAGCACATCTGAACATATAAACAAATACGTAATCAGTGCCGTTTGTTGCATTGTAAAATATTAATTACATCCGGAGATATGGTAACCTAAAGTTGACGCTTGAAACCTCCGACGTTCAGTTGCGTGTTGTAATAAACACGGGCCATGGTCGGCGAGCAGCATCTGCAGGGATATGTTTACGATGACGACCGTGTTTACGAGTGTGGCTGTAGTGCATTGTTGTGGTTTGGTCTAGCTGTCGCAGTGTCCGCATGTAGCGCTTGCTGCTATTGTTATTCTGCATTCGTCTCCGCACGCAGACCAACTGTAGTTACACCGTGTTACCAGACGTCTGTGATAGTGTAGTGTTGTAGGAACTGTGACCATGGTGTATTCGAACTCTGAAAAGGCGGAGATGATACTCGTCTATGGCGAGTGTCGACGAAATGCATCTGAAGCCTGCAGCATGTATGCAGAACGGTACCCCGACAGAGAGCATCCAACGTGCCGCACATTGCAAAACATCTACCGCCAACTGTATGCAACAGGTATGGTCGTAGCACGCAAACGGGTCTGTAACAGGCCCGTCACAGGAGAAGCGGGTGCAGTTGGTGTGTTACCTGCTGTTGCCATGAACCCACACATGAGTACATGGGACATTGCGAGAGCCGGTGGACTGAGTCAAAGTAGTGTCATGCGCATACTGCATCGTCACCGCTTTCACCCGTTTCATGTGTTGCTACATCAGCAATTACATGGTGACGACTCGAGTGCAATTCTGTCAATGGGCATTAACAGAGAATGCGTTGCAGTTCTACCTCTTTACCGACGAAGCGGGTTTCACAAACCACGGGGCAGTGAGTCTACGGAACATGCATTACTGGTCCGTGGACAATCCTCGCTGGCTCAGACAGGTAGAGCGACAGCAACCGTGGACTGTAAATGTATGGTGCGGAGTCATTGGCGACCGCCTCATTGGTCCTCACTTCATTGCAGGGGCCCAAACAGCTGCAACATACATCGCGTTTCTACAGAATGATGTGGCAACGTTGCTCGAAAATGTCCCACTGGAAACGCGTCGACGTATGTGTTATCAGCATGATGGTGCACCTGCACATTCCGCAATTAACTCTAGGCTGACCCTTGGCAGGATGTTCGATGGGCGTTTCATAGGACGTGGAGGACGCATAAATTGGCCAGCCCGTTCTCCTGATCTTACACCTCTGGACTTCTTTCTGTGGGGTACGTTAAAGGAGAATGTGTACCGTGATGTGCCTACAACCCCAGCGGATATGAAACAACGTATTGTGGCAGCCTGCGGCGATATTACACCAGAAGTACTGCGGCGTGCACGACATTCATTACGCCAGAGATTGCAATTGTGTGCAGCAAATGATGGCCACCACATTGAACATCTATTGGCCTGACATGTCGGGACACACTCTATTCCACTCCGTAATTGAAAACGGAAACCACGTGTGTACGTGTACCTCACCCCTCATGGTAATGTACATGTGCGTCAGTGAAAAAGACCAATAAAACGGTGTTAGCATGTGGACGTAATGTGCTGTTCCAGTCTCTTCTGTACCTAAGGTCCATCACCGTTCCCTTTGGATCCCTACGTAATTCGGTGCTCTCCGATACACACGATCGAACAGCGGAGGAGTGGTACCCAAGCGTCAACTTTAGGTTACAATATCTCCGGATGTAATTAACATTTTACAATGCAACAAACGGCACTGATTACGTATTTGTTTATATGTTCAGATGTGCTAACAAAACTAACGGGGTTCCATTTAAAAAAACGTAGGTTTGTCTTAAAAAACATACTTCCGTTCATTTTTTTATGGTTTGTATTAACCAATTACACTAGCCCCTCTCCTCACGTTCGGTCTGTGGAATCGATTCGTCAGTATTTGATGTGGTTTACGAAATATATCCAGCGGTAATGTTAGGTGACTCACCCTGTCTATATATCAACAGCTATGGCGATTACTTTTGAAATAATAAACAATTTACTTACGACTTCCTAACTCCCTCTCTTTTATTTGACTGTCCCTTATAGTTAATGAGTCCTGGATTATTTCGGTTTTTACAAAAAAGATGCTTCTAGTTTTTTGAGTCTATTTCGATTTGATTTCAGCTAATTAACGGTGGACAATTGAATTCTTTGTGTAATTCAAAGCAGGAAATTACTGAACGTCTGGAGGCTATTCTTACTGAAACTTTACCCTTACGTTATGCTACTACGTTTTTACTATTATTCGTCCCATAACTGAATATATGTAGTTTTTGGATGAAAGAAGAACTTGATTTCCTTTAATCGCAAATGTTTTTTTTACTGGTATGAACTACGTTCGAATAGTTATAAACACGCATGCTTTAATCTAAATATAATTTGTGTCTAAATACGCGGGGGAGACCATTTCAGTCGTATTTTCTCTTTCTTTGATATAATAAATCTGCATTGAAATCAGTTATTTGTCACATGCTGTCTTTGTTCACAGATTACTGCTTTATGTTGAAAGGGGAATTCTGTTTGAAATTCAGGTCCGTATTTTGACAGGAAAATTAGCAATTTTATTGAATTTCCTACTTAAAAGAGTCATATAGGAAGTCCTCAGACTGATACGAAACCGCAGGATTCATGTAGTCGGGACCAAGCTAGTAAACAGCACGATCACTTCTTTTGTGATATAATAGAGCATCATTTTTTCTTTCAGCCGACTATTCCAGTGTACAGCACCCTACGAGCCACATTACAGGTAGATGGTGAAGTATCACCACAGAGCTGTTACGATGTTTCAGATTTAATATGGTATGGAATAGAGGAGTAGATGGTATCGGTTGTTTCCATGAAGTCAGAATCGTTAAACAGGGTGTGATTTTGCTTAAGGAATGCTAAAGTAAATCCGTTGCGAGCCATAGTTTTGTTTTTGTACATTTTTGGTGGGCGTTCCTGACCACCTTTAGTCAGCTGTGAGTGAATACTCAACGCCAGTAATATGCAACATTAAGATACACCAGATCAGTTTCAGTCTTGAGGGCCTGTAGAAATTACTGTCATTCGTAGTTCATCAGCAAAGCGAAGATTCAGTCAGAACTGAACAATAATTAAATATGAATCTGCAAATGGCCTGTAACAAAGGTTGAAACTGTAATCAGTCATTCTTCATAATATGTAAGAAGACAACATTATTCGGCTGTAACCTCGACGCCTCATGCAGTTTTTCATTAAACTAGGTCACTTCAAGGTACAACACACATACGTTTCTTTGAAAGAATGTCAGGGATTTCCCGATTGTCGCTGATTTAACTCAATGGCCAAAAGTCGAGGAAAAGGACTAGCATTTCACTCCTTACTTCACGTAACAGACTGTATAAAACAAACGACCTGAAAGCACTAAACCATAGCTACCGTCTCGAGGGTTGGCTACCATTCAGTTTGAAGACGGACTGAGAGCCTGAGAAGAGTAGAGAGCTTGTCGAATGGAGTTCCCGACGTAGGCCGCTCCCTCTGCATTTACAAGGACAGCTAACAGCCACCACTTGGGTGTAGCGCGGTCTCCGCGCCAGATGCATTCTGGACAGGCCGGTATTTCTATTGCAGTTTTAGCTGTATGGCTGCTCCGGTTTCCGTCCCGGATTCCAGACATTTCCGAGATTTCTGGCGTCAGGCTGGAATCCTCTCCTCGTCGCTCTGTTAATTTCAAGAACCGTAATCGAAAACTTGAGAACGCTGCAGCTAGTGGGACGTTTCTTTATCTACCACAGTTAATTTGTTTTTAAACGCTGGGAAATACCACCTAAATGTATGATGCGTCAAGCATCCTACGTCAGTATTACAAATTTAACAACAACCTTAGCAACCACAATGCGATTTTCAATTTGTACCATAGACCACTACGTCAACATATAAAATGTGTTTGAGAAGAAATAATAAAGTTTAAGAGATCGCAGTATAGACTGATTCAAGTTGTAATGTCTCTTGCAGCGGTCTCTCCGTGATATTTTCAGAAATTTTATAAATTATATAACTCAGTACATATCTCGAAATATCACTTCTTATCTTACCGATTATCAATGCAAAGTAGTTTCAAGCCCAATTATTCCTTGGAGCGTCCATTTACTCCATGGAATAGCTTCTCTGCTATCTATGTTTTTTCTTAGGAAAAAGAATAGAGACTTCTTGCCGATTAGTCGTGAAAGAAGAATGTATATGTATGTATATGTATGTATTGTTGAGCTAGTCGCCATCTTGATGAGATTCTGTATGAGAAGGAATTTAATACATGAACTAAACTAAAGTAAGTGTGTTCGCGTATTATTTAACGGATTATTATTATTGACAGTGTCTGCTTACTACGCTGTGTTGCACGGGATCAGTGGGGAACGTCTGATTTACACTGGACGAACCTGCCGTTTTGTATGCTCAAGATATCCAGTTACTTCAAATAAATAGGCTAACACGGTCTTACCAGCAGATCTCCGGTCTTCCCCATGTGATCACCGAAAGTTAATAATTATTACAAATGTTTCCAGGAGATCGACTGACAATTTTCGTCGCACCGAGACTTCGATATTGCTTCACTGCCTTATGGAATTTAAGCTAAGCTTAATTTAATCAGGATAGAACAGTATTGAACTGTGTGAATGTGATAAGCCTGCTTTGTCAATGAAAATTCCCTTAATATACGCATGTTTTTACTATCCTGATCAGTGAAGCTAAATCAGGCCGGTGTGAGAGAGGTTTTTAAATTTTAGATCCCATACAAAATATATTAAAATGTGAAACATTTCATATTGACGAAATTTTACAGAAGCTCGAAATTTAGTGCAGCTATTAGTGCGAGATACTTTTAATAGTTTCCACAACTAACCCCTCTTGAAATCTGGCAGAAAATCCAAGATAGAGTCAATATTTTCTCTGGTCAGTAGCGATGATGATGTTACCGATGACAGCGTCGCCGAAGTGGAGCTACTAAGTACGATTTTCCAAAATAGCATCATAAAAGAAGACGGAGTAAATATTCGAGAATTCGAATCAGGAACTGCTGCCAAGTTAGAAATAGATATTCTCGGTCTTGCGGAGCAACTCAAATCATTTAATAAAGGCAAGTCCTCTGGTCCAGATTGTATATCAATTTGTAACGCTCATCATATGCGATCTTAGCAGAAAATAAATTACGAAAAATCTCTGTGAATATATAATATCCAAAGTCGAATTTATTCATTAACGAATCGTGTTTTCAGATCACATAAAGCGCATGTCCCATTGTTCACCAAGAAGACTGGGCAGAAATTGTTCATTACAGATTTATTACGACAAATTACCTTTCTCTCACGCTGTAAATTAGTAACTTGAACTCGAAATACTACCTCTCGAATTAACGCGTTTGTTTAAACAAAACTGAATGACCGTGAAATTTAAAATTGTATGTGTGCCAATTTCTGTTGGTACTAGCAAATAGAACTTCGTCAAAATAAAACAAGCAGTTTCTATGGAATGTATTTAACTAATGATTATCTCAATGAGATGGCCACAACTGCGGCTGAACAGATAGTAGCTAAGCCCGTCTAATTCTGATTACAAACATTCACCGCTTATTCCAAGAGATGGACTATTGAAATGTAATATTGTGATTAAAATGAAACAGCACAAAACAGTAGATTCCTTTTTCTCGTAACTGATTATTCGGTAAATAGACTTACACAGACCATGTGCCCATACAGATACAACCAAGACGGAAAGCATAAGAACAGATGACAAGAGGAAGCGTTAGCGACAGCTCCAGACATTTGCACAAGCCCCGCCCATTTACCCCCCTCCACACCTCCCCCCCTCCCCCCCCGCCACACCAACCAACAGCGCATCAATATGATCAGTATGATCTTTCGTAGTCCTTGTCGCTTTCGTGTTTTTGTTCGTCGTTTTTTGTTTTACCGGTTTTACCGCGGTTGTTCATACTAACAGTGTTGTGCTGTTACAACTTCTTAGCAGTTTGTGTAATACTGTCAAAATGAAACATAGATATGCAGTCTCAATAAAGTTATCATACACAAGGTACCTAATCTTGACTGTTGTGGCCAACTGCTGTCTAATCTGATATCTAACAGACATAACAGTACGATAAGATTGTTGGAATGACACTGACGAAATTATGTACATATGTTTAACAATATGCTACTCTAAAGCTCTCAAACACTGAAGAAGAACTCAAAGAAATCTCGTGTCTGCTATAAGCAAGCAGTCATAAGAGTTCACAAGTACAAATTCACCCATTACACAGGCAAATATTAATGAAGAATGTCACTGTATAAATATCTGACTGCTTGCATTACGCATTTCTACATTATCCCACTCTTATATTCTTTAGTTTTAATGAGGTAATCAGAAACAAACCAAGACATCGACTTTGCCTTGTGTATGCACAACATTGACTTTAGACAATCGAGATAATGGACACCATCCTTGGCGATACTACCAATTGACATTTCCCAACAGAATTTCTTACACTACGCGAGGTGACGGAAATTTTGCGCTCACTACAGTTAACAAATATCAGATTTTTTGATGAAAGCTCATGAAATAAAAAAGACAGTGTGGATACCATTTTAATTTTGCTTTGTTACTGACGATTTTTCAACTCGTATATTCAATGAACGTATTTCTAATTCTTTTCACAATGGTACCGGAAAAACTGTATTTCGTACTACCTACTGATTTTCTCCCTTGTTATGACTGGTATATCTGTGATACGAACAACTTTGATGTTGGAAGATGCGGCAGACCATGCGCGGAGGTTAGGATATGGATTGGTGTGGAGGGGGGTGATTGGGCGGGACTTGTGCACCGTCCGGGGCTGTCGATAACGTTACGTGATGACAAGACAGGGCTAGAAAACAAGTGAAACAAAAAAGGCAAAGATTCTCCTTTCCTACCCATGGAGATTAAAATTAAATCAGTGTTATTATGATTCGAGTCCAGGCAGTACGCGAGTCATTTTCTCGTGATAACAGTATTACTACCCATTCAGTAAAAACATCACTGTCTTTGTGTGCAAGGTAGGAAAGAAAAAAAAATATTTTTGAGTTCTTTCACTGTCGCTCGATTGAGCCGCGGGTGCAGCTACATGTCACTGTTGAAATCAATGAAAAACATTTTTCGCTCAATCACAGTTTTCATTCATACGCCACGAAGATTTAGTGGGGTAGGTGGATTACAGATTCTCCCTTATTACGAATGTCATATTTTTCCACCTAAAGGTCTCGGTCAACATAATGCACTCAGGGCGTTAGTAATTTTTGCCCCACATTTGAGCGAATCCAGCAGGAAACCCTAGAGAACAAAAACTTCAGTGAAACCTTCAAACCTTTTCTTTGATTTATACAAAAGATTAATTTTGAGCTGAGAAGAAGTCCTTCGTTATGTTGGTTCTTAATTACGATGTTGTTCATACATGCATACATAACTTCGACGAAAGTTTGTTTCTTTCAAAGAGCTTTAGACTGATATGAGTGCTTTCATTTACTTCAATTTCAATGGAAAATCTCGGCTAGGACGGACTGCCGGTGGCTGCATTGCCGACGGTGGACAGGTTGCGAAGGAGTGCAGACATGATTGCGTGATGACCCCGAGAGCATGATCGGAAATCAGAAACTCCCAGGAAAGATTGTCGGGATCCGTGGATAGTATACTTCGAGGCCACTCAGCATAGGACACCAGGAGGCCGTGACGACGTCCAACTTTGGTGGACTACATGAAAAGATACATATACTCTATATCGTCCCTGTCTCTTCTTGTTGGTAATAAATGTTTTGATTTTAATGTAAGATGTGGTCGGGATTGTTGGGAAAAGGTAAAGAATATTTAATACACTGTTGGAGTCGCGTGTATTCTGCACGTTCATAAATGCGGCATACATATACGCCGACGATAATTGAGGTTGCCACGCAGTCACAAATACTAGTAAAAATTGGGTATAATTTTGCCTGTAATGATTTAATTAAGTTATCTAAACTCGCAGATAGCTGAAATATAATAAAAAAATGGCTCTGAGCACTATGGGACTTAACATCTTAGGTCAGCAGTCCCCTAGAACTTAGAACTACTTGAACCTAACTAACCTAAGGACATCACACACATCCACGCCCGAGGCAGGATTCGAACCTGCGACCGTAGCAGTCCCGCGGTTCCGGACTGCAGCGCCTAGAAGCGCAAGACCACCGCGGCCGGCTGAAATATAATCAGAAGTAGCATGAAACTGCTACTGTTGTTGCCCGTTAAATTAATTGTTCCGAAGAGAGGGATAATGTAACCACCTACATAGCGTTAGGATTTGCAATCACAGTAAACAGTTTCCTTGAAAGCAAGGTGGCTTCATTTTAGGTTAAGGATTTCCTTGCGATACACAAATTTAATTGCAAGCCCAAAGATATCGTGAAGCAAACGCAAGCTTTGTTGCCTGTTGCAGTTAAATCTATCCCTGCAATTCTGTAAAAACTCTGATAAAATGAGCTTTGCAAATATTAATGCTTGAAAATTATTTTCAGTATTCAAAGTGTTTATAAGGTTGAGTTGCGGGTGAAGCCCTATATTTAATATTTAATTAAGTATTAAGTAATGGCCGCCTGGCCGCCATTACGGCAAAAGAAAGTAAGATGGGCAATTCTCTACACTACCCGCTTCAAAATAATACTTTTCAGTTAAATATTTCCACATGGAGGGAGAGGTTTTGAATAAGAACAGGATACAGTCACTTTTTAGCATATATTATAGAAGAAAATATATGCGTCGGAACAGCCAAACAACTTAATTCTCAACAGCAGAGAGAAAAGTAATATTCTGTCTTTGAATCAAGTCCTTTTTTAACATTAATGAAATAAGACGTTCATAGCATGTCTTTACATTGTACTGTAACTCTTTGATATTAAAATAATATTTTATTAATTTTCTAACAAAAAAAAATGTCACATTAACGACCAGTAGGTTTCATAGGTATGTGTCGTATTAGCTACGGTTTTTATCGACAGAACAATCACTTAATTGTACATTCTTACATTTCACATTTACACATCTGGTATAAGTTTAGTTTAATTTTTATACGGCTTTCTAGGAGATGTCACAATTCAAATTAGAACACATGCACCACAAAGTACAAGTATTTGCTAAAATTATGGTTAACGTTAGCATGTAATTGATTTGTTTTTCGAATTGGTGCTAATCAATATTGTTTTACATTGACTTTAATTAGGAACTGACGTGAATTTAATATGAGACCGTAATTTTATTCCATATCCATGAAAACCTTAATCTTAAAGTATTTCAGCGAGATCTGTGGGTCATTTTTAAACTGTCTTTACTAGTTTATGTTCACTTTGATAGTAGTTAATCACAGACACAGCATGCAGTGCTGCACGTTTTTGAAGGGAGCGATCTGTCATTCGTGATGAGGAGAATCTTCTGCATCCAAGATCGCTTGGCATTTTTATTTCATTTTACATAATCAGCTTCGTTACATGACACCAATACAATGAGAACTCTTACGACTCATAGGAAACGAGACAGCGTTGGCTTGTCAGGCACGTAAAAACGAACATCCAAATATCCATTACACCGAGTGACCAGAAGTGGAGGTGAACAAATAAAATGTGCAGTTATGGCCCAAGAACATCATAATTCCTGCTGTATCTGCTTTCTAGCAACTTCCTGTGTCCATACTCTAACATTTTGTAGTTATAAGTTATTACAATTTGAAAATATAAGGAATTACTCTCTTGCCATAAAGTCGCCTGAGTGTTTTTAAACTGACTTCCCTCCATTAGTATGAGTCATGCACTCAGAGGGAACTACACACATCTTATCCCTTGGTCTTGCAGTATTCACCTTGCAGAACAGAGAGAGAGAGAGAGACAGAGACAGAGAGAGAGCTTAGAGCATATAACCGGAAGTGCAGCCATCTTCAACCTTTACACAGATGTTTTATACGATTCATCAATTAAACTGTTTTCTCCTGTGGGGGTGTACTGCAACATATTATCTGCCTATAATTTTTATTATTTACCATGTAAATCGATTAAACAAATTCGTGCTGTTGGTGGGTGCTAGTATTCAAAAATAATACATCTCGGGCCATTTGCCACTACTACAAAGGTTGCATCAGAGCTGGCCTGACGACCTTTACTTGAATTATTTAAAAACGAAAAACAGGTCTTAGGTGTACTTAAAACGATATCATAGCCACATACATATTTCGACGATTCTCAATGCTAAGATTACATTGTCACTTTATTCCATGTAGCTGTCGGACTTCGGAGCTGCATCTGACATTTTTATAGACATCATGGCTGACAATTTAATAAATATACAGGCTAACCATGCGTTTTTGGTGTGCGGAGTAGCACTACGCATGTTGCTTGTTGTTGGTGGATCCCACGCCCCCCACCCCATAGCCGTGGGGTATCCACGTCACGGTACACACTATATAGTGCAAGTTCAGTCACATTAAGAGGATCGCGTAATTGGAGTTGTTGACATAGTAGTGTTTTCTCGATGGTTTTTTGAAACTTTAGAGAATACAGTTCTGCTATGAACTATATGTAGGTTGGATGACTATATTCGTCGTAAGCAAAATAGTATGCGATAGAATACCAGACCAGAGGTTTTTTTTTAGTGTTAATAATATGAAAAATCTTAGTGACCATAAATATGAGATTGCACGGAACAACTACACATCGCTAGAGGATGCGACTGTCTTTCTGGCGTTCTCGCTTCCCACGCCCGGGTTCCCGGGTTCGATTCCCGGCGGGGTCAGGGATTTTCTCTGTCTCGTGATGACTGGGTGTTGTGTGCTGTCCTTAGGTTAGTTAGGTTTAAGTAGTTCTAAGTTCTAGGGGACTGATGACCATAGATGATAAGTCCCATAGTGCTCAGAACCATTTGAACCATTTTTTTGTCTTTCTGGTAGATATATATAACAAATTGTGCCTTCCTGATACGTAGAGGAGGTAACGTACGTTGGGCAGACTTAGACCGTTAGATATGAAAATTATCGTATATGTAACCCTAAGATCGTCCTGCAGTTTGTGTACTGTTGAAGTAATACTAGCTCTGAGGATGTTGATTATTACATTTTTTCTCGGTAAACCTTCTAAGATTCGAATGTGTAAATGTTATTTATTTTAGATGGACGTGTACGTATTGTGGAAGAGTGTAGTTTCAATGGATTATCTTCCTCTAGGACTAGCAGGAGGGGCGACGGACGTCACTGTCGGCTTATATTCCAGGTCCCACTCCCTAAGGGGTCGCCGCCTCTGTCCTTGGGTAGGCAGGTTCGACGTAGAAGCACAGCATCTCGTCATAACTGTGGCGGTGATTGTACCGTTATCAGTTAAGTGGAGCCAGCGTTCGGGACTACACCCTACACGTTGGAGTCCGAGGGGTGGGCTATCCTGCAGGTGACGTTCTTTTAGCTTTGGTTGTTGTCGATATTGCTCACCTGTTCATAGGCGCGTTCTGTGGCGTTGTGATACACATACAGTATCTTTGGTTGTAAGCATCAGAATTTTACTGTGATGTCACTCAGTGTAGTAATGTAGTGGTGGTGTGCAGGGCTTTACCTATTGCAGTGTGATATTTCTTGTACATACGAGTGCAATAACATCAGTTGAAAATCGGTAGTGTCTATAGAATTTACTGTGACATATTTATATAACTCGTTATTTCAAGCAAAGTGTTCGTTTCTAATACATGCAATGATGGGTAAATAAGGCACAATCTTCACTGTGGTTCGCTGTAAACTACATGATGTCGATAGGGGTGATATGACACTGACAGAACGTGATGACGCAATGTGTCACAATGTTGACTTATCGCTGAGATAAAAGACATGTAATTGGGTCAAATAAGTAAAATTGCGAAAAATATGGACACATTAGGGTATTTACACATCCGATTTGGTGTGGCGATGTCTGCTGGTGCCTCAAATGACAGAACATTAAATTGTTATTAACAAAAAGGCGTTCAGTGATTAATTTGTCATTGGAAATGGAAATGCCTTGTGGCTAGGGCCTCCTGTTGCGTAGACCGTTCGCCTGGTGCAAGTCTTTCGAGTTGACCCCACTTCGACAACTTGCGTATCGATGGGGATGAAATGATGATGATAAGGACAACACATCACCCAGTCCCTGAGCGAAGGAAACTTTCGACCCAGCCAGGAATCGAATCCGGGCCGTTATGTATGACATTCTGTCGCGGTGACCACTCAGCTACCAGGGGTGGACAATTTTTCATTAATAAATAGACACAGCCTACAGCCCCTCCCCAGGCTGCCCAGCTCCAGAGTGTCCCAGTTATTCGTGATGGGTAGGGAGAGGGTTGGGTGCTTCTTAGTCATTTGTCGAGAGAGGAAGGCAGAGAGAAGGCGAAAAGGAGGAGGAGGGTGATCTTATTCTATTCCCAGTGATTCCCCAGAGAGAGTAGAGTGCAATGACTTGAATATAAGCCTCCCAATTTTATAACCTGACACCGCAAGTTCTTATCAGTGACCTTGAGACAAGAACGTTATCTCGGGCAGAACACACACTGCTTCCTATTCTCGGATATGACAATGAAACTAAGGCTCGGTCACCCCAGTGGAAGCACCATGGATCGCCAAGATCGAGAAAAAACTCTACAAAAGCTGTGAAATCTGATGGTTGTGCTCACTGCTTTCGATTTCAGCCCCGTAGTTGAAGTCAGGCTCTTCCAGGAACACGGAAATGACATGGAAGGACTAGGCTCCTTTAATAAACATCATTTATCCTCCTGAAAGCATTCTTTTTTCAAAGTAACAACAGATTCCCTTTAATTAAACACAGATAGAAAAATTCCAAGTTAATTTGCCGTTTTCAATTTATAGACTTGTAGGTGTTCAAAATTCTGAAACAGACAGTCACTGAATTACAATAATAATGGCCTTAAACAAGATGCAAGAAAATAAGGCTTCAACCATATTGTCCTTTAAAGTAATTTAAATTAAACTAACCAGCCAACAAAATTAATTAAATCAGAGTTCCAGATAATTTTTTTCAAGGGAGCTAAAATCCCAGATATTAGGCAGACCCCAAAAAGATAAATGTTAACTAGTTAACACTATCTAACAGTTCGCTTTTACTATAAATTTAGAACAATGTTACAATATGTATCAAACAGAACAATAATATTAAAGTTAAAATGTCCTGTGTGAAACCAGTTAATCAAAAGCCTCCTGGCCGACAGCAGATTTCATTTACAGTACAAGTCAGATAACATAGCGTACACAACTTGAGAACAGACAGACAGGACACGCGATTGCAAAGAAATAGCAGACCGCGCCAGGAAATGCTCGGGAGCCATCCACACAGCCACAAGCAGCTTGTGTAGTGCTGATGACAGGATGACTCTTGCATATGCTGTTATTTATACATATTTGAGGATGCTGGTGCTGATTTTGTGTATAACTTTTGACGATGCCACCACGACTGCAGTAAATTAGGACATTGTTTTTATAAAACAGATCTGAAGTAATCTGTTGACAAAAAGTTTGTGAGCATACACGTAAAGTAAAGGAAATTTATTCTATATTCTGGTCACTGTTTTATTCGCGACAATGTCGCAGCTTGTGTCACTTTTATTCGACAATGTTGACTCCAGATACTTTTTCAACTCTTTCAAAACTGTGACAGTCAATACTGATGGCGTCCGTTATCATTTTGTCGACGAGAGACTACCATATACTTTGTTTCCTCATCGTTGACCAGTAACCCCAGTTTCCTCCGTTGCAGCATAAATACAGAGGTATCTGCTGTCACCTCATTTCGAGTTCCACCCACAACCACCAGATCGTCTGCAAATGCAAAGATCGTACCGCTTCCAACCATCTCCGTCACCCTATTACAACCAACTACACGTCACACCTTTTACAAAGCTATGTTGAACAGAACTGGTGAAAGAGGATCGCTCTGCTCCAACATATTTTTAACTGTGAAGGGTATCGACAATTGATCTGCAAAGCATACTGGGCGACTTGATCCGTCGTAACGAACTGCAATCAGCCTAATTTACTTGACTGGTAATTTAACTCCCGTATTATTCCAGAGGGGGGTCTGATTAATGCTGTCGTATGCACGCCGGTAGTCAATGAATATAAGGTGTAAGTCTTCATCGAATTCATAAAACGTCTCTATCATTTGTCTCAATGTGAAGATGTTGTCGGTGGTTGAAGGTCCAGGAGTAAATCCACATTGGTATGTGTCTACAATCGTTCCGAGCAATGGTTTCAGCAGACTTAATACTGGAGTGGTGTACTCTTTATATCGTATCTGCAGCAGCGGGATACCTAGATAATTACGCACTTTTGTGACATCGCAATTTTTAAAAAAAAAACGTCGGGTATACGATTGCGTTTCTCGGATCCGTGGGGATCTCCTCTGCTGACGATGTTTCGGCCATAAGTTGTCTGAGGCCTTCTACTACCGCCTTTCCCCGCACCGAAGCAACTCAGCATTGATACCACTACCGCCTGATGACTTTCACTATACATTCCGGCAGTTCCTAGGGATATTTTTTTGAAACTCACTGGAACAAATCGTTGCTCATAAATACAGTTTGCCGTTGCACCGGCAGCAGTGAACGCAACAACGAGTGATCTACATATACGAGATTACTCTGCTATTCACAATAAATTGCTTGGTAGAGGCTGATGAACGTGATGCGATGGGCAAGGTGTGGGTAGAGGTACTGTGTTCTTTTTTTACGACTGCTAGCAGCTTCAGACGTCTACAGTATAACGAAGACAAGACGAGCGTCATTCCAAAGTTTCGATCGGTACACATCACCATGATATTAAATCTTGTGATGTTCTTGTTTTCATTACAACAAATTGTTTTAAAAACCTGAATTTCAGAACAGTATTTTGTAAAACATTATTTCTCATTGTCAGTTTTATGAAAAGATTTCAAAACATGACGCTTGTGATTTTTATGCTATGGGACAGGTGAAGGGGTTGGGGGGGGGGGGAGGAAATGGGAAAGGGGAGAGGGAGCGGGTTGTATGGTTGAAAAAGTGTGTTCCAGCACCTAAAATTTTAGAAATTATTACTGGTTTTTAATGTATGACGCTACTTGTTCGGCATCGTTCAAGCATACCTTGCTGATGGGATTTAAAGTACTCGCTTTTTCAACAATTAAAAGTTATGATGTTTACATCGCCCTCGACTTATTTACTTTCTTAATGCTAAAGACATTGGACTCCCTGTGCCAGTCGTAGCTGGTTTCCCAAAATATCATATGACGACTGCTGGGACGTTCTTCTGACAAGGATCATTCCACGTTCCCATCTTTCCCGTCTACGGGACACTTAAGTTCTATCGACTTCCGATTCTATTTTTTGCCACATCCCACACTGTCAGTTAATTTCGCGCCTTCACCATCGACGTTTCTGACGGAATACAAGCTACAGAACGAAAATTGGCCATCAGATCTAACAAACTCCAATATGAAAAAGCAGAAAACGACATGAGAGGAACAAAGAAGGAAAGTGACCTATTTGAGAATGAGTTCAGTGACACGTACGACTGCTACATCAAATCATTATCAAAACTTCCTGTTTCGAGCTTATACGGCTATCCTGTGAGCGGTTAATTTGCAACATAATTGACGAAAGACATGTTGTAGTGAAGCAAAACGCTTCCCCTTCGAAGGAGCAAAAGCGATAATTTTACTCAGTAATGATAGAAGACTTTGATGACGCCATCCATTACTTAATAAGGAAAACATACTGAAACCTAGAGTCCCAGAAACGTTGTGTATGCTCCCTATTCTCATTAACTTTTGGCAGTCACATTCTTTTTCTCGTCGTGATACGGGTATGGAGTATTGGATATTACCTCCAAGTTTTAAGCCCAGTGTTGAAGAAGTCATGGCCGTGCGGTTCTAGGCGCTTCAGTTTGGAACCGTGTGACCGCTACGGTCGCAGGTTCGGATCCTGCCTCGGGCATGGATGTGTGTGATGTCCTTAGGTTAGTTAGGTTTAAGTAGTTCTAAGTTCTAGGGGACTGATGACCACAGATGTTAAGTCCCATAGTGCTCAGAGACATTTGAACCATTTTTTTGAAAACGTCACCCGCACCTGTGCTGAGGAGACTTCCATTGCAGGGACTAATCCCCTCAGGGTAACTGCGCTGTGAAAAACTCTCTAGCTCTTCCTTTTCTAGAACAATACATTTTTATTATTCAAAATTCACCTGGGCGTAAGAGAACCTTCAATACTTCCGAAAAAACTTTCTCATCATTGCCGACGCGAGAGGGTGGTCTTACAACTTGTGTACAGAGACGAGTATTTTATGTGCCTCACCGTTATTACTTAATACTACAGTACATTGAGAGTCAAAATTTTGTAAGGAAAGTAAATGTTTAGATAACATTTTTCAGCTGCTTGCTCTTACCTCTCACCTACTCCGCCTTTCTCAGGTTACAAAAACCGTTCAAGAGAAAAAAAATTCGTAGATAGTTCTAGAAAATGTTAACCATAGTGACTATCAAGGCTGGTTATATATATTCTATTTTGTATAGAAAATTAAATACTCAAATTTTGTGATATTACGTTTGGATAATCGAAAACTACCATTAAAAAAGTACAACGAGTAGTACTTATACTCAAGATGAAATTTCTCCATTTGAAAATTTGAGTTTTAGAAGAATACGGGTTTCAGTAATATAGTAACACAAGTAGAAATGATTCGTTTTGTAATGAATATAATCAGCTGATGAAGTGAAAAAAACAACTGCAAATGTCTCTATGAACGTAATAGTAAAAATACAAGATGTGATGCAAAGCAGCAGAGCAATCAACTGCAGATTACAGGTATTGCCTCTTTACAACTATTACTTCCTCTATGTTGCAGATAAACTTTATGATTGGAAATAAGCAGTCAATGTCAAATCCATATATGATCTGCATGTGACCACATAAAAATCTTTACAGAAATTTGCGTAACAAATTAATTTATCAATTAATGACTTAAAGTTGATAGTGCCTATGTATATAGTGGCATTAAGGTTGATGTATTAGAAGCAGAGTCGATAACTGAATAATTGCTGTAGCGCCGCCTTCGGTGTAATTGTACACTTTTAAATTTAAATCTCCACCTTTTTACTGGCAACGCAACATGACTAATGCTGTTAAGGTCCTAATCCCAAATGTAGTGCCAATGTCTCGTGGCAGCCCCGAAAAATTAAAACATTTGGTATTGTTTCATTATTTCTCTTTCAGCGGGAGGCCGAGTTCGATGCCACCTTCGTTGAAGATAAATAGCGTATGTGCGAGCACTAGGTTCCAGCGACTCGTCTTCCTTTATTTTCCATGATCGTTCGTAACGACAGACTGTATGACGGGTAGTCAGTACACCACCGGGTGCCGCTCCGCCAAACGACCAAGAGAGCTGCACTGTGCAATATATGCGGCCGGACGCCGCTATCACGTTCCTGGAATATTTCGCGCTTCGCTAGCCGGCAGCTAGCGGCTACTATCGCGCTGCAAGTTTAGCACATGCTGCCTGGCCCCTCTGTGTGCTATAGTGCGGTAGCTATAGAATCCGGTCTCAGCGGTCGCATACTTCATCGCACTCTATACTCTGTGCGTCTATGATTCCACCCTTTGTCGTAACTAGCTCGCATCTGCAATTTTTTTGTGTGTAGTGTGTAACAGTGTCATGGCAATGGCGCTGTCACATTAATCCTCCTTTTCCACACCTATCGTAATCTTTCTCAAACTGTAATAAGTCTTTATGTTGTTGCAGATAATTATATATGCAAGCTAAAGCGAAATGGCTTCAGTAAAAATCTGCGATTTTCTTGTATGTAGTGTGTAACAGTGTCGTGGCAATGGCGCTGTTACATTAATCCTCCTTTTCCGCCCCTCTCTTAACCTTTCTCAAACTGTAATAAGTCTCTATGTTATTGCAGATAATTATATATGCAAGCTAAAGCGAAATGGCTTCAGTAAGAATCTAAGGAAATCGAAAAAGAAATATATTGACAAAAAGAAATATATTGACAAAAAGAAATATCGCAACACCAAAAATAATTAAAATAGCAGAATTAAATTTCGGGAATAAATTTTTCTTGGTAACACATTTAAGTGATTAATATTGCAAGATCATTGGTAAATATAAGTGCGAGACAATCCATTACAGATACGAAATATTGGTTCATTAATAACCGCTGTAGCCGCCAGAATGTTGAATGCAGGCATCCAGACGGGCATGCGTTGTGTTGTACAGGTGCCAGATGTCTGTTTGTGAGAAGGAGTTCTATGCTTGTGGCATTTGGTCGGTCAGTACACGGACGGTAACGCTGGTTGTGGGTGACGCTAGAGTTGACGCGTGATGATATACCTTATGTTCTCAATTGGAGACACATGTGGAGACAGAAAAAATGTCGATACTCTGCAGAACGTGTTGGATTACAACAGCGGTATATGGGTGAGCGTTATCCTTTCGGAAAACATTTCGTGGGGTACTGTTCATGAGTAGCAGCACAGCCCGCCGGTGTGGCCGAGCGGTTCTAGGCGCTATAGTCTGGAACCGCACGACCGCTACGGTCGCAGGTTCGAATCCTGCCTCGGGCATGGGTGTGTGTGATGTCCTTAGGTTAGTTAGGTTTAAGTACTTCTAATTTGTAGGGGAACGAAGGAAAGCAAAAATCAAGGGAGATAGATCAGCTATGTTTGAATTAAATAAAGATTTTCAAAAATTAGCTAGAAGAGATAAAAATATATACTTTAATGAACAGTGCAAGGAAGTTGAAGATAGTAACGGAATGGGGAAGACAAGAGATCTTTATAAGAAAATTAGAGAAATTAAAGGAAAATTCCAGGCAAAAATTGGAATGATAAAAGATAGAAACGGGAAAGATCTGAGTGAAGCAGAGGATGTTAAGGAAAGATGGGCAGAATATGTAGAAGACCTATACAAGAAAGAACTGCATCATGACAGGGCTCCTACTGCTGATGTTAATGTTAATTTAGAACTAGAGCCAGATATTTTGGAGAGCGAAATCCAGTGGGCCCATGAAAATGTGGCTGATAACAAAACTAGTAGCCATGATGAAATACCAGCAGAATTGTTTAAAGTCACTGGAAAGGATGCAGTGAAAGTGCTGCACTCAATTGTAAAAAATATGGATCACGCAGCAGTGGCCAGAAGACTGGAAAAGATCAGTATTCATCCCCATTCCAAAGAAGAAAAGTTCTAAAGAATGCTCAGATTACCGAACAATCGCACTTATTTCACATGCTAGCAAAGTTATGTTGAAAATCTTACAAAATAGACTTCGCCAATATCTAGATCGAGAGCTACCAGAAGAACAAGCTGGATTTAGGAAAGGAAGAGGAACTAGAGATCAAATTGATAACATTCGGTGGATTATGGAAAAAGCGAGTGAATTCAAGAAAGATGTGTACCTCTGCTTTATTGACTACGCCAAAGCCTTTGACTGCGTCGATCACAACAAATTATGGAACGTACTGAAAAACATGGGTGTACCAGATCACCTCATTCATCTGATACGGAGTTTATACCTTGACCAAGAAGCCACGGTGAAAACTAAGTATGGAACAATGAAATGGATAAAGATTCAGAAAGGGGTCCGGCAAGGCTGCATACTGTCACCGTACTTATTCAATCTGTATGCAGAACATGTTATGAGGAATGCGAGGCTAGATGAAGGAGAAACAGGGATTAAAATAGCTGGAATAAATGTAAACAACCTCAGGTACGCGGTTGATACGATCCTGTTGGCAGAAAGTGAAGAAAAATTGAGAACACTCTTACTGAAGGTGAAAGACGAAAGTGAAAAGGCCGGTATGATGCTGAATGTGAAGAAAACGAAAATTATGGCTACTACACCTACCAATTCGTGGAATATAGCAGGAGAAACCATGGAGGTAGTGACCACATTCAGTTATCTCGGTTCCCAGATCTCTGCTGACGGCGACTGCAGCCATGAAATCCGGAGACGCCTGTTGCTCGGTAGACAGGCGATGTCAAACCTTGACAAGGTTATAAGGTCCAGAGATATAACACTAGCAACAAAGATCCGTATTGTGAGGGCTATGGTCTTTCCAGTTGTGATGTATGGATGTGAGACTTGGACCATTAGAAAGTCTGAACGGCGAAGAATTGACTCCTTCGAATTGTGGTGTTCGAGGAAACTTCTTAGAGTTCCATGGACTGCAAAGAGAACCAACAGATCAATATTGGAGCAAATTAAACCAGATTTCTCCCTGGAAGGTCTAATGTTAAAACAAAAGCTGACCTACTTTGGACACACAATGCGAAGGCATGCCTCGCTGGAAAAAACATTAATGCTGGGGAAGATTGAAGGAACTAGAAGAAGAGGACGTCAGAGGATGAGATGGATCGATGGCATCACAGAAGCAATGTGTTCCAACCTGGAAGGTCTTCGGGAGAAAGTGCAAGACAGGAAAAAGTGGCGTGATTTGGTTCATGGGGTCACGAAGAGTCGGAACCGACTAAACGAATAGAGAGAGAGAGAGAGAGAATTTCTAGGGGACTGATGACCTCAGATGTTAACCCCATAGTGCTCAGAGCCATTTAAACTTTTTTTTGAATGGCAGCACAACAGCTACAGAGAAGAGATTGATGGGAAAACTTGCAGTCAGGGTGCGTGGGATAACCACGAGAGTATCCTCGCTGTCATATGAAACCGCGTCCCAGATCATAAATCCAGCATCTACATCAACATCTACATCTGCATGGCTGCTCTACAATTCACACTTAAGTCCCTGGCAGAGGGTTCATCGAACAATTTTCATACTACTTCTCTACCATTCCACTCTCGAAAGGCCCGTGGGAAAAAGGAATACCTAAATATTTCCGTTCGAGCTCTGATTTCTCTTATTTTATTATGATGATCATTTCTCCCTACGTAGGTGGGTGTCAACATAATATTCACGCATTCTGAGACGAAAGTTGGTCATTGAAATTTCTTAAATAGATCTCGCCGCAAAGAAAACCGCCTTTGTTTCAGTGACTGCCACCCCAACTCACTTATCATATCAGTGACACTGTCACCCCCTATTGCGCGATAACACGAAACGAGCTGTCCTTCTTTGCACTTTTTTGATGTCCTCCGTCAATCCTATATGGTATGGATCCCATACCACGCAGCAATATTCCAACTAAGGACGGAGAAGTGTAATGTAGGCTGTCTCTTTAGTGGGGGTTTGTCGCATCTTCTAAGCGTTCTGCCTACAAAGTGCAGTCTCTGTTTCGCCTTCCGCACAATATTATCTATGTGTTCTTTCCAATTTAAGTTGCTCGTAATTGTAATTCCTAGGTATTTAGTCGAAATGACAGCCCTCAGATTTGTGCGATTTATCGTATACGCAAAATTGATCGGATTTCTTTAAGTACCTATGTGGATGACCTCGCACTTTCCTTTGTTTAGTGAAAATTGCCACTTTTCGCACAATACAGAAATTCTCTCTAGATCATTTTGTAGTTGGAATTGATCGTCTGATGATTTTTCTAGACGGTAAATTACAGCGTCATCTGCAAACAATCTAAGTGCTAAGTGCTAAGAAAGGCTATTGATTGGCGACTCCATGGAGTGTCCTGTGCACCACGACCAGATAATGGATATACTTGGAAGGAGAGACAGCATTGGTCGTATTTTTTTTGTTTTATTAACCGCAACATCGATTTTCGGTCACTTAGTGACCACTCTCAGTGCTGTAATATACAATTTAAATTGGTAGGCACTGGTGTCAACAAGCTTAGAGCGTTTATGTGATCGCTGTCTCTCCTTCCAAGCTAAGAAAGGCGCTATTGTGTCAGCATACTCTGAGAGGAATCTGATTGGTATACCATCTGAACCGGAAGACTTTGCCTTTCTTAAGTGATTTGAGGTGTTTCGCAACACCTAAAATATCTACTCTTATGTGGCTCTTGCTAACAGCTGTTCTGGTTTCGAATTCTGGAATATTTACTTCGTCTTCTTTCGTGAAGGAATTACGGAAAACTGTATTTATTAACACCGCTTTAGTGGCACCATCATCGGTAAAATTTCCATGGCTATTGCGCAGTGACGGTATTGACTGTTTTTTACCACTGGTGTACTTTACATACGACCAGAATCTCTTTGTGTTTTCTACCATATTTTGAGACCATATTTCATTGTGGAAACTATTAAAAGCATCTCGTATTGATGTCCGCACTAAATTTCAAGCTTCCGTGAATCTTAGCCAGATTTGGAGATTTAGCGTTCTTCTGAATTTGGTATGCTGACAGGTTCTTTGCAGTCCCTCAGCTGGCCTACTTCTAATAAACGCACAGCCATCATTGGCACGGAAGCAGAAACGGATTTCACCAGACCCAACAGACCTCCACCCGGCCCTACAATGACATGTCGCTTGACAGCACTGGGATCAGTGGAATGCTTCCTATAGGAAGTCTGGCTCGTAGCTGTCCTCGAGTCTTTGAAGTAACCGATTTGTAACAGTTCGTTGTGTCACTGTGTTGCCAAGTGCTGCTCAGATTGCTGCTGCAGATTCAATACCAAATGCCAAGTCCCTAGGCTGAACATGATGACCTTACATGTCGGTAGCGCCAAACTACCGTCCGAAGCCTGGTGTTCTTGGAACCGAAAACTCTCGTGACCACCACAGCCAGCTATCATTCACAGTGGCTACATTCCTGGCATGTTTTTCTCCAGTATCGCAAAAAGAACAAAAAATGGTCCAAATGGCTCTAAGCACTATGGGACTTACACTACTGGCCATTAAAATTACTACACCACGAAGATGATTGCTAATAGACGCGAAATTTAACCGACAGGAAGAAGATGCTGTGATATGCAAACGTTTAGCTTTTCAGAGCATTCACACAAGGTTGGCGCCGGTGGTGACAATTACAACGTGCTGACACGAGGGAAATTTTCAACAGATTTCTCATACACTAACAGCAGTTGACCGGCGTGGCCTAGTGAAACGTTGTTGTGATGCCTCGTGTAAGGAGGAGAAATGCGTACCGTCACGTTTCCGACTTTGATAAACGTTGCAATGTAGCCTATCGCGATTGCGGTTTTCGTATAGCGACATTGCTGCTCGCGTTGGTCTAGACCCAATGACCGTTAGCAGAATATGTAATCGCTGGGTTCAGGATGGTAATACGGAACACCGTGCTCGATCTCAACGGCCTCGTATCACTAGCAATCGAGACGACAGTCATCTTATCCGCATGGCTGTAACGGATCGTGCTGTCACGTCTCGGTCCCTGAGTCAACATATAGGGACGTTTACAAGACAACAACCATCTGTACGAACAGTTCGACGACGTTTGCAGCAGCATGGACTATCAGCTCGGAGAACATGGCTGTGGTTACCCTTGACGCTGCATCACAGACAGGAGCGCCTGCGATGCTCTACTCAACGACAAACCTCTGTGCACGAATGGCAAAACGTCATTTTTTTGGATGAATTCAGGTTTTGTTTACAGCATCATGATGGTCGCATTCGTGTTTGGCGACATTGCGGTGAACTAACATTGAAAGCGTGTATTCGTCATCGCCATACTGGTGTATCACCCGGCGTGATGGTATGGGGTGCCATTGGTCACACGTGTCGGACACCTCTAGTCCGCATTGACGGCACTTTGAACAGTGGAAAAAAAATGGTTCAAATGGGTCTGAGCACTATGGGACTTAACATCTATGGTCATCAGTCCCCTAGAACTTAGAACTACTTAAACATAACTAACCTAAGGACAGCACACAACACCCAGTCATCACGAGGCAGAGAAGATCCCTGACCCCGCCGGGAATCGAACCCGGGAATCCGGGCGCGGGAAGCGAGAACGCTACCGCACGACCACGAGCTGCGGACATTAAACATTGGACGTTATATTTCAGATGTTTTACGACCCGTGGCTCTACCCTTCATTCGATCCTTGCGAAACCCTATATTTCAGCAAGATAATACACGACCGCATGTTGCAGTTCCTGTACGGGCCTTTCTGGATACTGAAAATGTTCGACTGCTGCCCTGGCCAGCACATTCTCCAGATCTCTCACCAATTGAAAACGTCTGGTCAATGGTGAACGAGCAACTGGCTCGTCACAACACGACAGTCACTACTCTTGATGAACTGTGGTATCGTGTTGCAGCTGCATGGGCAGCTGTACCTGTACACGCCATCCAAGTTCTGTTTGACTGAATGCCCAGGCGTATCAATGCCGTTATTACGACCAGAGGTGGTTGTTCCGGATACTGATTTCTCAGGATCTATGCACCCAAATTGCGTGAAAATGTAATCACATGTCAGTTCTAGTATAATATATTTGTCTAATGAATACCCGTTTATCATCGGCATTTCTTCTTGGTGTAGCAATTTTAATCGTCAGAAGTGTATGTAAGCGCAGCAGAGACGTACGGGGATCATCCTAGTGATGTCTCCGAATGAGTACCGAGAAAATGGCGAAGCTGGTCGAATGTTCACTCTCTTTGTCGTGAGCACGTAAGGAAAGAGATAGGAGGACAGTGAAACAACCACTAGGCACGAAATGGTGAAACGTCCACGACTTTTCACAGAGCTAATGTACGGAGGCTTATCGGCTCTGTGTAGCAGTATAGACAATGATCAGTGGAACCTCTGCCGCAAGAGCACAATGCTGGTGCACGCACAAGTGTTTCAGAGCACACCGGAGCTCCGCAGCAGACCACCCTTACCCGTTCACTTGTTGATACAACAACATCATCAATTACGATTGTAGTGGGCACGGGACGATCGGGATTAGACTATCGACCAATGGAAATGTGTCAGCTCCTCGGGTGAATCACATTATTGATACACTGAGGCGATGGTTCGTCTCCAGAAATGCCATCATCGAGTTGAACGGCGACTCGAAACGTGCAGTACGCCACGGGCGCAGGCTGGTGGCAGCAGTATTATGTTACGAGAGACATCCTCCTTCGTTTGCGTTGGACCTGTGGTAGTAATCCAAGACACGCTGACATCTGCGAACCACCTGCATCCCTTTACGCTTGATGTCTTCCATGTCGGCGATATCATCTATCAGCAGTATACGCGTCCCTGCCTCGGACCCAGAACCGCGCTACAGTGGTTTGAGAAGCCTTATAGTTAACCCACGTTGATGTCTCGGCGATCAAATTCACCTGATGTAAATCCTGTGGTAACCAACCGGGTCGCTATCGGACGCCATCACAGCGTACGTACATCAGCGGCCCGTTGTTAAGCGAAGTACATGACCTGTGCGTAGACATCTAATGCCATATACATCCACAAATGTATCAACAAACTGTCGGATCCGTGACACGCAGAATCAATTATATATTTCCTTTCAAAGACGGACAAACAAGCTGTTAACCAGGAGCTCATAATTTTTAGGTTCATTAGTGTATATTATGCTATTTGGAAGACAGTGTTAATTCTTCGGTTACAGAGTTTCATGGTGAACATAATTCTGTACATTTTAACCGCACTTCCTCAGTAATGCACCATATTGTGCTCTGAAACGGGAGGTCTCCTACTGTGGAACACGTGATACTTGCAGATGAATTGAGGTTATTTAATGCCTCAACAGTTTCCTTTCCACTGGAAATCCATAGTTGTGTTATTCACCACTAACTACAATTTCAAATTCTATTTATCTTGCAACTGGTTTCCTCAGCTTTCGATTCCTTTTATTTTATCTAAGGGATCCAGCAGACAACTTTCTCAGCTCTCTGTGCTTCTTTGCAGTCAATGCAGTTCTACACAAAGAGATCACGTCGTTGTAAAATTTGTTACGACATGGGGGAACACAAAAAGACGATCAGCGCTTGGTGAAAATATTGACATAAATAAATGAAACCTAATTTTTGTAGAGATGAAAAGATTTCAATTGATACAATACCGACTACTGGTCATTGGAACCACTTAATACCGTAAAGTATTCAAAAAAATCTCTTCGGACTATAAAGACCTCACAATTACAGCAATGGAGACGGCAGGTAGCAAGCTAATGTTCATCGTGACTCATTTCAGAATGAACAACGATTCCACAAGGCACTTCGAATCCGATGAAAATTGCCGCAGTTATGTGAAAATGATACAACTAATTGTCGATATGACAAGTCAATGCGCTGTCCTAATAACGAATTACTATAGGCATACGTAATTATTGAAAGTATTGATTTTGAAGAGTTAGTCGAATTTCATATTAATTAAAAAATTACAGTGTTAAGAATTTTTAATCATATAATGAAACTAGAGAACCCGGCAAATTTTCGCTATTGCTCAGTACATGTGGGAACTGAGTACATGTCCTAACTGTGGTATCCTGCGAATAGTGTCAGAACGCAAATTTCGGCTCCACGATGAGACTTCGCCCACTTTGGAGATAGAATATGAAAGACAAAGGTGTCGAAAAGCTCCTAACCAATTAACTACCAAATTTTGTATAATACTCTGGCATTCTGACGCACAAAGGCTTCATATTGTTTTTAAATAACAACGTACAAGTTTATGTTAAAACTGACTGCGAGAAAAACAGCACTGTTGCCTGCAGCTAAAATTTGCTGTTTCGATTTGTTTCCCGCAGGACACTTCAACCATTAGACACGGTGTATCTTCCACTTCCACGTCAGTGTGGTGTTTCGTTGTATTGGTTGCTTCTCTGCTTATGTTTATAACACCACTACTCAACCTCAGTCGTCCGAAACTTCATAATGCTATGAGTTCGCAGATTAAAACCGCACGGAATAATGGCTTACTCATTGACTTTAAGCCATTGTAACTAAAATCTGCTGCGAGAAGTCAAACGAAACCACATATTTTCACAGAAAAACGTTTTCCTTCGCGCAGACTGTTTCAGTAGAAAACTTGTGCATTGTTATTTAAAAATATATATAGTACATATCCATCTAATGTTTATTAGAGTGACGTGTAAAAATTGACAACGTTTCTTCTTTGAAAATGTATTGTTGTGGATAACTCGGTCACCAGTCCTAAACTGGACAATTTATTCCTCACATGTGATTCTGATTGAATTTAAGTTCTGTATAGTCAACTCCAAGTACATACATAAAACTTTAGAAACATTTTAAAAACTCTAGACAAAATCAAAACCGAATGTATTTGTGTGTCGCACATCACGCTAATAATGATGTAGCATAAGCCTACTGTAATCCTTATTGACAGAAATTTTGATTAATCCCTGCTTCTAACTCACTATAATTCACTCGCGGAATTGCCAATTTCGGATGTGAACGATTTCGAAACACTAACAAAATACCATGTCAACCCCGAAATAAGACAGCCAAGAGATCGATTTATAAATTTACCAAAATCACCTACAAGTAATCATAATAGGCAACTAAGGGTAAAATTCGTTAGATTTTTCAGATTCAGTACTTTCCAATAGCTGTTACAAATAGTTCTTCGAAAAATTAATTATGATTGTTGGCGTTATAAATTAACGTAATGATTTTGGTTAAGTTACAATAAATGTATTTCGAATGCAAGAGCAAATTTATCTATACTTTTTGGCAAAGCGATCATCCCTTACATTAATACAATTTTTCTTTCATTAGGGGATTCTCGGAATTTATGGTAAAAGGACGTGGATCATGTTCATTGTAACAACGATTTGCGTTAATGATCACCGTAAAATTATGATTGAAATTCACACCACTGTTGTATTAGTCCAAAATCTCTAAGACACTATAAACCAAATGACATCGTTCGTTCTGCGAAGCTGCTGGCACGAAATATTAACTAGGCAGAAGCAATTACAGCAATCGTGTCTCGTCTTCCTGTTGCAAACGTTTCTCATGCGTGCCTCGTCCAATCAGTACTCCTCCTTTACAATCCTCCTGAAATCTCCTTATAAAACATCAATGTACCGTGGTCCATGAAAACTGCATTGCCTCACTGTTAGGCGCTGCTGCACAGATACCAACTATGCCTAAACCACACTCCTGCGGCTTGTTTCACTCGTAGCTACAACACCACAGATTTTCTTTTCCTATCCAGACAGCATCATTGACGTCATACAAAACTGTATCCCTGGCATTCAAAACGTTACAAAAATTGTTTTCAAGCAGGTATAACAACTGCTTTTCTCGATACTGAGACTCACTATGCGTAACAAAGAAATTAGAAAAACATTGCATTCACGAAAATAGAATTTAATGAGTCAAAAGCAATTTTTTGCCACATTGTGTTGAAGTGTCACAAGCGTCTTTTTTATGTCTTGTTATCTTGATCGTAGGACCAGTTTCGTAATAGTCGCACATTTTACACACGGTGTCCTAGCTCCAGTATGTTGCATTACGCAAACAGTAGTACCGAAACACAGGGTACCAACCTAGCTTTCTGATAAAAAACAAATTCAAAGCAAAAAAGAAGGTCACAGAGATGAACGTACTGCGTTTGACAAGTGCTTCACCCATAACATGAGTGACGCAAGCACGGGTCGATATCGAGGCTGCCCGAGGCGAATATTGCTTCCGTCCGTCAAAGCGGTCTTCACTGCACACCACTAAACGTACATGTGAAACACAGATAGTTCGAGATAATACTGCACTACGAGAAAAGGGGCAAGGTTGTCAATTCTTCATGGATTACTTTGTGACGCAGTTGAAGTAACATAGCACTGTCGAAGTTACTCGGAGCGAAATTGTAGCATTTTGGTTTCAGCAAAACAAATTAGCGCTTCGAAATTTATCAACAATGAATTACGAGAAGTTATAATACATCTATGAACAATTGATTTCGATAGACTTGTTTACTGGCTTGTGAATGATTCCTACCAATCTTCCATTGCAAAACCTAGTCCATAGTCAGATTAAAAGCGAGACTCGTTCGTATGGAGTAAGTCTCAATTAAATTTATGAGTTGATGAGTAATTAAATCATTTAAGGTCACAATGAATCACTGTAATGTTATCTCCCTGACTAGCACTTGATCAAATTCAAAATTAAACTGTCTTATTAATACCAAATGAAATATTAACGAAACAGATAGTCAAATCAGATGGCTCTGAGGAATCCAGACTAAAGCGTTGGACAGGTTGCACAAGTAACGTTAAAAACACAATTTAAATTCCATTTAACATTTATTCAGGACTAAAATTACATAATAACTTCAATTACCACTAAGGAAATGCTTCATACTCTTTGTGTAACAGAGTGTAGTATATACCACAGATAACTATATCATAACACGTGGAGAGCGCCTCGGATTGGTAAAAGAAAGGATTTATCTCATCTACGCCACACGCACATTCATCCCAACAGTACATACACCGAAAGAATAGAACATAAAGATAAATTTATTCAACAGATTAAAAACAGGTTGGGCCTGAGAAAGGTTTCTTCTGATCAACCGAGTGGTTGGTTCAAATGGCTCTGGGCACTATGGGACTAAACATCTGTGCTCATCAGTCCCCTAGAATTTAGAACTGCTTAAATGTAACTAACCTAAGGACATCACACACATCCATGCCCGAGGCAGGATTCGAACCTGCGACCGTAGCGGTCACGCGGTTCCAGACTGAAGCGCCTAGAACCGCATGGCCACACCGGCCGGCTCAACCGAGTGGTCATCATGGGAGTAGGAAGAATACGGAAATATTTAGGATGAGGGCAGATGCTCATACCTTTCGAAATTCAAATTGGACATTAATCTCGAATGAATAATAACGTTGAGGTAAAATCGCTCCAGGTGGCGGAAAGGCACATTGTCTAATTTAGATAAACGATGCCAAATAACACCGAACTCACGAAATTTATTCGAACAAAGTAAAAGTATACACACACGGAAGATTGTAAAAATAAGGCACAGAAAAGGAAGATGACATTTACACACCTGAAGGCACCAATGTACCACATGTAAAGCACGTCGTAACTAATACCAACTAGCACACTATAAGAAACCCGAAGTGTATAATGAATAAAAAATTGAAACACGGATAAAGAATCCTAACACGAAAAACAGGAAATACCCAACGCATTCACACATAAAAGACTCATATTAACTGTAACGAGACATAGGCTGGAAAAAGAGCTCTTCCATCGCGAGGTGGCGATAGGACAAAGAATCGCGCTAAATAACTGAAATATTAATAAGCAAGGTCGCATTCCCTAACTGAAATAATTACTCCAGTACATTTTACCATGGTTATGCTTCTAACGAATATATTAGCAACTAAACCTCAACCCAATTTTTACAAGTTCCAACGAACTAACATACTTTACTAAAGATGACCAGAACAGACATCCCACCTTCTGAAGACCCAGCGAACAGCGACTTTCTTCGCTACCGAACAGAGGTCTACGGGTAGTAGCATAAATGGGAAGATAAAATATGTTCCATCTGTCAGTACCAACCTATATAATAGCTGCTGACCAGTGTTCCATAATATCTCTTTGGCCCATCGGAGCACTACACAGAAGTCGACTGAACTGCCACTTCCATTCAAAGAACCCGTGCCCGTGAACTAAAGTATATGCAAGCATCTCTTACAGAGCAGGAAGAGTATTAGTGTTTAACTCCCCGTCATTAGAAACAGAGCAGAAGATCGGAGTAGGGAAAGATGGGAAAGGAAATTGGACGTGCCACCTCAAAGGAAACATCCTGCCATTTGCTTGAAGCGATCTAGGGAAATTACGGAAAACCTAAATCAGGATTGCCGGAAGGGGTTTTTAACCGTCTTCCTCCCGAATGCTAGTACAGAGCGCTAACTACTGCACCACCTCACTCGGTAGCATCACTTACTGACACTCAAGCATTGTAGTTGATCAGATAAGGAGGAGGTACAGGAATACTGAAATATAGCACTGGACAGAGAAATCTAGTATGGATATGAAATAAACGTGGTTAAAGGTACACATACATACTTAATATGCCTATTGATGTGTGAATTATAAAATATTATTCTCTAAAATAAAATTTCTGAATATTTAAGTGGCGCTGTGGCTGTTTAATGAACCCCAGAATCGAAAGCACGAAAGCTCGGATAAATAAAGGTGCTATGAAGCCTAGAAGACCTGAAGGCAGATCAATGGAGCCAATGGAACAGTTCAAACTGAGACGTCTCACATGCAGTAACTTTATTCTCCTTAATCAGAGAAGCGTCACTTCGCAGTATGAGTTCCACGACATAATGCGTTGTGAAGTCTCTCTGACCCATCACCGGTCATCCGCCTCCCAAAACTCAGAGATGTTGGACCAAGCTGGTTTGAAGTTTTGGGACCGCTAAGCGGACAACAGAGTAAGACTGACTTTCATCAGACATATACTCTGCATGATCGGCGACTCAATGCTTCTAACTAAAATCTATGATGTGGGCAAACCTGAAAACTGCTAAGTGTTAGAAGATTAACTGCTGTCTAGAGTATCAGTATAAGTAACGTGGAGTAGTAAGATCTATCTCATTCATCAAAAGGTAGAAAAACTTAAGTGAAACAGTCTACTGACAACAATGTACAGGCATCAACAAAAAGTGGATCAAAGGAAACTGTCTTTGAATTTTGACACGATTCAGTACATACAGTTCAGTACCTCTCATGTAACTACACAAGTTATAAAAATAGGTTTCACAATCAATGAAATACCAGAAGGAAGGAGGCTTAATTTTTTGGGGCTACAGAGGGCTCACAAACGTCATCCGACACCTGTAATTGATAAAGCGTTTTAGGCAGCTACATTTGTATTACTGATGATTACTTGTATAGTTGATTTAGAGACGAAGGAAACTAGTTTGCTTTGCATATTTCCACTCATCAATCAGGTATAAATTTACTTTAATGCAAAACTCCACGTACAGGAACAGTATGTCAAGAATAGAGGACTGTGCTACAAGGATTATATACTCATGATCAGAAAAAAAAAACAGAACATCTTGCATGACAAGAGATAGGACGTTCATATTCACAGTACAAGCAGATTAGTATGGTCTACAGAAAAGATTAGTATTTGAACATGTCGGACCGGGGGGTCAACGTCAACATCGGTATCCAGTGAAACACCACCTATTGGTAAAATGTGCCTGTGGCTCTTATCGTCAGTATCAACCTAAGGTTTCGGCAGTGCAACGGCTGTGTGCATAATGTTTCACGGAAGGCCATAGAACGCGAAGAGATGGGTCAGGTAGATAACTCCTGCTGCCCCCCCCCCCCCCCCCCCCGAGACGATCGAGACCTCATCTGAATGGCATTTCCGGACAGGTCTGCATCCTCCACGGCTCTGGCGCAACAAGTGAAACAGTGGAACACATCGTACGTACGCTAGCAGATGTGACAGTCTGTCTCCGTTTATTACAGCGCTGGTTACGTGCTTCTCCAGAACATGCATGCAGAAACATGCACACGGTAGTGTGTGTGGTTCAAAGGGCTCTCAGCATTATGGGACTTAACATCTGAGGTCATAAGTCCCCTAGAACTTAGAACTACTTAAACCTAACTAACCTAAGGACATCACACACATCCATGCCCGAGGCAGGATTCGAACCTGCGACCGTAGCGGTCACGCGGTTCCAGACTGTTGCGCCTAGAACCGCTCGGCCACAACAGCCGGCAGTGTGTATGGAACGACATCACTGGGGACAGGAATGGCAACAGATAGTGTCTGTTTGTTTGAAAATAATGGCAGCATTTCGGTTCGCCGCAGACAGGAGATCTGCATCACAGTGTATGCATTCGCACCAGACATACGGCGCCAGCTCAAAGCTTTGTGGTGTGGGGTGCTATTGGGTATAACTGCAAATTATAATTTGTGCATGTGAAGGGCACTGTGGCCAGTGGGAATTATGTGAATGACACCCTGCGACCCATAGCCGTACCCTTTCTGCACGATACCCCAGACGCCATTTTTCAGCAAGACAATGCTCGATCACATGTTTCTGTGTGAACACGTGTCTTCTTGGTGTCACAGGATATCACACTTTTACCACAGCCTCCAGATCACCACATTTGTCGCCAAACGAAAATGTGAAGGATATGGCAAGCCGGTGTGGCAGAGCGGTTTTAGGCGCTTTAGTCTGGAACCATGCGACCGCTACGGTCGCAGGTTCGAATCCTGCCTCGGGCATGGATGTGTGTGATGTCCTTAGGTTAGTTAGGTTAAGTAGTTCTATGTTCTAGGGGACTGGTGACCTCAGGTGTTAAGTCCCATAGTGCTCATATCCATTTGAACCATTTTTTGAAAGATGTGGTGAAACGACGTGTGCAGTGCTGTGGCCCGATGCCAAGCATCACAGATGAACTTCGTGATCAGGTGAATGCATGAATGGCTATGCCACAGGACGCCATTCGCGACTTATACGCTTCGATGCCATCGCGCATGGAACAATTTATCAGGTCCTATGGTGGGCGCAGTGTCTACTAGGCAACAGGGCACATGCTGAACCGAAGTGACTGAAATGCTAATAATTTCTGCAGAACGTACTAACGTACAAGTCCTATGACGTTCCACTCTAGTCGTTCGACGTACTCCGCCTTTTCCGAACATGAATGTATTCTATTTCTATCCAAGAACACCTTGTAGAGCTCTCCTCACAAACCTTCGAATGTTGAAAATTACTTTATAGTATGTATTTCCTTATATTCATGATTACCTGTGGTCATTTTCCCAAATAATAGTACAAGACATCAGTATCACTCTAGGACCAAAAACAAAACAGTCTCTACAAAGACATCAAGAATTTAACCTTACGATAGAAATGAGTCCGACACATAGGTACACAGAAAACTGATGAAGTTTAAGTCTGAATTACTGAAGTTTCTGGTTGACAAATCTTTTTAGTAACATGAAGCGTATTTTAACAGACAGTCTTAAATTTAGCGTATTAGCTTAATTTATAACTACAATTAGCACTGCAACAGTTTAATTGAATTAAATGCACAGCTTTCTTTCCGTATCCCATACACCACGCTCCTTCAAATGGTTCAAATGCCTCTGAGCACTATGCGACTTAACTTCTGAGGTCATCAGTCGCCTAGAATTTAGAACTAATTAAACCTAACTAACCTAAGGACATCACACACATCCATTCCCGAGGTAGGATTCGAACCTGCGACCGTAGCGGTCGCTCGGCTCCAGACTGTAGCGCCTAGAACCGCACGGCCACGCTCCTTCGCGTCCATGCAATGCAACAAACGTAATGCAGTGTAAAGAAGCTCTCACATCAGGCGGGCGCAGGACATACGAGTAACTTTCCACAAACGTGGCTGAAAAATACTAATATGCTCCAAAGAGTCTCAAATATACAGAAAAAAACATTTCACGTCCAAAAAATAAACAGGGCTGTGAGGTTGAGCTATCAGAAAGAGAACACAAATGCTTCAAAATTGAAAACAGAATTCTTTAACCTTAGATACGTGAACTACAGCCGCTATCTATTAAACCTGTGTATTTCGAAAAACAGAGCGAAAGTTTTGCTCAAAATCTCATTGTTAAGAGCACGGGGGAAACTTGGGTAGGTGCAGAACTGTTTCTTTCCGACAATGCCAGAGATAAAAAATCTGTTACAAATTTTCAAAATGTGCCACCCGAGATGATTAACAAAAGAGATTGTTGGACAAGTTATTTGAAACCTGCGCATCCCAGTACGACCCATCAGCTCGTTCCAAGCGTTGCTCGACGTCAGAAGAAGCTATCGCCTGCACGTGGTGATTTCCAGAGGAAAGGCAGCCGCTACCACGTGGACTTGCTAAGCGTCCTCAAGGGCATATCTCAGCGTTGAGAAAGTAGGAAGTAGTACGGGTTGGTCAGAGAGCCTGCACGGAGGTCTCCGATTCCTGCATACTCCAAGGCACAAATTCTGCGGACGAGACGATCTTCGTCGTTTTTCAACGTCCTGCGTTTCTAAAATGCAGCAACAAGGAACACCGCAGGCCGCAGTCACAGACAAATCGACAGACATCAGTCGAGCAGTCTGTCTCTCTCTCTCTCTTGACACGGAACCTGCTGCGTAAGAAATGGTTCAAATTGCTCTGAGCACTATCGGACTTAACTTTTGAGGTCATCAGTCCCCGTAGAACTTATAACTACTTAAACCTAATTAACCTAAGGACATCACACACATCCATGCCCGAGGCAGGATTCGAACCTGCGACACTAGTGGTCACGCGGTTCCAGACTGTAGCGCCTAGAACCGCTCGCCCACTCCTGCAGGCTGCTGCGTAACATAGGATTACGACAACTCCGGGAAAAGTACTGTAGTT
This sequence comes from Schistocerca cancellata, assembly GCF_023864275.1. Taxonomy (NCBI): domain Eukaryota; kingdom Metazoa; phylum Arthropoda; class Insecta; order Orthoptera; family Acrididae; genus Schistocerca; species Schistocerca cancellata. Next base: position 284,320,347 of record NC_064634.1, on the reverse strand, counting down.
TTTAAGTACGAGGTGTGCCGTCAACCACCCACCATCCAGCAAGTAGATTTTAAACAATTTTTTACGTACTTCCTACTAAAAATATGAATTCATCCTGTATCTGCATTAATCCCGAGTATCGTTTCTATATAAATGAATCTCTTACATCACTTGTCTTTTCTTTTGTCATCACCTCTAGCTGGTGTTCTAGCTTCAACTACACAAGAGTCTGTCTGCCCATCTCTTGCTAGTGTTGCTTGAAGTTAGACGTATGATTAAGTGATTTGCTCCTATTATTGTAAAATAACTTCCGGAATCGATATGATGTGAAATTATTATTTTGCACGCAAATCAATTCACGTACGTGGAGGTAAACTACAGACTTCCTGTTTTCGTTTGTTGACACTAAATCAGCTATTGATATTGGTAATGAGTGTCAATAAAAGCAGTTCTAACATCCCATGTCAACAGAGAGCTTGCAGCAAATTACAAGTGGAATAGGTCCACTACCAGCAAGGAAAAAGTCGTACTAATTACATCATCTAATTGAAATATTTAAATGTCTGTATCTCTTTTACTTATTTTGGATAAAAATTTGGGATATTAGAGAGAAGATTTTAAACAATGTGTAGCACAACACAGTATCCTACAGACACGAAACACTTGATTTTTTTGCTTTAAGACGTAAATTTTCTGAATAATCATTGGAAATTTGTATTACTATTGCTTTATATTCCACTGCGCAAACTGTCTTAAGCTTGAGAGTTACTACTTCATGAACCATGTGGACAGATTGAACCCAAACTCCATCGACACATTTCATAAGTTGTTCAGGGATATTATCTGAGTACTTGACATAAGCGACCAGTAGTCTACGGAGGCTAGTTAAGGAGTTTCAGTGAGGATACCATCTGATGCTAGAGAAATAATTTAGGGGAACCGCCATCGATTTTTGGATATAGCAGAGTACGGTGAATGCAAACAGACCGCGAACGACGTATGACTATGGAACGAGAGAGCGTACGACACTGATGCACAAAACCATAAAACGTAGCATAGGATGCTGCAGGGAATATGTTTGTATCAAGAAGTTCGCAACTTAATATGCATTTATACACAGATCTCAAGTAGTCTGCTGGGTGGCAACGACAAATTTTTCCATCACAAAAGTTAAATCAGATACAACTATATGCCAGTGACTTGCGTGATAGGCAAATGGATTATGATGCGAGCGCTAACTCATAATGTCCTTCAGCTCGTCATAAGATCTGTCCAATGTGTCAGCGTCTATTACTGCTGTAGAAGGCCACGGTGATAAAATTTAATAGTACTGATCGCAGACTTCGCTCTTAAACCAACCCCGCTAGCAGTAATGTAATGGAGTACGTTGAGGTGACGTAGGTGGCCAAGAAATGGCCCTACGACGACCGAATAAACGTCCAGGATACGTTTCAGTAAGGTACTGTTTCACTGGCCGTATGGAATACGTAAGAGCTCCGTCGTACATATCACGTCGTGTTGCCAAAAAAATATCCTCCAAGTTTTCTGATAACACATTTCGAAGGGAATCGAGGTGCCGTACTCCATTAAGACAGTTATCTAAAACAACTGGATCAATGAGATGGTCATCAGTAACGCAATTGAAATGATCAGCAAAAGGCAGACTACGTAGCCTAAAGCAGCTTTATTTGCAGTCGCATATGAGTGCTGGTGAAGGAGGATACACGACTGACGCCCATGGTTTTCAATCAGCTGTATGTCGCATATGGTTAAGAATGGCACCTATGTTCATTCGAAGCTTTTTGTCCAGAATTACCAACACTAGCGTCCCGCAAGTACGTACCTTTCCTCGTGACGCATCTTGTATTTTCAGAACTATTTACGTAACATGTGGAACGTTAACCCACACTTCGCCGGTGGAGTACCATCCTATAACCTGAAACAGAAGAAGGTTTTTTACAAAGGAGCATATAATATTTGAAAATGACGGAGTTTCTGTAATTACTTAACAGTTTACGTGTCTTGAAAATTGAAGTTTATATCAGTTTTCAATAGCGTCTACATAGAAATGTATTTAATTTGTAGCTTGTTCTTGACAATACTTCTGTTAAATTTGATTTCATTTACTAATAATTGGTGTGTAGTAGAATAATAACGTAACACGCAATCTATTAATTACTGTTTTGATGCTGTTTTCTGGACTGCAACTTTTTTTAAATTTCAGTCGAGTCGCCGACAGTAAGATAAAAACATTTTAGCCACCAGTAATATGACGTTCCTTGGCTTCACGGGATCCGGTAGACACGGCGTCCATATTTCTTGCAACTCGACAGGAAAGGGTCCCTTTGGAACAAAGGCTCCAGGTAAATGTTAGACGAGCTGACGTAATATATTGACCCTAATGAATCATTACAGCGGCGCTGAGGGCACTCTTTCGGTGATTAGCAAGAATTAGGACTCTGCTTTAGCGAGTGGGATCGAGGATCCACCTTCTCCTAACAAGGAAAAATAAATGAAAAGTCAAATGTTTCACACCGCACTTAATGTTACTGATAGTACTGTAAAGCACTATGCGTAAATGCATTTCTTCTACGCTAAACTTTCATTTTGCAGGTTTCATTTATTGACTGATCACTTTTTCGTTTCCCAAGAACACTCCCAATAGTTTACGTCAATTCCCGTCTAAAATTACGTAACGTTCTCTGCTCGTTTATATGGTCTACGCACAATGGAACAATCTCGAATTACATAGCTGACAATTTTGTAGTTGTGGCCATTTTCCGGAACATGTATATAAACATTCGTTTTACAGATTCAAAAGCCTTTTTTTGCTGCGATATAATTTTAATTTTTCAGAAGCGTTTCACCTTATATATGAAAGATACCTGCCGTGTATTTTAACATGAAAAACTCTGCATTTCTTCACATCAGATCAGAGGTGAGAACAAACACCGATTTAGGCAAGACTGACAAATAACATTCACTGATCATTTTCTGAATATTAAAGATAAAACTCATTCGGAAAGAAAGTAATACATTGCAGCAAGAGAAAGGAGTGTGAATTTATAAAAGGAATGTTATATTGTTAATATGTGTGGCCATTCTTACTCAGTTGCCATTTCGACGTTGTTTATATTGTAGAAAAATGTTAAGTATTATAGTGCATAGAATGTGAAACATTAATTTTTATGGAACTAGTTTGATTGCTCAACACAACACTTGATTATCAGTTTCAAGAAACTTTCGTTGTGATCAGCTAGTGACACTAGATTGAAGACAACATAAACACGATGTAAGACACAAGCCGAAGAAATTCACCCTAGGTGCACTGCAAGGTATTACGTTATAAAGAATTTTTTTGCCTGCCTAATTTCTTTGTTCTCTTTTTCATCAATTATAGCAAAGGTTGATGTGTATAACTAGTATCCAACATATGATACCTTCGGTCATTGTCATACGGCTTTTATGAGTTTCTACGACGTTCCTATGAGGCTAATGCCATAACTGTTCACACTTACATACCAAAATTTTAACCCTATGTCTTTAACACATTTCTTCGCTTTTTTTGTTTGCTTTCTTAACTTTGTCAAGTTGTTGCCAAATTCTGGCTCCATGGGGGATAAGTATATTCATTTTACTGTCAGTCTTGATTACGAAGAAAAATTTCGTGTAGTTGCAAATTTATCTAGGTAAGAGTAAATGCCAGGAGCAACACCTTATAAAGCATAGCCGATGGAGTGTGAGCATTGGTGCGGGGAATGGGATGGGGCATTTGCAAGCCAGTTTTTAAGTTGTTATTCAGTAACTGTTCATATTTTTCTCTAGGACCAACAGTTTCCACATTGATTATTACTGTATCAGTATGAATTATTTAATGCTTATCTCTATATGGAGTGGGATACAGCAAATATTAAATGTGTGTACCACGTCTAAGTGCAATGTTACGTGATGTATTGTGTTCCGAGGGAATAGCAGGGTGAAGGGTGCGAGGGGTAGGAGGGATGTGTGGCGTAGAAGTGCGAGGGAAGGTGGGTTGCCAGATTATGTTCATACATCATTTTTCTTTATGGGTCTGCAAACAGACGATCCAGCACATAACTCCCCACTACGCCACGAAGAGCAACTACGGAATATGCTTATGTAGGGGTAGATGTTTCACAAAATTATAGGGACCTCCACTGCACGCACTGTGAATTACTAGCAACGCGGTGTGTAGTCATGCCCGCTGGGGAATATTTTACACAAAATGCGTTAACACTGGATGGAATGCAGATATAAGTTACTAACACCATTAACACAAGTTATACTGTTCTACACGGTGTGAGGGGCCCACTTGTACGTGAAATCGGATTTTGTAATGTTGTTGTTGTTGTTGTGGTCTTCAGTCCTGAGACTGGTTTGATCCAGTCCTCCATGCTACTCTATCCTGTGCAACGTTCTTCATCTCCCAGTACCTACTGCAACCTACATTCTTCTGAATCTGCTTAGTATATACATCTCTTGGTCTCCCTCTACGATTTTTACCCTCCACGCTACCCTACAGTACTAAATTGATGATCCCTTGATGCCTCAGAACATTTCCTACCAATCGATCCCTTCTTTTAGTCAAGTTGTGCCACAAACTCCTTTTCTCCCCAATTCTGTTCAATACCTCCTCATTAGTTATGTGATCTACCCATCTAATCTTCAGCATTCTCCTGTAGCACCACATTTCGAAAGCTTCTATTCTCTTCTAATCCAAACTACTTATCGTCCATGTTTCACGTCCATACATAGCTACACTCCATACAAATACTTTCAGAAACGACTTCCTCACACTTAAATCTATATTCTATGTTAACAAATTTCTCTTCTTCAGAAACGCTTTCCTTGCCATTGCCAGTCTACATCTTACATCCTATCTACTTCGACCATCATCAGTTATTTTGCTCCCCAAATAGCAAAACTCCTTTACTACTTTAAGCTTCTCATTTGCTAACCTAATTCCCTCAGCATCACCCGATTTAATTCGACTACATTCCAATATCCTCGTTTTGCTTTTGTTGATGTTCATCTTATATGCTCCTTTCAAGACACTGTCCATTCCGTTCATCTGCTCTTCCAGGTCCTTTGCTGTCTCTAACAGAATTACAATTTCATCGGAGAACCTAAAAGTTTTTATTTCTTCTCCATGGATTTTAATACCTACTCCGAATTTATCTTTTGTTTCCTTTACTGCTTGCTCAGTATACAGATTGAACGACATCGGGGAGAGGCTAAAACCCTGTCTCACTCCTTTCCCAACCACTGCTTCCCTTTCATGGCCCTCGACTCTTATAACTGCCACCAGGTTTCTGTACAAATTGTAAATAGCCTTTTGCTCATTGTATTTAACCCCTGCCACCTTTAGAATTTGAAAGAGAGTATTCCAGTCAACATTTTCAAAAGCTTTCTCTAAGTCTACAAATGCTAGAAACGTAGGTTTGCCTTTCCTTAATCTATTTTCTAAGATAAGTCGTAGGGTCAGTATTGCTTCACGTGTTCCAATATTCCTACGGAATCCAGACTGATCTTCCCCGAGGTCGGCTTCTACCAGTTTTTCCATTCGTCTGTAGAGAATTCGCGTTAGTATTTTGCAGCTGTGGCTTATTAAACTGATAGTTCGGTAATTTTCACATCTGTCAACACCTGCTTTCTTTGGGATTGGAATTATTACAATCTTCTTGAAGTCCGAGGGTTTTCGCCTGTCTCATACATCTTACTCACCAGATGGTAGCGTTTTGTCAGGATTGGCTCTCCCAAGTCTGTCAGTAGTTCTAATGGAATGTTGTCTACTCCTGGAGCCTTGTTTCGACCCAGGTCTTTCAGTGCTCTGTGAAACATCTTCACGCAGTATCATATCTCCCATTTCATCTTTATCTACATCCTCTTCCATTTCCATAGTATTGTCCTAAAGTACATCGCCCTTGTATAGACCCCCCTCCTCTATATCCTCCTTCCACCTTTCTGCTTTCCCTTCTTTACTTGTAACTGGGTTTCCATTTTAGCTCTAGATATTCATACAAGTGGTTCTCTTTTGTACAAAGGTCACTTTAAATTTCCTGTAGGTAGTATCTATCTTACCCCTAGTGAGATAATCCTCTGCATCCTTATATTTGTCCTCTAACCATCCCTGCTTAGCCATTTTGCACTTTCTGTCGATCTCATTTTTGAGACGTTTTTATTCCTTTTTGCCTGCTTCATTTACTGCATTTTTGAATTTTCTCTTTTCATCAATTAAATTCAATATTTCTTCTGTTACCCAAGGATTTCTACTAGCCCTCGTCTTTTTACCTACTTGATCCTCTGTTTCCTTCACTGCTTCATCCCACAAAGCTTTGTAATGTATTTCATGAAAAATGACTTGAAATGGTTATTACATGTACAAGAGATTGTATCTTTGACACCACTGAACCAAAGATGTTGCCTGAGAGGCAGAATCGAGTGTAAGTAGGGGCACGCAGAACGCAGTAGCAGTTGCTGTTGTGTTCTGTTAAAGGTAGGATGTAAGAGTTTAAGCTGGTGGCTAGCTGCGAGAATTTAGTTGCTTGTCTATGGACGCAGCATAATAAAATTTTGTAAGGTAATGAAATTTTTGTATATTTAGTTTTAAGTATGCAGCAACGCAACGTGGGAAAAAAAAATTGTGGTAAGGTCTTATGGGACCAAACTGCAGAGGTCATCGGTCCCTAAGCCTATGCACTACTTAATCTAACTTAAACTAGCTTATGATATGGACAACACACACACCCATGTGCATGGGAGGACTCGAACCTCGGACGGGGGCAGCCACAGGAACCGCGACAAGGCGCCCAAGACCGCGCGGCTACCCCGAGCGGTTCGCAATGTGTATTTGGCTAATTCTAACAGTACTGACCCATCAATGTAGGGACCAAGTATTTGCCATCAGATTAAAGTATAGGTTCATTAGGCATACCTGATTTGTAATATTTTGTTTGTTTTGTAATCCTGATACAGACAAGTTAAATTTTGGAATCTATTTTGTCAAACTATGACAGACTTTTTGTCATGTGACAACCCAAATATTGTTAACTTCGCCAGTAAGTGAGAATTAGAACAGTTGAGAAGTTGACTGATTTTGAAGTTAATATAAAATGTTTCATATTAGATTTTGTGAAGGAGAAACATTTTTTGGATGCAATTTTCGAAATGAAGAATTACGTTGTAACATATCCTGTTATTAGTACCTCATACTCTACCATGTCGCGTGACATTCTTTGTCTGAAGCTATTTTACGGCTGGCATTGAACTTCGCTGAGCCAAGATTGAATATTTTGCATGCATACTGTGGAGAGAACAGAATACCAAGATTACATCCGTTCCGACTCAAGAACTAAGGAACATGTGTTTCATTGTTTATTTCCATAGGGAATCTTATCAGTTTATTGCACAGGGCCATAGAACTCGGTGCTCATGAGACTGAGTAAATTTCAGAGGGAATCATTTCATTGTAGACATCACATACTGGTTTCCCAGAACAAGTTGTTGAAATTTTCTAATCATTTACATAACACAGCATCTTCTTCCTGGCGGTTAAATTTCGCGTCTGTAGCACGTCATCTTCGTGGTGTAGCAATTTTAATGGCCAGTACTGTAATAGAGTTATTTTCAGTTTAATGTTGAAGTGGGAAACATTTTCGCTAGAAACCACAGTTTTTGAGCCATTCAATAAAAACATAAAAAAGTAACCAATAAATGTCCGACCCCCACAAAAGTCACATTCTATCGCTCATGATTTTTAGTATGTTGTTCACGGCGCTCCCAACCGCCATTACACAAAAATTTGCGACTACACGAATTTTTGCCCCTCCCGCCCCCCTCAACCCTCCCCCCCCTTCCCCCAGCCGACCTTTTTTGGCCTTCATTAACTGGGCAGGTAAGACTTCGATGAAATAACGATGGTGATTTCTGACGAATACATATGAGCAACTGAATTACAGGGCTCTTATCGGACTGAAAAAGTGTACCTACTGCATCTTTTAATGAAATACTCCAACGTTTCATGTGATTGGAATATTCCCATATCTGGTACCGGTCAGTGACGTGACAGTGAAGCACTAGAGCGACAAGACGTGCCATACCATCGCATTTGATCGCTGCCGGTTCGTGGGAGTCCGATGCATGAGACAAACTACCTCGGCATGTTGGCCCCGGAACTTGAAAATATCATTGTATCAAGGGGAAAGGTGAGTGCCAACACTGTCTTGATGAAGTGGGTCGCTAACAGCGTGTGGACAGATAGTGGTGTAACAAAACACTCTGCGCTTCAGTGCTGGACAATAATTAGGTATGTTCAGCGAAATCATTCAACTGCCTTCTGGCTGTGGGTTGAGGGAGCCAACGCTCTATACATGTACGTGAGCAAATATTACAGGCCTCGGAAACAGAGGCAGTGTGTTGACAGGTTGATGGTTGAATACCACTTTAAATACCACACGAGGAAATGCATCACGCTCGACTACTCGTCAAGGTTCCAACAACTGCCAGCAACAGCGTTCAAACAGATTCACTGTAGCTGCTCGGTGAGATTAAAGCATTTAGCGATGAACGACGGTGGAGATATTTCTGGTCTATCAGGATCATGTACAATTACGACTTGCAGAAGAGTAAGGAAAAACAAATCACGATGTGACAGGAGACATGGAGTTAGATTTTTAGTAAATGCTTTCTGTGTCATTTGTATTCTACTCACGGAGGTGTATTACTGCTGCACCGATTTAAGTTGATATTCATTACTACAGATAAGGAACACATTTAAAAATTAGCTCTTTATAATACGGACAAAGCTTAACTTATCTTGGTCTTACTATAGATCTCAAAGTTTGCTGTTGTCCGAAACAAAAGACAGTCATAAGAATATATAGATTGTATCTACGACTGTCTGCCTCGAGTATTGAGTGCAGTGGGCAGGGGCACTACGAATGTAGTGTGCGGACATTAAGCTGAGAACGGGGAGCGTGCAAGCGATAAGTCCCTGCAGTCACACAATCCTTGTGCCCTCGGTGGCTCAGATGGACGCCGGCACGGTAGCTCAGCGAGTTCGGTCGGAGGGTTAGCCGCCCTCTGTAACAAAAAAACTGAGTCAATGGATCAACAACGAACTTCAACGGGTGTCATGGGACGTCCGCCCCGAACAAGGCAACGAATATGAACGCACAAAAAAAAAGTTGGATAGACCGTCTGCCATGTAGAGTCCCGGTCGGGGCACATCAGCAGTCCCCGTTTATGTATATCAATGCCTGTCGACAGCTTCAGGTATTGATTTAATTATCATTTCAGTCAGTAACAGGGTTAGCAATATGTACCGATCACAACTAAGGAACGAAGGCCTATTTTTATATTTACGTTCCGATTTAATACACTTGTACCGTTTTAAATCACCGGTGCCTACATCTTCAAATTAAGTGCAAGGCGCAATTCCAGCGCGTTCCAGCCGAAAATAAGCCCTGGGTGGTTCTACAAAAAAAAAGACACATGTCAAGAAGGATTATGAAAAATAAGGCCTCTGTCATGTTTAAGAGTGGAATTTGGAGACAATACGATCTGAATATTTTCTGTCGCATATCTTCTAATTCATGGCAACTTTGAGTCTAGTCCTTGCCTGTGTCAAGATTCAGTGTCTGTGATTCCATAATGACTTCTGAGACATCGTCATTTCTTCTGTTTTCCGTCTTTCTCTCAGTCGCTTTAAATTCGGGCAGGCAGTTTGTTTATTGCTATATGTGTTTCGCTTCTTCAATTGGGAAAGCATCATCATTGGCGATTTACAGCTCTGTTAACTCATGTGTGTCGTCTTGGAGCTGTATTCGTTAGTTTCCATAATCCAGCTGGCCGATTTCTGACGTTCTTTCACTCACATATGTGAAAGTGATATATGGAAATTGCCACTGCTGATGCTTCCCAAATAAAAGAAGCGAAACACGTATGGCAATTAGTTGCATAGACGGTACATACCTCCACGAATTCTGAGACAGTTTCCAGTCTTGAATAAACGGAACGCCAAGAAACAAAGCAAAATGCAATTTACGAATAAAAGAAGAAACTGGTGGACAGGGAGCACGTAAATTATGAGCATTCATAGCTTCTAATCAATCTCTCGAAGTCGACTACATACGGATGCGCCTGATTCCGAACAACACATATGAGACGAAAGCACAATAATAGGCCTCGCACCGTTCCTCGTCTACTGGAAGACCTTATTGAACATCTCATATGTATTTCGCACCTTACAAAAACTCATACATTGAAAGGGTACAGTACCGCCCGACATTGAAAATAGGTACAACATACTTCATTATTCTTGTCAGTACAACATATTTTTTCTAATAATAACTCAATTTCAGTTAATACAGCGAAGCCTGATACCAGTGTGGGAAAGAATGACAATTTATTTATTTAATTGATCACATGTGCACTCCCACAAAATAAATCCCTACATCCAGTTTGGTGAGATCTGTGAAATGAATGAATGTATGGTCGCCTGCTAACCGCAGATAGTGAATGTGAATATATGAGACGATCCTTTGGCCACCTTTGGTGGAACCAAAGAGATGAAACTTACCGGAGCTTTGAGCGCCTGAAATGTGGCTGACCAATACGGTAGCATGGTCTTCCCCCACCTCGACAGAGGTGCGAGATGACCTGAAGAACGGCCATGTTTCAGCACTCTGCCGCTGGATCTAGTGTTGGTAAGACCTGTCTTAGGTGTGCTTCGTAAGGACAAAAGAGTGGAGACATGGTATGAATGTGAAATACTTCAGAGTAGTTTAGAATAGTAATTTCTCTATTTCAGGAACTTTTGTGGGGAGAATTAAATGTCAGGCAGGTAATATTAAGGGGATCGTAGTAATCTTCGGAAGTGACCAACGGTCACAATGAAACCACGTGTAGCAATAAGTTGAAATACTTCCGAGTGCTTAAGTTAAGCTGAATTACTAGCGTGTGTACTATAAGTTGGAAATATTTAAGAAATGGCGTGTGCAGGACTTGAAATTAGAGACGAGTACTTCCACGTGTTGAGTACTGTGTGAGTCTCAATCTGTGTATGAGACAAAGGATAAAGAGAAGTACTCGTCCATGGTATCAGTTCAGGACTCGCGTGTGTGATGAATATGTTCTTAATATTACTTTGCGTGTTGTGTTTCCGTGTGACGCTCGATTGAAACTACACTCCTGGAAATGGAAAAAAGAACACATTGACACCGGTGTGTCAGACCCACCATACTTGCTCCGGACACTGCGAGAGGGCTGTACAAGCAATGATCACACGCACGGCACAGCGGACACACCAGGAACCGCGGTGTTGGCCGTCGAATGGCGCTAGCTGCGCAGCATTTGTGCACCGCCGCCGTCAGTGTCAGCCAGTTTGCCGTGGCATACGGAGCTCCATCGCAGTCTTTAACACTGGTAGCATGCCGCGACAGCGTGGACGTGAACCGTATGTGCAGTTGACGGACTTTGAGCGAGGGCGTATAGTGGGCATGCGGAAGGCCGGGTGGACGTACCGCCGAATTGCTCAACACGTGGGGCGTGAGGTCTCCACAGTACATCGATGTTGTCGCCAGTGGTCGGCCGAAGGTGCACGTGCCCGTCGACCTGGGACCGGACCGCAGCGACGCACGGATGCACGCCAAGACCGTAGGATCCTACGCAGTGCCGTAGGGGACCGCACCGCCACGTCCCAGCAAATTAGGGACACTGTTGCTCCTGGGGTATCGGCGAGGACCATTCGCAACCGTCTCCATGAAGCTAGGCTACGGTCCCGCACACCGTTAGGCCGTCTTCCGCTCACGCCCCAACATCGTGCAGCCCGCCTCCAGTGGTGTCGCGACAGGCGTGAATGGAGGGACGAATGGAAACGTGTCGTCTTCAGCGATGAGAGCCGCTTCTGCCTTGGTGCCAATGATGATCGTATGCGTGTTTGGCGCCGTGCAGGTGAGCGCCACAATCAGGACTGCATACGACCGAGGCACACAGGGCCAACACCCGGCATCATGGTGTGGGGAGCGATCTCCTACACTGGCCGTACACCACTGGTGATCGTCGAGGGGACACTGAATAGTGCACGGTACATCCAAACCGTCATCGAACCCATCGTTCTACCATTCCTAGACCGGCAAGGGAACTTGCTGTTCCAACAGGATAATGCACGTCCGCATGTATCCCGTGCCACCCAACGTGCTCTAGAAGGTGTAAGTCAACTACCCTGGCCAGCAAGATCTCCGGATCTGTCCCCCATTGAGCATGTTTGGGACTGGATGAAGCGTCGTCTCACGCGGTCTGCACGTCCAGCACGAACGCTGGTCCAACTGAGGCGCCAGGTGGAAATGGCATGGCAAGCCGTTCCACAGGACTACATCCAGTATCTCTACGATCGTCTCCATGGGAGAATAGCAGCCTGCATTGCTGCGAAAGGTGGATATACACTGTACTAGTGCCGACATTGTGCATGCTCTGTTGCCTGTGTCTATGTGCCTGTGGTTCTGTCAGTGTGATCATGTGATGTATCTGACCCCAGGAATGTGTCAATAAAGTTTCCCCTTCCTGGGACAATGAATTCACTGTGTTCTTATTTCAATTTCCAGGAGTGTATAATACTCTGAGAGTGAAGCAAGGTGAGTCAGCCGTCTATCCAGCAACGCCACTTGGCTTGCATTGCACAGGAAGACGTGCATATATCCTCCAGAGTTACGAAGTGGGGCAGTGTCGTGTGAAACTGGGGTGAATTTTAATTGAAGTGGGGAAGCTGAAAGTGATGTGATTATAACGTTGTGACATTTCCTTGTTTTGTATTTTATGTAGCCAGTGCCATGTATTTCATGATATTTAAGTATGTGTGGTTTGCTTGGGAGAGTAACAAGGTAGTTTCAGAGGTAGTGGGTTATGCATGTTCCTTTTGTACCCCTCGGTCTTGAGGAAAGTTTCGTGATGATGGTTGTGAGAGTCGAAGTGTGAGATATAGCAAAAAGATCCACCATCCTATCCAGAAAGTGCAATGTAGCATTAAATAATTACGAGACCATAAGACAGAGAATCACCAGTGTAAAGCCATGTCCACTGGGCGGAATTTCTAATGTGTTATTGTTGTAGGTTATGGAATTTGTGTGTTTAGGTTATAGAATTTATCGGAATAAATAAGATAGTGAAAAGAAAAAGATTGGTGACCTTTTCCTTCGAATTGTATGTTGTCATGATATCCAGAATTTATAATGTGTGCGCCATTCATATTCAGTGCGATGGCCACGTGTTGATCAAAGCCGGTAAATAAGAAAGAAAATGTGATATTGCCAGTGCGTAGTGAACAATCAGAGTTCTGTAAATTACTAATAGTCAGATGTGCGTTTCCGTTGCGTAATATTCATACAGGAGGATAATTTGTAACTTAATTGTGAGTACGAGAGTTCATGTTACTCGATAAATAAGAAGGAATCCACTCGCTTGGCAGACCACTCACCTTGCAGGCCTGACTGCTTGATGCCACAGTATGAGCAAGGCATGTGGGTGCCTCTCAACATATACTTTGCCGTGATTTACAAACACAATTACCTATCAAGTGATAGGTTATACATCGTATATATGAATTTATAAAGGAGACTGACGCTGTCACGTACGTCTTGTAAATAATTGTTGGCGCTTATTGCCTGAAAGGTGGCGGAGTGTCTTTATTATAAAAACGAGGTAATGAATGATGACTATACTTGTAGAGGTTGGAACGCCAGTGGAGATGAAACGGCAGACGGAACTCAAGCTCTGGGTGGAAGGCCCGCACAGGTGTTGGTCCTGCTTAAACACAGGAAGTAGCTAGACGGACGTCGTTGCACCTGAGCTCTGGAGCACAATAGGGTGACGGCTGGCCTCTATTGCAGTAAGTGCCTGAAGGATAACTAGATAATACTTCCGAAAGTTGAAAATATTGGACGCAGGTGAGAGGAACGGAGAAGCGGCACCTCGGAAACCACGCAGGCTGGGTTATTTCCAAGGATTTTTACTCAGAAGCGTATCATTATACGAGTATAGGTTTTTCCTCATAAAGTTTCCGCGCCGGACGACAAAAGACTAAAATATGGTTGGTCGGCGTTCGGAAGAATCTGTAGAGAGGGAGAATATTCCGTGGTTTCAGGTATATTATTCGTTTTCGGAAGGCGAGCCTAGCTGGGAGACCAGCGCTGGAAATACGTGGTCTTCCACTGTGAGCGCCATTGTGTGACAGTCGCTTGATATCAGCTTTGCTGGTACAGACGGACGAGCGGTCTTTGCTATCTGGAGAGTTTATAGTTAGAACAGTCAGGAAATGTACTGTTGCCAACCTATACGATTCTGGACGTCACCTCCGGGTTGGAAGTCGTCGTTGAGTACCAAGCATTCTGTAATTGAGAGCACTTCCTCTGCCTATACTTACGCTGAGACGTTATCTGAACTCCGTCTTTGTGGCTGGGAGTACGCACTTCTCGTCTGTAGAACACAGAGAGGAGAAGACAGTATTAGAGTATGTTAGTCAGAGGACCGCCTTCTGCCGTCCTAGTGTTTGAAAGAATTTATTTGTGGCTGAGGTTTTCCAACGTCACAGATGTGTACGAGAACCATCACTTCGACGCACCGGACGCAGTACATACGGTGATATCACAAATTGCTTCGGCTTATTAGGGCTATAAAAGCTAAACAGCTGTGATCACGTTAGTTTATTTCCACTGAAGTTCCACACCACAGTAGATCAACCTTGAATGTAATGTCTTCTAGTGTTTGGTAGATGATGTCAGTCATTTTGCGTTATTAATATTAGATCGCGCAGTCATAATAACGGGCAGAGTTGGGCAATTGGTTATTAATTTTACTTATGAAATATAGACTTTGTAATATAAAGGGGTTTTTAATCTACAATAAATATAGAAGCAGGAACAAACTTTATCATTTAGTAGGATTAGGAGCCTTCATCATTCATTTACGATTAAATTGTAATTTATAGGACTAAGTGTGGTGTCACCGCCAGACACCACACTTGCTAGGTGGTAGCTTTTAAATCGGCCGCGGTCCGCTAGTATACGACGGACCCGCGTGTCGCCACTGTCAGTAATTGCAGACCGAGCGCCACCACATGGCAGGTCTAGAGAGACGTACTAGCACTCGCCCCAGTTGTACAGCCGACGTTGCTAGCCATGGTTCACTGAGAATTACGCTCTCATTTGCCGAGACGATAGTTAGCATAGCCTTCAGCTACATTTGCTACGACCTAGCAAGGCGCCGTATTCAATTGATATTAAGATTCTATTAAAGTATCATCAAGAGCGATGTTCTACAAATGTGGATTAAAGTTAAGTATTCCAGAAGCTATGTACCTTTCTTTATAGCATTCATTACGTATCCTGTTTGAGACCTCACGCCAGCCTGCGTGAGTTTAAGCGCGTGCCTTTCGGCTCCCTCTCATTGTCTAGGCTGTCTTGTCTAGACACAACACTAAGAGGTCCTAAGATCTGCTTCAGGTGGTAGTCAGACAGGGCCAAATCTTCATTTTAGCGTCTATTATTCTCCATTGCGCACATTGATTTCACACCCGCCTGGAGTAGCGTCTTGGATATGCCTTACCCTGCCGGGATCCTAATAAAGGCTCTTGTGATAGTAGTCATAAAGTGGTTTGAAACCTCGGCAATTTTCAAAAAAAAATTTTTCCCGTTTAATGTGTAGGTGTTATTGATAGAGCTCACCAGCTTGCGTGTATAGTTTGCAGTGGTAAAGTCACGCGATAACATCAAAAATAATATTTGTGTATTTATTGTATTTCTTTTCAGAGGCGTTGCGCTTCAGCCCACTGGCTGCAATTTACTGATTTATGTTATGTATTGTGTCAGTGCATTTCGTTGTATTGAAAATACACCGCTCGTTCGTGGCGTTGCCAATATTTTAGCTTCTTTATTGTAGATATTTATCTTACGTGCCGTTACATAATGAATGTGGGTATTGTAAATTGAGTTTATTTTAAGAGAGAATTGTTATCAGGGATCAAACCATGTTAACTAGGGCGAAAGCGCGCATAGTAGGACAACAGAGCACTAGTTGTATAGTGTAGAAATGGGAGATATACGGGGTAGTCAAGAAAGCCTATGGGATGAGAAAGAGTTAGCTGTGTTAGCAGCACAAGGCACTGGTCAGGAGAATACCGAACCAAGGGAATTTTTTGAGGATGATAGACACAGTCAAGCAGGTGGTGAGCAACTGATAGCGAAGATGAGGAACAGGGACACACTTAGGCAATCTTAAAGATACAGGAATATAATGTACGGAGTCCAAGTGAACGCAGAACAATTAAGAATTGTGTTAGATCGCCGTCAGAGGCATCGTCACGACGCAGCTTATCAGGGGCACGCGGTGATGAATTTCTTGGCTACCAAGAAATGGAAAGGGGAGAAGATCACCTAAGAGTAGAGGAATGGAAAGTCATAACAGGAGAGAAGATTTAGATAACACAGGTGTGTTGGATATCCTTACATACCTAAAAGCAATGGGAAGTGAAATGTGAAATAAAATTCGAAACGTTAGTGCTGAAATGCAGAAGGTCAGGTCTGAATTGGGAGAGCAAACGAAAAAGGGGAATGATGAAGTACGCTCTGAAATGGGAAGTAAAATTCAAAACGTTAGTGCTGAAATTCAGTCGATAAAACATGAGACGGGGAAAGTGAAAAATGAGGTAGTGACGCTCTGAACAAAACTAGAACGAGAGACTGCGGAGGTCAGAAGAACCGCGAACGATGCACGATTACTTGCGATGGGAGCAAAGCGGATTGAAATTGAAACATTAGAGAAGACAGAAAACACGACAAAGATAGGTAGAAGTGCGTTAACGAAGTTGCAGAGGCGCGTGAGACAAGTAGAATAAAGCAACTGCAAAGTACAGAAATTGCACTAAATAAGGCACTGATTGCGGAGTTCTCCCAATTTAAAAATGAACATAGAAAGCAAAATTAAGTAATTATCTCAGGAAGTCAGGTCGCAACAAAGGCAAAAATCACCTCTCAGGAAAGAAGTTGTAGGCGATTTGGAAACAACACAAACCGAAAGAGCCAGTTCAAACTCTACACGGTCACGTCCAAGCACAGACGATATTAGAATATGCTCGAATGCAAGAGTTGCTCGTCAACTACAGACTGAAAGCGTATCTGAAGAACAACGAAATATTGCTAGAGATATGGTCCCTGCGTCTACACAGGGTACGACTGGATCGCAAATTGCGAATACGGAGAACAGCAATGAAATATTTCATATGCATAATTGTTATCCGACAATGCGCACCACGGAAAATTTTTACAGTGAGGAAAATGTGACAGGGAATAGAAGAGGGGATGTCCAAGGTAACGGTAGACAGGGAAAGTTAGCTCCAAGTGAGAATGTGATAGGCCGAGCGGGAAGAAACTCTAATGAAATTTTCAATATTAAGCTTCTTATCTCTGTACGAAAATGTCAGCATTACAAAGACGAGGGTAATGTTTTACACCCGAAAACCTTTATTGTTCTATTTGATTTATCATTACCTCCTCACTGGCTGGACGTCGTTTGTTCACATATCGAGGGAACGTCGGTCGAATGCATGTGGAAAATTGCAAAAACGTGCACGTCATACGAAGAGTTTCGTGACGCATTTTTGAACAAATACTGGTCCAAGGAGACACAGGACAGGATCAAACAGGAAATAACGAGTACAGACTTGGAGAGTTCAGGGTTCCGTAGTCCGGTGAAGTTTCTCGAAAACTAGACCAAGAATAATCAGTATTTGGACGACCCATGCACACCGACTGAGATCATAAGATTGTGTTAGACTAAGTTGCCAATTTCCTACCAGCAAACGCTCGTCGGTCGATGTGTAAGTGATGTAGAAGGATTCAAGAGTATCCTAAGAGAGTTAGAGTTCGCTTTCAACGAGCAGCAGGTGCGAGAAAAACGTAGGCAGAGAGACGTGCAAGGTGAAAGAAGGGAGAGCAACGGAGGGAATAATAGAGGCCGTAATTGGCAAAACAATCTAAATCATCCTACTCACCAAAACATGGACCAGAGAGATCGTAGCGGGAATAATGGACAATGGAGGAACTATGGCAGAGAATATAGGCAACAAAATGACCGGAGATGGGAACCACAAAATAATGGCGCATCATGGGGCAAAATAGAGAAACTCGTCAACGGTCTGACCAAGGATGGGGTAGAACGAACAACAACAGGAATGGGGAACAATCGATTGAAATTAAACCACCTAACCTTGGGAGAGTACGCCAAAGTAACGTGGAAAATGAACACTGACTAGGCCAGACGACGGGCACTAGAGAAAATGCGCCCCTATACCGTCTTGGAAGTACTAATACAAATATTATAGAATATGAGGACATGAGGGAGATATTACTTGATGAAAAGCAAACGTCACCCAAACAGGAGATCTAGCCGGTGGTAAAAGCACAAAATGGAGGAATTGGGGGTACTGCTGTAATAGATAGTGGTAGTGAACTCCCAGCTATTTCAAATAGGCTGTTCGCTAAATACAAAGACTAAGTTAATCCACCGGTGCTCGGAGTACAAAAAACAAAAGTTGGAAAGGGTATGGAAATATCGCAACAGACACGTCTAGACTTTGATTGACAAGGACACCATATGCTTGCAAATCTGTACATAATACCGAAACTAACAGCCGGTATAATAATCGGTGTAGATTTTCTTTCAGCGCAGAAGGCTATCATCGATCTAGGAAGAGGGGAGTTAACGTTAGGGAAAGAGAATAAAATAAAAATCAGATTTGATGAGAAGGCAATAAAAGCTCAAATTCTGGCGAGCTGTTTAAAACTACAATTCACGGGCCAACATGCAGTTCAGAGGGAAGAGTGTAAAAAAGATACTGACAATAGAGCAGAGTTCAAGTCAGAACGTGAGCATATTAATTAAATTAACAGTATGATTGATTCGAAACTTGAGAATCTGGATAACATAGATAATAAGGACAGAAAAGGGTTGGAGGTTCCACTCAAAAATAACGCAGAGATCTTCGTACCCAAAACCGGAAGCATTAAGGGGTATAAATTTTGAGGTAAGGAAACATAGACCATTTCGGGTACCTCCTTATGCCATCCCATGGTCATACCGGGAAAGGGTTCCAACTGAACTACGAAGAATGGAATATGAATGTGTAATTGAGGACGCGAGATCTGGGTATAATCGTCCACTACGAATAGTAGACAAAAAGGGAGGTGGTATTCGAGTGCTGTTAGACTCACGGCAAATATTTTGTGCCAGAGACGGATCGCCCTGAAAGGCTTGAGGAGCTGCTTCAAAGATTTCACGGGGATTCGGTGTTTTCCTCACTTGATTTGCGCTCGACCTTTTGGCAGATAGAGTTCGATCCTGAATGCCGAAATTACGCGGCCTTTATTGCCTTCGGAAGGTGATTTCAATTCAAAAGGCTCTCTTTTGGATTGAATATATCTTCAGCTGCATTTATCACCGGTTTCAGCAAAATATTGAGAGGACAGTTAAAAGAGAAGCTCACGTGTTATGTAGACGATATATTGATAGCAGAAAAGGCTTGGGAGAGACTTGGCTCTGGCTGGCTCTGAGCACTATGGGACTCAATTGCTGAGGTCATTAGCCCCCAGGAACTTAGAACTAGTTAAACCTAACTAACCTAAGGACATCAAAAACATCCATGCCCGAGGCAGGATTCGATCCTGCGACCGTAGCGGACTTGCGGTTCCAGACTGCAGCGCCTTTAACCGCACGGCCACTTCGGCCGGGGAGAGACTTAACAAACTCTTAGAGGAAGTGTTAAGCAGTTTGAAAAGATATGGGGTGACCGCGAACATTGAGAATTCTTGTTTTGGGAGCAGTGGGACACGTGATAACAGGAGAAGGGGTTAGTCCCGACACAGAGAGGATGGCATCAATTGCAAAGTTTAGCATTCTTACAGCTATAAAACAACTGGAGGGTTTCTAGGAATAACTAATTTTTGTAAGAAATTTATCTATGTGGAAACATTAGCAAGCCCCCGACTCAGCCAGTTGACAGGAGAAGGAACACCCTGGGTGTGGGATGAGTGTGAGGACCGAGAATTTAATAATTTGAAGGCAGCACTCGTCAAAGCTCCTATTTTATCACATTCTGACTTATCACAAGATTTTTGTATGGCCACTGACAGCTCGAAGAACGGTCTGGGAGTTAAAGTGTTTCAGGAGTCTGAACAAGATGGCAAATTAGTACACAGAACAATCGCCTTTGGTGGCAGGGTACTATCCACAAGTGAAAGAAATTGCTCTGTCACCGAACTTGAAGCCCTTGAAATCGTATGGGGATTTAAAAAGTTCAGATACTTTCGGTCTGGTAGAAAAACAAAAGTCTATATGGACCATAGGGCCCTAGAGGTTCTCCTAACCGCCAATCTTCCGCATGGAAGTCTAGCGAGATACCAGTTTTCAAAGGTCTATGTACCTGGTCCGACAAACGCCACACGTTGACTCTCTGTCCCGCTCACCTATTGTCATAACAGAAGAGCTGGCTGAAGCATTACAACAAGAGCACTTTTCGTTGTTTTACCTCAAAGGCGTGACATTTGAATACTTCGTTACTGGAACGATGCGGTATATCCAGAATGAGCAGGACAAGGACGCAGATTTAGTCAAAATAAAAGAAAAATGGAAGGATCGGACGCAGGCGTGCATAAGACAGCACTACCTCTTGGGAAAAGGAATTCTGTTTTATAGGGCAAACGTTAATGATTCGTTGTGGGTGGTGTCCACACCAAATGAGTTAATAAATAAGCTTATATGTTGTACACACCTAAGTTAACGCACATTTTGGTCTACGAAAATGTTTTATGAAAATGAGGAGTGTTTGCTACTTTAAAAACATGGAGAAACGCATACGGAAAGCACTACCTATCTGTAAAAACTACCAAAAGGCGAAATCCATAACTGTAGGAACCCAGGCTCTTTTATACCCAATTATTCCATAGAAGCTAAGGCCTGTCGCAGCGACGGATTTAATGGGATCATTACCCAAGACACCAAGGGGCCACCAATATACATCGGTAGTATTAGAGCTGACGTCCAAATTTGTGACGTTGTCACAACTAAAAAGGGCGACTGGTGCAACTGTAAGTAGAGCCTTCTGTAGAGACTTCATAAACCAAATGGGAACTGTAGACTGTATTATCTCAGACTATGGACCTCAATATAAATCTGAGGTATGGAAAAGAACACTAAGGAGGTATAAGATAAAGCCCATTTTTATTAGTAGGTTTCACCCGAGTTCGAACCCCGCATGGAGAACGATGAAAGATTTAGGCAATTTATGTAGATTATACTATGGAAAGAATCATGATAGCTGGGATGTGTTTCTTAAAGATTTTCAGGATGTGATAAACGAGCTTCCCCACAGTACTACACTGATGCGAACTATGATCGTTCTGATGAATAGGGACCCACCAGATAAAATTCGAGCACTGATCGATTTTCCACAAAGGACGCGCCGGCAGCATAAAGTCATAGTGGAGGAGGCTTTGCGCAATATTCGGGTCGGTGGTGAGAAGCGCAAGGTGCGCGCAGACCAAAAGGCGAATGTAAGGGAATTTGTAGTTGGACAAAAAGTCTTAGTTAAGTCTTACAGGTTGTCCAACAAACACATGAAGCTGTGTCAAGAGTTCTTCAAGAGATACAGGGGCCCTGTACGTATAAGAAGACTAGTGCACGCAAATGCGGTTGAAATTGAATCTGTGAAAACAGGAAAATCCTTGGGACTCCATCATGTGAGCATCTCAAGGGAGAATTGAAAGGAGCTTTTATGGCAAAAGTATAGTATTATATACAGTTAGCAATTACGTTAAGTATTACACTGAAGGGATCTGTAGATTTATGAAATTTGCTATAATATTATCATGTTAAAAGAGGTACTACAGTACATAAAAGGCCAGGATGTAGTGGGTAAGGAAACTAGGGTATATTTTGTTGTGTAGGGTATAACTATGTGCAAGCAAGCCGAGTGTACAATTTCAGAAGGTATTTAGAGTTTAAGATGCGCTATCTGTCCATGAAGGAATAAAGTGAAATTGAGAAACGTGTGTTACTACAAAAATGTTTAAAGGTGTGGGAATAAAAAATAAAAAAGTTATTGTTAACCAGTTGATGTGGAACGTATTAGGTGAGAATGTCAATAGTTAAAATTTTAGAAATGAGTGTCTATTTTACATATTTAGCAATAGGATCATAATTGAGTGACTCGCTAATAGGGTTTGTGGTGACACGTAGGTGTGTCGTCCAAGTATGATATGTCTCCATTCAGAGAAACGGGAGTTCAATAGGTGGCCAGCTCCACGTGTCTACGCGAGAGTGCACCGTTATTTGTATGCGACGGTTGTATTTATGCTGTCCAAAGAGACGGAATAATTGTGTACATGATGGCCAGTTCTGCGGAATTCCATATGAGCGCACCGAAATATTAACTGAGTGTTAGAGGGATATGAAATGGAAGTGTAATAAGGGGATATAGACACGTAAAATATAATAAAGGAAAAGTACGAAGCTGTACGTTCAAAGCACAGGACACAGAGGGTAATACATAAGCACATGGCAGTCCTGTTGATGAGCAGTGATTTTATACGTTTCCAGGCACCACTAATAATATAAACTGCAACTTTATTAAGATGAAAAGAAGAGACCACCAGAGAAAGGTATCAGCAGCAGATCCGGAAAGGGGGACAGAGAATAGAAGGTAATACTGAGTAAAACCATGAGGAAAGGTACGTGAAAGCGTGATTAAAATAAAAGATATCAGTAATTGCACTAAACTTGCTATGCAGTACGATTGTCCACAGGAAGCACGCCAGAGGCGTGAAATGAAGAAGAACCCCACCTAATCATTCATTTGTGTATGTTTTTGTGTGCAGACGTGCACTTTATTGTTCACAGATATTCACGATGACATCCAAAATGTAAACCAAGAGCTATGAGATCGGACGATCTTGTGATACCCACGACAGTGTAGTAGTTAGACTTTTATGAACATCCTACTGGCCCGTAGTTAACAGTAGTTTAACAAGTAGTTTAACATGTATTTTCACAAATAGTTTAACAAGTAGTATTTTTAACTATTGTCATTAGGATTTGGTGAGGATTAATTCTAATATAGTATAAACAACTAACGAACATGTATTTTTATATGTATACAGGTGCCAATAGATATTTAATAATTCTTTGACATACGGTAGAGGCGTATTCATTTATAAGTAACATTAACTTTGTAAATTAAAAGAAATTATCAAAATAATAATAGTAAAAACGTCAGTGCCTTGGCTAATAATACAAATAGAACAAAAATAAATGTAAAGGTAAATGACCTGACTAGTGAGTGCATCTTAAAATTTTATATTTCATAAATGCCAATAAATTGTGTTATGTAGTGTATAAAATTTGTTTTAAATCGGAAACTAGTTGTGGGCATTAGTGAGCACAGGATGCCCATAAAAACTTTGCGAGACACACTGGAAGCAAAAACACGGTGTGCGGACGGAAAGGTCCAGAAGCAAGGGGCGCTGTCAGTCATGTCGTGGCAGATATGAGGACGTGGGCTATTCATCGGCTGTCTGAAGACCGAAGAGAACGAAAAAGCGGCACATCGGAAACCACGCAGGCTGGGTTATTTCCAAAGATTTTTACTCAGAAGCATACCATTGTACGAGTATAGGTTTTTCCTCGTAAACCTTCCGCGCCGGACGACAAAAGACTAAAATATGATTGGTCGGCGATCGGAAGAATCTGTAGAGAGGGAGAATATTCCGTGGTTTCGGGAATATCATTCGTTTTCGGAATTACGATGGTGGGAAGCCGAGCCTTGCTGGGAAGCCAGCGCTGGAAATACGTAGTCTTCCATTGTGAGCGCCATTGTGTGACGGTCGCTTGATATCAGCTTTGTTGGTACAGACGGAATTGCTGTCTCTGCTCTCAGGAGAATTTATAGTTAGAACAGTCAGGCACTGTACTGTTGCGAACCTATTTGATTCTGGACGTCACCTCCGGGTTGGAAGTCGTCGTTGAGTACCCAGCGTTCAGTAATTGAGAGCACTCGCTCTGCCTATACTTACGCTGAGACGTTACCTGAAGTCCGTCTTTATGGCTGGGAGTTCGCGTTTCTCGTCTGTAGAACACAGAGAGAAGACAGTATTAGAGTATGTCAGTCAGAGGACCGCCTTCTGCGGTCCTAGTATTTGAAAGACTTTATTTGTGGCTGGAGTTCTTCCATCGTCGCAGATGAGTACTAGAACCATCACTTCGACGAACGGAACGCAGTACATACGATGATATCGCCAATTGCTTCGGCTTATTAGGGCTATAAAAGCTAAACAGCTGTGATCACGTTAGTTTATTTCCATTGAGGCTCTACACCACAGTAGATCATCTTTGAAAGTAGTGTCTTCTAGTGTTTGGTACGTGGATGATGTCAGTCATTTCGCGTTATTAATATTAGATCCTGCAGTCATAATAACGAGCAGAGTTGGGCAATTGATTATTAATTTTACTTATGAAATATAAACTTTGAAATATACAGTTTTTTTAAATCCAAACTAAATATATAAGCAGGAACAACGTTTATCATTTAGTAGGATTAGTTGCCTTCATCATTCACTTACGTTTAGATTTAATTTATAGAATTAATAGATCCTAAGATCTGCTTCAAGGGGTAGTCAGACAGGGCCAAATCTTCATTTTAGCGTTTATTATTCTCCGCTGCGCACATTCATTTCACACCCGCCTGGAGTAGCATCTTGGACACATACATATTAAAGCCCCTTTGTAAAACGTATTTCCCTGAAACTCTAATTGTGATGGAAATGAGCTGATTTTTTCAGGACGAGTATCAAATTAATGTGTCCCACAAATCCAATTGCGAAACGTTCAAAACTTTCAATATATCATTTGCATATCCTCGATTTGACACCTGTTCCACTCGTGACTTGTTGGTGAAGAGGGTAACACCTGTTATTGCTGATCTTATAGCGAAATTGATTGTTCAAAAAGAACCCTTGAGAACAGTTAATATAGTATGCTTTCGATGTTCTCTACATCTACATCCATACTCCGCAAGCCACCTGACGGTGTGTGGCGGAGGGTACCTTCAGTACCTCTATCGGTTCTCCCTTCTATTCCAGTCTCGTATTGTTCGTGGAAAGAAGGATTGTCGGTATGCCTCTGTGTGGGCTCTAATCTCTCTGATTTTATCCTCATGGTCTCTTCGCGAGATATACGTAGGAGGGAGCAATATACTGCTTGACTCTTCGGTGAAGGTATGTTCTCGAAACTTGAATAAAAGCCCGTACCGAGCTCCTGAGCGTCTCTCCTGCAGAGTCTTCCACTGGAGTTTATCTATCATCTCCGTAACGCTTTCGCGATTAGTAAATGATCTTGTAACGAAGCGCGCTGCTCTCCGTTGAACCTTCACTATCTCTTCTATCAACCCTATCTGGTACGGATCCCACACTGCTGAGCAGTATTCAAGCAGTGGGCGAACAAGCGTACTGTAACCTACTTCCTTTGTTTTCGGATTGCAATTCCTTAGGATTCTTCCAATGAATCTCAGTCTGGCATCTGCTTTACCGACGATCAACATTATATGATCATTCCATTTTAAATCACTCCTAATGCGTAATCCCAGATAATTTATGGTATTAACTGCTTCCAGTTGCTGACCTGCAATTTTGTAGCTAAATGATAAAGGATCTATCTTTCTGTATATTCGCAGCACATTACACTTGTCTACATTGAGATTCAATTGCCATTCCCTGCACCATGCGTCAATTCGCTGCAGATCCTCCTGCATTTCAGTACAATTTTCCATTGTTACAACCTCTCGGTACACCACAGCATCATCTGCGAAAAGCCTCAGTGAACTTCCGATGTCATCCACCAGGTCATTTATGTATATTGTGAATAGCAACGGTCCTATGACACTCCCCTGCGGCACACCTGAAATTACTCTTACTTCGGAAGACTTCTCTCCATTGAGAATAACATGCTGCGTCCTGTTATCTAGGAACTCCTCAATCCAATCACACAATTGGTCTGATAGTCCATATGCTCTTACTTTGTTCATTAAACGACTGTGGGGAACTGTATCGAACGCCTTGCGGAAGTCAAGAAACATGGCATCTACCTGTGAACCCGTGTCTATGGCCCTCTGAGTCTCGTGGACGAATAGCGCGAGCTGGGTTTCACGTGACCGTCTTTTTCGAAACCCATGCTGATTCCTACAGAGTAGATTTCTAGTCTCCAGAAAAGTCATTATACGCGAACACAATACGTGTTCCAAAATTCTGCAACTGATCGACGTTAGAGATATAGGTCTATAGTTCTGCACATCTGTTCGACGTCCCTTCTTGAAAACGGGGATGACCTGTGCCCTTTTCCACTCCTTTGGAACGCTACGCTCTTCTAGAGACCTACGGTACACCGCTGCAAGAAGGGGGGCAAGTTCCTTCGCGTACTCTTTCCAGTGATGAAGCCATAACGTATGCGTATCGTGAAGCGGTTGCCAAGAGAGAGCCGAACGAAGTGACATTTTATTATTTCATCGGTTTCAAAATACGTAAATTCGGAACAAAATTTAGTTTCAATTAAAAAATGAAGCGCTGTTCAGAATGAAAATTTTGTCGTGGTCTACATTCTGTATAAGCAGCTGCATAGCCTAAAATGTTCACCAAATGCCTCTCTCATGAGAGGTGATTCTGTTAGACCTAACGATCATAATTCTGTCCTCAGTTTCACGCAGAAAACACAATCTATTCATTGAGGTTACTGATGACTGAGACGGAGCCATGACTTCTTGTTGACTACATCCTGCTCCTTTCAGCATCTGAAGGTAGACCAGTAACTGCTATTTAACTTCAAAGAAGCTATTGATCACTACTTGAAACCATATGCAAAAACAAGAGGCAAACTGAAAGCGTTAAGAATGTATAAATTAGAGACATCCAATAGGTACATTTTTGTGTGGAAAAGTTACACAGGACCTAGCCACAAGTGGTTCCAATTCTAAACAAAGCGAAGGTTCAACAAGGAGTGACTATCAGCCAGATTTACAAAGACATAGTAAACATTCAGAACTAAAAAGCTGAAAACCTCAGGGCTCGTTTTTCGTTCTTGCTTATGTTTTAATCTGAGACCAGTGGTGGAGCAGACCAGTGAAAGTATGAATTGTTCAATTCTGTGAAACTTTAATGTGCATATTTCTTTCTTTAACACATTAACACACGCAGAAGTAAATAAAATACAATTTGTGCAACTCATTATATCATTCCTTCCTACTTCCAGCTAAATTAGAAACAGCCTACGTTAGTGAAGAACATATATATATATATATATATATATATATATATATATATATATATATATATATATATATATATTTCCTTGCAGCTGGCCTGAAATATGAGTTAAAATAGAGTCATAGTTTAGTTTATGTGCGTCTAGTAAATGCTGTTAACTTTTATAGAGGATTACATAATGTAAAAGAATTTACAGCGTTTTATAGCTCCACTGAAAAAAGTAAACTTTTTACAGTGGCTGTTTTGTAATTAACTCTATGCTCGTATTTCATCTTGTCTTCTTTAGTTCCTTCAAAAACCTACCTTGATTCTCATTTGGATCATATCTATAAAATAGAACAACCTTAACGAAATAGCTTTGCCGACAGTGGACAGTTTGTAATTTTCGTTTAAATTCATTTGATATGCAATATAAATTCTGAATTTCAAACTCACCTATCATAGCTTATCAAATTGTTAGAGAAACTACTTTCAAGCAAATAATATTGACAAATGTTGTGAAAACACTGCTCAAGTAGGTGAGACGTTGTGCATTATTGATCTGTTTATTATGTGAATAATAATACCAGACATTGAACATCTGAAAAGCTTTACAGATACTGAATCAATTTCGTACCGAGATGGATGTTGCATATTGTGACTTTGATCACCAGTGTAGTTGTTGACGTCATTACGATTTTCCTTGGAGCGAGCTTTGGGAAAAAAGTTACGTCTGTTTCCCGCCAATAGCACCCAAGATCTTTCTCGAAACAAGGCTGGCGCTTTGAGGTCAGAACTGGGCTCTCTCGTTTCCTTCTGTTGACATTGTAAACACGTTCGTGGCCAGACAAGTTGGAAAGAAAGTAACGAGAATCGTGTGTGTGTGTGTGTGTTTGTGTGTGTGTGTGTGTGTGTGTGTGTGTGTGTGCGCGCGTGTGTGTAGAAGAGAGCGGTGTTGGCGGCCCTGGAAACAGGATCACATTCTCAAGTAGATGGAAAAATTTTGTTCAACTTGAGATTTTCCTTTCAGAAGAGCGTGGTGAGGTATTTGACGAGACTATAGTGACGTTTTGCAAGTATAGGTCCACATCTTTCGTGAAGTTCTTCCAGGAAGTCATGTTGCTTCACGCGGACGCATGTGTAGAATATGTCATGATTTAATGATACATCTCAATTTTTTCTGCGATCATAAGCGATCAAAGTTGGCTAATTTCTGAATTGTGACGTAAAATCCATTTCAGAATACAGCAACACCGTATAGAAAAAATGATGCCATCAGAAGACTATAGTGGAGCTTATACACAAGATATTCTCATAAAACAATAAATGTTATGGCATTAAAATTATGCTGAATCATACATACTAAATTTGATATTTTACAGCATATTGATTACTACTCCCAGTGTCAAAGAACTGCCATTTAGAACGTATCTAACAACAGTTCTTACTTTAAAAAGCAGATTTTGCTTCGACAGACATTGAGTCTTATTTTAGTATTCCATTTTAGGTGCTTGGCTCTGTTACAGTAATATTTTATTAGTATGTTTTGATCGCTACACATTACAGTTTGTTACCTATTTCAAGACATTGTTATGCCGATCAACAGGAACAATCACTAGAATGAAAAGGCAAAATATTATAGCGCTTTATCTATATAATATGCGTAAGTCCCAATCTGACTGCTGGTATACTTACCTAAAACATAAATACACTGTCAAACTGTCAAGTGTTTACAGATACACTCGCGAGCAGTCGCGTTAGCGACATCTTTCCTAGTAGCGAGTAACACATCACAGCGTCCTCCTGCTGACGGCAAAGTGCCGTGACATGGACAACATGAGACACAGAAAGCAGTTTAGAGTCACCCTGCTCCATTACCACCCATCCAAAACTCGCAGAGATCGGTCGCTGTTACGTCGAATATGCTCAAGCTAGTTCGAGCTCGAGCCTGTCCCAAAAGTGATGATTAGGATTCCGGGCCAATTATCTTGTGGCGCAGGGAGCGAAAGGAGATAGGGAACGAGCGAGCCTCATACAGTTTTGGATCGACCGAATGGTACACTGCCTTGCTGAGAGTGCAATGTACCTACGGTGAGTCATAGCTGCACTAACGCACATACGTACCAATACCGTACATTTCTACGTAATTGTACTGTAAGAAATAATTGCACACATTTCGGAATCCCTTTTTGTGCAGGTAAACTCCTCCTGCACAGTGATACTTATGACTAAATACCTAACTCCACGTCTCACGCTATATAGTGATTTGTTTATCCTAACTCTTAGGCAAGTGATAATTGTACGTGACCCCGATTGACCTGGAATATCTTCATTATCATTCATCTCTAAACGCTTAATAGTTAAAACTAGATACACGTTCACCAAGTAGCTACAGTGAAACTGTTTGGACGTTGCGGCTGGCAACAGTTGAAAATTTGACGCCACCGTCACGAAGACTACCGATATGTATCGAGTACAACTAGGGAGCAAAGCGTCACTGCTACGGAAACAGACGGTAGCACATGTTATTTGCACTAAATCTTGGGGTTTTATTCTTTTGATTATAACGAATTGATTTAAAGACTTGAATTTCAGAACGGTATTATGTAAAAAATGATTTCACTTTGTAAGTTTTATCACAAGTTTTCAAATATGATTCTTATGATTGGGGGGGGGGGAGGAGGGAGGGGAGTAGTTGTACGTTTGCTGCACCTACGATTTTGGAAGTTAAGCAATGAAATTACTGTATTTTTGCGCTATAGTAATTCAGGACAAGGGCTGCTTCTGCCAAATTTGCTTGATGCCAGTGATGAATATTGGGCATGGTTGCCAAATGTGATGGCATCACAAAAATGAAAAAAACTGGTTTTATCTTTTTTTCAGTGAAGTCTTGAACTGGTGGACTCACTTCAGTGAAAGTCTCTCGGAAGTATTGAGAACCCCTATTCGCAGTATTACTTATTCATTTATTAATTGATTTGTTGTAATATGTAAACAGTAATATGTAAACAGTATCTAAAAATTTCTAGGACGACCAATTTGCGGCTTTTGTTTTGTATTTAAAGGATTTTAGGTCTCTTTCATCGTCGTCAGGATGGCCAATTTCGAGCAAATGGACAGCTACTGCTGATTTATTTGGCTGTAAGATACGCATTATATTCTTTGAATGCAATCGTGTTTCACAATTGCACGTTATCTATAGAGTTAACTACTTTAAAAGAACAACTTTGTTGACATGGGACCTCTGTTTCCATAGTTTCCATATTTACATTTCTTAAGACTTGTTCAAAATTCCTGTTACACTGACTTCTAGGGACTGTAGAGGGTACTTGAAGATGGACTTTTGTCCAGGATCCTATGTCGTCTGGATATAAAATAAGCTTGAAGATCGAATCACTTTGAAACCTTACACTTCACGGTACTCGCACAACCTGACAAGATGGTGCAGTAGTCAGTCTCTGTTGCAATTATGACGTCACTTAGCACCATCCTCCCACAACAACAACGCCTGCGAGAAATTCGTACGTTCCAAACTGTGACGGTTTACTGTGGTGTTCCACGGACACGATGCACTCTCGATTTTGAAGGGGACGTACTTCGCCACATAAAGGAGAATCCGAAGACAAGTATCCGGAGGACTGCCGATGCCAAATGCTCCTACAACACAGAAGGCAGAGCTCATTGTCTCCGCTGTGTGCATATCGTGAGGCGGGAGGTTTGAAAGTGATCCTTTCCTCAATCACCCGTCCAAACAGTCCACTTCTGGATGTGGGTTCCTTATCGGCCGAGTCCCTTCTACAACTCCGACAAGCCTTATTACAGAATCCCAGTATATATATGCAGCAAAAATGTCCGCCATGGGCCACCACTGAAAAGGATTCTAGCAGTATGCAGGTACTTTATAGCGCTGTAGTTTATCCTCAGTAACGCTGATGATTTGACGTTTATGTGCATAACATCATTCCGGTGCGACTGCTTCACCAAGTCATGGAGAAATGCCTCATGCCATTATTGGAAACCCTTACAACCCATGAATCATGATTTATCAAAAAACGACAACAAAGGTAACATTAAATATCCAACATTAGAATGTCCGTCGACAAGCATACCCGTCAAACATTAATTACAATTTTACGTGTACTAATGTACAGTTTTTCAGTATTCCACTTGATAACGGCAACACGACCAAAACTTTAGTAATGGGTTTTATAGATAATTAATTTTATAGACAAAGGTGACCATGATGTCAATTACTTTTTGCGGCAAAACAGCTTCGATTCACATCATGTGACATTTTATCATCAGATTAAAGACACATGGAATAATGCCCGTCAGTTCAGATGCGTCACTTAGCACACCGACCATATCCAACCAGATACGACTAAAGTATGTAGTCGAATTAAATCGGGTGATGCTAAGGGAATTAGATTAGGAAATGAGACACTTAAAGCAGTAAAGGAGTTTTGCTATTCGGGGAGCAAAATAACTGATGATGGTTGAAGTAGAGAGGATATAAAATGTATACTAGCAATGGCAAGGAAAGCGTTCCTGAAGAAGAGAAATTTGTTAACATCGAGTATAGATTTAAGTGTCGGGAAGTCGTTTCTGAAAGTATTTGTATGGAGTGTAGGCATGTATGGAACTGAAACATGGACGATAAATAATTTGTACAAGAAGAGAATAGAAGCTTTCGAAATGTGGTGCTACAGACGAATACTGAAGATTAGATGGGTAGATCACATAACTAATGAGGAGGTATTGAATAGAGTTGGGGAGAAGAGGAGTTTGTGATACAACTTGACAAGAATAAGGGACCGGTTGGTAGGACATGTTTTGAGGCATCAAGGGATCACAAATTTAGCATTGGAGAGCAGCGTGTAAAAATCGTAGAGGGAGACCAAGAGACGAATACACTAAGCAGATTCAGAAGGATGTAGGTTGCAGTAAGTACTAGGAGATGAAGAAGCTTGCACAGGATAGAGTAGCATGGAGAGCTGCATCAAACCAGTCTCATGACTGAAGACCACAACAACAACAGGTAGTAGATTACAGTATTACAGTAGAGCCAGCCACAGGCGGATGTTACGCCTCATAAAACACGACAAAGCCATTGCACTTGTGAGGCTAGCCGATCGGGTGTGGTGTGCAGGCAGCTGACACGGCAGCACCTAAGTACAGGAGAAATCCTTCCCACACTAGCAACCTTGGAAGTGTTCAGTATACGTGCCACAAGGTATAGCAAAACCCAAGTAAGTTCAACACCTGAGACACTTTTGTACTGAAGTCCTCCTGTGTTAGTATCGCAGCATAGGGCTGGGACACTTGAGGCGCCATCCGGAATGCTGTGCAGATTCACAGGTCGACCTCGCATCAGGGCAACCTACCCTGAGACACGAGCCGCAGAGCCACCGTCACCGCGAGTCAGCTGAGCGCTGGGATATAGAACACCCAGACACAGCGATTCTGCACGGTCGCTGCGTCACCTGTTGTCACTAGCTGGACAGCACTGGAGCCTTTGTTTCTGAGTCTGAGGACATCGCTGACAGATGCAGAGGCATTACGCCACTGCATGTCGACACTGTGCTCTGTCAGCATTGCTGAACATCACCCACACACATGTGGTAGGCAACTACACTACTGGCCATTAAAATTGCTACACCAAGAAGAAATGCAGATGATAAACGGGTATTCATTGGACAAATATATTATACTAGAATTGACATGTGATTAAATTTCATGCAATTTGGGTGCATAGATCCTAAGAAATCAGTACCCAGAACAACCGCCTCTGGCCATAATAACGGCCTTGATACCGTGGGTATTCAGTCAAACAGAGCTTGGATGGCTAGTACAGGTACAGTGGTCCACGCAACTTGGACACGATACCACTGACTGGTGTATTGTGACGAGCCAGTTGCTCGGCCACCATTGACCAGAGGTTTTCAGTTGGTGCGAGATCTGGAGAATGCGCTGGCCAAGGCAGCAGTCGAACATTTCCTGTATCCAGAAAGGCCCGTACAGAACCTGCAACACGAGGTCGTGCATTATCCTGCTGAAATGTAGGGTTTCGAAGGGATCGAAGGAAGGGTAGAGCCACGGGTCGTAACACATCTAAAATGTAACATCCACTGTTCAAAGTGCCGTCAATGCGAACAAGAGGTGACCGAGACGTGTAACCAATGGCACCCCATACCATCACGCCGGGTGATGCGCCAGTATGGCGATGACGAATACACGCTTCCAATGTGCGTTCACCGCGATGTCGCCAAAGACGGATGCGACCATCATCATGCTGTAAACAGAACCTGGATTCATCCGAAAAAATGACGCTTCGCCATTCGTGCACCCAGGTTCGTCGTTGAGTACACCATCGCAGGCACTCCTGTCTGTGATGCAGCGTCAAGGGTAACCGCAGCCATGGTCTCCGAGCTGATAGACCATGCTGCTGAAATCGTCGTCGAACTGTTCGTGTAAATGGTTGTTGTCTTGGAAACGTCCCCATCTGTTGACTCAGGGATCGAGACGTGGCTGCACGATCCGTTACAGCCATGCGGATAAGATGCCTGTCATCTCGACTGCTAGTGATACGAGGCCGTTGGGATTCAGCACGGCGTTCTGTATTACCCTCCTGAATCCACCGTTTCCGTATTCTGCTAACAGTCATTGGATCTCGACCAACGTGAGCAGCAATGTCGCGATACGATAAACCGCAATCGCGATAGGCTACAATCCAACCTTCATCAAAGTCGGAAACGTGATGGTACGCATTTCTCCTCCTTACACGAGGCATCACAAGAACGTTTCACCAGGCAACGCCGGTCAACTGCTGTTTGTGTATGAGAAATCGGTTGGAAACTTTTCTTATGTCAGCACGTCTTCTTCCTGTCGGTTAAATTTCGCGTCTGTAGCACGTCATCTTCGTGGTGCAGCAATTTTAATGGCCAGTAGTGTAGATACCTCAACTGTACTGCCACTGCTTATAATGAATCACGACGGAGAGCTGTAATAAAGGAATTTGAAAAGCAGAAAACGGTCTCTCTGATTCCGGCTTTCTTCGTTCATGAGGACAATGGATTCTTTCTTTAAATAATCTTTTTTGTGTAAGAAGCTGCCTCTACAAATTATTGAAGGCTAAATGGAAAAAAATTGCATGTTGGACCATTGAAAATTGTCACTGACTGAGATAGGCTGAATATCGGATGCAGTCGTTTAAAGGTTTGGAGATTATGTGACTGGTCCTTACCTCACTGAAGAAACATTGACAAACAGGTGATACACACACGAACACAATTTCTCACTGAAGTGCTGTCGATTTCCCAGAGGAAGTACCACTTGAAATATATGTCCCCCGATGGATTTTCAGTTCACTACTTGCTTGAGGCTAGGAGGGCGCTCACCTACCTCCTTCCAGGTCGCTGCACTCGACGTGAAGGCGTTGTCAGTTGCGCTGCACATTCACCTGACTTGACACCAGTGACCCTTTTTCTCCGGGTACACTCAAAGATGAAATCTGTACATGAGTTCCAATAACCCAAGAAGATTTCAGACATCGCATTGTTGTAGCATGTTCAATGTTACCAAAGGAGTCTCTTCAATTTGTCCTGAAGTCCTTGCACCAGCGACTCTAAATGTGTTCTGCAGTAGAAGGTGGGCATTTCGAACACTCCATCACATAAAGTGAATTTTAAAGAATTGTTTAAGATTATCTTCTTTTATAATTTCCTTTTCGATGATGTAATTTTGTTATAAAACTGTAAACAAGATGAAGTTCCGCATTCCAGCCCACTGACTGATAGCCATGTCACCCCACGCCAGTGCCGTCACCGGTTGCCATGTGGTTAGCCCACTGCTCTCCTTGTCGTCGCCTGGTTTCTTGACTACAGAACCACTGCTAATCGGTAAAGTGGTAGAGCCACGAGGTTGAGTTCACCCAATACCAGTCCTACCAAGAAGAGAAAACTCCTGGCAGTACCAGGGGTCGAACCCAGGTCCCCAACATGAAAGTCAGTCACGCTGGCCGCTCAGCTACAGAGACGGACAGTGTAAGTGTGCATCTTGACATTAAAACCACGATGCTGAACTGCTAATTATCTCTTTCTACCTCAATTTCCTGTTTTACAACTTCATTCAGTTTTGTGCAGTTTTCTTTCAAGGTTCTGGCTGACCAAGAACAGAACTGTTAGGCTAGTTAGCAGGTGAATCATCTTCAGATACTTCCATTGCTTATAGTGGGAGTATCGATACAAGCAGCTGCTGACAGGATTGATTAGCGCCAGTTTTAAATTAACCTTTTTCCATTGTTCCGCTTTCGGTCTGTCGATGCAGATCCGTATAACAACATGAACTTTCGGTTAAGACAGCAATCGGTTTCATTTTAAAAACAGGCCAATCCTAAATTTTAAATATTGTAATTACTTCAAAACCACACCGTCCAGTTACATTAATGTATACTACGTTCGACGTCAACTGGCAATGAAAATTCACAGATGGCATGTGGCAGCACCAACACTGCAGGGTGTATGAAGTGTGTCGGTGACGGGGGAGGGGGGGTGAAGAGGGGGGAAGGCTCAGAAAACAATGCAGTTTTGTTGTCATAAAGCGTAAAATGTGCTGTCCATAACTGACACCGAGGTAACTTTGGAGAATCATGGGCCGGAGATGACAGGGAAAACGATGGTTGTGGAGATCTCTATAGGTGCATGTAAGTGCAACTGTTGGGCAACTGTCCGCCCAGATGAACCAAGGGACAACTGACATGTTTCCACAACGATCGTCCAGCAAATTTTGCTGGGTATTGTCCTCCTCAGTAGGATGCTGGTTCAAGCACCCACGCTGACTGCTGCTAATCGGCGACGAAGGCTGGAATTTTCACGGCAGTAAATCACACACCCTGGATTTGTTATGATCTGTAGAATGTTTTCATGGCATTTTCTGTGTGATCTTGTGATTATGGAAGGCATAATGGATCAATACAAGTATGCACCTACCTCTCGGGACCATGTCCATCCCTACATGCATTGTGCTTTTTCCTCAGCATTTTGGCATCTACAAGCAGTACAGTGGAACGTATGACACAGCTAGCAGTTAATTGCGTGGTTCTAAGAGCACAAGGATGAGTTAACCGTACTCCCCTGGGCACCAAATTACCCGGATTTAAACCCAATCTAGAATCTGTGAGACCACCTCGATCTGGTTGCTTGTGTCATGGATCCTGAACCAAGAAAGCTAGTGCAGTTGGCCACGGCGCAAGAAGCAGGCAGCATGGCTCCACATCCCTGTCAGTATCTTCCAGAAAGTTATTGTCTCTCTTCCTGCAAGTCTCACCTCGGTCTGCTGTTTATCCTGGGTTCTGACAGATGGTCACATTAATGTGACTGTTCAGTGTAGTAATGGATTTTGAAGAGACAAACGCAGTTGAATTTGTGTCTTTTAAAACTACGACAGTAGTAGCGGTAATTATTGTAGTTGCGTCTTTGTAATACAGTTATACAAGAGACTAACCTCATTTAGTGACTACTTTTTCAGAACTCATTTGTGTGAAACAAGAATTAAGATATGATAAACGCTTTAGGAACAATCAGCAGTTGTGTTATGGAGGACTTAACATGATCACCATCATCATCATCACTGATATTTCCCGCAAGATTTGTAAACGAATAAAATTTTGTCAGTTACTACATTTTCGCTGTTCATGCAGTCAAAATTCAGCACCGGGCAGGACGTTTTTATTTCTCACCTATTTACTGCGAACACTAATCGCAACACAGTTGTCAGGCAGTATCCACGTAAACCACATAAATCACTGAACGTGTCTGCAAAATTATATGATTGTGCTATTCGTAGTTCAAGAGATATGACGGGATAAACATTTACAGGCATGAAAACTACCTTTTGCCTAAAATGGCCCGCAGTAAAATTTAAAAATTAGGGATGACGTTTTACAGTATTACTTGTCTTCGCAACACGTTCTGCATTCGGTATTCACATATCGAAACATAGCAAGGTCACAGACACAGCTCAAAAATGCAATACTTGAGAAAAAAGACTTTAAGAATTAATTCTATAAAACTTATATGAAAGTAGTATAAGCTTCCCTTAAATTTAAAGTCAGCATTGTTGGCAGTAATTTCCATTATATTTCTCACGCTTGTTGCAGCAGTTCACACGCATTGTTCTGTGAGGTAAACTTAAGATGAGTTTTTCCGACTTCTGTCTTTTTTCTTACCGGTCTGCGATATATCACTGAATGAACGTGAAAAATAATTTCATTTTATGACACATAATTCAGAAGATATGACATCATAAACATTGAGATGTGTGAAAAATTAGCTTTTACTTAAAATGGAGCGCTAATTCCCAAACTGGATTCATCCAGTGTTTCATAATGACAAAACGTAGCGACTTCCAAAAAACTTTTACCATAATTTCGAACCTTTCCTAAACTTTTCCTCACTCATATGCTTCAGATCAAATACTTAACACCTTAACTGATCTGTACAGTAATCAGATGTTTGAAGTTCTTTTATACACGAATTTGAATTCTTTAAAGAACTGGGGATTAACAGTTTAGCTGAAACATCATATATGTATCTAATTAGATGAAAAGTCACCTATAATGTGAGGTAGTGTTTGAACATAAAACAGTATATCATTTTCTCTGGCACTTTTGTGTAACATAGTCATTCGTATCTATTAGAAAAGCGCATATTTCGTAAATTTATGTCTTGCAGAATGACAGTCACACAAGGGTAAGAAATACCGAAGCTAAATGAGTTTCTAATTATAGCACTTCATCAGGTTCGCAAGCTCGTTAATGTGCGCAACAAAAAAATTGATGCTTTCTTCTCATTCAAATTGTCCTGTTCGATTACTACTATTGTAGACACTATTCTTTCATTTGTTCAACAGAGATGAATATGATGTTTTATATTAAATCCATATAATTTTCAAGCACACAGCGAAGTAAAACAAAAATCGATATGATACTAGAGTCTTCACGCTTTGCCTGAAACCGTTCCCGTCTTTCCATCCGGCACAGCAGCCAAGATTTGGATCGCGCCCTCCGTGTGCAACCGGCTGGAATCCTGAGCCAATCGTGGAACGAAAGACCCTCAGCGCAGCAGAAAGGCGGGTGCGGTGCGCCGGAATGCGAAGGATAAAGGGTAGGGGCGACGGCAGCGTGAGGGCGGCGCGGTGAGTCCAAGAGCCAGATATATCGACCGCGGTAGGCAGCAGGTAGGTGCGACCTCATCACGCAGTCTCTCACTGAGCTGTCGGCGCGCGGCTA
This sequence comes from Schistocerca cancellata, assembly GCF_023864275.1. NCBI lineage: Eukaryota > Metazoa > Arthropoda > Insecta > Orthoptera > Acrididae > Schistocerca > Schistocerca cancellata. Next base: position 284,281,731 of record NC_064634.1, on the reverse strand, counting down.
ACAGGAGTGGGGCTCTAGCGGACCTCTCTGACCCCTGAGTGTATAGGCAGCCTGGTTGCACGTCTTCCTACTCTGTCCTACTTCTGAGAGAATCTTGAGCCAGTCTAGGGCACTCACAAGGGAGGCCACGACGTTTGGAACGCGGATTTAATGCAAACTTCGTACAATCGTAGTACCGCATGACGACAACAAAATGTGTAAGCAGTAGCGCGTACTTCTCAAGCGTTATTGAGAAAATCGCAAGATAATATCGATCGTCGAATATATACAGGGTGAGTCACCTAACGTTACCGCTGAATGTATTTCGTAAAGCACATCAAATACTGACGAATCGATTCCACAGACCGAACGTGAGGAGCGGGGCTAGTGTAATTGGTTAATACAAACCATAAAAAAATGCACGGAAGTATGTATTTTAACACAAACCTACATTTTTTAAATGGAATCCCGTTAGTTTTGTTAGCACATCTGAACATATAAACAAATACGTAATCAGTGCTGTTTGTTGCACTGTAAAATGTTAATTACATCCGGAGATATTGTAACCTAAAGTTGACGCTTGAGTACCACTCCTCCGCTGTTCGATCGTGTGTATCGGAGAGCACCGAATTACGTAGGGATCCAAAGGGAACGGTGATGGACCTTTGGTACAGAAGTGACTGGAACAGCACATTACGTCCACATGCTAACACCTTTTTATTGGTCTTTTTCACTGACGCACATGTACATTACCAGGAGGGGTGAGGTACACGTTCGACGGTCGTTTCGTCACCACTCAGCTGCAGTCGCTTCACGGTTAAAATGGCCACGCACAGATATGTATTCAAAGACCGAAATTATCTAGCGATTTTCTCAGTAACGCTTGAGGAGTACGCGCTACTGCTTACACATTTTGTCGTCCTCATGGAGTACTACGAGTGTACGAAGTTTGCAGTAAATCCGCGTTCCAAACGTCGTGGCCTCCCCTTGTCAGTCATACTGCGGCGTAACCGTAAAATTTTATTATTTATTTAATTATTGTAGTACTTAAGAGACAATCTTGACATCTCTCTAAAACACTCACACATACTGCGGCGTATTTACAAAATTTTATTATTTACTTATTTAATCATGACTGGCCAAATTAGGGCCTTAAGGCCCTCTCGTATGTCAGACCACGAACAGTACATCGCAAAAAAATTTATAAAACGTTCTCAAAGAGTACTTCTGGTTCAGTTACGCACCTCAGAGAAATTTTTATGTGAAAAGTATAATTACAAACACAAATATTGGCAGTGAATAATAACAGTAGAGATGCGAAAAGTGTTTCACCCAACGCTGCAAACATGAAACATCAGAAAATGGCTAACAGCAGGGAAATGTATTTATGGCAGAGGAATCCAGATTGTAGCCGACAGGAATGAGTTCTTCCGGGAAGAATAAATGACTCCAGTATAACAAAAAGAGAACAAGCAAAATAGCAGGCGTAACAGAGACCAGCCTTTTAACTACAAGATGGTTCTCGATAACTAAAAATTCCGGAAACGGTTCTGCTCGTAACGAGTGGTCGCAAAATAACAGATTTGACTCGGTGCTACACACTTTGTGGGGGGAGGGGGGGGGGTTAAAATGTTGCGTAATTGTTTGTCTCTTGTCGTACTGTGCACTACACAAGTTCCGCCTACCTCAGTACAGCGTATGATCACCAGCCCGTTTCTCTGCATGCGTAGATACTGTTAAGACGGCGTTAAAAAAAGCGTTGAAGTATATCACCGCCAGTACTTACGTTTGCAAAGTCATCGTAAACTCTGGTAGAAAAGTACCCTCTAATATCTCATAACAATTTTCCGGTGAAAGGCGATTGCTTCATCTCTTTAGAAAAATGTCAAAATTCTGCAACAAGTTCTTTTATTTCTCTAGGTTCAAAATAAAACTTTCCATCAGCCCGTATTCAATTACCGAATAATATCACTGTCCTCAGGTCACAGTTCAGGCAGCCGAGTTCGCACAAGGCAGCCAGTAATGTACTTAAGTCCAACCCGAATTATCACGCGGCTTACAGTCATTACTCTGCTACAATATACGAGTTTCACATTCGGTCCGTTTTCAGTAGATATCTAATAAAGAAATTGCTCGCCAAATTTTCCATAGACGAATATGAAACATGCCGCGCGGAATTTTACAAAGGCCGAAAGTTAACATGCGTTTCTCTTTCCTGCAAAACAATCCGAAAACTTCCAAACTTCACAAAACTGTCCGTAAATGCAACTGCTACTACGGTCACACAATCTGGACGCGAGAAGCCAATTACTTCTTCATTTTACACATAATAAAGACGGAAGCGTTCAACATAACCTGCACGTCAGATGGCTGACTAGCGACTGACTAATGCCGTTCCTTCCAAAACCTATAACTACTTCCAATGCGCGGGAAGTGCTTAACTCTGATTGGTTGTTCAAAATGATCGGCCAATCAAGATAATCCTTCGAGATTCGCGCCAAGACTGTCCTACGCCAATCATTATTCACAGATTCATTTACGTCACTTCATGCAAATATTAATAAAATGATTAATGAAACCGAATGAAAAGCAAACTAATCTTGAAATAACTTTAGAAAACTATTACTCTACTAGCGACTATTCTGGTTGCCTTCTTACAAAAGTAACTACCCTTGGACATACGTCGTCAGCAAGATGGGGAAAACACAGCTTTCCCGAGACACAGTTACGTAATGCTGTACATCATATAATATTGAATCTTTCGTATGTCCCACATACACACGCTCACTCATTCTCATTTACTCGCACAACAGCATATTAACTAAATAATAATCTTTTCTGAATTTTATATTACAAAAAATGAAAAGTAGTTAACCTTTATTAATCATGAAAATCTAAATAAATTGTTCTCCCATTTTGTGAAGTTCAGTAATGATTCCAAACGATACTAAAAGACAAGCTGTTATGAATCAATACGGACTTTAATACGGTTTGGGGTATTTTAGGTAATTTTTCCTAACTCTGAATGTATGCCAGCTAGAAAGCTGACTTCTTACACAATCTTCTTTTTAATAACAAAGGGCAGTATATTGACTTTTAACTACATTTAATAATATTTAATATAGTTTATTTAGATTCTTAACGGCTTGAATATTCTGTCGCTCGAACACAGGTACCGCTTCCCCACGGCTAGGCTAGCGACAGGTTCGAATAAGTCACACTGATACAAGAGGCTGTTTCTATCACCGCCAACGGCTCCAAAGCTACGACCCACACTGCAAAGTAGTGCAGTAAATGCTATTGCATACTGACTCCACGACGCTACAACTTGGATCACAAAGTACCTGAAAACCAACGGGGCCAGTAAAAATATCAATAAATTTCGCAGAAAATTCGATGAAGCGCTAGAAGACAGAACTATTTCTCGGAAAAGAAAGTTACGAACTAAGCAATACTAAGAGGGGCATTTTCCGGAGAGACTCGCAGCTCCAGCAGATGTTCATAGTCACCTTCATTCCAATGACATCCATCTTACAGGAAACAAATCTGAGGTAGTAAACAGCGAGAATTTCTCAGAAAATGTGGTAGCATGATAATCATGCGTGACCTGAGAGTTTACGGAAAACGAGAAACTGAAATACAGACGCTGAAAATACAGACTAAATATTCAACACCGTCATCTGCATGGAATTCGGTTTAAAAGAGTGCACCAAACTAGCACTAAACAATGGAAAAGTTTGAAAAACTGAAGACATCGGAATGCAGCATGACAACATCAAGCACTGGCATGTAAAAAATTAGTCAGCAAAGAGCACTCCTCAAGGAGTTAGAGAAATTTAGAAAAGCGGACTGAATGGAGGCAGTAGTATCATACAGTCAATATCTGGGTGGTGGTGGTGGTGGTGGTTAGTGTTTAACGTCCCGTCGACAACGAGGTCATTAGAGACGGAGCGCAAGCTCGGGTTATGGAAGGATTGGGAAGGAAATCGGCCGTGCCCTTTCAAAGGAACCATCCCAGCATTTGCCTGAAACGATTTAGGGAAATCACGGAAAACCGAAATCAGGATGGCCGGAGACGGGATTAAACCGTCGTCCTCCCGAATGCGAGTCCAGTGTGCTAAAATATCTGGGTCGTCCCATCATAAGATACACTGAAGGCGTCATGAACTGTGCACAAGTACAGGTGGATAATCTGGACAGGAAATTCGCCATGCACTTCTCCCTCACAATGACATCGACAGGGTGTACTTTCCCAAAGAAAAGCAAACCAGAATCAGTACCGGTCAGTGACTGATTGACAGCCTGTGCAATAAAGTACTGCATGGATAGCTTTTAGAGAATACTGAAAGCAAAAAGAATGTAGAAAATACCTGGCATTGGTTGACTAATAGAATCCTAAAAAATGAAACAGAAGGACTGATGTTTGCTGAACAGGAAGAAGCCATTAGAAGTAATGTCAAACAAGCAAGAATCGAGAAATCTAGGGAAGACCCAATGGACAGATTCCGCAAAGAAGTTGGCGAAACAATAAATCATATCCTGAGCTGTTGCGAAAAGATCGATCAGAATTGTTACAAGCAGAGGCACCATGCTGTGGCGTGAATAAACCACAAGAAATTGTGTCCAAAATTACAATCTGCCAGTGTATAAGGAACTGTGGGACCATACGCCAGAAGAGGTTGTGGCAACCTAACATATGGAATTACTATGTGACTTTCGACTTCAGACAGATCGAGTGCTGGAACAATACACCAATCGCCACAACTGCGGAAAAGTGAAAGTATAAATCATTGATGTTACCAGCCGATGTGATAGCAGAAACTAATTTATCGAATAGTAATTGTCCTACTGAGCTGACGATCGTAATTATTAATGATTTAGGTCATTTCAAGTGTTTCAAATGGCTCTGAGTACTATGAGACTTAACGTCTGAGGTCATCAGTCCCCTAGAACTAGGCGGGCCACACTCCAAGCCCTGTAACATCTCCCTCGCTAAACGGTTACTGCGGAATTTTGACCGCGTTTCGCCTACGCCCAACAGAAATGACAAAATCCTGAATACGTTCCCGAAGAAATCTGACTCTGGTTAGAGGGAAGGTGTATAAAACAAGCTATTCCGAAAAATAACTTATTCCTCTCCTACTATTCTGCTGCTGTTGCACTTTATGTTGCCTTACTTGGTAATTAGTGCAATCGCTAACGTGACGTACGAAAAGAAAAGGGGTATCACAAGAATCGGCTAGGCCACGACAACTCAAGTGAAATGACTTACACGGTCGCAGGATCGAATCCTGCCTCGGGCATGGTTGTGTGTGATATACTTAGGTTAGTTAGGTTTAAGTAGTTCTAAGTTCTAGGGGACTGAAGACCGCACAAGATAAGTCCCATAGTACTTAGAGCCATTTGAACCATTTGAACCACAATCTACGAGTACTCCAAATTTGTTATGAAATGATTTCACAATAATATGCAGAAACAATTTAAATATTTACTTACTAACTAAAAGCAAATAATTACGATGATAGACAGACGGGCTGCATTGTTTTGTACCCCAAGAAGCACTATGCACTCTGCACTGAATTTGCATCCATGGAGCAAGTTAAGAAATTGGTGGCATGAAAAGTAAAAATTCTGAAGTCGCACACATTATCCCAGTGTCAGCTGCTACAAATTTCGATGAAATCGGACGAAAATTATAAAGGTTTTATGTAACGCTGCGAAGGACGTTGGTTAAGTGAAGGGGCATGCCTGGAACGATTTTTCGATTTTAAAAACCGCTATTGATGAATTAATTAAGGAAAAATTAGTGCAGGAATGAAAATTAGAACAGCCGGAATGGATTGCAGATCCTGCATTTTAAATGGACTTCACTGCGCACTGTCCATGGTAACACATTGCAACGTCCATTGGCAGGTCTTAAAAAAAACTTAAGCTTTGAAACATTATTGAGGCCTTGAAAGAATTACAAAAATAGTTTTCTAAAAGTCATGAGGACACTGTAAGTCTGACATTTGTTTTCGAACTGTTTTCGAAGCGATTTGCTGTTTCACTTCAAATGCCGCTGTGCATGTGTGGATGTAACTGATGGATCAGTGAAGTAATTCCCATTTAAAGACAAATACTTTTAAGTTAAAATTTTCCTAGACGCGTAAATTGTTTTTCTCAGGTACAGTTCCCATGTATCCGTAATGAGGTTGGAAAAGAGCCGTAATATTTCGATGAACGTAGTATGTGGAAGACTGTTTATTTTTTGATTATGAGACTAAATAAACCGTGATTACGTGATAACATTTCTGCAAATCTCTGTGAAATTCCCTGCATCTGTCTGTATGCAGACAGTTTGTACCAGACAAAAGTTATGTTATCGCTTCAGCGAGGCAAAAAGTGATTGAATAAATTTGTTTTGTTTGTGATCTATGTTATTCGGAAACATGAAATATGAAAGCAAGTCGCTTGCAATGTGACTGCATTGTCATTTAAATGCGCCGCATTCTTAGTTTCCCCAACTTTCCCGTCCTCACGCTCAGGCATCGTGCCGTGGCGGTGGGGTAAATGTGAGCCAAGCTGAGCACTACGGCACTTGTGACAGGGCACGGATAACGAGCAGAATTGTGGTCGCCCCTGTGCTACATCTTGAAACACAGTAAACATCACCCCCATGTTTTGGTAGCTCAATGTGCGACATCAGCTGGAAGTGCCATACTTAAAAGTTGTGGACTACCTTCATCATTACAGTGAGATCATTATCAATGTTAGATACGGTGGTACACGGTATTAGCATGTCTCACAGGACTGACTAATTTTCTGTCCAGGCTGCTCACGGTTTGCCTTAGCAGATAAGCACATGGAAGCTGTACATAAGTAAACAGATTGTATTGAGCTACGTTCTCAGACACACATTTCTGAAATTGATCTACCAGTTAAGACAAACTGTGTAAGCTGTAACTCCTGCTGTCTACGGACTTTGCGCCAATGGGCGTTGTTTCACTGTATGGTGTGTCTTCACTTTCCTGCAACGTCTATGTACATTTTTTTGTCAGATTATGCCTTTTCCTTTTCAGTATCCCCTATAGTCAAATATCCCCACGCTACATTTAAGGAGAACCATCCACACAGACGTGTCTGTACTTAATCAAGTAATAATGGAACTAGGAGCGGCCTCAATGTGACCGCTTTTACAACTGACTTGGGCATGTTACGGTTACCAAGGATGCTGATCCACGTTTAAAATACGGGCCAAATAATGGCCACTAGTGAGAGCTATAGACGCTATAGGCATATACTCAAAACTAGTGTCAGTTAGCAGGGCTTAGCAAAATTAGGATTTCTACAAACCGCATCCGAAGCTTAACCACAAGCCGCCTTAGAAAACGTAACCCGTTTCTGTGAAGGCAGAAGGAAGTAAGGAATCTCCAAGTGAATTCAGCACACACTGCACGGTAAACAGCCGCTAACCACAACGAGGGAAGCACACCTCCGTACTCAGTGAGCGAGCACTCTTAGCATGCGGAACAGCCAGCAAGACAAGTCACCAGAGTCGCGCGTGATGTTTAAAATCCCTTCAAGCTGCCTCGAGGGTGCCCCCTATCGGGACATGAGTAAGGCCGTTTATATGGAAAGAAACCAGAGAGGATGAACCAGCAGCCGTAATCGGGATAAGCAAATGCACGGCTCTGTTACATAGTGCAAAATAAGAGACGGATTACGCTTTCGCAGGATGCCTCAAGGATCAACTGAAAAGCTTCTATCAACTTGGTCTTCCTTACTGGAGGGTATGGGGCTGACAGCTGTCACAGTGTACAAGTATTGGATGATACACGGGGTGACAACAGTCCTTTTTCCCGGCGTAGTGCAGGAACTCGACGTGGCAGGGACTCAACAAGTAGTTGGATGCCCTCTGCCGAAATATTTAGCCATACTGCCTCTACAGCCGCCCATATCTGCGAAAGTGTTCACGGTGTGGGATTCTGTGCACGAACTGACCTCTCGATTATGTCCCCTAAATGTTCGATGGGATTCTTGTAGGGCGATCGCTCAAATTGTCCAGAATATTCTTCAAATCAATAGCAAACAATTGTGGCGCAATGCCATAAAAAATTTCCATCCTTGTTTCTGAACATTAAATCCATGAAGGGCTGCAAATGGTGTCCAAGAAGCCGAATACTACTATTTCCAGTCAATGATCCATTCAGCAGGACCGGTGGACCCAGTCCATTCTGTGTAAACACAGACCACAGCGTTATGGAGTAACCACCAACTTGCACAGTGCATCTTTGACAACTTGCGTCCATGGTTTCGTTCCACACACGAACCCTACCACGAGCTCTTATCAACTGAAAGTCAAATCGGTACTCATCTCACCAGGCCACATTTTTCCACTCATATAGCGTCCGTCCTCAGCTCGTGGTCGTGCGGTAGCGTTCTCGCTTCCCACGCCCTGGTTCCCGGGTTCGATTCCCGGCGGGGTCAGGGATTTTCTCTGCTTCGTGATGACTGGGTGTTGTGTGATGTCCTTAGGTTAGTTACGTTTAAGTAGTTCTAAGTCTAGGGGACTGATGACCTCAGATGTTAAGTCCCATAGTGCTCAGAGCCACTTCAACCATATAGCGTCCAACCAATATGGACAGGAGCCCAGGAGAGGTGCTGAAGGGGATGTCTTGCTGTTAAGAAAGGCACTCGCGTCAGTCGTCTACTACCATACCACATTAACGCCAAATTTAGCTGCGTTCTCCTAACGGATACGTTTATCGTACGCACGTTGAATTCTGCGCTTATTTCGCGCAGTGTTGCTTGTCTCAACAATGGCAACTTCATGAAAACATCGCTGCTCTCGGTCTTTAAGTGGAAGCCGCCGGCCACTGCGTTGTCCATGGTGAGAGTAATGCCTGAAAATTGGTATTCTCGGCATACTCTTGACACGGTGGGTCTCGGAATATAGAATTCCCTAAAGATTTCCGAAATGGAATGTTCTATGCGTGGTCGTGTGGCCGTAATAATATCGGAAACCTTTATCGTCTGAGTAGAAATTACAACTCCGCCAATACCTAGAGTACGCGATACTACCACCACCCGTATATGTAGACGTCGCCACCCTATGACTTTCGTCACCGCACTGTACGTCATATGGCGTACTTTCTCTTGTTACTATACATAAATGACTTCGCCATTGATAACAGCCGGACATAACATTGCCGTGGCACATGCCCTTACAGATGTTAGGTGTATTCGAACCAGCAACCTTAACTAGACAGCCACAATGCTGCTGGGCTTCTAGCATCTACTGAACACCTGCGTGTCCAGCTCCCAAGTTCTGACCCGAGCGTGCTGCCACCTGGTGACGCTGTTCGTAGTGCTTTAGTTGATGCCAGCCAGCGACGGGCGATTCACGGGGGCCGTGTCTGCCAACCACGAACTCAACACTCTGAAGCATCATCTACAGCAAGTCACCATGCTGCCACTCAGAACCTGTGCCGTAGTGCTGCGCTGCTCTGTGTAAACTAGAGTTCAATGCCTGAGTGTGACTGTGGGAAAAGGGCACACACCTGTTTTTGGCAATGTAGTCAGTGTCACGCAAAGAGAATTCCTCTGATGTTGGAATCTTGCTGACTGATTACTGACTTTCACATCCACCACAGAAAATAAACAACACAATTAACATTCGCAGTCTGGTACCTCACAGTTTTCTCACAGAAAACTATTTCCGATCTCACACACATCCAGTTCAGACGTGATCATCTACCAACCTCATTCCTTGCCTTACGGAAGATCACTGAAGCTTGCTTCAGATTAACTGCGGATATAAGCAGCCACAAATTCACTGCGAATGGGCCTTTCCTCCGCCGTCCACGACACCTAGTGAAGGTTGGTATGCGGACATTCAAGGTGGTTCAGCGACACCGTCCCTGAGTTATTTTGCGATCTCCATCAGAAATCAAGCGCTGAATGTGTAGCAGTACGAGCGTTCATCATGTTAGATGGTGGTTAAATTCTGGAACAATCAGCTCGACCGGTATTACCGCATGACGAGTGAACTTTATTCCGAATTGAGGAAGTTCATTATTTTAAAAAGATCCACTTTAGGTCAAGCTTTTAAAACAAATATTGGCAACGGCTGTAAAAGCAATTTTTCTATCAAATTTCAACTTACAGCAGGTGCTATCTCTGAAAGTGAATGATTAGGTCAAAAGGTCAAATGTGTGAGAAATCTTATGGGATTTAACTGCTAAGGTCATCAGTCCCTAAGCTTACACACTACCTAACCTAAATTACCCTAAGGACAAACACACACACACACACATCCATGCCCGAGGGAGGACTCGAACCTCCGCCGGGACCAGCCGCACAGTCCATGACTGCAGCGCCTTAGACCGCTCGGCTAATCCCGTGCGGCGAATATATATATATATATATATATATATATATATATATATATATATATATATATATATATATATATATATATCTCTGAGCGCTATGGGACTTTTCTGAGGTCATAAGTCCCCTAGAACTTAGAACTACTTAAACCTAACCAACCAAAGGACATCCACACATCGTCGCCCGAGGCAGGATTCGAACCTGCGACCGTAGCGGTCGCGCGGTTCCAGACTGTAGCGCCTAGAACCGCTCGGCCACCCCGGCAGGCGGACTTTAATTATTACCCCACAATCAGCTTCCGTAAAGGCCTTCAGTGCTTCATATGGAACTGAAATACTTTTCACAGTATCTAGTGTTCTAAACTGTGTGTTACCTGATATGTAGGATTTATGACAGCACTAGAAGCATTGTGACCACCTATCTGTAAAGGAGAAGTGGTTTTTCAGGTAAAATGCCTGAAAGAGCCTGAAAGTAGGAAGACAATCCGAATAAATTTTTTCTACTCCTCCTCAGATAACTATACAACCCGTGTTTCCTGCCCGTGTAAATTGGGATGCACCAGAGGTTTCATCACAGTAAACAATTAATAAAACTGCGTGACCTACGATTTAGAAGCAAGTGTATCCACGCAGCAGAAGGACACATACAGACGGGTCTAAAAAAATGTATCCACTGTTTAAAAGTCCATAACTTGCAAACTAATTGACGGAGTTGTCTCATTTTTGGTGAAAGAGTAGCTTAACGTCCAACTTAAAGGTATCACTGTAGGTGTTTGAAATGGTCACAATTAACATCCACACACAAACGATGCCGCCGAACTGCAGCACGAACTACTGACTGCAACGTGTTCAGGTCCATCCACATGAAAGTACGATGGATTCTCGAAGTTCGTCCAATGTGCGTAGCTTTTGTCGATAAACGACGTCCTTTAGAGTTCCCCACAGGTAAAAGTCCAGAGGAGTTAGGTCTTGAGAACGTGGTGGATACTCCACAGCACCTCTACGGCCTATCTATCTTCCTCGTAGATTTTTGTCGAGATACGCCCTAACGCGATTTTGGTAGTGGGCTGGGGCACCATCTTGTTGAAAGTAAACTCTTCCGTCTCCATACAAGTCTCGTACGGCAGGTAAAATGGATGTCTGAAGCTTCTGAAGGTACACCTCACCGGTAACTGTGCCGTCAAAGAAGGCCCAATCAAGCCCTGGTAAGGCAACCCACATCACACATTTATTCCTGGCAAATTCACGGCTTTGTCTATATGGACTTTCGGATTTTCGGCGGCCTAGTAGACGCAATTGTGGCGATTTACTGTACCATTGAGCTTGAACTGTGCCTCATCAGACCACACAATCATATCTGCAAACTCCTCATAGTTGCGCACTATGTTAGTAAACCACTCGCAGTACTCCATTCTACGACCTGGGTCGTCCTCATTCATTGTGTGCAGCAATCGTGGTATGTAGCACTTCCAATTTTGCTGTCTTCAAAATTCGCCGAACACTTGAGCGACTCACTCCAGTTTCACGGGCACACTGTCTCTCAGACTTCTGTGGTGAGCGAGTGAATTGTAGTAACACACGACGGGAGTTAGCTGGACTTGTTACTGTTACAGGTCGTCCAGATCGTTGTTTTTGTACATCTTCAACACAGCTTTGCTCCAGCCATGTTTACTCGAGTAACTAGGTGCAACTAAGAACAAAACACTATCTGGCGACTGTCAACCTACAAAACAAAACAACGCAATACAACGCTTGTGTGGCGATTGCCGGATCTACGAACTATTACACTACCAAAGATGAGACAACTCCGTCAATTAGTTTTCCAGTTACGGACTTTTAAACGGTGGATACATTTTTTGGACCCCTCTGTATAGTAAGCACCATCGATTTCACATTGACAGATTCGCCAAATGCCTTATGTCTTTGCGAGACCTTGGTACCTTGATTATAAGAGGCGATCCCACATGAGCATGTCGTCACATCCAGAAATGCCGTGGACACACGTACTTTGTGGTCGTTGGTCTGTCGAAGACTGCAGCTCTGTGGGTTCAAGTAATGTTTGGGATGATTGCAAAACCAGCAAAAACTTTCCTCTGTCTTTGTTTACTATTGTTAAGCACAAAATGAAGAGGGGTTGCTTCCTTTCAAAACCGCGCAGTCAGCCATCACACTTTATAATAGATTCGAATCTTCAGAATCGCTCTCCTGGTAACTGGCCTAACAAAGTGACCACACTCGTAAACCAACAACAATGACTACCAATCTTCACGTCATCACTCACTTATTATGGTGGCTTGTGACGTCATTCCTACCGCGTCAGACACGACCTGCGTCATAATTACAAAGTGTCTTACGGATACTAAGAATACAGGGTGTAAGTCGTGCTCAAAAGTATCCGAACGACCTGAATTGCATTTCGCATGATTCGCATGCAACCAGCATAACGCAGCTGTCTAGCAGGTCCTGTAATCGCTCCTTGGTACAGTCGTTTGACTATTGAAAATGGCTCCAACAGGTCACCACTAGAAAACTCGGCTCTGTATCGCAATAACTCAAGATGTAAAGTAATACCACGGTACTACAAATATCAGGGAACACCTTATCACAGATGAGACTGTCGTTAAGCCTTGTAAGCTCTCATTTAATGCAATAAATGACATACCTGAAATGTTACCACTCTCATTATTACGTCAGTAGGTAATGCACCTAGTGAGTTCGTCGTATTCACGACTTCCTCTTCAAAGTAACATACAGTACTTGTTATTTAAGACAAAATGACATTAAAAATTTAAGTTATTCACGAGCAGCTAGTTGAGAATATGTATGAACTTCAAATATCACAACTAACCGTCTCGTTCTGTATATGGATTCAAACGCAGGTCATGCAGACTAAGATTTCGTGACTGACGGAAACTAACAGTCATTCCTGAGTGATACACCTCGCTTTTAGACAGTATCAGTTAGCAAATATAAAACTTTAAATTACATAACGTAAACATTTTTAACGGACGCGAATTCCTACCGAGCATCTATTGTCCCTGTTAACGAACTACGAGAGATGTTAAATATTGCTTCTTCACAGGTAACTTACTTGAAATGCCGTTAGGTAAAGCTTTGTGTTGGACAGGGATTCGAACCCAGAACCTAATCGGAATGTTATCGAAGCACAATCAACTGTGAAATATCGGATTTTCTCGGCAGTAGCTAGATGTTTTAACTGAAATGACGAGACGAAACATTAATTTTTTGCTTCCCAGGACTCCAACCCGGAACCTTTCTCTGTTATATTCTAGAGAAAACGAACGTTAAATATGGGTTTGTTACATAAGCAGTGATATGAGAGCATGTTTGAACTAGAGACAATATGACGAAGAGTTCAGTACTGACTGGGAATCGAACCCCACATATACCGTTGTTGACTACACACAAAGAGACGATAGCTACCGAATTTTTCTCCACCAGCAGCTCGGAATAACATCCTTGAACCTACAGTGATCCCTCTAATAGTCCTGTGTCACACTGGGAGTCAAAACTGTCAGATATCGTTAGCGTTAACAACGAATGAAAATTCTTTAAAAATCGATAGCCGGCCGCGGTGGCCGTGCGGTTCTAGGCGCTGCAGTCCGGAAAGGCGGGACTGCTACAGTCGCAGGTTCGTAACATGCCTCGGGCATGGATGTGTGTGATGTCCTTAGGTTAGTTAGGTTTAAGTAGTTCTACGTTCTAGGGGACTGATGACCTAAGATGTTAAGTCCCATAGTGCTCAGAGCCATTTGAACCATTTTTGGACCTTTAAAAATCAAAATTATTATCCACCAGCAGACAGGTTATCTCATGCTAGAGCCTGATAATTCATAACGAAAACTTCAGTGCCGGGCCAGCATTCGAACCCATTCACGCGGAATATGTGGAGATGTTGAGGAATCTGCAGTTTTGAACAAACAACAAATAGTAGTCGAGCTGTGTTGTCACGAAGGGATCAAATTCCGCCTTAAAGGCGGTCTGAGTTGCATTCCAAGTTCAGAACCAATTTTTAAAAAATGGTTCAAATGGCTCTGAGCACTATGGGACTTAACATCTGTTATCGTCAGTCCCCGAGAACTAACCTAACTAACCTAAGCACATCACAGACATCAATGCCCGAGGCAGGATTCGAACCTGCGACCGTAGCGGTTACGCGGTTCCAGACTGAAGCCCCTAGAACCGCACGGCCACACCGTCCGGCAGAACCAATTTTATCGACATACAGAAGCTCAAATACAAGATGGAATAAGGGTCCTGTGACACTGCATAGCGTTAGTTTCGTCACTAGAAATAAATAACTAGTATAAGATAGGTTACTGGTGATAGAGTTCCCACATTTCGCCCCTCCTGACTTTATTGTGGTTCAACCTTACGTCTACTAGGTAGAGACAAAAATATCATGTTTTTTAATGTGAATTTCAGACCACACTGCCATTATACCTTCTTCACTTGGCGTAGCCAGAAGAGATTAGAATCTGTCTCTCCCTATTAAAAATCGTTGCCAGAGCTGGAATCGAACACAGACCACCATTATAGGAATCTATCAGCAGTCCAACGGGCCACCAACGCCTCTCCTGTGTAACTCATTTTCTCTCATAACACCGTTGCGGCACACTCGATAAGAATTCTGACACACAAGCTCCCTATAGTGGTTTGCAGCTTGTTCAATACATTCATTTACTTGGTTGACCGAATCGCCATGAACTAGCTGCCTCGGCTACCCAGTGCATACATTCGACTCTATTTTGTAATCACCGAAATAAAATCACGAAACTGCCACCTACACAGATCTTCCAACAGTGTAGGATGCATAAATTTTTAATACGAAGTGTTCCTTTCCAGTTGAGCTACTCTATTGCGCTATCAGTTTGTTGAAAACGTCGTGCAGTGCAAAAGAAAAGCTGTAACTGTCTGCCTCTCAGAAGTCTAGATCCGACCATATGGATTATCTCACAGCACTGTGGAGTGCGGCAGTTCTGAGAAACTTTTCTTCACTTCAGGAGGCGCTCTAGCTAGAAGGCAGCTAGTAGCGTCTCGGTAAGTGTCGCGCACCGTGGATAAGACGTCGCGAGTTGTATTGCATTCGCTGCTGTATTTTTCAGAGCGCAGTTCTGCTGTCTGCTGAAGTTACCAATTTAATGGAACTTTGAACAAAATTCCCTTCACTTCTCAACCCAAAATAGCCGCATGTGGAAAAAGGGCTAATTTCTGCGACATTTTGTTCTTTTCAGATTTAATAGACGGCCAGGCAGCAGATACATCTCGAAGCTTTTGTATTATGTATGGGGAGAGCGCATCGTGCCAAAATAGTCAGAAAAGTATTTTCTACATTAGCTGTCGTCTGGAAGTGTCATTTTATTCTTCTTCAAACCTTGTTTGACAACTTCAACTCAGAACAAGTTTTCTACATGCATGTAATCAATAAACTGCATGTGCATTGTCAGACTGTCATAGATAACATCAGGGAATTCGCATATATCGTTGATGATTAATTTCTCTCTCATGTTTAGTACTGTTTTAACAAAACTAAAAGACACCTTACGAAACTGCAAATGTGGCAGTTCATAAATAAAGTTACATATTCCTACAGACCCAAAATTTGCTTGTCAGCAGCGGAACGAGGCGTTAACTGCTGTGCAGCATTGTAAGTTTTTCACCATTGCACTATGAGCTGAAAGTATTTTCTTGCGATTTTCTTATCGATGTTTGATCTGACTGGTTGTAGCTCTTTCACAGAAGGGATAAAAACGTTACATTCAGCGAGAATGGAACCACGAACGATACCAGACGCTTTTTCAGAAGCTAGCACGTCACCACAGAGCTAGCGAAGAGGTATGTGTTTTGCACTCCCTTTACGAGGCTAATAGTTGCTAGAAGTCGTAAACCGCTATTTAAAGGACGAGTTTAGTTGCGATTTCCACATGCAACGACTTCCCTGGGCTCAAAACCGTAAATTTACAATCTTTTGTTACACCTAAAGCGACAACAACTCAGATTATTCAATGGAAATGACAGGAAAAATCAAGTGAACTTTGAGGCTTAATTCCGCGCACACCAGGAAGTAACTCGTCGATCACAGAGTTGCCAATATATACCTTGCCTTGTTGCCAAATCTCAGTTACAGTACTAGCAGGAAGAAGACGAACGGATGTGATCCACAGCGGGCTGGGAAGTGACCATAGGTGGCCTCTGAAAGACGCTGCTGCTATGGCCTGGAATACGAAATGCGTCTGATTCGCATTTCTGTAACCAGGTTTAGGGACTGGACCGTAGTTACAACTAATACTCACAACTGACTACAAACTAAGCATCATAAGTCAGTAACTCTCATAGTTGTTTTTATATATTCTTTTGTAACTGTACTCAAAACTAAGAAACTCATTCACACCGTTTTCGTGCCTCGCCGGTAGTCGAGCACATCAAACAAACAAAAATAAAAATGCATGTGTGTGTGTGTGTGTGTGTGTGTGTGTGTGAGAGAGAGAGAGAGAGAGAGAGAGAGAGCGGGAGACAGAAGAGAGAGAGAGACAGAAAGACAGACAGACAGAAATAAAGATAAAAAAGAATAAGATAGAAAATTTTTATAAGGAAATCTTTCATTAAAATAACACATTCCACATCATTACGAAATGTCGTATTCATGATCCATGGTACAAGTATTAATCTCACCTAATCTAATAATATCATATTGCTGACTACCCCTGAAGAGTCATGAATTACCGAAATTTTCGCCAATATCAGTACCCAAATCTAAATATGAAAATAAAAGACGACAGTTTTTGTAATAAACTGGGTCTTCTATCAAGACCCTTTCATCCCTGTTAACTAACGACGAAAGATATCTTATATACCTCCATTCTGAAGCAACAAAGTGTGTAAACATGTAAAGATGAAGTGCATGATGTGTCGTTCTGTGACGGAGGTACGAATCTAATATAAGGATACAAATTTTTGTGCCTGAGCGACAATCGTAGCCCACTCCTATCGTTCTTCTTTATCGTCCACGAATATAGCTTAAGTATCAATTGCTTACTCACCCACAGTAAGACGTGTGCGTGTTTGACCAGAAATTGTTGGCAACACATGAACAGATAAAAATACACGTTAATTTTCACTAGCAGGCCGGTGTGCACGTGATAGGGCTTTAAATGAAATTATGAATATTTTTGTACTGGATCAGGAATCTGACGCACATATTTACCTTTGGAGGAGACCTAGAGAAGATTGTAGTCTTGGAAAAAGGAACGAAATAATTGAACTATACTGTTCCGACAGATTCAGATCCTCGAAGGGAGAAATACGAATTCGAATCACAGTCCAGTCGTCACGGTATTAAGTCGACAGAAATAGTTGGGTGTTATTGCCTGCATCACCGGCATCCCGTTTTCGTCTTCTCTTATTGAGATTTTCATATTACCCTGAACACAAGACGCCGAGATAAATGTGTATATTCTCCGTGATGAAACATCCCGTATTCCATTCATCCTGATCCATTCGTTACATTCTTCGGCAGCAATGAGTGATAGGGAAGCTGTTGTGAGGTGACGACTAACAATAAAAATGGTAGTAATAACTAAACAGTAATCAAGGATGTTACTGCATTACAGACGATTAACAAAATAACTAAGAAAAGCTGAGTGTTTAATAGGCCCACTGCATAGGTGTTCTTACCACTTTGTTACTGAATTCTGTTCTGGTTGGTTGCAGAGAGGAAAGAAAGAACGCTTTAGCCATACATATTGCTAGTGCAACGAGATATTACCTATCAATTATCCTTGCTTTATATCACGAGACGAACACGGCGTCACCGAGCTGATATTTGAAATACATTTCTGTTTTCTCTCTCATTTTTTTTTAAGAAAGCATGGAGAAGCGCGAATAATAAGCAAGTAGGCATATAACCTGTTTAGGGTTATTTTCATTGGGACACATAATGCAAAAATACAACTTTTAAGTGTATTATTGCGTAATTCCAGTTATTGACAGTCTATTCGTGAGCTTCCTCGCATTCAGTTGGGTGAAACCTATCACATAAGCAAGCAAAACACAAATATTTCTTGTACCATGTGCATCACACAAACGAAATCTCGCTGAACTGACGTGTTGTCCGATATATTGCACGGAAAACATATCTGACTCATGTTGCTAAATACAGCTCTATTAGATATCAATTTGGATGCGTACCAACTGTATAAAAGTATATCTTCAAATACGCAGAAAGTCACATGACTGTAACTGGGGTCGACAGCACCGTCGTCTACCACCTTGACAACTCGAACTGTGACAGTGCTCGGCCGATTACTTACGTTTGTTGGTATCAAAGCTACAGCACAAAGCACAAAAATGTTAATAACCCGAAGATCATTAACTTTGGAACCCATAGAAAGTAAAGCAGTTATCAGTCGGAAAAGTAGTTTGAACACCACAGTGCTTTAATAGGCACGGTCTTGTTGGAGGTGGTATGCCTTTGCTTTCCTCCGACCTTTGAGTTAACTTACCTAGCCAGTTAATAGGGGAACCTACAGTTTAACGTGGCTTTCGGACCACAGTGCAACTCGGCATTTTTCACATCAACAAACACTGCCTGACGGGAAATAAGTGCAAAATGGCACATATAAAGCGTGGGCCTAACGAGGGATTGAACCTGAGACATTCATATTCGTTCTCTTGCTCTTTGTCACTTTGCCACTATGCAGCTACTACTGTGGTCTCTGCTTAGCATTAAAATTAAGGATCTCTCATTTGTGCCTGCGTTGGCACATGCGTGTCCCTTAGGAGACCTTAATTTTGGGATTACCCTCGTATAAGTGTGTGTAAACGCCTTCTGATGCCCACTCAAGGAAGACAAGAATACACAGTCTAGCTTCAGTATTATAAATACGCCTCACTTTGTGGATGAACTCAGACTTAGGTTGATAATCATTTTGAATATTTAGCAGTGCTGTACCCACTGGTGTTAAACTCGTTTCCAACCAATGATTCCCACAGCTACAGGAACACTACTTGTGGTACCTCTTAGACAAAATACTTACGCAGTGCTATCAGACGAAAAGGTAAACCTGACACAAACTGTGGGAAGTTTGTTTTACAACCTTCGTACCTGGATAAATAGCTTTTCCTATTTGAGATATCTGTGAAAGTTGCTGCATAAGACGATTTAAGAAGAAACTAAATTCCTTTAGCTACGCCAATGTTTAAAGAAATCGTCTTAACGGCGCTAAATCGTGGTTTTTGAATCGTTTACCGGCCGTACTCTGCCGCATTTCGCTGGTTGGAAGGCAAAAAGCTTACTGACAAATTTCGCACGAGGAAAAGGGGAACAAAATGTCTCCCAATATAAGGTCATGTTGTTTTATTTAAATGATTACAAAACCAGAACAAACGAACAGTGAGGTTGTCAGTATAAGCATATTACTGTTGTAAGTATGATGTTGCAACGCCCAGGGCTTGTAATGATGAAGGGCCTCATTAAGTCAGGCATATTGTATACAGAAGTGGAAGAGAGAGCACCACTAAATTATACAATCCGTATGCATTGTATACACACAGTAATCACTGTTACAATGTACTTATGGAGCCCAAAGAGTGAATTGCAGATTTACCGGTGAGAGAGAGCACTGGGAAACAGTCT
Source organism: Schistocerca cancellata (assembly GCF_023864275.1). Taxonomy (NCBI): domain Eukaryota; kingdom Metazoa; phylum Arthropoda; class Insecta; order Orthoptera; family Acrididae; genus Schistocerca; species Schistocerca cancellata. The sequence continues at coordinate 284,261,724 of NC_064634.1, read as the reverse complement.
TCGCTACATTAGGTTACTTAAACTGGTGTCACTCTGAGCTAGAATTTATGGGAGCGATTAAGTGTAAGCCGGCGGGAGTGGCCGAGCGGTTCTAGGCGCTACAGTCTGGAACCGCGCGACCGCTACGGTCGCAGGTTCGAATCCTGTCTCGGGCATGGATGTGTGTGATATCCTTAGGTTAGTTAGGTTTAAGTAGTTCTAAGTTCTAGGGGCCTGATGACCTAAGATGTTAAGTCCCATAGCGTTCAGAGCCATTTGAACCATTTTGAACTAAGTGTAACGAAAATGAGTCGGATGCGGGTTTTGCAACTGTCAAATACTTTCCTACATTATAGAAGCGAATATTAAATTTGTGTTAATATTGCGATAATTTTGAACTTGGATAGCTAAGAATTAAAATATTTCTCTTTACTGCAAAGGAAAACAGTTGGTTTTCTAAAACATTCTCTGTCATACACAACTTGAAACAGGTCACGTCGACCAAATCATATGGAAGAACTGACAGCGACGTATATCGGAAGGCAATAAGATCCCTTGGCTTTTGGTTTGGCAGTATTCGACAGCCATTTCTAGGCGCAAGTAAGTGGAGAGAGGCAGCGCGTTTTTGTTGTCAAGTAACATCATCAATTACTTTAGTTTTAATGTAATCTACGAGTAATTGATGATGTTTGATATTAACATGAAAAGGATTCAGTAGACAGGGAAAGAACCTGTTCTTGGGCAACTACCTCTATAATGACCAAAAGGCCTTAAATGATCTTCAAGCACATGTGTTCCAGCAGCGGTATGAAGAAAATGATAGTAATAATGACGGTAATAATCGATTTATCCGGTAACTTTACTCTTCACAGTGGACTTCTCGAACTAAGAAACTTCCTGAATTAGTGAAAATTTCAAAATGGTTTCACATTGAGGCTATGATGCGTAGAAGAGTCTTTACATCGTGCTGACGTGAGAATAGCATAATCTCCGCGTCAGAAGCTTGCTTATACTTAACCATTTAATAGGCCCTCATTTTTTCCCGCCGTGACTAATTTTGTAAGCTATGAACATCATCCGTTACAGCACACTCCTGGGGCTGGGAAATATGGCCACAATGGTCTGGTGGAACGAACTATCACAAGTGCAATGCGTGGGTTCAGGCATTTACTTTTAAGAGGCACAAACAGATTTACTTTACCTCTGGTAACCTCAAGACGAAGACGTTATAATCCAGAATTCGCATTAAACATCACGTTCCTTCATTCCCAACTGGACAGAGCCGGTTTGCTTTGAGAAATGACATAGGCGGACGTCATTGTAAACCGAAATACTGTCGCCAGTAAAATTACTTACATTACAAAATTTTATTCAATTTGTTGAACCGATAGCCATTTGAAGAAACAGGGCTCTTATTTTACTTGTACCTGATTGCACTAGAGACGTTGAAAAATTTGGTGCTGGACTGTGATTCCAATTCGTATCTCCTCTTTCGAGGATCTGAATCATTCGGAACAGTATAGTTCAATCATTTCGTTCCTTTTTCCAAGATTGCAGTCTTCTCTAGATCTCCTCCAAAGGTGAGTATGTGGGTCCGATTCCTAATCGAGTACAAAAATATTCATAATTTCATTTAAAGCTAGCTTCTGAAAAAGCGTCTGGTATCGTACGTGGTTCCATTCTCGCTGAATGTAACGTTTTTATCCCTTCTGTGAAAGAGCTACAACCAGTCAGATCAAACATCGATAAGAAAATCGCAAGAAAATACTTTCAGCTCATAGTGCAATGGTGAAAAACTTACAATGCTGCACAGCAGTTAACGCCTCGTTCCGCTGTTGACAAGCAAATTTTGGGTCTGTAGGAATATGTAACTTTATTTATGAACTGCCACATTTGCAGTTTCGTAAGGTGTCTTTTAGTTTTGTTAAAACAGTACTAAACATGAGAGAGAAATTAATCATCAACGATATATGCGAATTCCCTGATGTTATCTATGACAGTCTGACAATGCACATGCAGTTTATTGATTACATGCATGTAGAAAACTTGTTCTGAGTTGAAGTTGTCAAACAAGGTTTGAAGAAGAATAAAATGACACTTCCAGACGACAGCTAATGTAGAAAATACTTTTCTGACTATTTTGGCACGATGCGCTCTCCCCATACATAATACAAAAGCTTCGAGATGTATCTGCTGCCTGGCCGTCTATTAAATCTGAAAAGAACAAAATGTCGCAGAAATTAGCCCTTTTTCCACATGCGGCTATTTTGGGTTGAGAAGTGAAGGGAATTTTGTTCAAAGTTCCATTAAATTGGTAACTTCAGCAGACAGCAGAACTGCGCTCTGAAAAATACAGCAGCGAATGCAATACAACTCGCGACGTCTTATCCACGGTGCGCGACACTTACCGAGACGCTACTAGCTGCCTTCTAGCTAGAGCGCCTCCTGAAGTGAAGAAAAGTTTCTCAGAACTGCCGCACTCCACAGTGCTGTGAGATAATCCATATGGTCGGATCTAGACTTCTGAGAGGCAGACAGTTACAGCTTTTCTTTTGCACTGCACGACGTTTTCAACAAACTGATAGCGCAATAGAGTAGCTCAACTGGAAAGGAACACTTCGTATTAAAAATTTATGCATCCTACACTGTTGGAAGATCTGTGTAGGTGGCAGTTTCGTGATTTTATTTCGGTGATTACAAAATAGAGTCGAATGTATGCACTGGGTAGCCGAGGCAGCTAGTTCATGGCGATTCGGTCAACCAAGTAAATGAATGTATTGAACAAGCTGCAAACCACTATAGGGAGCTTGTGTGTCAGAATTCTTATCGAGTGTGCCGCAACGGTGTTATGAGAGAAAATGAGTTACACAGGAGAGGCGTTGGTGGCCCGTTGGACTGCTGATAGATTCCTATAATGGTGGTCTGTGTTCGATTCCAGCTCTGGCAACGATTTTTAATAGGGAGAGACAGATTCTAATCTCTTCTGGCTACGCCAAGTGAAGAAGGTATAATGGCATTGTGGTCTGAAATTCACATTAAAAAACATGATATTTTTGTCTCTACCTAGTAGACGTAAGGTTGAACCACAATAAAGTCAGGAGGGGCGAAATGTGGGAACTCTATCACCAGTAACCTATCTTATACTAGTTATTTATTTCTAGTGACGAAACTAACGCTATGCAGTGTCACAGGACCCTTATTCCATCTTGTATTTGAGCTTCTGTATGTCGATAAAATTGGTTCTGCCGGACGGTGTGGCCGTGCGGTTCTAGGGGCTTCAGTCTGGAACCGCGTAACCGCTACGGTCGCAGGTTCGAATCCTGCCTCGGGCATTGATGTCTGTGATGTGCTTAGGTTAGTTAGGTTAGTTCTCGGGGACTGACGATAACAGATGTTAAGTCCCATAGTGCTCAGAGCCATTTGAACCATTTTTTAAAAATTGGTTCTGAACTTGGAATGCAACTCAGACCGCCTTTAAGGCGGAATTTGATCCCTTCGTGACAACACAGCTCGACTACTATTTGTTGTTTGTTCAAAACTGCAGATTCCTCAACATCTCCACATATTCCGCGTGAATGGGTTCGAATGCTGGCCCGGCACTGAAGTTTTCGTTATGAATTATCAGGCTCTAGCATGAGATAACCTGTCTGCTGGTGGATAATAATTTTGATTTTTAAAGGTCCAAAAATGGTTCAAATGGCTCTGAGCACTATGGGACTTAACATCTTAGGTCATCAGTCCCCTAGAACGTAGAACTACTTAAACCTAACTAACCTAAGGACATCACACACATCCATGCCCGAGGCATGTTACGAACCTGCGACTGTAGCAGTCCCGCCTTTCCGGACTGCAGCGCCTAGAACCGCACGGCCACCGCGGCCGGCTATCGATTTTTAAAGAATTTTCATTCGTTGTTAACGCTAACGATATCTGACAGTTTTGACTCCCAGTGTGACACAGGACTATTAGAGGGATCACTGTAGGTTCAAGGATGTTATTCCGAGCTGCTGGTGGAGAAAAATTCGGTAGCTATCGTCTCTTTGTGTGTAGTCAACAACGGTATATGTGGGGTTCGACTCCCAGTCAGTACTGAACTCTTCGTCATATTGTCTCTAGTTCAAACATGCTCTCATATCATTGCTTATGTAACAAACCCATATTTAACGTTCGTTTTCTCTAGAATATAACAGAGATAGGTTCCGGGTTGGAGTCCTGGGAAGCAAAAAATTAATGTTTCGTCTCGTCATTTCAGTTAAAACATCTAGCTACTGCCGAGAAAATCCGATATTTCACAGTTGATTGTGCTTCGATAACATTCCGATTAGGTTCTGGGTTCGAATCCCTGTCCAACACAAAGCTTTACCTAACGGCATTTCAAGTAAGTTACCTGTGAAGAAGCAATATTTAACATCTCTCGTAGTTCGTTAACAGGGACAATAGATGCTCGGTAGGAATTCGCGTCCGTTAAAAAGGTTTACGTTATGTAATTTAAAGTTTTATATTTGCTAACTGATACTGTCTAAAATCGAGGTGTATCACTCTCTGTATGCCTAGTCAGGAATGACTGTTAGTTTCCGTCAGTCACGAAATCTTAGTCTGCATGACCTGGGTTTGAATCCATATGCAGAACGAGACGGTTAGCTGTGATATTTGAAGTTCATACATATTCTCAACTAGCTGCTCGTGAATAACTTAAATTTTTAATGTCATTTTGTCTTAAATAACAAGTACTGTATGTTACTTTGAAGAGGAAGTCGTGAATACGACGAACTTACTAGATGCATTACCTACTGACGTAATAATGAGAGTGGTAACATTTCAGGTATGTCATTTATTGCATTAAATGAGAGCTTACAAGGCTTAACGACAGTCTCATCTGTGATAAGGTGTTCCCTGATATTTGTAGTACCGTGGTATTACTTTACATCTTGAGTTATTGCGATACAGAGCCGAGTTTTCTAGTGGTGACCTGTTGGAGCCATTTTCAATAGTCAAACGACTGTACCAAGGAGCGATTACAGGACCTGCTAGACAGCTGCGTTATGTGGGTTGCATGCGAATCAGGCGAAATGCAATTCAGGTCGTTCGGATACTTTTGAGCACGACTGTACATTATGTCCGGGAACACTTTCAATTATTTATTGCACAAGAACTAAACACTGTACAGATGTCATATATATTTAATTTTGAAGAGAAACTCTGAAAGGTTTCTTTTTTCTTTTTTTTTTTTGTGCAAGCGTTAGTATGCGAACCATTAATGACCCGACAGACGTCAATACGGTAATCGAATTCTTGCCGTACCCGTCCCACCATGGCAACGTCGACTGTGGCTGTCGCTTCCCGTATTCTCTCCCGAAGCTCTGCTATATCACGTGCTAGGGGCGGTACATACACCAGATCTTTAATGTGTTCCCACAGAAAAAACTTACACGGAGTGAGATGTGGTGTTTTTGTCGAACTCCAACACACGGGAAGCTCGCTCCGCACCTGAACTCGCCATGTTTGCGACTAGCGCTGACTATCGTCAAATTAACAAACTCCGCTGTGGCGGTGCACATGAAAAAAAAAAAAAGAACTTTCAGGGTTTCTCTTCAAAATGACATGTGTATAATATCTGTACAATGGTTGGTTCTTGTGAAATAAATAATGAAATGTGTTCCCGGATTTTATGTTCACCCTGTATTTCTATAACTTACATTGACGCTACATCCATTGAGTGGATCAAAGTGTAATACAGTAAACCTCACAGATTGCCAGTTCTTCTTGAACACAAATCATTTTTATAATCTGCTGATTGAACAGGAAGGACGTGGGAATAGAAGGGCTAAAATGAACAAAGCATAATATCACAACAAATGGTCAACATAAAAATTAAATAGAAGGTGGTTGTTATCTCTATTAAAAATTGCAATCTAGCGACACATTACAATTATAGAACTGAAATTTTCCATGTCAAACTCTTTCATATCCCGTAAGTTATCGATGTATTTTTATTAAGTATTAAGTAATTTACTGTAGTTAGGAGTTTGAATGTCTCTGCCTTTGGTGTGAAAAGACACGGTTTCGATTCCCGGACCTCCTCAGATTCTTTTCTGAGGTAAGGAAGTCAGAAGCGGATTCCACTCAACCTAATGTGGCCAGCTGTCGAGTTGCTTGAACAAAGCAGTAGTGGTAAAATCAGGATTCATCTACTGGTAACAACACCTGGAAGCATTGACAACGTGCCGTTCACATGTCCTTCGATCGTAAATAGCTTCTCATATCCCCTTGTAGGCAGGAGTCAGGCAGATGGAACACGCGCGTGACGTAATCCGTGAGTGGTGTTTCACATTGTCTTTTGGATGAAAGAATTACCCGTATCGATATATTTCGACTTTGTACATCGATTGCAATACTTCAATTACTTCAGAATGCATTTTAAAGAAAATTTCAAAAAGGAAGCAGAGCAGTGCTCTCATATCATGTCACGGCGACTAACAGATGGATCTGACTGCCAACAAATGTTACTAAAGCTGCGTATGGTTTATAAAAGAGAAACGAAACACGAAAACTTGAATAACACGAAGAAAATTGATACAATAATTACAAGTGAAAGATCGATATTAAAGGAGATAATGTGTTCATTCTTATAAAATCGAATAGCAGTAGATCGAGTACTCGCAATCGGTCTTTGATTTCCAAAACTATCGGACAGTTAAAGAGAATTACATAAAACGTGTTACGTGTCATAATTTTTCCAGAGTCTCCTTTTGTTAGTCTTGTTTAAATGGTCATGAACTTCTGGATGTGATCGTCCAAAAGACATGGTCAGTACAAGCAATAGCTTCAAAGAGCTAAAATAGAAGTCTTTAACACGATCATGGAACCATAGACGTTATAATAATCCTTAGCTCATTGTGAGACGTTCAATCTCTTTAAGCATCTCCAGAGCTATTATTCAGACTCATTTGTTAGGCACTGCGGAGGCTAAGGCGCAAGTTAATCACAGTAAATAATTGCTTGTCGGCTACGGGAGAGCCAGGTGTCGGAGAAAATAATCACCTCTCGCACATTTCCGAAGAGCTCTGCGTAAGGCAGAAGCTAAGCGGAAGCCGAATCTCCGGATCTTGGACCTCCGCTTACGGCCGTCTTCAACATCCGAAACAAATGGCCCCGGCGCGAAAACATTGCTGCGAAGAAGGCGCCACGTCCACAGACCGATTTCCAGCAATTTAAATAACGCCTTTAATTAGAGCTGAAAGGAGGAAGCGCAGCAAATGGTGGGATACCTTGGATTTGAAGCTGAACATTAGCTGATAAGTCTGTTGTCAGGTACGAGGGTAAGTCAATTATTATCAGCGAAGCAGTTATAAAATTTTATTGTAATCAAATAGGAAACTCATAAGAACATCATATTTCGACATAGTCTCCTTGCCTTTCAACGCACGTCGTCCAGCGTTGTACAAGCTTCCTGATGTCCTCACAAAAGAAGGTTCTCGGTTGAGCTGCGAGCCAGGAACGCATCGCTTCTTTCACTGCTTCGTCCAAGGCAAATCGACGGCCCTTAATGCCTGTTTGAGTGGACCAAACAAGCGATAGTCAGAAGGGGCAAGATCGGGACTATATGGAGGACGATCCAGTACTTTAAATTTGAGTGTCTGGAGCGTTTCACCAGTGTGTGCAGCAGTATGCGGACGGGCACTGTCGTGCAACAACACAACACCTTATGACAGCAATCCTCGGCGTTTGCTTCGAATTACAGGCTTTAGCTTGGCAGTAAGCATCTCACTGTAACGTACACTGTTTACTGTTGTGCCCCTTTCCCCATAACGATCCAGTACTAGACCTTGTGAGTCCCAAAAAACCGTAACCATCAGTTATCCTGCGGACATTTCGGTCTTGAACTTTTTCTTGCATGGCGAATTTGGATGTTTCCATTCCATACTCTGCCGTTTAATCTCCGGCTCGTAATGATGAATCCATGTTTCGTCACCAGGAATGATACTGTCTAAGAAGTTGTACCTTTCGTTACCATGGCGATCCAAATGTTTTTGCAGATGTCCAAGCGCGTTTGTTCATGCAACTGTGTGAGTTGTTTTAGGAACCATCTTGCACAAACTTTATGAAACACAAGTCTGTTGTGCATGATTTCGTAGGGAGAACCGTGACTAATTTGCAGACGATGAGCCACTTCGTCTATAGTTAATAGTCTGTCAAAGAAAATCATTTCACGTGAACCCTCAATGGTTTCTTCATTTGTGGCGGTAAACGGTCGTCCGGCTCCTTCATCGTGCGTAACACTTTTGCGACCATTTCGGAATTTTGTAATCCATTCGTAGACACTACGTTGTGGCAAAACACTGTTCCCGTACTGTACCGAAAGTCTTCGATGAATTTAACACGAAAAACAGAGATCTTCAACTTCAGTTTTCACCCTGTAACACTAACTTCGTAATGTTCAAATCCGCCTCCGTAGCGCAGCGATAGCATTACCGCTTACCACTCAAGGGGCCTGGGTTCGATTCCCGGCAGGGAACTGGGTGTTGTGTGTACTTCATCATCATTTTTGTCATCACTGACTCGCTAGTCGCCGATGTGGCGTCACCTAAAATGGACTTGCAATACGGCGACCGACCTCACCCGAATGGGGCCACCTGGCCAACAATGCCATATCATCAATTAATTTTTTTAGTGATAGGATCCCCGATTATATAACGATGTTTGAGCAGAGTTTCAAGGAAATTAGAATCAATGGGAGGATAGTGGTGATTTTTTGTAGGAGTTAACTACATCTCATTTTTCATTTATTTACCTGTTTAAGTTAATGTTTTGATTCTCTGTATCTTGAAACTGAGGGAGTCAAGGTATTTTAATCTTTGTTTTATTTCTACGTATACTGCAGGAAATAAAAGGGGAAAATCTGAAAACCGGTTATTTCAGAACCAATTACTTTAAACAGTTTAAAAGTCCAATTCCACTGGCGTCGAAAAAAACCGGTAAACCGAATACCGGTTGTTTCAGCGATAACCGCCATCCCTAGCGGAAAGTAGCGCACACAGGCACGAGTGAAACTTTTTCACGTTTTGCTGATCTACATGTACATCTACACGTCGCAAGCCACCTTTCTGTGCGTGTCGCAGGATAATTCTGGTGCCTGTATCTGTTTTTCCTTCCCTGTAACTTCGCGAATGGGTGCGTGGGAAGAATGATGGTTGGTAAATCTGAAGACGAACTGATTTCCTGGATTTGTCGATGTGATCATTGTACAAAACACATTTCGGAGGGACTAATTTGTTGCCCGACAGTCTCAGAATTGCAACGATAAACCTCTCTGTGAGGCATAACTTCTCTCTTGTAGCTTCTATCAGCGGAGGAGCAACTCCGTGAAGTCATACAATGTAGGCTTTCACGGCGGTGTTGTCTTCACTTAAAACGTCCGGGCTGAGAGGCCGTGGTCGATGTATAAAATTTCCACCTGACGTTTCGTCTCCATCTGCCCAGCAGGGCAGTAGCCGGACGACCTCAGAAGATGTCTCCCGCAGATGGAGACGAAACGTCAGGTGGAAATGTTATACATCGACCACGGCCTCTCAGCCCGGAAGTTTTAACTGAAAACTCCGTGAAGTCCTTGTGCAGATTAAGCGACCCGGGGATGCGTCGTTCTTCGTTGCATGTCTCTACTTCTTGTTTAATCTGACCTTGCAGGCTTCTCAGCCTGACAAGCAATACTCAGTAGTCGGTTTATTATGATTCCTTAATAAATCTCAGCCTGGCACCTGCTTTTCGTGCAATTATCTATGTACGATGACTCCTCGGATATTCGCTTCACAGTTGTTTGCAGAGTACTTGCGTATATGTACGTCGCTACGGATGATTACTCCTAGGTAATTTACTGTAGTTACGGTCTCCAGCGATTGATCACCAACAATGTAACCGAACAGTTGCTGCCCACTTATGCACAATACGTCACTCTGATTTATGATTTCAGATGCAGGTCTCTGCACCACCATCCATCCTCTGCAACTCGTAGTGAAGTTCACTGTAGTCTTATGACGTTGCTATCTTCCGTGAACAGCCTGATGAAGCTGCCAGCGTTATCAGTTAGACAATGAGGTGACAAAACTCATGAAATAACTCCTAATATAACGTCGGACATCCTTCTGCCGGGTGTAGCGCAGCAACTCGACGTGGCAAGGACTCAACAAGTCGCTGAATGTCCCCTGCAGAAACTGAATGAAAATCAGTGTGGGTTTAGGCCTCTTAGAGGTTGGCAGGACCAGATCTTTAGTTTAAGGCAAATAATGGAGAAGTGTTACGAATGGAATAGGGAATTGTATCTATGCTTTACAGATCTAGAAAAGGCATAGGACCGGGTTCGTAGGAGGAATTTATTTTCTGTTCTTCGAGATTATGGAATAGGAGGCAAAGTTTTGCAAGCAATTAAAGGTCTTTACATAGATAATCAGGCAGTAGTTAGAGTTGACGGTAAATTGAGTTCATGGTTCAGAGTAGTTTCAGGGGTAAGACAAGGCTGCAACCTGTCTCCACTGTTGTTCATATTATTTATGGATCATATGTTGAAAACAATAGACTGGCTGGGTGAGATTAAGATATGTGAACACAAAATAAGCAGTCTTGCATATGCGGATGACTTAGTTGTGATGGCAGATTCGATTGAAAGTTTGCAAAGTAATATTTCAGAGCTAGATCATAAATGTAAGGACTATGGTATGAAGATTAGCATCTCCAAAACGAAAGTAATGTCAGTGGGAAAGAGATATAAACGGATTGAGTGCCAAATAGGAGGAACAAAATTAGAACAGGTGGACGGTTTCAAGTACTTAGGATGCATATTCTCACAGGGTGGCAACATAGTGAAAGAACTGGAAGCGAGGTGTAGCAAAGCTAATGCAGTGAGCGCTCAGCTACGATCTACTCTCTTCTGCAAGAAGGAAATCAGTACCAAGACTAAGTTATCTGTGCACCGTTCAATCATTCGACCAACTTTCTTGTATGGGAGCGAAAGCTGGGTGGATTCAGGTTACCTTATCAATAAGGTGAAGGTTACGGATATGAAAGTAGCTAGGATGATTACAGGTACTAGTAGATGGGAACAATGGCAGGAGGGTGTCCACAATGAGGAAATCAAAGAAAAACTGGGAATGAACTCTGTAGATGTAGCAGTCAGGGCGAACAAGCTTAGATCGTGGGGTCATGTTACACGCATGAGAGAAGCAAGGTTACCCAAGAGACTCATGGGTTCAGCAGTAGAGGGTAGGAGGAGTCAGGGTAGACCAAGAAGAAGGTACCTGGATTCGGTTAAGAATGATTTTAAAGTTATAGGCTTAACATCAGAAGAGGCACCAATGTTAGCACTGAATAGGGGATCATGGAGGAATTTTATTAGGGGGACTATGCTCTACACAGAACGCTGAAAGGTATATTCAGTCTTAAATGACGATGATGATCATGATGATGATGATGATGATGCCTCTATAGCCGTCCATTATGGTGGAAGAGTAGCCCGTGCAGGATTTTCAGCATGAACTGATATCTCGATTATATCTCATAAATGTTCGATAGGATTCATGTCGGGCGATTTGGGTTGCCAAACCATTCGGCAAAATTGTCCAGAATGCTCTTCATACCGCGAACAGTTGTGGCCAGGTAACGTGCCGCAATTGTCATCCATAAAAATTCAGTCGTTGTTTGCGAACACGACGTCCACGAATGGCTTCAAATGGTCTAAGGATAGTCGAACATCCAGAGGACCCTGTCCATTCTATTAAACACAGCCCGCACCCTTATGGAGCCACCACCAGCTTGCACAGTGCACTGTTGACAACTAGGGTCCGTGGCTTCGGTGGGACTACGCCATGCTCGAACCCTACTTTATCAATGGAAATCGAGACTCATTGGTCAGGCCACAGTTTTCCAGTAGTCTAGAGCCCAACCGATATTGTCACGAGCCCAGAAGAGGCGCTGCAGGCGATGTTCTGCTGTTAACAAAGGCACTAGCGTCGATCGTCTGTTGCCGTAGCCCATTAACGCCAAATTTCGCTGCACTGTCTGAACGGATACGTTCGTCGTACGTCCCACGTTGATTTCTGTCGGTGTTGCATGTCTGTTAGCACTGATAATTCTACACAAGCGCGGCTTGTCTCGATCGTTAAGTAATGGCCGTTGACCACTATGCTGTCCGTGGTGAGACATAGTGCCTGGAGTTTGATATTCTCTGCACGCTCTTGGCACTGTGGATTTCGGAATATTGAATTCCCTAACGATTTCCGAAACTGAATGTCCCACGCGTCTAGCTCCAATTACCTTTCCTCGTTAAAGTCTGTTAACCACCGTCGTGCAACCATAATCACGTTGGAAACCTTTTCACACGAACCATCTGGGTACAAATGACAGCTCCGCCAATGCATTGCCCTTTTATACCTTGTGTACGCGATACCACGACATTCTGTATGTGTGCATGTCGCTATCCCACGTCAGTCTAAAATTTTTACCGATGACCTCGCTGTCTGGTCTTCTCCCCGAAACAACCCCCATCTAAAATTTTCCGAGAATGGATGAATAAAACAGTAGACAGAAGTTAAGATAGTAGTTTTAATCCTTCAGGTGTTTCACATAGTCCCTTCATTACATGAGTATAGCGCACAGAGTACTCATAAAACCATTTGAAGGTGGCGGATAAGTACTTCTTTAGGATGTTGTTCAACACACGCGTGACACTGGCTTGAATGTCACAGTGTTGACCTTCCTTGTGAATTTCTGAATATTGTCGTTTTGTCGAACGTTCCTATCGACAACAGTAAGTCTCGTGATGAGTTATGATTCTTTCCAGAGAAGAAATGTCCGCATTTTGAATTGCATTTAAGTAATTGTGGTAGGAGTCCGCTGTAAAAGAAGGGAAGCGAAGCGTTTAAGGTGTGGTGCTACAGAAGAATGTCGAAATTATGTGGACTGATAAGATCAGGAGTTCTCCAGAATATTGAAATTAGGTGGACTGATTAGGTAAGTTCTCCCCAGAATCAGTAAAGAAAGAAACATATGGCAAACACTGACAAGAAGAAGGGACAAAATGATAGAGCGTATGTTGAGACATCACAGAATAACCTTTATGGTACTAGAGTGGGCTGGAGAACGCAAAACCTGTAGACAAAGACAGAGATTTGAATTCTCCTTTAAAACATTCTGGAGAATGAGATGGCGCTGCATTGCGATTTGTATTACAGCAACGTTGACGCATTGCGGCCGCACGTTCATTTCATAATACTGCCTTCCCACAAGTGAGTGACTGGATGAACATTTTTTGTTTACAGTGATTTGTTGAAGCTGCTATCGCATTTAGGGCGCTGAAGCCACTTCTAAAATGGTTCAAATGGCTCTAAGCACTATGGGACTTAACATCTGAGGTCATCAGTCCCCTAGACTTAGAACTACTTAAACCTAACTAACCTGAGGACATCACACACATCGATGCCCGAGGCAGGATTCGAACCTGTGACCGTAGCAGCTGCGCGTTTCCAGACTGAAGGGCCTAGCACCGCTCGGCCACAGCGGTCAGCTTAAGTCGCTTATACGCCAGGAACAAAATCAGTGTCCGAACTTTTTGAACAGATGGTGTATTGTAAACAGAAATCGCTCTATCACATTTCCTCGGTGTACTAGTGAAATTACCTTGACATGTATCTCTTTTGTTCTGTAAAGCGCTACGCATTATGGTCTCTCTGCAAGAAAATCCTGTGGTACATTGACATGTAACCTCTTTGGTGCTTCTTTTTGACAGAGACGTTAACTGTTTTATTTACTTCAATACAGATAATTCTCTAAATCAGAGAGTGGAGTGGGCTGATAGGCAACCCATTGCAGATATCAGTTGTTATATTTAAATCCCTGTGTTCAGGATGTCAGACGAGTTACAGAACTGGAAGGTCCATTCCAATGGCAGTTTCGAAATTTGCCTTGTGGTCAAGGAAAGTCTCCCGGAAAACATGGTGGGATCCAAGAGACTGAAGTTCTGTTTACTGTTTCTCTTACGTTATACGTCCCAGCAATGATGTATTCAGCGAGGCCTATTGGAGAACAGGGTGCGGAATGTAGTACATAGAGCAGCAACATCTGTCGTCAACGACTGCTCCAGCCCGTTTGGACATCGAGTCCGACCGCATTTGGAAGCCGATTACGGGTACGTCATTTCAGTCTTTTTGGCAACCCATGACCAACCCACATTGATGTGTCCACATTCTGAAAGCATGAATAACCATCCTCTGAAACTCTGACCGCTGTGAGAAGGGCAGGAAGAGAGTCGACGAGGTTTTACAAGATACTGACAGGAATGTAAAGCCATGGTGACTCCAGTGCCACGGTCAGCTGCGCTAGGCTCCTTGGTTGAGGATCAGCCCGTTCCAGACGGCCCACAAATTCTCGACTGGGTTTAAAGTGGAACATTTTGATGCCTAGGGGATTACGGTAAATTCATCCTGGTGCTCATCGAAGCACGCGCATACATTTCGAGGTATGTATGACACGTTGCATTGTCCTACTGGGGCCGGCCGGAGTGGCCGAGCGGTTAAAGGCGCTACAGTCTGGAACCGCACGACCGCTACGGTCGCAGGTTCGAATCCTGCCTCGGGTATGGATGTGTGTGATGTCTTTAGGTTAGTTAGGTTTAAGTAGTTCTAAGTTCTAGGGGACTTATGACCACAGCAGTTGAGTCCCATAGTGCTCAGAGCCATTTGAACCATTTTGTCCTACTGGAAGATGCCATTGTGACGAGGAAGAACAAACTGCATGTAGGGTTGGAAAAGGTCTACAAGGATATTTGAGTACTTGTGTTGACCCATCGTACGTTCCAGAATGACGAGGTCACACAGGGAGTGCTACGAAAACATTCCCCACGCCATAACTATCCGTCCTCCGGCGTGGACCATTCCGACGATTGTTGAAGAGCGTTTGCTTCCAGACGTTTCACGCCGTACCCGCAAACGGCCATATGTCCGATGAAGCCTAAAACGTGATTCATCTGAAAAGGCCATCTGTCGCCAGTCAGCGGACGTCCAATTGCCGTATTCACGTGCAAATTTCAGCCTTTGTCACCGATAAACAGCAGTCGGTATGGATTCATTAACCAGTCGTCTGCTGCAGAGACTCATACACAATGAAGTTCACTGAACTGTCGTTGAGGAGACACTGTTAGTAGCTCCTTGGAGCATCAGAGCGGTCAGTTGCTCAACAGTTATACGTCTTTTCACTTGTATTCATTACCGCAGCCGTCGTTCACCCTTAACATCGATGGCCCGTCGTGGACAACAGTTGCCACTGCGCCGGTTTTCAATAGCGCCATTTTGCTAAGCACTGTATAATTTAACAATGGCGGCAGGTGAGCAGTTTACAACCCCAGCAGTTTCGGAAAAGTTTCTACCTTTGGCCCGAAAGCCAATAATCATGCCCTTTCGGACATCAAATAAATCGCTCCGTTTCTGCATTACGACAAATCCCTGTGTTCAGGATGTCGGATGAGTTACCGAACTGGAGGTTTCTTCCCAGCTCCAGTTTCCACATCCCCCCGACACGCTTAACATATCCTCTATTGTTAGTGGTGGCACCTGCCATCTGTGAGTGGTTATTTAACGTTGATGTCGAACATAGGTGGTGGTCACATTAGTGTGACTGGACGGCGTGTAGTTAGTGAATGAAAGATCTGGAGAATGTTCGCACCAGCTCAACTGTCGCACACACTCCATACAGAGCTACGTCGGGAGAGCATGGACAATATGTGTTATCTGGTTAAAAGATATCATCATGGTCACTTCGAAGGCAGGGCACGGTCACTGGCCTTAACCGGTCATAAATGTAACGCCCACTGTCCAAATTAACTACTGTGCAGACCAGAGGTGATGGTGTCGTGTACCAACTGGAACCCCATACGGCCACCTCTAGGCGCTGGGAACTGTATGACGATGACAAATGCAATCGGACAACGTTCATTCACTTCCATGCACAGACTCATTCTTAGTCATACCGCACTCATAACCAGGACTCGTCTGAAAAGATAATGTGCCCATTACTTGTTCATATTCCCCATGCTGTTAGCGTACAACATTTGTGAGATTAAATTTGATAGTAACGTTATTTCCAATGCTCACGTTCATTTCGTTTACTGGCTTGATAGGTTTCGACTCTGCAGTCAGCTCCAGTAGCCCATATTGCTTCTGGAAGAGATACTCATTCGCACTATATTTTTACGCAAGCCAAGACTCAGAAACATTATGCTCGGTATCGTAGCTGGACTCACCTTTGCCATCATGCCTCTCTCCGCTGTCTCGTCATTGTATGTCGCAACCATGTGTGCCATGATTACGGCACATAGTAATCCAGACGTCGTTGCACTCTTTGTGCAGTAAATATAGTCTTTCACATCATAGGGAACACTCAACTACTGTATCGCTGTTTTAATCGACATTGCAGGCACCTTCGACAGCATTTGGTGGCCTGCATAGTCTAATCGACCTCGTTACCTTCAGATATTGGCGTCTCTCTGCAATAGTTTCCTTTATTATTGCACAAACAGAATCGCAGAGTGGCAGGCGGTAAATCGGAAAGTAGTCAAAAAGATTATAAAACGATGCTCTCAAGTCTCAATCTGCGGACGCATCTTTTGGGACATCGCAAGAGAGTTCCTATTGCAGGTCACAGTCAAGGACCTACTTCCGCATCAACAGGGTCATGGCATACACTGGTGAGTTGTTATAACTTGTTTCCCCTGACAATAGAGCAAACCCAGTGATATGTTAAACACTATTTTCCAACACTAACAAACAGTCGCAGCACACAATACAGCACATACTCATTACAAGAGAAAAAGCCACAAGATACCTGGGAGTACACATTGACGAAAACACATGCGCGTAACTCCTGGTAAAACAGATAAAATACTATACAAAATCGCACACTTAAGTACTACATAGCAAACACTGCAAATCACACACATCAGAGTATACCACTGCACACCCTATGAATCGGTGGTGAGCTTCGCAGAAAGTATATGGCCACACAGGTTTGCTCTAGTGACCAACAAGACGGCGGTGAGGAGTGGACAAAGAAGAGTACTTCTCAGGCTGTCGGGGTCATTTCACATTACCTCACACAGAGGCACTGTGTGTGGTGTTGGGTGTCTTTACGATCGACATAACGATGATATATCGGGCCTCAAGCTGCCAGCTTAAGAGCGGAAGGCACATCAAGATTATGGAAATAACAGGGCAACACATCGAGCACAAACATCAACTAAGCACTTGGCATTTGGATGACTGGCAACGGAAGTATGACCAAAGTGATAAATGCCATAGGGTGTACACCTTCTTTCCGCACATCAGGGAGCATTTATGGATGATTCATACCAATTCTGATGGCAGAATAGCTACTACCAATGTGGCGAACTGAATCCCCTGAGTACTCATGCTATGCTATGAGCAGTGCTCACACACACAGGCATTACAACCGAAATACTACAATACATACTCAGGGACTCACAGATGTGGAGACAACTAAATGAACTAACAGAGCACATCTCAAAGACAGGATACACCATCTAGAAACAAACGAAACCATGCAAGCATCCTAACAGACGTCAGAAAGGCAACTGAGTTCAGATAAGGTCTTCAGGACAATGGACTTCTCCAGCACCGAAACATGTGACATAACACATGAAGAAGAACATGTAGACGCCAAAATATAAGAACATTAAACACACAGAAAAATAGAGAGACATATGTTGTCACACATGGTGATCCAGCTGCCCCTACTGCTGGGTTTTATGCAACCTTAAAAAACAAGGTGAATGATTTCCATATCCTACAGCTCGCTACGCACAACTTATTAATCCTACAGAAAAAAAATGAGTAAGACCTTTTTGTAGTAAATATAATGTAGTTAAATTTTGTACTGGAATGTCACCACAATTTTCGAGTTATTCAAGAAAAACGCATTAGTATTTCACTTTTAACGTTTATCTTGACTAATTTCAAAACCACAGCCTTTAATGGAAACGTATCCTGACACAGAATTTAGCTGCGTTAAATTTCCTACCAAGAGATCCTGCTCATTCTTTCTGTTGGACTAATATTTTTTTGCATACAGAACGAGAGATTATAAAAATGTGGTACATTGTATTTGAAGGCGTTGTGGATTACCTAACCTAGCACTAGAGGCAAATGAATTATCCGTATAATCGTGACCGTTCATTGTACCAGATTCCATGTTAAGCCTGTACGTTTTTATCTCACAGCGGTTGTTAGAATAAGAGTAAATGCAGCATTCCTAAACACACATCAGTAGTAACACTTTATTACATAGCACACGAATACCATTTAGAACCCAGAATTAAGTAGACTACCATATCAACACACTTTAGTAAATAACCTTGAGTGGCACTGCACATGGATGTCGGGCTCAAGGTCACGTTCCTTGGTACCCCCCCCCTCCCCCCGTGCAGGTAATAGGACATACACTATTCGCATCTCTGCAAATCAGTCTTTCTACAGATGGTAGCGGGACCTCGGCTGTTCGATATAAAACTTCGAATCAAAACACCTTAAGCCGTCTACATTTCCACTTACTTTATTTGAGCCACCAGTTTCAGAGCTACATTAAGCCCCCTCACCTACGTATAGGGAGAATCCCATCTCTGGTCCAGTCAAATTACGGACCAGCATTAAGCGAGTGGTATCTGCAGATTTTTCAGTCAGTGATCATCACTTCAGACTGTCAGACAAACAGCGTGTGTCGAGTGATTTAGGAGGAGATGTGGAACACACACACTCACACATAAGTATGTGTGTGTGTGTGTGTGTGTGTGTGTGTGTGTGTGTGTGTGTGTGTGTGTCCACTAGGCTGATTTTGTTTTTTCCATTGAACACCACTCACATCTTAATCGTCCTTAGGGTCACTACTGTAAAATTTCAAACGTAGGTGCGATGGACATCAGTAATAAAAAAACTCAACGTTCCTACATAAAAGCTATTTATGTTGAGCGAGTTCGTACAGTGGTAACAGAGGACGGCAGTTCAAGTTCCCGTCTTACCATCCAGAAAATTACTTGCGGACTCACTAAAGTGCTTAGCCAAACATCTGGATGATTCCATTGAAAGAGCTCAGTTCATTTCCAACCCCGTAGGAATTCCAAATTTGTGCTTCGTTTCTAATGAGATCGTTTTTCAATTGGGCATTAAACTCTAATCTTATCTGATATAGCTGTTTATGTCAAAATAAATTTATTATTGACGTACTCCACTTTGAAGTAAATGGACATTTCTCAAACTGAATAGCTCCCAACTTCGAAAGGCCTTCTAATGAGCGCATGAGCTCTTTATTGGACATTTTTCAGCAAGAAATTTCTTTAATAACAGGCGAGGGTATCTGAATCAAGGATCACCTATTTCTTCACCGCCAAGTAATGGGTGGATGCACGGTTGTAATGTGAATATATTTCTTCTGAAATCCCTAACTCGTTTCTTCTAATGTTTTGTCCAGTGTGACCAAAAATATCCGCAAGTCATTGTTTTACGCTATGCAGAATGATAAGTTAAAATTCCCTTTGAATACTTCCCTTCTTTGTGTAGGACCACAGCCTCCTTCACCGACTGTTTATTTGCTATCTCGTATCTGGCGTGTCGTGGTAAACCCATGTGTTGTGCACAATAATAAATCAGCGCACACATTCTTCTTGAAACGGTCAAATAAATCAATTTGGATTCATTTATACCAACACTCAACATGTGGTGCGCGCATAATCCACAAAGGCTATTCATGTAACATTTAACATAGTATATCTTTCTTTCACCTTTAATCGCAGAATTTAGAATACCACGACGTCCACATTCTGGATAATTTTCGATCCACATCTGCAGTTATCGAAAGTTCTACATGCAGATTGCCTTGAAGTGTTGTAAGACCACCTTTCAATTCAGTCGCTCATTTCTTGTCTATTGAAGGTTAACGTGAGGACCCACTACTAGAATTCATCCACTTGGATTAATTTCGGTTTGCGATACACCGTCCTAAACAAAGAATTTTTTGACGACACGATATTTAAGTTTTATCATTCGAAATATAAGTGCTCAGAAGGATTAGATTTCGAAGATTGTTCGAACCAAATTGACTTATGTTATTGAGGAATTTGTAAAGACATTAAAAAACTAAGTCTCATAAATACAACTTCCGGGCCGAGTTAATAGCCATTCCCTTCGCCCATCTTATTCCACTCGAAAAAACAAGAAGTTATAACATTAGGAATTTTAATAATAAGCTAAAAGTTGTAATATTATTAACGTTGATAATCAACAGTAATAACGCGTAGTAATAGGTAAAACATACATAAAAACAGAATGTAATTTGAGGTAAGAATTAATATTTAAGGATGTTCGGAAAGGACAACGAGAAGTATACGAAATTTATTTCTAAAACGAATCCCCGATTCTGAAGTATTCTGAAATGCCCCGTAGCGTAAGTCCTATAGAGGAAAATATTTGGCTTTTCTCTCGTTCGACCTTCGGTGTATGCTACTCAATGAGGTATACATATCCCGAGTGCCACTGATGCAGAGAGAAGAGGAGCTTCGAATCAGGACTGTGGAAGAGATAAGATATACGACCCGTGACGTCGGTCGCACACCAGAATACAACGGGGCCGTCTGAAGCAACTCTCCAGGATTACTTTGTGGAACAAACTTTCTTCTGTCCGTTCAACTCCCACTAGACGTCACCCGTCTACGAACGCTGTCAGTGATCCTTGTTAAAGTGTATAGCGAAATTATAGTTACGTTAATTATTTCCTATATTATCTTCTTTTGTACGGGTGTTAGTACGTACTTTTACTCTTCACCAACGGAAAAGAAACTTCGATATTTCCTTGCAATGTGAGAAGTAAGAGGTCGAAAATTTTATCATTTAAGAGAAGAAAATGCAAAAGAAGAATAGCTGCATGAAATCGAGGATTAGCAAATCGAGACTATTGATAAGATTTTCTTTCATAGAATAAACTATGTCTACAGTATATAGTCACATAATTTCAAACATTTCATAGCAAGAACATTTTGCTGCCGAACATATACTCTTAGCTCGTGTGCTGCAGACTTTTTGGGAATAGACTCGACTATCTGATCTTGACACCGGACAGATGACTTTAAGTGCCTCTTCTACTTGAGGTACGTGTCGTTGTACGGACAATTTGGCCGTGATTGTGCACTCTACATATTTCAGCTATTTTCTTTCAGTGAAATAAACAATGAACAATCACACCGTGATGGACTGAGTTTTTCGAAGTGTGATGGGAGCGTCCTTCTGCGTACACATAATTCTTGTATTGTAAATTGATTGGAATATTGCAATAATGAAAACATACGATGAGATGTTAGATTGCCAGGCGACTGCTTGTGATCGGATTGCGAAGTTGGCATCGAATGACGACTGCACACAGTTAATTTGTTGCGACACAGTACTTTTTTTTTGCTTTATTTATATATCTATCAGGTTCCGTGGGACCATATGAGCCAAAACTGCAGAGATTATGCAAAATTTGGAAACACCAACCACACTACACATTAGCATGCCTAATACGGTGCAGGAAACACATAAGCATTAAAAAGGGCTTCCACTCATCTCTCAGTGGATACATATAGCTCCTGTATGGCTTGTAAGGGAAACTTAAACCACTCTCCCTGCCAAATACACTCCTGGAAATGGAAAAAAGAACACATTGACACCGGTGTGTCAGACCCACCATACTTGCTCCGGACACTGCGAGAGGGCTGTACAAGCAATGATCACACGCACGGCACAGCGGACACACCAGGAACCGCGGTGTTGGCCGTCGAATGGCGCTAGCTGCGCAGCATTTGTGCACCGCCGCCGTTAGTGTCAGCCAGTTTGCCGTGGCATACGGAGCTCCATCGCAGTCTTTAACACTGGTAGCATGCCGCGACAGCGTGGACGTGAACCGTATGTGCAGTTGACGGACTTTGAGCGAGGGCGTATAGTGGGCATGCGGGAGGCCGGGTGGACGTACCGCCGAATTGCTCAACACGTGGGGCGTGAGGTCTCCACAGTACATCGATGTTGTCGCCAGTGGTCGGCGGAAGGTGCACGTGCCCGTAGACCTGGGACCAGACCGCAGCGACGCACGGATGCACGCCAAGACCGTAGGATCCTACGCAGTGCCGTAGGGGACCGCACCGCCACTTCCCAGCAAATTAGGGACACTGTTGCTCCTGGGGTATCGGCGAGGACCATTCGCAACCGTCTCCATGAAGCTGGGCTACGGTCCCGCACACCGTTAGGCCGTCTTCCGCTCACGCCCCAACATCGTGCAGCCCGCCTCCAGTGGTGTCGCGACAGGCGTGAATGGAGGGACGAATGGAGACGTGTCGTCTTCAGCGATGAGAGTCGCTTCTGCCTTGGTGCCAATGATGGTCGTATGCGTGTTTGGCGCCGTGCAGGTGAGGGCCACAATCAGGACTGCATACGACCGAGGCACACAGGGCCAACACCCGGCATCATGGTGTGGGGAGCGATCTCCTACACTGGCCGTACACCACTGGTGATCGTCGAGGGGACACTGAATAGTGCACGGTACATCCAAACCGTCATCGAACCCATCGTTCTACCATTCCTAGACCGGCAAGGGAACTTGCTGTTCCAACAGGACAATGCACGTCCGCATGTATCCCGTGCCACCCAACGTGCTCTAGAAGGTGTAAGTCAACTACCCTGGCCAGCAAGATCTCCGGATCTGTCCCCCATTGAGCATGTTTGGGACTGGATGAAGCGTCGTCTCACGCGGTCTGCACGTCCAGCACGAACGCTGGTCCAACTGAGGCGCCAGGTGGAAATGGCATGGCAAGCCGTTCCACAGGACTACATCCAGCATCTCTACGATCGTCTCCATGGGAGAATAGCAGCCTGCATTGCTGCGAAAGGTGAATATACACTGTACTAGTGCCGACATTGTGCATGCTCTGTTGCCTGTGTCTATGTGCCTGTGGTTCTGTCAGTGTGATCATGTGATGTATCTGACCCCAGGAATGTGTCAATAAAGTTTCCCCTTCCTGGGACAATGAATTCACGGTGTTCTTATTTCAATTTCCAGGAGTGTAGATGAAAGTTCAGGTAACGCTGGTGCAGTTGGATAGCGATCACGTAGTTGGTTGGTTGGTTGGTTGGTTGTTGCGGGGAAGGAGACCAGACAGCGTGGTCAGCGGTCTCATCGGATTAGGGAAGGATGGGGAAGGAAGTCGGCCGTGCCCTTTCAGAGGAACCATCCCGGCATTTGCCTGGAGTGATTTAGGGAAATCACGGAAAACCTAAATCAGGATGGCCGGACGCGGGATTGAACCGTCGTCCTCCCGAATGCGAGTCCAGTGTCTAACCACTGCGCCACCTCGCTCGGTCCGATCACGTAGTCACAAAGGCTGAACAGAATTGAAATATGGTGACTGTGAAAGCCAAGGTAGACGTAACAATTCGTTCTCGTGCTCACAAAACCAGTCCTGGACGATGCGAGTTGTGTAGACACTGGAACAGAGGGTCACCCTTCGGGAACAAATCATTCTGACATGGGATGGACCTGATCAGCTAAAATGGTCACGTGATTCGACCTTTCAGAGTGACCATGGAATATCATTACTTGGCTGCCCAAATCATCACCGAACCACAGCCATGTTTCAACCTTCGGGCGTAGAGTCGGCAGTAATTTGAAAACACTGTGAAACAAAACCCATCCGACCAAGTGACACTCTTCCACAGCTCCATACTTCGTGTTTCGGCACCACGTTTTTTCTGTTACGGGAATTTGTATCGATGATGAGTCGTTTTGGAATTAAGGCTCGCCCTGCCTTTTCCGGCTTCTGGAGCACCCTTCAAATGGTTCAAATGGCTCTGAGAACTATGGGACTCAACTGCTGAGGTCATTAGTCCCCTAGAACTTAGAACTAGTTAAACCTAACTAACCTAAGGACATCACAAACATCCATGCCCGAGGCAGGATTCGAACCTGCGACCGTAGCGGTCTTGCGGTTCCAGACTGCAGCGCCTTTAACCGCACGGCCACTTCGGCCGGCGAGCACCCTTCGTTATTGTTTCAGTGCTAACAGGGTTCGCGAGTGTGACATTCAGTTCTGTGGTGATTATTGCAGCTTTCGTCCTCTTTTTTTGTCACAATCTTCTTCAAAGAGGCTGTGGTCGTTTGTAAAGTTTGCTAACGGCACCACACAATCAGTTCCTTTTCTGCCCGATGGCAGCGGAAACACTATCGGTTACAGCGCTGCCAAAGCAGAGTTACTAAACAGAGCGTTCCGAAACTGCTTCACCAAAGAAGACTAAGTAAATATTCTAGAATTCGAATCAGAAACAGCTGCCACCTTACGTAACTTAAGGGTAGATATCCTCGGAATAGTGAAGCAACTTAAATCACTGAATAACAGCAAGTCTTCCGGTCCAGGCCGTATACCAATTAGGTTCCTTTCACAGTATGCTGGTGTGTTAGCAGCAGACACAGTGGCTGCGCCAATGACTGAGGCGGCGTGGAGTTTTACAATTATTTATTGAACTTTCTTTACAAGTTCTCGCTCTTCATCACTGCCCAGCCCTGCGGATCCCTCCGCCTGCCTGCTGCTGTGTAGATTCTCCGACAATGCGCGCAACGCACGCCGCTGATTGCACGCGGGAGCCTCAGGCCACCAGTGGTCCGCTGAAGCCAGGATGCCCTGTGGTTGAGATGAACTCGTCGCCGCTCGGCGCTCACGGAGCCGCGTCGCCGTGAGGTCAGCTGCCGACGCCAGCTGCACCGACGGCTGGGAAGCCGCCAGTTGCGATGTCCGCGAGGTCCCGTCATGGACAGACCACACGCCGTGGGGCTGGGTTGCCGTGGAGTCCGGGCGTCAGTTCCCAGCGGCACCTGTGACCAAGACCGCGCTGCGGCCGGTCCTGCTGCAAGTTCTCGCTGTAGTTAGTCAGCCATTATGCCGACCGAACTCGGGCTGACCTCCAGAGCTGAAGTTGACATCTGGCGGCGAATGGATGACTCCTGCGAACTGGAACAAACTTCCGGAATCGTCACCTACGAAGATTGAACATTCGGACACGGACCACGTCCGTCCTCAGATCCGAACTGCTTCTTAATGGCTTCTGTCTGTTGCTGCCTGCGGTCCACTATTTATATCCGGCAGGAGGAAGTTTTTTACCCTTGGTGGTAACTTTTTGTTATTACTCCCACACTATATTGCAGCGTAACTTAGCGTGCTGACCTCACTTCCCCTTACTCAGCACTCTCCAGGCTTCGCTCGGCGCTCGGTCTGTGTGAGTCCTGGCGTCAGTCTGTTGGTAGACTGCTGCTGTCAGCAAGGCTATCTGTGCGTGCTTACTTCGCAACACCTTGGTCGCCGGCCTGCCTCTGTTTCGCCATTCTCCACTGCGTGAAGCAACGCTTACTACTTGTGGCCGCAACAGATGCCATAGCTCTATACTTAACAATCATATACAACCGCTCGACGAAAGAACCGTACCAAATGCTTGGAAATTTGCACAGGTCACACCAGTATTCAAGAACGGTAGGAGCAGTAATCCAACTTCATTAGAGTCCCATATCATTAACGTCGATTTTCAGTAGCACTTTGGAACATATATTGTGTTTGAACATTATGAATTACCCCGAAGAGAACGGTCAACTGACACACAGTCAACATGGATTTACAAAACATTGATTTTGTGAAACACAATTATCTCTATACTCAGACGAAGTGTTGAGTGCTACTGACAAAGGACTTCAAACTGATTTTGTATTTCTTGATTTCCAGAAGGCTTTTGACACTGTACCTCACAAGCTGCTTGTAGTGAAATTGCGTGCTTATGAAAAATCGTCTCAGTTACGTGTCTGGATTCGTGATTTCCTGTTAAGAGAGGTCACGGATCGTAGTAACTGACGGAAAGTCTTCTAGCAGATCAGAAGAGATTTCTGGCGTTTCCCATGGTAGTGTTATAGACCCTCTGCTGTTCTTGACCTATGTAAGCGGTTTAGGAGAGAATCTGAACAGCCGTCTTCGTTTGTCTCCAGATGATGCTGTCGTTAATCGTCCAGTAAAGTTGTCATAAGATCAAAACAAATTGCCAAACTACTTACAAAAGGTACCTGTATAGTGCAAAAATTGGAAATTGATCCTAAATAAGGAAAAGTGTGAGATCATCTATATGAGTGCTAGAAGAAATCCGTTAAACTTCGATTATACGATACATCACTCAAATCTAAAGGCCGTAAATTCAACTAAAGACCTAGGAATTACAATTACAACTTAAATTGGAGAGATTATGAGCAACTTAAATTGGAAAAAAACGCTTAAAATGTTGTAGGGAAGGAGAACCAAAGACTGCATTTTATTAGCAGAACACATAGAAAATGCAACAGATCTATTGAAGAGACTGCCTACAATTAGCTTGTCCGTCCTCTTTTAGAGGACTACCGCGTAGTGTGGGATCCTTACCAGACAGGATTAAAGGATTATGTCGAGAAAGTTCAAAGAAGAGCAGCGCGTTTTGTATTATCGAGAAAGAGGGAAGAGAGAGTGTCACTGACGTGATATAGAATTTGGTGTGGACATCATTAAAACAAAAGCGTTTTTCGTTGCGTTGGAATCTTCTCGGGAAATTTCAATCACCAACTTCCTCCTTCGAATGGGAAGATATTTTGTTGACGCTGACCTACATAGGGAGAAACTATCATTATAATAATATAATATAAGGTAATCTCGCATGGAAAGACATAAGTGTTCGTTTTCTCCGCACGCAGTTCGATATTGGAATAACAGAATTATTGTGAAGGTTTCCAGAATGAGATTTTCACTCTGCAGCGGAGTGTGCGCTGATATGAAACTTCCTGGCAGATTAAAACAGTTTTAATCTGCCAGGAAGTTTCATATCAGCGCACACTTCACTGCAGAGTGAAAATCTCATTCTGGAAACCTCCCCCAGGCTGTGGCTAAGCCATGTCTCCGCAATATCCTTTCTTTCAGGAGTGCTAGTTCTGCAAGGTTCGCAGGAGAGCTTCTGTAAAGTTTGGAAGGTAGGAGACGAGATACTGGCAGAAGTAGAGCTGTGAGACCGGGCGTGAGTCGTGCTTCGGTAGCTCAGATGGTAGAGCACTTGCCCGCGAAAGGCAAAGGTCCCGAGTTCGAGTCTCGCTCGGGCACACAGTTTTAATCTGCCAGGAAGTTTCATTGTGAAGGTTGTTGGAAGAAACCTCTGCTAGGCACTTAAGTGTGATTTGAAGAGTAGCCATGTAGATGTAGATGTAGACGTTCGATGATCAGCACAACCTTTCTGTGCACAATAATACTTAAATGTATTCTTCCTTTATGCTCTGAAATCCTATCGCCACAACCAGAGACAACATGAAACACATATTTCCTCTGTTAACGAGATTTTGTAAATAATTTATTATAGTTACTATTTTCTGTTTAATAACTACGTGTAGGGCATTTTCGAAGGCTTCAATTCGAATCCATAGCGATTTCTTTTAAAGAACTTTCGACTTACGTCAAAACTAGAACACAAAGCTCAATTCCATTGTAGATTACTTCTGATATTTTATTGATTCCTAATAGAAACATTTTAGTATTTTAGTATTAACATGGCTCTGCTCTCGATTCAATACATTAACCATTTTCGTTTTCATTTCAGGGTATAGACAAAGCAACAGAAAGGGAAACATACCAATGCCATATATGATTTTTCATTGTTCAGCCACACTAGAGATACTAAGACCGACAACCTGATACATAGAAAGTTTTGAAACAAAATTGAAATCATAATACTCTGTTTTGACTGGTGCAAGGGCACAGAATCATACAACAACTTATAAGTTACAGTGATAAGAAAAATACAAATACACAAATGGCGTTTCCTTTTTGTGCTGATACTTCAGGTTTTCAGATAAAATATTATATGAGCTGCTTCTCAAAGCAACAAAATTGAGCGTTCGAGGCCCAGCGAATTAAACAAAGGTCTGCGAATGTTGAATTCCAAACTGAAATTCATTAAAATCTGTTGGTTTGAAATTTTTACATTTCTGATTCAAAACTGGACGTAAGTTTCGACAGCTCATGTTTTCTACAAAAATGCTTTTCGATGTGGGTTCATGTATGTGATATCTGGAAGGTAAATACCAGACGCCTTTTTCCAAAACCACACTTCTTTGATGCTGTTGTGTCAAACACAAAACGTTTAACATAGGAATGAGGACACAATTCTGCGAGAAT
This sequence comes from Schistocerca cancellata, assembly GCF_023864275.1. NCBI lineage: Eukaryota > Metazoa > Arthropoda > Insecta > Orthoptera > Acrididae > Schistocerca > Schistocerca cancellata. The sequence goes on along the minus strand of NC_064634.1, from coordinate 284,233,457 downwards.
TTCATTGACGTCTTTGGCCTGCTCTTTCTGAAAGTAAGTAATATGACGGAAATTTGCTCGAAATTATTAGTGTTATTTATAGGCATGCCTGAAAGAACAGATACTGTAGAAGCTCCACAGCTGTAGGAAATATTTCAGATTTAATTCGCTGGTTGCGAATTCCTTGACGTTGACTGTATGTAGTACAGATCAACTACCTGACAGCGACGTATGAAAATTTGTGCCGGACATGTACTCGGACCCGGATTCCTTAATCACTTCGGCTTTTTCCCCCGTATCAGAGCACGCATACCGAACCGATCCATATCACACACTGTCTACAATTATATTTCACGAATATTACAAAAATATTTCGTGCAGTTGTTGATCATCAGCAGGGTCTGATCTACCACACATGCATGTATGTATTAGAAACAAAGGTGAACGTATGATTATAACAACAGTGCCTCAATTTCTCGTTGTCTCAATATCCCTGTTGTCTGGAATCGAAGTAAGGTTGTGAGCATTAGGTGATGAACTTAGAGGACTACGATACAAGGACGTAGACAGTGTTTAATATGGACGTTTAAATAGGTCTGTTAAACGTATATGGATAACTGAAGTGGTTAAGGTTACCACTCGCGATAAGTGGGAAATCCGCGTTCAAATTCTAGTGGAACAAAAATTTTCATGTCACTGTTGGGTAGCATATCTGTACCTAACACAGCTGAAGTCAAGGAATTTGTTAGTGTTGCATAAGTAATGGGTTATTCCATTATTTTCAAACACTTTTACATAACTTATTGCATTTTTGATTAACACATTAGCTCCGTTTCGCCTCTTCGGGCAGTATCTGCTCGCTTACAATCTATTAATTCCTTCGTAAATACCTAGAGACCCATTTCTGGATCAACATTCTCTATTGTTTCGACAGTTGATTCGGAAATAACTACCATCTTCAGTATTAGTTGTTTTCAAAGCATTAACATGCGCTATGTCCTCGACTTTTTAAGAACATCTCTTGATTTTCGCTTATGATTTACAGACAACCTACTAGCACGTATTTGTAGTTATTCCAACTGTTGATGGGAAGCTTCTGATGTCTGACTTCTCAGATCCTGTTTCTGGGTTTGCGCGTTTTGCCAATAAATCATCAGTTCCTTCACAGGTAGTGTGGCACTTCGAAAGACAGTTAATCTGCATATACAAGTCTACTAGGAAAAGATTAAACAGGATTTCGGAAGCGCAGATCGACAAGAGATGCCGTATTTATAATAAATGAAAAGCACCAGTTTGCTTTTGTTCTAAAATATTACTTTTATTGTTAACTGGTTTTCGACTTACAATTAAAAAATAACAGAAAATTAGAATAGTATAATAAGGAAATATCTTTAAGATTCATAGATTTCATAAAGCATCCGATAAAGTTAATAGAGAGATACTGTGGTACTGTACGAGGGAAAGTAGACATCTGCAATACCTAAGAAAAGTATTAAAGATTCTCTACAAAAGAACGACTATAATTTAGATATAAATCGTACCCTATCACAGGTTAAATAAAAGAGTGCACCATCCCACCCATATGTTTAACATTCATTTAGATGATGCAATCTGGAAATCATTATACTCAGCAATGTAGGCAGTACTACACACGCTGCCAGTGGCCAATCTGCTTGAGTGCCACAGGAACTTCTCCTTCTAGAGACTATTTACGAGAATCGCAAGTGTGTCACATGTAATCGAAACTATAGCCCTATCAAAAAAACCTGTTGGCATACTGAACGTTGGCAGGCGCCACCAGAGGCGCCATCATCGCTCACAAGCAGCACGTACATCTAAACCAGCAGCACTGCAGTTGGGAAAATCAGTTTATATCAGAGGTTCACATGCCCACCAAGCACTCACAGATATTCTTCAGCCACTGTATTTTAAGTCGCGCCCCAACCTCCAGCAGGTATTCGCTCTGCAGCTCTAGGCTTCACACTGGCCGCTTCACAGCAGCCCATCTGTCGGAGCTCTCACTCATCTCCTGCTGAGCCAATGGCGAGCTCCTCCCGAGCTCATGCCAGACGTGTCGTGCAGTCCGTCTGTCAGAGCTCCTGCCAAGCTCTTGCCAGCCATGTCCTGTGGTCCATCTGTCAGAGCTCTCACCAAGCCCATGCCGAGCTTCTGCTGGGCTCCTGGCAAGGCTGTGCTGGCAATGTCCTCTGGCCTATCTGTTGGACTCTCAACAAACTCATGCTGAGCTCCTGTTGGGCTCTTGGCAAGCTGTGCTGGCAATGTCCTCTGGCCTATCTATTGGAGCTCTCAACAAGCTCACGCTCAGCTCATGATGGTCTCCTGTCAAGACTGTGCTTTCAATGTCCTCTAGCCTATCTGTTGGAGCTCTCACCAAGCTCTTGCTGAGCTCCTGCTAGGCTCCTGGCAAGGCTGTGCTGGCAATATCCTATGGCCTATCTGCTGGAGCTCTCAACAAGCTCATGCTGAGCCCATGATAGGCTCCAGTCAAGGCTGTGCTGTGTTAGAGCTCTCGCCGAGCTCCTACATAGCTTATGCCGGTCTGCTGATGAGCTCATGCTGGCTGTTTTCCAAAATCTGTCTGTCAGAGCTTTCACCAAGCTGCTACCAAGCTCATGCCAGGTTTCCGTCAAGCCCCTGCGAGTCATATTACACAGCCCCATTATACAGGATCCTTTATTGTATGATTATATGATAGCGGAACAAACACTGGTAGCAGTTACTTCTGTAAAATATCTGGGAGTATGCGTGCGGAATGATTTGAAGTGGAATGGTCATATAAAATTAATTGTTGGTAAGGCGGGTACCAGGTTGAGATTCATTGGGAGACTCCTTAGAAAATGTAGTCCATCAACAAAGGAGGTGGCTTACAAAACTCTCGTTCGACCTATACTTGAGTATTGCTCATCAGTGTGGGATCCGTACCAGATCGGGTTGACGGAGGAGATAGAGAAGATCCAAAGAAGAGCTGCGCGTTTCGTCACAGGGTTATTTGGTAACCGTGATAGCGTTACGGAGATGTTTAACAAACTCAAGTGGCAGACTCTGCAAGAGAGGCGCTCTGCATCGCGGTGTAGCTTGCTCGCCAGGTTTCGAGAGGGTGCGTTTCTGGATGAGGTATCGAATATATTGCTTCCCCCTACTTATACCTCCCGAGGAGATCACGAATGTAAAATTAGAGAGATTAGAGCGCGCACAGAGGCTTTCAGACAGTCGTTCTTCCCGCGAACCATACGCGACTGGAACAGGAAAGGGAGATAATGACAGTGGCACGTAAAGTGCCCTCCGCCACACACCTTTGGGTGGCTTGCGGAGTATAAATGTAGATGTAGATGTAGATGTAGATGTATCTAGAACTCATCAGTTGCGCCAACCAACCCCTAGCCTGTGGACCTTGTTTGCACCGCACTATGACATCATTCCCACAGCCACCAATCATGGAACTTAGCTTTTGAGACTTGTTGCTTGTGGTGACCAAAGCTACCAATAACACTATGAAGTTATCATTGTGTGTCACTCATATCTGATCACCATCACCTTTTATGTCGTTTTGTTTCTAAATCTACGTTATGCTCAACAATGCTTCTTGTGTGGTGGTTTAATAAAGTATACTGAGAGACTGCAGCGACAGAATTTCATCATGTTGCCATTTGGAGGTTTCCAATAAAAGGCCAAAATTTTATATATAGACCTGAAATATACTGCACTAATCCATCACTCATGGATCGACAATTATTTGCGTGAGACCTTACGATGAAGAACATAAAAGTAATGCAAGGATATTTTTAACGGAAAAATAAAACTTAAACAAAAATTTTTGCTTGAATTAAGTTTTACATCCGTGTGGGAACATACTGCTATCTGTGAATGAAGATGATCCACAAACGAGGATGCATTTGTTAAGTAGTGCTTGTAAAAGTTCCATTTCGGGTTTTCAGAAAGAAAGAAAAAATCTATGAGTTTTAAAGGAAGACGTTCTACACTAAAAAGTTGTGAGTAACAACGGAATAATTGAAAAGGTAAAACATCTTAACTATTTAAGTTGTGACGTCAAGTATGACTATGACAAAAACGTAGGGAAGAAACTAACAAAGGTTGGGAATGTACAATGTGGTGAAAATAGTAATGGCATAATTCCTATCATAGCGTTGGACCTCTTTATGCACGGCGCAGTGCAGCAACTCGATGAGGCATGCTCTCAACAAGACGTTGGAAGTCCCCTGCAGCGGTAATGAGCCATGCTGCCTCTGTATCCGTCCGTAATTGTGGAATTGTTGCCGGTGCCAGACTTTGTACAGGAATTGACTCTCCATTGTGACCTACAGATGTTCGATGGGATTCATGTCGAGCGATCCGGCTGGTCATATCATTCACTCGAATGTTCAGAATGTTCTTCAAACCAATCGCGAACAATTGTAGTCCGATGACAAGGCGCATTGTCATCAATAAAAATTCCATCGTTTTTTGGGAATACGAGGTCCATGAATAGCTTCAAATGGTAGCAGAACTTAACCATTTCTAGTCAATAATCGGCGCTCAGTTGTACCAGAAGACCCAGTCCATTATATGTAAAATGACCCGCACCGTTACGGAACAGTCACTAGCTTACAGAGTGCCTCGTTGACAACTTGGGTTCATGTCTTCGTGGGATCTGCGTCACACTCTAACCCTACCATCTGCTCTTACCAACAGAAACCGTGACTTATCTGACCAGGCAACGGTTTTCCAGTCTCTGGGGTCCTACCGATAAGGTTACGAGCACAGGAGAGGCGCTGCAGGCGATGTCGTACTGTTGGCAAAGGTATTCGCATCGGTCGTCGGCTTCCATAGCCCATTAACGCCAAATATCACCGCACTGTCCTAACAGATACGTTCGCTCTACGTCTCACATTGGTTTCTGCTGTTATTTTACGCATTGTTGCTTGTCTGTTATCACTGACAACTCTACGCGAACGCCACTGCTCTCAGTCGTCAAGTGAAGGCCGTCGGCCACTGCGCCGTCCATTGTGAGAGGTGACGCCTGTACTTTTGTACTCTCGGCGCACTCTTGAGATTGCGCAGCTCGGAATATAGAATTCCCTAACAACTCCCAAAATGGAATATCCCAAGCGTCTAGCTCCAACAAACCACTCCTCATTCAGAGTCTGTTAATTCCCGTCGTGCGGCAATAATCACGTCGGAGACCCTTTAGTTCCGTCAATGAACTGCCCTCTTACACCTTGTGTACGTAATATTACCGCCATCTGTATGTGTTCATATCGGTATTCCCTGACTTTTGTCACCTCAGTGAGTGTGCGACAGTAAAAGGCTCTAAAGGGTAAAACGAGGAAAGAAATAAGACCGAATTTTAAAAGACAATCTGAGTCAGAGTTTTTGTTTCTGTTTATAAAAGTGAATCGTGGTTTATAAATGAACGTCAACAAATTCAAGTACAATATGAGAAAAGATTTCTGGGAACAGCAAAGGAATGAACAGGGGCCAATGGATTTGGAAATTAAGAAATTAGAGAAGAAATAAAAGTATTTAATAATGTATGAAATGAAATACAAGTAAACATGAGAAACTGGAACGAAAATATCGAAGAAACGGAGAAAGATTGCATCTCCAGGTAAGAAGCTTAAGCCAGTTGAGAGACAAAGTCAAGGAACACTGAGAGTGCGACGCGCACTGTAACAAGCAAAACTAAATAGGCATAATGCTTCGAGATGACACAATGAAATTATAAGAGAAAACTGTCAACATTTGTTCGGTAGACGGCAGTTCGTTTCCAGTTACTTCACGTAACTAATATCCAAGCACATAAATTATCTCCCATAAGCGATGTAAAAACGAAGTTAATGTACTTGTTACGATGCCACTTTGGTCTTGCGGCAGCGTTCTCGCTTCCCGCACACGGTTCGATTCCCGGCGGGGCCAGGGATTTTCTCTGCCTCGTGATGACTGGGTGTTGTGTGTTTTTCATCATCATTTCATCCCCATCGACACGCAAGTAGCCGAAGTGGCGTCAACTCGAAAGACTTGCACCAGGCGAACGGTCTACCTGACGGGAGGCCCTAGCCACACGGCATTTCCAACTCAAAATGTAATGATGGTTGTTTGGTACGGGTTTGGCTGTCAAAACAAACAGAGCAAGTACCTATCTGTCTTGGGGTGATACACCGATCACGTTACCTGGCCAGTATGATATCTGAAGTGAGAAATAACTCTGATAAGGAGATAAGGTATAAGCACTGTCCACATTACGTAATGAACGTATCTATTATCCACAAGTAACAATTTTCGATGTTGATAGGTTACTTTCCTTCTGGAAGTTTCTACTTTGAAGACTGAGGGAAACATTTCCCCTTATCTTACTGGGTGTAATTTGACGCAGTTTGTTTTTACATGGGATCGAACGAAACTGTAAGGAATTCCAAGGTATATTATATACTTTTCTAAAGTGCCATATGAGAGCTACCTACTGGAAACTACTTTGTGACAAGTGTAAACGAATTTAATTCTTTACAGGTCAAAGTTAACCCGTAAGCCCTCTAGTGATTATTACCCAGGAAGGAAACGAATAACAAGTCGAACTGTGGTCGAGCGGTTCTAGGCGCTTCAGTCCCGAACCGCGCTGCTGCTACGGTCGCAGTTTCGAATCCTGCCTTGGGCATGTTTGTGTGTGATGTCCTTAGATTAGTTAGTTTTTAGTAGTTCTATGTCTAGGAGACTGATTACCTCATATGTTAAGTCCCATAATGCTTAGAGCCATTTTTTGACAAGCCGAAACTGAAATGGCATTGATTATGGACTGCCTGCGTGAGTTGGCGACAGCCGCCAGCTTGTCGTACCATGACTAAACATAGCCACCATAGTATTGGGACAAGCGTTTAGCTTTAACAATCGATGGCTTTTCCGTTTAGTCGGCTTTTTTAGCTGAATGAAAAAATCGAATGAAGCTCGTCTCTGAGATCACGTAAGCTATATGAACGTCATTCACCCAATCTCCGTATTTGAGTGGTTTCACTCAGTATGACAAAACCGGCTGACACAAGTCTCTGACGGTTACGTCGCTTTTATGAATGTTTTCACATAGTTTCTATGTTCTAGTGTATTCAATTATATACTTGTTCAGACTTGTCAATTATACATGATCCACGACTAGGTTGTCAAATTTTGTAGATACAAATAACTTAAACCTTATTCAAAGTAAAACTAAAAAAACCCATGTTTTTGAATATAAAATATTTTCAAAATTCTTGTATTTAGTTACATAAATAAATTTGGAAATTTTTTATACGCTGCTGTTATAATCGCTGGAGAAATATTTTATTCAGTTGATGAACAGCAACTCAACTTTATTCACGTGTTTCGAGTAAAGTCATCTTCAGAATACCTCGATGTTTGTTGCTCGTACTTGACACCACACCATGACAAGTTAGTTTGCCTTTGATATGCTCAAGATGAGTTTACTCGAAATGCGTCAATAAAGTTGAGTTTCTGAATAACCAGTGACTAAAAATTGGCTCCATCGATCATAACAGCAGTGTACAAAAAATTTAGAGATCTATAAAATGGTACAGTTTGGAACCGCGTGACCGCTACGGTCGCAGGTTCGAATCCTTCCTCGAGCATGGATGTGTGTGTTGTCCTTGGGTTAGTTAGGTTTGAGTAGTTCTAAGTTCTGGGGGACTTATGACCTCAGCAGTTGAGTCCCATTGTGCTCAGAGCCATTTGAGCCTATAAAATGGTCTCAAGCCTCTTATGTAGCTGTGTGTCATACCTCAAAAACATAAATAAGTATTTTTTGTTCTTCTGTAATCAAATATTAATTCTTGGTGGGGCTTGCGAACTCGGTTTCACTGCTGGCTGGGCAGTGTTTCTCAATCGTCGTGACGCGACACATTTGTAGGTCGCGAGACTTTAATGTATTCTAATTTTCCGCAGATAAAATGTGTGGAACATAAAAGCTTTTTGCCAGATTACTCCTGGAGGATCTTGGTTTGCAAGAAATTGCCTATCATTATACGTAGCTATAGGCTTAACAACAAAGAAAAAACTTATTCTATGTACTCGAAGTGTTTGCTTTTTAGCAAAGACGAAAAAACGGCACGTAGGTTGGTGGCGAAAGTTTGAAACGTCGTTTCATGTGCCCCAAAGGCAAAAAGATTGGGAAACATGGAACTAGAGATAGGTTGAACTGTGAAATTGAAGTACTGATGTGTAAATGTGAACAGCACTTCTTCACATCCGTGGAAACTGTACCTGCTACTTTTCACAGGCTGTAAGTTGGAAACATGTTTGCATGTATGGGTAGTAACAGCCAGATCCAAACAGTCTATTCATTTGCTTGTACTATTATGTATCGGCTGATAAATGTTAGAAGCTGCATTCAAATTATTTTTAATTTGTATAGAGCACGACATGCTTTCGTTAAAACGGATGCAAACTGTCACAAAAATCTGGATATGCTTCTCTCTTCTTGAAATACCACTAAACGAACTTTTACACCCAACTTTCTACCCCCACCGATACATCAGCGTAATTACTTACGTGGTAACTCATCTTAAATAGCTTAATCCAGAGCTATATGTTAATCAGTTCTAAATTACGAACAGAAAACGTAATCTTCTCATTATATAATTAAATGAACATGTATTATGATTATTTGTAGTTTTGCGTACCTCCTGAGATGTCTTTACGTGTGCCTGGGAGTATGCTTAGCTCATTTATCTACCACTGCTTCAGTTTAACCTTTGAATGTATTCCATACTGGTTGCACTCAAAAGAATACATGGATGGCTCAGTCGACTGAAACACTTAGAGTACTTTCAGTTGAAAGAACGAATACATGCTTCAATCTACAGTACAACTACATACCAGTTTGCCTTCAAAACAAACCACGAATACTTTACTCAATGAGCAAAATTACAACGGAATGTATTGCCTGTTTCCATTGAATTCCTCCCACAGACTGATTTCACCCCAAAGCAGAGAATGAATTACAATCCAACCCATACGTGACTCAATCATTACATTCATTCAATTGTTCCCAGACATTAGCTTCACTGGAGAAAGTCAATGAATAATTCAGTTAAAATTACATCAGAATGGGTCAACTATTTTCCAACAGTCGACTAATCTGACACTTTTCATTCGGTTGCTCATACCACGAAGCCGGCGGGAATCCGCTTACGTAGCAACCTAGTGCCTCCTGTTCACTGCGACCGATGACAGCCAAACTCAAGAGGAATACCCTCCGCAAAGGTTTTTCATCACAAGAGGGTGATTCTTTAATGCAGCAAACTTCAGTACTTGCAACTACGGTCCGTAGAGACCATACGCGGCAGCTGGGAATTGGTGTGCGCTTGTGGCAAACGGCACGAAAGTAAAGGGAGCCACAGTGGAATTGCACTAACGACAGTGTCAGGAAGGAACATACAGTCACTGATGGCTGTTAGTCTGTATAGCAGATGTTTTCTCAGGGACTTTGGCTGCTCCGTCTAGATAAAGCTTTACTTATAGCCATCTTCAGCAGCATGATAAACTCTATGAGCAATTCATCGTATCGCAGTGGGTAACGAACTTTTATACGAAAACCTTCGACAATTCACCTCTAAAAAAAATGAAATACCGAGCCATTTCGATGGTATCAGTTCCCAAATGATACACGTCTGTTCTGGTCACATGGTAAAACAGCATCGGATAAATTCTTTCATTATGCAAATAAGATAAAACAAAAAATCCACTTTAGGATGGATATACAAAATGACAACGGATCATCGTTCCTGATGTTTTTGTTATGAGACTGACTGATGACAGACTGGAAGATAAGATCTTTCGAGAAGTCACGTAGACACACAGATATTTAGAAGATATGAACTACAACCGTCATCTACAGTGAAGAGCCGTATAACTAATCCACTAACCGCAAGTAGTTTTCCGACTTCTTGTATGCAGTCAAGTACCAGTTTTATTCAATAATTATCAGAGAAACCCGGCGTTGACAAGGTATTTATTTACAGGTGTGAGTACACGCCTGCACGCTTAATGTTCATGATGTAATACCTCTTGAACTCTGTATCGTACTGTAGTATAATTTGCGAGTAGGCCTACTTTCAGAAGCATATGTGGACACTGTCGGAAAAAAATGTGTTGTGAATGGAGTTAGTGGCAACGAAGTAATAAATTTAAACGTCATGCGCCATGGAGCAGTTTCCGCATATAATCATATCATTTTCCATTCATGTTCAGTACTATATGTGCATATTATCTGCAAAATGTATCTCAAATTCCGTCAGAAGTAAAGAAGTAATAAGTCATAATGTCATGCTTCATGCACCACTTTTCCTGCAGGAACAGAGGAAAAGTAGTAAGTGACAATCTTTTTTCCCTTTAAACATTTTGTAGAGACTGGCAGCAAGAAAAAGTGCCATGAAAGTTAGAAATTATTTATAAAGTCTCTGAGTGCTGCTATTCTCAAATACTGGATGAGTATATTCTCGGAATTTAGGCATCGCGGGCTACGCCTACTTTCTCACCCCTACCCCTCTCCCTCTGGTATTCCTTATCCCCACAGACCCCCACGGGGTATGTTCCCGAACAATAAGGTGCATGTGTACCAAGTTTCGTTGAAATTGGTCCAGTGGTTTTAGTAGGAGATGTAGAATATGCATACACACACACATTGCGGCTTGTCAGGGTTTAATTTCTCCTGTCTATTCGTTTTTGTCACTGAGCAGGCTGCAAATTAAAATTCGCCTGCCTCAGAACGGCGTCTGCTCAATGTCCCTTCACTCGACAATGTAAATACTTACAAGATGATGTAAAAGCAGCGTTGATAAAAACACCACCTAATATTTACAATTACTGAGGATGCGCAACTCTAGTTATGAAAGGAAGTTCTGTAGAAATACGGTCATCCAATTTTAGCGGGTAGTAAGAAAACGGACTGGCTTCTGGAAAATAACGTCCAAAATTTCCACAGAATAATGTTTATTTTGTCCTTGATAACCAAAGAAAAGGTACTATTCAGTCCACTTTTAAACTACTGGCTATTTCCTTCCAGTTCATGCTTCATACACACATCTCGAACACACAGCAGCCCGGAATCTGCCCAAACCCGACCCAAACTAAATAACGCTTTCACAGTGATTAATTTCATCACTAATATGACTTATTACATTCGGTCCTTCTTGTGGATATCTAAAAAAGGAACTGCTCGCCAAAGATGCTCAGTAGTTGAATACTGAAACATGCCAAGACAGTAATTCTGGAAATATTCGTAGATACAGATTTTACTTCAGCTGACTTTCTAATTGCTCTGTTACAACAGCAGTCACACCTAGACATATGTCATCACCAAAGTGGGTACATCCCCTAGGATCATTTTCCCATGACAGGCTTGTGTAACTCTTGCACGTTACTTAAGATGGTATATAAAGCAATATTGAAATTTGACATATGTCCCACATACACACTCTCATTTACTCACAGGCTCACATAACACATAATAAAATAAATATTGATTTTATTAGTTCTTTCTGAAGTTATTCTACATTTCATACAATGAAAATAGTAAGCTACTTGAAATTTTTAAAATTAAATTTCAGTTAAATAATTCTATACCCTGATACTCCAGGTGAGTATTTCAAATGACATCCAAAAACTAGCGTTTAATTTAGCGTTTAACACCCCGTCGACAACGAGGTCATTAGGGACGGTGCACAAGCTTGTATTAGGGGGGGATGGAGAAGGTAATCGGCCGTGCCCTTTTAAAGGAACCATCCTGGCATATGCCTGAAGTGATCTAGTGAAATCACGGAAAACCTAAATCAGGATGACCGGACGCGGGATTGAACCGTCGTCCTCCCGAATGCAAGTCCAGTGTGCTAACCACTGCACCACCTCGCTTGGTCATAAAGGTTCCCAGGTGAATTTCCTTTCTTAAGTGTAGTTTTTCTAATTTTAAAGTAAATTTTTCTGTCTCCGAAAATAGGCCCACTGGAAAGCTAAGATTTTCCCACCACCTTTCTATTAATAACCAAGTGCAGTATCCAAATTTTGAAGGCGATTATACAAAAACTACTATCCTTTCCTTAGATTCTTATAGGTGGTGAACTGTAGATTAAAACTGAAGAAACTGCAAAAAGGTGGGAATTTAAGGAGATGGGACCTAGATAAACTGAAAGAACCAGAGGTTGTACAGAGTTTCAGGGAGAGCATAAGGGAACAATTGACAGGAATGCGGGAAAGAAATAGAGTAGAAGAAGAATAGGTAGCTTTGAGGGATGAAATAGTGAAGGCAGCAGAGGATCAAGTAGGTAAAAAGACGAGGGCTAGTAGAAATCCTTGGGTAACAGAAGAGATACTCAATTTAATTGATGAAAGGAGAAACTGCAAAAATGCAGTAAATGAAGCAGGCAAAAAGGAATACAAACGTCTCAAAAATGAGATTGACAGGAAGTGCGAAATGGCTAAGCAGGAATGGCTAGAGGACAAATGTAAGGATGTAGAGGCTTATCTCACGAGGGGTAAGATAGATACTGCCTATAGGAAAATTAAAGAGACCTTTGGAGAAAAGAGAACCACTTGCATGAATATCAAGAGCTCAAATGAAAACCAGGTTGTAAGCAAAGGAGGGAAAGCAGAAAGGTGGAAGGAGTATATAGAGGGTCTATACAGGGACGAAGTTCTTGAGGACAATATTTTGGAAATGGAAGAGGATGTAGATGAAGATGAAATGGGAGATATGATACTGCGTGAAGAATTTGACAGAGCACTGAAAGACCTAAGTCGAAACAAGGCCCCGGGAGTAGACAACATTCCTTTAGAACTACTGACATCCTTGGGAGAGGCAGTCCTGACAAAACCCTACCATCTGTTGAGCAAGATGTATGAGACAGGCGAAATTCCCACAGACTTCAAGAAGAATATAATAATTCCAATCCCAAAGAAAGCAAGTGTTGACAGATGTGAAAATTACCGAACTATCAATTCAATAAGTCACAGCTGCAAAATACTAAAACGAATTCTTTACAGACGATTGGAATAACTGGTAGAAGCCGCTCTCGGGGAAGATCAGTTTGGATTCCGTAGAAATGTTGGAACACGTGACGCAATACTGACCCTACGACTTTTCTTAGAAGAAAGATTTAGGAAAGGCAAACCAATGTTTCTAGCATTTGTAGACTTAGAGAAAGCTTTTGACAATGTTGACTAGAATACTCTCTTTCAAATTCTAAAGGTGGCAGGGGTAAAATACGGGGAGGGGGGGGGGGGGGGCGAAAGGCTATTTCCAATTTATACAGAGAAACGAGATGGCAGTTATAAGAGTCGAGGGACATGAAAGGGAAGCAGCGGTCGGGAAGGGAGTGAGACAGGGTTGTAGCCTCTCCCCGATGTTATTCAATCTATACATTGAGCAAGCAGTTAAGGAAACAAAAGAAAAATTCGGAGTAGGTATTAAAATCCATGGAAAAGAAATAAAACTTTGAGATTCGCCGACGACACTATAATTCTGTCAGAGACAGCAAAGGACTTGGAAGAGCAGTTAAACAGAATGGACAGTGTCTTGAAAGGAGGATATAAGATGAACATCAACAAAATCAAAACGAGGATAATGGAATGTAGTCGAATTAAGTCGGGTGATGCTGAGGGAATTAGATTAGGAAATGATACACTTAAAGTAGTAAAGGAGATTTGCTATTTGGGGAGCAAAATAACTGATGATGGTCGAAGTAGAGAGGATATAAAATGTAGATTGGCAATGGTAAGGAACGCGTTTCTGAATTAGAGAGATTTGTTAAAATTAAGTATAGATTTGAGTGTCAGGAAGTCGTTTCTGAAAGCATTTGTATGGAGTGTAGCCATGTATGGAAGTGAAACATGGACGATAACTAGTTTAGACAAGAAGAAAATAGAAGCTTTAGAAATGTGGTGCTAAAGAAGAATGCTGAAGATTAGATGGGTAGATCATATAACTAATGAGGAGGTATTGAATAGGGTTGGGGAGAAGAAAAGTTTGTGACACAAATTGACTTGAAGAAGGGATCGGTTGACAGGACATGTTCTGAGGCATCAAGGGATCGCCAATTTAGTACTAGAGGGCAGCGTGAAGGGTAAAAATCGTAGAGGGAGACCAGGAGATGTATACGCTAAACAGATTCAGAAAGATGTAGGTTGCAGTAGTTACTGAGAGAAGAAGAAGCTTGCACAGGATAGAGTAGCATGAAGAGCTGCATCAAACCAGTCTCAGGACTGAAGACCACAACTACAACAAGGTGGTGAATGTAACGTTCAGTAAGACACATTGAATAGCTTTCCCACAGCAGGCAGTGGCAGATGCACATGTGTCTACCGGGTAGGCCGCTAGATGTTAGCCCACGAAGTTACATACAGCAAGCTATCCTATAACAAACCTTCGCTCGGATCTACTCACGACGCTAAAACATACATAGATTTAATTATTTATAATATGTATGGAATAGAACAGTTATAAGGCTTATATTAAAGAATTGTAATTACAATTGTTTAGTATAATCCTTATAATTTTAATCATATATACTCTTTCGGCTGGTGGGGTATGAGTGAAAGGCATCATAACGGTCGGCGTGCGGCGATCCCTGCATCCTGCATCATGCAACCTCGTGTGCGTGGTACTAGCACTTAAGGGATGTTGCACTGAAATCGCGGCAGTATGCTGAAAGGTCAGTATCGTTGCCGTTCGATCTGGCTGCAAGTGACAGACAAACCGTAGGTCCTCCTTCCTTGCAGTACATGTCAGACTTCCACATCCCAGACGTCGCGAATATATGCCTTTCTGTATCCGTTGCAACAGCAACGCAACCTTCCAATAGTGGTGGTGGTAAAACTCTACCTGTGTAGGAAGATTACCGTCCCTTTGTCATGTCCTACAGCTCCTGCAAGCTACTGTCTGTAGTACCCTCATGTGGTCCACGAAATTACGTGCCCCTGCGAGTGATTGCCGGGTATTAATAATTTCAAGCAGAAGATTTTAACCAACCGGTAAAAAGTTTGAACGCAACGGATAACGCAATATTTCTTTGACCCACTACAAATGCGCTTATACAGAGCTTCATAGGTCGTATATAGCTTTTGTTTGCTTTCATGACCCAGGATTCGACTGTGGCACTGACTCTCACCTATTCTTTATGATCGAGGGAGCAAATAATCAGTCGAAGGTACAGATTAACTGATATTTATTCACTACCGATGGCATTTCAACAACTAGCCGTGTTTCTGTTGCAATATACATCGTCATAGCTAGTCTCTCTAGTTAACATAGTTCACTTTCACCACGTTATTACCGAAAGGGGAACACATACCTGACTTCAGTGTAATTTTATGCAAACACACCATTATCGAGGCCCATGCTTATTGCATTTTATTGCTATAGGTCACGCGGAACAAGTTCAGCAAAGAGACTATAAGAGAACCAAGCCAGGACGGAAGAGTATCCGCAAGTCTTTCTCCACTCATTGAGCATTAAAATCTGAACCTTTCTTAGATGCACGAGTTTAAACCGTGTATTTTACGTAATGCACAACATTGCACAGCAAATCAAATAGTTATGCGGGAGCACAAGAAACATTATCACTTCAGTAATATTCCACACACGTAGCCAAGTTGCGGTAGACAACAGAAATCCCGATAAATACGGACACAAAGGATTATTCCTTCCCTATCTCACATCTCCCACTACCGTACTGTTATTCACTTGTCTACTATACATTTACAGACCGAAACTGCACTTTATCAATGTGGCGGTTGCTCCAAACGACCACGCGGCGCGAAAGCAAGTTCACAAAGAAAACATATGGAAAATAAATAAAAATCCTCCAAAATACTACTGTAAATGAAATACCACCTTAAAATACGTTAAATGAGTGAACTCCCGTTAAACACAGAGCAATAATACGACCTTGAGCTTGATGCCCACGGGGCTTGGCCTGACCGAGGCACAAAAGCAAAGTTTTACTGCGAATCGAATGAATTATGAAAATGAATTCCCTTGTCGCGATTTAGTGGTAATCTCACAACTGATGTCAACATCTGGACTTCATTACCGAACAGATTTCAGACAATCTAATATCTCTATTAACATTACCAACATCGCGGGCTGCGTCTCCTTGTCTCTCCAGAGCCGCGAACCAGGAACAAGTGGACCTCCAGACACCTCGCCTAACCGTTCTTCGTTCAAAAGGTGTTCGAGGGGATGTTTCGACAACCTAACAGAGCCAATACTCGTTCCTGCGCGGCGTCTCTGACTTGATTCGTCCACCATCTTTGCCAAACTTGTTCACGTTTAAGGGTTGGCACTATCCTACCACAAAACAACTAAACACATGTAGCGCTACGACCTCTGACCACAGCTTTCTTCTACATCCCATACTATCTCATTCATACCGTCCAAGGTCGCATATGGGGAAGGATACAAGGAAACGAGGCACACATGTAAGAAACTGAATAAATAAATAAATAAATAAACACCACTTGGTACTTTTTCTTCTGTTTGTTATACATGGAATTCACTTCTGCAGAGTCAAAACCCTCTGGCTATGGTTCTCCTGTACCGGAATTTATTGGGAAAATATAGAATGGGACAACAAGTTCCGTTTCATCACTCTCGAGTATCTTCGAAAGAAATGGACCCAAGGCTGTCTTTCCGATGGAACGGCAGTGCAGGACATTTTTCAATTGGCGCCTCGAGGAGGAGACCCTAATCTCCATGCTATACCATTCCGTTATTCTTTTTTTGTTATGCTTTTTAAGGTTGAAAGTAAATTATTTGAAATAGTCAAGTTGCCAAGACCATACAACAGAATATCATTGGCACAGTCGCTGTTGCCACAAATGTTGAAACATCACAACATTCTATTGATGAAATCATCTTAAGCAGTTAATTACATTTACATCCATTACAGGTTGGCACTCATTATATAGACACAATAAATCATTCCAAGACATAAGAATCAAATACTGATGACATGGGTGACTGTTGATGTATCTCAACAAAAACACAGTATGTTCATGCAAAGTATTAAAAAGAGACTAAGCATTCACCACAATCATTAATATAAAACACTCAGCCTACAACGGCTTCAAAACATTTTCTGCTATGTCCATTACCTATTCATCAATTGTGCAAAAAACAACATTGAGAAAAAATTAATAACTCAATTAATCTTACAAAACACCCAGCCTCCAAACAATCCACACAAATTTACTGATATGCATATCCTCTTGTCACTAATCAGAAACTCTGATAAAGAAAATACACATTTGGAACAGATCTTACTGTACACTATTTACATGTAATAAAACTTAATATTTCATAAGTGATCAATTCTAAATCTAAAATTAAACTAGTGCAAAATTATACAGTGGCACGTTAGGTAGATCACAAATTTTACTGGAAAAGCAACTTTTTATTTTGACACATACCAACTAGCAATCAAGTTATTTACATCCCGCAAGCAATGTAATGAACTATCCTTATCTACTTAACTCAGAGAGTGAGAGTCCTTTTAAACGTTATGATCAATAACACTTGACTACGTTGTATCTACTATTTTCAGGCTTCGGGCCTCCTTGTCAACCCACAAATGTAGGTCTAGTCAGACAGGAATGAGGGAAACAGCGTCGACCTACTTTCTGATTAAGTTATTAGACAACATTTTGCCTTGAGCCAGCAAACGTTTGTTGATTTCATTGCCCCATTTTAATCCTGATAAATGACAAAAACAACATACCATGGATCACGCTCCTAAGATTAGAGATAAATTCATTACACTAAAGCAAAAATCATTCTCTCTTTCTTCTCTGCTCAAAATTCTTACTGAGTAAACAAGACACTGTCCTTTTGCATTTTTCAGCAAGGAAAGGAAGTAAATAAAATGAGTAACCTAAGACAAACAACATTTCATATCCTCCACGTATTTAACTAAGTCATTAATAAGAAAACACACGATATTAATATGATGATATCTTGACGAAAATCCCAAAAATTCATATGATTATAGGACAAGCTCACATGCTAGTTTCGATATTGTTTGGCACGCTCTATGTTTAAGTAGTCACATGGCACTATGAAGTCACTTGCACACCATATAGCGTAATTGTCAGGGAGGCCTTTCTTCTAAATGAACTTGGAGGTAGCCTATTGCACTCTGCCGAATGTCTAACTCATGCTGTCTCCTTAAATTTATTATTCCGTAGACAATCACTTTCTGCAGAATTCTGGTCGCAAACTAATTGTCCATTTGCAGTCAACACACTGTCATAAACCAGTTCCCCTATTCTTATTATTATTAGTACTAGTGGTATGGATTGGACTAACAGTATATCAGTTCCAGCAAATCCAAATAAAACTGTAAGTCTAACAACTACAATGCACATACGTGTCTCTAAGTTGTTGACCTATTTTACTCTCCTCAGTCTACTTCCAAATTCTTTAAACAGGAATTTGCCATGGCTCATGGGCCTAAGTTCTGAGATGAACAATTTTTCTTAGTCTGATTGATTACCAAAACGTAAGTTCATGTTGACTACACACACACTTTACTCAAATATCTTTATTTAACTATCCCCTCTTTCTAAATTCAAAGTCTTTGTCTTGAAAGTTCTACAGCGTGTTCTCCCTATTCTCAGTGTTCATGCATCCAACAAGGGTTACTAATGGCGCCAGCAGCACTTAATAGTTTGTCCCTTATCCCTTGACTTTTGCAAACGACAACAATGTTCACCGTCACCAACTAACAGATTGAGTAGTGCTAATAGCCTGTGCCAAAGTCACCACCTCCTGTGTCCTGTCAGGGTGAAATTGCCATCTCCTTCAGACAAGATGCCTCATAGTGATAAGAACAGGAGTCTCCTTTGTAGTGGAAAGAGTGTAGCCACTCTGACCGGCCTTGACCTTGCACAGGTAGCAGCACCGTGGGCCATAGGACTTGGGTCCGTGCGTCAGCGTGCGCCGCCATGGCTGCTGTCACCCATTCAGCCTGCCACCTGGTGGAGGGGGAGGGGCTAAGGTACTCCGAGAATCCATTAACCAGTCCCTGGCCTGCCACACGTGTCCACGGGATCAGCTGTTTGACAGGGACAGGGTGTACCATGTCCTTGCTGTCTGGAGCCGACCAGCTGCCCTTTGCTGCTCGCCGTCACCTTGCAACATTTAAATAAAACAGTTGTTACTCCCTTAAACTTTGGTGGTCCTCAATTACTCAGAAATGGCTCTGAGCATTATGGGACTTAACATCTGAGGTCATCAGTCCCTTAGAACTTAGAACTAGTTAAACCTAACTAACCTAAAGACATCACACACATCCATACCCGAGGCAGGATTCGAACCTGCGACTGTAGCGGTCGCGCGGATCCAAACTGAAGCGCCTAGAACCACTCAGCCACACCGAATGGCTGTCAATACTCTTAGGGGTCCTCAGTTACTCTTGTTTGTAGCAAGTACGATTTTCACGTAACCTACTGTACATAGAAACTTAATTATCTACCAATTTTGCCAGAGCTATACAATTAATGGTGAATAGTTACTGACAAAAATAAAAGACTCCTAAATCGCTTTGTACTACTGGTTTGCTTACAAACACAGGCCTCTAAAATGTCTGTTCAAATCTGTGAGGCATTTTAAACTTACTAAATGACTTAACACTACAAACTCTTTTGATTCCAGAATAACAATTTAATGGCTGCTGTCACCCATTCAGCCTGCCACCTGGTGGAGGGGGAGGGGCTAAGGTACTCCGAGAATCCATTAACCAGTCCCTGGCCTGCCACACGTGTCCACGGGATCAGCTGTTTGACAGGGACAGGGTGTACCATGTCCTTGCTGTCTGGAGCCGACCAGCTGCCCTTTGCTGCTCGCCGTCACCTTGCAACATTTAAATAAAACAGTTGTTACTCCCTTAAACTTTGGTGGTCCTCAATTACTCAGAAATGGCTCTGAGCATTATGGGACTTAACATCTGAGGTCATCAGTCCCTTAGAACTTAGAACTAGTTAAACCTAACTAACCTAAAGACATCACACACATCCATACCCGAGGCAGGATTCGAACCTGCGACTGTAGCGGTCGCGCGGATCCAAACTGAAGCGCCTAGAACCACTCAGCCACACCGAATGGCTGTCAATACTCTTAGGGGTCCTCAGTTACTCTTGTTTGTAGCAAGTACGATTTTCACGTAACCTACTGTACATAGAAACTTAATTATCTACCAATTTTGCCAGAGCTATACAATTAATGGTGAATAGTTACTGACAAAAATAAAAGACTCCTAAATCGCTTTGTACTACTGGTTTGCTTACAAACACAGGCCTCTAAAATGTCTGTTCAAATCTGTGAGGCATTTTAAACTTACTAAATGACTTAACACTACAAACTCTTTTGATTCCAGAATAACAATTTAATATAAAAAATACGTCTCTAGAAGTCTTTACAGTATTGGAGACGTCCTACAACAACTAGCCTATTTCTTATTTTAAAAGGTATTCGATTGCCCATAAATGAGCAAATTGTGGAATCAATTAGGACAGGTATTTTGGGTTTTGAGAAACGCTTTGCAATAAACTACACCACCACCACTATCTACATTTCCATGTCCTACTATTCTGCAAAGAAGGGAAAGCAGAAAGGTGGAAGGAGTATAGAGGGTTTATACAAGAGCGATGTACTTGAGGACAGTACTATGGAAATGGAGAAGGATGTAGATGAAGATACAATGGGAGATACGATACTACGTGAGGAGTTTGACAGAGCACTGAAAGACCTGAGTCGAAACAAGGCCCCAGGAGTAGACAACTTTCCATTGGAACTACTGCCGGCCATGGGAGAGCCAGTTCTGACAAAACTCTACCATCTAGTGTACAAGATGTATGAGACAGGTGAAATACCCTCAGACTTCAAGAAGAATATAATAATTCCAATCCCAAAGAAAGCAAGTGTTGACAGATGTGAAAATTACCGAACTATCAGTTTAATAAGTCACAGCTGCAAAATACTAACGCGAATTCTTTACAGACGAAGGGAAAAACTGGTAGAAGCCAATCTCGGGGAAGATAAGTTTGGATTCTGTAGAAATGTTGGAACACGTGAAGCAATACTGACCCTACGACATATCTTAGAAAATAGATTAAGGAAAGGCAAGCCTGCGTTTCTAGCATTTGTAGGCTTAGAGAAAGCTTTTGACAGTGTTGACTGAAATACTCTCTTTCAAATTCTAAAGGGGCAGGGGTAAAATACAGGGAGCGAAAGGCTATTTACAATTTGTACAGAAACCAGATGGCTGTTATAAGAGTCGAGGGGCATGAAAGGGAAGCACCAGTTGGGAAGGGAGTGAGACAGGGTTGTAACCTGTCCCCGGTGTTATTGAACCTGTTTTTTGAGCAAGCAGTAAAGCAGACAAAAGACAAATTCGGAGTAGGTATTAAAATCCATGCAGAAGATATAAAAACTATGAGGTTCGCCGAAGACATTGTAATTCTGTCAGAGACAGAAGATGAACATCAACAAAAGCAAAACGAGGATAATTTAATGTAGTCGAATTAAATCGGGTGATACTGTCGGAATTAGATTAGGAAACGAGACACTTAAAGTAGTAAAGAAATTTTCCTATTTATGGAGCAAAATAACTGATGATGGTCGAAGTGGAGAGGATATAAAATGTATACTGGTAATGGCAAGGAAAGCGTTTATGAAGAAGAGTAGTTTGTTAACATAGAATATAGATTTAAGTGTCAGGAAGTCGTTTCTGAAAGTATTTGTATGGAGTGTAGCCATGTATGGAAGTGAAACATGGACGATAAATAGTTTGGACAAGAAGAGAATAGAAGCTTTCGAAATGTGGTGCTACAGAAGAATGCTGAAGATTTGATGGGTAGATCACATAACTAATGAGAATGTATTGAATAGAATTGGGGAGAAAAGGAGTTCGTGGCACAACTTGACAAGAAGAAGGGAACGGTTGGTAGGACATGTTCTGAGGCCGCAAAGGATCACAAATTTAGCATTGGAGGGCAGCGTGGAGGGTAAAAATCGTAGAGGGAGACCAAGAGATGAATACACTAAGCAGATTCGGAAGGATGTAGGTTGCATTAAGTACTGGGAGATGAAGAAGCTTGCACAGGATAGAGTAGCATGGAGAGCTGCATCGAACCAGGCTCAGGACTGAAGACCGCAACAACAACAACAACTATTCTGCGTGCTTAGTATCTCATGAACTATCTGGTCTAAGTTACATGCTGGTTACCCAAAATATTTGCAAATCACTATATGGTCTTACTATCACACTTTCCTCTAATCCACTTCCAAAACAGGTTAGGTGTCTCATTACTATTCCTATACTATACATGATAATCAAAACAGGTGATGTATCTGCTTATCCATGAGGGTATGACCAGGATAATACACTATCAAATGACAAGTAGACAGTTACATAGTACAAGAGAAAAATAAATAAAATCAAAACTAATTGGAAAGATGCCACCTGGAGTTATTACAACTTGGATCACACTTTTACATTATCCAAATCGGACGTTTTACTCTTCGTTCTCTCTAGTTTAGTTCGAGGCAACCACTAAGATGTCGCTCACTTAAAATCTCATAGAAACATGATACTTCCACTCTAGTTATTGCACCAGTTCTTGTTATTCGCAATTCATGTCAGTCTATGGTCATAATCACATCGTCCTCTTTAGTGCCTTTTATTCCCTTTGAACAAAAACATCAAGCACAGATACCGCATATCACATATATCTAGCTTAAAACTAAGAGCCTAGTTTACATCTTCTTCTTCTAAAAGTTTCGTCTTTCATTAAATAAATGTCATTCATTTACAAGAGATGACACTTCTGCCCCTAATTCATACTCCATCCATTTCTTGATATCAGTTATGTGATGAAACCCCTAGGCATACGAGACCTGATCGTTTCTATTTCAAACGCGTTCTGATAAGCGACACCCCTCACGCGAAAGGGTTCAGAATAGACGTCGAAAAATGTGCTGCTAATGAACCGGTGTCTTGTGGACAAACTTTGAGTATTAACTAATACTTTATCTGTTATTCCAGAGGTTAAATGTCTTTTACGTCTTCTACTTTGCGCTTCACATCTGAAATTACATGTGGGGTCCAGCCGAATCTGAAAAAACGGTTTGGACCTTCTGTGAATCCCACGTAGTTGTTTTCCTATCGTTGTCGATCGTAAATACCACTCGCGTATTACCTCTTCTACTCGCGTATTACCTCTTCTACTATTTGCTGCTGACCCGATCTACTTCCTCTGTGTGTAGCATGCATAGGCACACTTCGGTGCCATCATCCTCGCCTATCACGCGTACACCAACGGACGCAAATCCCACTCCTCCTACTCGTCCGTCATCCAAAACAACACTCATTTTTGTTTTGTGATCGCGCAAATGGACGCACATACCATCAAAATCTGGAACGGCCTTATAGTGTCTTATAAAGTCCATGACAAGCACTGCCTCAATTACTAGTGATGGCACTATCAGGAATACCGCCGTAAGGTCGTGCGATTGCCAAGTAAAATCAATGTACGCCTGCTGTTTCGCCTCTACGCTTTTATTCCCTACGGCACCACACACTTTCGTTTTCTTCAAAGATAGACATGATCCAGCGAAAAGCAGCGCGATTCGTCATGGGGACATTTAGTCAGCGCGAGAGCGTTACGGAGATGCTGAACAAGCTCCAGTGGCGGACACTTCAAGAAAGGCGTTACGCAATACGGAGAGGTTTATTATCGAAATTACGAGAGAGCACATTCCGGGAAGAGATGGGCAACATATTACTACCGCCCACATATATCTCGCGTAATGATCACAACGAAAAGATCCGAGAAATTAGAGCAAATACGGAGACTTACAAGCAGTCGTTCTTCCCACGCACAATTCGTGAATGGAACAGGGAAGGGGGGATCAGATAGTGGTACAATAAGTACCCTCCGCCACACACCGTAAGGTGGCTCGCGGAGTATAGATGTAGAT
The DNA here is from genome assembly GCF_023864275.1 of Schistocerca cancellata. Classification (NCBI taxonomy): domain Eukaryota; kingdom Metazoa; phylum Arthropoda; class Insecta; order Orthoptera; family Acrididae; genus Schistocerca; species Schistocerca cancellata. The sequence continues at coordinate 284,209,447 of NC_064634.1, read as the reverse complement.
GTAGAAGTGTTGACCACGGACTCTTCACACTTCTCCGTGCGAACACATCTTCTCTAATCACCGATGCCTCGGTTCCTGAATCAAGTGTAAAGGGAATCGTAATTTCGTTTATTGTTATTCTGACTGTAGGGCATTTGACTGAGATGAATGTGGCTGTTTCCACTAATAACACGTCTCAGATGTCTTCGTATTCCAAGCACACTGCATTGAAATCGTAAGCTTCATCATTCTGCAAGGCAGATGTGCTCGCTCCTATTACTGCTAGTCAGGCGTCCCTACTTTCGTTAATATTGTTGCCTCGGGAATTATCGTGTGGCTCCACTGACCTACCGTCCGTTGTGTGCAACACATTACCATTATCAGGCCGAGGCCGATCTTCCATAAAGTGCCTCCAACCTCTATCACTGCGCCGTGGGCTCCAAGGTCCAGGCCCACACCTGTCATCACCACGATCATGATTGTTATTGCGAGCAAACTGAGGCCTCCAACTCTGGCTGCGCCTCTGTCCGTGATTCTCGTCATGACTGCCTTAGAACCTAACTACGGTTTGCTGCTCATTTACATTTCTTTCAGTGCCTAATTCTTGCAGCAGTTTCTGAAAACCACTAACCTTATCAATTTCTCTTACCGCAATTTTAATTTTTTTGCGCAATTTATTCGGAATTTTAATCAGACAAATTCTGTTAAGTTCCTTGGGATCATATGGTGCATCAAGAGACTGATTACTTCTCATACGTTCTTTGTAAAATTCCACGGGGTGCTTGTATGTACTTTCAGCATAGTTTTCTCGCATCAAGATACCTCTGTTCTTGCATGCTCCGAGACCAGAACACGTTGAGGAAAGCCGTTTTTAAAATCCTCGTACGTCCGACAATCCTGAAGCATTGCTTTTATTTGGGTTACCGTTTCACCTCTCAGGTGACTGCACGCAAATTTTACTCTGACCACATCTCCCCATGAGCGAGGTAACGAGTGCCCAAACTGATTTAACCACACCGACGGCGCTATATCGTGATTTGGGTCTGGGGAAAGAGAGTAAGATTGTACAGAGACAAAGTGTCTCCTGCATTCTTCCTCGTCGCTGTCGAAATTCGTTTCACTATTCACCGTCCGTACAGGTGGCGCCGAATTTCCTCTCGGATTACAGAGGCTCTCTTCGAAGTCACTGTATTCCTCGTCTTCTGTATGCTTGCACTTACCGCTGGTGCTTTCCGCTCCTCTAGCCGTGTTGCTACTAGTGGCAGTGCCTCCACACTTTCGTTTTCCAGCAGCCTGTTATGCGAGTCAGTTATCAGGTCCCGATGGCGTTTGTTTATGTCTGCTTGCACCCTTTTCGGATTCCGCTATTGCGGCTGTCTGTGTCCTGTCCCAGTCTGCCTCAATCGTTAGCGTGATCTTTTCTACCGCATTCGTTAGGGCGCCCACCTGATTGATTACTTTCTCAATCCCATCTGCTTGTGCGGTAATCTGCGCACCCTGAGCAGCCACTTGTTCGCTCACATGAGCAACAGCTTCTCTCTGCTCCTTGCAGACGTGCCGGCCGTTGTGGCCGAGCGGTTCTAGGCGCTTAGTCTGGAACCGCGCGACAGCTACCGTCGCAGGTTCGAATTCTGCCTCGGGCATGGATGAGTGTAATTTCCTTAGGTTGGTTAGGTTTAAGTAGTTTTAAGTTATAGGGGACTGATGACCTCAGATGTTAAGTCCCATAGTGCTCAGAGCCATTTTGAACCTTGCAGACGTCTTCTAGGACTTCCTTTATTTCCGACTCCGAAGGAATGACGATTTCTCGCGAGGACAGTTCGTTTCCTAATACTATCACACGATTTTTAAGCCTGCCTGTGGCCTCACTGATTTCGTTGTGCACCGACTGTATCACCTTTAACATGGACTCATCTAGTGCTCAGTTTGCAGCAGCTGCTGTTTCGATTCTGGTTTCTAGCGCTTGTAGGCGTTCCTGGTAGTTCCCTAGCTTGAGCTCTTGTTCGTCAAATCGCGTATTCATTGCGTCTGCTTGCTCGTTCAATTTCCGTGTTAGGTCATCTCGAAACTTCTTTTCTGAGTCGCGCAAGGCTTCACTTAATGCTTTCTTTGAATCTTTCAAATTATCACTTAATGCTTTGTTTGAATTGTTGAAGTTATTAAATGCCGTCTTCTGCTCAGCGGCTTGCTGCTTCTTGAAATGAAAACTGGGTTCTCCGGGCTCATACCTCCCACCGTCGCCCAGACTGTTGGAAGTGGTTCTTCTGCAGCTTCACTTCACGCACCCTCGTTCATGCTGGCGGTCTCCAACGTCATCCCCACGCTTCCTACCTCAGATTCCATTAGGGTCACACTGGGCCTACCTGTTTGTTCGCCACCAGTGGTCAGCTGACCTTGCGAGTTCACTGCCATGCTTTGGGACTCTGCTGCACATGGCAATGCTGACGCACATTCCAGATTACTGTTTCCAACACTAAGCACATCCCTACCACTATACATTTAGCGTGCACCTCGGTAATAATCTGACTCAATACCTATCTGTACCGTTATAGCCACTGTTTCCTACCCCTTACACAGTATGCAAGCCCAAGACATGAATGACAATTGTAATTACCTAAGTTCAAAACAAGACAATGCTGTTTTCAACATAAGCAGAACTGTGCTAAGCTGTACAAAGAAAAAATTATTCATTAATACATTAAAATTTTGATATAATTAGCACTTACTAATTACTGATCAGAAGGACCTGCTACTCGAAATCCTGGCAGGGTCGCCACCTGCAACGCAACCTTCCGGTACTGGTGGTGGTAAAACGCTACCTAAATAGGAAGATTACCTTCACTTGGTAATGTCCTACAGCTCCTGCAAGCTACTGTCTGTAGTAAATGGTTTCTTAACTTCGGGTGGTCCACGAAATTACTGGTCCGTGAGAGTTACTGATGGGTATCAATAACTTCTAGCAGAAGGTTTTAACCAACCGGTAAAAAGTTTGAACACAATGGATAAAGCAATATTTTTTGAACCACTACAAACGCGCCTATACAAAGCTTCATAGGCAGTATATAGCTTTTATTTGATTTCATGACCCAGAATTCGACTGTGGCAATGACTTTCACCTATTCTTTATGATGGAGGGAGCTAATAATCAGTCGAGGGTACAGATTAATTGATATTTATTCATTACCAATGGCATTTCAACAACTAGCCATGTTTCTGTTGCAATATACGTCATCACAACTGGTCTCTCTAGTTAACACAGTTCACTCTTGCCACGTAATTATGGAAAGGGAGAGGGGAGCTCAGACCTGGCTTCAATGTAATTTTATGCAAACACATAATTATACCTAAAACCATGCTTATTGCGTTTTATTGCTATAGGTCATGCAGTTCAAGTTCAGGAAAGTCAGTATAAGGCAACCAAGCCAGGGCGGAAGAGTATTCCACAAGTCCTTATCCAATCAATGGGCATTAAAATCTGAACTTTTCCTAGATGCACGAGTTTAAACTGTGTATTTTACGTAATGTGCAACATTACCAGCAAATAAAATAGTTAAGGAGGAGCGTAATAAACATTATCACTTCAATACTATTTCACACACTTGGATAAATTGCTGTAGCCAAGAGAAATCCCGAAAAATACGGACACACAGGATTATTCCTTCCCTATCTTATACTCGCCCACTACCGTATGGTTATTCACTCGTCTACTATACATTTTCAGACCGAAACTGCACTTTATCAATGTGGCGGTTGCTCCAACCGACCACGCGGCGCGAAAGCAAGTTCACGAAGAATACATATGGAAAATAAATAAAAATCCTCCAAAATATTACTGTAAAATCCTCCAAAATATTGCTGTAAATGAAAGGCCACATTAAAATACGTTAAATGAGTGAACTTCCGTTAAACACAGAGCAATAATTCGACCGTGTGATGAAGGCCCATGGTGCTTGGACTGACAAGGCACAAAAGCAAAGTTTTACTGAAATTCGAATGAATTACGAAAAAAATTCCCTTATGGGGTTTAATGGTAATCTCATACCTGATTTAAACATGTGGACTTCATTACTGAGCAGATTTCAGACAATCTAATATCTTTGTTAACATTACCAAAATCGAGAGCTTCGTCTCCACGTCTGTCCAGAGCCGCGACCCAGGACCCAGGACACCTCGCCTAACTGTTCTTCGTTCAAAAGGTGGTCGAGGGGATGTTTCGCCAAACTAACAGAGCCAATACTCGTGTCTGCGCGACCTCTCTGACCTGATACGCCCACCATATTTGCCAAACATGTTCACGTTTAGGGGTTGGTACTATCGTACTACAAAACGACTCAAACATGCAGTGCTACGACCTCTGACCAGAGCTTTCTTCTACATCACATACTATCTCATTCATACAGTCCAGGGCCGTACGGGGGAGGATACAAGGAAACGTGGCACACCGAAATGAATTGAATAAATAAATATACACCACTTAGTCCATTCTCTTCTGTTTCTTATACACGGAATTCACTTCTGCAGAGTCAAAACACTCTGGCTATAGTTCTCCTGTACCGGAATTTATTGGAAAAATATGGAACGGGACAACAAGTTCCGTTTCACCACCAACAACGAGCAGTGGTGGTGTCCATATGATCAGTGTGGCGAACAGTACCACGATAGGACACCCAGCTTCCCGCAGATCCACGATGCGGCCCTTCTCAAACTACTCTGTCTGGACAACCCGTTTAAGAACGCGTCGCCTAGGCATAGTGTGTTCATTTAGGTGATGTATCTCGCATGGATGTCTGGGGCCTAGTTATATCACGCCATTGGCACGATGTCACGGCCACTTCCACATCCCCGAGTGTGCGGCTGACAGTGCGAAGGTAATCATAGGTGTAGCTAATGGTTTGCAACACACCACACAGTTTTCAGTGGGTCGATTGTGAGCTTCTGAGTCCTTTTCATAACAATCGGTGTACTTAATATGGCTTATAGTGTGTTGTAACCACCATGTTGCCCGTATCGTCATACTTGGCAGACCTGTGCATTCGTATTTCGATATTACTGAACAGAAGTAGTATTTCGTTGCAGCTAGAGAGAGCTTTATATATAATCTTACATACAGAGCGGCTTGTTCAAGTACTGCACACCCTTTTAAATTAGTACCTGCTGCACAGATGGTTAATGAAGTCTACCCTCTTATTTACTTCCTTCCTTTTAGTGAAGGTAGGTTGTTTCCCGATAATAATTGGGAACTGACCTCCTGTCTGCAGGTTTCACCTGCAAGAAGACTATTTTGTTCCTGTTCTCGTGTATCATAGAATTTCATTCCCCCTTTTATGTGTACAGCAGCGTGAGAAATGATGTTTGCCATACTTTGTTTACTGTCTCGAATCTAGCTGCTAAAGTTCGCTTAGGATACAAAGACATTATAACTGCTCGCCGATTTCGAGAAAATAACATTTGTATAGTGCGTTTCATAACACTGTTGTCACTTAATGAGTACCCAAATGTACATCATTTTCGTCAATTTAGTGAAATTATGAGCTGCTTTATATTACTGTTTTTTATGCCGTTTTTTTAATATTCTTCGTTACGTGGATTGATTTCTGAGGTCGTAGCCATCATTTAGGACAGATCCTTTCCTATCTCACGTAATATTAATGAACATTATTCTGAGTTATGGAGATAAGGTGCCTTTTCATTAATTTCACTGTAGATCGCACTGTGTAACCAGTATGTATGAATCTCGCCCTCACCGAATTTTCCTAACCATGACCATGTGTTTCCAAACCCAACCCATTAGGTTACTTCTGTTGTATAAATTACACTCTGTGTGCATATTAAGAGTACAAATGAAAAAAATTGTGTAATAGATTGTAAGCGCTTTTCAGCTACAGGTGATAACCACAATCTGTCAGCGTCACAACCAACATATGTTTCATTGATGGTTGTTATTAATAACGGCTAACAGTGTAAGAAATTTGCATTATATATAATTCAGTAGATAACCATTACCCTAAAATCACTATCAAAATCAAGCCTTATCATTTTTTTAAATGTCTGTTTCACATCATTAGTAACGTTGGGACATGGTTGATCTTCATACGATTCCTTATTACCTGTTCCTTCTGCGCTAGCTTTTTCCATTACACAGTAGTTTTCCAAAATGCCGGACCTGTTTCCGCTAATATCATTGCCCTGTAGAAGGAAGCAGGTCTCTGTTCTCCTTTTAATCACTCTTTAACGAATGTAATAAAGTAGCACCCCTTCGCTATTACGCACGGCTTTATAGAGAAGCCATAGAAATATATAAACATAGGAACAATTTTAGCAGAAGAGAAGAAGCCTCGTAACATACACGTAGATAAATTTTATTTTTGACAGATGTAAATTGCCTTCGACGAGATTGTATCCGCCGATAACGTGTAAGCTTCTACACATTTTGCTATTGATGTTGCTTTGGAAACTTTTTATTTTATTCGGCATCACGGGAATAACATTATCACATAGACTGCCAAAAATAATTCAATGATAAATGAAGATGATCAGATGTAACGCATGGCGGTTGCGAAATGAAACTGGTTTCAACAAGTAATGACTTGATTGGATGAAATATCTAGTCCCGCCAGCTTCAGAGCGATGTTAATACGTGCAGCGTAGATTAATACACGCGCTATGAAGGGACTCACGTGTAAACTTGATTACATTGTAGCACCTGAAGCTCCCCGAGCACCTATTGTCCGCTTCGCAAACGGAGGAAATTACTCCGCAGCTTATCAGTGAAATACGCCGTCCCATTGAGTTAAGTAACTAGTGTGACAGACTAGCTGACAGTTAGTGTACATGTACTCTCCAGATGAGAGTTCCCAAGCAAAAGGACATCTGCTTGGATTCAGGCTACAGAAGAAGGTCGTCTCAGAAATGAAAGACATTAGACATTTCGAATATCTCCATTATGATTCAGTATGCAAGTTGATACATCTAAACAGAAACAGGTGGTGAGTACATGTAGACAGAATGCATGAAAACCAAATTTCTTGACTCCGAACATGGAGCAGAAACACAGATGTGAAGTCTATGGAAGAGACAGCTGGATCAGGTTGACTGGAACGGGTGAAATTACCTAATTCATAAAGGTGGAAGAAGAAGATTTTATTCGTTCAGTGGATACGAACCTGCCGCTTCATCTTGTGATTCCTTATCTATTCGCTTTCTGTGAATGTAACGACCTACTTGCATCAAATCGGTGGTTAATGCAGGGACTGACAGCCGATGTTTGACACAATCAAGTGTTGATGCCGCTTAAAGACACATAATCACACATTCTAGTTTGAAAGGAAAGAAGATGAGGGTTTAACGAACGGTCAACGACTAGGTTTCTGAGGGTAGAGCACATGCTCGGACTGACGAAAGAAGGAGAAACAAACTGGCAGTGTTATTTTCAAGAGAAACCCCGAGTGCAGCGGCCTACCATTGCACCACCTCACTCGTCGATTATTTTCATCAGTACTACATTTTAGTATCTTTCCAGACACACTAAGAGTGAAAGCAGATAAGATTGAAATAAGGCTGCATGTTTTGTCATGTATTCACTTCGTAAGGCTGAAAACTGAGGTGTTTCCTCTCATACTGTCGGTGAGACGGCTCAGCTGAATTTATGTCAAGGGGCGATATAGGTTGACATCCTCACGTAGATGAATTGCCGCGACATAGAAGTAACTCACATTGATGACGACGTTTAACTATGTGACAGTGACTTACGGCACAGTTTTCTAAATGCACATTACCTGTAGGTGTCTATCATCATTTATTTTCTTTCACAATAAGGGCTGTAACAGGCCTTACAGTAGGCTGGAAAAGGGAAAAGATTGGATAAAATATCTCAGGGGTTCTTGTTTCGGAAACCGAAGCAGTTAAGCCGGCCGAAGTGGCGGCGCTGTTCTAGGCGCTACAGTCCGGAACCCCACGACCGCTACGGTAGCTGGTTCGAATCCTGCCTCGGGCATGGACGTGTGTGACGTCCTTAGGTTAGTTAGGTTTGACTAGTTCTAAGTTCTAGGGGACTGATGACCTCAAAAGTTAAGTTCCATAGTGCTCAGAGCCATTTGCACCATTTTTAAGCAGTTAACGAATGAAAGCAGATAGTGATCGGTCGCTGGCCTCCAAACAATCCATCTCCAACCTGAAACTTTCTGGCAGATTAGAACTGTGTGCCGGTCCGAGACTCTTCTTCGGGATCTTTCCATAGGCAAAGTTCAAAGTTCGAGTCTCTCTCTGGCACACAGTTTTAATCTGCCAGAAGGTTTCATATCAGCGCGCACTCCGCTGCAGAGTGAAAATCTCATTCTGGAAGCATTGCCCAGGCTGTGGCTAAGCCACGTCACCGCAATACCCTTTCTTCCAGGAGTGTCAGTTCTGCTAGGTTCGCAGATGAGCTTCTGTGAAGTTTGGGAGGTAGGAGATGAGGTATTGGTAGCCGGCAGAATTGTAGTTGTGATGGGGGGGGGGGGGGGGTCGTGAGTCGTGCTTGGGTAGCTCAGTTAGTAGAGCACCTGCCCGCGAATAGGCAAAGGTCCCGAGTTCGAGTCTCGGTCCGGCACACAGTTTTAATCTGCCAGAAAGTTTCATATCAGCGCACACTCCGCTGCAGAGTGAAATTCTCATTCCGCCTCCAACCTCTCCTACGTGGCTGCTGTAAAACATTGAAGCACAATTCAGATTATGTATCTAATAACCAGATAGGATGGTTGTTCTCATTAAATAATGAACTCGATAAAGTACAGTGACATAAATAATGATTTAGCCAGAAATGGCATTAGGTCACATAGCTTACAGCATAAGATCACAATTTTAAAAAAATTACAAAAAATAAAAAAGACAATCCATTGGCAAGAAGATGACAAACGGACAGACCTCTATCTTTTATTTTAGCATCATTACATTCACAGCTCATAGCTTCTGGAAATTTCGTTGCATTCACAGTTCTAAAAAACGTCTTTTGGTCTTTGACGAGTAACTACTTTCATCACAAGAGTTTTTATGAAGAAATTACCTTTTTATTATCGTGTATTATTTCAGAATAAGTTAAATAAGGAGAAACTAAAGCAGAAAAAGTGAAAGGACGGGTCAGAATGTCACTGAAATTGTCACGTGACTCCAGTGACGGACGCGAAAGGAGAGGAATTGTGCACCGTGCAGAAGTCTGTTACTAAAATTCAGAGAGAGCGTGTAACAATAATAACCTATAATAATTTTTTTCCTTATGAATTTAGATAAATTTTTCTTTCTGAATTTATGTAAAGTAATACAAGTAATGTTTTGAATTTCTTTTTCTTTTCGTGTCATGTTAAAGAAAACTGTAAACAACTTTTGAAATGAATGTTATTATTTATGTTAGATTTCAAGCAATTTGATAACCAAAGGAAAGTGTATTTAATGTTAAAACTATTGAAAAATGTGAAAATTGTAATTTAAACACTTGGTCCATACGTAGGTAATGCATTAGGATATGTGTAGTAGAAAAGCTGTGGTGAATACCCTACCTGTAGGGGAGCGGAAAAAGGTGGATGCAGGCGAGCGCGGGAAAAAGCACACTGGCGCGGTTCGGCACAACGGGCTCAGTAGAACAGTCGGAGTTGGGCATCGGTCAGAGGAACATGTACTGTACCGAGGAGGCTATCTAGGAAAAGTGGATTCCATTGAGCCTCGGATGGGCCGATTCCGACGACTACTTGGCATGGCTATATCCTTAGGCACAAAATTGGAAAGATTACAACGCTAAGAAGAAGGAAAGTGCCGATACTGTGAGAGCCTTAGCCGTGCCTGTATGTGTGCTGTGCTGCCCGCTATCTCGCTGCCCGCCACCCGCCGCATCGACGTGCACAGGTCAAACATTTATTTCATCTTTAGAAGTGTATCTGTGTGGACCAGTGTCGAAACTGTTTTGACTGTTCAATAATAACGTGACTTTTACCAGAATTGCCTTAGCCGTTACTTATCCTTATCACTGACCTAGATAGGGTCCTTACCACATATTGTGCAACCCGAGTATCCTGAATTGAAAGTTTACAGTTAGTACTAAATTATCTGCAGACCAATTTATGCTATAAAGACGTTTAAAGTTAGGAGTGTAAATGTAAATGTTAGTAAAGAACAACAGTGTGGTTAAATTGAAAGATAAAATTTGAATGGAGCTAGCAATGTTATTTAATTGATTTGTGACTGAAATAATGATAACTAATTAATTCAAAATAAGACAAAAGAGTAGTTATCCACAGATTGATAATTTTGAGTGTTAATTTACCTTCAGGACTTACTAGTTTCAGTATAACGACCATAACAGTTTCAGGGACCCCCCCTTTTCTTGCCCATTCTTGCACAATTTGAAGTGTACTGATCATATTTGAACAGCAAACTTAAGTTCTATATTAAACCTAAGTATATTAGTGTTTTTCCAATTTTAATAGTGACATTGTATGTATGCTTTCAAAATTGCTAATCCTAGGGTAATCTATGCCCGATTTCAGTCTGATCAATATACAAATGAAGTTCGTAGTAATCATTACTGTGTGGTGTTGTGTAATTTAGCTCGTCCAAATTAGTACAAAAGAAGAAAACCTTAGTTCATTAGATTCTTTCTGGTTCCAAACTTTGCCATAAAACGCAACATTACTACGTGTTATTATGCTTGTACATGCACCCACTTGTACAGGGAAAAACTCACGCAATGCCTAATTAGGCTGGCGACCGAATTATTAATCATTGGTAATATCTACTGTGTGTACTTCTTGTCCATGCGAACGCGTAATTATACTTTACATTTGCTTGACGCATCACTGTAGTTACTAACTGAGTGTAGGTTCGATCTTGCTTCCATTAGGTACACGCGGTCAATTTATGTACTAAATCCTTGTTTACAAGGTGAATCCCGTGAACTTATTACAGTACAGGCTTTATTGAGCTAACGCACGTCCGACAGGGCGGTAGTGTTACAAGTGGCTTCCCGGTGACAGGACATCCAGTGTTGTCTGTTACAAATTAACGTAAAGACCGAACAGTGGAAGTTCAGTGGCACGAATAGCAATAAAGTTCAGTAAAATAAACTGCAGTGTGAGTCAAGTACAATAGTGTGGTGTAATTGGCATTTAATATGGACAGGAACGGGGACAGGATAGATGTGCCAAGCGAAATGGCGAATGCGACTGGCAGTAGCAGGAGTTTACGCGGCCAGGTAACAGATGGCGTTAGCGGAAGACAATTGGCGTACATACAATACCATGAACACGTCAACGAACAGATTGAAATGTCGAGATCGCCTCGAACACAGCAAGGGACAAAACGGGAAGAAGAGGGTGACTTTGTAGAGGATAGTGGGTACGTGAACGAATCCACTGACATATTTGATTCACCGCAGATAAAGAAAGAACCGAAAGAAGTTTTTGAAGTAGAATCGGAACGCACCGATTTCGTAGAACAAAACTGTGTAAAAATTTTAAGCATGAACGACTTATTTGAACAATTAACCAAACAAATTGCAGGGCAAAATGAGCAGCTAAAAACACACGTTGACGAGCAACTTAAAACACAGAGCCATCAACTCAAAACACAGACGAGCAGCTCAAAACACACGTTGACGAGCAGCTCAAAACACAGAGTGATCAGATTAAAGCACAGGTTGAAGGACAGGGAATTAAAATTAGTAAACAAATAGAACAGGTAGAACAAAAAATGGGTAATTTAAATGCTGTGGTAAACAATATGAAATTTGAAATTGATACCATTAACAAAAATATGGATACTATGCAGGAGGAAATTTGGTAACATTAACAGTAGATTAGATGTTGAAATTCTCAACACCCAAGAGAAAGTAGAACTTCTGGTTGAAACTAAGGTAGACGAAAAAGTTTTCGGTCTTAAAACTGAGATCGTAAACGAATGTCAATACGGAATATCGCAGTTGAAAAAGGTAGTTTTAGACACTGAAAGGGATTTAGATAAAAAGGTAACCGGATGTGTTCAAAATTGTGAACAAAATACTACGAAAATTCAAGGCAAAATTTTCGATCTGGAGAGCAAAATAAAAGATAGGCCTGGTGTTGTCTGTAATGGCACACCGATTACGAAGCTGTTAGAAGGCGAGGAACACTTCGATCCAGCCAAGAAACATAACGGATGGCATCCGTTAGATTTTATCAAAAATTGCGAGAGAATATTTCCTGAGCACTTGTCTGATCAGGAAAAGATAAACGTTGTAATTAGCGCCTTAGCAGGTGACGCTAAGCACTGGGGAATAAATTTAAATACCGAACGAATGACGTTCGAAGAATTTAGGCAAAGATTTACGGAAGAATATTGGTCTGAACAAAAGCAGGACCATTTATGGCGCGAGTTTGTCATGGCCAAACAGCATGATAACAGGGGCAGGAATTCTTTGAAAGATTTCTGCGAGTATTGGTACCGAAAATTGACACACTTAAGAGGTAGAAGATCGGATTCAGAAATTATCTGGGAGCTATATAAAAAGCTTCCAGAAGATTCTAAGAGGTATGTAGGAAGCAACCATCATAGCTTCCAAGCATTTCTAGAAAGGGTCGAAGACGAAGACCATTGGCGCGAAAGTCGTGCCAATTATCAAAATTTTGGTAACCGTAATAACCGACACAATGACGAACGAAATGACGGCGACGGATTTCGCGTCAATATAATACAGAGAGGAAGAGGTAGAGGAAGAGGCAGAGGAAATTATCCAGGTCGCGGTAGAGGGTATGCCGCGCAAAATAATAACGACGCGGGAAACTAATTTCCGCGAACGTTGCGGGCCAAACGGAAGCGGACAACACATACCAGCCCCGATTCAAGAAAAGATACCGGACCGACCGCAATGTAATGAGACAGGTTAGAGAAAGGCGTGAAACGACGCAACGTGTTGTGGCGAGACAAGCGTCAGGTGCGAGCCAGCATGAGTCATCTCGGCCGCACAGAATACTCCAGGTTAACAGGCGAGTGGAGCATCAGAGGGCAACGGCCCGGCCTAGCGGAACATATGTTCAGAGAGAAGCCGCTAGCAATACGGCAGCAGTAGGTGCGAACGTAGCCGTAAGAGATAATGAAAATTTTACGAGTGATAATTCTGTGGCAAAGGAAACAGTAAATGAGACTGTGAGTACACAGAGAGGTGCGGTTAGCAGTGTTTGCAATGAGGTAAAGGGCGACAATGAATTAGCAGAAGTAACGGATTGGCGTGTGCAGATCGACGATCTGTACAAGGGCCTAAAGCAATGTGAGTGGGAGGATTTTAAGAAGGAGTATGAGGCGACGAAATTAGATGGTGGAAAGAGAAATGATAGGGGCGTCAATAAAATGACATGGCCCAAATTTGAAGGGGGAAGAATAAATAGCGCCGCACAAAGTACGCGTGCTACCGATAAGAGGAAGGTTAATGATAGGAAGGAGTTGGAGGATGAAATCCTCAGCATTAACGAAGAAATAACTTCTGCTAACAATCCGCCAATAGTACAAGCTTCTACCGAGAGGCACCGTGGAGAAGGGGCAGATGATTACCTGAAAGTAATTAAAGTCCACGAGGATTACACTGAATATGAAGTCACAGTAGATGTAAATAAAGCTGATGATGAGGCCGTTTTGCCAAAAGAGGAGATTAAATCAAAATCCAAGCCTGACGACAATACAGAGGAAGAACTTAGTGCCTGTCTCAGAAAAGCTTTTATGTTAGAACCTGATAGCGATCCAGAATGGTCGGATTCCGACGATAGTTCAAATGATGAAACATACGCAAATACAGACAAAACTGAATATACTAACTTTCCCTGTTGTGCAAAAGTAGCGTACTTAAATGAATCTGGTGTTGAGGATGAGAGTAGTGATGACTCTAGTGAAGATGAATTTTCAGGTGTAAAAGAAAGTGAATAAACTTTTACTGAAAGAGGGTATGAGAAAAACAGTGAAAATGAAGGGGATGTAGTAAATTGCGATATTGTACCTAACAATGACGAAGTGTCAAAACAAAATCCAGACGTTGAAACAGAACAAAGAAAGAAAGAACCACCGGACGACTCAGGGTTTATCTCGCAAAGAGTTCAGGTAATTAATGACTTTGAACTCCCGGAACCAAGAAACCGCCAGATATATGTGAAGTGAAAGTTAAAAGCATATCTTGGGACGATGTTATCGTCGACCCGGATTTGCTCAAGGAAGACCACGATAATGAAAAACATTCGATGGTTAAACAAACAGTAATACCAGTTGAAATTTATAACATGAAATTGCAAGTACTTCTTGATAGTGGGTCTCAGATAAGTGCAATTTCCCAATCGTTTTTCGAACACATTTGTGATAAGCCTGGGCTAGTAATTATGTCAGTAACAGGTGTAAAAATTGTTGGGGCTACTGGCAAGGCTAGCAAGCCGATAAAGAACCAGATTTTGGTTGAATTTAGTGTAAAAGGACAAAACTTTGAACACGACTTTTTGGTTGTGCCAGACTTGAGTACTGAAATGATTCTGGGAATAGATTGGTTGGATAAAGAAAAGGTTATTATTGATTGTAGCCAGGGAGTGATCAAAATTAATAGTACATTTAGGAATTTGGAATTAAATTTTGAGGAAATTGGGAAAGTGTTTGATTCAGAAATTGATTCTTTGTTGTTGGAGATTGACCAAGGGAATGATGGGTTGACAAACAAGTACGAGGTGTACCATGTCCAGAAATTATTAAATGAGAGTGACAAGCAGGGGCATGAATTTAAAGGAATGGTGGAAAATTTAGAGGGAATATCTCCCGAACAGAAAGCAGAATTGCTTGAAATTTTAGATAGTAACAGCCCCGTATTTTCGGACAAACCTGGCCTAGTTAAGAATTTTGAATACCAGATTGAGACAATAGAGCATAAACCTTTCTTCGTAAGACCGTTTTCGATACCCATATCAAAGAGGCAGGCTGTTCAAGTGGAAATAGATAAGATGATAGAGTGGGGGGTAATCGAACGAAGTATCAGCGAGTATAATAGTCCCCTTATCATAGTGAACAAAAGGGATGGGGGAGTGAGAGTAGTTATCGACGCTAGGACTTTGAACAAAATTGTAAAAAAGGAAATAGATAGACCTGAAAATCTGGACGAAATGCTCCAAAAATTTTATAAGGTAAAATATTTAACCAGTCTGGATATGACCGCCGGATACTGGCAAATCCCGTTGAGTAAAGAATCCCGTAAATATACCGCTTTTCTATTCGCCGGGAAATGCTGTCAGTATAAAGTAGTGCCATTTGGTCTTAGCACATCGGTGGCAGTATTTATTAGGGCACTGGACTTTGTATTAGGGAGAGAACTGAGTTCCCGGCTAACCATTTATGTAGACGATTTACTGATTGCTACAGAAACATGGCAGGAGCATTGCGAGTTATTACAGAAAGTTTTTGTTGCTCTACAAGCAGGGGGCATGACACTTAAATGGAAGAAATGTGAATTTGTGAAATTGGAAATAAAGTTTCTGGGGCACATTATTACTACAAAAGGTATTGGCAAGGATCCGGAAAAGTTAAGTGCAATATCGGGATGTCCAGCTCCTAGAAATAGAAAACAGTTGAAAGCCTTTCTAGGTTTATGTGGGTTCTATAGAAAATTCGTCAAGGGCCAAGTTTTTAATAGTCCTCATTTGAATAATTTACTTAAGAAAAATAGTGCTTTTGTGTGGACTGAAGGATACCTGAGAGATTTTGAAAACTTAAAAAGGGAACTTTTGAATGACAATATTTTGCATCACCCCATACTGTCAAAACCTTTCCATATGAGTACTGACAGCAGTGCTTATGGAATTGGTATAGAAGTTTTCCAAGAAATCTGTGAGGGCAAAGAAATCGAACACCGGACTATCGCATTTGCCAGTAGAACCCTAACAAAATACGAGAGAAACTACACTATTTCGGAAAAGGAAGCTTTAGCCATTATATGGGGGCTAAAGAAATTTAGAAATTATCTGTGGGGCCATAAGCTCATTATACATACCGACCACAAAGCTTTGACTTTTCTTAAAGATTGCCGTTTACTTAATGGTAGGCTGACTCGTTGGGCTTTGTACCTGCAACAATTTGATTACGATATTTGCTATGTTAAAGGTACTGAGAATTATGTGGCAGATGCCTTATCTCGATTGCCTAATGATATGAGTGAAGTGCCCAATGAAAATGGGGAAGAGGGTACTTTTCAGATAAGGTATATGAAAGAGATTTCAGGAAATAGGAAAATTGAGCAGATATGTAAAAATATGAGGTACCATCAGAATGAGGATTCAACCTGGAAATCAGTGAAGGTAAATTTTGACAGTGTGCAGTATCCTCAAATTAAGAAATATTACAAAATTTATAAAGGCATTTTATATAGGAGGAAAGATTTAGTTACTGAGGAATGGAGGGTATGTTGCCCAAACCAGTTTGATACTGATGTCATAGATTATTTTCATTTGGCATTGGGGCATAGTGGGCCGAAAAAGTGTTTGGATAAACTGAATAATGTCATAGTGATTACTGGTAGTGTAAGTAAGAAGGTAAAGGAACGGATTAAGTCATGTGATGTCTGTCAAAAGACCAAAGTACCGAACAAAACTAGTAGGGGGCCAATGCAAAGTACATTGCCTGAAGACACCCTAGACTTATTATCGGTAGATTTATATGGTCCCCTCCCAAAGACTTAGGGAAATTGTGCGTATGTTTTGGTGATTTTGGAAGTATTTTCTAAATTTGTGAAATTATACCCCTTGAAAAAGGCAACAGCAAAAGCTGTATTTAGTAGGATGGTCGAATACTTCAGGACCATTGGGAAACCCAAGGCAGTACTATCGGACAATGGGCCCCAGTTCATATCCAAAATTTGGAAAGAGGGAATGGAGAAAAATGGTGTGGAGGTTAAATACATTGCAGCCTACCATCCTGCAAGCAACCCGGTTGAAAGGTACATGCGCGAAGTCGGGAGATTGTGTAGAACATACTGCAGTCACAATCATAGAGCCTGGGGCAGATTCATATCAGATTTTGAGAATGTCATGAACACATTACATCATGAAACTACAGGATTCCCACTGGAAGAAATTTTGTTAGGTAGAAGTAGTAAAAGTTTGATTGAAGAAAAATTAGAGTTTCCACCTTGTACAAGTTTGGGATTGAATCAAAAGAAAGAATTGGTAATAAAAAGGGCAAAGCAAAAAGCTGAATCTAGATCTAGAAGACACGATAAAAATCTAAAAGTTTCAAAATTTAAAATTGGAGATTATGTTCTTTTAAAAACCCACGAAAAATCTAGTGAACTAAACCATGAAATTTCAAAATTTAAATATATCTATAATGGACCATATATAATACAGAATATTCCACACGATAATGCTTACTACCTGATCTACCCCAAATCCAAAAGACCTTTAGGGGTAAGAAATATTTTGGACTTGAAACTGTATGTTCCCAGGAACGAGTAATTGTGCTGTACCTTATGCTGAAACCAAGTTATTTCATATGTAGCTAATCTTTGTAAATGTCTGTATACCATTGAAAGTGTGCTAATGTAGTTATGTGAGTTTCAGATTACCAATTGTACTGTAACTGTAAAAATATATGGAGGAAAGGACTGAAAAGAAAGGATAAATGCTATCTGCCAGATAAAAGATGGAACTGTCTAAAATGAAAATGGGCAGTGTATGAACCAGAATATGAAGGACTGCCAAATACCAATGAGGGCAGATAAATAGTCGATGGAAAATGGTAAATATGGTCCAGGAGGTGTGACAATATGAAGTGAAAAGGACTGCCCAAATCCGCATAATAGGCAGCAAATATGTGTAGATAATTTTCTGAAAAATTTGTGTGTGTGTTTTGTTTAGTAAGTTAAGAAATGGACTGCTATTCAAAGCAAGCAGTGACATATTATTTTATAGTGTATACGAAATATGCATTTGTTTTTGTAGTTAAATGTTTGTATTCCAGGATTTTAAATTATTTCTTTGAGAAATTTAGAAAAAATGATTAAATTGCTATTTTAGTAATGTTATGATGGGAAGTTGGACTGTGCAAAAGGCACTTAAGTAAATAACGAGATATTGGTCTTGGTATGTTAAAATAGTGTAAACCTATATACAGTGAGTGGAAGGAAATATGTAGTGTAAATCTTCTTGAACATTTACGTAAAGATTCAGAACCAGTGTATAATTGTTAAATTTAGTGTTCCCATAAAATTTGGACTTAAGAAAATTTTCTGGAAACAGGGGCATGTGTAAGAATAATAACCTATAATAATTTTTTTCCTTATGAATTTAGATAAATTTTTCTTTCTGAATTTATGTAAAGTAATATAAGTAATGTTTTGAATTTCTTTTTCTTTTCGTGTCATGTTAAAGAAAACTGTAAACAACTTTTGAAATGAATGTTATTATTTATGTTAGATTTCAAGCAATTTGATAACCAAAGGAAAGTGTATTTAATGTTAAAACTATTGAAAAATGTGAAAATTGTAATTTAAACACTTGGTCCATACGTAGGTAATGCATTAGGATATGTGTAGTAGAAAAGCTGTGGTGAATACCCTACCTGTAGGGGAGCGGAAAAAGGTGGATGCAGGCGAGCGCGGGAAAAAGCACACTGGCGCGGTTCGGCACAACGGGCTCAGTAGAACAGTCGGAGTTGGGCATCGGTCAGAGGAACATGTACTGTACCGAGGAGGCTATCTAGGAAAAGTGGATTCCATTGAGCCTCGGATGGGCCGATTCCGACGACTACTTGGAATGGCTATATCCTTAGGCACAAAATTGGAAAGATTACGACGCTAAGAAGAAGGAAAGTGCCGATACTGTGAGAGCCTTAGCCGTGCCTGTATGTGTGCTGTGCTGCCCGCTATCTCGCTGCCCGCCACCCGCCGCATCGACGTGCACAGGTCAAACATTTATTTCATCTTTAGAAGTGTATCTGTGTGGACCAGTGTCGAAACTGTTTTGACTGTTCAATAATAACGTGACTTTTACCAGAATTGCCTTAGCCGTTACTTATCCTTATCACTGACCTAGATAGGGTCCTTACCACATATTGTGCAACCCGAGTATCCTGAATTGAAAGTTTACAGTTAGTACTAAATTATCTGCAGACCAATTTATGCTATAAAGACGTTTAAAGTTAGGAGTGTAAATGTAAATGTTAGTAAAGAACAACAGTGTGGTTAAATTGAAAGATAAAATTTGAATGGAGCTAGCAATGTTATTTAATTGATTTGTGACTGAAATAATGATAACTAATTAATTCAAAATAAGACAAAAGAGTAGTTATCCACAGATTGATAATTTTGAGTGTTAATTTACCTTCAGGACTTACTAGTTTCAGTATAATGACCATAACAGTTTCAGGGACCCCCCCTTTTCTTGCCCATTCTTGCACAATTTGAAGTGTACTGATCATATTTGAACAGCAAACTTAAGTTCTATATTAAACCTAAGTATATTAGTGTTTTTCCAATTTTAATAGTGACATTGTATGTATGCTTTCAAAATTGCTAATCCTAGGGTAATCTATGCCCGATTTCAGTCTGATCAATATACAAATGAAGTTCGTAGTAATCATTACTGTGTGGTGTTGTGTAATTTAGCTCGTCCAAATTAGTACAAAAGAAGAAAACCTTAGTTCATTAGATTCTTTCTGGTTCCAAACTTTGCCATAAAACGCAACATTACTACGTGTTATTATGCTTGTACATGCACCCACTTGTACAGGGAAAAACTCACGCAATGCCTAATTAGGCTGGCGACCGAATTATTAATCATTGGTAGTATCTACTGTGTGTACTTCTTGTCCATGCGAACGCGTAATTATACTTTACATTTGCTTGACGCATCACTGTAGTTACTAACTGAGTGTAGGTTCGATCTTGCTTCCATTAGGTACACGCGGTCAATTTATGTACTAAATCCTTGTTTACAAGGTGAAGCCCGTGAACTTATTACAGTACAGGCTTTATTGAGCTAACGCACGTCCGACAGGGCGGTAGTGTTACAAGCGCTGCGACGTATTGACTCTTTCTTTACATTTTTTCGTCGTGTAAAGGGGCTTGAATATGTGCTTGACAGACTCTTTAAGTTTGTTGGCTTTTGAAGTGTCTATTTGAAATGTCCCCTTTGAACAATTTTACATGTGAAACGTCCACTTAGAACAAATTATACATGACTGTGCTTAACCTGACACACAATAATTTTAGCGCAACGCAATCTGACTATCAAAAATCCCTGCAAAAGAATGGCCCTGAGTAACATTAAACTATACCTTTCAGAAATCACTTACCTCACAAAAATCTTCGTTGCTCGAACTACTGCAATACAGCGAGCGCCACTACTGCCAGCTAAATAAAAGATTCAAACTACTGAAGGCACTAACTACTGATAGGGATGGTTAGCAAATGAAAGATATTAATAGAGAACAAACAATGTATTTACCTTAATATTCATAATTGACATCCAGTATTACAAATTATCAAAACTCCGCCATCTCTCTGCCCACATCCACCACTGCTGGCGGCTCACCTCCAACTGCCCAACGCTACGCGCTGTTCACATCCAGCTGTAGCAGTTCATGACAACAATGGCAGACAACAATGCAAACTAGCCACATACTGCACACAGCACAGCCAGTGATTTTCATATAGAGCGCTACGTGGCATTACCCATATAAAAATCTAAACAGCCTACTTACATAGCCCCCATGCTCCCCACAAAAAATTTTACAAAATATTTTTGGGCAGTGGCCAATAAAGATTTGATAAAATTTTTCATAATTACAATAACAAAGATATCAAATGCACACACTTATTGATACAATGTTGGTCAACAGCTAAAATTTTTTTTCACAGTCAATAAAGACAGTCCTGATCATTCATCATAAGAGTAAACCTGCAGTTTGTTTGCTCAAAGTCTGAGCAGTAAAATACAATACACACGGAAGTAGTGGATTTCCATGCAGTCTTGAAGAAGTAGTATTGTCCTTCCAACGGTAAGACAGTGCTGACTCTTGACATGCTGACAGGTAATGGGCCACAACAGAGCAAACCCACAGCAGAGTCAGTCGACGTTTCGAAGAATATTGGTAGGTAGGTCATCACAGAGTAGACCCACTGTAGTCCTGGTAGAGATTGTGGTATTGGTGGGCCACCAGAGGTGCAGACCCACTGTAGTCCTTGTAGAGATGGCCAGCAGCCATCTGTTGCGACTGTGCAGGTGCACAATCACCATTGAAGAGTCTTGCGGATAATAGAGCAAGTCCATAACCACCACTTGTGCACTCACAAAGTTTTTGGAATTGTCCTTAGAACCAGCAATGCTGTTATCCAGTCCCTTGCTGAATTAGTAACACACGTGCAAACACTAACAGTCCCAACTTCTCACATAGTGTCCATATAGTATGACCAACAGAAAAGTGTGCAGTGAAATGAATGGTTACAAGTTAATAATATGATGAACTGGTGTCAATTACAATTTTATGACGTAAGAATACAATTACAAAGGTACAAAATACATCATTAAAAACATAACAATACAGATAACATTTGTAGTAATAGGGGCTTTACAAAAGAATAGAAATAAACATATACATCAGTGTTACAGGAATGATGACATGAGTACATACATAAAAGATCAGAATCACTTTTAAAAATTCAACTTCACACATGAGCATTAAAACAAAACAGAATAAATAAAGTCTAAGCATCTTTACAAAGAAAATAACAGAGTATTAGAAAAATTCTACAACATAGCTCTCATCAGCTAAACACATAAAGACAGGAAAAACACAAATACACACGGGTACCCAAACACATAGTGGGATAACACAAAAGGAAAGGACAGGGTTTGTTTTCAGTGTAACATTTGGTACTGCAGTCCACCCCACAACTTCATTCGATAGATCTTTCGTCTTATTTCAACATTTGTTTCCACCAAAAAAAATCCTATCCAAGCATGCTTTCTGTATTTATATGTTCACATATTGCTTACCTCATCATTTATTTACAAGGAAATCCTACCTATACCTCGTTCCTGTATTCTATTCATCTTTCTTTCAAAATAATTATTTCTGATTGTACAATACTCATTGGGGCCCAAATCTTTCTTCGCAATGCATTCTTTACCTATTCTCCATAGTCAGTTTCTTATATAGTCTACCCCCTCTTAAGCTAACTTAAATCTATTGAGCTCAGATATATATACCAAGGGACGAGGCAATGCAGCATCACAACAAATCAACACAAACAGAAATGACAAAAAATGCAAATTGGCAAAGCTAGAAGCGTAAATTAGCAAAAGTCAAATTCAATAACACTATGCCTGGCAAACAGCAGCAACTTATACCTAAACATGACATAGCTCAAGCAGAAAAAATATTACAGTAAAAACAACAATGCAGACAAGGGAAATGCATATTCACATCTTAATGTCTATGTAATTAAAGTGGTCATCTTAATGTCTATGTAATTAAAGTGGTGCACCATAACAACTGATTGTAAAAAAATATTACCATGTACCTGAAAAGAAAATTAAGTGTTACTGTTACTAGTTACTTCTTATTGTTCTTTCCTTTCCAAGTGCTCCTTTTTTAAAGAATGTGGATTACAAAATTATCATTTAATAGATCTGTTGACAGAAAGAGTTCACATTAGCAAATGCATCTCATTTTATAAAAGCAATGCTGCAACACAGCTGGAAACCAGATATCAAATGAAATAAGCAACTATGAAAAGCAAAGCATAAAAATATCATTCAATAGTCATGTGGCATTTCGTAAGTCAGTAGCACTCAACTCTCGGAGAAAGACACTTGTCATAATCAGGTGTGCAGATGTACGAATATTTCCCATCAATTCATAAGCATTTCAGTAATTAGCACAAAGTGCGAGTAATCATATGTTTTCAAGTAACGAGGGTGTCGCATTAGCGATGAAAGGCACACCCTAATGACTTCTTCTCCAGGTGTTTGACACAGCTGTGTGCCCACAACGCATTACAAAAATCATATGTTTTCAAGTAACGAGCGTGTCGCATTAGCAATGCCCTCTACAAAGGATTGTCAATAGCATTGGTTAACCCCTTTTTTGTTTTTCTACCTGTGCTTCCGGAAAGGCCCTCACTCTAATGGCTTGTTCTCCAGGTGTCTGACACAGCTGTGTGCCGACGACGCACGTGCAGGTGGTCACTTTCTTACGGAAATATTTACGACAGCAGTTTCCGCTGCAGTGACAGTCTCATTCACGCATTTACACACACATTTCATAACTCTTAAAGTACGATTCTTGGTTTCCAACATCCTTTTTCACAAGTCAAGAGTCCCTAACCACTATTCATTACTCCTTACCTTATTCGTCGACACTTTTTCCATATTTCATCATAACAGATACATAGCATAATCAAATAACTCATATATCATTAGCTTATTGATCATAAACTTACCTCAGCAGCATAATACACATCGTCGTCGTAAAAATAACATCATAAAACCTCAGTCAAATCTCAAAATCGTCGTATCTTCCTCCAATAATTTCAAAACCTAACAAAATTCTCTGCTCATATCAAAGGTGTCATCTGCCTCAAACGTACTTTAAAATCATTCTCCCTTACCAAATACATCATTCAAAGCTCTCATAGTATCACAATGGTACCAAAAAAATTATGAACAGTTCACAAAGTGCAGACAAAGTACAATTTCTTAAGTGTGAAGTAATCCAACTCTGTAATTGCGTAAACATGTGTCACTGACGTAGTAAAAGGATGTTTGTTTCTCTGTTAAATGATCAGATAGGTGTGTAATTTATGTGTTAGAGAAATATGGTACCGATGTGTTAAATTGTATAAGCAAATACCATATTAGCTAGGGCTCCTTGTGCTTGCCAAACACATGGTACACAAAGTAGGCGTGTACCCCCCTGAGGTTTGTTGTAATTATACCCTCAGGTGTTACAGATTACAGCAATGGAATGAAATGTATCACGAAAAACTTTCTTTGTAATTCAAAAATCTTTAAAAATAAATGTTTTAAGTACAAAATTAATCACTCAAATACGTGTCCTGTAGCGCTAAATGTGCGTCTTGCTCTAAGAAAATCTCTGGGAAGTGTCGTAGTTATCGTCCTCCAAAAGCTAAGTTAAGCAGAAGCCAATGTACTTACCTCATGATAAACAAAAGTGAAATGCTTTGCGTATAGATAACTTAGTTATTATGCTTATTGTTGCGATGAAGAAATTAGTGTGCTGTAAAGTATTGTTGTGCTACGGAAAAGGCTGTCTCATTGTAGCTATACCACAAAAGTTACTACTAAAACATGTTTTACTTTCCAGAATAATTCAGAAAAACTGTGCAGATAAAAAACAGATACACCACAAAAGCAACATTATAAATTGTCACTCATTAGTAACGTCGTGATATAATCGTGTAGCTGTCACACAAACCAACCACTGTGTCATCTGGCATTTCACAGAAAGCACCTCAAATCCAGAATCCACTCGTAAGCAAACCAAAATGTTGCATGTTAACAGTTTCTTAAGTCTGACAAATTGTACAAGTAGCGTGAAGTGAAAATTGCAAAGACTAAGTTAAAAAGCAGATTATCTGTCAATAAATGGTTTTACATGAGAAATGTGGTGTAAACCTTTACTCTTCCTAGTACGCAGAGTTTCAACTTCAACGCAATTATCATGTGGTATACGTCGGATTCTGTAAGGTCCATTGTAAACTAGAAAGAATTTGTGACTCAAGTGTTTCTTCTTGTGTGACAATGAATGAGCTTTAATGAGAACTTTCTGACCAATACATAATTTCTTTGCATTTGCTTTACCGTGTAGTTTTCTCCTTTTGTCTGCTGCAGATTTTATATTTGTAAGAGCCAAATCAATTATGTCTTTGTGTCGAAGTTTACGTGTATTCGGGAAAGGTACAAGCTCTCTGATTCTGTTCGGAGGTTCTACATTCTTCAGTACAAGAGTAGGTGGTAAAGCAGTGGAATCATGAGGCATTTCATTCAGCACATTTTGAAATAAGTGTAAATATCTGTCCCAATGCTGATGCTTTCTGTGACAATAAAGTCTGCAAAGCTTATTGATTTCTTTCATAATCCGTTCAGACGGGTTACAGTGTGGTGAATACAATGAAATAAAAACAGGTTTGATTTTATGATTCCGAAGCATGCGTGACCAAACAGCAGATCTGAATTGCGGTCCGTTATCTGAAATGACTTTACTAACGTGTCCCACTTCACGTAAGAAATTTTTAACAAAGGCGTTGGATACAGACCGTCCAGTGGCTTTACGTAACGGAGTGAAAGAAACAAATTTTGAAGTAAGTTCAACAGTGACTAGAACGTATGCAAATCCATTAGATGTTCTGACAAGCGGTCCCAAGAGATCAACAGCAGCAAATTCTTTTAATTTAGAAGGAATAATAGGAAACAACGGAGCACGATGTGAGATAGTAGATGGTTTCGCCTTTTGACAAAGTTTACAAATAGACAAGACTCTTCGAATTCGCTTTTCCATATTGTGAAAATAACAAGTCGTTCGAAGAATATGATAACATTTTCGTGGACCAAAATGTGCGTAGCTGAAATGAATGTACCAAATGAGCTTATTAACAAAATCGTCTGGAATGCAAAGTACCCATAGCTTGTCATCAACAGTGCAGCGTTTGAAGAGTATGTTGTTTCTAACCAGGTAATAATGCCGAATCTGAGTGTGTGTCTTTTCATGCCATTTACTTTTGATATCTTTCCAAATCGGATCTTTATCTTGTTCATGAGCAATGTCCTTTAAAGATGTGGTGATGAAGTTTTCAAAGGCGACTTTCTGAATGTAAAGAATACTGAAATTTTTCTCGAGGTTGCCTTCTGTGTTACTTTTCTCAAGCCCAGCCGGTGCGCGTGACAGCGCGTCCGCAACAATGTTCTCCTTGCCGGGAATGTAGACTATTGTGAAGCGGAATTCTTGCAGAAACAATGCCCAACGTTTTAACCTATCATGATTTAATTTTGAAGACATAAGAAATTGTAATGCACGATGATCACTGTATACTTTTACGTGCTTACCAGAAAGAAAGAAACGGAATTTGTTAAATGCCCAAACGATAGCTAAAGCTTCTAATTCAGTAACGGAATAATTTTTTTCAGATTTTGTTAGCACTCGGCTAGCAAAAGCAATGGTTTTCTGTATGGTAGTGTCATTTTCTATGGCTTCTTGAAATAAATGGGCACCAAGACCAACTTTGGAAGAATCCGTGCTAAGGCAGAAATCTTGTGACAGATCTGGATGGGCTAGTATTGGCGCGTGAAGTAACGCTTCTTTCAAAGAATTGAATTCCAACTGTGCTTGTTCGTCCCAGTTCCAAATAGTATTTTTTCCAGTGAGAGAACAAAGTTTTGGTGTAACTAGAATTTGCATATTCAGAAAACGACGGTAAAAATTTACGAGACCTAGAAAACTGCGGACTTGTCTTTTTGTGGATGGAACAGGAATGGCTCTGATTGCTTCTAACTTTTCTGGATCCGGCTGAATGCCTTCAGAAGAAATAATATGTCCCAAAAACTTCACCTTTGACCTACCGAATTCAGACTTTTCCAAGTTAACTGTAATTCCAGATTCTGCAAAAATACGTAACAAACTGTTGAGTATGCGGTTATGTTGTTCCCATGAAGCTTCTGCTATTAGAATATCGTCCACATATAAGGTGATGTGACGTTTTAAGAACTCAGGTAATATGGAATTTAACCCGCGAATGAATGCTGCTGAAGAAATGTTCAAACCAAAAGGAAGTTTCCGAAACTGATAACAAACGCCGAAACAAAGGAAAGCTGTGTATTTTCTACATTCTGGATGAAGTTCGATCTGATAAAAGCTGGATCTGAGATCAATGGAAGACAACACTTTTACACCATTAAAATTTTGAAGAAGTTCTTCCATCGTCTGTGGCCTGTCTGTTTCAGGAATAATGATAGTATTGATTTGTCTCGAATCTAAGACAAGTCTGATCGATCCATTTTTCTTCTCAACAACATGTAACGGATTGTTGTATGAGCTTACTGCAGGCTCAATAATGCCCTCGTCAAGCATAGATTGTATTTCTGTTCTAACACGGTCCCTATAATGTGCTGGAATTACGTATGGTCTAACACAAAATTTAGTATGCTCACGAACACGAAATTGGTATTGAAACCCCTTGATTGTTCCTGTTTTGTGAGTAAAAACTGTGGAATGTGCTTGTAAAATCTCAAAAAGGTCCTGCTTATCAGTGTCATTACAATTCTCAATTGTCTGAATTTTATTCTGAATTAACTCATTAATTTCAAATATGCCGTCGATGTCATCCCTGTCAGTACTTGCAGAGTGATTGTTAGTGTCTAGTTCCGTAGAAAATTCCGAACTGTTGTCTAAGAGAACGTAAAGCCGATTAATTTCCTCATCATGGTTTGAGAGCCAGTCTTCAAATTTCAAAGCTATTGACTTACCTTCTTTCTCTAAACTTATTTCAGCATCGTGAAAGCTTAAGATTGCTTTATATTCATTCAAAAAGTCTACTCCCAGTATAATTTCCGTCGACAATAATGGAACAATAAGGAAGTTCATAGAGAAGCTGTGGCTTTGGCAAAAGAATTCTAAATTGGTTTGTTGGCGTACATCTACACTTTTTCCAAAGATTGCACCTTGTAATTTAATCTTACGTAACGGAAGTGTGGGGCAATCGTTCGATTTGTTGCATTTGCTAAAAGCTGTTTCACTAATTACTGAAATAGGACTGCCAGAGTCAAGTACTGCCGTAAATTTTACGTCATTTACAGTAATGTGGATCACAGGATATGCAATGTTGTTATGTTTTACGTCGTGTTCCTGGAGTAAGATGTCTCTAATGTCTTCCATTTTTACGTAATTACTAGCTACGGCAGCAGCGTCATCAGTTTCATAAGTACATATTGTGGCTGCCAGCGGTGTGAGTCATCGCCTATTGTCTCTTTGTTGGCGCGCGTCGTTATTGGGATTTGGAGACCTAACTTCCACAAATTCGCCTTGCCCAGAGGGCCCAGCTCTGTTTAAAACTCGCCAGTTCTGATGGAATTCAGGTCTGTCGTTACGATCATATCGTCTGTCGTCATGTCGGTAGGTTCGATAGTTTCTTTCTTGTCGGTCATGTGGTGGAGAATTTCTGCCTGAGTCGTAACTGCGTGCTGGACCGTTGCGTCTAAAGTTATTCTGTCTCCCTTGATAATAGTTATTTTGGTTCCCATATTGTCTGTTTCTCTGATTGTCTCTGTGATAGTCATTACCGCGGAAAGGTGATCTTTCCCTGTAACTATTACTCTGCCAGTGGTTATCATATGGGTGGTGTCTGTTTTGGTCACGATTTACGTTGTAAGAATAGGTTTGTCGTGGCCATTTATTGTTTCTGTCGTCACGGAATTGAGACGGATGTGACCTATAGTGATTGTTTTCCTGTTTTCGCATCCCGCGACTGTCTGTGTCAATTTCCAGTTCTTGTAACAGTCCCTGAAAAGCTTCAATGTCGTCTTTGCAACGTCCTGCCAAAATAATATGTCGTAAATGTTCAGGCAGTTTGATTAAGCAAATGCGGATGAGTTCTGAGGGGCTGTATGGGTTTGATAGGTACTGATTCTTGTGCAACATGTCTTCAAAATATTTGACAAGACTGGAAAATTCAGATTGTTCAAAGTGTTTCATCATCATGATGCTATGTTTTACGCGATCTTGTGTAGCTTGTGACCAATATGCTGAGAGGAACGCATGGTAAAATTCTCCTTCACTGTGGCAATCGTGAATGACCGATCGCATTCTTACAGCTGGTTCATTCTCCAAGTAGCCACACATAAATTCTAATCTGTGCTCCAATGACCAGTTGGGAGGGAAACAATGAGAGAATTGATGGAGCCATGCTTGTGGATGAATGTCGTTGCCAGAATTCTTAAATGTTTTGAATTTACGTGTAGTAATGAACAGCTTATAGTCAAAATCATCGTGTCGGCGAGTAGCATGTCGGTCATTGCTACGTCGTGTCGGCGGTTCCATCTCAAAATTCGGTGTACCTTGCCAATTTCTTTCATAATTACCGAAATGCCCTGTGTTATTATTTTGTGGCTGTTCCGTATTTCTATGTCCCTCTTCCCTTATTGGGGCGCGAGTGTCCTCTGAAATACGTAATTCTTGTATTACCTGTGTCAGCTGATCTTGTACTTCCCGCATTTCTCTTTTGTATTGCGTATTAATTTGATTCTGATTTTGTTTGAATTTTCTTATTTGTTCATACTCTTCTGTGTCAGTGAAGGCTACGGGTCTTGTGTCATTCAGATCATCATCTACCTTTGTAGATAAATTAGTGACCTGATCCGAAAGTTCGGCTACTTTCTCTGATAATGAACTAATTTCCTCCATGTGTCTTTCTACTGTGTCCTTTAAGTTTTCCTGAGTTTTTGCAAGTTGCGTTACCGAATCGGTAGATGCAACTGAGTCAATTTTAGCCCACAACGTCTCATGATTTTCATGAACAATGGTTTGCAGCTCTTTTATGGCTGCTTCGTGATTCTGTAATGCATTTTCATGCAGCGAAAAAATAGGTTGGAAATGCTCACAAATTTGTGTTTTTACGTCATTACAGACTTTTTGACATTTCGATTCGATTTTATGTAACTCAGTAGTTAAATCTTCACGTGTTTGTTCAAGCGTTTGTTCCAATGAGTCTAACTTTTGCAGATTTTGTCCCATTGTATCTAACTGTTGCTGTGTTTGTTTCTGATTTTGTTCCATTTTTTGCATTAATTGCAATAATAATGTATTAGTGTCTGGAATCTGTTTCTCTATGCTCTTTGGCAGTGCGTTTTCACCGGCAGCATTCACATTTTGACAAGCAGAAAATGTGTCTTGACTCATTTGAGAAACCGGTGAGGACGCAAAACCTGAATCTACAGTATTTGCAAAATTGTGTCCTATCATTTCGGATTCCTGAGGCGAGCTGTTGCCGACCGATCGATCGATAATGCTTCCCTGTTCACTACCTGTTTGACTGTCTACGCCATTGTTTGACGCCCGCTCCATTTCCCTATGCACAGTTACCAAATTACTACTTTGAACATTAGTTAACTCATTACACAGTGGCGCTAACACATTGCTTTCGTCTTCACTGTCGTTTCTTAGTTTACTTTGGAGCCGAGTGTTACGTTTTTCACACGCCATTATTGAGACAATATTTCACACGATAACACACAAAAACACAATTTGAAGAGCAAAAATAAGAGAACACATTAACATAGCACTGAAAATAATATCTAGTTAATTGCAGCAGCGAAATACTTGGCGCAAAGCTACATGCATGCCACAACTGTTTTACTGTACAACAATGAAAGACTGCAACTACAAAGGAGATTCTCTCTACAATTACGCGCTAGCTATAAACAAAAGCTACACTAAATACACAAACTACAAGAAAAAAAATCAGAAGATTCCAGGTTCGTATCCTGGCAGGGTCGCCATATGAAATGTCCCCTTTGAACAATTTTACATGTGAAACGTCCACTTAGAACAAATTATACATGACTGTGCTTAACCTGACACACAATAATTTTAGCGCAACGCAATCTGACTATCAAAAATCCCTGCAAAAGAATGGCCCTGAGTAACATTAAACTATACCTTTCAGAAATCACTTACCTCACAAAAATCTTCGTTGCTCGAACTACTGCAATACAGCGAGCGCCACTACTGCCAGCTAAATAAAAGATTCAAACTACTGAAGGCACTAACTACTGATAGGGATGGTTAGCAAATGAAAGATATTAATAGAGAACAAACAATGTATTTACCTTAATATTCATAATTGACATCCAGTATTACAAATTATCAAAACTCCGCCATCTCTCTGCCCACATCCACCACTGCTGGCGGCTCACCTCCAACTGCCCAACGCTACGCGCTGTTCACATCCAGCTGTAGCAGTTCATGACAACAATGGCAGACAACAATGCAAACTAGCCACATACTGCACACAGCACAGCCAGTGATTTTCATATAGAGCGCTACGTGGCATTACCCATATAAAAATCTAAACAGCCTACTTACATATTGGATGGCCATACATTTTTTACCCTGATGACATTTCTTTTAAAGTCGTGCAACTTGACTAAATTGCTGGCAGGTTTCTAGTTGGTGAAACAAATAGGACAGGGACGGCTATTGTAGCCAGGGTGGGTAAAGTGACAGTTTCGCTTTATTCTCGTAAGCATGCTGCAGCCTAGCGGCGAACATTTAAAATTATAGCCCAGTGGCGAACATTTAAAACTATGCCAAGGGGCTTCTTTGCTTTTGTCACCGACTTCCGTGGTGACAGTTGCGTTCGCTCGTCTGCAGTGAAATATTTAAAAATTCCTCTATATCTGATGTGTTGCAAATGAAAAATTCATTTGCATGAATGAAAAAAATGCCTATCGTGACAGTGAATTGCTACAATGCTGGTAAAACTGTAAATTCCAGGCTTCCAAACCACGTGTATATAAACTTCCTTGGTTATGTAATTTCGTATTCGGAAACGTCTAGCCTAACGGCGTCCAGTTGGGCATAGGTTCCAGTCACCTGCCAGGGCAAAGTGGCCACTTTTTAATGTATTTATCTTGTTTCTGGACAGCTTAATTGATAGTATGGAGGGAGTATTTCATCAAACAAGTATACTAAGTCGCTATTGTCTTAACAACTTGGGAAATGCTATGTTCTCATATTACTGGTGTATGTTAAAATGCCATCAAATTATGTAATGGCCGTTTTTTAATCGCTACTACTATCGTCGGATATCCAAGTTACGAGGGCTGTTCGGAAAGTAAGTTCAGATCGGTCGCGAAATGGAAACCACAGTGAAACTCCGATAAAGCTTTGCACAGGTGTGTTGGGCAGTGTCTCTAGTACGCCTGTCGACCTGTCACGTCGCTCTCTTCAGTTATGAGTGCACAGTGAGCACGTAAGGCTGCCCAGAAAATAGTGTCTCCCACCAAGTATGTGAGCCTGGTGAGAGACTTCGCCTGATGTCGTGCAGCCCACATAACGTAACTGACATGCGTTTCCTCCATCAAGACAATTCTCAACCGCACTCTGCAGGAGCAATGAAAATGCTGCTCCAGCGTTTTCGGTGGGAAATGTTTGATCACCCACAATCCAGCCCGTAATTAGTTCCCTCTGAGTTTCCCCTCTGCTCAAATGAACCACTGGATATGAAGATTTTGGCATAGACAACGAGCTGTAGACTAGAGAATTGGTGGAAAGCACTGGCGGCTGTCTTCTATGACGGATATTGGAAAGTTGGTTCAACGCTACAACAAGTGTCTAAGTCGGAGCGTCGATTACGTAAATAAGTAATTGGAAGTTGTAGCTAACTGTTGCAAATATAACATTTTTAATTTTCACAGTGGTTTCCATTTCGCGGCCCATCTGATCTTATTTTCCGAATACCCCCTTGTGTACAACAGGCACTGGATGCTGTAAGAAAAAAAAAGATGTCATCGCTACAGAAGCCAAATTATTCATTGTCTCAAGAAACACTCTGAAAATAAGAGTTCTTTTAAACAAACGTCATGCTACTGATGACAAGAATATGCTTGAGAACGTCAGACGTGCTTCCAACCAAGAATGAGAGGAGGAGCTCCTTGACCATATTCCTGAAATGGAACGAAGATATTACGGCATATCAGTAACTGACCTGCGACACTTGGCATGTCAGCTTGCTGAGCAGAAAACTCTAACACACCCTTTAAACAAAAAGTGGCAGACGCAGTTTAGAAAGAGTCGTCCAAATATAAGCCTTAGAAAACCACATTCCACTTGACCTGAGCCTTATTTTTCTATTCCTCTGTCTCTTGCGATAGAAAGAGGACTTTAATAATAAAATAAGCATTTATAATTACGAAAAATATTCAGTTTATACATACATATTTCATACGCATTTCTGTGACATGCTCTCAGAGAAAAAAAACACCAGCGGAAAACTGCTCCTATGGGAACAAAAAAAGCGAATATGCTCCTATTTAAGTAAAAGAGTGATTGGAAAGTGGAGTATCAGCTGCCTCATTCTACCTTCCTCATCACTTTTAAAATTTTTCTCAAAAACTTTGACATACGACCATATTTGCGCTCTTTTTTACATGCAACGCGCCTATCTGTCCCACAAGCTCCCTTAACTGTTATTCGTTCAAGCCCACTAGCCCTTCGCTGTAAGTCGCCCATACCTACTCACTCGATCTTGCCTATCCTCACTCTCTCATTCACGCCACATAATTTAAATTATCTCCTAGTGTTTTTCTAACTGTCACGTCTCCTGTCTTCTTGTCTCACAGCCACAATCTCCTTCGTTCTGTCCTACTTCTGTCTCCTCCCACTGTCACTGTCTCTCACTTGCTCTCTATTATTGCGACTATTTGATTCATTCCTTCTCATTCACACAGTCTGTTCTTGCTGTCACTCACTACCTCTCTCTTCTTCAATGTCATTGTCATAGACTGCATTTATCATTACCATTGGCTGTCGCCCACTTCCACATTCTCCTACAGTTATTCCTTACCCCACAAGGTACTGTCTCATTCACTCTTTTCCTAGCCCTGTTCCGTCACTGTCGGTTAAGTTTCACTGCCACTATCTCCCACACTTTCTCTCACACTGTTATTGTCTACTTCGCTATTTATGTTCCAAAATCACAGTCTACTATCTCCCAGTATTTATTATTTTCCGGTCTCTTTCCTGCTGCCACACTCTCCTTCTCTCTCAACATTAATAAGTGCACATATGTTCGCATTCCAAAATGTTTGGAAAACTTTTACAAGTTCTGAGGAAGGCATGTTGAGATAGCAAGTACTCCACTTTTCAGTCCGAGTCTTTTAAAAAACAGATGCATATTTGCATTTTTTGTGCTCCGTTAGGAGCAACTTTTCACTAGTTTCCTTCCCTTCTTTCCCTGCTACAGCAGAGCATGCCACTCACACGAAAATAACTTCACTTTCAATAAAATGTTAATAGCTTACCTACGTAAAATTGTAATCAGATAAAACTAAATTTACACTTCAGATCGGGATTCAAGTCCACAAAAATTTTGCATGTACGTCAGCTCTACAACATGATTTTGTCAGAACTATTCCAATGATACGGAGACAGTTTACAGCATATTTCTCCGTCCTAAGTCAACTTTACAAACTATATTTTCGTCTGACACCGAATTTTTCGTGAGTATTTTATAAGTAGAAGTAGGGTCCCTTTGAACATTTGTATCTCGGAGACGGATACTGACGTCACGAAAATTTTCAAGATTGTTAGAGATTGGAATCTTAAGAAAATATGGTACAATAATAGCCATTCGCTGTGCATAGCCCTGTCGGAATCCGCGGCTCGGATTTGCCAGCTTTTTGGGGCGTTTCTAGATAATGGATACATATTTTTGAAGACAGGAAAACGGTACTTCTGTACGAATGCTTAGAGAATATACTGTTAAAATTCGTGCAATTTGATGCTATTAGTTACTTGGAAGGGTCGTTCAATAAGTAACGTCGCCTTTTTTTTCTCAGAATATATTTATTGTTAAGAGTCAGAATTTGTTGACAATGTAAATCAATATGTCTTGTCCATCTCCCATTTTTCTACGTACTCTCCATCTCGTTCTATAACCTCACGCCAAGGTTGTGGAAGAACATGTATTCGCCACTGGTAAAAGCTCTTCTCCTGTAGGCGTTGCAATGTTTCCACGGCATGATCGACGCTGTCGTCATCTTCAAAGTGTGTTCCTAGCAGAGATTTTTTGAGCTCCAACAACTCATATGAAATGGCCTATCTTTGAATCTTATAGTTTGTTGTGATCATTCGAGGAACCCACCGTGAACACCTCTTTGAATATCCGAGAGTCTCGATCATTGCAGAAGCACTTCAAATGCTGATCAACAACTGTAGAGCCAATTGCAAGTTGTGATGCGCCGAGTAATGGCATACGCACGATTCAGCTTGTCCGGAGCAGTGGCTGTGACAGGACGTCCGGAGCGTGGCAGATCATGAAGCTCTGTTACTGCATTTCCTGAGGCTGTAAATTTCTTTAGCTATCGCCCAACTGTATTCCTATCAACTGAAGCATCCCCACACACTCCACACAAACGTTTATGGATGTTCACCACGGTTTCTTTTTCTACGCACAAGAATTCAATAACAACCCGCTCCTTGTAGCGTGAGTAGTATGTAGATGCCATTTTGGCGCTGTACTACAGCTCTGCCATCTGCCAGAATGGTTCGAAACTTCACCGGCGCTCAGAACGAGTATCAAATGTGAAGCACCAACAAGGACACTGGTCTATGCATTTTATTGGCTTTTTGAAAAAATGTGGGGCATTACTTACTGAACGACCATCGTAGACATCCGCTACTGAGGCCGAGAAAATGGTGAAAAACGCTTTTTCGGGTTGTTGCAGGAGTCGTCGATGAACTGAATGGTACTTCCACGAGACCCCTGAGCTGCACCGTAGGCCACAGATAATTCAAAAAGAACCGACCGATTTGCTCTGTTTACCTAAGCTGGAGGAAGTGTGCAATACTCAGTCTTTGCCCATGCACTGAAAGATAGTTATAGGAAAACGATCCTTCTGGTGGGTATATAAATGGTCTCTAGCCCAGGGGCAATGCAGGACGCTTGACCTACCTCTCAATCACCAGTAGTACCCGTTATATGAACCTTGGAAAGTACCGCCGCATGCATATGCAGCCTGTAGAGAACTTGTACCCGAGGGGCTTTAGTGGAGGCGACGGAGAGCAGGGAGAAAGATGGATTGCGGGCCATAAATGCTGTGTCCAGCGACCTGGCTGTGCGAGTGATTCTGGGAAGCAGCACTCTGAGGACTTAAGGCCGTGGCACTCTCCTCTTCCCACTTAGGGTCGGAGCATCAGTGCAGAACATTTTACTTGGGCCAGGCGACAGACCGTCGTGAACGTGGTCAATAGGCGGAGAGTGGGTGGAGGAAGCCATTTTAGTGAGACCACTGGAATCGGAGCTTTTGTGCAAACGGTGGAACTTTCCTAAAACTCAAGAATTCCCATATTAGAAGCTTGGACGATACGGACAGAGCAGAATGCACGTGTTTACTGCTGACAAGACTGTAACTGTGCCGGCCACCCCGGTTCTAGGCCCTACAGTCTGGAACCGCGCGGCCGCTACGGTCGCAGGTTCGAATCCTGCCTCGGGCATGGATGTGTGTGATGTCCTTAGGTTAGTTAGGTTTAAGTAGCTCTTAAGTTCTAGGGGACTGATGACCTCAGAAGCTAAGTCCCATAGTGCTCAGAGCCGTTTGAACCACTTGAACTGTAACTGTCCTGACACCAGGAAGTCGCAAGGTTCTTTTAGCGAGCGGTAGAAACATATATTTCACGGGCACGGCCTTGTGGGAAGCTTAACAGCCCTCTTTCCGAAATTGGAAATGACCGGCCTGAAAAGATTAGATCTTTCCGTAAATGAGGGACTGCATTCCCATCTATGTAGGCGTTTCTTGCCGAAACAAGGCCACTCTTACCGTGAGAACGACGTCTAAAATATTTTTCACAGACAGGGAGACAGGAGAGATTTTGAGTCACTGGTTGGCTCCTCTCAGGATTTGCACAGCAGAGGCCTGCTCCTGCACGCGGGGACCCCGGTGCTGTGTCAAGATTTGCATCCAGGTCAACAGGTCAGTCAAGTTAGGAGATTCAATGAGTAGGGGATAGCTCGATTGGTTTTGACAAAGTAGAGGCGGCTTTTTTTTCTTTTTTTTTTTTTTTTGGTCCCATATCGAGGCTTGGTGAAAAGTTATTGTGATTCTTTTCTGCTTCGTCTTCTGGTCCTTCCTAGTGGAGAACTTCAGGTCGTTCCCTAGTGCGTGAGACTTGTGATCTGCAACTTATGGTGGACGAAAAGCCAGTGGCAGTTTCCAGTTCCAGCTATACCGACAGTGAAACTGCATGTCATCTCAGACATGTCCTGTGCCACAAGGGTGAACTTATTCGTCCAGAGACGGCAGTCTGACGTTCACAAATTCGGCATGCACCGTCGTGCCTGTGAATTTAGGAAATTTATGGTGCAGTTCTATGGGACCAAACTACTGAGGTCATTAGTCCCTAGGCTTAAACACTAATTAAACTAACTTAAACTAACTTACGCTAAGGACAACACACACACACCCATGCTCGAGAGAGGACTTGAACCTCCGACGGGAGGAAGCAGCGCGAACCGTGGCAAGGCGCCTCACGCTACTGTGAGTAAAATTGGTTTGGCCAGACGAGCGAACAGGCACACCCCACTGAAATCTGCCGGTAATTCAGGCTCTGATACGGAAGTTTCCCGCGTTCTAATAATGAGAATTTCAGTCCGTGTAGTTTGCAAATTTTCGTGGACACGTCGGAATATTACGGCTTCCTCAACGCGGCGCTCTTTGTTCACAGCGTGCCGTTTTTTGCTGCCGCCTCAATCAAGGTGAAAGGCTAAGTAATGCTGCACCGGCGTAGAGTTGTAAAAGATATTCACAGTTCTCTGTTCTCCGGTGAACCATAGTTTGTGGTGTACTTGTGGTGTAGTTGATTCCTTTTGAATAGAATTAAGCCTCAGAGTGGATTCATGTAAACAAGTCAGATTGCGTTGTAAAAGGGATTAATTCAGGGGAGAATTTGTATCGTTTCTAACGCAATGAATGCTTTGGCAGCCAGCACCATCCCTTTCCTGACCTCGCCATTACCTTTGTAAACTTAAATATGCCAGTGTTCTCATTCACACTGCCTCAACTATTCACCGTTTTTATTTATTTTTTTTATGGTAATACATGGGTACACCAGCGATTCAAG
Organism: Schistocerca cancellata; assembly: GCF_023864275.1. NCBI lineage: Eukaryota > Metazoa > Arthropoda > Insecta > Orthoptera > Acrididae > Schistocerca > Schistocerca cancellata. The sequence continues at coordinate 284,171,602 of NC_064634.1, read as the reverse complement.
ATTCAGTCTTATTAAATTAGTTAATTTGATTATTAATTAGAGTTCTCTTAATGACCACAGACCTAGGCAACAAAAGTATCATGAGTAAATTCACCAATTTAATAAATTCCAAATTAAGAATATAGGTCTCAATTTGAAAGTTATTGGAAAAAATAATACTTCTCTTTATGTACAGATAATAACATTTAACATCAGTCAGACATACATTTATGATTAAAGCAAGCAACAACTTGAAGGGGAAACCATTGGTTTCTGGACCTGTGTTCATTCTGATTCCTTGCTGTATTTATTATCCTATACTCGTCTTTTCGTTTGTACACATAATAGTCAAACGTCCAACAGACATAACGTAAAAATGAATTCTTATACACTAGGTATCATATTCTACAATACAGTGATGTAAATTCTTTCTTAGGTCTTTAGTCATCTTGTCCACGTAGAAAGATTCCTTTCATTCAGTATTACAAATTCTCTTCATCATCTTGCGAATGTTCTATGGCTGGCACCGTTTCTCACTTCCCGTATTCCACTTCTTCCACTTCTGCCAGTCTCCTTCTTGTAGCCCTCTAGCACCCATCGTACCCTAGGCCTCTCGACTCCAGCCCCCCTTAGTTCGACCACGCTTTTTTCTTTACGCTGGGGTCCAGTGTCAAACTTGCTTTGGCCGTCGCCTATCGTCCATCCTTTCCAGATGTCCATGCCATTTTAGGCGTTTCATCTCTGTGGTGTCTAATACTGATTTATCGACATCTATAGCCTTTCTTACGTTCGTATTTGCTAGACGATCCAGCCTAGTGATGTCACAACTTCGTCCCCAACAGTCCACCTCTATCGAAAGTGACTCTTTTCGCTAACTCTTGTTTATTTCTCATATTTATGCTCCATGCGAAGCGACGTATTCGACAACTGGTAGATAATTTGTGGTCTGTTTGGTCTTTTCTGTTGTTTTTCTTTTTTTTTTAATCCAAAGGACCGAGTTCAATTATCTACGACCCTCCGGCCCTGCCCTGATTTATTATTCATATCATTTTCACTTTCTCCGTTTGATGCCATTACAACCCCTAGATACTTCAGAGACCTACATCCCCTGATCTTACTGGCTCCTGCCTCCAGATACTCTATGGTACTGTCACCAAGCTTCAAAAATTCGGTTGTTCTCATGCTTATTGTGAGGTCTCATCTTTCACACCTCTCTTTTAACTTCCGAAGTATGTACTCAGAATCGTCCTGGTCACCTGCTGTGATGTGATCATCAGCGATGAGAATGTGTACACGATTTTATCACCCACGGGGACTCTCGTTCCTCCACATTGGTTCCTCCAGGCAGTAAGTCCTTCCTCTGGGTGGATTTTAAATAACATCGGTGCTATAGCACACCCTTGGCTCAGTCCTTTTGTAACAGCAAATTCCAGTGGCACTGCATTTCCTAAAACTTATAACTTATTGGACCTTCCTACACTCCTGGAAATGGAAAAAAGAACACATTGACACCGGTGTGTCAGACCCACCATACTTGCTCCGGACACTGCGAGAGGGCTGTACAAGCAATGATCACACGCACGGCACAGCGGACACACCAGGAACCGCGGTGTTGGCCGTCGAATGGCGCTAGCTGCGCAGCATTTGTGCACCGCCGCCGTCAGTGTCAGCCAGTTTGCCGTGGCATACGGAGCTCCATCGCAGTCTTTAACACTGGTAGCATGCCGCGACAGCGTGGACGTGAACCGTATGTGCAGTTGACGGACTTTGAGCGAGGGCGTATAGTGGGCATGCGGGAGGCCGGGTGGACGTACCGCCGAATTGCTCAACACGTGGGGCGTGAGGTCTCCACAGTACATCGATGTTGTCGCCAGTGGTCGGCGGAAGGTGCACGTGCCCGTCGACCTGGGACCGGACCGCAGCGACACAGGGATGCACGCCAAGACCGTAGGATCCTACGCAGTGCCGTAGGGGACCGCACCGCCACTTCCCAGCAAATTAGGGACACTGTTGCTCCTGGGGTATCGGCGAGGACCATTCGCAACCGCCTCCATGAAGCTGGGCTACGGTCCCGCACACCGTTAGGCCGTCTTCCGCTCACGCCCCAACATCGTGCAGCCCGCCTCCAGTGGTGTCGCGACAGGCGTGAATGGAGGGACGAATGGAGACGTGTCGTCTTCAGCGATGAGAGTCGCTTCTGCCTTGGTGCCAATGATGGTCGTATGCGTGTTTGGCGCCGTGCAGGTGACCGCCACAATCAGGACTGCTTACGACCGAGGCACACAGGGCCAACACCCGGCATCATGGTGTGGGGAGCGATCTCCTACACTGGCCGTACACCACTGGTGATCGTCGAGGGGACACTGAATAGTGCACGGTACATCCAAACCGTCATCGAACCCATCGTTCTACCATTCCTAGACCGGCAAGGGAACTTGCTGTTCCAACAGGACAATGCACGTCCGCATGTATCCCGTGCCACCCAACGTGCTCTAGAAGGTGTAAGTCAACTACCCTGGCCAGCAAGATCTCCGGATCTGTCCCCCATTGAGCATGTTTGGGACTGGATGAAGCGTCGTCTCACGCGGTCTGCACGTCCAGCACGAACGCTGGTCCAACTGAGGCGCCAGGTGGAAATGGCATGGCAAGCCGTTCCACAGGACTACATCCAGCATCTCTACGATCGTCTCCATGGGAGAATAGCAGCCTGCATTGCTGCGAAAGGTGGATATACACTGTACTAGTGCCGACATTGTGCATGCTCTGTTGCCTGTGTCTATGTGCCTATGGTTCTGTCAGTGTGATCATGTGATGTATCTGACCCCAGGAATGTGTCAATAAAGTTTCCCCTTCCTGGGACAATGAATTCACGGTGTTCTTATTTCAATTTCCGGCAGTGTATATGCTAACCACTTTCGGACTTATTAATGTGCAGTGGCTGACTATTAGTTACATGCGCACCATGGAATTAGTTTTTATACCCAAGACACCCCTTACTCATGGCCTTTGTGGTTTACAGAACGCGCTTGTGAATGAACAACCACTTCCTTTTACGTCATGAGGCTACTGCATCTTAACCGTTTTAAAATTTTAAAAATGTCATATTTCCGCAATGATCTACTGGTAAATTCTGTATTCACAGAATGAGTTTCAGTCGTATGATCGTCATCAGTTATATACCAAATAAAATAATACATAAGTAGCATTACAGGCTTAAATTATCACGAATTTCTTCACTGATGCAAATGTTAATAAAACACACACATAATAAAATTTTATGAACTCACATAAATGTATTGATTCAAATGGCTCTGAGCACTATGGGACTTAACTGCTGAGGTCATCAGTCCCCTAGAACTTAGAACTACTTAAACCTAACTAACCTAAGGACATCACACACATCCATGCCCGAGGCAGGATCCGAACCTGCGACCGTAGCGGTCGCGCGGTTCCAGACTGTAGCGCCTAGAACCGCTCGGCCACTCGGCCGGCTATAAATGTATTCACGTCATCATGAGAACACGTGACATTTTATTACATCTCTGTTGTTGTTAACATTTACATCGGTTAACAGATTCGTGACCGTTTAAGCTTTTAATGCTACTTATGTATTACTTCGTTTGGTTTCCAGGGACCCACTTAATGGTCAGGCGATTGCCACTGGTTGTGTAAATAAAAAATTTTACCACCCGCCCAAGGCGGTACTATGACAGTTCTCAAATGTCCGCCCCCTGAATATATATTAAGCGTTTTGATTTTGACTAAGAATTATGACTTCCTTTTTAACTTCTTTTCAGTTCTGTTTTTTATCTTGTAGATCTGAATCTGGTGGATGACGGTCTAAAACGGTAATTTTCATCTGAAACTTTACATTATTATGACGGACAGTGGCGATAAAAGGAAATCAAAGATATCTGCATGCCGCCTAAAATGCTGTGCTTTTTGGGAAGCTTATTCCGAATTAGGTTTTTTCCTATTTGAGTCTACGTCACACACTTTTGAGTGTTCGTACTGTTTTGTGCTGATTGTGTGCTTGTCCATGCGTATATTAGAAGTATGTACTGTACAGGGTAAGCGTTCTAACTTAAATTTCTGCATTTGTTTACACGAAAATTTGATAAGTAACAAAGGAAGAATTTTTTTAAAGAGATGTTAGACATGAAATGCTATCAATGTTTTCTATCAGTTTCAGAATGCTGTTAATCTCGCGTCGGGCAAAGGTGGGGAACAAAACGGTCAAAACTTTGCCTTCCAACTGTGAGTCATTTCCTCGACAGTAGCACAACAATACTCAATATCATTATCTGAAATTTATGGATGCTCTCAATTTGTCCCAGTTGCCTGGATTGGTTCGCGAAGTATTTTATAAGTTTCGATTTACAAACAGGATTTCTACAATGTAGGTAGGTGTAAATTTTGCCAAATTTTGTTGAGAGCATCCTCTTCAATTATACTGCCAAACTGATATTCTTATTCGCCTCGAAACTTGTGTACGACATTTACCTTCCTTTACGAATGTTAATGAAATATTCTTCGCTTTTTACTTCAGAAACGAACATCTTCGTAATTTTTTCATTAACCTATATGCAAAATTATTTTCTTGGCATTTCGCTCGTTATTCTCTCGACCCGAAATTACTTCAGCAAAGATGATGTGACGTAGTTAATTGCCGTGCGAGCTATCTGTGCACGTTTGATGCAGGAAACCAACAGAAAAATTTAGAGCACAAGAATTTCCCAAAAAAGAGAAATAGATGTTTAGTAATGAAGCATCATCCACTGGGTAGATGGCAGAGAGAAACAAGAAATTCGAATAGGAAGAAGGGAAAATGGAGAGATGAGACACAGAGAGAGAGAGAGACATTACGACGCACCTGTCATGTTCTGAGTCACTTGTCACTTGCAGTAAATCCTAAGGTACGTACTTAAATAAGGCGACTACTGTTGGGTTCCCCGCGCCAGCGCTACATGACATGAAACTTCATCTCTAATGACCACTCCAATTAGACAGAATAAATGGGAGTGCCATTAGGATTTGTTAGCATTTAAATGCACGTGTCACTTCTGTAACGGACATTTTCAGCCAGTGCTGTTTGTGCAGTATTTCATAAATTCCACTTAATTTTATTTGTCTATATGTTACACTCTCGTGATTTAAAAACTCATCAAACAAGATTAACTACGTATAGTAATTAAGATTTTGTACATTAGTGCAGTGTCTGTATTTGACAGTGTCTGTGAAGTTAGATGCAATGTTTCTTCGCATATGCATGCATGCATGTCGAACTTTACAGACACTGTCAAATACAGACACTGCATCAATGTATTTCGTGTCAAAGGCTACGCAGTATGACGAGAAAGCTAAATAAGTCTCTTCCTGTGCAGGAATCACGTAACTGTACGGGCACTATGGGTATGACTCCGGACATTTGGAAGTTCGCGTTTATCCTAGAAGGGTGCTCAGATAGCAGAAAATAGGGTTCGAGTCCTGGTCCAGCACAAATTTTCATTTGTTTCCAGTAAATTGTATAACTCTGTTGTTACCGTATTCGCAATTTGCGAATATATTTCACAATAAGATCTTATAACTTGTTTAGCTTTAAGGTAGATCGATAAGATTAGCTGCTGACGTGTATCTATATTCTCCACTTACATGTATGCCGAGAGACGCGAATGGACAGGCGAAGCTTTATTAAAATGAAGGTATCATGTACTTCTGCGAAGTTCCAAAATGACCCGAAGTGACACTGAGAAATTTTGTGAAACTTCTTAAGAAACACTGCGAAAATATACTGTGCTTAAAATATTGAAGATGCCTCATAAATGCGTCATTTAAGGACTAAATATCGAAACATCGAGAAGGCGTGTTTCAGCAATGTACAGAAATTCCAGGACGCGACAGCAAGAAAATGTAACTGTTTTGACATATTGATTTGAAATAACTGGCATGCTGATGTTTCTTATTCTTTCGTCTTTTAGTTTAGCTGCACACAGAGTCGAGCAGACACAGTGTTCATCTAGTTACTACTCAATATTATATTGTAATTCAATCGTGAACATGTGTCATTTATGGAAACTTGAGTGGGAAACGTGATTGGAAAGTATGTCAAATGATATAATTTATTATTGAAGTAAAGATTTATTTAAATGTAGTTTGATTTAACAGCCTCTAATGGGAAGTACATGTAAATTTTGACCAAAATACAAGTAGTTGCTTAACAGTTTCATGCGAACGTCAGGATTCAGTTCTGTTTTATCATTAAATAATTTTGTCTTTTCTTCTTTCTTCGTTTGGGTCATCTAAGGACCACACGCCAATTTCAATGCTTCTTTCTTTGTTGTTCTTCCTTTTTCCTCCAGTATTCTTTCATCTTTTCACTATGTATCCTTTTTCTCTCCTCAGATCATTTTGATCCTCTCTTCTTCTCCCACTTACCTTGGAATCCTTCCATTTTTAACACTTTCTTCTAGAAAATCTCTCTTTCTGTTGCATATTTTTCACTTATATTGTTTCTTTCTAAATCTTTCCTAACTTCTTGACTCCAGGCTAATGTTGACTTCTTGTCCCAAAGATATTTAAAAATGTGTTTGGTTAACTTGTTGCTGTTCATTCTGTATAACTGTCCAAAAGATTGCAGTCGCCTCTTTCGTAGTGTTTCATTTATGTTTTATATGTTACGATAAAATTCTTAATTGCATATTAATTTCCATATCTCTGTATTTTTCGGTGGCTCAAGTACTTTTCGAATGATTTTTCTTTCTAGGACTTCAAGTTTGTGTAATTTTTAGTTCAGTACTAAACAACCACTTGCATAAAGACATTCTGGTTTTACTAGTGTGTTGTAGTGCTGTATCTTCAAATTTTTAGACAGACGCCATTTGTTGTAGACATTCCTAGTTATCCATTAGCTCTCTCCATTTCATGTAGTCTTTCTTCTACAGCGAATTTTCCTTAGGTATTTTCTTGGATAATTTCCCCCAAATATTTAAATTTATTTACTGTCTTTATCTGATCAGTATTTGTTGCTAGGGATTCTGGAGCATTTTTTATATTTTTCATAAATTTTGTTTTTTCTACAGATATTCTTAAACCTGCTTTGTTGACTATTTCTTCTAAGAGATTGATTTGTATTCCAGAATTTGTTAGTTCTCAGGAAGGATGGCAAAATCATCCGCAATTCCTGAACAATGAATTTCAATACCTTTGTTTTTAGTTCCCAGTTATATTTGTGATAGCTTCTGTTCTTTTAGTTTTTGTTTCCATTCTCTTACTATTTTCTCTAGTATGCAGTTAAAGAGGAGTGGAGACAGGCCATTGCCTTGCCTTACACCTGTTTTTATGTTGAATTCATTCGATATTTCACCCTGAAACTTTACTTTTGGTGTCTGTGAGCGTTTCACAGATAAGGTTTGCTAATTTAGATTTGATGCCAAATTCTCTGATCGCTTGCTCTAGTGTTTCCCTATCAACCGCGTCAAATGCCTTTTTAAAATGTATAGATGTTACTACTACATTTTCTGACGTTTTAAGTCTGTGACGAATTATGGACTTTAGTTTGAAAATCTGTTCTGAGAAAGATCTGCCCTTCCTAAATCCAGTCTGATAGTCTCCCAAATGGCTATCAAGTGTTGCTTCCACCTTGTTTAGCAGTATAATTGAAAATATTTTATAACCCACTGCCAACAAAGATATACATCTGTATTTATTTACATTTTGCTTATCACCTTTCTTGTGCAAAGGATGGATGAGAGCCACTTTCCAGTCTTCTGGTATGTTTTCAGTTTCCCGTATTTCTTCAAACATGAGCTGAAGGTAAGTTATAATTTTTGGTTGATATCATTTAATAAGTTCAGCTGTAATACAGTCTTCTCCACTGGTTTGTTGTTTTTCAGGGTGCTTATTGTTTTTTTTTTAATTTATTCAGTTGTAAGTGGTGGATGTGGTTCTGTATTTTCATGGAGATCTGGAAATTCTAGCTTATAGTTTGGTCCTTCACAGTTCAATAATTTTTAAAAGTACTTTCTTAGTGTTTCACAATTCTGGCTCTTGCTTAGGCCTACTTTACCATTTTCATCTATGAAGCAAATGCTTGGAGCTTGGTACCCCTTTAGATGACTTTTAAACATCTGACAGAAATTCTGGGAGTTATTTTTTACAAAGTTGTTTTGTATGTCAAGAAGTTGTGATTTATCAAAAGATCTTTTAGCACTCTTTATTATTCTTCCTGTTTCTTTCCTTTGCATCCTAAATCCATCAAGGCGTTCAGGCTTCCCAGAACATTTCCATTTCTTTCTCTGTTTTCTTCTTTCTGTAGCTGCTTCTTCACAGATTTCGTTCCATCAGACTTTCTTCTTCATTTTTGTTGTTCCAAATACATTTTTCGCTGCCCTGTTGGTTTCTTTCGATATTTCTTCCCATTTCCATGATTTAGTTACTTTAACTTCTTCCTGAAAATTTTTTATTTCCTCTTTGTTGATCGTGAGCCGGTCGCTATTGTATTTAATTAATTTTTGCTGTCTTTTTTTGGTTTTTGTTGAGGAGAAGTTTCAGTTTAATTTTAGCCAGGTATTGATCAGAATCAAATTCCCTGTTTTTTTTGCTACTTTTGCATTCATTATTTCTTTAAAATTGAATTTAGAAGTAGCCATCATATCTAACTTGAACCACCCCTAGTATTGGATTTGGAGAGACCCATGTTTTTACCTTTCTTGGTAACTTTTTGAAGAAGGCTGACATTACCTTCAACTAACATTTTCTACAAAGATTGATTAGTCTGGTGCCATTTTTGTTTGCTCTTTTATGCGCTAGATAATATCCTACTGTTTTTGAAACGATTTTTCCCTCCCTATTTGTGGATTAAAATCTCCCACTAATATAATAACATTTGATTTTGGAATCTTTGATACTTCTTCTTCTAGAAGTTCCCAGAATGCTGCTTCTTTACTCGGAATTTTTCTTATGGTCATCGTTGATTGGAGCATGACAATTAACAAAGGTATGCTGTTAACTGTGAGAAGAGATAGTCTTTCAGAACTGGATTAGAATTCTGTAACGTTACGTACAAAATTTTTATGAACACAGAAAGCGGTACCAATTATTGTCATGCCTTTCGTGAGTTTTATTGCTGGTTGATCCTTAAAAATTCAGTGGGTTTTGGTTTCTGTAACATTTCCATGCAAAAATCTTGTTTCTTGAACTTCTAAAATGTGTATTTCATGCTAATATAAGAGAACTTCAAGTTCTATTTGTTTACCAATTTTTAATAATGAGTTCACATTCATGGTGCCCAGAAAGAATTTCCTTTTGAACTTGAGTTTGGAAGGATACCAACGATTTTCTGACTTATCCTTAATGCAGATGTTGGGACTCACCAGAACCCTAGGTACCGATGCATTGCATAAAGCAATGGTGGATTCCTCCTTCAAAAATGGCTCTGAGCACTATGGGACTCAACATCTTAGGTCATAAGCCCCCTAGAACTTAGAACTACTTAAACCTAACTAACCTAAGGACATCACACACACCCACGCCCGAGGCAGGATTCGAACCAGCGACCGTAGCAGTCCCGCGGTTCCGGACTGCAGCGCCAGAACCGCTAGACCACCGCGGCCGGCTTCCTCCTTCGAGTTAGGACCTGGGGTAGTGCTTTCTTCTAGCGGACTTTCCATTCTGCAATTGAAACTGTACATTGTACATGGCGGGAAATAACTTGCAAGGTAAGATCGGATTGTTAGTCCTACACGGTTATTTTTCATGGTTTTCTCCATTACGTTCTTCTGCTCTCTCTGCCGTTGGAAGTTAGGATTCCTCTTCCGCCATTTAAACCGTTGACTGGGCTTCGCCTGTAACCCTAGGCAGGGGCCCTCACAGGGTGTTACCATTCGGAGCCAGATGGACCCAGCTTTTTTACGAGGTGTTACTCCTCCCCCTCCTCCTTCCGCATCGCTTACGAGATGAGGCCCCAGGCGAGGGCCAAGCAGTGGCGGAGTTAATTTTGTGTTATAATATTAATTTTATTTCTTAATTTATAATTCCCAATACTTCAACTGAATTTTAAGGGAAATGTTTGTAAATTAAAGTGTATGTGTTTTAGAATACTTCATTAGTAGACGTCATATTTACTGTTCTCTTTATTTGTGAACTGCAAAGGTGTCAATGATAGTATGTGCCGAAATTCGGCATTTAATGAATACCATGTACTTAGTGTTGCATACTTCATAGCTCTCAGCTCAAAAACTGCACGCAAATTTAATAGTTTGGCAATAATTTCATACAAATTAAAGTGGAACTTTACTGTTGGTTTTGTGGGAACCTTGTAGATACTTGGTTTAATAGTTTTCCTTAATCAGTAGTTTCAACATTTCACAATGTGTGTACTTACACACACACTTCGCACTCACTGTGACTAGATAATTATTGCGAAGCTATGATGGGAAAAAATCAACGCTGTTATCCATGCTGAAAGTGACAAACCTTACTAGAACAGGCAACATTCTTTGTAGTTTAAAATCATTGCTGATATCAGTATCGATATCTGAAAACTGATTTCTTATCGTTGTAATCTGACTTTCCGCGAATGCTAATCATTGCAAGTTGCTGCCAATGCAGTATGCAACTGACGTATTATACTCACATGTCAGTGTTTACTAGACTGAAAAACCATTGTGTCTCAGAACAGACTGAGAAGTTATGTAAAGCAGAAAGATTGTAGTGGTTTTCACTTACTGGGTATAATATCAGTGCATTTTGTAAGCAATCTCAATATACAGAGCACAACTACAAATGGCACCATTCTCGTATCTGCCGCCATTACATTCATAGCTCATCATCATTCTTACTAAAATCACAATATATTTAATTACAGACTTTTACTAGCTTCAGATCATTCTATTGTATGGGCCATACTTTCTATTCATGAACTTCTAGCTGTATTCTGTTTCTGTTAGGAGTAGATTATAATTCTTGAAGAAAATTTTCTTCATCTGTATTATTCCTCTTCTGCTGTCAACGTTGATTCGGCTTTTATACTTCCCATTACATTTGTTTTTGTTTTATTCATCCTTAGCCACAGTTATATGGTAGACAACTTATCTGTTCAACATGCGGGTTCACATCTTTCACATTCCCTCGACATTTACGTTAAATAGCTTTGGAAATAGGCTGCTTAATTCGTTTATCACAAGCTCTTACTGCACTGCTTTCGTTTTGATACTTGTATTATTCCAACTTCCTTGTTGGTGTGAATTACTCACATCTGTGTATTTTGTTTCCATTACTTAAAAGATATCACACATCTTCAATTCATCTTATACATTATTCATTTATGAACAGAATGCTTTCTCTCTGCTGGAATAACAGTATTTAATTTTCCAGACACCGTTCGCTTTCCACGTAGAAGTCACTTTCACAGGATATTTCGGAATAGTTTACCTAGATTTAAAACTATTTGTGTCCTAATTTTTAGCTGAATTATGTGGGAGTTACAAGTACGTTTTTGCCTGCCCTGATAATCTCTGCGTTTCCTCTCATGCCGTAACATGTTGCAGAACGCAGTTCCACTTCATTTAGGAAATTCACTTCAAAATTTTTCACGTTCTTGCTTTTTCAGTCTTTTCTCTTTGATAAGCGCATGATGTGTACATTTCACTGATGATCTGCCAACCAGTTACAGCCGGCCGGTGTGGCCAAGCGGTTCTAGGCGCTTCAGTCTGGAACCGCGCGACCGCTACGGTAGCAGGTTCGAATCCTGCCTCGGGCATGGATGTCTGTGATGTCCTTAGGTTAGTTAGGTTTAAGTAGTTCTAAGTTCTAGGAGACTGATGACCTCAGATGTTAAGTCCCATAGTGGTCAGAGCCATTTGAACCAGTTACAATGTTTAGCACCAAAACTGAGTAACCTTTGGAATCGAAGCCGTGAGCGGGTGATTAGTACGGCAGCCAAATATTCTGACGACATCTTTCAGGAAGACAAATTTGTTACACATGGAGTGAGATGGGAATCCATGAAGCCCATGTCTCCTCCTAACGACACGTTAGAAGATGTTATTATGATCGTCCCACGAGACATCCGTTCTCAGAGGGGCCAGAGGTAGGATGAGACAGTAGTGTGCCCTGTGTGTATGTGCACAACGAATGGCGATGTCCTAGCAGTAAACATCAGTCTTCTCATTGTTAGCGTGGTTACGTGAGCCAATGTTGGTAGTTCAGATAGTAGCGTCGTCGCCAAGTGACATGTGTGATATTCCTGGCTGTGACCGCCAGCATTTTATTTTGTTAGGAGCTCGCCTTGATGCATCTTGTTACACGAGAAGTAGCATAAGGTACAAAAGTAAAGTGAGATACAAGCGACAGGTGGTACACTATGTACCAGTCCTGTGGGACAGCCCGCCAATTGTACTGAACTTGCTTCTGATTGGTCGGCACGTTTGGGTGCTTATTAATTATTTATATATTTTTCATTGTATTTAACCCAGTTTTTAGTATGACAGTCTCTCATAGCTGCCCTACGAGACTATCGTTTTTGTTTGTTAAATTTCACTACTTTTGAGAAACATAAAAGCAACGACATTGCAACCGAGGTGTTTTGGACACCTTCGGGTCGTTCTGGCGCGCCTCGCGCCTGGGAGACGAAGTACTTCGGCTGTGCTAGTCACTCTGTTTCGGGTGTTCTGGAGGGCCAGACACGTATCTCTGTTTCGGGAATTCTGGAGGGCCAGACACGTATCTCAGTAACGTGCGTTACTTAGACATGAATATGTAATAGTCACTCTGTTTCGGGTGTTCTTCAGAGACAGTCAAGTTGTACTCCATATCGGCTGTAACTTAGTTGTGGATATGTAATACTCACTCTGTCTAGTGCGTACTGGAGAGGTGGACAAGTGAATCATATTTTGGAAGCTGGGTCGAAAAGTTACCATAAAATTAAGAAAGCTATGTCGAGTGTTGTGAAAGACAGTGCAAAAGTGTGAATATTTGAATAATAACGAAACAAGATACATTAATGAGTAGAGTCACCTATCATCATTGTCACTACTACAGATTTTGCCTTCCGTAGATAAAGAGAGTTGTCTGGGCAAGTGGCATCCCGCAAAAAGCACAATCACAGGTTATAACTGACAGTGCAGCGGCCACCGCCGAAGAAGATCCCACAATTGACGAGCTGTCTTCTGCGCTAGGGACACAGCTTTAGAAGATGACAGGTTGATAGGAAGAACAGCCAAAGACTCTTACTCAATCTCTCAGATCTCTCCAGCTTCCAGATACCTCCAAACGGCACCCAATTTATACATACCTACAAGCTATTGCGACTTCTCAAGACGGCTGTATCCTCTAATCCAAATCCAAGAGAATCGTTAAAGAGTACAGTGAATTTAATATCGCTGACGAACTGAGAAGGAAGAAGAAGCCCGCCGCTCCACTTAAGCACGAACACATCACTGGATGCTGAGTGCCTTTGTCAGTGGATACGTCTATATCCTGCAAATATGAACGTTGGTGCACAGAGTGTGCATTGGCCTTTTTTGAGTGGTAGCTAATTAAGCGCGGTATGTGAATGAGTTGAGTTCCAGCTAACGTCGCATAATGCTGCCGATCTGGCTGATAGCATCTCGCCGATCGGAAACAGATGACCACAAGATTAGTTAATTCTTGAAACTCCCTTTTACTGTTTGGGTTCTGTGAAAACTGTAACAATCCGTTGTACTGGTCTTTTATTCAAGTAGATTATTAAAATTGTGGTGTCACCGCCAGACACCACACTTGCTAGGTGGTAGCTTTTAAATCGGCCGCGGTCCGCTCTTATACGACGGACCCGCGTGTCGCCACTGTCAGTGATTGCAGACCGAGCGCCGCCACACGGCAGGTCTAGAGACACGTCCTAGCACTCGCCCCAGTTGTACAGACGACTTGCTAGCGAAGCTGCACTGACAAATACGCTCTCATTAGCCAAGACGATAGTTAGCATAGCCTTCAGCTACGTCATTTGATACGACCTAGCAAGGCGCCATTTATCCTTTGCTATGTATCTGATGAAGCATGAACCATCTGACCGATGTACACCAATTATGGAATAAAGTTAAGTATTACTTCAACTACGTACTTTATTTGCTACTATAATTTCCGTTAACTGTTCCAGACCTCACGCCAGTCTGCGTGAGCTTGCACGCGTGCATTTCGGCCTCCTCTAGTAACACGGTGTTGGCTCTTCTGCCAACACTACAAAAATAATATACGGTAAATTGGAAAAGTAACTCGACGTTCGGTGAGCTGACGATTAGCTCTCGACCAGGAACGGTAATGGTGTGGCAGACAGATAGTTCTAACATTATCTTTCATAGTGGAAGCAAGATTTAAGAAAAAAATGGATTTCTGACTTAGAAAGGACGATCTCGATGTAAAATGCAGCATGACTATTGATATTGTCAGACAAGTAAGATGAGTAATATAGATGATGTTAAGGAGCCAACAGGGAACAGTAACAATGGAAAGATTAGGAGAGAAAAATGGAGTGAGACGGGGGCACTGTTCTCCTACACTACTGTTCAATTTCTATAACGAAGAAACAAAGAAGCAAATAAATGTCTCAGAAGTTCGTTTAAAATTTCAGGTGAAAGCATATTAATAATAAGATTCACTACCGATTTGCATCCTCTGAGAGAGTTAGGAAGACTAGCGAGACCTATTGAATTATATGAACGGACTACTGAATATAGAATATGGACTGAGAGCAAACGAAGACGAAAGTAACGAAAAGTAGTAGAAATGAGAGTAGCTGTAAAACTGACAACAAAATTTGTCCTCATAGTAGACAACGTAGAAGAATTCTGAAAACGTACTAGGGACGAAAATAGTAGGATGTAACAAGCATATTGACGGAAGTAAAGAGGGCATTCCTTACTAAAAGAAGAACATTACGAACAAATATATCCTTCAATTTACGGAAAACATTTATGAGAACGTATGTGTGGAGCACAGGATTGTAAGTAAGTGAATTAAGGACTGTAGGAGACCCGGAAAAGAGGCGACTCATAGTGTTTGAGATGTTGTGCTGAATATCAAATGAACTGAAAAAATAAGAAGTGAGGCGGTCTTCGTCAGAATTGGTTGGGAAGGAAATACGTGGATAACAGTGACTGGAAGAAAGGGTAGTATTGTAGGGCTTAAAGTTATCAAAGAACATCTTCCATGGTACTGGAGGAAACAATCTCTATTTCTTGTGTGGTCTTTCCATAGTTCTTCTTCCAGCCCATTTATGTTCGCTCCATTTTTTTCTACTTTCCCTTACTTTTTCGTTTAGATTATATATTCACAAATATTTCCTTACATTCTCATTTATTTTTCGATCTTCCCTGGTACATCCTTCTATTATTCTAAGGAATCTTATATCTTGAGCCGGTATTCTAGTTTCTTGGTGTCTTGTTGTTGCTCATGCTTCACTTCCGTAAGTAAGGTATGCTACTGCTATTGTTTTATAAAACATCAAGTAGGTTCCTTTCCTGCATTTATTCTGTAAATTTTTTACGATGGCTCCACATATGAAAGTATATTTATTAAATTTTTGATCAATATCAGGGATGTATTCATAAGTGATGTCGCATCCTACATATTTAAAATGTTTTACTTAATCGAAGGTTTCATTATTCAAGACTATTTTAGGTCCTACTCGTTCTCTGCTCTGAAATGCCATCACATTCGTTTTATCAACAGACATTGTTAAGACTGTAATCGAATGCTACCTACTGCAGCTTATGGACTCCCATCTGAAGATCGCCTTCATCCTCTGTAAAGAGAGTTAGATCATCTGCATACAAAATTACACTTAATGTAGGGCCGCGATCTAAGAAAACTCCGTTTATGTTCAATATTTTCCATTTGTTGATAACTTCATCTATACATAGGTTTATATACTGAAGAGTTCGGAGGAGTACAGCAATCTTGTCGTACCCCTTTGTTCCTGTTCATTGCCTTTTTTGTTAGATTTCCCACAGCCACAATAATTTCGGTGTTTACGCACAGACTCTTTGTAGCATTTAGGAAGTGAGATGGATAGCATCGTTTAGCAACGATATTCCATATCATTTCTCTATTCTCATTAACGAATACCTTTTCAAAATCCATAAAAGTAAGATGGGTTTCTCTATTGGCTTCACGTCTCTGATCTGTAACTTTCGGTAGTGCAAAAAAATTGCAGTAGTTGATCGTCCTTTTATAAAACGTGATTGTTTGTCAATATTAGTTTTTGCGTGATATTTCCAAGCCTTGCATTCGGTATTTTGACATATAATTTACAATCTGAATTCTGGAAGCTTATACCTCTGCAGTTCCTACATTTATTTTTATCGCCTTTAAACAGGTATTACTTTGGCTCTTACTTTTACATTATTGATTAAAGATGTGAAGAAGCATTAGATGTTAAAATAAACCTCCAGATTTGCATAGTTCCAGATAAACAGCGTATAAACCAACAAATATCGAATTATTTTTAGGTTGTAGAGCTTCTGTCAGTTCTCTCATATCAGTGTCGCCAAGGCCTTTTGTATCATTCAGTTCAGATAAAGTCTGAAGTAAAGTATTATCAAGCCATAATGTTTTGTAATGAGTCGTTCTCTCCTATATCACTGTCACGCATCGATCTTTGTCTTGTCTGTTGAGTGATTTCATCACTGGATAAGCGACGAGAAACAACAAAGGGCGAAAACTGCAAGACGGAAATTGGAGGGAAGGACGGAACCTGCTTATTTTACTGAAATGGGGGACGATGGGGGGGAGGGGGGGGGGAGTAATCAGCCGTACCCTATCCAAAGGAATCATCCTGGAATTAAGTTGAAGAGATTTAGGATTCAAATTGTTCAGATGGCTCTGAGCACCATGGGACTTAACTTCTAAGGTCATCAGTCCCCTAGAACTTAGAACTACTTAAACCTAACTAACCTAAGGATAACACACACATCCATGCCCGAGGCAGGATTCGAACCTGCGACCGTAGAAGTCCTCCTTCACTTGAGTCACAAACATGGGCCACATCCAACAAATAATAGAAGACGTGTGGCGTAAGTGCTATGGTGAGACGAAGAGGTCTGTAGACGAGACCAAACAGATGGAATGATAATCGAGAAAAGAACAAAATGCTGCCTGCAGAGGAAATCACAGTAGTAAATACCATTCGCATTCCACATCTCGTTCACCTATACATATTTGTACTCTTACAATAGACAACGGTAACAAGGCACCTTTTGTTCAGCATGATATTCCCATTCCGAATGACATTTTGTGAATCCAAAATAGCACTTTCCATTAACAGAAAATTAGATCTACAGTGTCCATTCGAAAAAGAAGTAGCGCCGTATTTCTTTTCTCTAATTCTTTTTGTAATGAAAAGTATGATTCAGAAACGAAATCACGTATATTCGGTGAGTAATACGGTGAATATTGGTATGCAGATTGACTGCCCAACCCAGGGGCTCCGACTTCAGCAATGAATGACAATCATTTTGGTTTCATTACTCATCAATGCATACGAATGCGTTGAGAGACCTTTTCAGCTGACGTATTCAGCTCAGTTCGTCCCGAAAATTGCTACCTCGTATTAGGGTTCCCTCTATGTAATTAAGACGATCCTTCGCCGCCGGCGGTTCATCAGGTTTCCGTGAAGCGTCATCCACAAGCGCACGTGCGGCGGAGGAACCCCGACTCCCCCGGTGGACGCAGAGACGCGTCGAAATGAGCTGTCCGCGCGAGGGAACGATTGATCGGACTCGCAGCGCCAGAGGTAATCTGTTGGCCGAATTGGCGCCGGACTGGACCCGGGCCCGCGAGGCGGAGGTCAGGGGGGTCCAATCAGGCCCACTTTCACAGCTGGTGCGCCGCCTCGCTGCGACCAGCGGACTCTCCCAGCTGCCACGTGCTGGCGCGACGTGCATCGATTTCCAGCGCTCCGCCTCCGAAGTTGTCTGGTAGCCTGCCGGTGCGTGCTTGGGGAGGCGCGCGGGCGCGTCCTTCATCGATCATGATGTTTAATGTATGGTTGCACAGAACAGTGGCGTTGGACGCACCTGTAGCAGATACCGTGTAGAAGGATAGGATACATCTGCGTAGAGGTAAAACAAAGAAATAAGGTGATGATCCGTGCTCCACCTTCAACTCAGCTCACACTAAATACGCCACTGCAGATACTTCAAGTAAACCCTGAAGCAGTGTAGGCCTGCCACCTTCTCCTTTTCCTTGAGAGGATACGGATCCTGTACACCTCCCGTAAACTCGATCCTCCTCACCTGCTCATCTCCCCGATCCTCTCCCAACCCCGCCCGCTGCCGTGCCTGTATTCCCACGTCCCACCCGGTCTCCATCTCTCCACCCTCCTTACCCTCTCCCGAGGTGGCTTCCGCCAGCTCCCCATCCCTGATGATGTCCTCCTCCCTTCCATTTACCCCTCCTATCAACTTTGATCCTCCCCCCCTCATTCCCTGTTTCCTTTCCTTTCGGCACCCTCCCTCCCTTCTCTTTCCTTTTTCCCCCGTCCCCCGTCCTCCACCCCTCTTCCCCCAGGCTTCCCCTCCCCCTTCCACCCTCCCCCACTCTCCCCTGCCCATGGCACCTCTGCTCTCCCCTCTCCCTCTCCCCTTCGTCCTCCTCCTCTCTTGGCAGGTCCCCGGACTCGCACACGCTCAGTGAACATTCGCGCGCCGGAGATCATCGCCATCAGTGTCTCGTGTGTGTGCCTTCGTCTGTGTTTAGTGTTCTTTCGTCGTCACGCCTCCACTGTTCACGTGTGCCGTCGCAGTCGGCCGTGTTTTGTGCGCCGTGCCAACTAGTGTCAGTGATGTTTATTCGTCAGGCGTGAACGGCTCCGTGTTTTTTTGTTTTTTGGTGTCTACATTGTTATGCCCACCATTTTTTATTTTATTCTCTGTGTCCCCTCTATTTATTACTTATTGTAAATCTCAAGGCTGAAGAGCGGCGTACTCAGCTGCTGACAGCCCGCCTTGTGTAAGGTGATAAAAATTACAATACAGAAAAAAAAAGTGTAGGCCTGTCATCTATAGCACTCTATGCATTTTGTAAACACATTAATTCCTTGGATAGGGTAGAACTGTAGGCAGTAGTCGCGACGACATCTGACACCAAATCTGTAGGCGCCCCGGCGGTCCCGGTCGCCTACGGTGGCCGAGCGGTGACCTCTCCAGTTGTCAGGATGCTAGGAAATGGCTGTAGAAGCGTCAGAAACGTCAAAGAAACATTATTAACTCATAACATCTTTATTCCTGCCGAGTACAATGCGGCTTGGTGATATCAACGACCTTCCCCGAGTCCTCGCTGACTCGTAGTGATGACACCAGATCCGGGCCGCGCAGTCTTGCTAGCGCAGCGCCGCGTGCTGTCACGTAGCGGAGGAATGACCTTACTTCGGCCGCGCGTGGCTGGGGCGCCCGGCTGAGCGGCGGCTCGGCTGCGGACAGCGAGCTGCTGCGCGTGGATGGCTCCGGGTTGGAGTCCCGGCGCTGTCCGCACGAGAAGCGTTCTCGTAGTGTGGAGTGTACTCTATCCCACCCCGTCTCATTCCCTGCTCCTCCTGGTGTCTCGTCCGCAGTGGACGGGCGGAACGGGCTGCAGTCCTCCAGCGTCGTCGGCTCACTCGGTTGTGACGGCGGATGCAGAGGGCCTAGGCCCCGCACGATCTTGACGACGGCTCACTGATGTGGTCAGCATTGGCTGCCAGCGAGTCTGCTGCAATGTCTGCTAATCCTGGGTTGATGATTGACAGCGGCAGCAGAGAGGACCAGAGCTGGTACTGTCCCCTCACGTCTGCTGCTGGACGGGTCGCCCTTACTGCAACATCTCCTTAATGAAGATTAACATGTCGATCACCGAGCTGAGCGCTACGCAGCGACCCAGTACACATCTAACTGCAAGTCTAACTGCGAGTGCCTTGTTGCTATCAAAGCTGGCGTATTTAAAGGAAGCACGAGCGACGTCCTGACGTCATGCTCGTTTGTAATGAACGCATTCGTTCCACTTATACTGCTAATTTATCTGTCGTACTCGCCCCTTAGATGTTCTTGTGACAGAGTTACGTGTTGTTACGGCAGACTTACGTGAAGTTATGAAATTCAGTACAGCTGACGCTATACCTCTGTCGTAATTTAATATATTATTATTGTTAATATTATTATTTTTTGATTGTTGCCGACTTACGTGGTGGGCCTCAATAAAAATGATATTCCATTTAATTTTGATTTTACGGTTAAATGCTTTTCTGAAGTTCTCCTTTTTAACAATATTAATCTCAAATTATTTGTTACGTTAATGAATGTTAGACTTGCTGCATCTTAAAACATGAGCATACAAGCTGAACAATGTAATAAACTTTTCATATTAATTTCCTCGGCTAGTCAATTCACTTTAAAGCAAAAGATCTTTAGTTATTAATTACAACTGCGGCCCACACACGCGCGAGAGTATTTTTTCTTACCTCCGTTAACCATTGTATTGTAGTCGGAGTCCTGGCTCTGGGTTTCGGCTATGGTATTGAAAACAAGAATCTTAAAGCTAAGTATTTTCTGCAACGTCGGGCGGCTGTGGAGAAAAATTAATATTATGTTAATAGCGGGCGTGTTTTCCGCTTCCGCTAATTTTTCATAAGTTAATATCGCCACGCAATGGCGTCGTTGGCTGCATCGGCCCTTGCGATTGTTGAACTGTAAATTGCTCGAATACAGGTTAAATCAAGGAAGGCGGACATGAAATCGGGATCACCTCTTACAAATTAAAACTGCACAATAATATTCAATTAATATATTATCTGCTTAACTCATACAAATATGCTTACATTTGTCAGCACTCGAAAGATGTCCGTCTATACACACTCAAGACAAAAGAGGAAGTGAAGACGACTAAAATATTAACAAAAGAGCGTATCTTGTCGTCTCTTTAGATCACTTTGTTATATTTCTTTGCATTGCATTTCTTTGCATTTCTCGACAGAGAAATTATTGTTTTATGGTTACATGAATAAAAATATATTATTCAGTTTTCGTAATATAGCACTGGGGACGCTATACAGAGTTACGTGTTGTTACGGCAGACTTACGTGAAGTTATGAAATTCAGTACAGCTGACGCTATACCTCTGTCTTGCACTCTGCGAAAGTCTCCGTCTAACACAAACCCGCATGCTAAGCAATTCTCGCTCGCCTGTTGTGCGTAACGAGGCCACTGCCCCTGCGTGACGACACATTCCATACGTGCGCAATCCTCTTACCTCTTGTCTAACCTACTGCCTCTGGCTCTCGGAATTGGCAACGAAACTTTGACAATATTCCACGTTTCCAACTCTTTACTATTCCGCGACACTACAGAACTGAATAATGCACATGGATTGTGTATTCTCTGGTCAAAGATCATAGGAAGACATTCGATCCAGTAGAGGGCTACTAAAGGCTATGAGATGTATTTGTCCAAGTACAGCCACAAATAAAAATTTTAACCAATGTTGTATGATTTGGTAGCGAGATTCGTCGTAAAGGTCTGCATTTTGGCTGTTTAAGAAACGTTCCATCGCGAAAATCATATCAATATCCTGTAAATGAATGACAGACAATAATCTTTTCAACTGAGGAAAATTGATGAATTCATTGGGTGTCATCCAAGGATAACGAGGCAAGGGACTAAAGGAAACATAAAAGAGTAGCATACAATATCCGATCAAAAGTATCTGGACAACTGTTAGTGGACATTAATGTGAGAATCCTTTGCCTTTATGATGGCTTGAACTCTGTTGCGAAAACTTTCAGATAGGTATCTGAATGTCTGTGGCGGAATAGCCGCCCATTCTTCCTCAAGAGCCGAGATAAGAGAAGGTAGTGATGTTGGACGTTGTTGTCTGGAGCGAAGTCTACCCTACCACTCAACCCAATCATCATCGAAATCAGATGTTACAATTTACGGAGCAAGCCGGCCGTTGTGGCCGAGCGGTTCTAGGCGCTTCAGTCTGGAACTACGCTGCTGCTACGGTCGCAGGTTCCAATCCTGCCTCGGGCATGTATGTGTGTGATGTCCTTAGGTTAGTTAGGTTTAAGTAGCTCTAAGTCTAGGGGACTGATGACCTCAGCTGTTAAGTCTCATATTGCTTAGAGCCATTTGAACCATTTTTTTGAACTCAGGTCTCCTGCTCACTTGGCAGATGCACTAACCACTGCGACAACCATCTTAAATTGTATCAATATTCCAAAAGTGTTCCAGTACTGGAATAGCACATTATCATTGAACTAAATGGGGATAATCCTTTCTGTATCTTGGGCGTAGGTGATATATTAATCAGGTAAATTATACGTTCAATGTCAGGGTGCCATTCCAATGTTGGAAGTTTCTTATTCGGTTCTGAACACTGCTAACGACATAATGGAAGTCAGGATACTTCTCTCATGTGACTAAGCTGCGAGTTGAGAAGTAGATTTGTCGATGTTGAGAAACATCTGTAGCTCATTACAACACAAAATTGATGGGAACATTAAAGAAATTGTTTACCTCAAGTTGCAACTGTGTTAGTTTCACCTTACTTAAACGTGATAAACCTTTGATAAGAAACTTTCCCATTTATTCCTCCAGTTCCTAACTAGATCAATTATTACCTCCGTCGCAGCTTTGCGAGAAACACTTCATATTCACAAATGGAAAACAGAAAATGTGGATGTTCTATGGTATACTGATTGCCAAGATTAACAGGCAAACAGTACACTAAGAGAACTCAACAATTAGTTCAGGCAGAGTGTTTTCAAGCAAGACCTCTTACAGTGTGTGCTTCTTACCACCACAACCAAGAATTGAATTACAGGCAGTTATGGTGAAATGGTATCAGAGGCTCTAAAAAACAATTGTGTGCAAAACTTATGGACGAAAGGAACTTTCGTATGATGTGTCACAGCCAAATAGCATAGCTCATTGGAACTTGGACCATACATAGACTTAACTGCTACAGTGTAGCACAGAAGGTAACTGAAAGAAATGCGCAATGAGACTAACAGAAACGACATTCTCATTCAAATACAATAATTACCCTGAAGTTGTATTGATTTGTGATACTCCCCTGAACGCTACAAAATATGGGACATGATTCTTAACATGGTATGTGATTACCACGGATGGCAGTGCAAATTCTGCAACATGCTTCCATGATGGCCACGAAGTTGGTGAGCTATTCTTGTGGTAACGTGCCTCTTTCCTCCACCAAAGCAGTCGACAACTCCTGGATGGTCTTAGGTGCCTGTGGACGTGCTGCAGTAATGCTCCCCATCACATCCCACACGTGCTAGATGGGATTTTAGTCGATGGGAACGGGCAGGCCAGTCCATACACCGAATATCCTCACGATGCACGAGCTCCACCTGGGCAGTTCGATGCGGTGCAGCATTCTCACCAATAAAAATGACGTCATGGCCAAAAACACCTCTGAATGTATGCAGATGCTGTAGGAGTTCGGGGCTTGCGTTCAATGATTTCGACGTCACTACTCGTATTGTGGCATAACCACAGGCGTCGGAACGAAGACGAAGAACGCAACACCAGAGAAGGAGGTAAACTGACGTCGGCCAATGTTGTGCTGATTAGGATCGCACCCCGACAGGATCACCCCCTGCAAGAAGTGAATATCAGCGCCGCTGCTGTCAGCCTTAGCCCCTCAGATCGGCTCAGTGCACAGACGTTAGTGGACAGGCTTGTTGAACTTTGTGTATAGCGATGAATATTACTGTTTGTATGTCGCCCCTCGTTTGCAATTACTCCTTGTATATCTCCAAGTATTGCCAACCTGCTTTATAGAACTAAAACTACTAATGTTATTTGCCTGAATTGTTGTATAACATTCCGAGAACGCAGCATCCCTTAGGCATCCTATATGAGATGAGTGGGCAAGACCCTAACAGCTCCCATGCAACACTGTCTCTCCACACCATAGAATCTGTACCACCAAAACAATCATGTTCAACATTGCTGGAAATACCCAGATATGGTGAGACATGGGAACACATAATGCACCCAGGAACATTGTCGAACATGACAAATTTGGTGGTCAAGGTGTTATGGTATGGGAAGGCATATTGCTGCAGGGGTATACTGACCTCCAAATATTCGAACACGGTACATTCACTAGTCAGCGTCACCGTGAAACTGTACTCCCTCCCCATGTGAGTCTTTTCAGTGATGTATTCGGAACCGATTTCATTTTTATGCGTGACAATACGAGACTGCATCGAGTAGATCCGGTGGAGGAGCTATTGGAAGTAGACAATGTTCGTCGAATGGACTGGTCGGCCCCTTCCCCCAACTTTAATTCCATCAATCATGTGTAGAATGTGTTTGGAAGACGCATTTCAACACCTCGACCATCCAGCAATTATCAACCTCACTGGTGGTGGAATGGAACGCCCTACCACAAAAGCACATTACTGTCTTTTTGCCCAGCATGGGTGCATGTCGCAGAGAATGCACTGCCATCTGTGGAGAAGAGACACCCTACAAAGAACGTCTTCCCGCATTTTGTAATGTCAAGGGGACCGTCATAAACTGCTGTGAGTTCAGTTCTAATTTTTGTCGGAATAAAAGTGTCATCTCGACACAGTGCGTATTTCTTACAATTACCTTCCGCACTATACCGTGACAGTTCTCCCCTTGTACGGTGGAAATTTCGTCAAGCTGTTTTACTTGGCAACGACACATTAGCAAAAGCTAATTTCTTTCCTACGTTTCGGACTCCAGTGCATTTTAAATGATATCATGGTCACCATCAACTACTAAAATTATGTAATTTAAATTTTCTGTGGCAATTTCTCCCACAGCGAAAATTTCTGATTTTAGCACATGTCTACACTTCAAAACGCGTCAAGGTCGAAAATGTAGTGGGTTTTGAAGATAAATAATTTCAACAGTATAAGGCGCCCGTGATTACTTTAAAATAATCACAGTGACAATGCGAACCATACAAAAACTGATGGTACGTTTTCAACATTCTAACAAACTAAAATGTTCCACGACGATTCAGCAACTTACCAAGTCCTCCTGTTAAGGTGATTACAGCATTTTTTGAAGTATGCTTGATGCCCGGAGTCCTATCAGACTGCTGAAGTAATTACACTTCAGAAGTACAGTGTTGTTAAAAATAGTTATTGGGAATAGAAAACCTTGTGATCAAATCAGGCGTAAGTCATACACAATATTCCTTCGATAGCTCTAAACCAACAAGGGAATTTTACTACCAAACTACTATTCAGATTAGTTTCTAGAATTTCTAACTCGTGGCACATACCATCAGACTTTCGAAAAAATAGCGTTTACACAGTTCCAACGATAGCAAGGACATGTAAGTACGAGAATTATTGCATAGTTAGCTCATCCTCCAAATTTACTGACAAGAATAAGAAAATAAAGGCGAATAATATACTCTGTGTACAAAATCAAGAGATAAAGAAAAAGAGTGGATGACAAAGAGTGATGGGAGGGTACCACACAGGGATAAAGATTTTGGCCCCCACTTTTCAATTTGTGGATCGAAGCAGCCACAGAAATGAAAGATGGATTCAGGAGTAACACTGAAATTCACGTGAAAGATTCGCTGATGACATAGCTATCCACAGAGAAAGTGAGAAAGAATTACAAGACCTGTCGAAAGGGATGAATAATCTAATAAGCTCACACTCTGGAATGAGAGTAAACCGAAGAAAGGCGAAAGTACTGAGGCATAGCTGAAACTATCAACAAAATTTTGGACCGCAAAGAAGACGAAGTTAAGGAATACGGCTGTCTTGGAAGCAAAATAACATATGACTTCGAAAGTAACATCACATAAAAGTAAATCAGCACGGGCAAATAGGAATTCCTGACCAAGAATTATATTAATACGCGAATCGAACATTAGACTTAATTTGTGGTAGAAACCTGAAAATGTACGTCTGAAGCTCACAATTGTTTCGACGTCAGTCGCGGACCGAGAAAAAACTGAAAAAGAAGACAGTCGAAGCATTTGAGGTGTGGTGATACAGAAAAAATCTTGAAAATCAGGTGGGTTGATGAGATAATGAATGAAGACGTTTCCCCCAGAACCTGCGAAGAAAGCATCATGTGGAAAACATAGACAAGAAGGCGGGACACGGTAATGGGATATGTGATAAGATACCACGAAGTAGCTGCCACGGTACTAGAGAGAGTTGTAGCTAGGTAGCTATTCCATCATGTAGCCAATAACTGCCATTTGTTCACCGTCTCTCTGTCTGTCTGTCTGATCGTCCGTTGCTGAGATACATTTTTTCTCAGGAAGGGGTGTCAAGTTGAAACTAGTGTCATATAGTAAGGTCTACGGTTCCTTGACGATGCAAAAAAAAACTTTTTAAGTTAAAGAAATCAAGAGGTATGGCCAGTCATGTCACGTATTTTGATATTCGGAAACGCACGTGTCAAAACTTATTGGATGCTTCCCGTTCACCTGGAATCAAAAAAGATGTCATGAAACAAGACTTCAGTAGACGTAAAGAAGGAAAATTCTAAATTGTTAATTTGTAATTTGTTGTTGTTGTGGTCTTAAGTCCTGAGACTGTGCAAGCTTCTTCACGTCCAAGTACTTACTGCTTCCTACATCCTTCTGAATCTGCTTAGTGTATTCATCTCTTGGTCTCCCTCTACAATTTTTACCTTCCACGCTGCCCTCCAATGCTAAATTTGTGATTCCTTGACGCCTCAGAACATCTCCTACCAACCGATCCCTTCTTCTAGTCAAGTTGTGCCACAAACTCCTCTCCTCTTCTCCCGAATTCTGTTCAATGTCACCTCATTGGTTATGTGATCTACCCATCTAGTCTGCGGCATTCTTCTGTACCACCACCGTTCGAAAAATTCTATTCTCTTCTTGTCTAAACTATTTATCGTCCATGTTTCACTTCCATACATGGCTGCACTCCTTACAAATACTTTCAGTAACAACTTCCTCACACTTAAATCCATACTTGATGTTAACAAACTTCTCTTCTTCAGAAACGCTTTCCTTGGCATTGCCAGTCTACATTTTATATCCTCTCTACTTCGACCATCATCAGTTATTTTGCTCATCAAATAGCAAAACTCCTTTACTACTTTAGGTGTCTCGTTTCCTAATCTATTTCCCTCACCTTCACCCGACTTAATTCGACTACATTCCATTACCCTTGTGTGGCTTTTGTTGATGTTCATCTTATATCCTCCTTACAAGACACTGTCTATTCCGTTCAACTGCTCTTCCAAGTCCTTTGCTGTCTCTGTCAGAATTACAATGTCATCGGCGAACCTCAAAGTTTTTATTTCTCCTCCATGGATTTTAATACCTACTCCGAATTTTTCTTTTGTTTCCACCACTGCTTGCTCGATATACAGATTGAATAACATCGGGGAGAGGCTACAACCCTGTCACACTCCCTTCCCAACCACTGCTTCCTTCTCATGGCCCTTGACTCTTATAACTGCCATCTAGTTTCTGTACAAATTGTAAATAGCCTTTCGCTCCCTGTATTTTACCCCTGCCACCTTTAGAATTTGAAAGAGAGTATTCCAGTCTACATTGTCAAATGCTCTCTCTAAGTCTACAAATGCTAGAAACGTAGGTTTGCCTTTCCTTAATCTTTCTTCTAAGATAAGTCATCAGGTCAGTATTGCCTCACGTGTCCCATTTGTAATTTTGTTTGTAATCACATTACATAATTTTTTTCTGTATTCTTGTCGTCTCTCTATCTGTCCGTGTGTTAAGATACTTTCTCATCGGGAACAGGAGAAGGTATCAAGTTAAAATTTAAGTTAAATCGCAAGGATTACGTCCATTAGCGGTGTGAAACATTTAAAGCTACTAAGACAATGAAAGCAAAATATACGAAATTTACGTCACGTATTTTGATACCCGCAAAATCATTCACACGCCGCGTGGGGTAGCCGCGCGGTATACGGCGCCTTGCCACGTTCCGCGCGGCACCCCATGTCGGAGGTTCGAGTCCTCCCTGGGGCGTGGGTGTGTATTGGCCTTAGAGTAAGTTAGTAACAGTTATCTTAAGTAGTTTGTAAGCCTAGGGACCGATGACCTCAGCGGTCGCGTCCCATAGTAAATTTCCAAGCTTCCAAAAAACTCATTTATCAAAATCGAGAGATGATCTGTTTACATGTGTGGCCTGGGGGAGAGAAAGAGAAAAAAGGGAAACAAGTATTCTAGTGATAAAGCGTGTGCATTTAAAGCAAGAGGTCGCCTGACAGGATCTCGGTCGGACCGCCAGTTTTCCAGTCTTCGTTTTAACCCAGTCAACGATATGAGAAGACGTCAGAAATGACACTAAGTTCGGATTCTACTTTACATTTACAAGCAAATTATTACGAGTTGTCACCTTGCATTGAAAACGTAGCTTGCCATAGAGCCGCGAGGAGAGGAGGTGTTGATTCCCACGCCCGCACACCTGACGCTGGCAATGGGCCGGGAGAGCGGTGTACGCAACTAATGCTGCGTGGAACACGTTACACATACTCTCTATGGATCTGAAGATGGACCATAAAGTATTCTACATATACATCCATACTCAGCAAGCCACCTGACGGTGTGTGGCGGAGTGTACCTTGAGTACCTCTATCGGTTCTTCCTTCTATTCCAGTCTCGTATTGTTCGTGGAAAGAAGGATTGTCGGTATGCCTCTGTGTGGGCTCTAATCTCTCTGCTTTTATCCTCAAGGTCTCTTCGCGAGATATACGTAGGAGGGAGCAATATACTGCTTGACTCTTCGGTGAACGTATGTTCTCGAAACGTCAACAAAAGCCCGTACCGAGCTACTGAGCGTCTCTCCTGCAGAGTCTTCCACTGGAGTTTATGTATAAACTCCGTAACGCTTTCGCGATTACTAAATGATCATGTAACGAAGCGCGCTGCTCTCCGTTGGATCTTCTCTAACTCTTCCATCAACCCTATCTGGTACGGATCCCACACTGCTGAACAGTATTCAAGCAGCGGGCGAACAAGCGTACTGTAACCTACTTCCTTTGTTTTCGGATTGCAATTCTTTAGGATTCTTCCAATGAATCTCAGTCTGGCATCTGCTTTACCGACGATCAACTTTATATGATCATTCCATTTTAAATCACTCCTTATGCGTACTCCGAGATAATTTATGGCATTAACTGCATCCAGTTGCTGACCTGCTATATTGTAGCTAAATGATAAGGGATCTTTCTTTCTATGTATTCGCAGCACATTACACTTGCCTACATTGAGACTGAATTGCCATTCCCTGCACCATGCGTCAATTCGCTGCAGATCCTCCTGCATTTCAGTACAATTTTCCATTGTTACAACCTCTCGATATACCACAGCATCATCCAGAAAAAGGCTCAGTCAACTTCCGATGTCATCCACAAGGTCATTTATGTATATTGTGAATAGCAACGGTCCTACGACACTCCCCTGCGGCACACCTGAAATCTCTCTTACTTCGGAAGACTTCTCTCCATTGAGAATAACAAGCTGCGTTCTGTTATCTAGGAACTCTTCAATCCAATCACACAATTGGTCTGATAGTCCATATGCTCTTACTTTGTTCATTAAACGACTGTGGGGAACTGTATCGTACGCCTTGCGGAAGTCAAGAAACACGGCGTATACCTGTGAACCCGTTGTAGGGAAGCAGCCTACTCATGGTGTATAAAATTCACATCAGTCTTTCTCTTGTGTGCCAGCCTAGTCCGCTGTAACTAGCTCTGACGTCATAAATGTTGCGCAATACTTTAAAAATCAAGTAAATAACCTGAAACG
The DNA here is from genome assembly GCF_023864275.1 of Schistocerca cancellata. NCBI lineage: Eukaryota > Metazoa > Arthropoda > Insecta > Orthoptera > Acrididae > Schistocerca > Schistocerca cancellata. Next base: position 284,141,833 of record NC_064634.1, on the reverse strand, counting down.
GTTCTAGCATGTCAGGAGTAATACGAAATCAATATGTGTTGTGTCAGTTCAATAACTTTAACCATTTTCGAAATTTGGACGTTTTTCTGTAAAAATCACTGGCGCAACAGAAAAGAGCTAGAGACTTAAACATTTCTATTTAGATTCCTTTTTCATAATAATTTAATAGAAACAGTACTTTGGATCTCGCAAATTAAAATTGTTGTTGAAATTCATGATTTTCTGGTTTTTGTCTTAAAAATTATGGAAGCAAGATAGATTAAGTAGGCGAATAAATAAGGCTAGGATGTTTAAATTTAAATACAAGGGAGATCCGCTATAATCACAAAGATGTGAGAAGTTTCAATTGAATAACTATAAAACTATAGCGATAGCGTATCTCCAAAGGACAAGTTCAGAGCTCGTCTACTGCGTGTAATGTAATTAAATTAATTCTCTCGCCCAAAATATTTTACTTATCCACATCAGACTTTTATTATGATTACTTACCTGTGTGCTGAATGCACATTTAAATTGAGAGCTTCATCGGCCATCAGCAAAGGAAGCGATGATTTATTCAATAACTTAAAGTGGTGCATTACTAGCCCAGCGGCTAGTTGGGAGAGCCGATTTGATCAGGCGTTCCCTCAGCCGTCCGCACCACGGCTTTATACATAAGATCGCTGCGCGAGGAGAAAAGGCCCCAGTTCTCTCCAGACGCTGATTATTGCACCATCTGCGTCAGGAGTCGCGTCGCGTCGGTATCATTGCTATAAACAGCCTCGGATGGGCATAATAAGTTATCATTGCTATAAACAGCCTCCGATGCCGTAATAAGTTACTCGGGATACGTGTAACCATGAAATCATTTTCGAGTGAAGGGTTAATTCTGGGATGACTTTAATGATCTATCTTCAGTTTGCGTATGTCGTATTTTCACGTGACGCCGCGGGACAGACTTTCTACCATTATTTAGCATGGCGTTTGATGAACATTATCATCAAATTATGGCGAGCATTCACTTAAACATTTAATTTGGACAGTTATAGTAGCATCAGCGCATTAGCCTCTGAACTGCTCTAGTAGTTGGATTGTGTGGATTCTTTTTCTTTGATCTGTGACTTTCAGAATATAGCGAACGTTTTTACAGGATCGTTTTTTGATTATGAATCCCAGACAATCTCCTAATTCCTCAGAGCTATAAGCTGTAGCTATAAGTGTAATTCTCAGATGAAGTGGGCACTAGGAATTCCAATTACGAGGTGCATTCAAGTTCTAAGGCCTCCGATTTTTTTTCTAATTAACTGCTCACCCGAAATCGATGAAACTGGCGTTACTTCTCGACGTAATCGCCCTGCAGACGTGCACATTTTTCACAACGCTGACGCCATGATTCCATGGCAGCGGCGAAGGCTTCTTTAGGAGTCTGTTTTGACCACTGGAAAATCGCTGAGGCAATAGCAGCACGGCTGGTGAATGTGCGGCCACGGAGAGTGACTTTCATTGTTGGAAAAAGCCAAAAGTCACTAGGATCCAGGTCAGGTGAGTCGGGAGCATGAGGAATCACTTCAAAGTTGTTATCACGAACAAACTGTTGCGTAACGTTAGCTCGATGTGCGGGTGAGTTGTCTTGGTGAAACAGCACACGCACAGCCCTTCCCCGACGTTTTGTTGCAGTGCAGGAAGGAATTTGCTCTTCAAAACATTTTCGTAGGATGCACCTGTTACCATAGTGCCCTTTGGAACGCAGTGGGTAAGGATTACGCCCTCGCTGTCCCAGAACATGGACACCATCATTTTTTCAGCACTGGCGGTTACCTGAAACTTTTTTGGTGGCGGTGAATCTGTGTGCTTCCATTGAGCTTACTGCCGCTTTGTTTCTGGATTGAAAAATGGCATCCACCTCTTATCCATTTCACAACCGACGAAAAGAAAGTCCCATTCATGCTGTCGTTGCGTGTCAACATTGCTCGGCAACATGCCACACGGGCAGCCATGTGGTCGTCCGTCAGCATTCGTGGCACCCACTTGGATGACACTTTTCGCATTTTCAGGTCGTTATGCAGGATTGTGTGCACAGAACCCACAGAAATGCCAACTCTGGAGGCGATCTATTCAACAGTCATTCGGCGATCCCCCAAAACAATTCTCTCCACTTTCTCGATCATCACGTCAGACCGGCTTGTGCGAGCCCGAGGTTGTTTCGGTTTGTTGTCACATGATGTTCTGCCTTCGTTAAACTGTCGCACTCACGAACGCACTTTCGACACATCCATTACTCCATCACCACATGTCTCCTTCAACTGTCGATGAATTTCAATTGGTTTCACACCACGCAAATTCAGAAAACGAATGATTGCACGCTGTTCAAGTAAGGAAAACGTCGCCATTTTAAGTATTTAAAACAGTTCTCATTCTCACCGCTGGCGGTAAAATTCCATCCGCTGTACGGTGCTGCGATCTCTGGGGAGTATTGACAATGAACATGGCCTCATTTTAAAACAATGCGCATGTTTCTATCTCTTTCCAGTCCGGAAAAAAGATTGGAGGCCTTAGAACTTGAATGCACCTCATACAGGCTTCACGTTTTGATAATCACTTTCTGGTTGCCAATATTGTAGTTAGAGAGCCAGTGTTGAGAACGGCAAAAGATAGCATAAATAATAGGAACATTTTACAACAATTTATTCCACCCGCCCCCCCACATATGGTTAATCGGCCGGGAAATGCATCTTATCTACATTACATTACAAACCAAACATTAATAAAGAGCAAAATTCCACCCGCCGCCCCACACCGTGTCTATGGCCCTATGAGTCTCGTGGACGAATAGTGCGAGCTGGGTTTCACACGACCGTCTTTTTTGAAACCCATGCTGATTCCTACAGAGTAGATTTCTAGTCTCCAGAAAATCCATTACACTCGAACATAATATGTGTTCCAAAATTCTACAACTGATCGACGTTAGAGATATAGGTCTATAGTTCTGCACATCTGTTCGACGTCCCTTCTTGAAAACGGGGATGACCTGTGCCCTTTTCCAATGGAACGCTATGCTCTTCTAGAGACCTACGGTACACCGCTGCAAGAAGGGGGGCAAGTTCCTTCGCGTGCTCTGTGTAAAATCGAACTGGTATCCCATCAGGTCCAGCGGCCTTTCCTGTTTTTAGCGATTTTAATTCTTTCTCTACCCCTCTGTCGTCTATTTCGATATCTACCACTTTTTCACCTGTGCGACAATCTAGAGAAGGAACTACAGTGCATTCTTTCTCTGTGAAACAGCTTTGGAAAAAGGCATTTAGTATTTCGATCTTTAGTCTGTCATCCTCTGTTTCAGTACCATTTTGGTCACAGAGTGTCTGGACATTTTGTTTTGATCTACCTACCGCTCTGACATATGACCAAAATTTCTTAGGATTTTCTGCCAAGTCAGTACATAGAACTTTACTTTCGAATTCATTGAACGCCTCTCGCATAGCCCTCCTCACACTACATTTCGCTTCGCGTAATTTTTGTTTGTCTGCAAGGCTTTGGCTATGTTCATGTTTGCTGTGAAATTCCCTTTGCTCCCGCAGCAGTTTTCTATCTCGGTTGGTGTACCACGGTGGCTCTTTTCCATCTCTTACGATCTTGCTTGCCACATACTCATCCAACGCATATTGTACGATGGTTTTGAACTTTTTCCCCTGATCCTCAACACTATCGGTACTTGAGACAAAACTTTTGTGTTGAGCCGCCAGGTACTCTGTAATCTGCTTTTTTTCACTTTTGCTAAGCAGAAAAATCTTCCTACCTTTTTTAATATTCCTATTTACGGCTGTAATCATCGATGCAGTAACCGCTTTATGATCGCTGATTCTCTGTTCTGCGCTAACTGTTTCAAATAGTTCGGGTCACTTTGTCACCAGAAGGTCTAATATGTTATCGCCACGAGTCGGTTCTCTGTTCAACTGCTCAAGGTAGTTTTCAGATAAAGCACTTAAAAAAATTTCACTGGGTCTGCCACCCATTATGAACGTTTGAGTCTCCCAGTCTATATCCGGCAAATTAAAATCTTCACCCAGAACTATAACATGGTGGGGAAATCTACTCGAAATATTTTCCAAATTATCCTTCGGGTGCTCAGCCACAACAGCTGCTGAGCCAAGGGGCCTATAGAGACATCCAATTACCATGTCTGAGCCTGCTTTAACCGTGACCTTCACCCAAATTATTTCACATTTTGGATCTCCGTTAATTTCCTTCGATAATATTGCACTTCTTATCGCTATAAACACGCCTCCCCCTTCACTGTCCAGCCTGTCTCTGCGGTATACATTCCAATCTGAGTTTAGGATTTCATTACTGTTTATGTCTGCTTTCAGCCAACTTTCTGTCCTTAGTACTATGTGGGCATTGTGACCGTTTATTAATGAGAGCAGTTCTGGGACCTTTCTATAGACGCTCCTGCAGTTTACTATTAGCACGTTAATATTGTTATTCCCTGTGGCATTTTGCCTACTCCTACCTTGCCGCGTCCCAGGAGGCGTCTTGTCGGGCCTAGGGAGGAAATTCTCTAACCTAAAAAACCCACATGAGCACTCCACACGTACTCCGCTACCCTTGTAGCCGCTTCCGGCGTGTAGTGCACGCCTGACCTATTCAGAGGGACCCTACATTTCTCCACCCAATAGCTGAGGTCGAGAAATTTGCACCCCAGATCTCCGCAGAATCGTCTGAGCCTCTGGTTTAAGCCTTCTACTCGGATCAAAACCAGAGGACCGCGATCGGTTCTGGGAACGATAACTACAAATAGTTAACTCAGATTCCACCCTGAGAACGAGGCTTTCCGCCTTCACCAACTCCGCCAACCGCCTGTACGAACTGAGGATGACCTCTGAACCCAGACGACAGGAGTCATTGGTGCCGACATGAGCAAAAATTTACAGTTGGGTGCACCCAGTGCTCTCTATCGCCGCCGGCAGGGCCTCCTCCACATCTCGGATGAGATCCCCGGCAAGCAGACAGAGTGAACACTGGCCTTCTTCCCCGACCTTTCCGCTATTTCCCTAAGGGCTCCATCACCCGCCTAACGTTGGAGCTCCCAATAACTAATAAACCCCTCCCCCAGTGTGCCTGCTCGGACCTTGCAGAAGGAGCGGCCACATGTCCACTCACAGGCAGAGCGGGCGATGCCACACGGCCAGCCTCCACATTGACCCTTCGCCCTGTGCGCCGCGAACGCCGCTGAACCCGCCACTCCCCTTGGGGAGAGGGTGGCCCAACCGTACCCGGTACCCACGAAGATGTCTCGACAGCAGGGATCGTGGGTGAAGCATGTAACACCTGGGGTGTACCTTGCGACGCACCAGACTCCCCACTGCCGCTACACTCCGAGGCAGCAGCCTGTAGACGGCTGAATGCGGCCATCAACACGTTCAGCTGTTCGCGAACAGTGGCCAGCTCCTCCTCCGTCCATACACAGCAGTCACACATCCCATCCATCCTAAGAAATCAATTTACTGTAGAGAGTTAATCAACTTCTAACTAGACTGCTAATTCACTAAAGGTGGCTGATAGTTGACTAAACTGTGGTTACTAGACACTTCTTGTAGAAAACAATGAAAATAGCACTACCTGTCTCTGGACTGTATTGAAAACAAACACTAGCACTACTGGCCCTACGGTTGACTGAAGGGACTCTCTCTGACTGTATTCAAAACAAGCACGAAATCTATGGAACACTATTACTAGCACTCGACAATTAAAGCTCCCTAAAAGCAAAAACAAACGGAAGAAGCAGTGACAAGTAAGAAACATACAGTTAATACTTAAATTTACGCAGCTCGCTGCACAGCAGAAGTGACGCAGACGGCAGTTAATCAATCTTTTTCATACTTAGTGTACAAAATTCGATGGATAAGAGAGCCATACTGCTAAAATTTTAAATCAGTTACTTCAATATTTTCGGAGCGATAAATTGTTACCTAGAACACATAACAACTATGCTGGAACTGTGAAACCGTGTTAGGGACTGTAATGTATTCGTCTATAGTGGCACTTGAAACTACAACCAAGAGGATTGGTTCAATAATCTAATGTTCTGGAACTTTCTTTAGTTTCATTAGCACAGATTTCTGACGTAATTAACACTTCATCAGAAAATTGTTATTATTTCGTTATGTTTTTGTGGTGTGATTGTTTTGGAGAGACTGAGTGAGTGAATTGAGGACATACGTAAAGTGAGAATGTGATAGTTTATTAAAAATTATGTAAATGTAAGCGTGAGAAAGTTGTTGTGTAATAGGGGAATTTGTGAGGTGTGTCCGACTGAGCCTGATTTTGTAAAGGGTAGTCAGAAGGGGCATTGAGTATTAAATTTATTAGTAATTTATTTTGTAGAAAGGAACCGTATTTCGTTTTCATTAAATTTTAACTATTTTCGGAAAGACGAGATTTCTAGTCTAAATAATGTGTGGTAGTCTGCTTGGCTGACATTAGAAATATACCTACCGCGAATATAGAAGTGCTAGAGATGATCTGATTGGCTGCTTAACGTACTAGCCAATTGGAATTCAGCATTTCCCACGCGTTTGAGTAGGGCTTGGTGCCTCAGATCTATGGGTCGATATAGTCCCTCAGGAACCGTTTTCTGGTAACACCTGTATTAAATGCCGCTGATCAAATTTGTACCAAAATGAAGAAATCCGTGCGTTTGATCGGTTCTCGTGTAGTTGATTAACGTCAACTACAATATTGAGTATTTTGAGAAAGTTCGAGCTTTGTGAGTGATTAACTGTAGGAGGTTTCTCGTATGAACATTTCAAGTCGTACATAAACTCCGCGTGGCGTGTTTCGTGCAAATTACGAGACATTATGCCGAGTACTTCTGCTCGAGAAGAGTAGTGAACGACTGACTGTATTAACTCGCAAGTAGCCGTGGGTCAGTGACCGTTCAGGACGTTTAAAATACTGGGTCTGACTAAATATCTTCTGGCTACTTTTAGATGTGCACTTATTACAGAGATAGTCAGTAATACTGCATAGTTAATGTCGAGATATTAAATATGGACTTAATAGCTATTTTTCTTGTTTTGGAGACAATAAACCAACAAAAAGGTAATTTTCGCCTTTTTTTTTCGAACGAGTCATGCAAGAATACCTAGCACTCGATAGTGTAACTACCTTTCAGACTTTCAGCTTCTGCCCACGGACTGAAGTTATACGGCTTTTGCATGGTGGTGATTTAGTCGAATTTTTTTCGACACTGCTTTTGTCGGATAAATCAGTATCCGCTATTACAGAGCGAAGTAGCAGACAATCCAAAGCCTATCCAGGTACGTGGACAGATTACTTAAAGGATAGTAAGAGAGAAAACCACCCCGCCGCACCCTTTACACAGTTGGATGACTGCGGTCCCTTGGCGAGACGAAAGGTGTCGAAGAGGCGACCAATAGAAAGAGCTGCACCACGCCGCTAAGCCACTTGAAATCATCAATATTATCTCTACACATAACGAAGCCTGTATAGAACACTCAGAGCGCGATCTCTACCCGCATTTGTCGGAGGTTTCTTAAAGTTCTTGCAATATTTTCTTTTGCCGTTTGTCTGCTATTCTATCTCTTTGCTGTTTTTTTAGTATGTTCACTTGTTGGCGACCGAAATTAATTATGTATGTGTCGCATGGTAGGGTTCAAATATTGATCAGAACTAAACGCGGATAAAATAAAGCCACTGTATACTTCATATTTTACTGGCTTTCGGTTCAGTTATTACGAAATAGTACATTCAATTCGTAAATATATACTAAATTACGGAACATTTGCTATGACTAAACTAAACAGCTTTTTTTAAAAAAAGAAGATGTTTCAGTAGATAACACTAGAACTTACAGAACTAATTCATCTGTGGTTTGCCATTAAAAAAAAAAAAAAAAAAAAAAAAAAAAAACCTGGGAAACATTATGAAGAAACGAGGGCAGACCTGTCATCACCGTGTGACTGCGGATAAAAACTACGCTGCTACAGATAATCTACCCGATGAGGTAAAAGATATGTTTTCAATAAGCAACAGTATGATAATAAATACCGATTGATGGTTTGAATTGTTTGTTTTTTAACGCTGAGAGTTTTCAGAAATAATTCAGCAAGCGTCAGCGAACCTTCACCTAAAATTCACATACTTTTATCAAACGTTGTCACGTAATCGAGGAAAAAAAAATTCCGTTCTGATTTTCTGTGGATAAACCCTCTCTCATGCGCAATTTTTTCCTCACAAATGTACGCCATAATCTTTCCTGAACTATCCCCTTTGATCATTATGAAACGGATTTAGGTGGCAAAATGAACGAAATTTAAACAGAGGGTAGTAAATCCTCAAACACATTGTTTATTTCTATATCCGTTTGACGTTAGTAAAATATAATTTTGGTCTTAATACTTCAGGCAGATTGTGAGTAATATTCCTGTAGTTCATCTAAATTTCTGAATTGTAGTTTCCATTCGATTTCGCTCGTTAAGGGAGGAAAGAGCACTACTAGAATCAAATTTGCTAGAGATATGGGGAAAGGAACTACGCTATAACATAACCCATGTCATTTCGAAGTATTTATTATTCTCTGATACCGCAGAATGTAAACATTTAAGCGTAATATTTTTCAGAATGACAATCTTTTGGAGTAAAATAGAATTATTCTAATATTTTCCAAATCTAATATCTTTTATAATTTTTAAGAGGATACAATCGATGCTTAGTAGCTAAATTAGCAATTCATTATGTAGACTTTCTTGCAACTATAGGTTTAATATTTGTAATGTAAGAACACGTAAGTACCTAGCTGACCATATGTAATACAGATTGTCTTCGTGAGCCAATATTAATTTCATTTAATAGTGTCATCCTCAGGATAAGCCCTAGAGTACAACAATGACCTGCTACGAAGCGAAAAATTTAGTTGCGGTTACTGTCTTAATAATCCATAAAGAGATTCGGTCTGTAATTATCCACATCATTAATCGAGTATTTCTTCTTTCCTCTTCAGTCTTCTGATTAGTTGGATGCGCCACAAATTCCTCTCCCGTGCCAACTTCCTCATCTAACACTAGCACTTACACGCAACATCCTCAGTTATTTGTTGGACGTATTCTAATTTCTGGTTGTCATCATTTGCTGGATATGTCCCAATCTCTGCTGCCCCTACAGTTTGTACGTTGCCACAGGGCACTTAAGTTTTCCTTAATGCCTTAAACATTTCCTATCACCCTGTTCCTTCTTCTTTTTAATGATTTCCACGTGTGCTTCTACTCCCCTTTTCTGTGCAGTCTTCTCAGTTATTATCAGTTCATCATCGTACTACATCAGCAAATCTCAAACGCCAATTCTTCTTTTCTGGTTTTTCCACAGTCCGTGAGTGAGTCCCATACAGAGCGGTGCTCTGGACATAAATTCTCAAAAGTTTCTTCCTGAAACGAAGGTCGATGTTTGATGCTAAGAGACTTCTTTTCGCGAGGAATAACTACACTCTTGGCCTAAAATAGCCTGCTATTTATATCCTCCTTTCTTCCTCCGTCGTACGTTATTTTGTTCCAAGTAGCAAGATTTCTTCACCTCGTCTACTCTGTAATCATCTATTTTTATTTTAAGTTCTTTGCTGATCTCATTTCAGATTATGTAATACACATTTATGTGGATTACGTAAAAAAACACATCATCAGTATTTAGTTGTAAAAAGAAGAAGAGAAACTGCTCTAATGTTTCTGGTCACAATATTGGACTATAGTTATACAGTGTACCCTGATTTCGTGGGGTAAATTTCATAGCCTTACAATATCCTATGGAGAGTTTCAGAGTCGATAATCCATCCATTGCATCGCAAAGTTAAAAACGATGACTTCTTTGGCGACAGTTCGGTGGCAGTATGTTCTCCGTTCCCTTCCTTTTATTTCTGTAAGTCATAAAAGCACAACAAGAGGCTCTACAGACGTTTGCCATAATTTACCTTATGATACATTCGACAGTCCATACGCCGTTTACAAGTGACAATGACAAACCACCCCAACTTTAACAATGCTAAGAAAACAAAATGTGACATCACCGTGTCCGTAATGAGTCGAAGATTTAGGCTTACGTTTGTGGTGCAAATGAACAGCTCAGAAGTGACTCATGAGGCGCTACCCCCTGTTCTATGACCTTCATTAAGACTATTGGTTCATCTGTTGCTATTTTACGTGGAAAATAAAGAATGCAGGGCACTGTAATGATACCAGCTTCGTATATGCGTGACACGTAGATGAAAAGTTATGCTACTAGTGTTATACTTTCACATCCTATACAGTTACCTGAAGCTAGCGGACGCTTCATTATTTACGCACTAGATACTACTCATCAGAGTAGAAGATAGGTGAAGCAGAGTGACGCGTCTGAAGACAAACCTAGAGGAGAATGGGAGAGACTAGCTTATTAATTTACATCTTTACTGTGAATATTCAGGTCAAGATATCAAATGAACTTCTTAGAATGTTAGCGACAAGTATACATCGAGCGCTGATATTTTCATTTGCGATTGATATTTACATCATGAACACACGAGGCCTTTTTGTGGGACCTGGAATGTTTGCAAATTCCTCTGTTTTCAGGTGCTACCGCAATATATACATTTGCAGTTCGACCTTCTACGTAGCTTTTCTATGACTGCTTTTTATAGAACAGAAACACATAGCATAATTCGCTTGCTTCTCGCTATAACTCTTAGTTTTCTGAAGCATTCTCCTCGTTTCTTCAGGACTGAAGATCTCAGACAGGTGTTACTAGCTGTTACAGTTTTTATTGCATACATTTAACTTCGAATCGTTGCGAAACTGTACAACCAGTAAGCGAAAACTGTTTTCTCTTTACACACATACGTTTGCTCCTTATTCCCTTTTTTTCTTGTGTTTGCAGTTCATTCTGTGGAAGGCTCACTGACGACTGGACAATATCACATTTTAGAGTACTGATGGAAAGCCATGCTGCAGAAGAAATCTCAGCTTGTGACTGGTATGAAAAATAAAAAGTTTTAGACTTGAATCCGGTCTCTTTCGAACACAATCTTTAAAACAGTACACGTAATTAAAAATACCTGTTAATCAATATTACACTTTTTACTGTGCCAAATTTGGCGAATGATATTCTTAAAAGATTCTGACAGAAAAATTGAACTGGAATCAGTACTTGACTATTTAATCTGATTTCATTCGGAAATTTTTGGAGTCACGTGCAGGAAAACAGCAGATTTCCGACTGATAACGTTTTTCATAGACAGTTCTACGGCTGAAACAATTAATGTGTACCCAACCGTTCATGACCTATCTGATAATGACACACAAATAACTGAAATAAACAATTTAGCACCTTCCACTTCAAAGTAGGGAGGCTTGTTAATGAGAATGTTTCCAGACTAAGTTAAAGATAGGTACTATGGGATGAGGTGTATAGGGTGATTCCAAAATAACTGTACACACCTCGTGGATGTAACGTATGCATCAAAATATGAGTAAAATGTTAAAGTAAGTTTGGTCTGATATTGCTTTATTCCCGAGTCATGATGCATAATGTCTTCTGCGATAGGCTTTACATCATGGGCCAGTACACACTTTCTGGCGTGTCTTGTATCGACTGATGTTGCTTTGTACAACCCCCTAAACTGCTCTACTGATTCTGCCACGAAATACCTTTGTCGACTTGACTTCTGTTCCGGCGTAACGATAAGCGTCGGCACGAAGATGAAGAACGCAAGAGCAAAGAAGGCTGTGAGATGACGTCAGCCAATAGCCCGCTGACAAGGACCGCACCACGACATGAGCGCCCTCTAGCGGAAGAGAATATAAGCTCCGCTCCTGGCAGCCCCGGCCGCACAGTATTAGCACACTACCAGACTGGGACTCACTGACCAGCACACTATTAGACCGGCAGTAGCAGAGAGGCCTAGATGAACAGTGATATTAACGACAGCAGTTACTAGTGATCCAAATCCATTGCTTACAAGGACAGTGTATACAGTGAAAGACAATGGCTGTTTTCATGTCGCTCATCGCTTGTAAATTAAAAGTATTGTCAATCTTTCTTTACTGTTTAGACGGGTGTTACGATTAATCAAGGAAAACCCCCAGTTGGGAAACGGGGCCAAAATTAGTTGGTTACTGTAAAGTTGCTACTTACAATTTCTTTATTGATTACTTCAACCATTAAAAGTCATGTCTTTATCACTTGACCATGAACAGATCCAAAAAAACTAGTAGGCATGAGTGCCTTTTCAAAACAATTTACTTTACAGTTAACGGCCAAGCCATTTTACTTAAAACCGGAGTTTCGAGTCCTCCCTCGGGCATGGGTGTGTGTGTTTGTCCTTATGATAATTTAGGATAAGCAGTGTGTAAACTTAGGGACTGATGACCTTAGCAGTTAAGTCCCATAAGATTTCACACACATTTGAACTTAAAACCGACTTTGATAAAAGATTGGTCAGAAATCAAATTTTTCCAAGTAATGAAATTAAAAACTTTATTTTACCGTTAATAGCCAAGCCATTTTACTTGAAACAGACTTTGATAAAACATTTGATAACAAATAAAAATTTTTCAAGTAATGAAATTAAAAACTTCACTTTACCGTTAATATCCAAGCCATTTTACTTAAAACAGACTTTGATAATGCATTTAAAAACAAAATTAAAACTTTCCAACTAATGAAACTAACAAACCACCAATTTGCATACAATTTCGCTACCGAACTTGCAGGGAGAAAATTTCTTTTAAACTTTGGCACAACAAGATTTTAAATTACAAGGGCTCGCTAACAGGGAGGTAGAACTAGCATTTTCAAAGGATGCCAAGTAGATTAAAACAATCAAAGTAAAGTTACAGTCATACACCTTTTACAATAACTAACAATTTTAAAAACCCACCAATGAAAGGCAAACTTAACCTTTTTAAACAGTGGCCAAAAACAATCTGAGTAAAGTGCCACCATTGAACATTTTACAATAACTAACATCTTTAATACCATGTCCTGCCACCAAAATGTCCTGGGATGAAAATAATTAACCGAACGGGTGTAAGGGCGGCCACAATTGTATCCCGAATGATGCTCAGGCTAGAAGCGGACTAACAGACCCACAACACCTCACATTCAGCAATCACATCGACCTCACGCGAGGCCAGGGGAGGAGGAGGAATCAAATCAGGAACCATAATCGCTGCATAAAAATACACTTCCTCCCAGGCAGTACTAATAAAAAGCCAAAAGATCACTGTCTATAATTACACCAGCAACAGGGACAGGAAACCCGAACGCAGGAGGCCACAAGGCAGAAAAGACGCTGGTTGCACAAACCAAAATTCTTCAAAAACGGCTCTGAGCACTATGGGACTTAACTGCTGAGGTCATCAGTCCCCTAGAACTTAGAACTACTTAAACCTAACTAACCTAAGGACATCACACACGTCCATGCCCGAGGCAGGATTCGAACCTGCGACCGTAGCGGTCGCGCGATTCCAGACTGCAGCGCCTAGAACCGCTCGGCCACTTCAGCCGGCCCAAAATTCTTCAATTAACATCTAAACCCTTAACCAACTTAACTTGCAGTTTATCAGAGAAACAGCGGGTGAACTCCGATGCAAAGGTTCCTGACACCCGACCGTGTACACGTCGCCAGCGTACCCAACTGGGCACAGTCACGCAGCCACGCGCTCTGTCACCGGAGCCCTCGTCTTCTCTGCAACCACGGCGGCGTAATACCACTCCCCAGGTTAGGCGAGTTACTAGTCCATCATTCCCGCCTCCAGACGGAAAATTTAAAGACATCCGTGGCCGCTCCCACCAAGTAGTGACTCGGAACCACAGCCGTGGCTCCCGGGTGCTGACAGCAAGAGCTTACAGCCTTGTCCCGTCAACTCGACGCACTCGTCTCGCACCGCCAGTATAGACCACGCGGCTTCTCTGAACAACAGCCAACTCCCCACCGCCACGCCACGCCGCGGTCTCATCCTATGACATTCTCTAACTCCGCTTTTTAAAAACCGACCGACCGACTCGTCACCGATAGGCAACCAACCAGCCATCCCCCCAAAGATCTTATTCCCTTACACAAGGCTAACAGGGAGCAACAACTCGAAGATCGATAAGACCAGACACGCCGCCAGAGCGGAATCTCAACAGAATCGACCGTAGCATAACGATAAATATGAAAGAATCAATTAACGATGGAATGGAAGGACTCAGAACAATCTTTACAGCGCGATATATGTTGAGAGCCGACACACGGCTCAATTGTAAAAGTTAAGTATGGTCAATCTTTCTTTATTGTAATAAAAACTATTAATGTGATTTGCTAGAATTGTTGTATAGCATTCCGAAAAAAGCAGCATCCATTAGGCATCCTATAAGCGGCGAGTGGGCAGAACCCCACATCTTCGGTGTGGTCCGTTGTAATCCATGGCACTGCTGTAAGGCAGCGGCCCCAGACGTAGTACGCACATTCATTCAGTCGGCAGTTCACCCACTGCAGTCGCTGAGTACGGTACGATGGCGTACTTAGACGGTGAATACGCAGATATGCACTTGCTTCGGGGACAGGAATTCCACCTATTTCCTCTGCAGAGGGTACAGTAGGTTAGGTGACACCTGTAGAATACCTCAGACGTCAGAATTTCTCAGTGGTTACTCGAGCGCGATGCTGCTGAACAGTGTTTCGGTCGTCTGGTACTGTTTACGGGCGAGACTCTTTTTAGCAGTGCGGGTAACGTGAACGTCCGTAACATGACTTCCGCAAGGCGTTCGATACAGTTCGCCACAGTCGTTTAATGAACAAAGTAAGAGCATATGGACTATCAGACCAATTGTGTGATTGGATTGAAGAGTTCCTGGATAACAGAACGCAGCATTTCATTCTCAATGGAGAGAAGTCATCCGCAGTAAGATTGATTTCAGGTGTGCCGCAGGGGAGTGTCATAGGACCGTTGCTATTCACAATATACATAAACGACCTTGTGAATGACATCGGAAGTTCGCTGAGGCTTTTTGCAGATGATGCTGTGGTGTATCGAGAGGTTGTAACAATGGAAAATTGTACTGAAATGCAGGAGGATCTGCAGCGAATTGACGCATGGTGCAGGGAATGGCAATTCAATCTCAATGTAGACAAGTGTAATGTGCTGCGAATACATATAAAGATAGACCCCTTATCATTTAGCTACAAAATGGCAGGTCAGCAACTGGAAGCAGTTAATTCCATAAATTATCTCGGAGTACGCATTAGGAGTGATTTAAAATGGAATGATCATAAAAAGTTGATCGTCAGTAAAGCAGATGCCAGACTGAGATTCATTGGAAGAATCCTAAGGAATTGCAATCCGAAAACAAAGGAAGTAGGTTACAGTACGCTTGTTCGCCCGCTGCTTGAATACTGTTCAGCAGTGTGGGATCCGTACCAGATAGGGTTGATAGAAGAGATAGAGAAGATCCAACGGAGAGCAGCGCGCTTCGTTACATGATCGTTTAGTAATCGCGAAAGCGTTACGGAGTTTATAGATAAACTCCAGTGGAAGACTCTGCAGGAGAGACGCTCAGTAGCTCGGTACGGGTTTTTGTTGACCTTTCGAGAACATACGTTCACCGAAGAGTCAAGCAGTATATTGCTCCCTCCAAACACTTATCTCGCGAAGAGACCATGAGGATAAAATCAGAGAGATTAGAGCCCACACAGAGGCATACCGACAATCCTTCTTTCCACGAACAATACGAGACTGGAATAGAAGGGAGAACCGATAGAGGTACTCAAGGTACACTCCGCCACACACCGTCAGGTGGCCTGCGGAGTATGGATGTAGATGTAGACGTAGATGAGTATCCTCGCGTAACTTCAGTACGGGGATATCGACAACGTTTTGCAGCGAACATTTCGTATTGTATTTACTCGGACCGCATGTTATCCCCTGCACCTGACTATTAAAGTGTATCGACAGTGTCTGGAACATGAATTGGATGGTCTGTTTCTTTATGTCCGTCCCAGTTGTAACACCGAAAATTCGGGATGCATGGCACCTGCTACCGATGTATATATACAGGGTGAGTCACCTAACGTTACCGCTGGATATATTTCGTAAACCACATCAAATACTGACGAATCGATTCCACAGACCGAACGTGAGGAGAGGGGCTAGTGTAACTGGTTAATACAAACCATAAAAAATGCACGGAAGTATGTTTTTTAACACAAACCTACGTTTTTTTAAGTGGGACCCCGTTAGTTTTGTTAGCACATCTGAACATATAAACAAATACGTAATCAGTGCCGTTTGTTGCATTGTAAAATGTTAATTACATCCGGAGATATTGTAACCTAAAGTTGACGCTTGAGTACCACTCCTCCGCTGTTCGATCGTGTGTATCGGAGAGCACCGAATTACGTAGGGATCCAAAGGGAACGGTGATGGACCTTAGGTACAGAAGAGACTGGAACAGCACATTACGTCCACATGCTAACACCTTTTTATTGGTCTTTTTCACTGACGCACATGTACATTACCACGAGGGGTGAGGTACACGTTCGACGGGCGTTTCATAGGCCAGCCCGTTCTCCTGATCTTACACCTCTGGACTTCCTTCTGTGGGGTACGTTAAAGGAGAATGTGTACCGTGATGTGCCTACAACCCCAGAGGATATGAAACAACGTATTGTGGCAGCCTGCCGCGACATTACACCAGATGTACTGCAGCGTGTACGACATTCGTTACGCCAGAGATTGCAATTGTGTGCAGCAAATGATGGCCACCACATTGAACATCTATTGGCCTGACATGTCGGGACACACTCTACTCCACTCCGTAATTGAAAACGGATACCACGTGTGTACGTGTACCTCACCCCTCGTGGTAATGTACATGTGCGTCAGTGAAAAAGACCAATAAAAAGGTGTTAAAATGTGGACGTAATGTGCTGTTCCAGTCTCTTCTGTACCTAAGGTCCATCACCGTTCCCTTTGGATCCCTACGTAATTCGAACAGCGGAGGTTCAAATGGTTCAAATGGCTCTGAGCACTATGGGACGTAACTACTGTGGTCATCAAACTACTTAAACCTAACTAACCTAAGGATATCACACACATCCATGCCCGAGGCAGGATTCGAACCTGCGACCGTAGCAGTCGCGCGGTTCCGGACTGCGCGCCTAGAACCGCTAGACCACCGCGGCCGGCGAACAGCGGAGGAGTGGTACTCAAGCGTCAACTTTAGGTTACAATATCTCCGGATGTAATTAACATTTTACAATGCAACAAACGGCACTAATTACGTATTTGTTTATATGTTCAGATGTGCTAACAAAACTAACAGGGTTCCGTTTAAAAAAAACGTATGTTTGTGTTAAAAAACATACGTTCTTGCATTTTTTATGGTTTGCATTAACCAATTACACAAGCCCCTCTTCTCACGTTCGGTCTGTGGAATCGGTTCGTCAGTATTTGATATGGTTTACGAAATATATACAGCGGTAACGTTAGGTAACCCACCCTATATATATATATATATATATATATATATATTCTATTTATCTGTGTTTTACTGTGAGACTTATAAGCTCTGGGTAAAAGCCAAAGGAATTGTTATTTGCATCGATTAGCAACGATAATAGCAGTGCTTGTGCGTTATAAAATCTTTGGGCAGGGAGTTGTTGCGCAGAGTGCGCGGGGAGAGGGGAGACGGGTTCGAGCGCTTGTAGTGTGCGAAAGGGTGGTGTTAACGCTCTCGCAGTGGAGAGTACCATATCGGCGGCATCATGTACGCGCGGTGGCCAGATGACTAGTAGCAGGAGGAAGGATAGTGGACGGGCGGAAGAGACTGTATTAATTACGATTGCCCGTTCCTGTAATTAGCCGTGGCCCCACAAGATGCAACCGTCTTCAACAACAGCAGCAGTTCCAGCAACAGAGATTCGTCGTCAGCTCCGAGTTTCGTCGCACGCACAGCACTGAAGTAAGACTGTTCATTGGTATAAAGTATTAACGGCTAACCCAGTAATACAACTGAATGTGATTTGGTTAATGAACTTTGTTTAAATAATAGTCAGTTAAATTCAGGACGATTGTGTCCTCATTGTCCACAGACATTGTTACCAAGCAGGGTCCTTGTTCCATTTCTTCCTTATATGCTAACCGAAGTTTGATAATCTATCACTGGAAAAAATCCAAATCTAAAGAAAATGCACAAGTTGGTGAAGTATTATTTATTTTACATATAGCTTGGAGCACATGGCTGTTTGATTTGGTACGTATTCAAAATTTAATTCTGTCCAACTCAGTAAAAAAGGATGAGTTGTTCAGACAATAATATGAAATTCAATTTGAAAATTAAGTAACTGCAAAGTAAAAAGTGCTTGCCTTTCTCTAAATTTCTATGATGACGTTATGTTGAGGTCAATGAAAGTCATTGTTCACGTAACAAAGTTCAGTACTAACATACAGTTTAAGTGGATATTTTCAAATCATTACTGGACTGCCTTTTTCAAAATTTAATGACAAACCTACCCCCATAAACCATGGACCTTGACGTTGGTGGGGAGGCTTGCGTGCCCCAGCGATACAGATGGCCGAACCGTAGGTGCAACCACAACGGAGGGGTATCTGTTGAGAGGCCAGACAAACGTGTGGTTCCTGAAGAGGGGCAAGCAGCCTTTTCAGTAGTTGCAGGGGCAACAGTCTGGATGACTGACTCATCTGGCCTTGTAACACTAACCAAAACGGCCTTGCTGTGCTGGTACTGCGAACGGCTGAAAGCAAGGGGAAACTACAGCCGTAATTTTTCCCGAGGGCATGCAGCTATACTGTATGGTTAATGATGATGGCGTCCTCTTGGGTAAAATATTCCGGAGGTAAAATAGTCCCCCATTCGGATCTCCGGGCGGGGACTACTCAAGAGGACGTCGTTATCAGGAGAAAGGAAACTGGCGTTCTACGGATCGGAGTGTGGAATGTCAAATCCCTTAATCGGGCAGGGAGGTTAGAAAATTTAAAAAGGGAAATGGATACGCTAAAGTTAGATATAGTGGGAAATAGTGAAGTTCGGTGGCAGGAGGAACAAGACTTTTGGTCAGGTGAATACAGGGTTTTAATACAAAGTCAAATAGGGGTAATGCAGGAGTAGGTTTAATAATGAAAAAAATAGGAATGCGGGTAAGTTACTAAAAACAGCATAGTGAACGCATTATTGTGGCCAAGATAGACACTAAGCCCACGCCTACGACAATAGTACAAGTCTATATGCCAACTAGCTCTGCAGTTGACGGATTGAAGAAATGTATGATGAAATAAAAGAAATTATTCAGATTGTGAAGGGAGACGAAAATTTAATAGTTATGGGTGACTGGAATTCGAGAGTAGGAAAAGGGAGAGAGGGAAACATAGTGGGTGAATATGGATTGGGGGAGAGAAATGAAAGATGAAACCATCTAGTAGAATTTTGCACAGAGCATAACTTAATCATAGCTAACACTTGGTTCAAGAATCATAAAAGAAGGTTGTATACGTGGCAGAATCCTGCAGATACTAGAAGGTATCAGATAGATTATATAATGGTAAGACAGAGATTTAGGAACCAGGTTTTAAATTGTAAGACATTTCCAGGGGCAGATGTGGACTCTGACCACAATCTATTGGTTATGAACTGTAGATTAAAACTGCAGAAACTGCAAAAAGGTGGGAATTTAAGGAGATGGGACCTGGATAAACTGAAAGAACCAGAGGTTGTACAGAGTTTCAGGGAGAGCATAAGGGAACAATTGACAGGAATGGGGGAAAGAAATACAGTAGAAGAAGAATGGGTAGCTCTGAGGGATGAAGTAGTGAGGGCAGCAGAGGATCAAGTAGGTAAAAAGACGAGGGCTAGTAGAAATCCTTGGGTAACATAAGAAATATTGAATTTAATTGATGAAAGATCGACAGGAAGTGCAAAATGGCTAAGCAGGGATGGCTAGAGGACAAATGTTAAGGATGTAAACGCTTATCTCACTAGGGGTGAGATAGATACTGCCTACAGGAAAATTAAAGAGACCTTTGGAGATAAGAGAACCACTTGTATGAATATCAAGGGCTGAGATGGAAACCCAGTTCTAAGCAAAGAGGGTAAAGCAGAAAGGTGGAAGGAGTATATAGAAGGTCTATACAAGGGCGATGTACTTGAGGACAATATTATGGAAATGGAAGATGATGTAGATGAAGACGAAATGGGAGATACGATACTGCGTGAAGAGTTTGACAGAACACTGAAAGACCTGAGTCGAAACAAGGCCCCGGGTGTAGACAACATTCCATTAGAACTACTGACAGCCTTGGGAGAGCCAGTCCTGACAAAACTCTACCATCTGGTGAGCAAGATATATGAGACAGGCGAAATACCCTCAGACTTCAAGAAGAATATAATAATTCCAATCCCAAAGAAATCAGATGTTGACAGATGTGAAAATTAATGAACTATCAGTTTAATACGTCACAGCTGCAAAATACTAACGCGAATTCTTTACAGACGAATGGAAAAACTGATAAAGCCGACCTCGTGGAAGATCAGTTTGGATTTCGCAGAAATGTTGGAACACGTGAGGCAATACTGACCCTACGACTTATCTTAGAAAATAGTTTAAGGAAAGGCAAACCTACGTTTCTAGCATTTGTAGACTTAGAGAAAGCTTTCGACAATGTTGTCTGGAATACTCTCTTTCAAATTCTAAAGATGGCGGGGATAAAATACAGGGAGGAAAAGGCTATTTACAATTTGTACAGAAACCAGATGGTAGTTATAAGAGTCGAGGGGCATGAAAGGGAAGCAGCGGTTGGGAAGGGAGTGAGACAGGGTTGTAACCTGTCCCCGATGTTATTCAATCTGTATATTGAGCAAGCAGTAAAGGAAGCAAAAGAAAAATTCGGAATAGGTATTAAAATCCATGGAGAAGAAATTAAAACTTTGAGGTTCGTTGATGACATTGTAATTCTGTCAGAGACAGCAAAGGACTTGGAAGAGTAGTTGAACGGAATGGACAGTGTCTTGATAGGAGGGTATAAGATGAACATCAACAAAAGCAAAATCAGGATAATTTAATGTAGTCGAATTAAGTCGGGTGATGCTGAGGGAATTAGATTAGGAAATGAGACACTTAAAGTGGTAAAGGAGTTTTGCTATTTGGGGAGCAAAATAATTGGTGATGGTCGTAGTAGAGAGGATATAAAATGTAGATTGGCAATGGCAAGGAAAGCGTTTCTGAAGAACAAAAATTTGTTAACATCGAGTATAGATTTAAGTGTCAGGAAGTCGTTTCTGAATGTATTTGTATGGAGTGTAGCCATGTATGGAAGTTAAACATGGACGATAAATAGTTTGGACAAGAAGAGAATAGAAGCTTTCGAAATGTGGTGCTACAGAAGAATGCTGATGATTAGATGGGTAGATCACATAACTAATGAGGAGGTATTGAACAGAATTGGGGAGAAGAGCAGTTTGTGCCACAACTTGACAAGAAGAAGGGACTGGTTGGTAGGACATGTTCTGAGACATCAAGGGATCACAAATTTAGCATTGGAGGGCAACGTGGAGGGTAAAAATAGTAGAGGGAGACCAAGAGATGAATAAACTAAGCAGATTCAAAAGGATGTAGGTTGCAGTAAGTACTGGGAGATGAAAAAGCTTGCACAGGATAGAGTAGCATGGAGAGCTGCATGAAACCAGTCTAATGACTGAAGACAACAACAACAATAACAAACTTAACGTAAAAGTGTCTTCTCAGTTTTATTTAACATTGCAGGCTCACTTACAATTAGCGTCAAAAAACGTGACAGCCTTCAGTTGCCAAGTCAGTGTTTAATAATTAATATTTTTCTTTCCCATCATCTTGAACAGGATTTTGGATGTAAATCGCCCTAGTGGGATGGCGACCATAATTATTTCCTTTTCGTTCATTAGTGTCACTTTTGGATTCATGATCAGTGGTACCCCTTTTCTGTTCAGTGTTGCTCCTGAGTGAATGCACAAAATAACTTTCATTTTTCCAAATTGGTGACCTGTTCGGTTTAATTATTTTTTTATTTTTAGTACACTTTCTACCAGAAAGATCGGCTGTACACTTTCCCCCTACTTATCGGTATTACTTCTTCGCGAAAGATAGCCTTATCAAATTAGAAAATTCATTTAGGCATACAAGCCATCCACTGTCATATTTTATATCGTAAGCAGGATAGGCCGATTAGTAAGAGGGAGGTTACGCACTCCTTACACGAACCAACTTGTGGTTCATGTACGCATGCACGTTCCTGTCGGGAGGCAACAGAGTATCTCAGTGTTGCTTATGCCGATAAGTGGATAAGTCACACAAGACTAGTTGCTTGGCACGCCAGTTCTCCAAATCTTGACGCGCTAGGCTTCTACACGTGGGCCCGTCTGGCGGAGTTCGTGTTTAGCGTTGCAGCTGAGAATGTAACACAGCGACAGTAGCGGAATGTAATTGTTGTGCAACTGTCGGGAGTGATATGAACGCACCGGCAACATTTCGTGAGCGATAAGACTTAATTTTCATCATGTTGTGCCGTAAATCTGCAGTACGTAGTCGTGTTGAACTTCGAGTCCCCTTGGTGTTGTTGCTTTCTGAGAAGAATTAATTTTGTGTTGTTTGTATCGCATTTGTTGTCCCTACAGAACTACATGACTCTGAAATAAATCAGTAACGTACAAAACTGTATTTAACATTTTACTCTTATTTTGATGCAAACATTACACCCACGAAGTGTGTACAGTTGCTTCTGAATCACCTTGAATATAGAAAGGTAAGCTAATGTGAGGTTCCATAGAAAATCTATGTTGGTATTTGAAGGTAGGTTTTGTTGTGTTGGCAGAAGAGCCAACACCGTGTTACTAGAGGAGGCCGAAATGCACGCTTTTTAGCTCACGCAGGCTGGCGTGAAGAGGGAAGAACTATACTGATGTGAGGTCTGGAATATGACAAGGAATGGTAATTCAGAAAGCGGACATAATTAGTTTGATACTTAACTTTCATCCATTAATGATGACGTCGCTCTTGACGGTACATGAGTCACAATATTATCTGTTCAGGAGACATAGTAACTGAATATGGCGCCTTGCTAGGTCGTAGCAAATGACGTAGCTGAAGGCAATGCTAAACTGTCGTCTCTGCAAATGAGAGCGTATTTAGTCAGTGAACCATCGCTAGCAAAGTCGACTGTACAATTGGGGCGAGTGCTAGGAAGTCTCTAGACTAGACCTGCCGTGTGGCGGCGCTCCGTCAGCAATCACTGATAGTGGCGACACGCGGGTCCGACGTATACTAACGGACCGCGGCCGATTTAAAGGCTACCACCTAGCAAGTGTGGTGTCTGGCGGTGACACCACAGGTTTCCTAAAAAGTTATCCACAAAGATTATTAAAAGAACAAGTTAGCCACCGATACCTAAAGGGTTTAATATGTCATGCAAAAAGAGAAAAAGGCAAATTTCTATAGACACCAGAATAAGTAAAGATCCGACATTACTTTCAACCTACAAAAATACTGTAATATTTTATGGAGAGTCATTAAAATGTCCATAAACCTGCGTGTTCTGATTCAGAAGTTGCAATTACTTTTCGCAATCACTTTCTAGATGCAGCAGCAAGAAGAAGATTAAATGGTTCAGTTTAAGAAGCAAGAGATTATATTAAAAACGTTATTCGACTAAAATAAGTAATTAGAAGTAAGACAATCAGTCTTGACTGAAATCAACAGAACTACAAAAACTCCGCTCATATGGTGTTGATGGAATCTGAAACAGAATTTTGAAAAGTTGCTTTAACTTAATAGGTAATGACTTTCGTAATATGAAGACTTTGGCCGTAAACAGTGGTAACTGACAGTCAATGACAAACACAGCTACTGCACGTAAAACACGGAAAATGCATGCTTTATTCATATTAGATGATAGTTCCACGATATTCCGAGATTCGGCAGCTCTATCTCAAATTGCAGATATTCGCTATGGACAACTTTTTCAGGATGTTTACGTGTAAACAGCGGTAAATGCCAAAAATGTTGCTACCGGAAAAACGCTTCGCACGGGAAGTTTGTACGAATCTCTGACATCGTTGGTAACTAGGACGCAGATAAGGTTCTTTAATATGTTCCTGAACGTAGATATGGATCATCAGTTGTTCCAAATCAGGAAATGTGAATAATTATTTAAGCAAGAAGCGATGCTAAATTTATCTGAATATACATGCCACAGGGATGGTAGATCTATTACGGGCCATCCTAAACATTGTTTATGCGCTAAAGTAAGGTGCTTGTTAGAATTAATTTTACATTGTGCCGAATCGTAGACCAAATATGTCCTACAAAACAGAACTCCTCCCCCACCCTCCGCCCCCCCCCCACCCCCACATATACATACACACATACACTGAAGCGCCAGAGAAACTGATACAGGCATGAGTCTTCAAATACAGAGATATGCAAACAGGCAGAATACGGCGCTGCCGTCGGCAACCCCTTTGTAAGACAACAAGTGCCTGGCGCAGTTGTTAGATCGGTTACTGTTGCTACAATGGAAGTTTATCAAGATTTAAGTGGGGTTGAACAAGGTGTTATAGTTGGCGCATGAGCAATGGGATGCAGCATTTCCGAGGTAGCGATGAAGTCGCGATTTTTCCATACGACCACTTCACGAGTGCACGGTGAATATCAGGAATCCGGTAAAACGTCTAACCTCCGACATCGCTGCGGCCGGAGAAAGATCCTGCAAGTAAGGGACTGAAGAGAAGAGCATCGTTCAGCATGACAGAAGTGTCACCCTCCCGCAAATTGCTGCAGATTTTAGTGCTGGGCCGTTAATAATGTCAGCGTGCGAACCATTTAACGAAACATCATCGATATGGGCTTTCGGAGCGGAGGGCCCACTCGAGTACCCTTGATGATTGCATGACTCAAAGCCTTACCTCGCGTCTGGGCCCATCAACACTGACATTGGACTGTTTATGACTGGAAACGTGTTGCCTAGTCGGAAGAGTCTCCCTTCAAATTATATCGAGCGGATGGACATGTACGGGTATGGAGAAAACCTCATGAATCAATGAACCCTGCATGTCAACAGGGGACTTTCAAGCTAGTGGAGGCTCTGTAATGCTGTGGGGCGTGTGCAGTTGGAGTGATATGGGAACCCTGCTACTTCTAGACACGTCTCTGACAGGTGACATGTACGTAAGCATCCTGTCTGATCACCTGCATCCATTCATGTCCATTGTGCGTTCCGATGGACTTGGACAATTCCAGCAGGACAATGCGACACCCCACACGTCCCGAATTGCTATAGAGCAGAGTGGCTCCAGGAACACTCTTCTGAGTTTAAACACTTCCGCTGATCACCAAACTCCCCAGGCATGAACAGTATTGAGCTTATACGAGGTGCATTCAAGTTCTAAGGCCTCCGATTTTTTTTTTCTAATTAACTACTCACCCGAAATCGATGAAACTGGCGTTACTTCTCGACGTAATCGCCCTGCAGACGTACACATTTTTCACAACGCTGACGCCATGATTCCATGGCAGCGGCGAAGGCTTCTTTAGGAGTCTGTTTTGACCACTGGAAAATCACTGAGGCAATAGCAGCACGGCTGGTGAATGTGCGGCCACGGAGAGTGTCTTCCATTGTTGGAAAAAGCCAAAAGTCACTAGGAGCCAGGTCAGGTGAGTAGGGAGCATGAGGAATCACTTCAAAGTTGTTATCACGATGAAACTGTTGCGTAACGTTTGCTCGATGTGCGGGTGCGTTGTCTTGGTGAAACAGCACACGCGCAGCCTTTCCCGGACGTTTTTGTTGCAGTGGAGGAAGGAATTTGTTCTTCAAAACATTTTCGTAGGATGCACCTGTTAGCGTAGTGCCCTTTGGAACGCAATGGATAAGGATTACGCCCTCGCTGTCCCAGAACATGGACACCATCATTTTTTCAGCACTGGTGGTTACCCGAAATTTGTTTGGTGGTGGTGAATCTGTGTGCTTCCATTGAGCTGACTGGCGCTTTGTTTCTGGATTGAAAAATGGCATCCACGTCTCATCCATTGTCACAACCGACGAAAAGAAAGTCCCATTCATGCTGTCGTTGCGCGTTAACATTGCTTGGCAACATGCCACACCGGCAGCCATGTGGTCGTCTGTCAGCATTCGTGGCACCCACCTGGATGACACTTTTCGCATTTTCAGGTCGTCATGCAGGATTGTGTGCACAGAACCCACAGAAATGCCAACTCTGGAGGCGATCTGTTCAACAGTCATTCGGCGATCCCCCAAAACAATTCTCTGCACTTTCTCGATCATGTCGTCAGACCGGCTTGTGCGAGCCCGAGGTTGTTTCGGTTTGTTGTCACACGATGTTCTGCCTTCATTAAACTGTCGCACCCACGAACGCACTTTCGACACATCCATAACTCCATCACCACATGTCTCCTTCAACTGTCGATGAATTTCAATTGGTTTCACACCACGCAAATTCAGAAAACGAATGATTGCACGCTGTTCAAGTAAGGAAAACGTCGCCATTTTAAGTATTTAAAACAGTTCTCATTCTCGCCGCTGGCGGTAAAATTCCATCTTTCGTACGGTGCTGCCATCTCTGGGACGTATTGACATGAACGCGGCCTCATTTTAAAACAATGCGCATGTTTCTATCTCTTTCCAGCCCGGAGAAAAAAAATCGGTGGCCTTAGAACTTGAATGCACCTCGTATGGGATTCCTTTCAATGTGCTGTTCAGAAGAGATCTCCACCCCTTCGTACTCTTTATGGATATCCCTGCAGAATTCATGGTGTCAGTTGCCTCCAGCACTACTTCAGACAATAGTCAAGTCCATGCTACGTCGTGTTGCGACACTTGTGCGTGCTCGCAGGGGCCCTACATGATAGTAGGCATGTGTACAAGTTTTATTGACTCTTCAGTATATATACGAGGTACGACAATAAAGTAATGAGACTGATTTTGTTTGCAAGATGTGGCAAGCCTGCAGACTTGCGTAGGCACAATGTCTGTGAACTTAGTGTATAAGCTGCTTCTAGTCCAAGCAGCACATCGATGCAACTGCTCAGTCGTGAGTTGTGCTGTAATAAGTTAACATGTGTTTGTGTCTCTCGTCACGGAAATGGAACCTCATAATATTGCGCAACGGCATGCCATTTCTTTTTGCGTTAAATTGGGTGAAAACGCGACGACCTCTTACGATAAGCTTCAGAAGGCTTTTGGAGAGGAGGTTATGTCAAGAGCTCAAGTTTTCCATTGGTATAAAATGTTTATTGAAGGCAGAAGGAATGTTGAAGTTGAAGACCGCAGTGGACGACCATCAACTTGGCCAGAATGTCAACTTGGCCAGGGTGCGTGAACTCGTACAATCTGATCGAAAATTATCCGTGAAAATGATTGCAGAAGAACTGAACATCAACTGAGAAACGGTTCGTCTAATAATAACTGAAGATCTTGGTATGAGAAAGATTTGTGCAAAAATGGGCCCCAAAAATCGCACACCACAACAGCGAGAAACACGGAAAAATGTGGCAGTCGATCTATTAGAGCAAACGGAAATCAATCCAGAATTGTTGAGCCGTGTTATCACTGGTGATGAAAGTTGGCTCTTTCAGTACCTGCACGATCCACAGACAAAACGCCAAAGTTCGCAGTGGTGCTCAAAGGGATCACCCAGACCAAAAAAAAGCTCTCATCTAAAGTCAAAAGTCAAATGCATGCTTGTGTGCTTGTTTGATTCCAAGGGAATTGTTCAAAAGAGTGGGTGCTTCATGGACAAGCAGTTAACCAATATAACTACAAAGAAATTTTAGAAACACTTCGTAAGAGAGTTCTTCGTGTCTGTGCCAACATTGCTGATAATTGGATTCTGCATCACGATAATGCTCCATCCCAAAATGCTTTGTCAGTACAGCAATTTTTAACCTCAAAACAAATTTCAGTACTACCACAGCCACCTTATTCACCAGATATCGCACCGTGCGACTTTTTCTATGTCCAAGAGTCAAAATGGCGATCAAGGGACACCACTTTCAAACAACACAGGATGTCCAAAAAGCTGCGACGAGGGTCTTGGAGGATATTAGAGAAGATGAGTTCCAGAAATGTTACCATCAATGGCAGACAAATATTACTAATCATCTTACATGCGACGCTAGGTCTCGACATAAAGCGCCGGTCTTTTTCTCAAAAAGAAAAAAAAAGTATGATTTGTACAGCGTAGTTTTACTTGCCCATTCGACAGTGTGGTCACAGGTGAGCCTAAGGCGATGTATTTTTTTTTAGAAGCATGTATTAACAGGGACAGTAAAACACGAAGAATAAACACAAGCCAACTATTACTCAGTAGCGCTTCATGCTTTGCGGTAGCCGTCAGCTCGGGCCCGGGAAGTAATGTCCCTCCCGGAGTATCGGTTTTTCTTCTAGCGCCGCGCGGGATTAGCCGAGCGGTCTGGGGCGTCTTGTCACGGTCCGTCTGGCTTCCCTCGTCGAAGGTTCGAGTCCTCCCTTGGGCATGGGTGTGTGTATTGTCCATAGTGTAAGTTAGTATAAGTCAAATTAAGTAGTGTGTAGGCTTAGGGACCGATGACCTCTGCAGTTTTGTCCCATAAGACCATTCCGCAAATTTCCAAATTCCAATTCTTCTAGTTTTACTGTTCCTCTTCATACATATCAATAATACAAATACAGCACTAGGCTAATGTTGGACCGGTCTGTCCAATGGCCACATAAAATTCCACTTCGTAACGGGAAACAAACCGGCGCTTTCTGTTGACGCTGGGCGTCGCGTGAACGACGTGATGAGCACCGTTCGTTGTTCATCTACACCTTGCAAAAAAGAAATTGCAAATATCTGCCTGAACACCAATGAAAAGGCGCTTGACGCGTCCTTGGAGAGACACCCCGTATAAAATACGTAGCATATCTGTAGGCTTGACTATGTTGATAATGTAGAGCAGACGCACAGCGGGGCTCGAGCCTGTTGCGAGACTACAGGACTCGCTGCGAGCAAGTAGCTGAATGGACCAGTGGACGCCACTATTTTGTGACAAGTTGAGAATGTGTGTCGGACAGAAAGCGTCTTTGGATGGCTGAGGTGGCTACGGCAACCGCTCGCGATAGGCAGGAGATTCTGGTTCCAGTCCCGGTCCGGCACACATTTTCAACATTCACCATCGAATTATTTCGATGCCCGGTTGGTGTTGGTGTCGATCTTTCGTTCGAAATTAGATAAAAAATTGTAACGTGCTGCGTACAAACATAACTTGAAAGTACGTAGTATACTGGGACACACTTTTATGTGGCACCAAAATAAGATAAGAATATTAATAAATTGAAATGAAACTAGTGTACTGTAAACTATGAGTGTCTCTGATAGGCTAGATAATGCGGATCGCTAACTGTGCGCGACCGCAGAGCCAAAGATACTGCTTTGGTGGAGTAAGAGAGGGGTGGGCGGACAATTGTAGGTAGCTGCCTGTGAAGGAAAGACGATGGAGTAGGAAGTTTTTGTGGTGTGCTGTGTGAAGTCACCAAGAGTTAGATTAATGATGGTATGTCAATATAGTTGAGCATGGAAGCAGATGTCTTCATGTAAGCAAGGTAAAGATGTTCAATAATTATGATTTCTGTTTTTGCCAGCTGGTTAGTATAGATGAGTTGGCTGGTAATTTGTAATTGTTGAGTAATCCCAGAATGTACGTAAACTGTTTTGATAAAAAGGCTAGTTAGGTATTTCATTTTTTAATTCTTCTAAGACCTGTCAACAGAGCTATGTGTAATTTCATGATTTGCATTTATGTTGGATTAATGAAGTTAGATAATATTTGCAGTTTAAACCTCATTGTTTGTGAATCAGTTGTGAGTAATATAACTTCAATTGTCAGATGTTTTCGAAAAGCCAAACTTAACTTGCAATATAATTTTGCCAAAAACCTCATGTTGGTAATTCATCATAATCGGTACCGCCTTCCTGCCCAGGTCATATTTTTGAAAGAAGTTGGATTTTCTAAAAAGTTCTCGTTTATCAGCCAAAGGAATTTCATGTGCATTAAAAGTATTACGGCTAGCATTGCACACTGCTGAGCCTGTGGTTAGCACATTTATATTTTTTATGACAGACCAGAATATATCGCGTTCCACCATCGCTGCTTTAGAGGCAACACAATTTAATTTATTTGTGATGTGCACAGGGACCAAAATCATCAGTTTTGGACAGGAACAGATGATTCAGTGCTTAAGGGGCTGAATGTATTTTGCAGTGACTATTTGTTTACTGGCATTGGGAGTTACATAGGCCAATCGATTCGTGCAAAGTTTTGCTAACAATAACACAGCGTAAGCACTAGAGTGCTGCAACGCTCCATGTTTGACCGGTCACGGCTCGCCTCTTGACGGGGGGACCGAGCCGCTCGTGTCCGGCCCCATACGACTCGGCTCGGTCACGTACTCGCCCCATGTCTGTTGTCCGGATTCCGGACACGCGGATAACCGAGCATGACCGGTCACCGCTGACTTCTCACCTCGCCTCGCCCCAGCTTGCTGCACTGTACTGTACAAATCCAACGCCTCTCTGTCTATCTCAAACACACACACACACTGTATTTATCTCTGTCTCTCTCCCGTTTAATACAAAAGTAACGTTTCCAAGAACGAGTACGTGACACAGATAAATTCATAAAGCACTTGGAAAGTAAAATGATATTTCAATACAATGGCAGATAGGAGACGTAGCAATTTTATGTCTGGAAGTCATCACACTCTTCTCACAAACAAAGTCAAGGCATGATTTTTAATCCTTTGTACCTCCTCTTAAAAAATACATATCTTTTAGTACACATCAATTACGCTACTTAATTATAAATCCAAAGCGTATAATTATGAAACAGTGCCTTTATCTGCTGTACACTACAAATTTGTTGCAGTTTGTGAAACCAAAGAAGAAGTAACTGGATTGCCGTTTCTTTTTCGCCTTCTAATTCATCTGTGGCCCCTTTAAATGGTCTCAGAATATGCGCAAATTTTCCTGCAAGCTCATTATCATATGCTCGCAATCTGTAAGCGGAGTCTTCCGTCAGCAAAGCAGCAACTTCGTTATACTGAGTGTGTGAGGATTGCAGCATAGTGTACAAGCTGTTCCAGCGTGTGCAGACCTCTTGTTTCGACGATGATTTCAAAGACGAGCAGAAGCCGCTTTTCTTAATGTACCTTACAATGCATTTTGCAGTATTTATTGTTGATGCGATGTTCGGGGCATGATTTAACAAGAAGTTATCTTCATCGAAAGTATGGCTAAGTGCTGTGTTTATACAATGAGCAGCACAAGGAATCCTTTCGTGATTTTCCAAAGCCTTTATTACATTAGCAACCTGGTCGGAGATAAAAACAAAACTGTGCAACATGTGCGGCGAAATGTCCCAATCAGCGATCCTCTCTTCAGTTTCTTTCATAATATTTACTCCCGTCTTCTTAACGTCAGGGAATTTTGTTGTAAATAAAGCATTGTTCACAAGAGACCACTCTGTGTTAATGTAATGTGTTGTAAGCGTCAAATAGTGCACCTCAGTCCAAATATCAACTGTCGCAGCACTTATTTTATTAATAACTGCTGCAATAACAGAAGGCATTATGCTGCTTCGCATTGCATCAGCTTGTTCTTTGACATGTCTGCTTATAGTACAGGGATGTGGCATGACATTTGCCACGTTAACTTCTCCATAATGCGCACCTAGATGTGTTAATTCTTGACCCAGTTCTCTGAAATCTTTACCGGAAACAGCATTAAGAGGTCTCACATCTTTAGCACACATTGCAGCACACTTTGCTGTAATATTATTTTCTATTATTGCCGGTATCCCTGAAGGAGCTGTATCATTGTGAAGTTTCCTGCAACTGCGTTTCTTTAAATGAGTGGTTCCCGACTGGAAACACAATAATGTGGAGCAGTTTATGCACGATACGTACCTAGTAGACGCAACGTTTTCGTCTACAACCAACAGAAATGTACTCCATACTTGGCTTTTTAGACCTTCCCTTTCCTTCAATGTGTAAACATTGGTTACAATCTTAGGTCTTACTGCACTGGCTTCCACAAGCTGCATGATTACAAAGAGAGACACACCACAAATGAGAAGCCCGTACTGGCTGCAGTCTCACACAATAATGACACGTGTAACGTGTTTGAAGTTACGTGCTACGTAATCGGTCACGGATTTTATGCTCGGTCACAAGGACTAGTGCGGGCAGCCTACCCAGTCAGGGCGTGCTCGCCCCATCTTGTATTTCGTGCTCGCGTACTCGGTCATGCAGGACTCTAGTAAGCACACCACTTGAACTCACAACACACAACGCAACAGTTCAAGTTCAGTACGCATTCCACAGTTCAGACATCATTTAACGTAACAGTAAAGTGTTCTAATTATTAATTAAAAGAACGTTGCAAACTAAGGACCCGTTGTGATTACACGATTGCCGAAGAATCACTGGAAGCATTCATATCCATTAAATATGCGGAGGTATGCATAAGCTGCGATGTAATATGGAATGACCACATAGGTCTAATCGTATGAAAGGCAGATGACAGATAAATTCGCTGTAGGAATCCTCTGAAAGTGTAATCGATATGTGAAGGACGTAGTTTATGAAAACCTTGTCTGAGTAATATTTGTCAGTCTTGGACCCTCAGGGGACAGAACTGATGAAATTCAAAGAAGAGCTGTGTTTATCGCAGCAGATCGGTTAAGTAAGCCGGGAAGAGCCAAGGAGATGCTCATACAGCTCCAGTGGCAGACGTTACAAGAGACGTGTTGTGCACTGCTCAACTTCGAAAATGTAAGTTCTTAGAAGAGTCAACCAGTTTACCGTTTCCTCCTATGCATATCTTGCGAAAAGAACATGAAGGTATTTTCAGAGAGATTCGAGCTCATACAGAGGCATACCTACAATCGTTGTTATACTGTTTTGTGCGATAAAATCGCAACAGGCCTCTGTTCGTGATTAGCGTCCAACGAAAATTTACTTCAGTTGGTAATGAGATAAGATATCAATCGGGCGTTGATCACAGGTATGAAACGCTAGCCTTTGTATGCTATTTTTTCCACTTTACCCTACCACATCTCCAGACTGGGAGGAAACGTGGGGTTTTTGGACTCTTATCCAAAGTGTGGCAGCAGCGACCACATTTCACAACAGCTCGCTGCTACTAACACGTGAGAAACTCAGTATCCGCTGTTTCTCTAAGTAGGAGGCTTTCATTGTGCTGTGAAGTCAGAACTCTTCTCGGAACATAGAATCTTCTGCTGCAACAAACTTGAGACTTGTGGTCTGTCTACAGCGACCAAAGCGCACGCTTTCATCTTGAGTTTGCACTGCGTCTGTTTCAGATGCTTTTGTTTCAGCACTCTCAGAGTTCATCGCTTGTGCGAAAGCAGTAGTTAAATTCACTCAGTTGTTAAACTCCATCTCTTGCGGATGAACAAAATCGCTAGAAAAGACACGAAGTGGGAAGGAAGTGAGAAAGGTCTGTGATCTCTGTAAAATAGAAACACCGTCTGGAGTAGTACTCCGTACCTCATGCAGACTGTAAATACGTGATTACATTTCTCACCACCAAAGTTCTTAGGCAAACAAAGAATTATATTTTTTGTGATAAAAGCCCCGAGAATATTACAAGCAGATTCATTTTTTGTATCAGTAGCTCTAAACAGATGCAAAATTTATTTAACCTTAGCCATTACAAACTGCAGGAACGCAGTAAATTTTTATCAGAAGAAGCCGATGTGTTTATAAAAGATACTACTTGATAAACCCGGCGCTGCCTGGGTATTAAAGCACTCCGTCATCAGGCCACAGCTGGCCCATCGGGACCATCCAACCGCCGTGTCATCCTCAGCTGAGGATGCGGATAGGAGGGGCGTGCGGGCAGCACACCGCTCTCCCGGTCGTAATGACGCTTTTCTTTGACCGGAGCCGCTACTATTCGGTCGAATAGTTCCTCAATTGGCATCACGAGGCTGAGTGCACCCCGAAAAATGGAACAGCGCATGGCGGGCCGGATGGTCACCCATCCAAGCGTCGGCCACACACGACTTCGGTGATCTGACGGGAACCGGTGTGTCCACTGCGGCAAGGCTGTTGCCGCCTGGGAATTAATTTTGCCAATTTTTTTTTCAGAAACGGAAACAAAACGAACTGTGTTTGCAGTGTAATATCTAAATTATTCCATTCCCATTACTCGCGAAAACTACACTGAAATAATGAACAAATTTGGAAATTTGTGGTAAGGTCTAATGTGACCTACTGCTGAGGTCATCGGTCCCTAAGCTTACACAGTACTTAACCTAACTTTAACTTACGCTAAGGACGACACACACACCCATGCCCGAGGGAGGACTCGAAATTCTGACGGGAGGAGCCGCGCGGACCATGACAAGACACCCAAGACCGCGCGGCTACCCCGCGAGGCAAATAATGAACAGTCGCGCGAAGACATATGCATTATGTACAAATATAGAAGTACAGTATTTAAATTAAGAAACATTGTACGCAAAATAAGAGTTATACGTAGTGTTTTCTTAACTCAGAACTTCTTTAGAAACAATGTTTCTAGTTAAATTCAGGAGCTAGAACTCGATTTTGTAAACTTCACTAGGGCAAAGCCTCTTCATTATCTTCCAGGCGGCTATTGTTTTCGCCAGCAACGGTTTGCGCTTTTTAGTTGAAAGCTGTCAAAAGTGTCAGGGATTTTCTTGGTTGGTGGGTTGTTTTTTTTGGGGGGCGGGGGGGAGGGGGGGAATGGCACCAAATTTCGAGGTCATTGCTCGCTTCAGGTTGCGGAAAGACGGGGAAAAAAGTTGGCCGTGCCCTTTCAAAGGAACCATCCCGGCATTTGCCTGAAGCGATTTAGGTAAATCACGCAAGACCTGAATCAGGGTGACTGGACGCGGGTTTGAACTGTCGCTCTTCCGAATGCGCGTCCAGGGAATTTCCTTAAGTTGACTCGATTGTAGGAGTGCCTTATCAGTGAATAACAAATGTACTGAAACTTAATACATGCTGCAGCATTTGTTCAATAATTTCGGGGTTTATGAAATCATATCTCCTAATTTTTATGTCATATAATGATTTAATTTCATAGGTACACTAAATGGCATGTGTGGATACTGTATGCAAAATGTGTTGCTGTAAGAGTTAGTAGTACAGAAGAAATAAATTTAAACATGACGCATGTTACTGCAGTTTTTCACGCATCTCATTTTTTTATGACGTCATGCCTCCACCTTTGATAGATAAGTGCTTCTTACACCCACGGCGACTTTTGTTGACCATAAGAGAGATTAACACCAACTTTGGTTCAAATCGATCCAGAGGTTTAGGAGCAGAAGTGAAATTTACACACACACACACACACACACACACACACACACACACACACACACCCACACCCACCCACACACACACACACACACACACACACACACACACATATATATATATATATATATATATATATATATATATATATATATATATATCCATTTTTATAATACGTACGGATACTCCTCAGTATCTTTTACATTCCGCCAGTAGTATTATTTGCAAAATCTCTATAACGACTACCATTAAGGTCTATGAACTGTTCTTTTATCAGTAAGAGGCATGTGACGAGGTAATTTATACTCTAGGTGTGTTCAGAAGTGACGAAATATATAAATGACGGAACAGGCTGTACATCAGAAGAAAAGTTGGCAATTTAATAAAGTAACGAGTTTCGGAAGTACGTCAGGCGTTTGAAGTTTCAGTTTCTTCTCTCGATAAGTTATCACGTCGAACGAGACAAAGAGAAGAATGATTATGGCTTGGAAATAATGAATAAAGTGCCGCGAGAAATGGAAAACAATATTTACAGTGATATGACGCTGGCCTTTACTAGCGCAACACCAGTAAGGATAGCAAATAATGAAACATTACTTACTGTGAATATGCAGTACAGCAGGAAGAACAGATGATTAAATTTGAATTTTATATGCGGCTAGAGAGTCTACGAAATCTAGTATACAGTGCTACCTTCTCTGGTCGGAACAACTGCTGAATCCAGCTGGCCGTCGAGTCGAACGGAGCTTCAAGACGATACATTAAATGATTCTGCGATAACAGATGAGAAATGCGCTGCAATCAGATCTTCTAAATATCATGGCACCTAATCAAAGAAGCCACGCGTATATTCGAGGGGATCCCTGTTCCGGTTTCTTTGAGTCCACGCAGCTCTATGATATTGATGAACAAGTTGCTGACGATCAACATCTCAGCCACGTACTCGCGACCGTGTTGGACAAAGGAACAGTAGTACACGCCGTTATCCAAAGACGAAAGAGCACAGATATTATGATAGTGGAGAATAGGTTGGGTGTCTCCCTGAAGCGAGGGCAGAGATGTCTGTCCAGATTGCCCTAATCACGTAGGAGCAGGTATCACATGATAGTCCCTTCATATTTGTATGCCAAGTGGCTCAATAACGCAAAGGAAAGGAACATTAGCGTTTAACGTTACTTTTATAAAAAGTTCATTAGAAACGAAAACAAAGTTTGAACTACAATCAACAAAAAAATTTTACGTCACCCCTGTTCCCAGAACTCCTGAAGATAGACGTTGACTGTGGATATTGTATCACAGATACAATCCCTTAAACTGTTCAGAGATGTCACTAGACCCGCCGAAAGACGTAAACAATCATGCATGAGCAGCGCCTATTACACGGAGGGGGTCCGACAGATGATCAGTTCCAGTCATTCCACCAGGAAGGAGGTACATGGCTCGTGTTGTCTGTAGATCATCCATGCCTAGACGGTCAATACTGTGGTTCGATGGCGTCCGCATTGTTACTTTGTGCCAGGAAGGGCTCTCAACAAGGGTAGTGTCCAGTTGTCTCGGAGTGAACCAAAGTGATGTTATTCGGACATGGAGGAGATACAGAGAGACAGGAACTGTCGATAGCATGCCTCGCTCAGGGCGCCCAAGGGCTACTACTGCAGTGGATGACCGCTACCTAGGGATTATGGCTCGGAGGAGCCCTGACAGCAACGCCACCATGTTGAATAAAGCTTGTCGTGCAGCCACAGGACGTCGTGTTACGACTCGAACTGTGCGCAATAGGCTGCATGACGCGCAACTTCACTCCCGACGTCCATGACGAGGGCCACTTTGCGGCCACACCATGCAGCGCGGTACAGATGGGCCCAACAACTTGCCGAGTGGACCGCTCAGGATTTTCATCACGTTCTCTTCACCAATAAGTGACGTATACGCCTTAAACCAGACAATCGTCGGAGACGTATTTGGAGGCAATCCGGTCAGGCTGAACGCCTTAGACACACTGTCCGGAGAGTGCACCAATTTGGAGGTTCCCTGCTGTTTTGGGGTGGCATTATGTGGGGCCGACGAACGCCGCTGTTGGACATGGAATACGCCGTAATGGCTGTACGATAGGTGAATGCATTCCTCCGAACGATAGTGCAATCATATCGGCAGCATATTGCCGAGGCATTCGACTTTACGGACGACAATTAGCGCCCTCATCATACACATCTTGTGAATGACTTCCTTCAGGATAACGACATCGTCCGACTAGAGTGGCCAGCATGTTCTCCTGACATGAGCCCTATCGAACATGCCTGGGATAGACTGAGAAGGGCTGTTTATGGACGACGTGACCCACTAGCGACTCTGAGGGATCTACGCCGAATTCCCGTTGAGCAGTGCGACAATATGGACTAACAGTGTCTTGATGAACTTGTGGATAGAATGTCACGACGAATACGGTCATGTATCAATGCAAGAGGACGTGCTACTGGGTATTATAGGTACTGGTGTGTACAGCAATCTGGACCACCACCTCTGAATGTCTCGCTGTGTGGTGGTACAACATACAATGTGTGGTTTTCATGAGCAATAAAAAGGGCGGGAATGATGCTTATGTTGATCTATGTTCCAATTTTCTGTACAGGTTCCGGAACTCTCGGAACCGAGGTGATGCAAAACTCGTTTTGATGCGTGTAGGTATGGATAATGGTCTTAGTTTCATCAAGGGAATGACGTTTACATTGACCTTAAATGATTTGGAAAAATCATGGTAAACTTAAATTGGAACGCTAAGACTGGAATCTGAAACACATTATTCCCGAATGCTAGCACAGAGCCGCATCGCCTTTTTTCCAGGAAGTGAAACTACTAGTCAGCTATCTCGCTGCAGAAGCGTAAAATTGGTTCCTTCTGTGAACCACTAGAGTCACCCCCTGGACTAAGCGGCAACTTTAGAGTCCCAGGGGCGTTTGTTGGAACTTTCTATGTTCATGTTGTACATTAATGTGGGGTGCCCGTCACAGTCTTGTTAAAAAAAAGGGACATTTTAAGAGGTTTAGAGAAAAACCTGGGACAATTAACCCCTTCAGAACCTCTGGCTACAATTGTGTACATTAATATTTAGTGTGCATTAGCTGCAACAGAAACATTTTTCCTTAATGGAAATCTCATGTACACATTTGTGAATCTTCAATCTTTTTATCGCGCACAACTGCTCCCACCTGTTGGGCATCAGAATAAAAATATCAACAGTGAAATCACTAAAATCACTAAAAAAACACCTAAGAGCATTACATCATAAAGAAAAGTTTTCCTTCCTCCAGAAGAAATTTAGATCTGAAAGAGTTAAGGAAAAAAAATCTGACACAAATTTTACAGACAAAATAAAATGGACATAGTAGCTAACCTTGGCGTTAGTGCACTCTCATGATCTCGAATGACTTTTTACAGTTATCCTGCAGCACTGTCACCGTATTTTTTTAAATGAAAAAGTGTTTTTCCGTTTGAACACTCATGCGATATTTCTTCGTCTTAACATGATTCACTATGTCAGACCTTCCACCATGTCCAATAGCAAAATTTGATTTCCACAACGTGCATTCTACAGTTTCTCCATTGTCAGTAGCAAACTGACATTTTATACTGATTTTAACATCACACTTTTGCTATGGCATGATGAAACAGGGAATATGACTTGATACCACCAACTGCGCAAATCATTAACAGTAAATAAACAGAGATTCAAAAATGTTCAAATGTGTGTGAATTAAGGGACCAAACTGCTGAAGTCATCGGTCCCTAGACTTACACACTGCTTAAACTAACTTATGCTAAGAACAACACACACACCCATGCCCGAGGGAAGACTCGAACCTCCGGCGGGAGGGGCCGCGCAGTCCGTGACATGGCGCCCTTAACCGCGCGGTCACTCCGCGCGGCAACAAAGATTATAGAGCAAATGATGCAAGTGGCGCTTCCTAGCGTATATACTTGCTCAATGTGCACCAAACTGCAAATCGAAGATGCGGTGACCTAAAATAGTCCAGCCGTGCGGAATCACAAAAGCGGGACTTCTGAGTATCTCCAAAAAACTTTTGGGACAGTGACACATTTTGGAGAAAAAACGCGAAACTCGCGGGTAAAACTGGACAAATGGACTCTCTAATCAATGAGCTGCAAGAAAATATTAATAATAGCCTTAGACTTTTGGCAAACGATGCAGGTATTCATAATGAAGTACTGTGTGAAGCAAGCTGGACATAATCACGTCAGTTCTTGATAAATTTTGAAAATAGTGCAATGATTGGAAACTTGTTTTAAATGTTCAAAATTACAAAACTGTATTCTTTACAAAACGCAAAAACTTATAATCTTAAGACTATAAAGTCAGTGAGTCACAAAAATCTCTTATTCACGTAATCATCCGAGCGCTACCATACGTGTGGAGGTGAAATGGAATGATCATATGGCTCAGTTGCAGTTAAGAAGACTTCGATTCATTAACAAGGTAACGGGAAAGTGCAGTAAATTTATGAAGGAGATTACAAACTGGCGTCACAAACTTGCATGACTAAATAACTGAAGAAGATTTGCCTGTATATTTCTTGAATTTTATT
Organism: Schistocerca cancellata; assembly: GCF_023864275.1. Lineage (NCBI taxonomy): Eukaryota > Metazoa > Arthropoda > Insecta > Orthoptera > Acrididae > Schistocerca > Schistocerca cancellata. The sequence continues at coordinate 284,101,839 of NC_064634.1, read as the reverse complement.
CTTTGTTACATTTTTCGATATCACACTGTTTTTACAATTTCCACTTAATATTCCAAATTACAACGTTAGTGTCAAGTATATAAATACATCATTCTCCACCAGAGGCATGCCCACTACTCCGCCGGCCGCGGTGGCCGAGCGGTTCTAGGCGCTACAGTCTGGATCCGTGCGACCGCTACGATCGCAGGTTCGAATCCTCCCTCGGGCATGGATGTGTGTGATGTCCTTAGGTTAGTTAGGTTTAAGTAGTTCTAAGTTCTAGGAGACTGATGACCACAGAAGTGAAGTCCCATAGTGCTCAGAGCCATTTGAGACATTTTGAGCCCACTACTCCCAAAATTCTACCGAATTCACAATATTCCAGAGTTTACAAAACAAAAGAGTTTACAAACTTTGTTGACGGAAGTAGAATATTTACCATTTATATCATTATCTTATAAATGAATCCAAAAGTAAATTTAATCATCAGCGCTAGATTGTGCAATTAATAATATGAATTTTAAGTATGCCAGAATTTCTAATTTCAAATATTTCTAAAAGAAGAGTAATTTTAACTGTACGTACAGAGTACTAACAAATTAATTTCTTTTTATACTTTTTAGCCTGATATATAATACATAGTCTACAAAATCATGTGAAATTCTTTTAGGGAAACCGCCGAGAATGTTCACCTACACCAGATTCGAGATTTATCCTGGTATCGGCTACTTCTATAAAAAAAAGTGTAATGCTATAAAAGGTGTCCCATTACAACACAAAAGCCTCTAAAACATCAGGGAAAAATCCGACACCCAAAAAATGACAACTCACAGGACTCAGGAGAACAGGAATCCACAAGCAAAAGAAAATGAGACATCCATAACGATAAAATATTCAGCAAAGTGAACAACATACTAATCAAAGAGAAACTTCCGGAAACGATAGTGAACAAGCAAAAAAGATCTTGCTGTGCTGGTACTTCGAACGGCTGAAAGCAAGGGGAAACTACGGCCGTAACTTTTCCCGAGGGCATGCAGCTTTACTGTATGAGCATGGAGAGCTGCATCAAACCAGTCTCAGGACTGAAGACCACAACAACAACAACATGTAACATAGGACAGACACTCATAAATTTTAAAAGGAGATGTTCGGAACGCCACAAGGCCCGGCGAAGACCACTCAGCTCAGGTAAATAATACACCAGCCTATACCAAGAGCTTGCCGTGGGATGTGATTTCCACATATAAGGAATGAAAACACATTATAAAAGACTACACTTGGCTACGAAATGACACAATGCTTCAATGGTTGGCGCGTTGAAGTAACTTCACCAAAAACATAAAAAAATTAAAAGCACATATGACTCCACGCACACAGCTTGAACGAGAGAGCGAACACTTCAAAGAACAAACGTAGCTGAACAAAGTTCATATGAGGCGCGGGAGCGAGCGGGGAAGCGTTAAAAATTAGTAAGGACTAAGCACACAGCAGAAACATAAACATTGTCTTTTTTGAAGTTGCCTTTTAACTTATTCTTCATTGAAAACAATTACAGTATCTATTTATACAAGAGAGGAGAAAGCAGGTGAGGAGTACAACAACAAAAAATGTGGTAGTACAATATTTTAGCGAAATATTTTCAGCCAACGAAATTACGGTGAACGATAGTAAATTACTTAATAGCCACCGAACTTCACAAAAGCAAGCTATATGATAATGCAAAGAAGATGTTGGAAACATGTAACAGCCGACTCTGCCCACTCCTAACGACCCCACCCGACAATACTAGAAGCACGAGTACGGCCCTGCCGACTGTTGAGGCTCAGGAACGAAAATCCAGTTTGAATTTGATGCACCCTCTTAACTACCCTGTGAACAGGCACATAGGTAGCACGTGCCACTTCTCATTCATAGTAGCATTGGCTCACAGAGTGGCTGGTTGTCGTCACATATATACAAAGAAAATGACTTTGAAATGAAAAGCAAAAGTACAGGGTTATTACAAATGATTGTAGCGATTTCACAGCTCTACAATAACTTTATTGTTTGAGATATTTTCACAATGCTTTGCACACACATACAAAAACTCAAAAAGTTTTTTTAGGCATTCACAAATGTTCGATATGTGCCCCTTCAGTGATTCGGCAGAGGATCAAGCCGATAATCAAGTTCCTCCCACACTCGGCGCAGCATGTCCCCATCAATGAGTTCAAAAGCATCGTTGATGTGAGCTCGCAGTTCTGGCACGTTTCTTGGTAGAGGAGGTTTAAACACTAAATCTTTCACATAACCCCACAGAAACAAATTGCATGGGGTTAAGTCGGGAGAGCGTGGAGGCCATGACATGAATTGCTGACAATGATCTCCACTACGACCAATCCATCGGTTTTCCAATCTCCTGTTTAAGAAATGCCGAACATCATGAAGGAAGTGCGGTGGAGCACCATCCTGTTGAAAGATGAAGTCGGCGCTGTCGGTCTCCAGTTGTGGCATGAGCCAATTTTCCGCGGGCTACGCGTGAAACTTGCCCGCACGCGTTCAACCGTTTCTTCGCTCACTGCAGGCCGACCCGTTGATTTCCCCTTACAGAGGCAGCCAGAAGCTTTAAACTGCGCATACCATCGCCGAATGGAGTTAGCAGTTGGTGGATCTTTGTTTAACTTCGTCCTGAAGTGTCGTTGCACTGTTATGACTGACTGATGTGAGTGCATTTCAAGCACGACATACGCTTTCTCGGCTCCTGTCGCCATTTTGTCTCACTGCGCTCATGAGCGCTCTGGCAGCAGAAACCTGAAATTCGGCTTCAGCCGAACAAAACTTTATGAGTTTTTCTACGTATCTGTAGAGCGTCGTGACAATATGTCAATGAATGGAGCTACAGTGAATTTATGAAATCGCTTCAATCATTTGTAATAGCCCTGTACAAAACAGAAATTTTGTTGAGCTGTCATAAACGTATATGTAACGTTTCTAATTACAGATGATTCTGAGTTGTCACTCGATTCCTCGTCGCTACTCTTTTTTTCTAATGTGTCATGAACATTAATATTTGGGGTACGTTTCCAAGATTTGTCAATCCTCTCGTACACTTGAGACAAGCTTGCATGCTTAATACGTCTCGTAGGCATTCATTGACCATCCTCCTTTGTTAGCCTTTCTATGTAATTTTTTTAAGCTTGTCTTTAAATGTTTTGTTTAAACAAACATCTAATTCAGCGAATTTTGTATTGTGGGCAGCCATAGCTGTAGAAGTGAACCATGATGAATAAGATTGCTTCAGCACATCTTCAGGGATGGAGCTGTGTGTGGGGAGGGGGCAGGGGGCAGGGGGCAGGTGGGGGGGGGGGGGGGATGAATCATGATCCTGTTTCTGTTGAAATTTGGTTGTGCAATGCATGAGGTTATATAGAAGGAATTACGTACTCACATTTACAGTTTGTTGCAAACGATATGCTGTATATGGCCCAACGTTCTTTGTCCAGCTTGACTGTCATAGGTTGGTAGTCCAGATTAAAATCAACCAGAGTGAAGGGAATATGATCATGGTATGGGAAAAATAGAATAAGAATAAATGGATGTCAGAAAGAAAGCAAATAACGTGTAAGTGGTGAGAGCTACATCCACACTGCAAGTTAAAATAAATCTCAAAGCAGAGCTCGTCTGATTGTATGATAAGCTTAGATAAACTTCTGCAATATGAATAGACAGTTATCCAGCTGAATGGACTGGAGAAAGGAAAAGATAAAATCTTATTCCAGGTAATTACAAATGATTCATCGGGTTTTCAATGAAAGTATTTCACAAAGAAAAAAAAATGTAAAGAAAGTCCTAAGAATAACCTTCTAGACAATAAAGTAATGACTGCAGTAGATGTATAATTCCTTTGGGCCTTATTTTGTTTCAGTAATTATTATGTAATACAGAGGCTGCCTCTCCTAAGAGTCGTCAGGCACATTTTCTCTGGTTTTTCGGGAGGTATTTGGAATTTTCTTTCTGCGATGTGAAGCTGTTGTCAGCCCAACCAAACAGTGCCCATCACGTCTTTCATGCGACGCCCAGCATCGATGGAAAGCGTCGGTTTGTTTCCCCTTACAAACAGAATGATTTTTAAAGAGAAATTTTATGTGCCCATTCCACAGAGATGTTCCAAATTAGTCGAGTGCGATATTCGTTTCTCCTATATGAATTAGCAGAGACGGTAAAACACAAGGAATAACGAGTACGCTAGCAGCGACAGCGCTGAACGGACAACGGAAGCCTCCACAGTGTCGTATATGCCATCAGTGGAGCCCACAGCTGACTGCACCGAACCACCGTAGACGGCTAGGAAGGAAATTGTGGAGCTTAAAAAGGCTAGGCAACGCATAAACAGATGTATAATCATTGTATTTCTTCCGCGTCGAGCAAGAACTATTTACGAAGTCGTAACGTACACTATGTGATCAAAAGTATCCGGACGCCGCCAAAAACATACGCTTTTCATATTAGGTGCATTTTGCTGCCACCTACTCCCAGGTACTGCATACCAGCGACCGCAGTAGTCATTAGACATCGTGAGAGAGCAGAATGGGGCGCTCCGCGGAATTCACGGACCTCGAACGTGGTCGGGTGATTGAATGTCACTTGTGTCATACGTCTATATACGAGATTTTCACACTCCTAAACATCCCTAGCTCCACTGTTTCTGATGTGATAGTGAAGTGGAAACGTGAAGGGACACGCATAGCATAAAAGCGTACATGCCGACGTCGTCTGTTGACTGACAGAGACCACCGACAGTTGAAGAGGATCGTGATGTATAATAGGTAGACATCTTTTCCAAACCATCACACAGGAATTCCAAACTGTAGCAGGATCTATTGCAACTACTATGACAGGTGGGAGGAGAGAAAACTTGGATTTCATGGTCGAGCGGCTGCTCATAAGCCACACTCCACGCCAGTAAATGCCAAATGAAGCATCGCTTGGTGTAAGGAGCGTAAACATTGGACGACTGAATAGTGGAAAAATGTTGTGTGGAGTGATGAATCACGGTACAGAATGTGGCGATCCGATGGCAGGGTGTGGGTATGCCAATCCCCGGTGAACGTCATCTGCCAGCGTGTGTAATGCCGACTGTAAAATTCAGCAGCGGTGATGTTATGGTGTGGTCTTGTTTTTTACGGAGGGGCTTGCACCCCTTGTTGTTTTGCGTGGCACTATCACAGCACAGGCCTACATTGATGTTTTAAGTACCTTTTTGCTTCCCACTGTCGAAGAGCAATTCGGGGATGGCGATTGCATCTTTCAACACGATCGAGCACCTGTTCACAATGCACAGCCTGTTGCGGAGTGGTTACACGACAATAACATCCCTGTAATAGTCTGGCCTCCACAGAGTACTAACCTCAATCATATAGAACACCTTTGGGATGTTTTGGAGGTCTCACCGACTGACATCGATACCTTTCCTCAGTGCAGAATTCCGTGAAGAATGTGCTGCCATTCCCCAAGAAACCATCCAGCACCTAACTGAACGTATGCCTGCGAGAATGGACGCTGTCATCAAGGCTACAGGTGGGCCAACACCATACCGAATTCCAGCATTACCGATGGAGGACCCCACAAACTTGAAAATCATTTTCAGTCAGGTGTCCGGATACTTTTGATCACATAGAGTATAATTCACCCAGGCAGTCCAAATTGCTATCATTGCGTGTGGTTGTAATGCTGCATGAACCAGTGTCTGGTATGTGTTATGTAGGTCCCTATTCTGTCCTTTGATTCTATCTTGTATCACTATCGTAGCTATCTCCTCTCGCTCTGTTCTTCCAGACGTCAGAAAATACATAATTCTCAATATTTGGATCGGTAGAAATGGAGAAATGGAGAGATCAGAGGTTCTCCAATTACAGAGCCCAGAAAGGACTTATAAAACGAGGACGAGTCCACCTCAAAACGCACATGATGTATTTAAAACGGCCTGAAACAGTAAACAAGACATGCGTCAAGCGGAAGAGCTCTTGGACGTAAAAATGTAAAACTTAGACAGTCGGTTAAGCAACAACATGTCGTCGAAACTGATCACGGCTGAGGAACTTGTTATTTGTGATTGTATGGCAAACGAAAGGGGTTAAAAAGTTTTGTTGTTTTGTGTTAATACAGTGTTAAGCGTGGAGAGGTACATAAATCGGAATGAGAAAAATAATAGAGAAGTAGGCATAAGGTATAGGATTAGTGATTGGTTATATATTAAGAGTAGATTTAAGTATGAGGGTTGAAATGAGTAGAAGAGCATATCACGTGTGAATTTTCATTCCGCACTGGAGTGTGCGTTGATTTGAATCTTCCTGATCATTCTTTTAATGATGTCGTCTTGCTGTTAGCTGTGTATACAAAACACTCACAGGTACAAGAAAGGTGATGTTATGAAAAATTATATAATCTGTTGACCCATATTACGAGAAAGCAATCCTGCCAGTTTAACATAGTGTGCCGGACATGGGCAAACATTAAATGATTTGGAGGGTGGCAAGCACAGGTAAATGTAACCTTTCTGGACACCAAATATCTCCTGAGTAGGAATGAACATGGATTCCACAATCAAGGATCCTGTGAAAACCAACTTGCCCTGTCAGTGTATGAGACCCAGGAGGCAATAAGACAGGTAGACACGGTCATCCTGATTGGCGCCACAGTTTACCACTAAGTCATATATTAGTGGGAAACATAAATATATGATTTAGTGGTAAATGTCGAAAACTCCGTCAGGCTGCTCTCGGATTCTGCTGTTCTCTACAGAGAAGTCGCAACGCTAAAATTTTTTCAGCGGAATACCTGCAGAAGAACGACAGTTGATGCAGGGTTTGGCAGTTCATCGTCCCTACAAACAAATGAAGAAAATACATTTATTTTCAATCTGTTGATCTCTATCTCAAAATTACCAGTTTCAGGTAGTATCACCAGTCTTGAATGTATTAAAGAACCTAAAAGTAAATGACAGTTTGGTCCTCATCCTGTGTTAACGACAGTACAGAGCTAAAAATAATTGCCATCTTCTTCTTCTTGTTCTTCAGCGTTTGTCCCTCGTGCCTGCGGGATCCGCTACATGGGTCCGTTGTCTCCATTTCGATCTATCACGGCTACATCTGCGTGGATGTTCACGCATGTAGGGTCTTAATGAATCGTATCAGCCCAAGGTTGCTTAGGTCGTCTTTTGGGTCTTCTGCCGACGACTTCAAGTATGTAACCCACCTTGGAAATAGAGTCATCACCGCCCCGTAAAATATGCCCGAACCATCGAAGACGACTCTCAAACATCTTATCTTGGATAGGCGCAACACCAAACTGTTTCTTAATGCTGTCATTGGAAAAGTGATCTAACTTAGTGAAGCCCGCTGTCCACTTAAACATCTTCGTTTCCATTACACTTCTGTTCCTTCTCAACTGTAGTCGGCCAGCACTCACAACTCACAACCATACAAGGCGAATGGTCGAATGGCAGTGCGATAGTTTTTGGATTTCCAATTATGTTTCATCCTGAGGTCTCAAGTGACTCCGGTTGTTGTTCGCCACTTCATGCAAGCTGCCTGAGTTCTGGTGTTCACCTCTTGGTAAGTCGGTCGTCAACAGCGATCGTGGCACTAAGGTACTTAAACTTTTTCACACGAGTCAGATCTTCATCATCAATCGTGATGGTTCCCATTTCATGTCCGTCTGATGTCATGTACTCGGTTTTCTTCAAATTAAGGTTCAAACCGTGTTGCGCCCACGGGTCACTCCGTTTCTGAGTTTGGCTCTGCAGATCAAGATTGTTTTCCATTTATTTACAGTATAAAGGCTGTAAAATATACCATTTCTCATAGTTACTGAGTAAACAGTTTTGACAAAAACACTGTCATTTTCATTCAAAGTCAAGTCAAACTTTGATTCAAACTCTGAATATTAAATTTTTAAATTTTAATATTAAGTCAGGCTTTAGCAATTCTGAGACTACATGACCTCCGACCTCTTTTCGTTAAACGTGTGTTTTCGCCCTGGTTGGTGGCTTAAGTTTGTGAAAACAGTATCTATGCTACATTGAGAACCACACTGGAGACTGCTGACCTCGAAAATCCGAATATACTGTCACTCATTTGTCTTGCACTGATTGTCATCCTAGTCGTGACGAGCTGCCATGTTTACGACACACCTGTCTGGTACAGACTGCCCGTGTATCGTTTCTACTTTCGCATCATACAGCACATCAAGTAGGAATATCCATGCGTCATACACTGCACATCTTCAAATTGCACAACAATTTCCGTCACTTTTGCTTATTCAGTTTATTTGTGAACGTTACTTTCTTTCCTAATTGTTTTTGATTTTTGACAATGAACTTCGTACGGGACTAAATGTACTGTCAGGCTGTTCTCAGTATGTCTGACTGTCTGAAGAGCTGTCTACAAGACATTGTGGAGGAGGCCACCACATATTTTAGCTAAGTGTAACAGCAAATGCCACAAGGTAAAGTTGCAGAGTGACACAGAAACTCGCACTTCGACAGCCGTAAAAATCAAAATAGGACCATACAAATATTTCTCACTTTCATGTTACATGGAAAATATTTATGTAACTTTAAAGCATCTTTGGTTATAGCTAGCTTGGACATGGGTCATAAAATATTCAAGTTTTGGATATCGTTAAAAGCTTGCAAGCTAACACAGTTCACTAGGATTTAATGCCTTTGAAATTAATTCTTCACGATGTATCAAAGTGTCATACTCCGAGCATGCAATATAGATTTATGTGCAGTCATGTGTAGCGGGATTGAAAGGGTACAAATTTCAGGTCGCTATTAATAAAACTAATAGAATGTTGCGAAATTCATGCTTTTAATATATTCATTTCCTCAATTGCATCAACAAGTATCGAGTCCTTTAATTCTGCTTATTTAACTGTTGTAGTATTCCTTTGATTCATCTTAATCCTTTTCAGCAGGGATATTACTTTAAATAAAATTTCAGCACAATTTGCACTTTTATTTTACAGGCGTTTGATAGATTAACAACGCTTTAGGTAGCTATTTTTACTAATGGCCTCGGGGGCTTACCGGTAGTGTCTAAAATTAAAGTGAAACTGGTGCTGAAATTCTATTCAAATCTTTTTGTACAATTGCGGATGTTCTGTCTTCATGTTGACAGTGTCTAAAAAGCTGGAGGAGATAGATGAGATATATTAGTATTCTCATAATTTCAAATAACAGTGAGTTAAGTGTTAAGAGTGCATTGCATATTTTAATTTTTTTATCTTACATGTATAGCTTCGCAGAAACAAATTGTGAAGCAAATCTCGGAACCAGTCAGTACACAAAATTAACACGAGAAAAGTTAATCATAGATGAAATAAAATGAAAGCGTATCCTTTGCAGATAGTAAGCTTCAGTATAGACTAGCATAACCAACAATGTAACACAGAAGAAATATTGAATTTAATTGATGAAAGGAGAAAATAAAAAATTGCAGTAAATGAAGCAGGCAAAAAGGAATACAAACGTCTCAAAAATGAGATCGACAGGAAGTGTAAAATGCCTAAGCAGGCATAGCTAGAGGACAAATGTAAGGATGTAGTGCCTTATCTCACTAGGGGTAAGATAGATACTGCCTACAGGGAAAGTAAAGAGACCTTTGAAGAAAAGAGAACCACTTGTACGAGTGTCAAGAGCTTAGATGGAAACCCAGTTCTAAGCAAAGAAGGGAAAGCAGAAAAGTGGAAGGAGTTTATAGAGAGTCTATACAAGGGCGATGTACTTAAGGACAATATTACGGAAATGCAAGAGGATATAGATCTAGATGAAATGGAAGACACGATACTGCATGAATTGTTTGACAGAGCCCTGAAAGACCTAAGCCGAAACAAGGCCCCGGGAGTAGACAACTTTCCATTAGAACTACTGATGGCCTTGGGAAAGCCAGTCCTGACAAAACTCTACCATCTGGCGAGCATGATGTATGAGACAGGCGAAATACCCTCAGACATCAAGAAGAATATAATAATTCCAATCCCAAAGAAATCAGGTGTTGACAGATATGAAAATTACCGAACTATCAATTTCATAAGTCACAGCTGCAAAATACTAACGCGAATTCTTTACAGACGAATTGAAAAACTGGTAGAAGCCGACCTCGGGGCACATCAGTTGGGATTCCGTAGAAATATTGGAACACGTGAGGCAATACTGACCCTACGACTTATCTTAGAAAATATATTAAGGAAAAGCAAACCTATGTTTCTAGCATTTGTAGACTTAAAGAAACTTTTGACAATGTTGACTGCAATACTCTCTTTCAAATTCTACATGTGGCAGGGGTAAAATACAGGGAGCGAAAGGCTATTTACAATTTGTACAGAAACCAGATGGCAGTTATAAGAGTCGAGGGGCATGAAAACGAAGCAGTGATTGGGAAGGGAGTGAGACAAGTTTGTAGCCTCTCCTCGATGTTATTCAATGTGCATATTGAGCAAGCAGTAAAGGAAACAAAAGAAAAATTCGGAGTAGGTATTAAAATCCATGGAGAAGAAATAAAAACTTTGAGGGTCGACGATGACATTGTAATTCTGTCAGAGACAGCAAAGGACTTGGAAGAGCAGTTGAACGGAATGGACAGTGTCTTGAAAGGAGCATATAAGATGAACATCAACAAAAGCAAAACGAGGATAATGGAATGTAGTCGAATTATGTCGGGTGATGCTGAGGGAATTAGATTAGGAAATGAGACACTTAAAGTAGTATAGGAGTTTTGCTATTTGGGGAGCAAAATAACTGATGATGGTCGAAGTAGAGAGGATATAAAATGCAGACTGGCAATGGCGAGGAAAGTGTTTCTGAAGAAGACAAATTTGTTAACATCGAGTATAGGTTTAAGTGTCAGGAAGTCGTTTCTGAAAGTATTTGTACGGAGTGTAGCCATGTATGGAAGTGGAACATGGACGTTAAATAGTTTCGACAAGAAGAGAATAGATGCTTTCGAAATGTGGTGGTACAGAAGAATGCTGAAAATCAGATGGGTAGATCACATAACTAATGAGGAGGTATTGAATAGAATTGGGGAGAAGAGGAGTTTGTGGCACAACTTGACAAGAAGAAGGGACCGGTTGGTAGGACATGTTCTGGGGCATCAAGGGATCACAAATTTAGCATTGGAGGGCAGCGTGTTGGGTAAAAATCGTAGAGGGAGACCAAGAGATGAATACACTAAGCAGATTCAGAAGGATGTAGGTTGCAGCAAGTACTGGGAGATGAAGAAGCTTGTACAGGATAGAGGAACATGGAGAGCTGCATCAAACCACTCTCAGGACTGAAGACCACAACAACAACAACAACAACAACACAGAATTTGCTTAATTCTTCCCGATAGTATAGGAGGAGTAACCCATGAGGAAAATCGTCAATTTGGACTTGAAAGTGAATGGATTACTCTTAAGATTTTTAGATCTTTTAGCAGCTTATTGAAAATGGACGCAGGAGCCGCTGCACTAGAGTCAAGGTGGTGCGATCCAAGTACAGACTGGTTCTCTGATTAGTATTAAGTGAATGAAAGTCGCTAATTCTTTGGAACAGGCTTATATTGGTAACAACAAACGACATTAAAGAAAATATCAGGTGTTTCAAAAAGACATCCGGAGCTGAAAATCGCGTAATTTTATTTATTGTTGTTGTCAACACTGATTTTGCATGTTTTGTAATCACTGACCATTGTGGTAATGTTTTGATACCGTGCTTTTGTTTTCCAAATTAGTGTTTGTAGAATATCGGCACGGCAATACACATTACGGAAATGTGAGTGTTGATTATGAAAACACTCTATAACAATGGAGAGTTTCGCTGCATCTCTTCGGAAACTTCGTTCTGTTCTTGTACACAACGAAGCACCAATGAATCCACTGTTCGTAGACTGATCAAGAAGCCTGAAGAAAAAGCGGGTTCGACAGTACGCATCAGACCCTGTACGCTGTCGAGGCGGCCGAAGTGAAAGAATTGTTGTCGTTTTGCGTGATTCGGATGGTAAGAGTCCCTGTAAATCAAGTCGCCGTGGTGCTTCAGAAATACAGGTGTCTCCAGCAACAATGTACAGAATCTTAACAAAGAATTTGTATCTATATCCATACAGAGATCGCTTAACGCAGGAACTTAAACCAGGAACTAGTGGTGACTGACGGACATCGACGGCGGAGTATCGATGTAGATGTAGATGTAGATGTAGAATGACAATGAAATTCTGGGTACTCGTCCAGCGTTATCTGCACCTGGCAAAGTTTGAAAGCGGCCTCTCTGTTGGTCTCCGTTCGTACTGCTGGTCGAATCGTGTAATATCTAGATCTGTTCCCGGACGGCAGACACAGATGGGAAGAGTCTAATGTGTGTTGGTGCACAATACGGGGATCGCCACTTGAGGTGGGCAGACGTGGTCAACCAGAACCTTGTTAGCGAGTATATCGGCCCTCATGTTTCCATGCAGTGCATCATCGGGTCACTGCCACATCCAAATGCCCCTTCACATGACCCATATGTCTCTATCAATTGTCCCATGCTTGCAGACGAGAAGGGGGTTCAACGTCCTACTGGTAAGTGGGCTCATACTGTTCAGTTCTTTGTGAATTCGTGTCGATTTTGTAAACGCCGTAATAAAATTGCGTACAATTTTAAAATGTCTAGTACCATTTATTCCACCTCCTCCTGTGAGTGCTTCACTATATTGCTCTGGCACAATTTTTTATTTGCTACTAGTAATTGGTGTAGCAGTAGTGTAATCGTACTCGCAAATCCGAGTAAATTTCTTCCATACCGTATAGCTGTCGATCGTAGTAGTAGCCTATCTGCATAGTACACCTACGACCACAAGCACTGCAAATAATATTACATGCCTAGACAGGCCGCGACAGAAATAATAAAGTCTCCCCTTGTGCAGGAATCACAGAAAATTTGCCTGTGTTGTACGTAGACATTCAGTGTCATGTGGAGATTTGAGTCGTCGTAGAAGCGTGCTCGGATACCCGAAGTTGTTAAGGCTACCTCTCGTGTAAAGCGGGAAAAGCGAGTTCAAGTCGCGTTCCAGCACAAATTTTCATTTGTCACTAATAAAGTGTACCTGCAGCTGCAGCTGCATTGTAATCGTAATAACAATTCTAAATACATTTCTTCTAAGCTAAATATATGCATTGTTGGTAATTATAGGGTGTAGCGACTGGTTTTCGGGATGCTGTGTTCCCATGACTGAATATGCTGTGTGGGGGTAACAGGCACCAGTGCTTTTGCGTTTGCTGCTACCACTAAATTTGCATTACTTACTTAGCAATTCATGTCACAGATCATTAGGTGAAGACTTTTTCTCGATCGTTATTTCACAATTGCCACGCATTTGTGTCCAAGATTTTGATATATCATGATTGAAATGAGTTTTATGTTGTGACTTTTCGTCCCTGTACTTATCACAGTTTAAGTAACATAGTGGAAGACCTTTTTCTTTCCGTCCTTGTATCCATTTGATTGTTAACGAGAATGGTGCTTACGGGAGCCATATACATTCATTCACATAACAGTTCTTCATCCTTCCATGATTTCTTGGTTAAAATGTAAACAAATTTGAAATACTTAACTAGCTTTTTTTATTTTATCCGAGCTCCTATATATTCTTCTGAAGATTAAAAACATACTTAGCATAACCATTCTCACACGTATTGCACATTCACGTAGTTTGTTTCATTAGCATTCACACACGCATTGCACTTCATCATTAATTGGCATTGCATAGCAGGACATTGCAAAAGCAGCGTGAATTCCTTTAGCTCCGTAAGCACCTACGGGATTTTTAAGGTAGTGTCGCACGGCAGAGCAGATATCTTGTTGTGCAGGTAATTTACCGTTTCAGAACCATGGCGAACAACTCTTTTGTGTGCTCATGGAGCATAGAACATTTATCCATTTGTGTAAAGTTCCAAAGTTTCATCAACAACAGCACATGGTTGCTGTGTACCATAGTTAACCCACTTCTGCCTTAATTATTTTTTTCTTCTGATTTCTACAAATTAGATATTTATGTGTTTATTGTCATCAAAGAAAATCAATACAACAATCGAAACAAAAAAATAATCAATAATTGAAACAAAAAAGGGCGTAACATGTATGTCACGCTAGGCAGAACATAATTTTAGGCAGAATATATGACAGCAAGTAAGATAATACACTGTATGTGATTTACATCGAGTTCAGGCGACAGTACTCACTTTCTGTGATATGGCACAAAACATTCTATGCACAAACCAACATCACTTTTGCAGCACATTGTTCTTGAGGTTCCTTTGCAGTTTTCCGCCGCACAGCGTCTTCTTTTTTCTGTGGCACCATGGCTACCACATGATTTGTTTCATCATATCTAATATCATGCAGCACTCTGCCTTGGTTTGAATTACCTGCAGAGCGTCCAGGACCTCTTGGTACTGCAGCTTTGGAAGTCAGGTAACATTTCACAATGTAGCGCCAGAAGTGCAGCTGATGCATATTTATACCACTCTTTCTATGACGAAGCCACCCATTATGTACAGACATATCCAGAAGCCATGTAAAAATTGGCCACCACCGTTTCTGTCCTCCGACACTCACTCTGTATAATGCTACATTTTTATCCATTCGGTCATTTCCTCCCATATTTTTGTTGTATTTTCCAATTACATTAGGTCAAGGTACAAGTATTCTTTTCTTCTCTTCTCTACAGTATCGGGCAACGGTGCTGACTGGACTGATACCATGGCTTGTGGAAGCAATTGTTAGTGTAGAATTATCTAGCCACCTGGCAACGATTATTCCACTTTCCTTGCTGTTCTTGTAATCAAAATATCCTCTCTTATTCCTTTTGGACATAGTGTTAGAACGTATGAGATGACACTCTTTAGGCAGACGATTTTCACGAATAGTCCCAGTTGCACCAAAGCCTCATTGCTTCAGGTAAATCAACAATGTTTGTGATGTAAACAGGTTGTCAAAGTAAAACCTGTAGGGAAGATGTTTGTTCTTTTCAGGAAGAGAATCGATCATTTGAATCAAAGGAGCAGCATATTTTCCAAATACTTTCTCATATTTTTCATTCCTCTGAGGATCAGCTCCTTGGTACATTTGAAAGTCCACTAGACAACCCATGGTTGTGTTTAGACACCATGCTTTGTACCCAAATCTAATGGGCTTACCTTTCAAAAACTGTTTACACCCATGTCTGCCAAAATACTTTATCATGATCTCATCGTTAAGACAAATCTTGCTCAGGCTGAAAGTGGAGAGCAAACTTTTTTCTTAGCATATTTATTAATGGACGAAGTTTCCACATTCTATCACTAGCATATATTTTTGTGTTGTTACACGAGTGAATGAATGTCATAATTGTTTCAAACCTGTCCCTTCTCATCGTGCTGTGGACCATTTCATTTCTCATGTCCAATCCAGAATCCCAGTGATATCTTCTTCTAGGTAAAGGATTATAGCCACAAAGAATTAGAATTCCTAGAAAACCTTTTATCTCTTCATACGTTATTTTTGATCTGAGCAGTTCTTGAACAAAGCATACTTCGTCGATTCAGTGAGAAGAAATTCAATTACTTCGTCGTTACAACATAATTCGAAGCATTGAACTGGAGACAAGTTTCTGTATTTACTATAATCACTCTCAGGAAATACAGAACTAACACTACGCAGATCGTCTTTTTTCCAATCTCTGATTATAGTTTTTAAGATCTGTGACTTCTGTTCATCTGGTTTATCATCAGGAGAGAAATTATTCTCAGGTTCACTACCTAACCTGTTTTTACTTGCTAAAACCACTTCTGCACCAGCCTGGAGTTGCCTTGTTCAAAGATTATCGATCCTCCCCCCCCCCCCCCCCCCCCAGGTTCTTCCCCAGAATCTTTACCCGAATCCGCATTAGCTTCAGGAGGTTCAATAAATATATCTGTTGCATCTTCTTCCTCCCCTTCATCAACAGCCAGGATGTCATGGAGAGAGAGACCTCTAAAGAGTCGAATCATTATTTTCACTGTTTTGCCTAGCGTGACATATATTCAACACAAAATTAAAACTGTATTTGGAGCCACAAAAATAAAATTGCACTTTGTAGATAACCATTAACATAAATTTCAGTACTTTTAACATTATAATCAACCATAATTTAAACAAACTGTATTATAATTTGCAACAAAAAATGATACTTACTTCTTATTCCAAGACATAATCTCACTCAGAAAAGTCTTCCGTACTTGAATCACCAATTACGGACCACTTAATGCTTGCAACTGACTGAAACCTACCTAAACATGAACAACAAAGCCTCCTTATCTGAAAGCCATACAACAATAGCCACTCCAAACGCAGGCATTGTTGCCAAAGAGAGAAAACAATGACAGGCTGTTCCGTGACACATATGTTACGCTAGGCAGAAATGGGTTAACATTGCAAGGTCTTCGTGTTGAAGGGCACGCTCTTGAGTAATGTGTCTTTCAGATAATTACGTTAAGTTATTAGTATTATTAAACTCAAGGAACACATTGGAAACTGAACTTTTCAGTTTAACGTAGTAAAATCTCACATAATGAGCAAACAGTCACTAAATTTATACAGTACTACTTCCACTACATGCATTATACTGGTAATAGCAAGAGAATAAAAACATTAATAAGATTTTGTATGAGCAAGTTACAATTACTATGTTTTCATTTACAGTTACCAGGTCACATTCGACATTACAGTTAAAGGATTGCGTTTGACAAGATCAGTACGATTCCACATATACAAACTTGCACAGGCTCCTCACATTTTAGAAATTTTATTATCATTCTAGATATAGGGAAGTGCACAGTCTCATCACATTTCCGACATTACACAGAAAGTTACACTACATAAGTTACATGCACTTAAAGCTTAGACATATACGTCACATCATTAGTGAAAACATTTGATTGATTCTCCAGCTCCGACTCAGGTACGAAAAACACACGAGCAGTTAATATGAGAACTCTCTCTGGACAAAAACTGAACCGAAACTGGCCGAAAAATTAAACTATGTGCCACACCGGAACTCGAACTCAGTACCTTACTTCTAGCGAGAAGTGCTCTTAACGATCGAGTTACCGAGGTACGATCCATGACCGCACTCACAGCTTCTAAAAGTACGTTTCTCCTGTCTTCCAGTGCTCACAGAAGTTTTTCTGTACAACTTGCTGATTAGCGCTCCTTAGGCAGGTCTAGCGGTAGATCCCACAATCAATCATTAGCAGAATAACGTCTGACGTTGTTGTATGATCTGTTGCATCCACAGTCAGCTGCTATACGCGGTTCCCCACCCACATTTTCTCCGAGACTCAGAGCAAGAACCTCTGCGTCACTAAAACAGTTAAGCACCCAGAAGGGGAGGAGGAAATGAAGTGAAACCTCACAGATTAAAAGGGCATGTGATTAAAATGCCGTCTCATATTTGCAAGGAACTTGGCATTTCGAACACACGCAATAGTATGACGTTGCTCCCTCTCTGGCCTGGATGTATGCACTGATACGGTTGGGACGCATGTCATAAAGTCGTTGTATCCTCTCCTGAAGTGTGCTGGCCCACAATTGTGGTAACTGGTCCTTGATATCCTGGAGACTAGGAGGGACCTTACATCCTAGCTCGTCCCACACATGCTCTGCTGTGGACAGACCTCGGATCGTGCTGGCCATTAGAGTACCTCGATATCATGTAGATAGCTCATAGAGATATGTAACACGTCTGAAGAGCATCGTGCCATCTTGACACTGTCACAGAGTTCTCTCAGTCCTGCCAGCCGTGACCTGAAGTCATTCCTGTAAGCTCTCCATACCAAGAGTAACACTGCAGTGCTGCTCCAAAAGATTCGAAGAATGGGACCTCACTTCAGGTTGCCTCTATACCCACCGACGACCATCATACGGATGGTGCAGAAGAGCGATTCAATGCTGAGCATAATTCGGCGCCGTTCATCAGCATTTCATGGTTTCCGTTCCATGCACCACTCCAGACCCAGCCGCTTGTGTTGTAATGTCAACGACAGCTAACGTGTGAGACGCTAATTCCCTAATCTAGCTAGTCTAAGACCAATAGTGCGGGATGATACAGAACGTTGCATGTAGTCTATTACTTATGCTCTGATGGGAGGCATGGATATGTAGTGGTTATGATGTTCTGGCTGCTCATTATGGCGATCCTCCCTTATGGTGATCAGACGTGTCGACTGGAGCCTTGATGTCGAGAACGTCTACCTTTACGTTCCCATTCACTGAACCTCGAGCCACTGTTCATCCAAAAACCCCAAAAATCTGCATACTGCACGAGTGGACCAGCGGGCCAAATGGGTACCCACAAGGAGGCTCCTTTCATATTTTGTCATGTACCCATCATGCTATCTCATTGGAATATGCGGTCCCCCCATGACCTTCATAGTGATCACCCAACGTCTGGCGCTATTCACACCCTTTACTTGCCCTTCCAGAGCTGGTAACAAAACTGAACACTGTGGTGACTGTTATACCTATCCCTGAGAATTGCAACACTAATCTTTAACATATCTGCCACTGGTGTATAGGTATACGAAGTTACACTGATATCCGACCATGTCTTCTGGGGTCTGACATTCTTGCCAGGCAGGGTACTTTAGATACAGCTGCGTTGCTAGATTATCTCAGTGTTTGTGAACATTCACTGTGTTACGCTCATAGCGCGTGGTCTGTACACTTCGTCGGTGTCCAACAGTGAGAACAGATGAGCAATTCAGACGCCCTCCCTCAGAGACCATTAATCAGGAAGGAGCAGCTGCGACTGGCAGGCAACCACAAACAGCTCAGCCCCAACGCGTCGCGGCGTTTTTATACAGCTGACATGTTAAGTAAAGCGAACGCTATATCCCTGTCAATATCACTACCACCAACGAGTTTCCGTTAAGCTGTTAAGTTCGTAGCAGTCCTCTATGCAAGGTAACAAGATAACCAATAACTTAGGGATCTTGAAAGGAGGTGATGAGGTGAAAATCAACAAAAAGTAAAGCAAGATTAGTGTAGTCGAATATCGTCCCCTGATATTGCGTGAATTTGATTAGAAATGAGGCACTATAAGTCATTGACGAAATTTGTTATTTGGGGCAAAAGTAACTGCCATTATCCATTCTATTTCTAGTTAACTCATGTTCATGGATAACGTACTGTTTGTTTCGTTTGAAGTGTAAAATATTATTATTTATTTTAACTATTTCTGTACATAATTATGCAGTTAATTTGTGAATGAATCGGTGTTTCGCTATGTAAAGTGTTGTATATCAAAATATTTTAATAGGGAAGTTGCACTATACACTACTTCATTATAAATAAATGTATTTGATACCATGCCCCGTTAGGTGTACCTATTATTTATACAGTCCGCACTGCAACTCTCGGAACACCATCAGTTTAATTATAACCACTCTGTAGTAAACGATAAACTTTTTTCCTCTCAACATTTGTGTGTGTGTGTGTGTGTGTGTGTGTGTGTGTGTGTGTGTGTGTGTGTGTGTGGTGGGTGGGGGGGGGCGGGTGTCGGAGAGAAAAAGTTTCGTAAAGTTTTGAAATTATGTTAAAATTTACTGGATTTCATTAATTGCTCTCAGTCTCGTATACGAGGTGAGTCTAGTATCTGTTCACCTTCAGTTACGCTGCCGCAATGCAAACACACATTTCTAACAGTGATACTTGTCTTATTGAATTAAATTTTAAAGAAAAGTTTATACAACTTAATGAATTGATTATGACAGCATTTAGTTTTGTAAATTCGGTCAGTAACCATGTGACATACTGAAAATCAAATTCTTGAAGGAAATTTTCTCTCTGCAGTGGAGTGTGCTCAGGTCTGAAACATCCTGGCAGATTAAAACTGTGTGGTGGACCGAGAGTTGAATTCGGGACCTTTGCCTTTCGCGGGCAAATGTTCTGCCAGCTGAGCTACCCACGCACGACTCACGACCCCTCCTCACAGCTTTAATTCCGCCAGTACCTCATCTCCTACCTTCCAAACTTCACAGAAGCTCTTCTGCATACCTTGCAGATCTAGCACTCCTGGAAGAAAGGCTGTGGCTAAGCCATGTCTCCGCAAAATCCTTTCTTCCAGTTGGTAGAGCACTTGCTCGCGAAAGGCAAAGGTCCCGAGTTCGAGTCTCGGTCCCGCACACAGTTTTAATGTGCCAGGAAGTTTTAATCAAATTCATGTTTCCACTGCTAGCTTAGATGGACAGGCTGCAACCGGTATCGGATTCCAGGATAACGGTTTAGCAAACATGGATGCTGAAACGGAAAGAGGTGACAGCTGATAGTGGGGAGTGGAAGGGAGAGAATAAGCTGTAATGGATACGCAAGTGTTGTGGGACTTAAAGTATGACACTATAGTGGAACAGCAGGTTAGACGGTGCCGGTAAATGGAACATAAAGCGAGGAGTATCACGACGTAACGCAACGTGAAGTTTGTTTATAGAGGAACTGCCGTGAGTCTTACATTATCATCGTGTCGAAGCGTAATGGTGGAACGGGAGTCCTATTTGACGAATTCTACTTCGAGAAGATGTCGGTGCATGTACGAATTTAAGGAAGTTTGACTGGAAGAACGAGAACAGAAGAGAATACCGTAGTATTTTCCGGTGAAGATTCACGGTCAAGAAAGAAGATTTAAATATATTTTGGAGAATAACGAGAAGCTTCGTGATTGACGGACATTTCAGCTAAGCGGGAGACTGAGAGGAATGGGAAGAGACCACTAACTTAGAATAGTAGTGCTACTGTCAATTAAAGAAAATCATGTATATAGAACTGGGACTGTGAAGGATCTTGGCAGTGTAACGGGGTTAAAATATGAAGTGGAAATTTGAATTTATCAGCTCACATAGAAACATCAGGAACTTTAAGGATTGTCGCATTTCGGTCAAGTAAAATCTCTTAATAAATACGCACGCAAGCCAATGTATAAATTCACTCTTGCGTGCATTGCTATCACTCTGGTTCCGTGTGTTACTTACGTACAAGCCATATCCCGTCCAGCTATCACTCTTGGGTCTTTACAAAAGTGTTTTTCCACCTGTGATCTATCTACAGCCTGAACGCCCAGAGTAATATAATTTATTTTAGAATGGATACCAAAGGGCGCTTTTTCTAATAACGACATTCAGCTAGAACGGGAGACGTCAGGGACCATGCAACACTTCATCGCAGTACTTCTTTGCTAGCGAGGTAAGGAGATACATCTTTGGTCACGGTATCATAACAACAACAAAACCCTGACGTTTAAGGAACGAACCAATCCAAAATTGACAAGAAATTTGCTCGCACTTGATATTGTGAGGTTTACTGTTTAAGTCATCAGAAATTCTGTCAATTATCCATTGCAAGATTAAAATGGTTGAAATTATTATAATTTTACGGAGCCAAAAGTTTTGTCAAATTCATTGACAACACAAAGTCATCTCGAAGGAACAACTTCACTTAAATAGTAATATTAAATTCACATATATTGAAGATATGATATTAGAACCCAGATTGTGAAACACTGGATGCAAGTTGCTCTTCAGAAGATGGAAGTGCATGCTGGAGTTGCACATTTCACAATAATTACTGAAGGTTTCGTTGCGTGATTTTACTATATGAACTTCATCCTGACAGGGCAGGGCTATAAAAAGAAGTTTCATTAATGACAAAATCCTTCATACAAAATAAATCGAACGCCGTAGCTCTATTTGTTTATCAATTCATAGAAGTTTTATCTTTGCTGTTTTCATATCATTACATTTGATTGTGAGTTCGTTAACATTTTTAGAGTTTCTGCGTGCATGAGTGAGGCTGTAAATGAGTATAGACCGTTCTGTGTACTGACAGCATGTTGAGGAAGTAGTACAGTACTCGTCTACTGCTTCTGGGTAGTTCGGCCACCCAGTGCAAGTCTTTTTAGTTTTCTCGACTTCGGCGACTTGCGTGTTGACGACGATGAAATGATGATGAGGACAAACCATACGCACGCACGAGCGCGCGCACACACACACACACACACACACACACACACACACACACACATACGGTCTCTAGGGGTGAAAATCTCCAACCTGCCGGGTATCGAACCCGGGGCTCCACAATCGAGAGTCAGCACCAGTAAACACAAGACCACTAATTGCTAACAGTTTATTAAACACAAAATATCGAAAGATGTTACTGACAGTAGCAAATTTTAGCGGGACTGAGCACAAGATTTCAACGTAATAACAGAAAAATTGCCGAAGTTAACGAGCACCAGACAGCTACTCTGTTTCAGCTGGCAGAATAAAGAAAGAACAAAAAGTAGATAGGCAATACGAAGAAAATTTTATTTTAAGTGAAACATTTGAATACCTAATACGAACCTAAAAGTCTGTTCTGGAAGTATTGATTTGGAGTGTGGTATCAATATGGAAATGAAACGTGGACGATAAAAACTGAAAACTTCATTGGAAGAGTTGTATTTCAAAGTAGTGTAGATGAAGGGTGCTCATAGCTCTTAAGGTATGTGTTTTAGAGCACATGTTTACTGGACATTTTTTTCTTGATTTGGTGCATAATACCACTTCCCAAAATATGGAAGGCAAAGAGCTTGCAGCCAAAGAGATTTGTTTCACAGTATCGAAGATCATGAATTGCTGATAGCTCTTAAGGTATGCGTTTTAGATCCCATGTTTACTTGACTTTTGTGTTTCGAATTATCTTTCCTGTCATATCCCTGAATATTGGCCATCACTCCTAAAACACCCTATATATATATATATATATATATATATACGCCCGTGCAAACTTCCAAATAATTAGTGTGGAAACAACAGGAACAGCGCGTTCACAGTCGTTCATTTTATTTATCAGTTGCTTTTATAAAAGCTACTATTCTGCTGAAAATAAAACGGTTGTTAGAGTGAATATAATCACCTGATTATTTGTAAATTAATTCAAACGACACACGAGCTTATTGCTAACAGTCAATGTCAATGTCCATGGTTATACATAGTTCACATCTTGTATCATGTCTTTCACTTATTCAGAAGATGAAGAATTAGACTGTAAGTTCTGCTAAAACTAAGACATGAGCAGTATTTCAGGAAAATATAGTATAAACTATGCTCCAAACCTCTAAATTTTATTGTGTCTGGCGGTGAGAAGCTCCAAAAATGTTCAGTCCTTCGAATTAACCGCACGGATAACCACCGTCTGGCTCTATATATACTGCCAAATAATGCAGAAAACTACAACATCGACCAAGTTTGCATGCTTCCTTGTATAAACCAATGTGGTCTCCCATTACACGAACCGACAAGTGCTAACAATGACATCTTGCATCGACGAATTTATAAGCCGAATTAACAATAAAACTTACAACTACAGCTTCTACAATAAATGTATTTTATTCGTCCAGTAGGTAGCTTTTCGATGTTCAGTTTGGATTTTGTGGAGGTGGAAAAAGACCTCAGGTTTATTTTCCAAAGGATGTATTTTGACAGATACTATTTGGAGCTGTAGTGAGAGCGTTATTATTCCGGGGCAACTAGGGAATAAACATAGAGCCTTCTATAATAATTTGTCCTTGCTGACTGAAACACACAATTCGAAAAAATAAAGATTAATAACATAACAAAATATGAAAAATTTGAAAATCAGTGAAAATTTGTGAAAATAAAGTGGGTTTTGGAAATCCTTCAGATGAATAGAAATGTGAATCAATTATCTGCATCGTTGCGATCAGAAATCAATCTGCATTAGGACTTACACATCGATTAATTTGGTGTATAGAACGAATGTGGTTTTCCCGCGGCGAAAATCACAGATTGCGTACCTGTTACTGACCATACCGTAATTGGAAATGCTTCTCCCAGTCTGTAGCACTTAGAGCCCAACCCGCAGGAACTTACAATGAAAATAAGCAAATATCGTGGGGAAGGCTCAATGGAACTGAGGACTTCAAAATTTATTTCCAAATTTCAGGTTGGTAGTGTGTACGTAACTCACTTGACGTGGATAAAAAATATGACATATTCCGTAACGCAGACATATGCCAGTAATTTGAAAAGAGGTATCCTGTAAAATTAATGCATGAAACCTGCCTAAATGGTCCTAAATCACACACTGCAAATAAAATCAGCCAATCACGCAGAAAAAGTATGAAAGGAATTGTAGGATTCCAGGGTTAAACGCCATTACATATTGAATTGCGTAACTCTAAGAAAAATTATCATTGAATCAAAATGTAAGTATTTTAGTGTCGACGACGAGGTGATTAAGAATGGGCCCTAAGCTCGAATTGGGGAAGGACAAAGAAGGAAACCTGCTGTGCCTTTTGAATGGACACATCTTGGCATTCGTCTTAAGCAATTTAGAGAAATCACAAGAAACCTAATATTGGATACAGTATGGCAGTTTGAACGGCCTTTCTCCTGAATATTAGTGCAGTGTTTTACCACTAAGTGTTTCTTCAAGAATAAATAAACTATTTCTGCAACAATAAAAACTATGTGAAAAGAGAGACAGGAAAGTGGAATTAGAAAAGTTAGTAAATTATGTATTGATCTAAGATAGCTCCGAAATTGTGGGCACTAGAAAGTTTTCTTTATGTAAGTAGAATATAATTTATGTCTGATCATTTTCCTTATTAGATATATTAGTTTCAAATAACCAAAATCACTGCGAAACAAGCTTAAAACGTTTAAATTCTTATATTTTAAGAGACTTAGTCAAAATAAGTTTTGTTAGACTTAGCACATGCTTTTCAGTAACTCAACTTACTGACGTAACGGCGTTCGAAATACTGAGTGAAGTCTCTCGGGAAATTGTTAGTGTGTAACCGACTACAGGCAACAATATACTGCTCGTGGTATTACCAGCGTATGCGTCGCTCGTGTGTGTGCCACTTAACGAGCTTGTCGTCGATGGGACTACATGTGTTGCATCAGAGTACATAGTGGCGTAAGAGGTCAAGTGCCGGGTGATTATAGCTAATTAAAGTGTACCTACTCAGCAAGGTCCAGCGTGAGGCGCAATTATCATATGACACCAAAACTTGGCAGAAATGATAATGCGTCCATGCTCAACTGATTTACTCTCGAAACAAATTAGTTACTATATCGGCTACCAGCTGCAATCCAGGTGCTGTGGATGCGAGAAAGACGTAAAGGTTTATTACTATATGTTATGGATTAGAAACGCCACGTGGGCAGGAAAGGCCAAGCTAGTGAGAAAGTCATGATATTGCTTTTATTAAACCGTCGTTTGCACAATTTGTTCAGAATGAGCACGGAGATAACGGCGAGATGCTGTATCCGTAAAAGGACGTGATCAAAAGATGCTCACAGCATTTCCGGTGGAATCTGAGGGACGTATTACTGTATACTGGCCCTCAGAGCGCGTACAGACAGAAAGTGTCACTGGGAAACGCGTTCTTTTGGATATCCCCAGAGCCGTAATCACGTGTATTCAGATCAGGCGATCTTGCAGGCCTTACAACGGGAAAACCTCTGGAGCTAACACGTACGTGTAAGGTTGTGTTAAGCACATCTTTCACTACGCGAGCGACTTGAGGTGTTACCTCATCTTGTGTGAAAATAGTGGTTTCCATACAGATGCTCTCTTCCAAAGCAGGAATCACATGCTGCATAAGGAGGTCTCGAGAACGTGCAGATGTCACGATACTTCTGACGGGCCCTCTAAGTGTATTCTCTTCAAAGAACGGACCGATAATAAAGGTGCTTGTGAATCCAGTCCCGTACTGCGGGTCAGTGGCTCTTCGTGCACAACACGTGGTTTAACATTATCCAAGTTCTATATATTCACTGCACCCTATAGTGTAAAATGTACCTTGTCACTTCATAGAATATTGTCTGGCCACATGTCATCAACTTCTCTCCATGCCATAAACCGAAGAGTAAATTCAGAACGTTGCTGCCGACCATGAGGTTCCAGTTTCCGCAGCGTCTGGATCTTGCACGTGTATCAGTGTAAAACATACCGCAAAACATTTCCTATTGTTTACATGGGAATGGACAATTTACGTAACACTGTCCGGCCACATGTCATCAACTTCGCTCCATGCCAGAAACCGAAGAGTAAATTCAGAACGTTGCTGCCGACCATGAGGTTCCAGTTTCTGCAGCGTCTGGATCTTGCACGTGTATCAGTGTAAAACATACCGCAAAACATTTCCTATTGTTTACATGGGAATGGACAATTTACGTAACACTGCACGAGCGCTAGCATTTCCCGGGGCACATTCTGCATGGTCATTTACAGCAACAGCAACCTCATGAATAGTCTGCACGGGGATAGGACGCCTTCCTCTTCCAGGTGTCACACCACGCTCACCTGTGTTTTCGAACGTCATTGTCATGTTCTTTAAACTATTAAATGATATTGGGCCTCTCATACTTTTCAGCTTTTCAGTCGGCGATACTCTCTTAACGCAGCACTGTGATTGCTGCCGTCCACATGAAACAGTTTCACTAACAGTCCACTGTCCCTCTTCTCGACAGTCATACTGTTCACTCACTTTATGGTTTGTCAAATAACAACGTGGATGTCAAACCGTCATACAAACAGTGTACAGCGCCACACTTGCATCTGGCGGCCAAAACTGTAACTAATTATTTCCAGCGTAAATCGGTTCCGCATTAACGCATTATCATATCTATTAACTATCACTGCCGTACGATAATTACAGCCCACAATGGACTTCCCTGAGTAGCTGCACATCAATTATGACAGCCCGCCGGCCTGAGTGGCCGAGCGGTTCTAGGCGCTACAGTCTGGAACTGCGCGACCACTACGGTCGCAAGTTCGAATCCTGCCTCGGGCATGGATGTGTGTGATGTCCTTAGGTTAGTTAGGTTTAAGTAGTTCTAAGTTCTAGGGGACTGATGACCTCAGTTGTTAAGTCCCATAGTGCTCAGAGCCACTTCATGACAGCCCGGTAGGAATTTCGATGACAGTAAAAGATTTCCTGTCACTGAAATGAAACACAGCATTAACCAATGTTAGCTGTAGTGTCGGGCCTATGGCCCAGAGTACGACTACATTGCCCACGTTAGCAGTGAGAGCAATGTACATATTAGCAGCTCGTATTCTAACTGTCTCTATCGATTCAGTACTAGGGAAAGACAAGCAAGGAAGTGTGGACCTATTACACTGGTACTGAGAATATATATTGCACTGATGAAACACCTATGACTTAAAAATTAGTTTTCTGACACAAACATAGCTTAACGCATGAAATGTCTACATTCCGCTAGAAAATATTATAAAATACTTACGCCTAACGATGAGTGCATTGAAAACGTGTGTGTCCAGAGAGCGTGACGATGTATTCAACTTGATGAACGTTATCCTTGCAAACGAAATCAGAAACCACTTGGCACGGCAATTTCGTACGAGTATTTATAATTTGTAGTATTCCGGTTTTCCTGTAATAACAAAATTTACAAAATACAAGTTTCTCCTATACAGAAGGCCTGAGATAGCTCATGATAAACACTTGAACAACTGGTTTGAAAATACAAATTACCCTAAATATGACCGCTATGTCGAAGATCTCAATGTTCATTAAATTTATGTCATGCGACAGTTTTGAGCTCCACGGAATGGCGGATGTCAAATGGCTTACCTTCTGACTGCTGTTGCTTCCCGCTGTTACTGAATTTCACGTTTTTCTGAAGGTTTTGCTGAATGGGGAAAGAAACACGTCGGTCGCCATTGTACTCGTCTCAGGCTGATGCTAAGCAACGGCGTGGCCGCTGGAGGGATCGCTGTATTGTTGAGAACTGCATCACATTCCGACTTGTGTTGTTTATTCTAAGAAGTCAAAACAAATATAATCACCACACAACTAAGGAAATCATCAAGCGGTAATAGCAGGGGTGTAAAACGACTGTTGCATCCATGACGAATCCCCCAAGAATAAAGTGAAAAAAGAAAACATGTGGAAGAAAAAGAGAAAACATGTGGAAAAATTAAAATGGGAAGGTAAAGTGGAAAAATTGGTGAAATCAATCAGTCAAGAAAAGTACACGGTGTTTCAAATTGGACAACCGGTTTTAAGGCATTTATTACTTTCAATTTAACAACTGAAAATAATACACCGAATGAAAGAGCAACTCAAATAGTTTTGTTTGTATACCGGTGTGCAATGGGAAGTATATGGAATGACAAAGAGTGACTGAAATACGTGTTGAACGAGTGCGAATCCTCAAGAAATATCCCCGCGGAAAGTTTACGGGCCTTTCTTTTTGGGTGAATCAACTGTAACTGATGTTCCCCATCTTGATGTGCAACAGCTATGGCCCGTGCCCCAATGGGAAGAAGCTGAACAACAGATCTTTATTTGGGAGCAAGATGGTGCGCCGCTCACTGACATAGCTCAGTACGTGACTGGTTAAACGACGTTGTAACCGACCGGTAGATTGGGTGCAAGGGGTCGGTTGACACAGCATTTTATACATGACCTCCACGTTCAGACACGATCTGACGCGGTCATGTGTATGTGCCTCTGATACCAGCTGATCTATCTGACTTCAGAAACAGTGTTATTGCAACAGTTACTCCTGACCGATTGATGAAGGTTTCGGAATGACTCGCCTATCGACTCGATGTGTGATCGGTGTTCACACCGAATAATTGTAAGAAAAACTGTTTGTGTTTCTCATTTATTTGGTGTATTATTTATAATTATAAGATGAATGTAATATGTGCCTTAAAGCCCGTATATTTATTTTTAAATACCCTGTGTTTGATTATCTTAAAATAGTCAAAAATTATTTTGGAAACCATTCTACGTTTAAGATAAGGAATCGTTGACAATATGGAAGAATAGTAAGAATGGGCTGCTTGACTAGAAGGTCTGAGCCCAAGTTGAGAGGCGTCTTGTCACGGTCCGCGTAGCTCGCCCCTTCAGAGGTTCGAGTCCTCCCTACCTCGAGCATGGGTGTGTGCGTAGTCCATAGCGTCAGTTAACTTAAGTTAGATTAAGTAGTGTGTAAGCTTAGGGAGCGATGACCTCAGCAGTTTAGTCCCATAAGAGCTTACCACAAATTTTCCCAAGTCGAGGATACGCCAAAATTTAACTTTTGCTGTACTTACTGAGACACTTGGTGCCATCCATCAAATATTTAGACATATGTTAAAACAAAATTTACAATTAGCGAAATTTGATTTTCAAATGGCTCTAAGCACTATGGGACTTAACATCTGAGGTCATCAGTCCCCTAAACTTAGAACTACTTAAATCTAACTAACCTAAAGACATCGCACACGTCCATGACCGAGGCAGGATTCGAACCTGTGACCGTAGCAGCCGCGTGGTTCTGGACTAAAGGGCCCAGAACGGATCGGCCACCGCAGCCGGCAATTTGATTTTACATGGAGGCTCAGTAATCACGAAATACAAATGCCACGTTTAAACAGAGGGTTAATTAGAGCAGAATTTAACTTGAAACAACTAAGGGAAACATGATTTTACAGGCTCAGCAATCTGAAAAGCAAACCAGACTCATGGTCGAAGTTTACACGTAGGGTCAGTTAAAGCAAAAATTAACTTGAAACAATTAGGTAAACATTATCTTACAGGTAGACTCAGCAATTGGAATAGCAAAACAGACTCGAATGCAGTGTTTGAATAGAACTTAATTGAAACAGAACTGAATTAAAAATTTTCAGTGCAATAAAACTTAGAAAAATTCAGGTACTTGAAAAGTACTTGCACAGAAATTTACGCAAAATGTAGATGGAAGACAACCTCCTCACAATATTAAGAACAATGTATGACATTATGACCTTGTGCCGGTCCCCTTAATTGATCTCGGCGCTAGGCTGTCCACGGAGTAACTTCAGCAATGTTACACAAATAGGTTGCGTTGAATCCTGCTTAGTAGTCGAATATGGTGTATCTGGGAAATTTGCTTTTTCAGGTCGCTAGACCACATTCAAATAAATCAGATTTATTACAAAATGGAAAATATTACAATACTTAACTTTGTGTTAAACAGATGTGTCCCAAGCAAATCGCGGCAGACACTATAAGAAATCTCTTCAGTATAACAATTCTGATACAAACGAAGTAACAGAGTTTTGACGTTTCTCTTCTAGTCGCTAGTCTTGAAGCTCCTGTAGAACTCGGGCCGCGCCCAGTCTTGTCGCAGCCCTCGCCGCTCTGTCTTTCCCCACTGGCATGCCGGCACTTGACTTTACGCCATAATAGGTGGCATCGATCTGAACCGACTAAATGAGAATTAATATAGGCTGTTCTACTAATCAACGAGGAAGTTCCTAGCAGCTGGTTGATACTTATACTTAACTTTAACATAACCAATAACAAGAGCGCAAGAGCAAGATTGAGATTTGATTTAAAGTAATAACTACAAAGGGCACAATGCAGACTCATCCCCTTTTAAAAGCTGTGTAAAAATCTTTTCCAAGGTTAGGGTTAAAGTTAGTACCAACCACTTTTAAAGAACTGATTAAAATTTTAAAAAAATTATCTTGAGTCGCCGGCCGCTGTGGCTGAGCGGTTCTAGGCGCTTCAGTCCGGAACCACGCGGCTGCTACGGTCGCAGGTACGAATCCTGCCTCGGGCATGGATGTGTGTGATGTCTTTAGGTTAGTTAGGTTTAAGTAGTACTAAGTTTAGGGGACTGATGACCTCAGATGTTAAGTCCCATAGTGCTTAGAGCCATATGAACCATTTTATCTTGAGTCGTCTCTAAAACTGAATTCCAAAGCAACTTATGAAGCTCAGGCAACACTCAAGGAAAACCTGCACCTTTAAATAAATGTATAAAACTGAAAACAGTGAGGTCGCACTTAAAATAAAATAGTAAAAATGGTTCAAATTGCTCTGAGCACTATGGGACTTAACAGCTATGGTCATCAGTCCCCTAGAACTTAGAACCACTTAAACCTAACTAACCTAAGGACGACAAACAACATCCAGTCATCACGAGGCAGAGAAAATCCATGACCCCGCCGGGAATCGAACCCGGGCGTGGGAAGCGAGAACGCTACCACACGACCACGAGCTGCGGACAATAAAATAGTAAGACTACACTGACCCACTCTGCGATGGTGAGCACTTTATCTTCTACATTTCTCTTACCGTCCATAGTCGGGGACAAAACTTCTTCTTGTTCTTCTTCTTCTTCCCTGTTTCTCTGTTTGTCTGCCTCATTCCGTGAATGTAATGGACTAACTACTGTACCATCTTTTGGGACACCATCCAGGTAGTCGTTTCCCTTGTAGTCGTTCGTGTTCACAAGTCTTATCTAGTCATGAAGGACCCCTCCTTTCCATATAATCCTTCTAATTTCTTCCTCTTATTTGTACTTTGTATTCCACGATATTTCCTTATCGACACATTGTTCTTTTGTCAGACGTGGTTACTCCTTAGACCTGCCTTAGTACCTTCATTACCACCGCTGTTAATTTTTGTTTCATCTTCCTCGTTTCTGCTCTAGTTTCTGCTGCGTATGTCAAAACAGGGCACAACACTGTTTTACATACTTTTATTTTCCTCTCAGTTGTCATCAATTTGTTTCTCCGTGCAGTATTTTGCATACATTCGGCTACTCTTACTGCCTTTGACAGTTGATTATTCATCTCGGTGGTTAAGTCTTCGTAGCTGGTGATAATAAGCCTCAGAACAGGACCAAAGTTCAACAACTACAATATTAACAACCACTTAGTAAGCTGGAAGTTCCGTAGAACATAAGACGCTGGAGCACAAGCACAACCCAGCCAAATCAAGTAACTACACCCTGGTGGTGTAGGGACACAGTGCACTACTGGTAGCGGAGCTTTAACAGCAACCACTAATGGTGAAAACTGAAGAACAACTTACAAAATGTAACATTCAAATAAAACAGCCCACCAAGAACGGTCGTGGCCAGCAGAGCAGCTCGCACGAACTCAGTGCTGCAAGCAAATCCATGAGACGAGACACGTTGCCCCGTCGAAACCCAGTTCCGCCACACAACGCGCAGCTCCTGTGCGGTGTTGGGGCAGCCGCTACCCACTCCAAAGCCATCACTCCCACGCCCTTGTCCATGACTCTCCGCGAAGGACTACCGCTCTTTCACACACGCGGCCGTTCCACCGGCAGTCAGCGATGTCCTCTCTTTGTCGCTAGCGAGCTGGCTGTCCACCAGATCCCTATCCAGACTCCTCGATGGTTCCCACTAAAGACCGCGTCGAAACCAAAGGGGCTACTGCCGTAAGTATACCTGCGAGGTTAGCCTCCTGGTCAACGGAAATGGCACTGCGTATTCGGAAGGCACTTACAGTTTATTTCCTTCACTGAGGCCATGAATCTATCTCAAACATCAGTTAGTGAGCGAGGTGGCGAAGTGAAAGCACACTGGACTCGCATCTGGGAAGATGATTTGTCCGAATATCCTGATTAATATTCCCATGTTTTCCCTAAATCTCTCCAGGCAAATGCCGGGATGATTCATTTGGAAGAGCACGGCAGATTTCCTTTCCTATCCTTGAAACAATCCGAGCTTGTGCTCCGTCTTTAATAAGCTCGATGCTGAGGGGATGATAAACTTGAATCTTCCTTACTTTCGTTCTTAGAACATCAGTTAACTGAAACTACTGAAACAAAGGGACAAGATGAGAGAAAGTACAGTGGTGTGCTAAAAAAGAACCGAGTCACAATTTTAATTTAGTACTTAAAGGGACTTTGGAACTAAACAAAGAAACGCCGCGGTATATCAAAGCGGTTGAGGACATCTACACATCTTTGGTCGCAGCACGCAGCGGTGGTGGTAAAGGTTATGTGGTGGAGGTTGTATAGAGTTTAGCACGGGATGGAGACTTAGGCGGCATGCAGGAGGGTAACAAGGCCTCACTTTAGGTACTTACTCGAGGATCCCCAAGACTGTAGTTACCTGTCTTGATGTAATCCGTGTACTGCATTTATTGTTACTTAATAATTAATAAATAAGTATTCTAGTGCTGTTTTAAGAGCCTTGGACACACTCTAAGACAACAAAAAGTAAACGACTTATCATAAAGGAATTATCTGCGAATGAGACGGAAATAAACAGATGTGATGCACATGTGCACACTGTTAAATCCAGCCTAGTCGTCAAAGATGTAGTTTCTAGGAAACCTGCTTTCTTGGACAGCTAAATATCTTTCAAAAAAATCGTATTAATGAGTTTCATTAGAAAATGAAAGATTATAATACTTAGCTTTGACTATTACACAGAAGTTCGCAAGCAAAGGGCGACATGCAAAATAAGCAATTGTGGCGTTCGCTGTGTTATTCAGTGGTTTGGTATTTAACTAATTTGTAAATTTAAATAATAATCTCATTTTATTACACTGAGTGACTACTAAATAATTTTTCTCCCAGCTAAAGATTTGGTCAAGTTGCTGAAGAACTCCAAGTTAACGTTGTGTTAAAGTGTTGTCTGTAAGTTTTGTAAGTGTTACTAAATCACAGTTCATACAACAGATTCTATACAACTATTGATTATGATGGAAACAGTTATCTTCAGCAAAATGATCATTAAAACCACCTAATATCAGCCGCCCACAACACTGACGTATGTTACCTGAAACAATATTCTTCGCAACTCGTGCCTAATTAATTTCGGCTCCATACATCAGCAAGAAAAGTTTGTTATATGGATCGTGCTATGAACACTGTTTTTAAAGAACCAATGTGATTCGAATTATTTTCATTAAAATGAGTTCGGGACCTCCGGTGCACATTTATTTTCACACAATTATTACCTTCGGCATTTATGTCTGCAGAGTTGCGTAATTTTTATTTGCCGCTGAGGTAATTGTTAAGTGGCGGCAGTCAATTGATAGAGACTTTGTATTGTTAGAGAAAATTTAACTGGATAAATATTTGAAATGCTTATTAAACTTTACTTTCATATTGTGTGCTATTTAGACTACTTTTCATCAAGCAAACCTTTGAAACACAGACAAAAACGCGATACAAATCGCTATCATCAATGGCTGCGCTCCTTGCAGCGGAAAGAAATAATTAACACAGGTAATGCTTATTGAGAGAGGAATTAAAGTTACAAATATTTATTCACTCATATTTATAATAATAATGAACTCTATTCTCAAGTAATAATTAACAAATAATTACAATTTCTTAACAGACCTCAGTTTGATATACGTCTTGCGTCCGCAACCTACAAAAGCCAACCAACAAAAGGTGAAAACAAAGGAAGACAAACGCAGATCATAAAAGAAATTTACAATTATCAGTCTCTTTGTATGATACACATCGATATGTCCAATTACATAATAAAATATTATATAAATAATTAATATTCATAATCGTTTTCACTGTTTTTTCATATGTCGGGTAGATAATGTTTATAATTATTAGAGGCATAATTTCCTCTCGTCGCACTGTAGCTAAAATTTATCTTGTGGATGTTACACAATGTTGTTCAGTATATACAATCCTAAGTCCGGGTTCATAAACAGCACTCGCAAGTGATTAGAGTTGACGCTTCTATACAGGTCGCTAGTCTTGAACCTGTTGTAGAACTGGGCCGCAACCAATCGGGTGCGGCGCTTAAGTCCTCTACGCATAGAGGCCGCTGCTGTCTCATTGTCGTCCTGGAGGGTCGTCGGTCAGCGTGCAATTGGATGACGTCTTCTCACAGCCATCTCTTCTCTCTCGTTCCCGACTGGCGTGCCGGCACCTGACTTTACGCCACAACACACACAAATAAATGATTACAATTTCAGAAAAAGAGAAAGAGCTTCACAAGCTGAGTAACTCAATAAGGCTTTTATCCACGTCTGGGTCCTACACAAGAATTTGCTCCGCTTGGCATAGATTGATAGAGTGGTCGTATGTCCTCCTGAGGGATACCGTGCAATAATGACAAAATGACACGTTAGATCGTCAGTGTTCCGAGCTGGTTGGACG
Source organism: Schistocerca cancellata (assembly GCF_023864275.1). NCBI lineage: Eukaryota > Metazoa > Arthropoda > Insecta > Orthoptera > Acrididae > Schistocerca > Schistocerca cancellata. The sequence continues at coordinate 284,066,881 of NC_064634.1, read as the reverse complement.
GGCCTGTCCACACTGCTCCAAACGTCCTTAATTGGGGAGTCATCCAGGGAGCTCGCTTGCCAAGTTAGGGTTTGGAATGCACAATGGAAAATAATATTAGCTCTCGAAGTGCGTGGGAGGGCAGTCTCTTACTAAAATATAAGCCTTATGAAGGCAAAAAAAAAAAAAACGGGGCGTGGCATATCGTCGACGTATCGCTATGCTGTAAGGATGTTGCGGATGATAACCATGGGGTCCTCCTTTGGAAAGAAATGGCACCCCAGACCACCCGTAACTCCTGGTTGTCAGGCCGCATGAAGGAACAACAGCCGGGTTGGTATCCCACCGCTTTCTGGAGCGTCTCCAGCCACTTCTTCTGTCTGGAAGTTCATTGAATGGAGTAAACTGTTGTCATTGATGAGTCGTGCTTCGAACTGAGCCCCAATGACCAGCAAAGACGTGTCTGAAGACGTCCAGGATGTGGTTGGATTCCAACCTGACTGTTTTTCTGAAATTGCCATCATTTGTTCGTCTGTTCATGTATTTCATATACATCGATTTCAGTCTCATTCGAAAAATTAATTCCTGGTGTGTCTTTTTTTCTGTTTTTTCTTAGAGTGTAAATTTGTGTACAGCCGGATTCTGGTGGCATCAGTAGAGCTTTATCTCCTCTTACATGTGACATATTGCTTGTAAGTGTAGCTGAAAGCATTCGCACTTAATGCCAACATCACTTATCTCAGTTTAATGTGTTTAATACCAAGTAAAATTTTAGTTACGTATCATAGACAAAGCATCTCGCTATTGAAATTCTTCACTCGTAGAGTTCTTTATGATGGTGATAATCTTGACTGTGAAGAACTGAGAACACATGCCCTTTATAGTTAGACATAATCAGAACATAAGCCGGCCGCGGTGGTCTAGCGGTTCTAGGCGCGCAGTCCGGAACCGCGCGACTGCTACGGTCGCAGGTTCGAATTCTGCCTCGGGCATGGATGTGTGTGATGTCCTTAGGTTAGGTAGGTTTAAGTAGTTCTAAGTTCTAGGGGAGTGATGACCACAGATGTTAAGTCCCATAGTGCTCAGAGCCATTTGAACAATTTGAACCATCAGAACATAACGTTTACGTTACCTTTTTTGCCGTCGCTGCTCTCATACAATATGTGACCTGCAATCAACGATATCGGGAAAAGCCCTGACGTCAAACGTGACCCCAAATCGTCTGCTGACCGCTTAAAAACTGGTCGTGGCTTGGACGCTGCTGTTGACGCGCGTGCTTGTCTGTTCGATTTCTCCCGCATTACATAGCGAATTGCGTCGAATAATGTTTCTCAGAACTAAAACCTTTATTTAATCTGTAAATTTCTTCTGTGTGAGACAGCTGTATTCAACAATACAGTTGATTTTCCATGTGCTGCTGTAAAAACGTTATGTCTCCTGACGAATAATTTTTAAATACATAAATTACGGAGCTACTTAATGGGAGCCGAAGTTCCCTATATCGACAATGTTTATTACTTGACTTCCCCGGCCGGCCGGAGTGGCCGAGAAGTTCTACGCGCTACAGTCTGGAACCGCGCGACCGCTACGGTCGCAGGTTCGAATCCTGCCTTGGGCATGGATGTGTGTGATGTCCTTAGGTTAGTTAGGTTTAAGCAGTTCTAAGTTCTAGGGGACTGATGACCTCTCCCATAGTGCTCAGAGCCATTTGAATTTATTTATTTATTTATTTTGTATTTCCCGTATTCCAGACACCACAGTAGGTTCAAATGGTTCATATGGTTCAAATGGTTCGAATGGCTCTGAGCACTATGGGACTCAACTGCTGTGGTCATAAGTCCCCTAGAACTTAGAACTACTTAAACCTAACTAACCTAAGGACATCACAGACATCCATGCCCGAGGCAGGATTCGAACCTGCGACCGTAGCGGTTGCAGGGTTCCAGACTGTAGCGCCTAGAACCGTTCGGCCACTCCAGCCGGCCACCACAGTAGGAACTGACATGAAGCTTTTACAGCGCATTTCACATCTGACACGAAATGTATTCGCGTTTGTGAATATGGAGAGCTGTATAATGGAATGACAAAATAAAAATTTGTCCCAGACCAGAATTCGATTCAAAATAACACCCTTATCGCGAGCGGTCGCCTGACGTTAGGCTACCCCATCACGTTTCACGGCCAGACGTATACTTCCATTTGCTGTCAGCCATGTGTCTACAATCTGTACTCGTAGATTCATTATGTATTTTCCCGTACAGGGAAGACTTCTAATCGATAGTCGCTCGCCCTGTGTCGGAGTATAAACCCGATAGTCTAGCGCCTATGTTGTTCACAGCCGACCAGTGTGTCCGAGCGGTTCTAGGCGCTACAGTCTGGAACCGCGCGACCGCTACGGTCGAAGGTTCGAGTCCTGCCTCGGGCATGGATGTGTGTGATGTCCTTAGGTTAGTTAGGTTTAAGCAGTTCTAAGTTCTAGGGGACTGATGACCTCAGATGTTAAGTTCCATAGTGCTCAGAGCCATTTTTTTTGTTGTACACAAGTACGATGCAAAGTTCCTTCGGACATGCGATTTTCTATTAAAATGTCTCCAGTACATGCGAATATACATAATGAACGTTCGAGTACCGATTGTAGACACATGGTGGACAATATGCAGAAGTACCATGAGTCGTGCTCGGATAGCCTAATGGTGGAAGGGAAGGCAGCCACTCGGATTCTAGTACCAGTCCGCAGATTTTCATTTTCGGCATTCCATTTCACAGCTAATGGTTGCCCATATCTGCAACTGCGAAAACATTTCATGATTTCATAACGGCTGTACTCGCTACAGCGCCTGTTCCTTCCCATATGCGTGATGACCGAAGCAATTCTGCATCGCCCTTCTGAACCACATAGGGGCTGCAAAATTGTATTAAATACTTTGCCTTGGTGTACTAAAGTAATGCAATTACATTTCAGTCAGTGACTTGAGATACATGTACACATCTTTAACTATATAGTTAAAGTTTTGAGGAATATTTTGCACTTTCCCCAATATAATTTTAATTATACTTAACGTTATAATTTCTTTAATACAATGGATTCAGCGTATGTATGTAGCAACTCCCTGAAAATATGACTAGTATACTCCAAGTAGTTCCTGAGATTTAGAGAATAATCTACCCGAAGTATACTGAAGCGCCAAAGAAACTGGTATAGGCACGCGTATTCAAATACAGAGATATGTAAACGGACAAAATAAGCCGCTGCTGGCGGTGAAGGCTATATAAGACAACAACAAGTGTCTGGCGCATTGTTAGATCTGTTACTGCTTTTTCAATAGCAGGCTATCAAGATTTACGTGAGTTTGAACGTGGTGTTATAGCAGGCTCACGGGCGATGGGACACAGCCTCTCCGAGGTTGCGATGAATGAGGGATTTACCCGTACGACTATTTCACGAGTTTACTGTGACTATCAGGAATCCGGTAAAACATCAAATCTCCGACGTCGCTGCGGCCGGAAAAAGATTCTGCAAGAAGGAAACCAACGACGACTGAACAGAATCGTTCAACGTGGCCGAAGTGAAACCCTCCCGCAAATTGCTGCAGCTTTCAATGCTGGGCCATCAACAAATGTCAGCTTGCGAACCATTCAACGAAACATCACCGATATGGACTTTCGGAGCCGAAGGTCCAATCGTGTACCCTTGATCAATGCGCGACACAAAGCTCTACGCCTCGCCTAGGTCCGTCAACACCCACATTGGATTGTTGATGACTGGAAACATGTTGCCTGGTCGGACGAGTCTCGATTCAAATTGTATCGAGTGGATTGACGTGTACGGGTATGGATACAACCTAATGAATCCGTGGACCCTGCATCTCAGCAGGCGACTGTTCAAGACGGTGGAGGCTGTGTAATGGTATGCTGTTGAAGTGACGTGGGATCCGTGATACGTGCAGAACGACTCTGACAGGTGATACGTACGTAAGCATCCTGTCGGATCACGGCATCCATTCATGCTCATTGTGCATTCCGACGGACTTGGACAATTCCAACGGGACAATGCGACACTCCACACGTCCAGAATTGCTACAGAGTGGCTCCAGGAACACACGTCTGAGTTTAAACACATCCGCTGGTTATCAAAGTCCACAGACATGAACAATGTTGGGCGTATCTGGGATGCCTTGCAACGTGCTGTTCCGAACAGACCTCAACCCCCTCGTACTCTTACGAATTTAATGAGAGCCCTGCAGGATTCAAGGTGTCATTTCCCTCCAGCACTACTTAAGACATTAGTCGAATCCATGCCACGTCATATTGAGGCACTTTTGCGTGCTCGCAGAGGCCCTACACGATATTAGGCAGGTATGCCAGTTTCTTTGGCTCTTCAGTGTATAAGTTTTCGGAAACAGTTGCTAAAGCTTGGAATGACTAAAATTTATTTAATATTGTTTTATTTTTTTATTTGTAATCAACCAGAAACATCCTGCACAATATTGCGTATAGTCCTCTTGATCATTTTTCAACGATCTCATTCTTTTCTCCACTCTGGACTCCTCAGTGTCCATCGGCTCTGAGCACTATGGGACTTCACTTCTGAGGTCATCAGTCCCCTAGAACTTAGAACTACTTAAACCTAACTAACCTAAGGACATCACAGACATCCATGCCCGAGGCAGGATTCGAACCTGCGACCGTAGCGGTTGCGTGGTTCCAGACTGTAGCGCCTAGAACCGTTCGGCCACCCTGGTTTTGAGGGTGTCCAGATACTTCTGATCACATAGTGTACATATATATAGTGCGGCAGTCGATTGCTCACCCTTCTATGCTGAAAGTCAATACCATCACCACTGCTATTTTTTTTTTCACCGTCCAACATATGTCTTATAATGGATTTGTATTTCGCAGTGCTTCGGCTTTTGCATTCTTACGCAGATCAGCCAAAAGCTATATCGCAAGAGACACTTACAGATTTATAGGCGAATAATTTACAGCTTTTGTGGGTCTTAGGAAAATAGGGTTCGGTTGACCGGCTATTCTTCGAAACTGTTTATCCCCAATCTGTATTGCTTTTTTCATTTAAAGTTACAGACTCTGTGCCGAACATGTATGGTCTCTCACCACTAACACCGAATGTTTTGTCTATCCTAGCGTCACTGTGACAGCTAATGAAATCGGCAATAGCGTCACTGTCGTCGTTGCGGAATTTCGCTGAGAGTTCATCGAGGGATTCAGTAACTGGTTTAAATGTTTTTCGCAGTGTTTGCTCCCGCTTCAGATGCCCTAACCTCAGCAGCCGTAACTTCTCGCGAAAGGCCTTCCGTGCCTTGATGACTTTATGCTTAGTCGACATCTCTGTGTTTTCTAATCGGACTTCTGTGAAGCGTGAGGTTTTATATATCCGCTATTCTTCTTCTTATGCTGTTCCCCCTTCTCAGCAACAGTTATTATCCCTTCAGTTCAGTCATCCACTTTCTTTCCAATTGCGTTAACCAATTCATACAGTGTCCATTCTCAATAGCCGGCCGGAGTGGCCGAGCGGTTCTAGGCGCTACAGTCTGGAGCCGAGCGACCGCTACGGTCGCAGGTTCGAATCCTTCCTCGCGCATGGATGTGTGTGATGTCCTTAGGCTAGTTAGGTTTAATTAGTTCTAAGTTCTAGGCGACTGATGACCTCAGACGTTAAGCCGCATAGCGCTCAGAGCCATTTGAACCATTCTCAATAACAACTATTTCCCCTTCAGTTACGTCGTTTACTTTCTTTTCGGTTGCATTAACCCGATCATTCAGCGAATTGTTCGGGCTCAGAAAAGTGTCACAATACGTCTTCAGTTCCTTGCGTACGCCTCCAAATTTACGTTCGAGAGCTTGAATTTTCGCACCCATGTACAAGCGAATGTTTTGTTATGCACATCCATCCTATCAAGCTAAACTCCCGGCATGCGGGCGAATTTATCCATTGTGATGCATATATTGACGCACTCATCTCTTTGCGCGGCTATTTACATATGGGAACTCGTGGAAGTTCCGTCTATACCTGTCAACATTCAGTTTTCTTGTTTCATCTATAACAAGAAATCCATACTGTGAGTGATTCCAGCAATCAGCACGTATCTTGAACGACGTATCATTGAACGACGTATCGGTTCCTACGCGAGCCTGGTAAACGTGTTTTAAACTCAGATAGGCCTGCTTGAATGTTATAATTGTTTGCATTATCCCCCATCAGATATTCTGGGATTCTAAAATATCTCTGACTCAGATAAAATACATCGACAGCCATATGGCTACCGAAACAGAAATATCGCCGAATTAGACCTTGGTTTTCCACAGCAACATCGTCAAAAAGGAACACTGTGTTTGGGTTTCCTTTTTCCGGTGGAGGGATATCACTGCTTTCACTGCTTGTCGTGTAGGTCACACTATCTACTCCAAGCAATATATCCTGCAATAGTTTGGGCTCAAACAGTGTTTTTGAAGATACACATATATGCTCAAAACGGACTCCATCTGGGGGTATTAGCAGCGGCATGAGAAGATTTGTCTTGCTGCAGTAGGATGGATCTACAATTATTGCACGTATGTTTCTGGGAAGGAGTAAGCCACTCTTCTTCCGGTCTTCTTTCACACCATGACAGCTGCCGTTGCTTACAACAAAGTCTTGAAGCTTCAGCCTCCCTGCGATGACACCTATTACGACAGGTACTGCTGTGCACTGGGTATTTATAGCAAATAATAGCCACTATGCCCTTCCATTATACCGACTGTGTCAGGAACTGGCGTGCAATGGGTTTTTATGAAGAATTTAGTTAAATGACATATTTTTCTGCTGTTACATATTTGCAGTGAAAATACTAGTGGCAATAACTTTAGTATTTACAATATCATGAAAGGCAAGAGATAAAAAATACATACATGGTTATATACATTTTTATTCAGTAATGATACGTATGATACACTATCTCAACTGGTTCTTTCCTTTTCTTAACGCCATTAGTGAATATAGAAAATAATGCCTTCTTGGAAGCACTGAATTCTGCATGTACTTCTCTCAAACTTATTGACAGTAAATTAGTTTTCACTGGCACCGTATTGACCTACTGTTCGAAGTCGCCTACATGTACATTGTTCATACTTAGGTACTCTGCAATGTTTCTATACACACACAAGGCAACCATCTTTTCAGTATTTCCAGCACAATTGATAGCACCATCTGCAGACCGAACAAGTTTTTAACGGTGGGATGCTCTAGATGAATGGATGTGTCACTGATTTCACACGGAGTGCAGAGTCATGGCACACCGTTGTAATGGATAGAGATAGAGCAGCACAGTAAATGATTTTCGGGGATCAACTGCTGCTTGATGAAGGCTTCTGCTCGACACAGTTCATCCCATTCCACCTCCATAAACCGTACTTTAACAATATTAGCTGCATTCTAGATCTCTATCACAACATGCCAATCTCTGTCTGTGGTTGCTTCTGTACCAATACGTAAGCACTTCGAAACACTAGCGGTTAAATTATACACTGAAATGAACATTAATGGTGCACAGGGCTTAACTGGTATCTTCTCATACACTACATCCTCACTTTGTCCATGCAGTATCACTGGAAAATTCTGCGATGTGAGGTATGATGGAGTCCAGTATCGACCTGCATCGTGCTATTAGGACCCCAGTGCACTTCAGGGAGTCAAAGGCTCGCTGGGTGTCTTCACCCGACAATAACAGCTGATTGCCCTGCTCCATTAAGAGACCAGGTGCGCAACAGGATCCCAGGATGCTGTCACTGATGCAGGTCCCGACAGGCTGGGACATGTCACTGTTGCAGACCCCGACAGACTGGAGGATGCGACATCCACTGATGAGCAAGGAAGATAAACTGTTCCAAGCGATGATACGAGCACAAAGATTCATCTTCCCCACAAGACAGTAAACACAGACATTAAGCAGGGGCACTTACTATTCCGCAGTTTCTTCCTATTCTGTTGCAGCTGCAGCTGGGCTGCGCTGGACGATCTCGACTGGCACATTATGCTGACTGACTGACTACAACTGATGATGCAGAGCTGCTGGATCTGTCTTATATTCCCGATGTGACTGGATGCTGCATTCCTATTGGCTACTGCCAATTTCAAGAGCTGTGTTAGGGGGCCGCACTTGGGTTTTTCTTCCAAGAGGACCGGTGTTTGAGTCCTAGAAAGGGCACAGCCATTTTCAATTTCTCTCTAATTCCCAGGTGCACAGCCTAGACAATGAAATTCACGCCAAAATTCTGAATTGCCACGATTTTTCAAATTCACATCGAAATTCGCAATTCCCTCCTAAATTCGAAATTCCCCCCGAAATTCAAAATTCCCACCAAAATTGGGAATTCCCGCCAATAGAGTAGGTGGGTGAGGCAGGGAGGAGGGGTGGAGAAGGGGCAGGGGGTGGTGAACCCATGAACAGGCTGAGAAAAACACATTATGTCATCTGGGGTGGGGAGGGTGTGGGGGCGTGTTTGGGGAGGTGTAATTAATTGGTCAATATAATTAATTTTCATATCAATTTGATATCAAAATTGCGCCAGCACCCGTATCTCTCTACTACCGCAGACGTTCGGTCGTGGTACTGGGGTGCAAGTTGCTGCCCTCGTCGCCAATGAACAGCAGTCGGCGTGGTTGCATGAACCAGGCGCATGCTGAGGATGACCGTACTACAAAACAGCGATAATACAGAAATTAAAGCAGAGGGCGTCTCCTCTGATTTCTGTGAAGCGAAGAGTTGAACTCGACTCCAATTTGAAACCGAGTAAAACCGCAACGATACTACTTACTGCTACGGCTCGAAATGGACATTCTTACAAAACAGAATTAATATAATCGACTAATAAAACTTTTACAAAAGGAAACGCTAAGGAAACAAGGCGTGATAGATATTTAGCTAAAAAAATAATACATGAGCCTTTAAATTAATTCTTCATATTTATACGCTGTGAAGAGCCACTACTTTTAGTTTCAAATGACAATGAAGCTACATTGTTTGTAAACATCGTCTTTTTCCTTGAGGCAAATTTAATTTACTACTTAACTTTTCTTTTCTGGGACTGTGAACCAATAAATCGGCTTAAATTCCAACAGAAACAGCTCTTACTGAACACTCTGTAGGAGTTTCAGTGTTTGAATCTGTGTTGGAATTTTCATTCATGTTTTCAACTTAAAAGTGACGATAAGTATTACTTTCAATGAAGCAAGTAGACTGAATAAAATTTAATTACACTAATGTTCTGAATTAGGTCCAGATCTGTAAGTTCACTCTACCGGAAAACGTAATGTGAACCACTTTCGTTTAATAAATGACGATTGATAAGTGTCTTAAGGGGGGTAGGACGTCAAACGGGCCGACTTGGAGCAAGAGAGGCACCACAGGACATTTTAAATTCCACAGTCTATACTTTTACAAGTAAATTCATAAAACTTTGTCAGCATGACCAGGAAGGATTCAGGACACACGGTCATAGCAGTGGAAGTTCAAGAACGTAGAAAAATAGTGTGCGTGTAGTGAAAGGCGCGTACGAGAAACTAGCGCTGACCATTGGTAAATTACCAAACTACGCTGTATCGGTATACATGGAAAAAAAGCTTTCCGAGTTTCTCTTCAAAATGTCATATGTATGATACCTTGACACGTGAAATTTCATCATTTTTTCACTTACTACTGGCTGTATTTGTTGCTATATGTACACTTTTCTTCCTAAGTAAGAGAGACTGTTCGATGAATTTTGCACAGCATACAAACCATACTTACAGGTGTCTGAAACTCTAGAACCTACTTAATTTATGAAAAAATTAATGAGCTGTTACGTTTTAAACTTTATCTTTCGAAAACAATCAAATTTTGTACTTAATTATCTCAATTTTTACCACAGTTTTTAATAGATTTCGAAAATTCTAGAGTTTCATACACCTGTAAGTATGGTTTGTATGCTGTGCAAAATTCATCAAAGAATCTCTCTTACTTGTGAAGAAAAATGTACCGATAGCAACAAATGCACCCAACCGTAAGGGAAAAAATGATGAAATTTCATATCTACAAAAATTGTTTTGTTATGTTTTTGCACTTCCACTGCTATGAGTGTGAATCCTGAATCCTTCCTGGTTATGATGACAAAGTTTTATGAATTTATTTGTAAAAGTATAGACAGTAGAAAATAAAATGTCCTGTGGTGCCTCTCCTGCTCCAAGTCGGCCCGTTTGACGTCCTACCCCCCTTAAGGAAACTTTTGTCAATTGCTGTCCTAAATATGAGAGGTGTATTACGTAGCTGTTAAGGTGTAGTACGTCTTTCTCATCATCATTTTCTTCCGACAACAAATACTACAATAAATCGCGATCACTAGTTTGACAAACGTACATTTACTTCCACGAAGCGTTCACGACTTGCATGGGGACAGCGCCTTCCCACCATCAACGATTTCCTCCAGATTTATGGTAGACGGAGTGCTTGGCCAGAAGTGAAAGTGGTAGAAGATTTGGCTCCAGATGACCTAGCGTTTAAAAAAATACCTTTTTCTAGCGTGGGTTGGGAGAGGCATTAGCCATTGTGGCGGTAAATTTTAAGCTGATTAAAACACGCGATAAAAGACAGCGAGATCAGAGATGATTATTAATGAGCAATCCAGTGCGCACTAATTACTTGGTAGCTATCTCTCTGTCTGCGTTGAGATCTAAAAGAGGCTAGACGCATTTGTACGCACGCCAAGTATTATTAACCTTGTGAATGTATAACGTAAAGGTTGTGTGTGCAGATACATTCATTACAGTTTTAAAAATGTTTTTGAATATTTGTTCATCAGCCCATGAAAATCCATCACAACAATTTTGGACGCTCATGAGGACCTGCAAGGACACCAGTAATATCGGGGAGAAACATCAACGTGTCACCGCAGCGTTGAACAGGTACAAGGAGTTATTTCAGGAAAGCACAAAGAACATTTATAATTTTTATATCTGTGTATTCTTAATATAATCTTATTATCTGTGTATTCTTAATATAATCTTATTGTTCACCTTTTTCTTCATTAACTATGGTGACTGTTTGTATAGCCAAACCACTCCTTTATTCGATAACGTATTACAGAATAATCTTAAAAGATCATTTAATCTTATAAATAATATTTCCTTGATCATTTCCAAATCCTTTTTCTCAATAATTACCCTACACCATTTATGTTAGCGTAGTTTCTAGGCGGCGGTTGGCTCAGCGGTAATAGTTTGGAACTGTAATCTGAGGGTCGTGTGATCGAGATGCTATGCAAAAAGTGTTCCCTCTTTTTTTTTGTTTCAATTTTTAATGTTACTTGCATTGAAAGTAGACAAATAATGCTCGATATATTGCGTTTATCAAAATCTTTATAAAAATCATGAGATGGAATGGCGGAGGAAAAATATAGAAATATCGTCCTTACTTCATCAAAGCCTGGAAAATTCGTAACAGCCCTACACAAAAAAATTTACTGATGTGTTTATGTCCTAAGTGCATGTGAACAAATTTCTTCTGTTAACTGACTTGTGGGAAGAATAAACAAATTCGTGATTTTAAGACTAGATTTTTCAAGCTGAAGAAGGATTTCCATCGTGCAGTGTTAAAGTGATTCCCTCAAATGCAGTACGCTAGCGCCATTTCCCATGTCTGTTTTTATCGCCAGGTAAACAACTTGATCAGAAACTTCAAAAAAAGGTTCAAATGGCTCTGAGAACTATGGGACTTAACGTCTATGGTCATCAGTCCCCTAGAACTTAGAACTACTTAAACCTAACTAACCTAAGGACATCACACACATCAATGCCCGAGGCAGGATTCGAACCTACGACCGTAGCGGTCACGCGGTTCAAGACTGAAGCGCCTAGAACCGCACGGCCACACCGGCCGGCATCAGAAACTTCAAACCTGCTCTTATTTCATCGAGAGAAGAAAGTAAATGACAACCCGAGTAGACTGCATCAAAATACATTCTACTGCACATCACAGGTGGTGACATGATGCGCTATGTGCTGTTTGGTGCGAAAATGTACCATGAACGTAAACCAAGTTTGTTTTTTATGTAAACTTTGAAACGACGACGTCATTGTAAGAATGCGACGTTTGTAACATGTGCAACATGCACAATAAAGTTACTGTTTTCCCTGTTTTTACGACTAATAACACCCCAGCAAATGTGAATCACCAACTGTAAAAACTGGCCTAATATCGGGTAGAGCCCTCACGGACACGCAGAAGTTCCGCAACACGACGTGGCATGGACTTGACTAACGTTTGAAGTAGTGCAGGAGGGAAATGAGACCATGAATCGTGCAGGGGTGTTCATAAATCCGTATGAGTACGAGGGGATGGAGATCACTTTTGAATAGCACGCTGCAAGGCATTCCAGATATGCTCAATAATGTTCACGTCTGGGGAGTTTGGTGGCCAGTGGAAGTGTTTAAACTCAGAAGAGTTTACCTGGAGCTACTCTGTAGCAATTCTGGACGTGTGGGGTGTCGCATCGTCCTGCTGTAATTGCCCAAGACCGTCGGAATGGACAATGGACGTGAATGGATGTCGGTGATAAGACAGGATGCTTACATACGTGTCACCTGTAGGAGTCGTATCTAAAGGTATCAGGGGTCCCAAATCACTCCAGCTGCATACGACTCGCACCATTACACAGCCTCTACCAACTTGAACAGTCCCCTGCCAACATGCAGGGTCCATAGACTCACGAGGTGGTCTCCATACCCGTACACGTCCATCCGCTCGATACAATTTGAAAAGAGACTCGTCCGACCAAGCAACATGTTTGCAGTCATCAACAGTCCAATGTCGGTGTTGACGGACCCAGGTGAGACGTAAGGCTTTGTGTCTTGAACTCATCAAAGGTACACGAGTGGACCTGCGGCTTCGAAAGCCCATATCGCTGATGTTTCGTTGAACGGTTCGTATGCTGACACTTGCTGATGGCCCAGCACTGAAATCTGAAGCAGTTTATGGTAGGGTTTGTGTCAGGTTTAACGATTCCCTTTAGTCGTCGCTGGTCCCGTTCTTGCAGATCTTTTCCCGGCCGCAGTGATCTCATAGGTTTGATATTTTACCGGATTCCTCATATTCACGGTTCACTCGTGTAATGGTCGTACAGGATAATCCCCACGTCACCGATATCTCGGAGATGCTGTGTCCCATCGCTCGTGCGTCGACTATAACATCACGTTCAGACTGTGTTAAATCTTGATAACTTGCCATTGTAGCAGCAGTAACCGATCTAGCAACTGCGTGAGACACTTTTTGTCTTATATAGGCGTACTCTGCCTGTTTACATATCTCTGTATTTGAATACCCATGCCTACACCAGAGAAACATATTTCTATGATCCCCAACAGAATGAAACACATTCGGAGGACGAAAAAGATTATAGACACAGTGTTTGGGGTTCGACAGGTCGCCCTACTTACTTTTACGCCTAGAGGAGAGACTGCAACTGTAGCGGCCTACGGTCAGACTCTTCTCAGATCACGCCGTGCCGTTCTAAACAAACGGCATTCTGCTGCGTTGACGAAAGATCTGCTTTGGCAGTTTTAGTGGTAAGTTTTTGAACAGCTACCTTACACACCAGTGTGTATATTAAACATTATTTCTGCTTATTTGGTAGTGGAAGTAAAGTAAAAATTGAAAATATAATAGATAATATATCACAGACGGGCTCAACCCTACGACACTCGGCTTACCGTTCACCACTATTTTCGCTGTGGCATCCACTGCTTATGAATTGCGCTATCATAAATAGCTCATGCCTCACTCTAGCCGCGCCAAAAATGCTATTTTCTCTGAAACGCCTGGCGACATGGAGCTCCCACTTGTGACCAAGCCCTGCATGTAACAGAACTCCGGACGGAATCGGTGGCTACAATGAGTAGGCGCGGTCCTCTTGTGATCTGCAGGCTGCTTTTGCGTGCCACGCTCAGGCACCACGCAAAAAAAAAGTTCAAATGGTTGTAAGCACTGAGGGACTTAACATCTGAGGTCATCAGTTCCCTAGACTTAGAACTACTTACACCTAACTAACCGAAGGGCATCACATACATCCATGCCCGAGGCAGGATTTGAACCTGCGACCGTAGCAGCAGCGCGATTCCGGACTGAAGTGCCTAGAACCGCTCGGCCACAGCGGCAGGCTCAAACAAATTACTTCAATTTTTATTATGGCTTTGCTTTCAACTTTAAAAACAATTGCCATATGGGAACTGCATTTAGTATAAGGCAACATGTCACCTAAAATTAACCAAACGTAAAGTAGCCAGTGGCCACATATTTCACTACAAACCCTTCAAATGTTTGTGCTACAGAGTACTCGGGAATAAAGTATCAGATACTTCATCATCAAGCCGTGATGTAAGGTACGAAAGAAATCATTTTATATACCAATGATGTTCTTCAGAATTGAATGAGAGATAATATATACTGTAGTAAAGAACACTTACAGACTTAATTCAAGTCTTTCTAAATTTTTGAAGAACATAGAGAACTTCTACCGCAAAACTAACTCGAATAGACACAACATTTTTTTCAGTTTAATGGGCTTTTATTGTTTATAGGAAGAAATTTCAAAAATTAGTTTTTCTTGTGTACTGCTCTTATTTTCTTCGTGGGAATCGCTCATTACTTTCCGATGTTGACTTCTCTCTTATTACTGTTCACTATATGATTCTAACAACTACAGTACATCAAACAAATGTTTATTCGTAGGTAAGCCCAGACGTTAAAATGCAAAATTAATAAAACAAACAGAACGTACCCGTTAGTCTCTGGCTTCAAACACAGCTCTTTTACTCGGTTTGAGTATGGCATACTTCGCGCGTGGGCACTATATTTTGGCGCGTGCATTTCAGCTTGTTTACCATTCTGTAAACTTGCTATCCTGTGATCATACACAGCAACGCTTTTTCGAGAGAGGTTCCACCCTCGGCCCGAAAGCCAACGATCATGTGCTTTTGGACGTCAGATAAACCTCTATATTTTTCGCCGTACACCAATGACTGCAGTACTCCTCGCCTCTCCCGACACGCTGCATACATCCTCCACGGGTAGCGCTGCATGCTGTAGTGTATGAGTGGTTATTGCTCGTTGGCGTCGAATGTAGGCGGTGTTCACCCTTAACATGACTTGACCGTTCATATGTGACCGGACGGGCCTAACATTACTACACTGCTTGTTTGGAGGACATTGCCTTTATGTGTAGAGCAATAAGATATATCAATAAGACATACACTTTCCTCCATAACTAAGCGGCTAATAGAACAAACGTTTTCAAGAATCTCTGTTACACTGATGAAACAACGTGTTAGCAGAGATAATAATAAATAACTGCAATGACGACATCCTACCTCAATATTATCGTGTTTGAACGCATAGACCAGATTTTCTAAAAAAAAATCAGGACAAAAATAATCGCTTTCACCCACAGAACTGCGTTACAGCGCACTCGCTAGTCTTGCTAATGAGTAACCTTTGTTAAGCGTGTTGTAATCGGACCTTGCGAGTGTTTTTATAACTAGTGAGAATCGGCAATGTGTTGAGCAAGTATCGTCACACCACTGTGCGTACAATGAGTTTTTGTAAACGTATACAATGTTCGGCGGTACGCCGCGAATTTGAACAGGTAACCTGACACAGCAATTAGGCTAATGAAACACTCTAAATAATAACGTTATAGAACTACTAAAAGCTTTTGTAATGTATATTTATTGATTATATTTAGTTATTATACCTCTGTTGGTTATAGATTACAACAGCATTTAGTGCTTTTCCATGATGCAGCTGAAGTTGCGCAGCAGTGATCTTAAAAATATTGTGAAGCAAGTAGTAATTAACAGTTCAAACAGCTCGCGCTGCATCAAAGTTACAAAATCTGACAGTATTGTTCTACAAACATTCACTCTTTCACTTACACATACAGTGCATTTATACGTAATTAAACTAGATTAACATATACTAAATAATAATGTACCGGCACAGTTCGAAACACTAAACGAAAATATTCTGCGTGCTTTATTGTCTTGTACTAATCACTATTTTCAAAATCAGAGGAATTTCAAATGTGCCATGTATAAAAATTGATTTAATTTGTATTTTACTGATTAAAGGAAACATTAAAAACAACAAAATCATTATTCTTTTAGTAACACACAGGTCAATGTATTATTACTCATATCTTATTTCAACGCACGTAATTTAAGTCAAAAAACATATGTGCATTGAGAACAGTTATGTGAGACTTTGAAGATTATTCTCAGTAACTACCACTTCCCTTGAAAAACCATGTTTGTTAGTGATAAAACACTATGTGCTTTTGTTCCAGTGACTGGCGAGCCAGAAAATTTTCCGTAGCTCAGTTCCTGCAACAAAATCCCAATAATAGAACCTTGGTCTTGCACAGTGTACAAGTGTATTACATAATTCTTATGTCACAGAATTAGGGTGGAATTCAGGGTAATCGTTAGAACTGAAGATCATAATTCGTCGTATTGTTCTGGGCAGGCGAAAATAAACTGCACTTGCACAAAATTATGCACTCATAAAACACTCTACTGAATGCTTAGTGAAAAGTTATTTGAGAATTTGCAACACAGCAAAAGTTACGAGTATCACTCTAAAAGCAAACAACGTATCTTTTTCCAAACATTTTTGTTTCAGGTTATGAAAGAAAACGCATTTTAAAATATACAATTACGGAAAATACCGTAGCACCAAGAAGATGTAGTGGGAGATAAATAGAAGTTGGCAGGCTGTTTCTACATCTGAAAGGTGTTTCAGATTTCGGGCCAATCGCATAAGAGTGGTGCTAGTAAAACCGCTATAAGGATGTAAATCAGGTTTGCTTTAAATGCACACTCTAAAGGTCGTGAGCGTTACTTTCCACCGAGGGTAGATGTGGTGAGTTAATGTTAATCGAGAATGCCTTCGTGGCGACAAAGATGCCATTGTCAACACCTCACTAAGTATGAACGAGATCGTATAATAGGGTTACGAGAAGCCGGATGTTCCTTTCGCGATATTGCGGAAAGACTTGCCAGGAATGTAATCACTGTACATGATTGCTGGGAGTGGTGATCATGAGAATATACGGTCGCAAGAGACCGAGCTCTGGGCGGCCACGTGGCACTGCCGACCGGGAAGATCACTGTGTTCGGCGTATGGCTCTGGCGCATCGTGCTGCATGTGCAGCTGCAATCTGCGCAGCAGTTGGTACGACACTGCCACAACGACCTGTTTCAAATCGTTTACTTCAAAGGCGGCTCCGAGTCAGACGCCATGTAGCGTGCATTCTTGCTTCTGCTATCATTTATGAACAGCATTCCTGGGGGTGTCTTCCAACAGGATAAATTCTCCTAAATACCCCTTTTGTAACCCAACATGCTCTACAGAGTTTCCACATGTTGCCTTGCCTGCTCGATCACCAGATCTGTCTCCAACCAAGCACATTTGGGACACCATCAGACAACAACTCCAGGGTCATCCACGAAAAGCATTAACCACCCCTGTATTGACCGAGTTAGTGTAACAACCATGAAAATACCATCTCACAAACTGACATCCGGCACGTGTACAACACAATCCATGCACGTTTGCATGTTCGCAGCTAACTTTCTGGCACTTATACCTGTTCTTGATGTACTAGCATCTCACATTTGCAAAGGATTATCTCGCATTTACATTAACCATTGATCATGTGATTCTAATTCTGATCACCACAATATGTTACCTAGACAGATGTATTCTCCAAAATTCAACTGCACATTAATTATTTTTTGCTGTTGCGATTTTTTCTGTCAGTGTATATTAATATATTAGCTATATTTCTGTAAAGTTGCTGTTCAGATTTAAACATACGTCGTTGCTTTCCATGAGATTTCCTATGCCTTCTGCTTACTCAGTTAGGACTGAGTTGTTGATCCAGTCAGTAACGTCCATCTTTCAAAGATGGTTCAAATGGCTCTGAGCACTATGCGACTTAACTTCTGAGGTCATCAGTCGCCTAGAACTTAGAACTAATTAAACATAACTAACCTAAGGACATCACACACATCCATGCCCGAAGCAGGATTCGAACCTGCGACCGTAGCAGTCCCGCGGTTCCGGACTGCGCGCCTAGAACCACTAGACCACCGCGGCCGGCTCCATCTTTCAGTTCGCTGTCATTTCCAAAGCGCTTTGCTCCTAAAAAAATCACTCAATTTGGGGAAAAGTTGGTACGAACTGTTTCCAAGACCTGACTATAAGGTAGCTGTTCAAAAACTTACCACTATAACTGCCGAAGCAAATCTTTCGTCAACGCAGCAGAATTCCGTTTATTCAGAACGGCACGGCGTGATCTGAGAAGAGTCTGACAGTAGGCCGCTACAGTTGCAGTCTCTCCTCTAGGCGTAAAAGTAAGTAGGGCGGCAAGTCGAACCCAAAACAACACTGTGTCTATAATCTTTTTCGTCCTCCGAATGTTTCGTTCTGTTGGGGATCATAGAAATATTTTTCTCTGAAGTCTAGTTCCTCTTTTAGTATGGATGAGAGTTTATTTCTATAGTGAGCAGAAATTTCTATCTCTTCTGATGTGTTAAGTAAGAATCCTTTATGTGAGTTGTGAAAGATTTTTATGTTATTCATTATAGATCCTTCTGAATGATTGTGACATGTTAGGCGTTGGCCAAATACCGATTTATTACAAAATGTACGTGAAGTGTGTTCCTTATAGCGACTGTTGAAGTTCCTACCTGTCAGTGCAATGTAGTGTTTGTCGCAATCTGTACACAGTATTTTACAGACACCAGAATGAAGTTAGATATAAACATAAAAGACGCACAATCCGTCGAAAGTTAAAGATTTCTATGTTTTACGCTATTCTGCAAAAGGTTATTAGTAGTATAAGCTATAGTCAGATTGGTATTCTCGAAAAATTTATTAATTTTGTCAGAAATTAAGCGCATGTATGTCATTTTGATAAATTTGCTATTGGGAGTAGTAAGATTAAGATTGTTGTCAGAATGTTGCAATTTACGAAACAAATAATCAGTTCACTGGGGTTAAAACAATTAACTTCGCCTATTTGCTTTAAAATGTTTAGTTCTATATGGATTTTATCGGTTTCCGGAGGTAATTTAAGTATCTGTGAGTTATAGATTTGATAAAGGCTTTTTTGTGTTTAGAAGGATGACATGAATTAGCATTAATTATTACATCAACAGCAAAAAAAGTTTATCGCTGCAATTTGAAATGGTTGAACCTAAAAGATAATGCTATTGTTGTTTTCATATTCTGCAGTAAAAACAAGATAACGTTCATCCAAATCTTGTTTTTACAGTCGTATTACTTAAACGCCAGTAGTTTGTCTCGACTAGTCGCTGTCGCAAATTTGAAATCGACTCCTGTAAACGTACGTATCGTCACCTCCACGCCGTTTCGATGGTAAATAATGGCGTCGATCAAGCAATATTTTCACTGGCACTGCGATCTAAGAGCAATACGCAATTACTTGCATCCATTGCTACATGTCGACCTACATGCCAGAACGAATTTGACATCCAGCCGCTGTTGCAGCTCTGAAATCCTCATCTGCTGGCTGGCGTATGACCACGCCATCCCCATGGTAACCAGTATCGTCGCCTAACCACCATCTTTGCTGCCATACAATCTACCAGTTTGCGATAAATCCCCACAGACGGCTATCCGTGTTCTCACAGCCGATTATAACCGGTTATCTCTTATATATATATATTATTATCACAGATAGGCGAAATGTTCTTTAGAGCAGTTACTTTATATAGTATAAGGCACCTATTTCTTCATTTGTTATTAGCTTTCGTTAAATATTCTTATGTACTTTATTGTAACACCTTTCTGCGTCCTGTAGTCCTGATTGGCTATGGCTGATGTAATTCTATGCACAGTGGGTGGAGCATCGCGTGTTTAAATGACAGCTGCATTGCTCTGTTTACTTGCTCCCAGTCTCAAGTAGTTAGGGCAGTTGCCCCCCTCCAACGTAAACACTCCAATCACGGAACAATACTTTAAACTTATCGTCAGAGAATGCCTCTTCTCCTTCCTGTCTGTCCTTACCAATTTATACAACGTCATCCTCTCTACCGGCTTCTACCCCGACCTGTGGAAGGCTTTCCGCGTCCTCTTATTCCTCGAACCCAACGAACCCCCTTCCGTCGCCTCTTCCTATCGTACCATCTGCCTCACCTCCGTCTTCAGTAACGTCTTCGAATCCATCCTCTACTGTCGTATCCATCACCACCTTAATCAACACCACCTCCTCCTCCTTACCCTGTGTGGCTTCCGATGCTCCTTCTGTGCCGAAGACCAACTCCTTAACCTCGTCCACCTTCTCTGCCTCCGACTTAACTCACGTCACCACGCCATTTTTTGCCCTCGATCTCCAAAATGCCTACGACCGTGTATAGCATCCCAGCCTCCTCTTTAAACTCCAAACCTAAACCCTGCCTATCAATTTTGTCCGTCTGGTCGCTTCCTTCCTCTCACGCCATCCTTGCCATTCACCCTCCATGATACCAACTCCCGTATCTTTCATCCCACTGCTGGCGTCTCCCAGGGCTCTGTCCTTTCCCCTCTCTTCTATCTCCTGTACACTGCAGATATGCCCAATCCACCCCCACCTATCCACCACCTCCAATATGTTGATGACACCGCCTTCCTGGCTCTCTATCCTATCCTTCAATGGTCCCACCACACCTTCCAAACCCATCTTGACCAGTTCAACACTTAGTGCAGCCAGTAGTTTCTTTGCATCAGTCCTTCCAAGACCCAGGCAATCATCATAGGCCACACCACCTACTCCATCAACCTCCATGATTTCAACCATTTATGGTCGTCCCATCCATCCCACCCCCACCCTGAGATATCTTGGCCTCATCCTCTGCTGTCACCCTACCTGGACCCCTCATCTCCTGACCATCCAGCAGAAAGCCCATTCCTGCCTATGTCTCCTGAAACTCCTGGCTGGTTAGACATGGGGATTGCACCCTTCCACCATCCTCTATACTCACATATCCCTCATCCTTCCTATCCTGTGTTATGCCAGCGTTGCCTGGATCTCCACCCCCCTGCTTTTATAATGCCCTCCAAAGCCTAGAATGCTACATGCTCCACCTCACCTTCCTTATCCGCCATCTTTCCCCCACACGACTCCTGTATGACTTCTTCCCCTTCCCCTACCTCCTTTTCCTCCAACATATCTGCATCCTTTACACTGTCTGCCACCTTGATTCCCCCACCCCCTGGTGTCCTCCTTCCTCTCCATCCCCAGCCCTTTGCTGTTCCTCTATCACTGTATCCCTCCCTCTCTCCAACTCCACACCCTCCATCTCCTTATTCAGAGCAATTTGCAGCACCTCCCACTCCCGGATGTTGAACTTTGCAATGACATCTACCCCTCCTATCAACTGTAGCCTCACCTTGTTCCTCCCTCCTCCCCTTGGCGCCTCCTTTTCTTCTCCCCTTCTTCTCCGAGAGCGGATTTTCCTCCTCCCCCCCCTGAATGTCTGCACCTCCTCCTCAGCTATTTCCCTCTTCTGTCCTTCCCTCCGCCTCCCCCTTTGGCGGACCCCCTCCTGTGTCCCCCTCTCTCCTCCCCTCCTGCACCACCTCTCCGCCTTTCTCCCCTTCTACTTCGTCTCCCTACCACTGGCAGTCAGTGTTGTCTTTGGTGCTGTTCTCCTGTGACGTCATGACCTGTGTTTTTAATCATGTGCTGGACTTGTGCATAGTGTTCCTGTCAGTGATTGTTACAGGCTACACCACCCATCACAACTTTTATGCTCTGTCTATACATTGCCCTGTGTTTCTTTTAATCGTCACAGTGTGTGGTTTTTTTGTGTAACATTTTTAGATTTTTATCACCAGTTTTACAGTGATCCCCATTTCATGCTATCTTACGTTATGTTTCCCCTTTTATATGTCTGTCTCGCCGTATTTCCTCTTTTCTGTTGTTTGAAATGTCTCCATGTTATGTACTGTCTCTTGGCTAAAGATGGGCGCCTATGCTGCTGCCAGCCCGCCCCATATGGGGCACTGAAATACAATTAAGAAAAAAAGTGCTCTGTTTAGCAGTTAGTGTTGGTGGAGTCGTAGCACTGCTCCGTTCATCGCCACCACCTACAGCATAGGTAGAATGTCATCTTTTATTATGTGTTATGTAAGATGTATTTTATATACTACTTCATCCGTCTAATTCTATTATATGTTCATATTTCAGTATGAGGTCTAAAGATGGTCTAAAACAGACTGAAACTGGTAACCTTTAAAAAAAAGTTTGTTGCGGTAGAGACTGTTTATGTTCAATTTAAAGTAATAAAGAAAACCACTGTTCCCCAAGACGAATGTTCTCAAAGGTTAATGAAACGTTCTTTACATTTAAAATGACCCTCGTGCTTACTTTCCATTTACAGATTATATATTACAACAAACAAATGCTGATTTTACTACTATCAAGACATTTTAGACACTTTACCCTGTTTCACTGGGAACAGGAATCCTATGGTAGCCTGCGTCAAATATTTCTGATATTTCTAGTCGCATCAACATGTTATGTAGAACAGCCTTGCCTGCAAAACTAATATTTCAACGTGAATTCAAAGCTGCTACATAATGTCTGCGTGCCGTCATTGGCGTCTCAACGACAGACTAGAACGCCATGTAAATACAATGCCTTCTAGTCGTAAATGTAATGTTTGACTCTTTACGTGTTCTTGTCCGTTTATTGCCAGTATTTCCCAAGCGAAACTAATTTTGCAAAATATTTTTACAAAAACTATTTACAACTTGGTCACAATTCCTACACGTATTAGTGTGTAAATTTGGTTTAAAGATTATAAGGTAAATGTTACAATTATAAAAATCCAACATCGTATGAAGAATTACATGAATGACAAGCTAGTACTTTGCGTTTCCAAATGAATATCGGAGTTTAGTGGATTTGTAGCATTTATTACGTGCACATGCGCTGTTTCCTGTGTATTCCGTTCAATAGCGCTACTAACAAAATGTGCGACTACTAAAGAGAAAGCTTTTTGTGTTTTATGTTTTGCTAGGACTGTATCTATTGTTAGAGTGCAATGTGCTTTCCATACTACTTCCCTTTGTAATCCTCCCAGTGATAACGACATCCTTAGCTGGTAGCTTCAGTTTAAAGGCTCTGGCTGTATTTGTAAAGGTAAGGGTACAGGACGACCAAGAGCGCCTGCAGAACGTGTTTAACAGGTAGCCCCAAGAAATCGGCTCGGAAGCCTAGTCCTAATTTAGCAGGTCCACTGACTGCAGTCTGGAGACTTTTAAGAAACCCTTATATCTACACCCATAACGTTTCCAGTTATTACAACCTCTAAAGCCTACAGACTACATTTTACAATCGAAATGTTTCTGCATAACGATGAAGATTTTCTGGATCGAGTCATCTTAAGCGATGAAACGATGTTTCACGTAAGTGGAAATGTGGACACACATAATGAGCCCATTTGTGGGTCAGCAGATCCTCACGAGATGGAACAGTTGTGACGAGACTCCCGTAAATTGCGTGTTTTTGTGCCATATCCTGGCAGAAAGTTTACGTTCCTTTCTTTTTTGTGAAGCAACTGTAACGTGTTTATTATGTTGATGAACCATGGCTCTTTTCTCAAGTGGTAGAAGCTGAACCACAAAACTTTGTTAGATAGCAAGATGGTGCGTCGCCTCGCTGGCATATATCACAAGGAAGACGTCCAGTTTGACATGTCGAAACCTGTTCTGAACTCTGAACTTTAATTTGTTGCCAAATATTTTATAAGAATGCTTTTTGAATAATATATATTTTGCTAACGGTGAAACAGTTCATTCCCTGTAGTTGTTCAAAAAATGTGAAGTGTCTATTGGATATTGGAAAACAATGATTTCCCTTACAGAAGACGCACTTGAGAAAAGAAAAATTTATACATTCACCCACTTAACTGAAATTACTAGTTTTATTTAGACAGAACTGGAAGGGAAGTAGAATGGCCAAGGCCGTTGTCGTGCATATTGTACTGCGTACCAGGCATATATAATTTAAATTTCGTAAAATATAGTGATGCAAACTGACGATGCAGAAATGACTAAAGTTTACCAGCACTGTTCCGCTGATAGATCTGAAACTACAAAGAGCTGTAAGAAATTGTACTGTGCAGCAACTTTCTGAGAGATCCTTTACACTGATGAGGTATTTTTATCGAGACGCTGAACCACACTTTTATTTCTGGGTGAAATCCAAATTATATTAACAGTCTTGTCGTCGTCCTCCTAAAGAAGTTTCGCTACGTCCAACAAAAACTATGAATATTTTCTGTAACGGGTAACAAGATGTTTCGGGTGTAAAACTGAAAATTATTCTCTTTAATTTTTCCAGCTTTTGCTACATCGATTACGTAGACAGTCCTTTTTTATCTTTATTTACCTTGTTGTTCCTGAAGAAAGAGTTAAAGCTGCGGAAAGAGTAAAATTTCACTAAAAAAAATCATTGGCATTGTTGTATACGAAATTACCATAGTATTCATCTACTGCACAAGCCACTATGTCTTCTTTTCGCTCGAAATTATAGCGTGTGGTTTGCATGAAACCTGACTGACTGGCTTTATTCGCAGTTTCCGTATTGGATGAAAAGGTTCTTCAGCTTCACATCAGTTACGGATTTCTCTAGTGTTACCTTTAGACGTTCATGTGAGGTAGACTTCATAAATTTGCTACTTCCTTTTCAGTATAATTTCTTGAATCTTTTTATCCATGTCAAAGAAGCCTGGAAATCAGAAATGTTTATCCCCTTTCCAATTCAGAGTGCCCACTCTCGCAGATCTCCTTCAGTAATAGCGGGCTGACTCTCACGAGCTGTTGTAAATCTTTCGAAAACTTTTTCACACCTTTGCGAGTCTCAGTTTGGCGCACATTTCGTACTTCATGTAAACCTTTCTTCCATTTACATAAGTCATGTTCAGATTTAACAAAACTAAACCAGCTTTGCGCACTGCCTAAGTTCAAGCATTTTCTCAATCCTTCGATTAATCAAAACTTACAGCCTTTTCTTTCCCACCGAAAGGTATTACTGTACACGTTTCCTTTGGACTTGGAAGGGGCCCTGTTTTGCAGGGGAGTTCACAACAATCATCTTTCGAACCACAATTCAAGGCGTCCGACTTTTTTTCCTGTTTCTTCTAATGTTTCTAGTAATTCCTAACGAAATGTCGACCCACTGGAATGAATGTCCAAGAAATGAATACATCTGTTGGTCTTCATTAGTTGTAGGTGATTTCCATTGCTCTTATGTTCGTATTTCATATTGCAAAGCTGAACACGTTACTGTGATGCACAGATATAGATTGTATCAGCAAGAGTATACCAAGAAATCTCAAAGAAAATTAATTCAGTTTTATTTCCATCGATAACGATTAGTGGTTCCGCAAAGACTACTGCTATTTACTATGGGCGTTAAATGAGCTACAAATTCTAACGAATAGCAAATGCGAACAACTGTGTCAGAGAATCTAGCAACGGATACTTATATTTGCTTTACAAACTACAACTGCGTTGTGCCATGTTACCTGTTTATCGATATAAAGTCAACCATGGACATGTGTCTGCTACGACTATGGCGGGCGTGTACGTTTCAGGAGCCGCCTGTCGAGCTACAAATTTGGCAGATGGCAACACATATTATAAAAAGAAACGTGCAGTGACTATTAGCAGATAAAATTTTGGCGTAGTGTTTCTTTCAGTGTATTCTTCCTGTATGAAAAATTTCAGGCCTGGTTTCGACATGTCGGGTCGGACAATTCCCTTGTCAATGCGCAAGTGGTTAAACGACACTGTATTTGAAAAATAGACTGGAAGCAAGGGACTGGATGGCAGAACTTGCTTTGTATGGCCTTAACGTTCACCCGACCTGACGCTATCCGACTTATACGTTTAGGGATTCTTAAAGGTTAACGTATACGTGCCCCCGCTACCAGCTGATCAACCCGACTTAAGAAACAGGATTGAAAAAGTTGTTACAACAATTACTCCAGACACACTGATTAAAGTTTGGGAAAAACTCGCCTATCAACTCGATATGTGGCAGGTGACGAATGCTGCTCACATCGAACACTTTTAAGAAAAACTGTTTCAGTTTCTCGTTCATTCGACCTATTATTTGTAAATGTCATTTGAATGTAATAAATGGTACAAATCTTTAAAAGTCAGGTATTCATTTAGAAACACCCTCTATTTCCACTGATCATGTCCAGCTCATGTTATTAAATCTTTTCTGTTCACACATAGATTCTCAATTTGCAAAACATACACATTGGTACATATCATTAATACAAGGATACAGTTCATCACTGAGAATAATGGTGCACTTTTTTTTCAACTTGCGTAACACACACATGGTACATATAATTATTACAAGGAGAAAGTGATCGCTGAACATAATGGTGCATTTTTTAAAGCATGAGCAGGAGGTCAGCATGCTGCCAACACGGACTAAGGGTAAATAAGTACATAGGAACGTACAAAGCGCTTACCAGAAGGTAAGAATGTGCTTAAGTGGACACAATAAACTTTATGTTCGCTTGTAAGAAAAAATACAAGAAGAAATCATTACAAGAAATGTAAGTTATTTTGCACTTATAACAGAAAGTGTTTTCTTTGGCTTTGGGCCGACTGACTTTCAAAACTTACCGTTGAGCGCCTTGCCTCTCACTAATTACTTTTTAATGCAGAGAAACCTTTAAGGGCTCTAATATTATTAAAGTTAACGATACAATTTTCTTCCAGATTTCCCAGATGTATCCGCGTCGTAACAGCGCTGAGAAGCGTCGCTACTCTTTTCCTGTGATTTACTGTGCAACTATTTAAGTTCTGAATTCCACTACCTGTTTTTTTTTTCTTTTTCTGTTTCAATAAAGTCACTGTGTACAATCATCCACGAAATGAGATTGTTTGCACCTGCGGAGCAGACCTGTGACCTTTTTATCATATTAGGGTGATTTTGTTAAATAGGGAAAAATTGTAAGATGCTTTAGAAGGTTGTTGTTGTTGTTGTGGTCTTCAGTCCTGAGACTGGTTTGATGCAGCTCTCCATGCTACTCTATCCTGTGCAAGCTTCTTCATCTCCCAGTACCTACTGTAACCTACATCCTTCTGAATCTGCTTAGTGTATTCATCTCTCATTCCCCCTACGATTTTTACCCTCCACGCTGCCCTCCAATACTAAATTGGTGATCCCTTGATGCCTCAGAACATGTCCTACCAACCGATCCCATCTTCTGGTCAAGTTGTGCCACAAACTTCTCTTCTCCCCAATCCTATTCAATACTTCCTCATTAGTTATGTGATCTACCCATCTAATCTTCAGCATTCTTCTGTAGCACCACATTTCGAAAGCTTCTATTCTCTTCTTGTCCAAACTATTTACCATCCATGTTTCACTTCCATACATGGCTACACTCCATACAAATGCTTTCAGAAATGACTTCCTGACACTTAAATCTATACTCGATGTTAACAAATTTCTCTTCTTCAGAAACGCTTTACTTGCCATTGCCAGTCTATATTTTATATCATCTCTACTTCGACCATCATCAGTTATTTTGCTCCCCAAATAGCAAAACTCCTTTACTATTTTAAGTGTCTCATTTCCTAATCTAATTCCCTCAGCATCACCCGAATTAATTCTACTACATTCCATTATCCTCGTTTTGCTTTTGTTGATGTTCATCTTATATCCTCCTTTCAAGACACTGTCCATTCCATTCAACTGTTCTTCCAAGTCCTTTGCTGTCTCTGACAGAATTACAATGTCATCGGCGAACCTCAAAGTTTTTATTTCTTCTCCATGGATTTTAATACCTACTCCGAATTTTTCTTTTGTTTCCTTTACTGCTTGCTCAATATACAGATTGAATAACATCGGGGAGAGGCTACAACCCTGTCTTACTCCCTTTCCAACAACTGCGACCCTTTCATGTCCCTCGACTCTTATAACTGCCATCTGGTTTCTGTACAAATTGTAAATAGCTTTTCGCTCCCTGTATTTTACCCCTGCCACCTTTAGAATTTGAAAGAGAGTATTCCAGTCAACATTGTCAAAAGCTTTCTCTAAGTCTACAAATGCTAGAAACGTAGGTTTGCCTTTCCTTAATCTTTCTTCTAAGATAAGCCGTAAGGTCAGTATTGCTCACGTGTTCCAGTATTTCTACGGAATCCAAACTGATCTTCCCCGAGGTTGGCTTCTACTAGTTTTTCCAGTCGTCTGTAAAGAATTCGTGTTAGTATTTTGCAACTGTGACTTATTAAACTGATTGTTCGGTAATTTTCACATCTGTCAACACTTGCTTTCTTTGGGATTGGAATTATTATATTCTTCTTGAAGTCTGAGGGTATTTCGCCTGTTTCATACATCTTGCTCACCAGATGGTAGAGTTTTGTCAGGACTGGCTCTCCCAAGGCTGTCAATAGTTCTAATGGAATGTTGTGTACTCCCTGAGCTTTGTTGCGACTCAGGTCTTGCACTGTTCTGTCAAACTCATCAAGCTGTATCATATCTCCCATTTCATCTTCATCTACATCCTCATATATTTCCATAATATTGTCCTCAAGGACATCGCCCTTGTATAGACCCTCTATATACTCCTTCCACCTTTCTGCCTTCCCTTCCTTGCTTAGAACTGGGTTTCCATCTGAGCTCTTGATGTTCATACAAGTGGTTCTCTTTTCCCCAAAGGTCTTTTTAATTTTCGTGTAGGCAGTATCTATCTTACCCCTAGTGAGATAAGCCTCTACATCCTTACATTTGTCCTCTAGCCATCCCCGCTTAGCTATTTTGCACTTCCTGTCGATCTCATTTTTGAGACGTTTGTATTCCTTTTTGCCTGCTTCATTTACTGCATTTTTATATTTTCTCTTTTCATCAATTAAATTCAATATTTCTTCTGTTACCCAAGAATTTCTACTAGCCCTCGTCTTTTTACCTACTTGGTCCTCTGCTGCCTTCACTACTTCATCCCTCAAAGCTACCCATCCTTCTTCTACTGTATTTCTTTCCCCCATTCCTGTCAATTGTTCCCTTATGCTCTCCCTGAAACTCTGTACAACCTCTGGTTCTTTCAGTTTATCCAGGTCCCATCTCCTTAAATTCCCACCTTTTTGCAGTTTCTTCAGTTTTAATCGACAGATCATAACCAATAGATTGTGGTCGGAGTCCACATCTGCCCCTGGAAATGTCTTGCAATTTAGAACCTGGTTCCTAAATCTCTGTCTTACCATTATATAATCTATCTGATACCTTTTAGTATCTCCAGGGTTCTTCCATGTATACAACCTTCTATCATGATTCTTAAACCAAGTGTTAGCTATTATTAAGTTGTGCTCTGTGCAAAATTCTACCAGGCGGCTTCCTCTTTCATTTCTTAGCCCCAATCCATATTCACCTACTATGTTTCCTTCTCTCCCTTTTCCTACACTCGAATTCCAGTCACCCATGACTATTAAATTTTCGTCTCCCTTCACTATCTGAATAATTTATTTTATTTCATCATACATTTCTTCAATTTCTTCGTCATCTGCAGAGCTAGTTGGCATATAAACTTGTACTACTGTGGTAGGTGTGGGCTTCGTATCTATCTTGGCCACAATAATGCGTTCACTATGCTGTTTGTAGTAGCTTACCCGCATTCCTATTTTCCTATTCATTATTAAACCTACTCCTGCATTACCCCTATTTGATTTTGTATTTATAACCCTGTAGTCACCTGACCAGAAGTCTTGTTCCTCCTGCCACCGAACGTCACTAATTCCCACTATATCTAACTTTAACCTATCCATTTCCCTTTTCAAATTTTCTAACCTACCTGCCCGATTAAGGGATCTGACATTCCACGCTCCGATCCGTAGAATGCCAGTTTTCTTTCTCCTGATAACGACGTCCTCCTGAGTAGTCCCCGCGCGGAGATCCTAATGGGGGACTATTTTACCTCCGGAATATTTTACCCAAGAGGACGCCATCATCATTTAATCATACAGTAGAGCTGCATGCCCTCGGGAAAAATTACGGCCGTAGTTTCCCCTTGCTTTCAGCCGTTCGCAGTACCAGCACAGCAAGGCCGTTTTGGTTATTGTTACAAGGCCAGATCAGTCAGTCACCCAGACTGTTGCCCCTGCAACTACTGAAAAGGCTGCTGCCCCTCTTCAGGAACCACACGTTTGTCTGGCCGCTCAACAGATACCCCTCCGTTGTGGTTGTACCTACGGTACGGCTATCTGTACCGCTGAGGCACGTAAGCCTCCCCACCAACGGCAAGGTCCATGGTTCATGGGGGGGGGGGGGGGCTTTAGAAGGTAAGAAACCAAAAAGTTCATAGGGTTTATGGTAGGAACCGTATGGTGTCTAACCTGCACGATATTTATTAATTCACATCACGCCTTTACAAAAGATGCGATGATAAGATGACCGTCAGGCAATATTGGTCACTACATACATCTAAGCGTACATGAACACGACGCACACGTTCAAATGTGCCATGCTGAAATCTGATGGTGTCATACGAGCATGAATGTGTTGTTCCAGTGTCTGCACGTTTAGTAGAGACTCCATGTACACGGTTTCTTTAAGGTGCCTCCGTAGGTAAAAATCTAGAGGGTTGAAGTCTGCTGACCAAGCATGCAACGAGATTGGACCATCCAGTTCGATCTATCGACTGAGGAAGATGATAACAATATGCCTCCACACTGAAATGCGAAAGTGACTTGGAGCACTATCATAAAGTAGCCACATCACCCTTCTTATCAACAAAGGCACATTTTTCATCGTGTGAAGTAGGGGCACCCTCTGAAAGAACAGACATTCCTCGTATGGTGTAAGGATGACTTGGTCCATGAGGCGGTCGCCAATTACACGCACCCAAACATTGAGACCGAACCGCCATTACACCGTGAAGATTCTGCATAGCCCACAGGTAGCTGTTGTCAAGGTTGACGATACCACCCCTCTTATAGGTATCCTCATCTGTGAACAGGATGAATGACATAAGCCCCACATAATGTCGCTTTTGATTTATGCAACTTAGGAGGATGATGCGTCAACATTTATTATGCACTTGACGATGACAAATGCTCTAAATCAGCTAGTCCTACTGAATAAAGTCTTACTTGAGCTAACAGTTTAGTGGGCAGGATGTCATTCTTCAGACACGTCGAGGCGATAGCGCCACCAGAAGAGGTCGCTTGACAATGGTTACATACTTCCCAGCCACCAGACGTGTGGCGTTTGAGGTGTCTATATGCGACTCCCAGCGATCTAGCTTCACCGGAGTATATCTGGCTTCTGCGCAAATTCTTAATTGTTCAGAGAATGGACTGTTACCTACACAGCAAGATGAGGATTCTCGCAAACAAGGAGAGGCCATTTCTGAAGCACCGCATAGCTTCGAACACACTCGGATGAAAGACATTTCTGTGGCACGACAGTTCGAATGTAGAAAGTGTAAAGACTCGTTTGTTAGTGTGGTGGACAAACTTTCATGTCTGCTACAGCTTGCAAGACGTGGCGACGTATGACGGTAGGGTTGCGTGGGCACACGACAGATCTTTAGCACCCGTACTAAAGCATGACCAGACGAGTGTGATTAAAATGGCTCAAAGATATAAAACGACACTGAAATAAAAATGAATTACTTTCTGAAAAATACTTCTGTGTAGATTTACACACACACGCTGTCTAAAACGTACTGTTACGCCAGTTCTTAAAAAACGAGTTGAACGTAGACATAACAAAATAAGTGACTGGGAGATCGTAGCAGATATATGCGACTAACTGATCACTTGGCAAACAGCCAGCCACTCTGCGACACAAAAACGTCCAACCTAATAGCTTAGGTTGGAGTCCGGACAATGTGCAGAATTCTAAAAACTTTGTGAGACTCGCCTTAGTACTAGCTGAAACAGCAGATTCCCACTTACACAACCAGTGCTCTCTGGTCCACATAAAAAATGCATTCTATGGATATCATTGTAGGCGGAGGACATGCTCGGATTAGAAGTAGATAAGGGAGAAAAGCGGCTGTGGCCGTTTCAAAGGACCCATTCCAGCATATGTCTCAAGCTATTTAGGAAAATCATGGAAAACCTAAATCTGGATGGCCGGAGGGGATCTGAACCATCATCCCCTGACAGAGAGCCCAGTGTGGTAACCATTGCGCCACGTCGTTCGGCCTAGCTCGCTATGGGTGTGCATCTCATGAGAGACTGCTTTCTCGAGGTCGTGACGGCAACCTATAAAGTGAGTTCCGTGTATATATATATATATATGTGTGTGTGTGTGTGTGTGTGTGTTTATGTTGAATCAGGATAAACAGTCAAATACCGTGGAAGGGAGAAAATAATTTTAGGGTCGGAGGTTCCATCGATGACGACGTCAGTAGCGACGGAACTCAAACTGGGCTGGGAAAGGGTGGGGAAGGAAATCAAACATGTCTCCTTCACACGTACTACCCTGGCACTTGCCTTAAACGATTTAGGGGAGCCACGAAAACATAAATCAGGATAGACGGACATGATTTGTAAAGCCATTGTTTTATTTTTTACATGTCAACTAATTGAGTATCCAGCGTTGCCTGGGTATGTATTTATTCCATTCTTCCATTAGTCCATCCCCTCGTTCCCCATCTCCCTGTCCATTTCATCCTTCACCCTTCTCTGTCCATCTTCTCCTCTCCCTCTTTCCACCCATCTCCTCCTCTCCCTTCTTCTGTTAATCTCCTTCTCTTCGCTTTTTCTGTCCATTTCCTCCTTCTGCTCTCTCTGTTCAACTGCTTTTCCCCACCTCTCCGTGGCTATCTCTTCCTCCCTTGTCTCTG
This sequence comes from Schistocerca cancellata, assembly GCF_023864275.1. Lineage (NCBI taxonomy): Eukaryota > Metazoa > Arthropoda > Insecta > Orthoptera > Acrididae > Schistocerca > Schistocerca cancellata. The sequence goes on along the minus strand of NC_064634.1, from coordinate 284,033,988 downwards.
TCGATCTCTTCCTCTTTCCTTTCTTTTTCCATATCTTTATCTTCCTTCTCTCTTCCCCCTCCCCCCCCCCCACAAGCTCTGTCCATCTCCTCCTCTGCACGTTCTCTCCCCATGTTGCAACGCTCACCATCGTAGGACGCTGGTGGTTCTAAGCCTACAGAGTTTCTTTCCAGATCGTAACTAATATTTGTACCAAATTTGGTTGAAATGGTTCTGATGAGTTTACGATGAGCTTTTTACCCCTGTGTTTGCCGGTGTACACACATGTTAAATATATTTCATGTACATTTAACATTCTTCACACGTATTGGCACACTCATTTCACCTGCCTCTCTAGCGAACTTTTATTTTTCAGTTTCATTTTCACGCAGCTTAATGTTTATAACATCTTACCTCCTGAAATGTGTGCTGTACGACGATATAATTTCGCAGGTGCGTCTAGTAGTACCAGCGGCCACGGAAAGTTAAATGTGTTGTGAATAGAGTTAATAGTGAAAAGTAATAAATTAAAACGACATCTACGATGCAGCAGTTTTGTCACGCCTCTCAGTATTTATTATGTCATATCTACTGAACTATGTGTCGTAAAATCAAATAATTTTGCTGGTGCATTCAGTGGTATTTGTGATTACAGTCTGCAAAATGTGTCATGAATACGTTTACTAGTAAAGATATAATAATTAAAGACATCATGACCGAGCGAGGTGGCGCAGTGGTTAGCACACTGGACTCGCATTCGGGAGGACGACGGTTCAATCGTGCGTCCTACCATCCTGATTTAGGTTTTCCGTGATTTCCCTAAATCGCTTCAGGCAAATGCCGGGATGGTTCCTTAGAAAGGGCACGGCCGATTTCCTTCCCCATCCTTCCCTAATCCGAGCTTGTGCTCCGTCTCTAATGACCTCGTTGTCGACTGGACGTTAAACAGTAATCTCCCCCTCCCTCCCCCCTCAAGACACAAAAACATACGTTTTTCATATTAGGTGTATTGTGCTGCCACCTACTGCCAGGTTCTCCATATCAGCGACCGCAGTAGTCATTATACATTGTGAAAGAGCAGAATGGGGCGCCCCGCGGAACTCAAGGACTTCGAACGTGGTCAGGTGACTGGGCGTCACTTGTGTCATACGTCTGTACGAGAGATTTCCATGCTCCTAAACATCGCTAGGTCCACTGTTCCCAAACAGATAGTAAAGTGGAAACTTGAAGGGACACGTACAGCACAAAAGTGTACAGACCTTCCTCGTCTGTTGACTGACAGAGACCGCCGACAGTTGAGAGGGTCGTAATGTGTAATAAGCAGACATCTATCCAGACCATCACACAGGAATTCCAAACTGTATCAGGATCCACTGCAAGTACTATGACAGTTAGGCAGGAGGTCGAGCGGCTGCTCATAAGCCACACATCACGCCGGTAAATGCCAAACTACGACTCGCTTGATGTAAGCAGCGTAAACACTGGACGATTGAACAGTGGAAAGACGTTGTGTGGAGTGACGAATCACGGTACACAATCTGGCGATCCGATGGTAGGGTGTAGGTATGTCGAATTCCCGGTGAACATCAACTGCCAGCATGTGTAGTGCCAACAGTAAAATTAGGAGGAGGTGGTGTCATTGTATGGTCGTGTTTTTCGTGGAGGGGCTTGCACTCCTTGTTGTTTTGCGTCGCACTATCACAGCACAGGCCTACATTGATGTTTTAAGCACCTTGTTGCTTGCCACTATTGAAGAGCAATTCGGGGATGGCGATTGCATCTGCCAACACGATTAAGCTCTTGTTCATAATGCACGTCCTGTGGCGGAGTGGTTACATGACAACCACGTACCTGTAATGGACTGGCCTGCACAAAGTGCTGAGCTGAATCCTATAGAACAGCTTTGGGTTGATTGGTACGCCGACTTCGTGCCAGGCCTGCCAGGCCTCACCGACTGACATCGATAGCTCTCCTCACAAGGTAACCTCCCCATCGCACCCCCCCTCAGATTTAGTTATAAGTTCACACAGTGGATAGGCCTTGAAAAACTGAACACAGATCAATCGAGAAAACAGGAAGAAGTTGTGTGGAACTATGAAAAAAAGAAGCAAAATATACAAATTGAGTAGTCTATGCGCAAGATAGGCAACATCAAGAATAATGTGAGCCCAGGAGCGCCGTGGTCCCGTGGTTAGCGTGAGCAGCTTCAAGTCTTCCCTCGCCTGGAAAGTTTACTTTTTTCTATTTTCGCAAAGTTATGATCTGTCCGTTCGTTTATTGACGTCGCTGTTCACTGTAATAAGTTTAGTGTCTGTATTTTGCGATCGCACAGCAAATCCGTGCGATTAGTAGACGAAAGGATGTGCCTCTCCAATGGGAACCGAAAACATTTGATCGCAAGGTCATAGGTCAACCGACTCCTCCACAGGAAAACACGTCTGATATATTCTATACGACACTGGTGACGGCATGTGCGTCACATGACAGGAATATTTTGTCTACCACCTAACTTGTACACTTGGCGAATGGGTAAAAAGATTCTTCTACCTTTATCGATTTCGGTTTTCTTGTGGATGTGATAATCATTCCCAAAAAAGTGATCGCATCGGACGGACGAACAGATAATAATTGTCTGAAAATAAAAAAATTAAACTTTTCGCTCAAGGGAAGACTTGAACCAAGGACCTCTCGTTCTGCAGCTGCTCACGCTAACCACATTTTTTTTTGGCGAAATAAAATGTTTTATTACCTTTCACGGCATTCCATACTACATCCAATAGTTGCAAAAATGTGACCACGGCGCTCCTAAGCTCATACTCTCCTTGATGTTGCCTATGTTGCGCATGGACTAGTCAGTTTGTATATTTTGCTTGTTTTTTTCATAGTTCCACACAACTTCCTCCTCGTTTCGCGATTGGTTTGTGTTCAGTTTTTCAAGCCCTATCCACTGTGCCAACTTATAACTAAATCTGAGGGGGGTGCGATGGGGAGGTTCCCTTGTCAGTGCAGCACTCAGTGAAGAGTGGTCTGCCATTCTCCAAGAAACCTTCCACCACCTGACCGAACGTATGCCTGCGAGAGTGGAAGCGGTCATCAAGACTAAGGATGGGCCAACACCATACTGAATTCCAGTATTACCGATAGAGGGCGCCACGAACATGTATGTAATTTTCAGCCAGGTGTCCGGATACTTCTGATCACATAATGTACACACATACAAACACACGCACGCACACACGCACACACACACACACACACACACACACACACACACAAACACAAAACACATACACACACACATTCATACATACATAAATATATTTTTACAATATGTATGGTTTATTCTGATTAGGTTAGGTACTCCAGGCCCTCTTTTATGTCACTTTACTAATCCAATATGTTTTACACCTCCGCTACTTACAGGTTGATAACAACTTCAATATGATGTATAGTGATTAGTACAATTAAAAATGACTTGAAATCAGATTTCAGTGTATCTAATACCAACAGGAATAACTGTGCTAAGTTCTAACATCAATAATACTGGATATACTTCAACTACTGCTGCCATTGCTATTAGTATTAATACTACTATTAATAATCATGGTAATAATAATGATAACATCAGTGACAGAAGAGTACACAAAATTTATTTATCGGTATACAAGTGCGAGAGTTTAAGACATAAGGTGTTATGAGGGAGAGGAAGTCCCTTAGACTGCACTAGCTAGAGGCTTTACGAAATGAGGAAAATGTAGTTGCAAAAAAGGGTACTTAGTTGTAATGGGGTAAGAGGTGCACACAGAAAACAGGGGGACATTATTATTGCATTAGCCGTAATGTCAACAGATTTCGAGGCTGTAAATGCTATTCCCTTCTCCTATACAGCGTAGAGTATAATTCTAGACCGGACTCCTGTTATTGGAAAAGGCGTAGAAAATGTAGCTGAGCTATAAAATGGAAAAGGAAGAATTCTACTCTGCTGAGAACAAGTATTTTTATTGTGTTGCTTAGACAAGAGAGCAAAGGTCTAAGAGGTATGTGAGGTATTCTGTACGTTGATAAGTCGACAAAGGAGACAGAGTGGTGGATATTTCTCTGTTTGTCTGCCAAGATCCCGTTCATCAGTTGGTGAAAATTGACAAGTGCGAAAGTCACAGACATGTGATATGATTGGGCTCACCAGCAGCTTCAAGCGTCGAAATTTCTCTTTACAGCGTAACATCGCTGTGGTCAACAAATGTAAGTACATTTGTATAAGTTTCTTTTCACGTCAAATGGGAAGAGATTCTTATACTTTTGAAGGGCCTGAGAGGATGCTATTTCCTTGTTGCAAATTGTATCTAGGTGCGAAATCCAGTTTAGGTTTTCATTGTTTGCTACTCGTAGACACTTAGCTGTGGCAGAAAAATCTATTTGTCCTTTTTAGGATTACAGATGTTAGTTTCCAGACATTTGGGCTAGTGAGCTTCGAATGACCGATCAGAATCTGAATTCCATCCGGCTTGACTTTAAAAATCATTCTTCATTCAGCGCTACTAGTTTCGGACATGGCACATTTTCAATGTATGTATCGTGCTCGTTTGGTTGCACAAAAATCGCGCTTCACGCATAGCACGAGCGTCAATGTGCCTCATTTAGTGACGCTATGCTGTAAAACATACAGCTCTTTATGATACTGGCACACGTGTAAAAGTGTGCAATTGGGCAATGCCCGAAACCAACAGCAATGACTAAAGTACAATTTTTAAATAGAGCCAGGTAGAGTGATTTCTTTCCAAAAATTTATCTGCCCAGAAGAAGAAAATCAGTATATATAGAGTTCTGGTTGGACTGAACATTCATCCAATATTTTCTGTGCTTACGGTTGCGCCATCTCGTCCGGTCAAATGCCATGGACAACAACATGTCGACTGTAGGGGACGCTGTTTTATCGCCTCTGTGACAGAGAATAGGCATTTCGCTGTTGAAGGACAGCCGTATCCACCCACGGTTGGTTTCTATCCTGCCCGCGGGCGAAATTCGTGGTAAAGAGAGTGTAACGCTGCAGAATTATGGAAAGGATGCTTTTAAGACATCTATTGTGAAGTGTCAAAATTAAGGAAACAATGTTCATGTCACGTAAATAAATATAAACTACTGAAGGTGGGGTTAACATAGAATGAATATACTCTCAAAAACTCTTGTTTTGAGGCATAAGTTGTTGGCGTGCCATGTCGAAAATTAGGTGTCATTGATATCGGTGCGTTACCCGCTAAAAATTAACGTCAAGGACGCCATAGTTTTGATTTCATTGGGTAAAAGCGCTGCTGCCGCTTTACGTGACGAGGCGGCTAGCGACCTTCAGCAAATTTGTCCATCACCAAGAGATGCACATGACTGGTCTAGACAGATGAGCTGTGGTACAAGGTGGTACCTGCCAATGTCAGGGAACAAGTACATCGAGAAGCCTATAAGGCCATACCTTTCACTTACCATCAAGGCGTCGTCCAGTTGAATGGAGGAGGTACTCTCTTGAGGGAAAGAGAAAAGTCTCAGGGTTGCTTGTCCTGATATGCAGTAGGAAAGACAGGATGACGTGTACTACGTCAGACGCTCACCTAATGTGGAGTCGTATGCAAAGCTTAATTTACGAGACTCCTGTAGAGACAGAGGAAGATCTGCTGGCACGAATTATGGGCGCTGCAATAGAAACTGAAGAGACACACACAAGGTGGCGTGAAGAGTGTGCATCAGAATATGCTTCGCAGATGCAATGCCCGTAACAGCGTTTGTGATCGCCACATCGAGCCGCTGCCGTAATGCATCAGCACTGTTCTGTACATACTGTATGCGTTTTCTTAATTATGTGGACACCTATTGTTTAACTACTAATACAAACAAATGTGCCTAAGTCATAAATGGATGATTCGTTATATTTCCTTTCGAATTTTTATCTAGTAACTACTGCGTCACGCCTAAATCAGTTCTTCAAGCAGAAGTGGTTGAGTTAAATATCTTAACTGAAACCGCTGTACAACGGAAACAGTACGTTTCCGGATATGAGTTCTTATTCAAAATGTTATTTTATCACTCCCCCCCCCCCCCCCCCCAACAAGTCCTAGAAGTCTGTAGGGGGAATTGCCGTACATCCTGTGTATTAGCAAATTTTTAGTACTTGTAATGGAACATCTGCGATTCTCATGTAAGTAAACTCTAAGGCTGCTGCAATACGGAGTTCCTTTGTTCATCTATGGTCGGAATTAATATCGCTAATAGTGACCAAAATGAAACTTCTTTCACATTTATTATATTTGGAGTAACAGTAAGTGTTTTGAAGGAGTGTCAAAACAGATTTTTCGAAATGTAATACGGACTTCCTTTAAATTCACTATTTATATGGAATCAGAAATCATTACTGTGTGTGTGTCTCTCTCTGTCTCCGTCTGTCTCTCTCTTTTTTCCCCCTCTTAGTTTTAGGTGCACCATTTACGTTTCGTAAGAGTCTGTATTAGTTTTAACGAAAGTATCCTAGTATTAGCACGTAATTCACACTGTTAAACATTTACTTATGCTTTCATTTGTTGTAATTCCATATGAGTGCTCAAGTTAAAAGTTCTTGTCATAAATATGTTTGTTTAAACAAATACCCTAGTTAATACATATATTGCTTCCAATCACAATCAATACCTACTGAGGACAAGACACTAAAAAAATACATTAAAGTAGAAGGGAAGAATCCACAGCCCTTACATCGGTATCCAAGAAGACGACCAGACACCAAATTCCGTGCAGAATGTAACGGATCCACGATCGCTTACTCAGCAACATACACATCTTTAGGTCACACAGGTCTTTTTAGGCAGAATCGTTTGTTAAGCGCTGTGGCAGTTGGCGGAGGCTGAGTGGAGACGTGAGTCAGTGAGCAACTCGTGATGTGACATCGGCTGCGAGTGTCCGTACCGCCGCGGGGTGACCCGCAGTTAATCATTATACCTAATCGTGGCAAGTCATATTGCTGACAAGTGTTCGACAGTTAACCAGTGTATGACGATTTTCGGAAGTATTTCAGAGCTAGATCAGAAGTGTAAGGACTATGGTATGAAGATTAGCATCTCCAAAACGAAAGTAATGTCAGTGGGAAAGAAATATAAACGGATTGAGTGCCAAATAGGAGGAACAAAGTTAGAACAGGTGGACGGTTTCAAGTACTTAGGATGCATATTCTCACAGGATGGCAACATAGTGAAAGAACTGGAAGCGAGTTGTAGCAAAGCTAATGCAGTGAGCGCTCAGCTACGATCTACTCTCTTCTGCAAGAAGGAATTCAGTACCAAGACTAAGTTATCTGTGCACCGTTCAATCTTTCGACCAACTTTGTTGTATGGGAGCGAAAGCTGGGTGGATTCAGGTTACCTTATCAACAAGGTTGAGGTTACGGATATGAAAGTAGCTAGGATGATTACAGGTACTAGTAGATGGGAACAATGGCAGGAGGGCGTCCACAATGAGAAAATCAAAGAAAAACTGGGAATGAACTCTATAGATGTAGCAGTCAGGGCGAACAGGCTTAGATGGTGGGGTCATGTTACACGCATGGGAGAAGCAAGGTTACCCAAGAGACTCATGGATTCAGCAGTAGAGGGTAGGAGGAGTCGGGGCAGACCGAGGAGAAGGTACCTGGATTCGGTTATGGATGATTTTGAAGTAATAGGTTTAACTTCAGAAGAGGCACCAATGTTAGCACTGAGTAGGGGATCATGGAGGAACTGTATAAGGGGGGCTATGCTCCAGACTGAACGCTGAAAGGAATAATCAGTCTTAAAAGATGATGATGATGAGTAGTGACTGCCTAAAATTGTGCCTTAGCAGAATATATCGATCAAATAGTGCAAAATACTTTGACACTAATTATTGCAAAACCCCGTTTCATTGTCCTTAAAATTGTTGGGCAGTCGCATTCTGATTAGAAACGCCTTCCGAACCATTAAACTTGATTACCACGTATCTGCTAGGTCACTGGCACATAAAAATTAGAGTTACGACACTATCCGGTTAGTGACAATCCACGGAATTTATTAAGGAGAGTTCCAACTAGTTCCTCGCAAACCACAGCTCCGTCTGTCACAGGAAGCCGTACTGAGGTCGCATACCGTCAGTGGCCCGACAAATGAAGGCACCCGCCCACTTCTCGCTTCCACGAGTTAACCGCTTGTAGCTAATTGTCCACATTCGCAGTTCGCAGAAGGTTCCTTTTCTGTATGCAGATTTCTCGAATTCCACACCACTGATTGCGCCAATTACAGGCGGAAGCAAATTTTTCGTCCACCGCTGCGACATCCAGACATTCCACCTTCTTACATTCTCTCATCTGGTGCGTGACCTCTTCCTGCATATCCTTTTCGTGCTTCCCACCTGCGGCATTATTTTTAAACTGTTAATTACTTTACATTTAGGGTTCCGTACTTCTAGCGGTACAAACGGAACCCTTGAGGGATCACTACATTGTCTCTCTGTCTGTCTGCCTGTCTATCCGGCTGTTAAAAGCCCTTTTCCTCGGGGATGTATAGACATATCAAGCTGACATTTGCGTCAGATACTGAGATCTACGTTCCCCTGGCGGTGTAGACCATTGGAGCTTCTAAATCAGTGTAATCAAAAGGGACGAAGATTTGTGACACGTATTTTGGTACTCACAAACCCACTCATTGAAGCCCTGTAGGGTACTTTCCGTTGACATGAAGGGAACCAGTATTATATATATATATATATATATATTCACGGAACCAGTGACTCTATTAAATTCCTTAAAGTTTTTACTAACGATTCTGGTAATAGTTGCTGTTGCAGTTGCAGTATTTATATTAGGCGGCTAGTTTCCAAAGTAAGACGTTTATTTTCAAGTCTTGCCTGCTGAGGCTGCATTGACAGTGCCTGATCTTAGTAATTGAAACGTCCCCTTAGAAAAATTAATTAATTACTGTGCTGGTAAACCCCTTACGTTATTTGATTTTCGAACAGCTGACCAAAACTGATCGTACTCAGACATATCTCTCTTTACTTATTCCGACCAACACTAAACTGACACACACAATATTTTTAGTGCAACGCAATCTGACTTTCAATAATCCCTACAAAAGAATGGCCCTGACTGACAATAACCTATACCTTTCATAAATCACTTGCCTCACAAAAATCTTCGTTACTCAAACTACTGCAATACAGCGAGCGCCACTACTGCCAACTAAATAAAAAATTCAAACTAGTGAAGGCACTAACTACTGATAGGCTTAGTTAGCAAATGAAAGATTTTGATAGAGAACAAACAATGTATTTACCTTAATAGTGTTCAGAAGTCATAATATATTCATGACAGCCAGTCTTACAAATTTACTCTTTCTGGCGGACACACGTCCAGATCATCTGCTTTCAAAACTCCGCCATCTCACTCCCCACATCCACCACTGCTGGCGGCTCATCTCCAACTGCGCAACGCTGCACGCTGTTAACATCCAACTGCCCACTACAATAGAGAGTATTTCAACAATGCCAGCCAGCCACAGACTGCACACAGAACAGCCAGTGATTTTCATACAGAGCGCTACGTGGCGCAACCAATATAAAAACCTAAACAGCCTACTTACATAATAAACATCAAAGTGGCTACTACACGTGATTTATAAACGTCTGCAGAATAATTTCCACAGACCATACACACCTCATACCAAGTATATACACATATATATCATTATCGCTGTTTATATGGGTTGCTGTATCAGTTGATTCATCTAGAAAATGGTGCCCTCATGATGTAAAAGTCGATCAGAAAATCGATCTTAAGCCTCGTTAACCCAAAACGAAAAATAGTGAATGTAAACCTACTGAAAAATTATGGAGCTTATATACTCAATTCAGAAACTCTGGACCTGAGACAGATATTTGTAAAGAATTCCGTAAGTGCGGACCAAGAATGCCGTATCACGCCAGTGCGCATATTAATGCTCATCATAAATCATTCTGCAACTGTCATAGCGGATTCCGCCATTATGCGAACGGTTCACCGACTGTGGACAAGAGTGTGTTGTCGTTGTTGCAACTCTGGTCCCCATTCATCCTCTAGGATGCTCTCCTTTCTATGTGTTCCCTCCAACTCTTCCAGTGCCTGCCAGCCATTAGCGGAAATTGCGAAACACCATGGCCCAATAGTGAGGTTCCTTACAACACGCAATATCGCCAAGGCAATGTATCAGAATGAAACTCTAATCATATAACAATATGCCCTTCCACATCCAAAAACAAAACGCCTACTTCGGCTCCATTTATGTGACGTCAAATGGTTCAAATGGCTCTGAGCACTATGGGACTTAACATCTGAGGTCATCAGTCCCCTAGAACTTAGAACTACTTAAACCTAACTAACCTAAGGACATCACACACATCATGACCGAGGCAGGATTCGCCTAGAACCGCTCGGCCAACCCGGCCGGCCTCTGTAACGTCATTGACTATTTTACAAACGCCGCAACATCGTGCCCACCAACAAGCCTCGCCTCAGAGGTCCTCTGAAATTGGAAAGCTGCTCACGAGACTAGGTCTTTATTTTCTACTGCCCATGTTTTTTTTAGAAAACCTCCTGTTGGTTTTCTTCAAAAAAGCAATCGCTAAAACATGGGAAAGTGGCACTCACAAGCTGCTTGCATCACATACTGGCTACAGTTTGGTCGTGGTGTAAAACAACACAGTAGCCCACTACTCTATGGCTCACGCCCTGGCATCCTGAATTCCATGAAGACAACACCTGAGGAGCCGGTCAGTGTTGAAGGCTGAGAGCCACTCATTTCTCCATTGCATTCATTTCCTATCTCATCTCAGATCAAATGTGCTGTGCCTTTTCGTGCACACAAAAATCATCCAGAAAAGCAAGTGAGTCCAGCAACGTGTCGAATGAAACGAAATAAATGAATATTGCGTTCAGTAAGACCAATTCACTGTGATCCAATGTACTTTAATAAAAGCACTGCCAGTGCAATCTGAACCATTATCGATCTCTAATTTCAGAATCAATCTCATATTAAATGAAAATTCATTCGAATTTGCCTGCCATATTTCACTATAACATCCATTTTAAACAGCGCACGTGTTCAGTGACATTCATGAGCGGTAGTCATGAGTTCCGTAATTACGTTTTGTTTGTTTACAGGTACATATCTGCAGTCCCATTACACGTGGATATTTCCGCATACAGCAACGTAGACAAAAATTAATGGTGTAGCTCATTGAGAAATGGAGTACTGCATAGTGACACACTTTCTGAAAAAAAAAAAATGTTCAAATGGCTCTTAGCACTATGCGACTTAACTTTAGAGGTCATCAGTCGACTAGAACTTAGAACTAATAAAAGCTAACTAACCTAAGGACATCACACACATCCATGCCCGACGCAGGATTCGAACCTGCGACCGTAGCGGTCGCTGGGTTCCAGACTGCAGCGCCTAGAACCGCACGGCCACTCCGGCCGGCCCCACTTTGTGCATTTAACGAGAAATAACACCCCAGAAGTACATGGCAACTTGTTGACAGTGTGTGGCAACAACTCTCTTTCCGAGCAAGAGGAAATTGTTGCATAGCAAGCATTTCCACGTTGACGAAGAGATGCTTTGCAAGATGGAAAGTTAAAATCTAGCCTTCTACAACTAAATCCACCGTCAAATCATCCATCGTCGGGGAAAATAAACTCCGCAACAAAATTAAAGGATAGTTTCGTCAAAACCTTGTAATTGTCTCCCATCCCGACACAGAGGTTTGTAATTTCGCCATCAGATGCCTACAAACTTCCTCTGTAATGGTGCAAAAGCGTGATGCCCTGCGAATTCACCTTTGAGATCGCCGACGCCCTAAAACAGGACAGGGTAGACAAAATCAAAGAAAGATGCCACAGCTCAGAAGTTCATGTGAACTACACTACTGCCCATTAAAATTGCTACACCACGAAGATAACGTGCCACAGACGCGAAATTTAACCGACAGGAAGAAGATACTGTGATATGCAAATGATTAGCTTTTCAGAGCATTCACACAAGGTTGGCGCCGGTGGCGACACCTAACAACGTGCTGACATGAGGAAAGTTTCCAACCGATTTCTCATACACATACAGCAGTTGACCGGCGTTGCCTGGTGGAACGTTGTTGTGATGCCTCGTGTAAGGAGGAGAAATGCGTACCATCACGTTTCCGACGTTGATAAAGGTCGGATTGTAGCCTATCACGATTGCGGTGTATCGTATCGTGACATTGCTGCTGGCGTCGGTCTAGATCCAATGACTGTTAGCAGAATATGGAATCGGTGGGTTCAGGAGGGTAATACGGAACGCCGTACTGGATCCCAACGGCCTCGTGTCCCTAGCAGTCGAGGTGACAGGCATCTTATTCGCATGGCTGTAACGGATTCTGCAGCCACGTCTCGATCCCTGAGTCAGCAGACGGGGACGTTTGCAAGAAAACAACCATCTGCACGAACAGTTCGACGAAGTTTGCAGCAGCAGGGACTATTAGCTCGGAGACCATGGCTGCGGTTACCCTTGACGCTGCATCACAGACAGGAGCGCCTGCGATGGTGTACTCAACGACGAACCTGGGTGCACGAATGGCAAAACGTCATTTTTTCGGGTGAATCCAGGTTTTGTTTACAGCATCATGATGGTCGCATCCGTGGATAGCGACATCGCGGTGAACGCACATTGGAAGCGTGTATTCGTCATTGCCATACTGGCGTATCATTCCGCGTGATTGTATGGGGTGCCATTGGTTACACGTCTCGGTCACCTCTTGTTCACATTGACGGCACTTTGAACAGTGGACGTTACATTTCAGATGTGTTACGACCCGTGGCTCTACCCTTCATTCGATCCGTGCGAAACCCTACATTTCTGCAGGATAATGCACGACCGCATGTTGCAGGTCTTGCACGGGCCTTTCTGGATACAGAAAATTTTCGACTGCTGCCCTGGCCAGCACATTCTCCAGATCTCTCACCAATTGAAAACGGCTGGCCAATGGTGGTCGAGCAACTGGCTCTTCACAATACGCCAGTGACTACTCTTGATGAACTGTGGTATCATGTTGCAGCTGCATGGGCAGCTGTACCTGTACACGCCATCCGAGCTCTGTTTGACTCAATGCCCAGGCGTATCAAGGCCGTTATTACGGCCAGAGGTGGTTGTTCTGGGTACTGATTTCTCAGGATCTATGCACCCAAATTGTGTGAAAATGTAATCGTATAATATATTGTCCAATGGATACCCGTTTATCATCTGCATTTCTTCTTGGTGGAGCAATTTTAATGGCCAGTAGTGTATAAGGTGGGTTAATGGTGTCACGTTGGCATCACATTTCACCACAATTCTGCCCAACGGCCCCAGCGACATGTGACACGAAGGTAACGCTGTCTCTTACCCCCCCCCCCCTTCTTTTGGGGCCTCTGCAATGGGGGTGAGAACCACGAGACACAGCGTCGACCTCACTTGGTTTTTATATGGGTAGCACAGGAAAATATTTCAGAGCAACGGCGCTCACAATCGATACGAAAAGGACTTAGGCGGTGGCATAAATGGCGTCAATGAAACGACCCTATCACTTTGGACGTTGATTCCCAAACAATTCCCGGTCGCAAAGGACAATTCGCACTGCCGTGAACAACGGGAGGACGTTCTTGCAACGTTCGATACTGCTGCCACACACTGGGAGTTTCTTCCTTACTCTAAGGACATCGTGGGGCTGAATCCCCATTGAACTTTATCTGATCGATTTGGATTGCAGCGCGACTGCAATTACAAGGGTTGGAACTTAAATATTGGCAACTATTTATTCACAACCGATACAAGAGAATTACATGTTTGCACCTGTTACTGTCCTTCAAAGTATTCACCATTGTTGTGTAGAACCCGTTGACTGCGACTTGGAAAGCGTACTATACCGTCAGCAGAGCCTGTTTTGTTGACGGTGCGAGTGGAGCGGTATACTGCCTGTCGAATCTCTGGAATTGTTCTGAAGCGAATGCCAAGAAGTAGTTCCCTCATGTTTGGAATCAAATCAAAGTCACCATCACCTGCGACCACCTTTGCGAAAGAATTGGCGACACTTTCTGCGCAACCCACCCATCATTTTGCACGACAATGCGCGGGCGCATACAGCGCAAGCTGTGGATGCTCTGTTCCATCGATGGGAGTGGAAAGTACTGTAGCATCCACCATACACCCCAGACTTAAGTCCGTGTGACTTTGATTTGATTCCGAAGAGTGGGCAACCACTTCGTGGCATTCGCTTCAGAACTGTTCCAGAGAGTCGACAGGCAGTAGACCGCTTCATTCGCACCATCAACGGAACAGGCTCTGCTGACGGTATACCGCGCCTTCCACTACGCTGGCAACGGGTTTACACAATCTGGTGCCTACTTTGGAGGACAGTTCGAAATGGTTCAGATGACTCTGAGCACTATGGGACTTAACATCTGAGGTCATCAGTCCCCTAGAACTTAGAACTACTTAAACCTAACTAACCTAAGGACATCACACACATTCATGCCCGAGGCAGGATTCGAACCTGCGACCTAGCAACAGCGCGGAACCGGACTGAAGTGCGTAGAACCGCTCAGCCTCCGGGTATGGCCTGGTTGTGAATAAGTGGTTGCCACTATTTATGTTCCAGCCCTCGTATTTCTCTGCTGTACTGCTTGGAATCAAAACTGACTGTTTTTATGTTTCCCAACACGAATTCCGCTCCTGTGCCAACCTCTTCATCTCAGAGTAGCACTTGTAACCTTTGTGCTCAATTATTTGCTGGGTGAATTCCAATCTCTGTCTTGCTCCACAATTTTTGCCCTCTACAGCTCACTCTAGTACCGTGGAAGCATTCCCTGATGTCTTAACAGGTGTCCTATCATCCCGCCCCTTCTTGTCAAATTTTCCCCATGTTCTTTTCCGATTCTGCGCAGAACCTCCTCATACTTCACCTGATCATTTCACCTTATTTTCAACATCCGTCTGTAGCACCACATCTCAAATGCTTCGATTCTCTTCTGCTCCGGTTTCGTCACAGTCCATGTATCGCTACCATACAATGCTGTGCCCCAAACGTGCATGCTCAGAGATTTCATCGTCAGATTAAGGTTCAAAATGTCTCAGAGCACTATGGGACTTAACATCTGATGTCATTAGTCCCCTAGAATTTATAACTACTTAAACCTATCTAACCTAAGGACATCACACACATCCATGCCCGAGGCAGGATTCGAACCTGCGACTGTAGCGGTCGTGCGGTTCCAGACTGAAGCGCCTAGAAGCTCTCGGCCACACAGGCCGTCCTCAAATTAAGGCCTACGTTTGATACTAGTAGACTTGTCCTGGCCAGGAATGCCGTTTTTGCCAGTTGTTGACTACTTTTGATTTTCTGCTTGCTCCGTCCGCCATTGTAATTTTGCTGGCTAGGTAGCAGAATTCCTCAACTTCATCTACTTCACTGCCATCAATCGTGACGTTAAGTTTCTCGCTGCTCTCGTTTCTGTTACTTCTCATCACTTTTGTCTTTCTTCGATTTACTCTCAATCGCTAGGAACTGTTAAAAACCATTTGACGAAATTTGAACTTGATCTGAAGTAGCAACGGGTTGGCACGCCTTTTCATCCCTCCTTCTTCTCGCCTTCCTATGGCTTGATGACACGGGAGTGCAACGTTAACATGTGCGTGAATAAAACGGCAAAGTGTACCTCTAAGGATGCCAGTTCGGCAACACCATCGGTGCCAAACACATGTTACATGTGTACTTGGCAGAAACTTCGATACACATTGAGCCTTGAGACTGCTCTGGAGATTGAAGGCAAGCGAACACCACCTAAAGGGTGTCGAATGGGTGGCCCGACTCTTAGGCGCTGGAGCAGCGCGAGGCTGAATGTGTGTCCAAGTTTCTGAGTGGTAAATTTGTAACGTGCTCCACAGAGGTGTGTGGGTAGCACAGAAAGTGCTGCCGAACTTCAGGGGAGGGGGGAGGAGAGGAAGGGTCGCTATATTCATGCACATATTAATGTTCCACACACACTCACTACCACGAAATGTGTGGGCATCAACGTCCCAAGGAAATGAGTGGTTTCATTGGTACCCTTTATGTCATCCCTAACGCCTTTCCATGTCCATTCTGAGTGGCGGTGTGTCTGAAATAGTTTCCTTGGCCACCCATAAGTAAACCACAAGATTTCAACGCTGTGTGTCATTGTTCTGAGGGGATGAAACATGGTTAATAGGGGCAGTGACGACCTTCCCATAGTGAGACACTTCAGTTTTTCCATTGGACAGAATTGTGGTGTGATTTGGTGCCAATGTGACATCAGTAGTCCACCCTACACTCACATGAACTTAGTGGCGTCGCAGGCCTCCACGACTTTGCACCACTGCAGAGGAAGTTTGTAGGCATATTTGCCTCAAAGTTAAGCGTCGTAATGGGAGACATTAAGGGTTTCTAAAAAAATGATCCTTTAGTCATTCTGTGCAGTGTGCTCCACGTCGAACGATGGATATGCAGAAAAGAACGAACGTGGTCAAAGCTTGATTTTCGGAGATGATGATGAAAACTTTGTGACTATCCCCCGCATAAACCATAATCGTATGCGTAATGGACGCTACCGGTATTAGTGGTGCTCAATAACGTGTCACCGATTTACGAGCTGCGGAAGAGATGTGGCACCTGGTGTGCGGTCCTCGGATGATGAAGGGCAGGGTGAAGGTGAAGGCCTGCGTTTCGAGGGCGCCGGCGCTTGTTCGCCCCAGCTGCTCATTATCCGCCCTAACGAACTTCAGGGACGACGGCCGCTAGGGCACCCGCTGAAAGCGTCTTTGCGAGGCGTACGCCGCCACAACTGCCGCCGGCTACTAACCTGGATACCATCCCGTGTACTGTGACGCTACAACGCAGTCCTTGCTATGAATTTTTTTCGCTTACTTAACACATGAAACTGTTTGTATACGATGTATTGTCTAGTGTAAATGTGTATTGTAAATACTATGTCTAAATTATGTAATACGAGGGCAGTTCAATAAGTAATGCAACACATTTTTTTTCTCGGCCAATTTTGGTTGAAAAAACCGGAAATTTCTTGTGGAATATTTTCAAACATTCCCGCTTCGTCTCGTATAGTTTCATTGACTTCCAACAGGTGGCAGCGCTGTACGGAGCTGTTAAAATGGCGTCTGTAACAGATGTGCGTAGCAAACAACGGGCAGTGATCGAGTTTCTTTTGGCGGAAAACCAGGGCATCTCAGACATTCATAGGCGCTTGCAGAATGTCTACGGTGATCTGGCAGTGGACAAAAGCACGGTGAGTCGTTGGGCAAAGCGTGTGTCATCATCGCCGCAAGGTCAAGCAAGACTGTCTGATCTCCCGCGTGCGAGCCGGCCGTGCACAGCTGTGACTCCTGCAATGGCGGAGCGTGCGAACACACTCGTTCGAGATGATCGACGGATCACCATCAAACAACTCAGTGCTCAACTTGACATCTCTGTTGGTAGTGCTGTCACAATTGTTCACCAGTTGGGATATTCAAAGGTTTGTTCCCGCTGGGTCCCTCGTTGTCTAACCGAACACCATAAAGAGCAAAGGAGAACCATCTGTGCGGAATTGCTTGCTCGTCATGTGGCTGAGGGTGACAATTTCTTGTCAAAGATTGTTACAGGCGATGAAACATGGGTTTCACTTCGAACCTGAAACAAAACGGCAATCAATGGAGTGGCGCCACACCCACTCCCCTACCAAGAAAAAGTTTAAAGCCATACCCTCAGCCGGTAAAGTCATGGTTACAGTCTTCTGGGACGCTGAAGGGGTTATTCTGTTCGATGTCCATCCCCATGGTCAAACGATCAACTCTGAAGTGTATTGTGCTACTCTTCAGAAATTGAAGAAACGACTTCAACGTGTTCGTAGGCACAAGAATCTGAACGAACTTCTCCTTCTTCATGACAACGCAAGACCTCACACAAGTCTTCGCACCCGAGAGGAGCTCACAAAACTTCAGTGGATTGTTCTTCCTCAAGCACCCTACAGCCCCGATCTCGCACCGTCGGATTTCCATATGTTTGGCCCAATGAAGGACGCTATCCGTGGGAGGCACTACGCGGATGATGAAGAAGTTATTGATGCAGCACGACGTTGGCCCCGACATCGACCAGTGGAATGGTACCGTGCAGGCATACAGGCCCTCATTTCAAGGTGGCGTAAGGCCGTAGCATTGAATAGAGATTACGTTGAAAAATAGTGTTGTGTAGCTAAAAGATTGGGGAATAACCTGGTGTAGTTCAATGCTGAATAAAACAACCTCTGTTTCAGAAAAAAAAAATGTGTTGCATTACTTAATGAACTGCCCTCGTATTTAACACTGGCAAGTCAGGGCATATTTAGTTTACATTGAAGTCAGAGAGATTGTTTTGACGTGCCGCTCGGCGAGGGAGCGCGCCAGCGGGCAGTAGTAGCAGTGACGCAGTGCTCGCAGTAAGACGTACAGTCGAGTGCTGCTATTCCTAGCTGTGTTACATCTAACGGCTAGTGTGTGGATCTAAGTACGACGGGAGAGTAGCGGTTGGCGTATCTGGAAGCAATGCCGGGCAAGTTATTATGGATTAATGGGTATAGTGCTGAAGAAACGAGGGCTTAAATGTGAAGCGCACTGTGGGCCCAAGTCGCAACAGTAAAAGCCCGCTGCCACATTGTGTCGCCGCCGTGGACTTCCGTCGATCCACCGACAACGAGGGATGTAAGATTTACGTAATTTTCGTAGGATAAAATTGTAGAATGCTTGCCAGTGGCTGTGCTTTTCTCTGAAGTTGACCAATTAATAACAGGAGCTTTATAATCGAAGTGTTTCAGTTACATTCCATCCGACAATAACACCAAGTAGGTTCCTTCCGATCCTTACCTTATTGAACCGAGTGTGTCACGCCATTATCAAGAGAAAATATGCTAATTATCATATTATTTGCATAGACGGTGAAGAGTAAATTTTAGATTGTTGTGAACGATTGGTTATCGCAGTTACTCGTTCCACTTAATAATCTTACACCAACCGTAGAAACTTAATAATAAACTGAAGTAATAAATTTTATTATTAAGATTTATTTCAATGCATATTCAGCTGAAGTTAGTTCAAGGATATTTCATGAAACTATAAAGCTTATTCCACCTGACAATCGCCCAATAATTAATTATTATCATTCAAAACATAGCTAATCAATTATTGGCAATATATTTCATTATCAGTAGATTAAACTGTGCAAAGTACGTAATTTTAAAGACAGAATGACAGCCCATTATTCAAAATCTCGATAGATAATTAACTGTGTTTTCAGCATTGCACTTAGCTGACCAATTATGAACAAAATAACTATCAAAATACTTATTAAAAGTTAACAATTAATGTTTAAGTGTAGTTAGATAGTTATGACATTGTTTTACATGACTACTGAGCCTGACACAGTACTTACGTAAAAGTTCCCGTTCTTCCTGCTGCGCTACAAACAGATAAATTTTATTTTTGACACAATTATTCACGTACTTAACAGTACTGTCGCTCATCAGTTGAGCTGGCGACCGAATTTTTAATTGCTTTTACAACTTAATCATTTATTTCGGCAAAATTTCCACTAGCAAAATTTATTTCCAAATTATTTCCATTATTTCATTTACCAATCGTTATTGAATGAAATTACTCATCAAATAACGATCAAGTTATAACGTCTCCTGTTTCCCACGGAATAATCATTATTTACTTCGGATTCGGATGCCTTATCCCGACACGGGCCAAAATTCATAAGTCACGGTCAGTGTTAACATGTAATTTCGCAAATCCCGAGAAGCAGGGGTGGGGGGTTACAGTATTGTTAGCGCGAATGGTTTGGATTTATAAAAAATGAAGAAATTGCATAAATTGTAAACATGTCATCTTATTTAATTAATTTTTCATCAAAAGCTGTTTTGTGATAGCATTTTGTTCCACCGGAATAGTGTGTTTGTGAATAAATTCGTAGCGAGTTTCTATATACTTAACAAAGACAACAGATACACATAACAGAGACTTCGGTCATCAATAATGTATTCTCCTTTACTATTTACCTCAGTCTGTCAACGCTGGGGTATATTCTCAATTCGCGACTGTAGAAATCGCGTGGTTTTGAGGCTAAGAAGAACTCCCAGAGCCATGTTTGGAGTGCCTTTGTATTTGGAAAGAAGGTCCCTTCAACATTGTACGAGTATGATAGAGAGCAGAAAAGATATAAATCTGAGGACGCAAGATATGTTAATAAAGTGGGTGTGGAGTGACTACTCAACCCGACTCCTCTATAGTGTTTTCGACAGTCTGACAGAATGCGGGCGGGCGTTATGGTGGAGTAGCATCACTTCACGCAATCTTCTTGATCGGTGCTCTTGGATTCTGACTGCAGGACGTCCCACTTGTTGGCAATAAATGTAAGCAGTGATGGTTACACCTCGAGAGCAACAATTTGTGGTACACCACATCACCACTGTTGCACCAGATGCATAACATTATCTTATGTGGATGTGCGCAGGTCTTTGTACGGGGTTATGCTGCTTTTTTTTGGGGGGGGGGGGGGGCTCTACCATTCCTTTCTTTTCGTTATGTTAGTTTAAAGACACCATTTCTCGTCACCAGTAATGATACGGGATACAAACGACCGATGTTGCTCAAGAGCCACCTCATCACTAGCAGGCAGAGATTCACATATGGTCACCTGCTGAGTATTGTGACTTTGGCTTAGAGCACGCGTTACCCGTAACCCGATTTTTGAACCTTCCCCATTGCACGCAAATGTAGCGCGATGGTGGAATGGTCACAGTTCATCACGTCTGACAGTTCTCAAGTACACTGACGTGGATCTTCACCAAACCCCCAATGTCTTCCTGAACGTGGAGAGACACTAAGGTCAGTACGCTCCTCCTTAATACGAGAAAACTATTTCCTTGCCTCGCTCTGTCAACTGGCATTATCCCCACACATGGCGCAAATGTTTCTGGATACCTCTGCTGCTGTCACGCTTCTCCTGAACTCAGGAAGAAAACGAAATGTTCTAATTTCTCCGCTTGGTGCTCCAACTTCTAGCGTCCACATTTCCACTTAGTATCTCCAAACGACAAAAAATTGTTCAAATGGCTCTGAGCACTATGCGACTTAACTTCTAATGTCATCAGTCACCAGGAACTTAGAACTAATTAAACCTAACTAACCTAAGGACATCACACACATCCATGCCCGAGGCAGAATTCGAACCTGCGACCGTAGCGGTCGCTCGGCTCCAGACTGTAGCGCCTAGAACCACACGGCCACTCCGGCCGGCTCCAAACGACAGAATGACAATAATTATACTCAGATAGCAGCCGTGGACTACTAATAAAAGGACAACAATCGGGCATACAACAATTCCAGTGACAACCACATACATTTCGTAAAAATGTTATATCATTCCACCACAGTGCAACATTTGCACGCAACAGGGCAGGGAAAGTCCAAAAATCGGATGTGTGGGTACCACATGCTCTAAGCCAAAATAACAAAATCCAGTTAGTCGTCATGTATATAATCGTCTTATTACTTGAACATTACGAAATATTGTCTTTGGGATACGCTAGAGAACATTACATATAAAGTAGGTCTAATTACAATAAACTGAAAAATTCGTAAGATCTCTACAATATACGCTTCAAATAACTTACTATAAGAAATGTGTGTCTTTTGGGTAACACAGATACCGCTCATGATGAGCAACGCCCTAAAATGATCCGGTGAAATAAAATACTACCATAAAGCAGTTTTTGTCGAATACGTAATTAACAACATGACGTATTTACGATTTCTACGAGGTGCAGAGCACTAAACGGACAAAAAAAAATGCCGAAAGGTAGGAAATTAAGGAGGCGACACAGTGTGTTCCGGCTTACAGTTAGTGTCCATCTTGTTCTGCAGCACGCGCCTTCCCTTAGGAAAAACGTTTGATGTTGCACGGCTAGAAAAAACTGCAACGGAACTGTCCGCACTAAAGTATCACTAGGACTAAGAAAGTTTTCCAACTGCCAGAATTCATTAGCTATTGAATGAAAGGAAGTCACTGAATGAAAATTTAGTTATATTGTGAATTCTTGGATACCAATTAACTTCCAAATACGATATAATTCCAATCTGAAATTTTGGAATTTGTGCGTGCCGGTAATGAGTGTCACTCTAAATTGCCAATTTGTGGCATATACCATCCGCCTGTTACTGACAGAATTACACATGGATTTTGTGTGAAATAGAATACTCGCTCAGCATTCCCCGGATCACTCACATTGAAGAGTCAGTTCTCGCACGCAACTTACCCAACACACCACGCTTATTTAAGATATTTAAAAGGTTCGCAGTTGACGCTAAAATCCAGAATTTACCCTTTCGACTTTATCGTTCGTGCGCCTTTTATTACTAATATCAACTTTATTAGTACATTGTCAGTACTATTTACTCACCTCGTCTCTACACACAGTCACATCATTTTTAATGCTATTTGTTACATTAATATTGTTATTTCTTAGGTAACTACGACGATCTTACATGCCTGAAACCCTGATTCGATGTCAGAGGTCCTGACGGTCATAATCAGATCACGTTAAATAAATAAATAAATAAATAAATGCATTCCGACAGTTCAAGATCTTTTTTAGACCATAGATCATTACGATGCCTGCTGAGGCGTAGCGCCTTGGAGGCGGTTAAGTGGGAGATGTGTCTCAGAGCTGGATAGTGACAGATGGTGACAAGAGTATGTAGTTTATGTATCAGCCGATAGAGGACAATATTGGATAGGGGGACTGTGATTTTAGTTTCGGTTGTGCCTACTACAGTGCACTAAAGTAATGGAATGTTTTTCATAAACTGTTCTAGTATTTTCATAAAGTGTTATAATGTCTTTTTGTGTACGTAAAATGTTATAAATGTGTTTTATCAGTATGAATTATGCGTGAGTGTGGTTAAGGTTAATATGAATATAACTGTTTAACGAGTTATGTAGTAGAGTTTAGTGTGGGAACATTTCGAAGAAGTATGGATGTGGACAAAGGTGATTTTTGTAGAATAGATTTGTAAAGTAAGTTTATGGTAAAGGGAAAGTTAATTCAGGTATAAATAAAAATAGTAAATACATTTATGTATAAGCAGAACTTCAGCACATTAGGTAATTACGTCGGTAAAAGGTGCAGTCGTTAGGTTTACTATTTTGCGATTGGTTACTCATGAAAAGCGCGGATTGACGCAGGAGAATGGTGTTTTGCTATTGGCTGTTGAGTAAACTGACCAATGGTAAAGCAGTATTCTTCGCGCGCCTTTCTCTGCTAGTAGGGAAGACTTAGAGTATTCTAGAGAAGAGTCGGAGCCTAGCCATGAAACAATTCCGACGCGTGTAGTAGTAGTTCCGATGGAAATGAGAGGTTGCCGGATGTAGCAGTGTTTCATACATCAAAAGTGTGGTAAAGTGACGACATAATTATTCTGATGGGCGTGTAGAAATTTCGGAAATTGGAAGTGAATTTTGTGACGTAAGAAGATACATATTCCGCGTGGCGTATTGAGCAGGCCGGTGGCTAACAACTGTGACTGCATTTGGTACCGACAGACTTAATATTTGGTGAGCATTATCAATCAAAAACAATCAGTATTTTTGTAGCTATTACGTTTTCAGTAAATGCAACACCATAAACTTGCTAACGTGAGTGAAAGGGATTGTGAGTGACTGTGTTAAGACTAGCACGGGCTTGGCAGTGATACGTGTTCACCGAAGTTTCAGAATATATTAATTGAGGACAAAATTTCCAAACTTTCATTTGTGTGAAAACTTTCTCCCGAAACGTAGATTAGTGACTTAAATTGCAGCCTGGTTCACGTCGAAGTACAGTAGGTTTCACTCGGCTTTCCTACTGTTGATTTGCTGAGACAATGTTCACAGGTAGGTACAGGTCCGTCGTAAAGGGACGGAAAGAACCGCGCTGCCGCACTGCCCCCAAGTTCCTTCTAGACTTCACAAAGCAATTATCTAACCCAGAAAATGCGCACGAATGCTCCCTCTTCTGATTGGCTGAGATACGTCATAGCCAATCAGCTAGCAGATCTTAACATCGCTGTCCCTTTTCTTTTACTTTGTTCCAGTCACAACATTATCTTTTCATAGCAATTTATAAATATACAAGTTCAAAAAACCAACAATTAGCAACATGATCCCCTCTTTACAAAATTGAAATATAGGAGCATGTTTCTTCTTTCCCCAGTACCATAAACTAATTACATATAACACATTTTTCCACATAATATGACTCATTCACTTTCTCCAGAAACAAAATCCAGCACTATCATATACCAGTTAATTGAAATATAAATATTGACATGTCACGTCCTTCAAATTTCATTAATAATCTAACAAACAATTAGCAGTAATTAACAGAAAAATTCGTAACAATAGGAGATAAAATTAACTGCGAAAACTACGTTGTCTAGTCTTGTTAAGATTTCATTCTCTCTATAGTACTGACACCTCTCGGCTGATGCCGTAACTACTTGGACTTAGCTGGATCATAAGAATTCACATTTTTCACGAAGAACTGTGATTCGTCGTCTATATAAGGCTACCTGCTACAGTCAGAGCAGATTATGTACACCTTGTAGAGAAACGTACAGAAACAAGGAAGAAATGGCAGGAGCTGAAGGGTCTGAAAGGGAAGCAGTAGTTGAGATGAGAGTGAATATTATTTAACATGTACATTAAGCAAGTAGTAAAGGAAACAAAGGAAAAATTCGGAGAGAGATAAAGTTCAGGGAGAGAGATGAAAACTATGAAATTTGGGATGACATTGTAATTCTATCATAGACAAAAAAGGTCTTGAAAGAACAGCTGAATGGGATGGACTGTGTCTTCAAATGAGATTATAAAATGAATACCAACAAAACATGGGTAACTGAATGTAACTGAATCAAGTCAGGTGAAGCTGAAGCATTATATTAGGAAATGAGACACTAATAGTACAAGATGACTTTTGCTTTGGACAGCAAAATATCTGACTATGGCCAAATCAGAGAGGATACAAAACGCAGAATGGCTGTAGGACTAAAATAATTTCTGAAAACAAGGAATTTGTCAAATTCTAACACAAAATTAAGTGTTACAAAATCTTTTCTGAAACTATTTGTTTACACTGTGGCTTTGTGCTGAAGCGAAAAGTGATATATACGGTACAGATATTCTTTTGAAAGTTGGTGCTGCAGAAGAATGCTGTTGGGTGTATCGAGGAACTAATATGGTGTTCATAAATTGAACTGAGATGAAGGAACTGTGTGGCATAATTTGACTGAAAGAAGGGACCAGTTGACAGGACACATCCTGAGGCATGAGTACCCTAAGCAATTATGAGTGGATGTAGGTTGCAGTAGTTATTTGGAGATGATGAGGCTTGCACAGCTAGGGTAGCCTTCAGACTACAACAGCAACAACATAAAAAGAAATAAAAAACTGTATCCACTAATGTTTATTAAAATAACCACGCGAGCTAGGGCGATGTGGGAAACAGTGTATCATGTAAGTCCCCACCTGTTTGTGCTGAAATATGGCTTTAAAGTAATTTGGCTGTAGTTTTTAATTTTTCATATGTCCTTCGATCCTTAGAACTTAGTACGACACAGCAAGAAAGTCTAAAATACAATATTAGATAGCATACACTCAAAATAGATGTTTACTTACCTTATTTTTTTTTTGTAATTGAAATCTTCGTCCTAGAGTTTCATTGCGTCCCATCTTAATTATCTTGCAATTTTTGGTTAATACAAATACTCATAAATCTGCTGGGTATTGTTTCCATAATAAGAGAAGTATTTCACCGATTTCAACTGTTTTAAATTGATTGCAGTTTATAAAATACTTGCAATACTTCAAGCTAATATTGAAAATGACAATCTTTTGTTACAAATTACAAGAAAGTATCGTATGTTTCATCAAAGTATCGCTCAATATAAACTGTCCAGGCAACAATACTACTCAAAAATATCTTATTCCAATAAGTCCTCAACACAGCTTTCTGTTTCATAGCAGTACATAATTTTAATTACGTAAATAATTTCTTAACTTTGTTGTTCCCAAGAAACCTATTAGCACATCACGCGCAAATTTCAGGAAATTAATTACCGGCACGTTTATTTTTGTAACTTATCTATAAAATATATTTCGTACTTGATCACAGCTGAAAGTCAAGAAGACCTATTAAAATCTCCTCATTTCAGTTTTCTTTGTTATATACACTCCTGGAAATGGAAAAAAGAACACATTGACACCGGTGTGTCAGACCCACCATACTTGCTCCGGACACTGCGAGAGGGCTGTACAAGCAATAATCACACGCACGGCACAGTGGACACACCAGGAACCGCAGTGTTGGCCGTCGAATGGCGCTAGCTGCGCAGCATTTGTGCACCGCCGCCGTCAGTGTCAGCCAGTTTGCCGTGGCATACGGAGCTCCATCGCAGTCTTTAACACTGGTAGCATGCCGCGACAGCGTGGACGTGAACCGTATGTGCAGTTGACGGACTTTGAGCGAGGCCGTATAGTGGTCATGCGGGAGGCCGGGTGGACGTACCGCCGAATTGCTCAACACGTGGGGCGTGAGGTCTCCACAGTACATCGATGTTGTCGCCAGTGGTCGGCGGAAGGTGCACGTGCCCGTCGACCTGGGACCGGACCGCAGCGACGCACGGATGCACGCCAAGACCGTAGGATCCTACGCAGTGCCGTAGGGGATCGCACCGCCACTTCCCAGCAAATTAGGGACACTGTTGCTCCTGGGGTATCGGCGAGGACCATTCGCAACCGTCTCCATGAAGCTGGGCTACGGTGCCGCACACCGTTAGGCCGTCTTCCGCTCACGCCCCAACATCGTGCAGCCCGCCTCCAGTGGTGTCGCGACAGGCGTGAATGGAGGGACGAATGGAGACGTGTCGTCTTCAGCGATGAGAGTCGCTTCTGCCTTGGTGCCAATGATGGTCGTATGCGTGTTTGGCGCCGTGCAGGTGAGCGCCACAATCAGGACTGCATACGACCGAGGCACACAGGGCCAACACCCGGCATCATGATGTGGGGAGCGATCTCCTACACTGGCCGTACACCACTGGTGATCGTCGAGGGGACACTGAATAGTGCACGGTACATCCAAACCGTCATCGAACCCATCATTCTACCATTCCTAGACCGGCAAGGGAACTTGCTGTTCCAACAGGACAATGCACGTCCGCATGTATCCCGTGCCACCCAACGTGCTCTAGAAGGTGTAAGTCAACTACCCTGGCCAGCAAGATCTCCGGATCTGTCCCCCATTGAGCATGTTTGGGACTGGATGAAGCGTCGTCTCACGCGGTCTGCACGTCCAGCACGAACGCTGGTCCAACTGAGGCGCCAGGTGGAAATGGCATGGCAAGCCGTTCCACAGGACTACATCCAGCATCTCTACGATCGTCTCCATGGGAGAATAGCAGCCTGCATTGCTGCGAAAGGTGGATATACACTGTACTAGTGCCGACATTGTGCATGCTCTGTTGCCTGTGTCTATGTGCCTGTGGTTCTGTCAGTGTGATCATGTGATGTATCTGACCCCAGGAATGTGTCAATAAAGTTTCCCCTTCCTGGGACAATGAATTCACGGTGTTCGTATTTCAATTTCCAGGAGTCTATTAACAAGCAATAAATTATATCCTGACAGATGTTACAAAGTATTAGAACAATTGATCTATTTTAAAATTTTTGTATGATTAACTGGCCATTTAATAAAATTAAATTACATTCAGCAACAAGTGATTAAGAGTGCAGAGGGATGGGATACACGTTGTACCAGCTGCGCATTACCTTGTGTCCACTGAATGGTAAGTGTTACGGCGAGTGCATTGAGTGAAGAACCGTTAAACGAAGGGGAAAAGTGAATCCAAGCACGAACATTATCCGATGATATCAGAGGCAATATATCATCATAAAAAATAATCGATTCGTTCCATATTACACACTTACACTCTAAGACAAATAAAAGAGGTACCACGACGGATCTTTCCGAATGAGATGGAAATCGGTAGATACGACATACCTCTACAGGCAAATAAATGATTACAGCTTCAGAATAGTTGGATGATTTATTCAAGAGAACTTCACAAATTCAGCACGTCAGTAACGCGTTGGTCCACCTCTGGCCTTAATGCAAACAGTTATTGGGCTTAGCACTGACTGATAGCGGTGATGGATGTCCATAGGGATACCATGCCAAATTCTGTCCAATTACATGTTCGAAATCCCGAGCTGGTTGTAAGGCCCTGCCCGTCATGCTCCAAACGTTCTAAATTTATGAGAGATATGGTGACATAGCTAGCCACGATAGTGTTTGGCAAGCACATAGACAAGCAGAAGAAAAGCTAACCGCGTGCGGAAGGGTCATTACTTGGTGAAATGTAAGCCCTGGATGACTTGTCATGAAGGGCAACAAAACGGGGCGTAGAATATCGTTGACATATCGTTGGGTTGTAAGAGTGCCGCGAACGGCAACCAAAGGTGTCCTACGTTAATTTAAGGAGAGTTGCACTGAACATAAATTTTCATTTCTCCTCTGACTCGTTTCGCCTTTGTGTGTGTATATGCATGCTTTAAATCAATATAACGCTATATTTTTTCATTATTTTTCATAATTTACAACTGTACTAGCTTTATTGACTTCAATACTTCTTCTCAGCAACTAAGGCTCATTACAAATATTAACTTCAGCTTCTACACGTTTCATTTGGGCTGTATGCTTACCGAGTACATTATTTTTCATACTGTTGTATTCATGCAGCAGTTAACGGTAGCTGTGAGTTGACTCCTAGCTGTGAGTTGACTCCACGTGGAGCAGTATCTGAGAGCGGAGCGTACTGCAGAGATTAAAGCTGCCCAGTGGAACTTCAGCACCCGCGCAGCAATATCATCATGGTGCGATCAACATCTGCCAGACTGCTGCACAGCTTCCCGTCTGCTAACATGACCAGAATATTGCCTTCTAACTATCTCTAGCGTTCGTCATACAACAACATCGATAATGAGCAAGCTGTCCTAGTTCTCCTGCTATGGAGTGCATGTCCTGTTGTGTGTATGTGCATAAACAAACTCAGACGTGCGTAGTCACGCACCGAACACAGAACTAGGACGCAAATGGAAATGGCAGTGCTGGAGACAGGCGACGAAAGTCAAATTTGCTCTCATAAAGCTCCAACTTCAATTTTGGCGTACACAAATTCACAGACCAAATTAAGAGCACGCAAGCCACGTCAGTGTGACAACCTTCATCAACAACACTTTGGAACAAACTATGACTATCGAGCAAGTTATACGGCACGGGCGGTAGGCTTTTAATATCATAATTCATCACTCTACTTTCTTCCTAACATAACTCCATAAACCAAATTAAACTAAGTTTTCTGTAGAGTAAAAATGTTGTAGCTGAGCCTTCTTGTTTAGTGGTTCCTGGCTGGATGAGGAGGGGGTGGTATGATAGGTGGATGACCGGTTTCCTCTCACAACAACACAAAATGCACACGTGATTAAAATACACTTTATTAAAGGAATAAGTTGAGTACTTGACTTCTATGATGTCCAATCTGATGTTCTTTCGTTAACGGCAATCAAACAAGATTTACTACAAGGGCAGTTCAATAAGTAATGCAACACATTTTTTTTCTCAAACAGGGGTTGTTTTATTCAGCATTGAAATACACCAGGTTATCCCCCAATCTTTTAGCTACACAACACTATTTTTCAACGTAATCTCCATTCAATGCTACGGCCTTACGCCACCTTGAAATGAGGGCCTGTATGCCTGCACGGTACCATTCCACTGGTCGATGTCGGAGCCAACGTCGTACTGCATCAATAACTTCTTCATCATCCGCGTAGTGCCTCCCACGGATTGCGTCCTTCATTGGGCCAAACATATGGAAATCACACGGTGCGAGATCGGGGCTGTAGGGTGCATGAGGAAGAACAGTCCACTGAAGTTTTGTGAGCTCCTCTCGTGTGCGAAGACTTGTGTGAGGTCTTGCGTTGTCATGAAGAAGGAGAAGTTCGTTCAGATTTTTGTGCCTACGAACACGCTGAAGTCGTTTCTTCAATTTCTGAAGAGTAGCACGAGTGTGTTCGCACGCTCCGCCATTGCAGGAGTCACAGCTGTGCACGGCCGGCCCGCACGCGGGAGATCAGACAGTCTTGCTTGACCTTGCGGCGATGATGACACACGCTTTGCTCAACGACTCACCGTGCTTTTGTCCACTGTCAGATCACCGTAGACATTCTGCAAGCGCCTATGAATATCTGAGATGCCCTGGTTTTCCGCCAAAAGAAACTCGATCACTGCCCGTTGTTTGCAACGCACATCCGTTACAGACGCCATTTTAACAGCTCCGTACAGCGTTGTCACCTGTCGGAAGTCAATGAAACTATACGAGACGAAGCGGGAATCTTTGAAAATATTCCACAAGAAATTTCCGGTTTTTTCAACCAAAACTGGCCGAGAAAAAAAATGTGTTGCATTACTTATTGAACTGCCCTCGTAATTCTTGAATCTTGTCCGTGTCCATTTCACAACTATACACAATGACTAACGTCCCCTCACAGCTAACTGAGGTGCGAGGTGACGAGTATCACTGTGGAAGACTACAGCACAGTGCGACGTATTGAGGCGCAATGCGAACTGAGTCCCAATGCGACACGCTGGGGTACTGAGGTCGAGAGATCGAGACAGCTCGGTCAGTCATAGCGCCCTATAAGCACGCTGCTAAGGGGGCGTTATCGGCGCGTAGCCTGCGGCGTGTTTTGGTCTTCTCTTGTCATAGGCGCCCTTAGTTCCAGCGCCTGCTACACAATGTTTCATAGTGCCCACCGGTGTGCTGGCGAGGCGTACGCCGGCAGAGAAACTCCGCCATGGTCTTGGAAAGTGCTATTAAGCGTTCAGTTCTGAAGCAAGTTTTAGTATGAATGTTTGCCAAATTTTAGACGCGGTTTCCTGACAACGCAGTATTACACGTAAATGATAACGATGACGGAATTACTATCACAAACGCAACGGGAAATTTAATGTAAAAGTTCCTGAAGTAGGTACATTCATAGATTCTGACCAGTAACGCTGATGCATGCATACGAAATTGTATTACGAGCTTCACTTTGCTGATAAGATTCATGTAGTCGACGCATTTTCCATGTGTATACTATGAAGCTCAGCATGTGTAATAAAAACTTTCAACTCTTAACGAACAAGCCCGCATCTCGTGGTCGTGCGGTAGCGTTCTCGCTTCCCACGCCCGGGTTCCCGGGTTCGATTCCCGGCGGGGTCAGGGATTTTCTCTGCCTCGTGAGGGCTGGGTGTTGTGTGCTGTCCTTAGGTTAGTTAGGTTTAAGTAGTTCTAAGTTCTAGGGGACTTACGACCACAGCAGTTGAGTCCCATAGTGCTCAGAGCCATTTGAACCATTTTTTTCTTAACGAACAGTGACGAAAATTATATCAGAGAGACTGAACTGGCCATGTCGTTGCTCCGAAATAGACTGATGGAAAAGATCACGACACAAAAAATAATTAATCCAGAGTTAATCTTTGGGGATTTTTATCAGCCATTGATTCTGCTGGAACAGATCTAGAGTCATTCAGTCTAAGGTCAATGACGGTAAATAGCCAGATCATGCAATAGTATTCATGTAGGGTATTACTAAGCGCTCCAGCTATATTTAGTCGTTTGTTACAGGGTCACTACCGCGTTCTTGGCAATAAAAGACACATCTTAAGGTGAACATCTGTATAGCAATAAATCCAGAAGTAATAATAACTCATATTATTTTAAGATTTAAATTTTTTTATAAATATTAGAAACTCTAACATGAGAACATCAAAATGTTATTACTCATATGATTAAAACATTAGAGCGGAAAAGCTCGGAATCTTTATACCCAACATCCGGTGGCCGCCAAACAAAACACCGTTAAAAGACAGTACGTCAGAGATTA
The DNA here is from genome assembly GCF_023864275.1 of Schistocerca cancellata. Lineage (NCBI taxonomy): Eukaryota > Metazoa > Arthropoda > Insecta > Orthoptera > Acrididae > Schistocerca > Schistocerca cancellata. The sequence goes on along the minus strand of NC_064634.1, from coordinate 284,001,918 downwards.
AAAACTGCCAGATTACGACATAGTAGATGGGTCCAGAACAAATCGCAACAAAGAGTTCTATTGGTAAGGAGAAAACAAATGAAAACTATGGAGACCTTATTTTGGGCCAGAATGGAAAACCAAGAAGTGGTTGCCACTCGATGGAGGGATGCTCTTACGTGGACAAAATCGTCAAGTAAATACACTAGTGGCCATTAAAAATGCTACACCACGAAGATGACGTCCTACAGACGCGAAATTTAACCGACAGGACGAAGATACTGTGATATACAAATGATTAGCTTTTCAGAGCATTCTCACAAGGTTGGCGCCAGTGGCGACTCCTACAACGTGCTGACAAGAGGAAAGTTTCCAACCGATTTCTCATACACAAACAGCAGTTGACCGGCGTTGCCTGGTAAAACGTTCTTGTGGTGCCTTGTGTAAGGAGGAGAAATGCGTACCATCACGCTTACGACTTCGATTAAGGTCGGATTGTAGCCTATCGCGATTGCGGTTTATCGTATCGCGACAGTACTGCTCGCGTTGGTCGAGATCCAATGACGGTTAGCAGAATATGGAATCGGTGGGTTCAGCAGTGTAATATGGAACACCGTGCTGTATCCCAATGGCCTCGTATCACTAGCAGCCGAGATGACAGGCATCTTATCCGCATGGCTGTAACGGATCGTGCAGCCACGTCTCGATCCCTGAGTCAATAGATGGGAACGTTTGCAAGACAACAGCGATCTGTACGAACAGTTCGACGACGTTTGCAGCAGCATAGACTATCAGCTCGGAGACCATGCCTGTGGTTACCCTGCGTCACAGACAGGAGCGCCTGCGATGGTGTACTCAACGACGAAACTGGGTGCACGAATGGCAAAACGTCATTTTCTCGTATGAATCATGTTGTGTTGGCAAAAGAGCCAACACCGTGTTACGAGAGGAGGTCGAAATGCACGCGTTTAGCTCACGCAGGCTGGCGTGAGGAGGGAAGGACTATACTGACGTGAGGTCTGGAACATGACAATGAATTAGAATTCAGAAAGCGGACGTAATTAGTTTGATACTTAACTTTAATCCATTAATGATGAACGTCGCTCTTGACGGTACATGAGTCACAATATTATCTGTTCAGAAGACATAGTAACTGAATATGGCGCCTTGCTAGGTCGTAGCAAATAACGAAGCTGAAGGCTATGCTAAACTGTCGTCTCTGCAAATGAGAGCGTATGTAGTCAGTGAACCATAGCTAGCAAAGTCGGCTGTACCCCCCCTGCGGGTTCGGGGGTTAGAATAGGCCCGCGGTATTCCTGCCTGTCGTAAGAGGCGACTAAAAGGAGTCTCAAATGTTTCGGCCTTATGTGATGGTCCCTTCTCGGGTTTGACCACCATCTTTCTAAATTATTCCGAAGAGCGAGCCAATTGGGGAAGGGCGCCTTACGTGGTGCACTGTATCCGTCGTGCATTGAGACCTTTAGCCGGCTTTTTCGTCGTTGCAATGGTGTACCGCTCGTTTTCCATCTCTTGGGCGAGGATACGTCCCTGAGTGCGATTCCCACGCTGCACTCTGCAGTGTTTCTTTTAACTGCGACGACGACCTTGGACAGTTTTGCACCTAAGATCCAGCACGGTAGCCAGTCCGTTGTGGTGGGGCCGCCATGTACCCTCTTGGTTGTAGCCCCCTGACAACACAGGGATCGCTCTACTGATGCCTGCGCCGTTAACTCCCCACGTATGCCAAGGAGTAGATGCCCGTCTCCCTGGGGCATCAGGACTCCCGGCAATGGACATCCTGCCAGGTGGCTATTGCTGCGGCTGGGTGGCGCCCGTGGGGAGGGCCCTTGGTCGGAGTAGGTGGCATCAGGGCGGATGACCCGCAATGAAGTGTGGTACATCATCTCTCGCTGGCGGCCAGCCGCCAGCAGTCTCTAAGCGTTCTCGGGCTCAATTTAATGCTGAAAAGTACAATCCGGAAACGTTCCCCTCTCTGGCCACGCCGTGGGAGGAGCGTAAGTCTCAGGATGGAGGTAATAGTTATTCGCCCCGATTCTTAGTTTGTACGAGAGCTGATGGGGAGTCTTTTCTCTCCACAAAGCCTCAGTTCTTCGTCGATCATTTAGAGGACAAGTTTGGGGAGGTGGAGGGCTTGTCAAAAATGCGCTCTGGATCGGTCCTGATCCAAACGGCATCCTCTGCCCAGTCACGACGGTTACTTGCTTGTGACAAGTTGGGGGATGTTGCTGTTACGATCACGCCGCATAAGAGTTTAAATATGGTTCAGGGAGTTATTTACCATAAGGACCTTCTTTTGCAGTCTGATGACGAGCTGCGCGCCAACTTAGAGCGCAGGGGTGTACATTTCGTCCGGCGCGTTCATCGGGGTCCGAAGGAAAATCAGATAGCTACCGGTGCCTTCATCTTGGCCTTCGAGGGTGATACGTTACCGGAAAAGGTCAAGGTGATGGTCTACCGATGTGACGTCAGGCCCTATATTCCTCCCCCGATGCGGTGCATCAAGTGCTGGAAGTTCGACCATATGTCTTCCCGCTGCACTTCCAGCCTCACATGTCGAGATTGCGGACGCCCGTCTCATCCCGATACTCCATGTGCCCCGCCTCCCATCTGTGTCAACTGCAGGGAGCACCATTCACCTTGCTCGCCTGACTGCCAAGTCTTTCAGAAAGAGCGCAAAATTATGGAATATAAGACCCTGGACCGGCTGACCTATACTGAGGCCAAAAGGAAATATGACAGACTCCATCCTGTGAGAATGACATCTTCTTATTCAGCTGCTACGACAACTGTGCTAGCCCCATCAGTTTCGAGACTTCCAGCCAGCTCGATAAGCAGTAAGACTCCTCCTGCCCCCTTGCCCGTGGGGGGCTCTACCCAACCGTTTGCTCCTGCACGACCTACCTCAGGAGCAACCTCCTCCCACCCGTCGGGGACGTCCGTCCCCGCTTCTCAGCCGGAGAAGCGTCTAACTTCTTAGGCTACTCTCGCCCGTAAGAGTTCCCTTGGGACCCTCCCTTCCCAGGGTTCCACCAGCGGGAAGGATGACGGCCGCCAGTGGCATAAGTCCTCACCAGCGGCCGGGCGTAGGGCTTCACGATCCTCCTCTGTCCCGGAGACTGAATCGGTGAAGCCTTCCCAGCTGGTGCCACCCGAGGTTCAGCGAGAGACTTCCAAGAGAAAGACCTCTAAGGCCAAAGAACTTGCTGTGGCACCAACCCCACCGCACATTTCGCGCTCTGCGTCTGAGGATGAAGTCGAGATTCTAGCGTCCGCCGAGGACCTTGATCTCGCTGGTCCCTCAGACGCCATGGATGCCTCTCGTACGGGTACTGAATCGGTGGCAGTGAGTGAACAAGCGGCGTAAATTGCCTTCCCAGTCCTTTCACGCCTTTCTCAGCCATGGACAATATCATCCTCCAGTGGAACTGCGGCGGTTTTTTCCACCATCTAGCTGAGCTCCAACAACTTATCAGCCTTCACCATTTCTTCTGCATTGCTCTTCAGGAAACTTGGTTTCCAGCAATGCGAACCCCCACCCTCCGTGGCTATCGGGGTTATTATAAGAACCGGGCAGCATATGAAAGGGTGTCGGGTGGCGTCTGCCTCTATGTCCTTCACACTCTGCACAGCGAGTCTGTCCCTCTCCACACACCTTTAGAGGCTGTCGCTGTTCGGGTGTGGACGCCACAGGCTGTTACCGTCTGCAGTCTTTACCTTCCACCGGATGGTGATGTCTCGCAGCATGTCCTGGCTGCGCTGATAGCCCAGTTGCCGCCACCTTTCTTGCTATTGGGCGACTTCAACGCCCATAACCCTCTGTGGGGTGGGTCAGTGGCAACAGGTCGAGGCGCCATCGTTGAGCATTTATTGTCGCAGCTCGATCTCTCGATTTTAAATGATGGTGCCTTCACACACTTCAGCGTGGCGCATGGCACATACTCCGCCATTGACCTTTCAATATGTAGCCCTAGCCTCTTACCATCTGTCCAATGGAGTGTGCATGACGACCTGTGTGGTAGTGACCACTTTCCGATCTTTCTGTCACTACCACAGCGTCACTCTTCTGGGCGCCCTAGCAGATGGGCTATGAATAAGGCTGACTGGGACTTGTTCTCCTCCACTGCCGCTCTTGAGTCTCTCTCTAATGACGACATTGATGCGGTGGTTCAATCGGTCACCACCGGCATCGTTACTGCCGCCGAATCTGCCATTCCCCGTTCTTCTGGGTCCCCTCGGCGGAAGGCTGTGCCTTGGTGATCGCCTGAGATCGCTGAAGTGATTAAAGATCGCCGGCGGGCGCTCCAGCGTCACAAGCGACATCCCTTCTTAGACCACCTTATCGCCTTCAAACGGCTGCGTGCGCGGGCCCGCCTCCTTATCCGCCAAGGCAAGAAGGAGCGCTGGGAGCGGTATGTGTCCACCATTGGCCTCCATGTCACTCCTTCGCAGGTCTGGGCCAAGATTCGACGCGTCTACGGCTATCGGACCCCTGCCAGCGTCCCTGCGCTCTCACTGAATGGAGCAGTTTGTACTGACTCCGACGTCATTGCCAATCGCTTAGCAGAGCATTTTGCTATGAGTTCCGCTTCTGCGAATTACCCCCAGGCCTTCAGCTCCATTAAAGAGCGGATGGAACGTCGGAGCCTTTCGTTTCGCACCAACCACCCAGAATCTTACAATGCTCCATTCAGTGAGTGGGAATTTCGCAGTGCCCTAGCTGCTTGCCCTGATACCGCTCCTGGGCCAGATGGCATCCACTGTCAGATGCTGAAACACCTTTCAGTGGACTGCCAGCGGCGCCTTCTCGATCTTTACAACCGTCTTTGGGTCGAGGGGGTGTTTCCGTCGCATTGGCGGGAAGGCGTTGTCATCCCCGTTTTGAAACCTGGAAAGACCCCTCTGGAGGTGGACAGCTACCGTCCCATTAGCCTCACCAACGTTCTTTGCAAGTTGCTTGAACGGATGGTGAGCCGGCGCTTGCAATGGGTACTGGAGTCTCGGGGCCTTCTGGCTCCGTCTCAGGGTGGGTTCCGGAAAGGCCGCTCCGCCGCCGACAATCTGGTGAGCCTGGAGTCGGCCATCCGTACTGCCTTTGCCCGCCGTCAGCACCTGGTCGCTGTCTTTTTCGACATTCGGAAGGCGTACGATACGACATGGCGTCATCACATCCTTTCTACGCTTCATGGATGGGGTCTTCGGGGCCCTCTGCCGATCTTTATCCGCAATTTCCTGTCGTATCGTACCTTCCGCGTGCAAGTCGCAGCCTCCTATAGTTCCACCCACGTCCAGGAGAACGGTGTGCCACAGGGTTCTGTTTTAAGTGTCTGCCTGTTTTTAATAGCCATTAACGGGCTCGCTGCGGCCGTGGGAAATTCTGTCTCTGCTTCCCTGTATGCTGACGACTTCTGCCTTTATTACAGCTCTAATGGCATTGCAGCTGTTGAACGTCAGCTACAGGGCGCTATCCGTAAGGCGCAGTCTTGGGCTGTAGCGCATGGGTTTCAGTTTTCGGCAGCCAAGACCCGCGTTATGCATTTCTGCCAGCGCCGAACAGTCCATCCTGAGCCGCGGCTTTATCTTGCCGACGAACTCCTTGCTGTGGTGGAGACCCACAGGTTTTTGGGGGTGGTTTTCGATGCCCGGTTGACTTGGCTGCCTCATATCCGGCAGCTTAAACAGACGTGTTGGCGGCATCTAAACGCTCTGAGATGCTTGAGCCACACCCGCTGGGGCGCCGACCGCTCTATCCTGTTGCGGCTCTACCAGGCGTTAATCCAGTCCCGTCTGGATTATGGGAGCCTGGCTTATGGCTCAGCATCCCCATCTGCGTAAAGGGTGCTGGACCCAATTCTCCACAGCGGGATACGCCTTGCCACTGGTGCTTTCCGCACCAGCCCTGTGGACAGCGTACTAGTGGAGGCAGGTGTACCTCCACTGCGGTTCCGGCGCCAACGTTTGCTGGCCGCTTATGCTGCCCATGTTCTAAGCTTGCCCGGGTATCCAAATTATCGTGTCCTGTTCCCGCAGTCAGTCGTCCATCTGCCAGACCGTCGGCCCTGGTCGGGGTGTCTGATCGCCGTACGTGTCAAGGAGCTTCTCTGCGGGCTTGGGTTTTTCCCTGTTCCACCTCCTTTCCGGGCGCCTCTGCGTACACCCCCGTGGTGTGTTCCTCGCCCTTGCCTTCGGCTCGACTTGGCACAGGGCTCGAAGGACTCGGTACCTCCAGAGGCCTTCCGCCGCCGCTTTTATTCCATCCTGGCCACGTATCAGGGCTCTGGAATTGTTTACACCGACGGTTCGATGGTTGCTGGTCGTGTCGGGTATGCGCTAACTCTAGGGGACCATTCCGAACAACGGTCCTTGGCGGCTGGCTGCAGCGTTTACACTGCTGAGCTGGTAGCCATCTCTCGTGCACTAGAGTATATCCGCTCCTGCTCAGGTGAGTCCTTCGTTATCTGTAGCGATTCCCTGAGCGGTTTACGAGCTCTCGACCAGTGTTTCCCTCGTTCTCGTCTGGTGATGGCTATCCAAGAGTCTCTGCATACTCTTGCCCGTTGCGGCCGCTCTGTGGTCTTTGTGTGGACCCCCGGTCATGTCGGTATCCCGAGTAACGAACATGTTGACCGCCTGGCGAAAGAGGCCACCAGTAAGCCATCTCTGGACGTTGGCCTCCCAGAGACTGATTTGCGGGCAGTCTTCCGTCGCAAAATCATGGCGCTATGGGACGATGAATGGCGCGAACTGACAACGCGCAATAAACTCCGTGATGTCAAGGAGACAACGGCTGTGTGGCGGTCATCCCTGCGAGCCACTCGCAGGGACTCAGTAGTTCTTTGCCGGCTCCGCATTGGCCACTCCCGGCTGACACACAGTTATTTACTGCGCCGGGAGGACCCTCCTCTGTGTCGATGTGGGGCAGCTTTGACAGTGGCCCACATTTTGATGGCCTGCCCCCTTTTAGCTGTGGTCAGGCAGACATTTGCGCTGCCTGATACGCTGCCTGCCCTTTTAACAGACGACTCCACTATGGCTGACTTAGTTTTACGTTTTATTCGGGCAGGGGGATTTTATCATTTAATCTGAGTGTTTCTGTTTTATTTTATTGTTTTGTGCTGATTCTGGCATTTGGCCTATGATTTTAAACTGATTTTTTAATGTGTTTCTAAGTGGTTGGCTTTTCCGTTTTTATTTCTATGGTCGGCCAACCACTGTCACATTCTGTGTGGTTTTAGTCCGTTTTGTCTTGTCTTTGTCTCAGTTTCTCTTGTTCTGTATCGTCTGTGATCTATTCTGTTCTCCGTTTTTATTCTCTGAGGGTGTTCTTTGTATTTGGAAAAAGGGATCGATGACCGTAGCAGTCTGGTCCCTTTCATCCCCCAAACCAACCAACCAACCTGTTATGGCTGCCTTAGTTTTACGTTTTATTAGGGCAGGGAGTTTTTATTCTTTCATCTGAGTGTTTCTGTTTTATTTTATTTTTTGTGTTGATTCTGGCCTTTGGCCTATGATTTTAAACTGATCTTTTAATGTGTTTCTAAGTGGTTGGCTTTTCCTTTTTTATTTCTATGGTCGGCCAACCACTGTCACACTCTGTGTGGTTTTAGTTCGTTTTGTCTTGTCCTTGTCTCCGTTTCTCTTGTTCTGTATCGTCTGTGATCTATTCTGTTCCTCGTTTTTATTCTCTGTGGGTGTTCTTTGTATTTGGAAAAAGGGACCGATGACCGTAGCAGTCTGGTCCCTTTCATCCCCCAAACCAACCAACCAAAGTCGGCTGTACAACTGGGGCGAGTGCTAGGGAGTCTATCTAGACTAGACCTGCCGTGTGGCGGCGCTCGGTCTGCAATTCACTGATAGTGGCGACACGCGGGTTCGACGTATACTAACGGACCGCGTCCGATTTAAAGGCTACCACCTAGCAAATGTGGTGTCTGGCGGTGACACCACAAATCCAGCTTCTGTTGACGGCATGATGATGGTCGCATCCGTGTTTGGCGACAGAGCGGTGAATGCACATTGGAAGTGTGAATCAGTCATCGCCATACTGGCGTATCACCCGGCGTGATGGTGTGGGGTGCCATTGGTTACACGTCTCGGTCACCTCTTCTTCGCATTGACGGCACTTTGAACAGTGGACGTTACATTTAAGATGCGTTACGACACGTGGCTCTACCCTTCATTCGATCCCTGCGAACGGTTCTAGGCGCTGCAGTCCGGAACGGCGGGACTGCTACGGTCGCAGGTTCGAATCCTGCCTCGGGCATGGAGGTGCGTGATGTCTTTAGGTTAGTTAGGTTTAAGTAGTTCAGAGTTCTGGGGGACTGACGACCTAAGATGTTAAGTCCCATAGTGCTCAGAGCCATTTGAGCCGATCCCTGCGAAACCCTACATTTCAGCAGGATAATGCACGACCGCATGTTGCATGTCCTGTACGGGCCTTTCTGGATGCAGAAAATGTTCGACTGCTGCCCTGGCTATCACGTTCTCCAGATCTCTCACCAATTGAAAACGTCTGGTCAATGGTGGCCGAGCAACTGGCTCATCACAATACGCCAGTCACTACTCTTGATGAACTGTGGTATCGTATTGAAGCTGCATGGGCAACTGTTCCTGTACACGCCATCCAAGCTCTGTTTGACTCAATGTCCAGGCGTATCAAGGCCGTTATTACGGCCAGAGGTGGTTGATTTGGGTTCTGCTTTCTCAGGATCTATACACCCAAATTACGTGAAAATGTAATCACATGTCAGTTCTAGTATAATATATTTGTCCAATGAATACCCGTTTATCATCTGTATTTCTTCTTGGTGTAGCACTTTTAGTGGCCAGTAATGTAGCTGTTGCGGAAAAGTAGAACCTGAAAAGCGCACTTACTGCTTCTCCCATCTATACGGAACCGCGTATAGGGGATGCGGTTGTGTGCTCTGTTGTACTGACGGCAAAAAAGTAGACAGCTTGGCTGTGGACGGCTCGCGTTTGTGCAGATGATGCGCGGGCTCGACCGAAACATTGGTGGTCTTTTGGTGATTACACGAATGGTGAATGAGAACAAGGGTTATTGGGATAGAAAGTACAAAAACATTTTTGAGAAACGATGTTCAGAATACCGATACAACAGCTGACATTTTTCGTTAATTACCTGATACCTCAAAATACTAGGAACAACAGGGTCGTAAGGCATGGTAAAGAAAAGGGGGTGAATTTCTTAGTGTGGCAAAACAACGGAAAGGTGACTAGGTACTATAAGGAAACACTATTCTAATGCAAGCTTATAAAACCACGTGGTTGTGCGGTTGGAGAAAGGCAACTATTTAGTATAATGAAAAAAACGAAAACCAGATTGTGCTAGAAGGAGATTCTAATGCTCACAAATACTGTACAAGGAAACCGCCTGTGTGTGTTTACAGTAGGTTTGAAATGCCACGCAAAATCATTAAAACTGACTGTTTCTGATATGACTAAAATATATTAGAATAAGATTGTTCCTCATTACTTTAGCTGACAGACACCGATGTCCACGGGTGTGATTATCCCAAATTCATATTGCCACCTCCTTGGCCACGTGGTTGCAATATCATCCCAGTGTAAAGTATGTGTAAGACGTGTATATTTCTATTGTCAAACCACAATTTATGAAAGATATTTATATTTTATTAAAAGGGTTAAGTCGGAATGATTAATATTTGTCATTTTGGAAATAATTGTGGTAGCAGGGAATGTCTGCACTAAAGTATTGTTGGCAAGAGAGACCGCACATTGATATAATTTTAAAAAGGGTGGGAGAGACTGCGTATGGATACATTTTAAGAATTGATACATTTTGTAATGGTAGCAGGGATTGTCTGCAGCAGAAAGCATTGTTGGCAGGAGAGACCGCACTTTATCGTTCGTAGGAAGTCAGTAGTAAGCGAGATGTGAAGCGAGTCGGTAGCAGGTCTAAAGCGAGAATTTGAGAGGAGCAGTGTGCCTGCCAGCCACCAGCTATGATTTACAAGAGATTATAAACGTATGTACAGAGACATCAGCTACTATTATCATAAGATGAACTAATATTATTGAAGTATTTTCTTTGCGAAACTCAAGACAACTGAAGGTATGTTTGCGCAATGCCAGTTGTAAGATTATTGTATAGAGTAAGTCCCATTTGATCGTTTGTAAAATCATTTCATTACCAGCAGTAAATATTTGAAGAAACGTTTTCAGAATATAATTAATTTTTGCCAGCAAGGTTGCATTACTGATTATAATCCATCCCAAAAATCATCAACGTAAAAATTTGCAAAACTTTTATTGTTGTCAAGAAAAAGTGTCAATATGAATTACGTAACTTCAGTCGAATTAATTAAAGAATAACGTCAGCTCTGCTATTAAACAATAACGTCAGCTTCGGTAATAAATACAGCCACTTATTATGACAGCCCACCAGCAGTTTATAGAGTATAGTAAACCAGAGTAAGTATATTCATGTCGCAGTTCGGTGTAGCAGTCAGATGACGATCCAGTAACAGTAAAAAAGGTAAGGAACAGTTTTGGGTTATTGCAGATACCGACTGAGGGCCACGACGACGACACATTCTATGTTTTGTCGAAATAATCAGAAAATCACTTTTAATAAGCAGCAATTAAATTTGTATGCGAAGATTGAGAAAGAGAATTAATGTCAAAGGGAAGATTTCATTTTTTATTATTAATCAAGAGGTAGAAATCCTAAGTAGAGGTTTCATAGGTTATTGTAAGAAGGGAAGGTTGCGTAACAACAAGAGAGATATATAGGAGACGGGAAGGTTTCACTTGGCGACATCCAATCATTAATTACTGTGACAATGAATATACTGATTCTGACAATTGTATGAATAAGATAGTGTTAAGCCGCACAATGCTTATACTAAACATCGGCAATTCTGTTTGCTCTATTGATTCTGCGTTGAAAAGTGTTTGTTCAGTGTTGAATCCGTTTTGAACACTGATATATTTTGTTGCGTATGCTAACCATATACAATGTCCCGCAGAATAATTACTCGTTCTCAAAGTGATAAAAGTGTAGAAAATACTGATGAGAAATTCTTTTCAGGAATAGACAGAAATAATAACTGTGAAAAACGCGATAGTGAAACGTTAGGTGAACAGACATTCGAGAGTAGTAATAATATGGAATCTTTTGACAAACAATCAACTTCAGAAATGCCTACTGATAATGAGACATTACTGCAAAATAATTTGTTTTTAAATACAACAGACGCTACGCAGCCACAAATTACGCGTAGCAGACATAATATTTTCAGTAACGAAGCCACCATAATGCAGTCAAACCGTGTGACTCCATTACGTGCCGAAACAGATTCAAACGGTACACAGCTAAAAAATCTGCGTAGCAGATACCACAGTTTTATTGACAAAAATTCCGAAACTACGGAAGAGGTGACACGATTACAATCTTCTGAGGATGTTCAAATGAACACAGATGTACAACCCTTAACAACGAATACAAATACACACAGGAGTCAATCCGAAACGGAGCCAATAATGGCATTTTTGCTACAAATGAGACAAGACATGAATCAAAACTTTAAAAGAAAGGCACAAGAATCAGCATACCTAATAAACGAAATCACGGTAGCCGCTGAAAAATGTTCACAATCAAACCAAGAATTACACGCCAAGATTCAAGAAATAACAGATAAATAAGAAGCATTCGAGGCTAGCATACGAGAAACAATAACAGTGAACTTCTCTAAACAAAACGCTCACATTGATGAACGTTTTAACAATCACACAGAAAACTGTTTGATACGTCACCGCAAACTGGTGCGATCGCAGGATAAAGAACGAAAAGAACTAACACAAACAATTAATAAACAGCGACAGGACGACAAAAAGAAAGTGTTTGCTCAGGGAAAAACTTAGGTGGACAATCACATAAACTCGATTTCGGGAGAAATCGAAACTGTTAACGAGATAAATTTTCAAATACAAGAGGCTCTCGGAAATCCAATCACACACAACTGAGGCGAAAATTTCTATAGACACTGAAAGCCGGAATATTAGGGATAAATTAACAGAAGAAGTCTAGACACTAACTGACAAAATAGAACACACAGATATCAATCAAGACCCAGAAAGCAGATTTTAAGAAAGTAACCAAAAGTAATCGTAAATTACGAAACTAAATGCCAGAAATGATCAACAAACTCATTACAAGAATAGACCTGTTAGATGCTAACAATGACAGTAAATCAGATGACACTACACCAGTCTCAGTTCAACAGATTTCTAATAGTAAAGATACGCAAATTACAAATGTGCAACAAACAATCGCAGACCTAAAATCACGTAATAATTTTTACATCAGAAAATCAATTATTTACAACAAGGGATAGCTGACACACAACAAACAACTGCAAACAATCAATTCCAACAGAACACACACCATTACGACTTGCCTCAGATGCACAATACATATAATGTCGGTAGACTTCAGAGAGTAAGGAATTTAATCAGGCAGAAAGACACATAAATTCATATTCACAACATTACGAAACAATTACACACGAAGACATGACGGTTTTGACCACAAGCATTTCCTTTCAGTGAGAAAGTTTAAAACATTTAAAAACGACAGGACGTAAATACATCCACTGTACTGGATCCGACAATTCAAAGCGGCACTCACACCGTCATGGCCAGTTCAACATAAGCTAGAATTTATTATTAGTTTTCTTGAAGGGGAACCAGCAAGAAGAATGCGACCAATTGCTAGACAGTGTTTTTCAGTAGAAGCATACCAGGAGCATTTCTAGCAGCATATTGGTCAGATACCACACAGAGTAGCATTAAAGATCTGTTAATTAGTCTGCCAAATTTCGATAATTCTACTTTCCCAACAATCACACAATTTTTCGAGTATATGGTTGAGGTATTGGTTTTGTTCAATGAGGCATACAGTCAATCTGCATTAATACAGCTGTGTATTTCAAAACTCCCCAGAGCATTGAAAGTGTCATTATTAACAGGCCAGCAAAAGGACAGCGTGTACGCATTTAAAGACATCCTGCAATAACTAGAGGTACACCAGGCAGATTATGCGTTTGTTAATAAGAACTTTTCACGACATAACGCAAACCAGACAAACAATGCTAATTTTGAGCAAACACGATTTGGCAATAACAATCGTAATAAACGCTTTTGCAGTGAAAATGGTAATTTTAATCAAGAATACACACAGGGATTTAATGAACAGCAGTATAACAACAACGTACATTACAGTTCAAGACAGCAACAAAGCCATCCAAATAACACGACACATATACGACAGGAAATGCCGAACAGGTCAAACTTGTACATGACTCATCGCCTAGAAAATGGGACAGGTGCAAGCAATTACACGATTCAGCCGCAAAATAAACAAAATGAACAAAGACAGCCTTTTCAGAGAAAGACGCATGCCTCGCCGTATAACCACAGTTATAACGACATAAGGAGAGAAAACGAACACCGCAAAGGACATTCTACAATGATAATTTTCATAGAAATTCAAACCGTGCACAACAACCAAGTCATCGTATGCATGTGCCTGACACAAGCTTTCATCCACCACCTACCGCTAATAATCAAAACGGTAGAACAGTACAGATCATAGAAAACACACAACACTCCCCGACAGAAAATGAAATGTCTGAACATTGATGACTAGAGATAGCCTGTGATGAATCTCTAAATGACGGCACTATGGATAAGGACAGAGAAAAGATAACGATAGAGAATGCCTTTACAGTCAACGACGTGCGAGACACATTGTTACACGAAAAACCGATCATGCAGAAAACTATATGCCACCCAATAATCCAGAAAAATTTAAAGTCGCAAAATATTTTAGCAATAATTGATTCAGGCTGACCAATGTGCGTAATTAACGAAGGCACATTTAACAGATGAAATATCATTAATGATTACCCAGTATTCCCATTACACAAAGCTAAAGTTAAGGGGGCATTTCCAGGAAAAAGCATTGAAGTCAAAAGACAGTCACAATTAACGTTTGTTTTTGCAGGGCAAACTTTCCACAGCAATTGTTGGATAGCTCCACATTTAACAACTGATATAATATTAGGAATGAATTTTCTCGTACAGTACGACGCAAAGATTGACTTTAAATCATCAAACATTACAGAAGGAAGACAATAAAGTGGTAGGGAGATTTCAAAACACAGTATCCTCAGAAGAATAAAATATGCACAGGATCGAGATTATTATAGATTCTAAGGATAACGATTGTTATCTTACAATATACAGGAATACACATAATTTCGACATGGCAGAGGAACAGGATTATAATGTATTAGAGACAATTACACGCAAGGCTGGAGACAGTATAGCAGAAGACGACACAGAACGCACAGAATTAGAAAATATTCTTGTGCAACATAAGAGTTTTCAACAATGTTCCAGGAACGATGACAGGATTTATGTACGAATTTCAGATGAAACCACACGAGACTTTCAAAGCAAAACACTATCTAACCCCGCATATACACACAGAAGCAGTTAAGAAAGAGTTACGAGCAATGATTGATCAGGGTATAATTGAACCAGCAGCAAGCCAATATATAAATCCACTACACATCGTTGAAAAGAACGATGGATCACTCCGTTAAGTTTTAGATTCACTCAGGTTAATGAAATAATCAGTACAGAAACTGACCGACCACATGTGTTAGAAGAGTTACTGCAAAAGTTTCATGGCAACTCTATACATTCCACCCTCGATCTCAAATCAGGATTTTGGCAAAACCAGTTGCATCCAAATTGCCGAAAGTATGCGGCATTCCTTTGCTTTGGTGAATGTTACCAATTTTCCAAACTTCCGTTTGGACTAACCATTTTGTCTGCAGCTTTTATACGACACATGTATACAATTCTCCCACAGGATCTTAAAAACAAAATTACTACATATGTAGATGACATTCTATTCGCATCAGAAAACTGGGAACAGCACAACCACACCCTTCAACAATTACTGAATACATTCGAGCAGTACGGTGTAACTATAAACCTCCATAAATCTGAATCTGGAAAAGCCTCAATAAAATTTCTAGGTCATATCATTTCACAAACAGGTATTGCACCAGACTCCGACAAATTGGAAGCATTGAAACATATCGACGTGCCAACAAATAAGAAGGAACTTTGGAGATTCTTAGGCCTTATTAATTATTTTAGAAAATTCATTCATTATAAAGCAATAGACACACCCTTGCTATACCAGCTTACAAGTAAAAACACAATTTGATCATGGAATGAAGACGCTGAAGCTGACTTCTAGAATTTGAAAGAAGCGTTACTAAGGGCACCTTTGTTATCACATCCTGACCCAACACAAATCTTTTCCATTGCAACAGATACTTCAGCTACGGCCCTAGGAGTACATATGCTCCAGGAAGTAGAAGAGGAAGGTAAGACAATCGTGAAACATATTGCGTTTGCAAGCAGGATACTTTCTCCAGCAGAGCGCAATTATTCTGTAAATGGAATTAGAGACGCTATGCGGAGTTTGAACATTTAAGAGATTCCGTCATTATCTTTATGGAAGAACACCACAATATATATCGATCACCGAGCAATCCAGTTTTTATTATCAGAAAAACTTACGCATGATAGATTAAGCCGTTGGAAATTATATCGACAAGAGTTCGACTTTACTACTGTACACATTCCAGGCACGCAGAATATTGTTGCCAACGCACTATCGAGATCTATTCACCATAAACGACTGGAGAAAGAAAATACCTTCTGCCACAACAACCATAGTATTAGTATATCAAACAAGTAGCTTTCGAAAACTTTATACCACCAGCATTACAGGACGTAGAGAGAGAACAGCAGAAAGATGAAACACTAACAGAGATTGTAACGCTTTGGTGAGACAACGGCAACGCAAGAATCAGACATAACTACACTATACATCAAAATATTCTGTTTATTCGCTCATACCCAGCCGGCAACAATTGGCTTTTATGCATTCCAGAAGGGATCAGAAACTAATTGATATGGTATACGCACCTAAGCTATGTACATTACGGAGCTAGGAAATGCTTTCTAATTCTTCGACAAAATTGTCACTTCAACAATATGGAAAAACACATTCGCAAAGTTATAGCATCCTGCAAGATATGTCAGAAAGCTATATCGTCAACGGTATCACATATTCCACCACTGTATCCCATCATACCGGTTAAGACACATGGCAGCAGTAGATCTTTTCGGTCAAACCCTCAGAACGAATAAAGGTTATAGTTATATTCTAGTAGCCGTAGAACTGACATCCAAATTTGTAACATTTTCTCCACTAAGGAGAGCAACAGTTAGATCAGTATAAAGAGCATTTGTAAGAGATTTTCTATCAATAGTAGGACATGTACAGAAGGTTATTTCAGATAACGGACCGCAGATTTGGTCAGACATATGGAAACAAATGTTAGAGAGTAAGGACATAACACCAATTTACATATCAAGATATAACAGTTCTTCTAACCCGTCAGAAAGAATAATGAAAGAGATCGGGAAACTATGTACAATTTATTGCCACAGAAAGCATACAACATGGGACAAATACATTTCACAGTTTCAGGAAGTAACAAATGCAATACTTAATGAGTCAACAATGCTCTCACCAACTGTAACACTGACGAATAAAGACCCACCGAATAAACTTACTGAAATGATTACTTTTCCAAAGAAGCGTAGACTTCATCATTGTGAGATAATAGACATGGCATTAGCGAACATTAAACGAGCTGCAGATCGTCGGAAGAGACAGCAAAAGCAGGTAAGTAGATTACGCAAGTACGAGATTGGCGATAAAGTACTTGTCCGTATCCATTATCTGTCACATAAACGGAAGAACCGATGCAAAAATTTGAACTTCTATATGCAGGATCGTACAGAATTCGAAATATTCCGCACGCTAATGTAGTACACATTGAGACACTAAGAACAAAAAAAAATCGAGAGGAAACCATCATATGTCAAACATAAAGAAATTCTTAAAATAGAAAAACCTTCTTACAGGGATACATATAGAAAGAGTATAACGATGAGCTTTTTGACACATTCCAGCAAGCCCGAAAGCACTGAGATACTAATGGGTTATTTAAGTGCACAACAGGTCACCTCGATTCGACCGCAGATAAATACACTGAACATTAATAGCAGTCTTAGAAGCGTTCTCGCAGGACATTTATTTCACATTATATAAGGTAAGTGAAGCAATTAACAGGACTATTTTAAATGTAAATGAGTAACACGTACAAATTATTTTCATACAGTAGTAGCAATTATATGTATTCTTTAACCCGTGCATGCAGCATTGTTGTCATAGTTCGCCAAAATAAACGTAGTTTTAATTATAATATAAGTATTGAATATGGAGAAATGTGGATAAATGCTTTACAGGCCATGCCGAGTGCTGACGCGATTTTTCAGATGCAGAGAGATGTTGAAGTCATGGTGTGCGCTGACGAATATTAACCATGAATATTTTATTATAGGTAATACAGAGAGATATTGAAGTCATGCCGTGCACTGATGATTATTAACAATGAATATTTTATTATAGGCTATGCAGAGAATACATGAGGCACAATGGAGAGAGGAGAATGAAGATGTTAGTATGTAAGGAATATAATTTAGTGATGGTTTATTTTGATAACTGGTGACACAGCGCAGCGCAGCACTATGGATGGAGAAACCACATTAAATTGCTTACTGTATGTACTTTGCTATTCGAAAAATTTTTTCTGCATTGAACATGATATCTTTTACATAAGATACATACATAGGAAAAACAGATCACACCAAAAGTCAGCATAGCGATCCGCTCTCTGCGTAAAATACAAATAACAATGACGATATGTGCTACACAACTCAAACATAATTTATAGTCGACTGACAATATGACTCGTAACTGACGACCACATTACCGAACATACTGAAGTCACAGAAAGTGACATAGTTTGTCCAAATGCACTTTCCTATTTCAAAAACTGTGAATCCACAACTTGCGAAGTAATATAACAGTGTCTTTATGTAATTATTTATATGAGCACCAGATTATGATTTATTTAGAGGAAATGTATCTGATAGTCACAGAAAGTGATATAGTTTGTATAAAGGTACTTGTCTATTTTATTTAAAGTGTTGATGCCTAAATGTACTACGAAATTCCACTTACAGAAATATTTGTTTATGTTACTGACTGTCACGTAATGTAATATGTACTGTAGGCTGAATTCACTACAGATGAAAAATGTGTTTTGTATGTAATTGTTTAAAACTATAAACTTTTCCTACAGTCACACAAGGTGACATATTTTGTCCTTTTAAACGTAAAAGAAGAATATGGTAAAGATAATTTTTATGAGCACAGAGGAAAGAGATGATGTAAAATTTGGTAATAACGGTATCACCCATATCCGTGAGCCTTTTGACAAAATGATTATACCTGTACCTTAATTCCTGTGCATCCCCATGGTTATGGAGCACAAACAAAGTGAATAGTGACCCACGTTACTTCAATCTACGATGTTTTCTATGAGGTGTCGGCATACCAAGATGCTCACCACAGTCAATAGGTGCTTGCATACCAAGATGCACACTACTAATGGACAATTGGAGTTGGAACTCGTACCTGATGTAGCTGTGGCAACTCAGGCAACTCGACAGTTAACTTAGTCTTTGCTTCCTCTAAAACTATGGATCAAAGAGACGACGGAATGACATGGCGAAACCTGGTGTTGTGCTATGTGAGGGAAAGAGACGGACTTTTGAGTGCATTCACAGATAGTTGCTAGTGATTTGACCATGCTATCCAATTCCTTTTTTTTTTCCTTTCTTGAATATGATTCTAATAGATGCCAATTTATAATGAAAAATAAACTAAGTTCCAATTTTGCCATCCATTACTATTAGAAATATAAATAACTTTTACTACCTGATGTGCACTTCCAACTTACTGACTCATATTATTTGTATATTTTGATGTATACTCTTTTGAATATTCTCTATGTTAGACTTAGGAAAACCAGTTCATTTGACAGTATATGTATGTCCTTTGTTGAAAGAAATATTCTATCATTAACTTATTTACTACTACACATATTTCTATAATCAAATTTTCTCCTTACGTCAAGTCCAAATGACTTAACAATGTAGAAAAATTTTAAGGAAACCCAGTGGAGGGTTACGTAAGACATGTATATTTCTATTTTCTATTGTCAAACCACAATTTATGAAAATTTTTTATATTTTATTAAAAGGATTAAGTATGAATGATTAATATTTGTCATTATGGAAATAATTGTGGTAGCAGGGAATGTCTGCACCAAAGTATTGTTGGCAAGAGAAACCGCACATTGATATAATTTTAAAAAGGGCGGGACAGACCATGTATGGATACATTTTAAGAAAAGAGCAGGAAAGACCGCGCATTGATAAATTTTGTAATGGTAGCAGGGATTGTCTGCAGCAGAAAGCATTGTTGGCAGGAGAGACAGCACTTTAGCGTTCGTAGGAAGTCAGTAGTAAGCGAAATGTGAAGCGAGTCAGTAGCAGGTCTGAAGTGAGAAGTTGAGAGGAGCAGTGTGCTTGCCAGCCACCAGCTTTAATTTACAAGGTATTATAAACGGATGTACAGAGATATCAGGTAACTATTATCATAAGATAAACTAATATTATTGAAATACTTTCTTTGCGAAACTCAAGACTACTGAAGGTATGCTTGCGCAATGCTAGTTGTAGGATTATTGTACAAAGTAAGTCCCATTTGAACTTTTGTAAAATCATTTCATTACCAGCAGTAAATATTTGAAGAAACGTTTTCAGAATATAATTAATTTTTGCCAGCAATGTTGCTTTACTGATTATAATACATCCCAAAAATCATCAACCCCCAGGGGGTCCACAACTCTTTTGTGGATACGTGCGTGGCGAGCACGGGGCCCCGAGGTATTGCAGCCTTCTTTCTCTCTTGGGCTGCATTTCCTTCCCCATCCCCTCCTTTCCCCTCCTTGCTCCTTTCCCGTCACCCTCTCCTCTCCCTCTCCTCTCCCTCTCCTCTCCCTCTCTTGGTGTTCTTGCTTATGTTGGCCCCCACTATCCTCCTGGTTCTGTTGACTTTACAATTCGGCTTTGTTGCGTAATCATCTCCTCCTTTTGGCATTCCTTGGTCCTGCTCTGGGGTTTGACCTCCATTACAAAATTTCTCCTCGGTAGTGTGAGCCATTTGGGGAAGAGCACCTTACCTAGTGTCTCCGACGTGCGCCCTCCTAGTACATTCCACTTCTTCTTTCACGTCGTTGTCTGATGCTAGGGTGCATAGCCAGCACCGTAGCCAGCCCGTGTGGTGGGGTCGCTATGTACGCTTTTGGTTCAGCCCCCTGAACACACAGGGATCACATTTCTTGATACCTGAGCTGTGACCTCCTCATGCATGCCTTGGAATGGTTGCTCGTCATCTTGGAGCATCGGAGCTCCCGGAAATGGCCGCCATGCCAGACGGCCCTTGCTGTGACTGGGTGGCGCCCGTGAGGAGAGCCCCTGATCGGAGTGGGTGGTATCAGGGCGGACGCTATGCAAATGAAACGCATACTGGTCCAGAACTCTGGCCGTTCTTCTGCAGCCGTCTCTCTGCGTGGAACTGATTCTTCAAGTGCTGCTTCTCTTGCCCCTTCGGCCTTCCCTTCCATGGCTACCCCCTGGGAAGAGGGTCAGGCCCGTTGGCTAGGGGCGAAACCTTTCCCCCGTTATCTAGTTTGCACCAGGACTGATAGAGATACTTTCACCAATACCAAACCTTTACTCTTTGTCGAACACATTGAAGACAAGTTTGGCGAAGTGGACTCCCTGAGCGAGATGCGGTAGGGTTCGTTGCTGATCAAAACTGCTTCAGCTGCCCAATCTGCGGCCCTTCGTGCCTGTACCCACCTTGGCACAATTCCTGTGTCCATTACCCCCCACCAACCTCTAAATATAGTACAAGGTGTGATTTTTCACAGGGACCTCATCCTTCAAAATGATGAGGAACTTCGGGACAATCTCGGACGGCGGGGTGTTCACTTTGTTCGGCATGTTCAGAAGGGTCCTAAAGACAATCGCATTGATATTGGTGCCTTTATCCTGGCCTTTGAAGGGGATACCCTCCCTGAGAAAGTTAAGATTATGGTTTATCGATGTGATGTGAAGCTGTACATCCCACCTCCTATGAGGTGTTTTAAGTGCTTGCGTTTTGGACACAAGTCTTCCCACTGTTCACAGGCCCCACTCTGTGGTGACTGTGGACGTCCACTCCATGAGGGGAGTCAATGTGTTCCCCCTCCTGTGTGTGTAAATTGTCATGGTAGTCATTCTCCACGTTCACCAGATATAAGAAGGAAAAGAAGATACAGGAGTTTAAGTCCCTCGATCGTTCAACCTACAGAGGCCCGTAAGAAATATACACGTCTGGCTTTAGCGTGTTCAGCCCCCATTTAAATCATCGTTCTGTGGTTCTCCAATGGAATTTTAATGGATACTATCGTCACCTTCCGGAACTGAAATCCCTTCTTTCGTCCTACTCTGCAGCTTGTGTGGTTCTCCAGGAATCTCATTTTACTGATACTCACTCACCGACCCTCCGTGGGTTCCGTGTTTTCTGTCGAAATCGGGTCGGACCCCTGCGAGCTTCTGGTGGCGTTTGTACATTGGTCCGTACAGACATTGCTAGCATGTGGAGTCCTCTTCAAACTACATTGGAAGCGGTTGCTGTTAGGGTTAGACTCTGTGGTCACAGTTTGCAATCTTTATCTCCCTCCTGACAGGACTCTTACACCTGCTGCCTTAACTGCCATTCTTCAGCAACTTCCTCCTCCCTTCCTCCTCGTTGGGGATTTTAATGCGCATCATCCCTTGTGGGGCAGTGCCTTTCCATCTAGACGAGGTCTTCTTATAGACCAGTTTATTGCAGACCACGATTTGTGCCTTCTTAATGATGGCTCCCCTACTCATTTCAGTGCCGGTCATGGTACCTTTTCTGCCATTGATCTTCCTCTTTCTTCTCCCTTTCTCTTCCCTTCATTACACCGGTCGCCACACGACGACCTTTGTGATAGTGACCATTTCCCGTTGATTATCTCGCTCCCTTCCCGCTCCCCGATGGACAGGTTACCTCGTTGGACTTTCCAACGTGCTGATTGGCCTCTATACACTGCACAGGTCGTGTTTTCTCCCTCTTTGTCTGGTTGTATTGATGACGTCCTACGTGACGTGTCTGACGCGATTGTTCGCGCTGCTAGCCTTGCTGTCCCGCGCTCATCTGGACCATTGCGTCGCCGGCAAGTCCCATGGTGGAGTACGGCCATTGCCATTGACATCCGTGATTTCCGTCGAGCTTTGCAACACTTTAAGAGGCACCCATCCGTAGCCAGCCTTACTACCTTTAAACGCCCCCGCACTAAAGCCCGTTATTTAATCAAACAGAGCAAGTGGATATGTTGGGAACGATTCGTTTCTTCCCTTGGTACTACTGTCCCTCTGTCACAGGTATGGGCTACACTCTCCAAGGTTGCCATCGGCAGTCCACCCTCCCAGGTCTTCACCTCCCAGTTGGTCTTTGTACGGACCCATTAGTTCTTGCAGAACACCTTGCGACCCATTTTGCAGTGGCAACAGCATCAGCCTCCTATCCAGCTGCTTTACTTCACCAGAAACAGCGGGCTGAAGCTTCCACCTTGTGAGTCAGAATCTTACAACGAACCTTTTACTGAATGGGAATTTCTTTCTGCTCTATCTTCTTCTCATGATACAGCCCCTGGCCCAGATTCCATTCATAAACAACTGCTTCAACATCTCAGTGCTCCAAAATGGCAACATCTTCTTCGGGTGTTTAAACGTATCTGGCTCCAGGGTGACTTCCCTTCTCAGTGGAGGGATACCATCGTGGTTCCTGTCATTAAGCCTGGTAAGAACCCCCTATCTGTTGACAGCTATTGGCCAATTAGTTTGACCAATGATGTTTGTAACTTACTTGAATGGATGAAAGCCCATCGGCTCAATTGGGTCCTCGAATCTCGGGATCTATTGTCCCCTTACCAGTGTGGCTTTTGAGAGAGACGGTCACCAATCGATCATTTACTTCACTTGGAATCCGCAGTTCGGCAGGATTTTTCCCAGCGCCGCCATTTGGTTGCAGTGTTTTTTGACCTTCACAAGGCCTATGACACGGCCTGGCGCCATCACATCTTACTTACCATTCGTCAGTGGGGTCTTCGGGGCCCACTCCTGATTTTTATCCGCCAGTTCCTGTTCCATCGGTCATTCAGAGTTCGAGTTGGTATTGTTTTTAGTTCTCCATGGACCCAGGAGGCGGGCATCTCACAGGGTTCTGTCTTGAGTGTCATTCTTTTCCTCATTGCTATCGATGGACTTGTGGCCTCTGTCAGTCGTTTGGTCACCCCTGCCCTGTATGTGGATGATTTCTGCATTTGGGTTAGTTCCTCCTCGATGGCATCTGCAGAACGGCAGCTCCAGGGAGCTACATGCCGTGCCTCTGCATGGACCCTCTCACACGGGTTTCAATTCTCTCCTTCAAAATCGTGGGTGGTCCACTTCTGGTGCCGTACTGCGATCCATCCTGATCCAGAGCTCTATCTCGATGCACAACGATTGCCTGTGGTCCCACAGTTTCTTTTCCTGGGTTTTCTTTTCGACAACAAGCTCACTTCGCTGCCCCATGTCAGACTTCTGAAGGTAGGATGTTTCCGTAAACTCAATGTCCTTCACTTCCTTGCCCACTCCTCTTGGGGTGCGGACCGTTTCCCCCTTCTCCATCTTTATCGTGCTCTTGTTCTGTCTCTCTTGGACTATGGTTGTCAAGTTTATGGTTCAGCTGCTCCTTCCACACTGCACATGCTGGATCCAGTCCACCATCGCGGTATCCGTTTGGCCACCGGTGCCTTCCCTAATAGCCCTGTTGATAGTCTCCTGGTTGAAGCTGGGATCCCCCCCCCCTTTCTGTTCGGAGGTCCCAGCTTCTGGTGTCTTATGCGCTCGCTATCCATTCCTCTCCCACTTATCCTTCCTATTCTATCCTGTTCCCAGACCATGGACGTCGCCCACCCGACTCCCGCCTTCGGGTGGGTTTACCGGTTGGGCTCCACCTTGCGTCTCTTTGCCATGATTTTCAGCTTCCTTCTTTGTCCTGTCTTCCTCGCTCCCTCCCCTCCATCCCCCCGCCCCCCTTGGTTAGTTCCTCGGCCACGAATTCAGATGGATCTCTGCCGAGGTCCGGAAGATTCCATCCCCCCGGAGGTGTTCCGTTCCTTTTTCCGCCAACTTTTATGGGAGTTTCGGGATGCTGTTGTTTTTTACATTGATGGCTCTAAATCTGCTGATCATGTGGGGTATGCCTTCACATCCTCTGTTGGAACGGAAAATCATCTACATGTGGGGTGTTTACTGCGGAATTGATGGCAATTTCCCAGGCCCTTACCTTTATTAAACAGTCCCAACACAACCACGTTTTGTTATGTACGGACTCGATGAGTGGCCTTCTTGCTATTGACCAGTGTGTTTCGCGCCATCCCTTGGTATCTGCCATCCATGACCATCTTGCTGATATTCACCGTGCTGCTTGTTCCATTGACTTCCTTTGGGTCCCTGGCCATGTGGGTATCCCGGGTAATGAGCTCACTGATCGCTTGGCTGGGGAGCAGTCACTTACCCCCCGTTTTCTGTAACCCCTCCTGCAGCGGATTTACGGCTTCACATCAAATCCCACTTCGCACAGTCATGGGCCAATTCTTGGGAGGCTACTCCTCTGTCTAATAAACTTCGTGCGATTAAGGTGACACCAGGCCCGTGGCGTTCTTCCTTTCCCGAAAGGACTTCCTCTCCCGAAAGGACTCGACCACACTGTGTCGTCTCCGCATTGGCCATACCAGGCTGACCCATGGTTTTCTTTTGCGTGATGAGCCACACCCACTTTGTGGTTGTGGAGTCTTCCAGGCGGTAGCCCACATTTTGGTTGAATGCCCCCTCCTTTTGGCTCTGCGTGCTAAGTACAGACTGCCCCCCACTTTACGTTTGATGTTGGCTGACGATTTCCAGATGGTCTCTCTGGTTCTCGGTTTCCTCCGGGAAAGTGGTTTTTATTCTCAGTTTTAAGGTTTTAATCTCTCTCTCTCTCTCTCTCTCTCTCTCTCTCTCTCTCTCTCCCTCTCTCTCTCTCTTTCTCTCTCTCTCTCTCTTTCTCTCTCTCTCTCTGGTGTTGGGGCAGGGCGGTGAGTGTTTGGGTATCTCCCACTGTAAGCCGTGTTTGGAGATTCCCGATTCACATCCCTGACCGAGGACCGAGATCCTCTTTTTTTCCCCTTTTACTCTGTTTTTACCTTTTATTTTTATTTTTTTAAGGGTTGGTTAGTCTCCTTTTTCCATACGTACTTCTACATTCTAGCGGTTACACCTTGTAAGTCACAGGTGGTCTTTCCTATGCTGCTTCAGCACGTTGGGTTCGTTCTCTTGCTGACTTACCTCATTTTGTTTTTACCATTGACAACATGACTGCCCTTTTACGTTTTTAGCCTTTTCCCTTTTATTGTTGTGTCTTTCCTGAGATGTCACATTAGCGGAATGGACCATATTTGAAACAAGGGACTGATAACCTTACTGTTTGGTCCCTTAAATCTCAAACAACCAACCAAAAACCATCAACGTAAAAATTTGCAAAAATTTTATTGTTGTCAGGAAAAGTGTAACTATGAATTACGTAACTTCAGTCGAATTAATTAAAGAAAGACGTCAGCTCTGCTATTAAAGAATAACGTCAGCTTTGATAATAAATACAGCCACTTACTATGACAGCCCACCAGCAGTTAATAGAGTATAGTAAACCAGAGTAAGTATATTCATGCCGCAATTCGATGTAGCAGTCAGATGGCGATCCAGTAACAGTAAAAAAGGTAAGGAACAGTTTTGGGTTATTAGAGATAACGACTGAGGACCACGACGACGACACATTCTATGTTTTGTCGCAGTAATCAGAAATTCACTTTTAGTAAACATCAATTAAATTTGTATGCGAAGATTCAAAAAGAGAATTAATATCAAAGGGAAGATTTCATTTGTTATTATTAAGCAAGAGGTAGAAATCCTAAGGAAAGGTTTCATAGGCTATTGTCAGAAGGGAACGTTGCGTAACAAAAGAGATATAGAGGAGACGGGAAGGTTTCATATGTTATAGCCATAATATGAAAGAATACGTGTCGCGGGAATTTATTCTAAGCCAAACGCATGAGACCTGAACCAAATACGTGAAACAACATGCGGTAATGGCACATCTGCCTTGTCCGTCCTCAAATTGAGACTGAAACTTCAGCACCACACCAAAACCGGGCCAGTAGTACCTTCGTGAAAAAACTCTTCGTCTCAACTCGAATCTTAGCAGCATCGTCTCTGATTGACTCTCCCAGTCAAAGACTTGGAATTTCACGTGACACACCATGGGAAACGGGCCTGCGATTTTGCGGGAGCCGGAAAAATACTATATCTGCTAAAGAAAAGCAAAATAAGCGAGCAGCCTACGCCTTTCAAGAGCGAAAATCATCAACGAACCATCCACTTCCATTAACTAAATAAAAACATGTAAAATAAAATCCTCCGTAACAATTCTTAAAAGAAAATGTATTCGTGCACCCAGTGCAGAGCTTCTTAAACAGTATGGAAATATTTAGGTGTTTAATGCTTGCAGTACACTCTATGATCTACACTACCTTGTTCACACACTGTATGATCAAAAGCGTGTGGTCACCTATTACAGAACATTTATAAAGGGGGTCCCTGAAATTCAAAGTACGTGATATAATTAAAAAATAAAATTGTGATTGACAGAGGAAAAAAAGTATTTTATACACACACCCATTACTTAAACTTTCTTCTGAAGTCAGAACAATGTCTTACTGGTTAACAAATTTCAGGTGGATCCTCTTGGATTCAACCGAAGTCTGATTAAACCAACATTCAGTAACTGGATAACAGAAGATACTGCAGGAACTGAAGTGTTGCGCATCAACAATTACCTCTACGATAAAGACAACTGAAAACAGAAAAAGCTGAAATGATAAAAACGTGTGGCAAATCATATGTGCCTAGTTTTTTTTTTCGAGTCTCCTCTTACCTACTCATATATTTTAACGCCTAGCTCGTTATGTTTCGAGGCAGGGACATGGGTTTCAACAAAGCGGAGACATACGAGTGGGATTTGCAACAATTAGCGTGGCGCACAGGTTACCCTGAGATTGTTTTTGGTGGCGTCTGACATTCACATATGCAACTGCCAGGCTAGTTTCTTATCTCTACATTACAAATGGTATTATGGGAGTGTGTAGCGTAAACTGATATTCTTGTTGATTCTCTTGGAATCGAATCCCGATGTGGCAGTCCCATTCCGTTAGATAAAACGTTGTCTCTGCCTCAGCTTGTCACCATATATGTAGACCATTTTCACTATGTGAAAAAATCGCTAAAACTACACACTATTTAAGGCCACGCGAGTGACACCAGGCGTAGCTGCACACCGAGAGTCAAGTGATAAAAAGAAAAAGAAAAGAAAAGAAGCTAAACAAATGCGAATTTCTCGTAAACGATGGATCACGCTTAATGAAACCAAGTCTAATAACAAAGCTTATTCATTGTACAGTTGCTGTACGTCAAAAATGTACATATTACTTAGGTGATCTTGCACCACTGTAATAATAACAACAGGCAAACGGCAAACCGCGCGAGAATTCTTACAACACACACATCGAAATAATTAGGTCCCTTGTCCCACGTAGTTAAAAAATTGTTACAGGTCGTATTTGTAGGCAAAATTAATACATATGCAATAATTTTTAAAAACATTTAATCATTTTCGTGTGTACTGTAATAAATACACAAACCTAAGTTTCCATAAATAGATGTCTTGGGATAAGCATTAACAAACTACATACAAAACACACGCAGCTTGTTTTTCGTAATATGCACATATAACTATAGGTCTCTGGACACGAATGAAAAAATTCTGTCCTGCATCCAAAATCAAATTCCTCTAGATTATTTATGAAAATTCATAAGATTTCGAGTATAAAACACACAAGTAGCACCACTCTTGTGAGTTAATTGTTCTATTGTAGTAAACACATTATACAGGGTGGTCCATTGATAGTGACCGGGCCAAATATCTCACGAAATAAGGATGAAACGAAAAAAGTAAAAAAAAAAACGAAACTCGTCTAACTTGCAGGTAGAAACCAAATGGTGCTATGGTTAGATTAGATTAGATTAGATTAGTACTTGTTCCATGGATCATGAATACGACACTTCGTAATGATGTGGAATGTGTCAGGTTAATATTACATTAGACAAAATATTACATGACACTTTTTTCTGTTGTTGGGAAATTACCCACTTACTATACCCAAAAATTCATGTAATGAGTAGGAGGAGTTGCCATTAAGAAATTCTTTTAATTTCCTTTTAAATGCTATATGGCTACCTGTCAGACTTTTGATGCTATCTGGTAAGTGACCAAAGACTTTTGTGGCAGCATAATTTACCCCCTTCAGAGCCAAAGTTAGATTTAACCTTGAATAGTGAAGATCGTCCTTTCTCCTAGTGTTGTAGCCATGTACACTGCTATTACTTTTGAATTCATTCTGATTGTTAATAACAAATTTAATAAGTGAATATATATATTGTGAGGCTACAGTGAAGATTTCTAGCTCTTTAAATAAGTATCTGCAGGATGATCTTGGATGAGCTCCAGCAATTTTCTGATTAGACGCTTATGTGCATTGAACACTCTTTTACCCCTGCATATGATGCCATACGAAAGCAGAGAATGAAAACAGGCGTGGTAAGCTAATTTACTCAGATGTATATCGCCAAAATTTTCAGCAGATCCTCAGTGTGTTTTTTCCAGTTCAACCCCTCATCAATGCATACACCTATAAATTTTGAATATGCTACCTTTATCTACTGATTTCTGATCGAAGTCTATATTTATTAATGGTGTCATTCCATTTACTGTGTGGAACTGTATATACTGTGTTTCGTCAAAGTTTAATGAGAGCCCATTTGCAGAGAACCACTTAACGATTTTCTGAGAAACATCGTTTACAATTTCACCAGTTAATTCTTGTCTACTGAGTGTGATAGCTATACTTGTATCATCGGAAAAAAGTACCAGCTTTGCATCTTCGTGAATATAGACAGGGAAGTCATTAATATATATTAAGAACAGCAGAGGACCCAAGACCGAACCTTGCGGCATACCCATTCTTGATTGTTCCCCAGTTTGAGAAATCACCAGTTTTTTTGGATATTACGTAAAGTTTTTATTTCAACTTTCTGCACTCTAACAGTGAGGTACGATTTAAACCATTTGACCACTGTCCCATTCATAACACAGTACTTCAGCTTATCTAGAAGTATTCCATCATTTACACAATCAGAAGCCTTTGATAGATCACAAACAATCCCAACAGGTGACTTCCAGTCACTCAGAGCATTTAATATTTCATTAGTGAAAGTGTATATAGCATTTTCCATTGAAAACCCCTTCTGGAAACCAAACTGACATTATGTTAAAACTTTATTTTTACAAAGGTCTGAAGCTACTCTATAATACATTACTTTTTCAAGAATTTTGGATAAGGCAGTCAGAAGACAGATTGGGCAGTAGTTGTTGACATCAGACGTATCCCCTTTTTATTGCAGTGGTTTAACAATGGCATATTTCAGTCTATCTGGAAAAATACCCTGCTTCAGAGAGCTATTACATATGTGGCTAAGAATCCCACTTATTTCTTGGGAACAAGCTTTTATTATCCTGCTGGAAATGCCATCAATTCCATGTGAGCTTTTATTCTTGAGAGACTTTATTATCTTTCTAATTTCAGGTGGAGAGGTGGGTGGAATTTCAATTGTATCAAATGGTGTGGGTGAGGCCTCTTCCATTAACTGCCTTGCTTCTTCTAATGAACATTTAGATCCTATTTTCTCAACAACATTTAAAAAATGATTATTCAAAATGTTTTCGACTTGAGGCTTCTTGTTTATCAAGTTTCTATTTGCTTTGATGGTGATGCCATCATCCTGTACTCTTGGTTGTCCTGCCTCCCTAGTAATAATATTCCAAATTGTTTTCTGTTGTCAGAGGTATTAATCTCAGACATGATGCACTTGCTTCTGGACTTTTTAACTACCTTTCTTAATGTAGCACAGTAGTTTTTATAATATTTGACTGTTTCTGGGTCATTACTCTTTCTTATTGTTAGATACAGTTCCCTCTTGTGGTTACAAGATATTTATTCCTTTAGTAATCCAAGGTTTTTTGCATGGTTTCTTATAATTAGATTTAACTACTTTCTTGGGGGAAAAGTTTTCAAATTCTTTTACAAGTGTATCATGAAATAAGTTATATGTTAAATTAGCATCGGGTTCCTTGTACACCCCGTCCCAGTCTAACTGCTGAAGAGTTTCTCTGAAATTTCTAATTCATTCTCAACAGCACAAGAATTTATGTTTTTAAACCTATCTTGGTCTATAAAAGTGTTATCTATCAATGTGCAGCTGTCCTTTACTACCCGAGTAGGAAAATTAATGACAGATGCCAAATTGAAAGAACCAAGCAAGACTTCCAGGTCATACTTCCTATTACACTCTTTCAGTGAATCAACACTGAAGTCCCCACAAATAATAATTTGCTTTCCCCTATCTGACAGATAGGACAACAGGGCATCTAAGTTTTCTAGGAATAAATGAAAGTTTCCTGAAGGGGACCTATATACTGTTACAATTATAAAAGAGCCCACCTTCAGTTTAAGTTGCCAGGCACATGCTTCTATATGTTGCTCTAGACAAAACTTTTTTGTATCTAAGCTTTCTACACAGTGATAACTTTTGACATATATGGCAACTCCTCCGTCCACCTTACTCTCTCTACTCATGTGTGCTGCTAGTTTATAAGCACTGATATTTACCTTTTCCATATCAGACACAATGTGATGCTCAGACAGGCATAGTATATCTATTACATTATCAGAATCAATGTCATCTAAACAAACCAGGAGCTCATCTACTTTATTCTTCAATCCCGGAATATTTTGGTGAAAAATGGTAACATTATTTTTTACTTTACTTTTGTGAGAATCTTCTTTTTTCTTTAATCCACCAATATTTTCGTTAAATATGGTAACATTATTAATTACTGTCCTGTTGTGAGAATTTTGTGAGTTTAGGACCTCTTTAGCAGCTGCCTGCCTGAACTTCTCATTGGACAATGACATTAGTCTAAAAAAGAGGTACATCCATGAGTACTAGTGGCCCCCTTATGGATTTCGCTAACAACCCTGCCAGTTTACCCTTCCCTTTCCTATTGAGATGTAGACCATGCCTTGTGAAAGCCCCCCTATCAATAGCCTTGACAGGAACCAATCCAATGTCTGACAGAGTGGCCGCCCTATGCAACTGATCCAACTCCATATTTACTCCCCTGACATAGCGGTTCAACTGGGGCTGATCATGCCGCACGAAAGCAGGCACCAGCCCAACACTTGTATGGGTCGTTGCCGAGGCTATTTTCATCAGGTCACACTGAGTGCTGTAGCCCTGATCCCTATCAATACTGTTTCCCACTCCACCCATTACCATCACATGATCCTGCTTTGTGAATCCCTTGCACAAGGAACCTATATCCTCTACCACCTGGCTAAGACTTGAACTTGGCTTGAAAAAGTTTGTGACCTGGTACCCGTCACCTAACTTTTCCTGCAAAATCTGGCCCACACCTCTTCCATGGCTGCTACCTAGCAACAGAACTTTCTACTTTTTTTGAAACAGTTGGTTTCCTAGTGAGATTCTGTTGCATCTTTACTACATCTACTTCTAGTGGAGCCTCTTCCTTACTTAACTGTGGTAGCAAGGCAAATCTATTGGTTGTGCCAATTGGGAAACTGTAAGACACTGTCCTCTTTCTGTGGCCCCTGTTCCCAGCTACCACTTCCCACCGCTGTTTGCCCTCCTCCCCCCTTCAGCTCTTCAGTTCCTCCCTCGCTCTGTCCAAATCATCCTGAAGGGCTCTAATTTTCCCCTCCTGTTCAGCTATAATCAGCTGCAATGGAATGGAAGAGTCTCGTTTGCTTGCCCAATTCCCACGCCGCTACAATTTCCCCAATGAAACCACCTGTCACAACAGCTGCATAAAGGTGAACTACCTTCCTACTGCAGCTCACACACTTAGTATCCGTGGTAGTTTGGAAATTAGTTAAGAGATTTACTAAGTGATAACGATAATATACTAAATATGTTTTGGAAACTAATATGTAAGTAAACTATTACCAAATGTACTAAAATCTGTGGTACAACGCTAAATATGCACGATCAAAAATTAGGCCTAAACAGCCGAATGTAACCAAAACGAACTCTTCGCGTTTACTGGAACAATATGCAAATAAGAGAAAAACCTTTAATGGTGAGCTTAAAAAGCAGCCTAATGAACGTATTTAATCAGTTAAACTACAGCAAATCCACTACCAATTGCGGTTTAACGCTAAATATGCACACTCGAAAAATTGGGCCTAAGCAGCAGTAAGTAAACAAACGAACTTTTCGCAATTACAAGAACACTACCCAAATAAGAGAAACGTTTTTAATGGTGAGCTTGAAGAGTATACTAAAGAACGTATTTAATTAGTTAAAAGTGTTCAACTACAATTAATTACAACCTAAGTAACTTATCTTTCACGAGAGCACTGTCTCCGTACGTGCGGCCTTGTGCAGGGCTACCAACAGAACCCGGCCCGCTAGATGGCGCTATTATAGGTCAAACTGATATCAACTGCGTTTTTTTAAATACGAACCCCCATTTTTGTTGCATATTCGTGTAGTACGTAAAGAAATATGAAAGTTTTAGTTGGACCACTTTTTTCGCTTTGTGACAGATGGTGCCGTAACAGTCACAAACGTATAAGTACGTGGTATCACGTAACATTCCGCCAGTGCGGATGGTATTTGCCTCGTGATACATTACCCGTGTTAAAATGGACCGTTTACCAATTGCATCATGTTGATGTATGGCTATTGTTATCAAAATGCCCAAAGGGCATGTGCTACGTATGCTGCCCGGTATGCTGGACGACATCATCCAAGTGTCCGGACCGTTAGTTACATTATTTAAGAGAAAAGGAAATGTTCAGCCACCTGTGAAACGTCAACCACGACCTGCAACAAACGATAATGCACAAGTATGTATTTTAGCTGCTGTCGCAGCTAATCTGCACATCAGTAGCAGACAAATTGCGCGAGAATCGGGAATCTCAAAAACGTCGGTGTTGAGAATGCTACATCAACGTCGATTGAACCCGTACCATATTTCTATGCACCATAAATTGCATGGCGACGACTTTGAACGTCGTGTACAGTTCTGCCACTGGGCACAAGAGAAATTACGGGACGATGACAGATTTTTTGTACGCGTTCTATTTAGCGATGAAGCATCATTCACCAGCAGCGGTAACGTAAACCGGAATAATATGCACTACTGGGCAACGGAAAATCCACGATGGCTGCGACAAGTGGAACATCAGCGACCTTGGCGGGTTAATGTATGGTGCGGCATTATGGGAGGAAGGATAATTGGCCCCCATTTTATACATGGCAATCTAAATGGTGCAATGTATGCTGATTTCCTACGTAACGTTCTACCGATGTTACTAGAAGATGTTTCACTGCGTGACAGAATGGCGATGTACTTCCAGTATGATGGATATCCGGCAGATAGTCGCGCGCGGTTGAAGCGGTATCGAATAGCATATTTCATGACAGGTGGATTGGTCGTCGAAGCACCATACCATGGCCCACACGTTCACCGGAACTGACGTCCCCGGATTTCTTTCTGTGGGGAAAGTTGAAGGATATTTGCTATCGTGATCCACCGACAACGCCTGACAACATGCGTTAGCGCATTGTCAATGCGTGTGTGAACATTACGGAAGGCGCACTACTCGCTGTTGAGAGGAATGTCGTTACACGTATTGCCAAATGCATTGAGGTTGACGGACATCATCTTGAGCATTTATTGCATTAATGTGGTATTTGCAGGTAATCACGCTGTAACAGCATGCGTTCTCTGAAATGATAAGTTAACAAAGGTACATCTGTCACATTGGAACAACCGTAATGAAATGTTCAAACGTACCTACGTTCTGTATTTTAATTTAAGAAACCTACCTGTTACCAAGTGTTCGTCTGAAATTTTGAGCCATATGTTTGTGATTATTGTAGCGCCATCTATCACAAAGCGAAAAAAGCGTTCAAACTAAAAACTCATATTTCTTTACGTAATACACGAATATGTTATAAAAATGGGGGTTCCTATTTAAAAAACGCAGTTGATATCTGTTTGACCTATTACATCTCCATCTAGCCGGCCAACCATAGCGCCATCTGGATTCCCCCTTCAAGCTAGACGAGTTTCGTTCTTTGTAGTTTTTTCGTTTGATGCTTATTTCGTGAGATATTTGGCCCGGTCACGATCACTGGACCACCCTGTATATGTGTCATGCATCTGCGCTACTGTTATAACTGAGAGATTATTCAGCACTTATTACTGAGCTTAGTTTGATGTTTGTACCACACGTAAAAGAAATCAAACAACTCTCTGTACGGTTTATCAAAATACGTAAAAATTTCTTGTATATCATTACAAAATAAACAAAACGCTACTGTGGGTCTAACATAGGGCTTGGAGTGCACTTGTCGAGGGG
Organism: Schistocerca cancellata; assembly: GCF_023864275.1. Lineage (NCBI taxonomy): Eukaryota > Metazoa > Arthropoda > Insecta > Orthoptera > Acrididae > Schistocerca > Schistocerca cancellata. The sequence goes on along the minus strand of NC_064634.1, from coordinate 283,967,092 downwards.
AATAGTTTGATCTTGGCACCAAATTAACACCCGTTTATACTAATGTCTAAACTGTCTGTATTAATTCTCAAAATATCATTTTATTTGTGATACAACAATTATCAAAGACAGCCACACATTATACATATTGATGTTTATGCCAGGATAGAAAAAATTATCTTGAAGTACAAAACGTTTCCCATCATCTGCTAACTTATGCAGTCACACAGTGGGGACCACATGGCACTTCGTCCCATGCATTGCCACTTTACAGGAAAGTTATAACAAATTGTCCCCTGCCCTGTTCCCTGGAGTCATTTTATTACTGATGTTAACAGAGTGTGATTTGTCATCTACAAGTTGGCTCCTTCAGATATGCTTCAATTGTATTCTGAATGCTGTAGCGTTCTTTATAAATACCAGCAAGATGTGATGTGTTTATTTGGAATAACACCTATCGGAAGGCCCTTTCTTATAAATGATACCGAACTTTGTTTGATCTTAGACTGCTTTAACCTTTAAAAATTGCAAGTGCTTTGCTGTATGTTGCCTACAAACTACAAAGTAATGGCAAATTCACGGTTACTTTAAAAAATAAAACAGCATAACCCTCTTTCCTTTTTTCAACAAAAAAAGTGGCCGTTCCTGCTTTTATGAGGAAAGGGTACAGGAGCACGCCGGCAAAACTCCATAAATAGTAAAGTGCGAATGGTTTACTTTGGATATTGTAAGGAAAAGGCATTCGACAGTTCACGGTGTTGACTAAGCTGTATAGTCCAGAATACAGATACGTCTCTCAAAACTGCACAAGTCACAACGTCACAGTGTCAGAGTACATTGCCAGTCAGTAAACGATTTCCATATGCAAGAGAGGTGTATGACTGTAAACTTTTTACGTAATTTTAGAGGTTTATTTTCTCGTTGCGCATAGACAGTGACATTTTGAGGCAAAGACAAATTTCTACCTGATGGAATGGTACTATCGCGTCGTGATAAGATTTCAAGAGGATTGCTGAGAATATTAGGCTATACTTCCTCTGAACGATTTACGCTAATAATGCCTTTTATAACTTAGAGATGAGGAACTAGCTCAGAAACTGCATATGCAGGCATCAGAAATCATCCAAAACAATTCTCAAGCTGACCCATATGCCAGGCAAATGATTGCAAATCTCACACACGTGTCAGCATTGTCAAACCCCATCTTCTTATTTCGAAACATGACAAGCTGCATTTTAAGGTATACAAGCGGATAAAATTAGACTACAAACACCACTCCACAATGTAATTGTTTTGTAGAAAGAGTGTACTTTTCATATCAGCACACACTCCGCTGCAGAGTGAAAATTCATTCTGGAAAGTGTGCTTTGTTTTAAAAAAAAAAATTAAGCCTAACACGTTCACAGTGTGACCCTTGCGTAGATAGGGTATACTTTGTTTAAAAAGTGAACCCCCGATACTTAAACAGTGTAGTAGGTACGTAGCAAGAGACTACTTTGTCACCCGTTTACGTCTTTTCACCTTCTTCCTCATGCTGCTACTTTGACCGTAGAGACAGTCACCAGTCACTGAACCTCGAGTCCTTAGTTGCTGCAGTACCTCCCCCCCCCCCCCCAGCAAACTATTGACTGAAGGGAAAGACAGAGCTTTGAGGCTCTAACTTGCAATTCATTAACCAGTGAAGCTTTGTTCCATAGGCGGAATTGAATGCAGTAAGCGTGTTTGTAAACGTCACATGTTTTTCTAAATACGTTGCATGTTTCGACCAGTAGACACACCCCATATTAACGTCCACTAATAGATGTCTAGATACTTTTGACCAGATAGGGTATGGTCCGCAGCTCGTGGTCATGCGGTAGCGTTCTCGCTTCCCGCGCCCGGTTTCACGGGTTCGATTCCCGGCGGGGTCAGGAATTTTCTCTGCCTAGTGATGACTGGGTGTTGTGTGATGTCCTTAGGTTACTTATGTTTAAGTAGTTCTAAGTTCTAGGGGACTGATGACCATAGATGTTAAGTCCCATAGTGCTCAGAGCCATTTGAACCATTTTTGAACCAAAAGACAATAACCCTAATGTACGACCTTGGCACAGATGGAAAGAAAGGATGAAACACAGTTAGGGTATGCACAATGTAGATCACATAGTACACTGCAAGAAACTGAGAGGGGAGCATGTTCGTGATTGCACACCGCCCAGGAAGTATACACTAGCACTAGCCGAAAACCAATATCAGAAACAACAAAATCAACCATTCCATAATTGAAAAGGATGAAGGAAAAGCGAACAGTATATTAAACACCTAAATTTTTTCGATTTCTTAAAGGAGCTCTGGGTTGGTTGACCATGGCCTGCAAGATGATACAGGAAAAAAAAAGGCTGCAGCATTTGTAAGATACACCTGGGGCGCATGTCTGTCTCTGCGCTGTTAGCCGCATAATGTGCAACTGCAGCAGCGTTCCTCATGCACTCAGAGATAATTAAATACTAGCTGATAGGGTGGTAACTGCTAAACCTGGAACCAGGTACCTGTCATTGTATTTTGTTTACAAAGTGTAAACAAATTGTTGACACAGTGTACTTATTATGTAGCAAGACTGTATGTTTTTTTTAAATAAACCTCAACCACTCCAGAGTGTAACTTATGTAGATAGTGTGTACGCTGTTTTAAAAGAAATGAATCCATACACGTTCACAGTGTTAACTGTTGCGTGGTTAGAGTGTACTTTGTTCAAAAAGTGAACCCCAACACTTACACAATATAACTGGTGTACTTTGCTTAGAAAAGAACTTTTACACGTACAACTGGGCTAGATCCACCATCTTCTTTATCTTTATCCCAGAAACAAATCAATGATAATAATGATAAATCATTCTGAACATCGCAAATATGTGCTACAAACCCCTCCCTTATTGTGTCATGTAATAATAATAATAAATCATGAGCTGATAATTAAATACAATCACACACCACTGGAGGAACTCAAGAAATGTTCCTCAATGTTTAAACAAACATACAGGTAGAATTCTTTTAACCTCCTACTCTTTTACGTTGTGTTATGTCACTGTGATATTATAGGGGTGGGGATAAAGTCCCTCAGGATGGCCTTGAGTGTAGACTTCCACGACACTTTAACCTTTTGTCAACTTGGAGCACAATAACGGCCTATGAAATTCACTAACTGATTAATAAATGGTCAGCCAGCTTATTTCATAATTTACAGTGATAAAAATCCTAAGTAAGTAGCCTTCTCTGACCTTCTACCAAGACGATAACAGTCTACCATAAGTGCATAGAAAATCAATGCAATAAGAATATTAAATTGGGTGATAAATTATAGTGAGGAGGATCCTACATAAACATTTTTATCTGTCAACCAACCAATACGAAAACAGCACACCATTTATACGTAAGGCAGTCGATACAGTGGGTCGGGGAAGGGATTGAAGAGGAGGACGGGGAGATAAGTATTACAGTTCGTGAGTCACTGTGCTCGTAAACTTCTTAGCCCCTGTATAAGTTTCAGATGAAGTAATATTTTACCAGAGACAGTTGAGACCAATTTTATGAACCAAGTATGCTGTGAGATACCTCTGTCTATGGAATACGAGAAGCTACGAATCATTGTCTGTATAATTTTATGAACTAACCTCCTGTATACATAGTTGTGTAGTGAGACTAGGGTATGCAACTGGTACCAATATTATTAGGAACCTTTACTTATTTAAACCAAATGCTAAGCAAATTGTGCTGATAAATGAGTTATCACAAATATATGTTCATTTGACTTTTATTAGAATCAACAGAGCAACAGACTAATGGCAATTCTGAGATTATCTTCTAAATTTTGAATCAGTGGCTTCTGGATGTGACCTGCAAATATGACATTGATATATTGGGCTTTCTGCATTACCCCTAAAAGTCTGTATCATCTTATCGCATAAATATTCTGAAGCTCTTTAATGTAAGGTAGTGACTACGCAGACTCGAAAAGTTACGTCTGGTGGTCGAGGAGGATCAAAGACAAGTTAAAGCAATACACTTGAGTGAAGGTGTCTAAAAGTAAGTCAGAAACCCTATATAGGTACTTCAAAAACCATCTGACTAAACGCAAGTATTTGAAATGATGACATGAGACTATCTGCGGATCCCGCTGAGAAAATTTGCCGCTGTGATCGGATAAAGTTCGTTACAGTACGTTACAGCATTACCGATCTTTATAGCAATTCCTCCCTGGAATAGGATAGGATAGTTGCATATGTACAGTTTACATAACAAGCCTATCAGTGGGACATGGACTAAGTAAATACGATCACGAACGTAACTTATAACATTCTGAAAATCGGGGACGGCATACGCGAAGAGAGCCTTTGTTACCTACATGACTGTAATATGATTCAAATGGCTCTGAGCACTATGGGACTTAACAGATGAGGTCATCAGTCCCCTAGAACTTAGAACTACTTAAACCTAACTAACCTAAGAGCATCCCACACATCCATGCCCGAGACAGGATTCGAACCTGCGACCGTAGCGGTCGTGCGGTTCCAGACTGAAGCGCCTAGAACCGCTCAGCCACAACGGCCGGCTGACTGTAATTATTTAATATCAACTGCATCTGTTGTTCGTACATGACAACCTGAATTAAATTATGGACAAATATTTTATAGGTCAAAACTAGTGGTGCTAAACTTGAGTTCAAGATAAAAAATTCGAGTTATTTGAAGCTTATGCATAAGGTTTTACACTCAGTCCACTGTTACAATGTCAGGAGTGCGACAGTCATTGTTTTCGTGCTGCATGGGACCTAAGGTGGAGGAAATTCAATTGCAACAATTTTCAGATTTGTAACTACTCTAATTTTCAGAGAAACGAAGTATACCAATTGTCCTGTCGTAGTTCCAGAGAGAAGTTGTTTGTTATCAATACTAATGAGCTGCAGCAGTTGTATGTTACTATTTCAAAAGTTATTAATATGTCTACATACAATAAACATTTTTCTTTCTGTGGAACAATCAAATACGTTTATAATAGAAACGGTGGTCTCTCACAAAGATTCACTGGTTAATGCTTTAAAAAGTGAGATTGAAAACCATCCGGAACATGACTATCAAGCGATGTGAAACAGCGACGAGGTACTTTCTCACGTCCGGGAGAACGGTGCCTTCTTTCCCTTTTCTGATCGTTCTGATTAAACCCACAAATTCAGTAGCCACTCAGATATCAATCACAGTTTCTCAGCAAGCGTTAACATTAGCATATTTGGGCATTTGAAACTCTATGAATTGTATTACCATTTCTGATTATTATAAATTTTCTGTACAAATGTATGTGCTTTAAACTCACGAGAAACTGTAGTGAGCCAAAATATTTCACTTTGAATGTGACGAATCTTGGGCTCTATGTAGCATTGGGAACCTTATTTCATGACTTTTTCACATTGTAGAGAACAATTGTCAAGACTTGAAAAACTTAACCCTTTTTACAATTTCCATTAGTATCTGAAATCTTGGACGACGATAACTGAACAACCAGTTCACTTCAGCCTTATTCTTGCTTCTCCGCAACAGTTTCTTTCCTGGTAAAAATACATTGTATTGTGAACTTTTTAATGACTGATTTTTTCTTTCAAAATGGTTGCAGGAGCTATTTCCCATCAACTCAGAATGAGTAAGAACTACACTTTTGTGATGGTAGAAATAATTTTATTATGAAATCAATTAAGTACGAAATTATGCTTCTACGAGGGAATGCTGAAAAGAAATTCCTCCGAATCCCTTGCGTGAACAAATCAGACGAGTATTAATCAGACGAGTATTAATAACAATCTACATCTTTTTAAATATGTCTACATATTTGCAGCCTCTGCGCCTATTATGCTCCGAATTGTAGTGTGTAACATGGTGGCGTGTAACGTAACTATGTCAGCGCTCCAGATACAATGTGCTGTAATCGAGTTTCGAATTCGGAAAGTTCATCCACTCGTGAAGCATGCACTACTTCAGCATGATAATGCCATATCAAACACGAGCGCTGAGACATCTGCAACAATCCGATGCCTTGAGTTCACTGTAATCGATCATCATCTATACAGTCCCGACTTGGCCCCAACCGATTTTTATATCTTTCCAAATCTTAAATAACACCTTCGAAGATTTCAACTTTAGGGATGAAGCTGTGCAAGAAGAGGTGAAGTTGTGGCTCCGTCAACAAAATCAAACATTCTACAGTGACGTTATCAACAAACTGGTCTCTCGTTGGGAGAAATGTGTATGCCCTCAGGGAGACTACAGACATGAAGAATAAAGATGTAGAACGTTATTAACGTTTGTTTATTTAAAAATCTTTAAGAGTTTTCATACAATAACCTTCAAACAGCTGCTACTGATTATGGAGCCACTGTCAACCAGTAGAGAGAAAAGGTACAGAATTTTAAAAACTCGTAACAGTAACTGAATAGCTACCGACAGTTAATAAAAATTTCCTGATCGGATTTTAAGCAAGTGATTTTCAAACAGCTGTTAGTAATTACGAAACCACTGTTACACAGTAGAACACAAAATACAGAATTTTAAAAAACAACTAACAGCCACTGAATAAGCAGCTACAGTTAGCCAAAATTCACTTATCAGATTTTAAGCAAGTGACTTATTAACAGCTGCCATTATTTATAAATGCACTGCCATATTTTAAGCAAATGACTTAAGAGCTGTCATTAATTATGAATCCACTGCCACTCAGCACTCAAACAAGGTACAGAATTTTAATAACAATTATGAGTTACTGAATAGGGAGCTACAGTTACCAAAGTTCACTGATCAGATTTTAACCAAATGATTTTAAAAGAAAGGCTATTAATTATGAACACATTGTCATTCGGTAAACAGCAAAATACAGAATTCTTGAACACATTTAACAGTCACTGAATAAACAGCTAAAATTAGCCAATATACACTGATCACATTTTAAGCAAATGACTTACAAACAGCTGCCATTAATTATGCACAAACTGCCATACAGTAGACACGAAAATACAAAATTTAAAAAAACCATTAATTATGAGCAAACTGCCATACAGTAGACACGAAAATACAAAATTTAAAAGAAACCATTAACAGTCACTGAACAGACAGCTACAGCCAACCAATGTACACTGATTAGATTCTATGGTAATGACTTCTATACAGCTTCTGTTATTTATGAACTCCTGTCATTCAGTAGACAGCAATATATGTAACTTTAGACACAATTAACCGTCACTTAATAGACACCTTCAGTAAGTCAAAATTCATTTATCAGTTTTTAACCAAACGACCTTTAAATAGTTGTTATTCAAATAGCTGTTAATAGTTATGAATGATGGTTGCATAAACTCCATTGGAAGGGAGCGGGGTAGCAGAGGAAGAGCAGAGGAAGAGGCAAGGACATATACGTAGAAGCTACTTGGACAGGATGGCCGCCATACCTCCACTTCTTAAGACTACAAGAGGCCAGACCAACTTCACTAGCATAGAGCCAGCCAAATAACTTCGAAGTCGCTGGTATGTTTTCCAGAATATCATGTCGCCTCATGGAAACCGGCCAACTCACTCTGCACACCACACACTCACTGCCCAAAACCTTCATGTTTCGTGGCTTCGTGGCTTTTGTCCCCACCGATGGCGCCACCGTTGTACCTACAAAGCCATCCAGACAGAAATCGTGAAAGAGGGGCGAAATCGATCGTAGGTCAGCCCACATGGCTCAACCTCAAAGACGCCCCGCCAGGTTTCGGCACCAAGGGCAGAAGATAAAGGCGTGGATAGCTACCGTCCTTAACCTGACTAACATGCACTATACAGAACTTCCCATTCAATTCATTATGGACCAAAATGTTATTTGTGACACAGAAATATTACAATTTTACACGGCCCTATCAAACGATGAGACAGTTTATTAGACTGGTTTGCTAAAACCTTTGCCTCTAACTGTAAACGTTTGCACCAACACACGGTCTCTGACGTTTGCCTTGAACTCACACCTCCCACAATAGCATCTACATGCCTGACGCCTATGCACTAGCTCTTTATTGAGTCTCTCTCAATTATGTTGATGGTTTGGAGGGTGACTCGCTCAAGGAGCTCGTCAATGGTCCAGATATTACTCACGGGTTGTTTAATTGGCTAAGCCAGGATTAATGAGGCCAGAGTGACCCTGATGGCCTCATGCTGAGCATTATTAAGAACGATATCTAACCATACGATAGAAAGGTCGCAATGTTTTTGGGGCCTAGCATGAAATATTATCAACGTGAAATTCAAATTCCTATTCAGGTGCTCAGCAAAGCATGTCTGGAGGTAGTGAGAAGTAGCGGTAACATGCGTAAGACCATCATCGAAACAAAATCTACGGAAATTTCTAGATGTATCACTTACCAGGATGCTCGGTGGCCCAAAGACAGCAAGGATTTTGGTAAGATGCAGGGCACTAGTGACTCCACTCCTGACAATTAACCAGCTACAGTGCTAAAAAATATAATGGTTTCACCGCCACTTCCTTCCCCCTGGTTTTGTGGAAGGGGTCCTATGTAGTCCAGAAGAGACAGTCCATGGGTCACATCTCATAAGTAGATTTGAGAAAACCGAAGTTTGAATTAGAGTTAAGTTTCCATTGTTTGCATACTGATACCCGTCCAATTACCGATGCATATCCTTACAAATAGACGAAGAAAACGCTGTTGTTTAATTTTGGCCAAGGTCTTATGGAAACCTAGATGATCGTCCACCACGGAGCTACGAAACTTCCTAAAAGCAGTGGGAACTAATACCTCAGGAAAATTAATTTTTTATGTGAGGGCACCCTTCCCCTTTTGACGTACAACACTCTTATCATGAACATACTCACCTATGTGCTCACCATTTAAAAGCCTTGTTTTGGTATTTGGAAAGTACGGGAATCTTCTTCCTGTCTCCCCTTGAGATCACAGAAGAGTTCAGGAACTTCAGTCAATACAGAGCCGCCCAAAGCAAGTTGACCACCATCCTCCACATATTGCGGGGTATCGCAATCTTCATACACGCGACTAAAAGCGTCGCCAATGCTGTTGTCTTGACTCCTGATATGACGAACTTTAAAACGAAATGTGAAGATGCGAACTGCCCAACAAACAACCTACCAGTTTTTTTCTGGGGCGGGCTGATTGCCAGCTCAACGCCTGATTATCAGTCCTGATCACAAATTCCCTATGCTCTAGGTAGAACTTAAACTTCTCCAAGGCGAAGAAAGCTGCTAAAGCTTCCCATTCGTAAACTGAATATTTTAATCCACCGGGAGATGAGAGCGTGTTGGGTAGGCGACGGTACGCCGCTCCCCCTGATGTTCTTGGAGGAGTACCGCCGCTACCCTTGAATTGGCTTGCCGAAATATAGGGTAACTAACACAGGAGGCTAGCTGAGAGTGGCTTTAACTGCCTGAAACTAAGCATAATGACTCTTCCCCTAAAGGAAGGGCACGCCTTTCTTGCCAAAGTTATTCAAGGGCGCTGCCATTTGGGCGAAATTAGGAACAAACTTCCGAAATAAATTCGCGATTCCAATAAATCTCTTTCGAATGGTTGTTGCTCTTGAGGAGGGGGAGGGGGTGAGAGAGGAGGAGGAGAGAGATGACACGATCGAGTACCTGTTCATAATGCACAGCCTGTGGCGGAGTGGTTACACGACCATAACATCCTTGTAATGGACTTGCCTGCACAGAGTCCTGACCTGCAGCACACTTTTGGGATGTTTTGGAACGCCGACTCCGTGACAGGCCTCACCGACTGACATCGATACCGTGGGACGTGTCCACTCCTGATCTATGCTGACCCATTGAGCAGAATCTGGTGGCCCAAGGAGATTATACAATGGGTAGTCAAGCTAATCTTAGAAGGGTTGACAGTAAGCCTGGCCCCCTAAGACGTGATAAAACTTCTTCAAGGTGGTTCAAATACTCCTCGATCCTGACACTGTAAACCATATTCCAAAAGACGAGACAACACAGTCATGCCCATATACAGTTGGAAAGGAACCCGATTAAAATCGTAATAGTTCCAATCAGTACAAAGGGCAGTTACTGATTTGGAATATTTGCTAACGATAAACTATGTGATCAAAAGTATCCAGATACCCCAAAAACATACGATTTTCATATTAAGTGCATTTTGCTGCCACTTACTGCCAGTTGCTCCATACCAGTGACCTCAGTAGTCATTAGACATCGTGAAAGAGCGGAATAGGACGCTCTGCGGAACTCGCGGACTTCGAACGTTGTCAGGTGATTGGATGTTGCTTGTGTCACACGTCTATACGCTAGATTTCCACACTCCTAAATATCACTAGGTCCACTGTTTCCGATGTGATAGTGAAGTGAAAACGTGAAAGGACACGTACAGCACAAAAGCGTCTGTTGACTGACAGAGACCGCCGACAGTTGCAAAGGGTCGTAATGTGTAATAGGCAGACATCTATCCAGACCATCACACAGGAATTCCAGACTACTGCAGGATCCGCTTCAAGTACTATGACAGTTAGGCGTGAGGTGAGAAAACTTGGATTTCATGGTCGAGCGGCTGCTCATAAGCCACACATCGCGCCGGTTATTGCCAAATGATGCATCGCTTGGTGTAAGGAGCGTAAACATTGGACGATTGAACAGTGGAAAAACGTTGTGTGAAGTGACGAATTACGGTACACAACGTGACGACCCGATGGCAGAGTGTGAGTATGGCGAATGCCCGGTGAACGTCATCTGCCAGCGTGTGTAGTGCCAACAGTAAAATTCGGAGGTGGTGGTGTCATGGTGTGGTCATGTTTTTCATGGAGGTGACCTGCACCATACGTTGTTTTGCATGGCAATATCACAGCACAGGCCTACATTGATGTTTTAAGCAACTTCTTGCTTCCCACTGTTGAAGAGCAATTCGAGAATGCTGACTGCATCTTTCAACACGATCGAGCTCCTGTTTATAATGCACGGCCTGTGGCGGAGTGGTTACACGACAATAACATCCCTGTAATGCCTGCACAGAGTCCTGACCTATAGCACACTTTTGGGATGTTTTGGAACGCCGACTTCGTGCCAGGCCTCACCAACTGACATTTATACCTCTCCTCAGTGTAGCACTCCGTGAAGAGTGGGCTGCCATTCCCCAAGGAAGCTTCTAGCACATGATTGAGCGTATGCCTGCGAGAGTGAAAGCTGTCATTAAGGCTAAGGATAAACCAACAGCATATTGAATTTCAGCATTACCGATGGAGGGTGCCACGAACTTGTAAGTGTATCTGGTCGTAAGCTTCATTGAGGTCCAGGGCAGATTTCAAGACTATCCTCTGATTGAGTGCCCTAAAATCGACGAACGTCCGATAATGGTCTCTCTCTTCTTTAGGAATAAGAGAAATGTGTGAATCGTAGAGAGAAGTAAGGGAATCTTACATCGGATCTTACTAGTGACTCCTAATTTATAAGTCGGGGCAACACGCTTTACCGTTTGCTAGTCTCGCCAGGTTCCAAATGGTCAGTAGCAAACTAAGTTCACCCTGACTGCACATTACCAATCGGGTGAAAGCGCCGTCACGAATACAGTACTAACCCTTCACTAGTGCAGAATCTGAAATAAAAGGTGTGGGGTTGAGAATCAAGAACCAGGCTGGTATGCTCAATGAAATCACAGCCCAGTCTCAAGTTAACTGACAAATCCTTAGAAATGACGAAGTTGACAGGCCATGTACAATCCAGTATGCTTAACGTACCCCGAAATTCCCCTACCAGAGGTAACTCTTTTTCATTAACGACATGCCATCTCTGCCATGGGGGCCACAGAGGAGACATTCTACATAAGTTACCAAATTCGAGGTACCATTTATAATCAAGTAGTGAAACAGAACTCCTAGGATCTAATAGAACGCCTACAGCCTCATTAATGAAGTGGGCACACACATAAGGAAGCATTAGATTTCGCACTGCTCTAATGTGGGGGCAGTTGTTATCAGCCACATTCCATATCAGAATATGTTCCTGTTTATCATTCTTAATGATTAGTCGCTCTATGTATCCCATAAGCACTTTTACAGGTATTCAATCAGGAAATCACTTGTACTCTTGTGCGGTTATACCCACTACCTCACGTATGAACCATCCCGTATTTTATAAACATTCAAATCCGACGTCGATGTACAGACAAATGTTTTAGGGGTTGATGCTATGCCAACATTACGTGTGCAGTCAATCTCAACCCGTTAGGTTCACATCATATCTCCTGAAACAGGAATGCTAAAGCATTACCCGTTATCTTCAGTCCCACTATATCAGAATCATCCTTTTTCCTAAATGTTTCATCCGGATATATGAAACTCTTGCATGGGAGTATTAAGGTGTCTTAGTGCTGGATAGCATCCTAATTTTATGAGTTGTGTTAGAAGTGGTTGAAGTATAAGATTTATGCAGGAAGTATTCGTGGCGTGTGATTCGCACATCATATTCTGCTGGGACAGCTATACTGAGCGACCTCACTGCAAGGTTTCAGACATGCTGATTTAATAAACTCGTAATCTGACCGTTTTATCACCTTAGAGTCCTGCTACGAAGTGCTATGCTGTGGGCTGTGTCTGCTGGTTTTGTACCTTACGCCCATCCTGTCCTAGATGTAGTTGTACTATGGTTTCCTCACTATAAAAGTCAACGAGCTGAGTATTCTGGTCCACAATACGTAGCTCTAGATGACCCAATGTCTGAACTTTCACTGTAGCGTTAGTAGGCGCCTCAACAATCAAATGGTTCAAATAGCTCTGAGCTCTACGGGACTTAAATTCTCAGGTCATCAGTCCCCTAGAACTTAGAACTACTTAAACCTAACTAACCTAAGGACATCACACAACACCCAGTCATCACGAGGCAGAGAAAAATCCCTGACTCCGCCGGGATTTGAACCCGGGAACCCGAGCGTGGGAAGCGAGAATGCTACCGCACGACCACGAGCTGCGGACGCAAATTTTTTTAGCCTTTGTGATGTTTGAGATGCTGTTGTATCTCTATCCCAATCAGCGCAATACACGAATATCCACTGCTTCAATATATTTGGGGCAAAGTAATTCGCACGTAATACTGACGATCATTCTATTAAAGTCAGATTGTAATGTACTGCATCTAAACATTAATTTTTGAATGAGTGCTTAAAGCTCCTCCTTATATATCCTTCTTCATAAACTTCAGAAAGAACTTGTTGCAAAGATGTCCAGATCGATATGTGTTAAATTTCTGATAGCACTGAAAATTCTAGAACACATGTCTTCTGCCGATTAAGTATCGTTGAAATTCTTCTGGAGGTTGCAGGTCGCCAAATGTGTCGAAACAGCAGACGTTATTTGTATTTTTTTAACAAATTCCACCCGGTAAGTTCCAGGTCCTCCTGCAACATCTAGATCCACAATCCCAGATTTTCACACAGTCTTCAGTAATCTATCCAGCATAAACACTGAAACGTCCCCTTAGAAAAATAATGAAATATGAAACGTCCCATTTGGAAAATTATGAATTACTGTGCTGGTAAACTTCTACGTTATTTGATACAGAGACAGCTGAGTAAAATTCAATGTACTGAGACAGTTCTCTCTTTACTTATTCAGATCATCACTAAACTGACACACAATATCTTTTTAGCCAACGCAATTTAACTTTCAATAACCCTACAACAGAATGGTCCTGACTAACAATAACATATACCTTTCATGAATCACTTACCTCACAAAAATCTTCGTTTCTCGAACTACTGCAATACAGTGAGCACCAACACTGCCAGCTAAATAAAAGATACTAACTACTGAAGGCACTAACTACTGATAGGCATAGTTAGCAAATGAAAAATTTTGATATAGAACAAACAATGTATTTAATGTAATGATGTTAAATGTCATCATATATGTATATCTATCAATTCATGACCTTCATCTTTACAAATTTCCTTTTTCTGGCGGACACACGTCCAGATCGTCCGCTTATAGTAACCTCTCAAAACTCTGGCATCTCTCTCTCTCTGTCTCCACATCCACCACTGCTGGTGGCTCACCTCCAACTGCCCAACGTTACGTGCTGTTAACATCCAACTGCCCAACATTACAAGAGTGAATATTTCAACAGTGAGTCCAACCAGCCACAGACTGCACACAGCACTGTCAGTGATTTTCATACAGAGCGCTACGTGGCGTTACCAACATAAAAACCTGAACAGCCTCCTTACGACACCCCACTGAATCTTGGGATGTTGAATTTTTGTTAAACAAACTTAAGCAGAACTGTATTTTAAGCACTCTATCTGATAGTAATGGTAAGGGTATTTCTTTCTTTTTCACATTATGAAGAGACCTAGTCCTTTCCGGTTTCAAGTATAGTCCTTTTCCGAGGGCTACTGCCTTCATCATATGGTTATGTCTTCTTGCTTCCTCCAGCTGCTATTGGGAGTTTTTTGCGTTCTTGACTGTCATGCCACAGCACCACCAGCCAGTGAACCAACCACAAACAAGCCTTTGGGGGCTGGCATGAGGAAAGAAAATTCTACCTGACGTTCTTTTTCCCCCAAAACGCAGCTTAATTTTATCACACATGGTTTTATCAAGTGCAGATGCTGCAATGTATTGTCCAATATACCTTCTCACACATGTTGCCTTACATTTATCAGCTAAAATTCAATCTGCAGCATGACGTCCTGGCAGATATTCATTTGCTTTATATGCTATTTTGTGTTCCTCACACGCCTTATTGAGCAGATTAATTCACTTGTCACCATGTGCGAACCGTTTTGAAGCTTTTTCCAGGTCTACATTAGTTATGTACATAAATGCATAATTCAACAGGTAATGTATCGAGAATAGCACCACCTCCTCTAATGCATCTACTATCATGCATGTTATGTTACTGTGATGATTGTAGTCTACATATGCTGTTATATAGCCAATCTTTGGTGTCAGTCTCTACTGTTTGGTGATGCAGAAAATACAGCAATGTTACTAGTTCTGTGTTCCCTCATTGTCTTATCACATATTCAACAATAAACAAATCTGGTTCTGAGCTCATCTGCATTTACTCTGTGTAAAGGCATCCTGCAGTTTCAGTATCACAGCTAGCCCTTAAGATGTAGGCTCTGGAATTTGCTGTATGTAGTTTGGGAATCGTAAATATCTCATACGACCAGTTTGGTAGGTGGGACTTCTCAAATGTAGTCCTGCCTTTTGAAGTACCTAAGTTAAGTTTCTATTTGTGGGGATCCGCCATTTTAATGCGATTGTACACAATGTTTATAAGCTCATTACCACAGCCATCAATAGGTCTCATTTTCATAATGTGATGTTTAATTCAGTTATATTGGTTAATTATTTCTGACAGAATACCATTAAAATGTATCAACATATGAATTTTTATTCTTCCATTCAAACATTTCATTATACATTCTTTCATCTAGGAGAATTTTGAGTAGTGTATTCCATACCACTCCATTACAGCTTTCAAATATCTGTTGTAAAACTCTCTGCAATGATCTGTTTGACGGTTGTCAGACCAGCAATTTGTCCCCATCTGCAACAGTTTATCAAACATCTGTGCAACATGTCTTCTTGTTTTTGTGTTTTCGTGGATAATGCCCAGGTGAATTTTCAGTATGTATGAATAACCATTAAAACATATTTGAAACCTTTCTTTTCCTGTGAGTATTGGCCCATCTCTACAAGATCAGCCTGCCAAAAGTCATGCAAACTTTTAAGAAGTTCTCTCCAAGCTCAGAAATTATTGAAACAAACCAATTCAAATGATTAGATTAGATTAGATTAGATTAATACTAGTTCGATGGATCATGAATACGATATTTCGTAATGATGTGGAATGATTCAAATTTTCCAATACATTACATAATTAAGTTAATTTAACAACATAATTAAGTTAATATAACACCTTTTTTACTTTTTTAATTTTTTTTCTTTTTTTCTTAATTTATATCTAAAAATTCCTCTATGGAGTAAAAGGAGTTGTCATTCAGAAATTTTTTAACTTCTTCTTAAATACTTGTTGGTTATCTGTCAGACTTTTGATACTGTTTGGTAAGTGACCAAAGACTTTAGTGGCACCCTTTCTGTGCCAAAGTTAGATTTAATCTTGAATAGTGAAGATCATCCTTTCTCCTAGTATTGTAGTTATGCACACTGCTATTACTTTTGAATTGGGTTTGGTTGTTAATAACACATTTCATAAGAGAGTATATATACTGAGAAGCTTCTGTGAATATCCCTAGATCCTTAAATAAATGTCTGCAGGATGATCTTGGGTGGACTCCAGCTATTATTCTGATTACACACTTTTGTGCAATAAATACTTTATTCCTCAGGGATGAACTACCCCAGAATATGATGCCACGTGCAAGCAATGACTGGAAATAGGCGTAGTAAGCTGATTTACTAAGATGTTTATCACCAAAATTTGCAATGACCCTTATTGCATAAGTAGCTGAACTGAAACGTTTCAGCAGATCATCAATGTGTTTCTTCCAATTTAATCTCTCATCAATGGACACACCTAAAAATTTTGAATATTCTACCTTAGCTATATGCTTCTGATTAAGGTCTATATTTGTTAATGGCGTCATACCATTTACTGTATGGAAGTGTATGTACTGTGTCTTATCAAAATTCGGTGAGAGTCCGTTTACAAGGAACCACTTAGTAATTTTCTGAAAGACATTATTGACAATTTCATCAGTTAATTCTTGTTTGTCAGGTGTGATTACTATACTTGTATCATCAGTGAAGAGAACTAACTTTGCCTCTTCATGAATATAGAATGGCAAGTCATTAATATATATTAAGAACAACAAAGGACCCAAGAGAGATCCTTCTGGAACCCCATTCTTGATAGTTCCCCAGTTTGAGGAATGTGCTTATCTTTGCATATTATGAGAACTGCTTATTTCAACTTTCTGCACTCTTCCAGTTAGGTACAAATTAAACCATTTGTGCACTGTCCCACTCATGCCACCATACTTGAGCTTGTCTTGCAGAATTTCATGATTTACACAATCAAAAGCCTTTGAGAGATCACAAAAAATCCCAATGGGTTGTGTTCGGTTATTCAGATCATTCAAAATTTGATTGGTGAAAGCATATATGGCATTTTCTGTTGAAAAACCTTTCGGGAAACCAAACTGACATTTTGTTAGTACTTCATTTTTACAGATATGTGAAGCTACTCTTGACGACATTACTTTCTCAACAATTTTGGATAAAGCTGTTAGAAGAGAGATTGGACAGTAATTGTTGACATCAGATCTATCCCCTTTTTTGTGCAAAGGTATAACTGTGGTGTCACCGCCAGACACCACACTTGCTAGGTGGTAGCCTTTAAATCAGCCGCGGTCCGTTAGTATACGTCGGACCCGCGTGTCGCCACTATCAGTGATTGCAGACCGAGTGCCGCCACACGGCAGGTCTAGAGTGACTTCCTAGCACTCGCCCCAGTTGTACAACCGACTTTGCTAGCGATGGTTCACTGACAAAACACGCGGGACTGTTTAGTACTGCTGAATGGAGCTATGTCATATATTGTAACTAGCTGTGCACCATGATCAGAAAGACCATTCTCAACAGGCTGAGCATTTATCTGGTTAAACTTATCTTGGTCTAAAAACAAGTTATCTATCAGTGAGCTACTATCCTTTACCACCCAAGTAGGAAAATCAATAACAGGTGTCAAATTGAAAGAACCGAGTAATACTTCAAGGTCATTTTTCCTATTACCCTCTTTCAGAGAATCTACATTCAAGTCCCCGCAAATAATAATTTGCTTCCCCCTGTCTGACAGATAGCACAACAAGGAGTCCAAATTTTTCAGAAATAGATGAAAATTTCCCGATGGGGACCTATACACAATTATAACTATAAATGTGCCTTTATTTAATTTAAGCTCACAGGCACATGCTTCTATATGTTTCTCTACACAAAACTTTTTTGTTTATATACTTTTTGCACAATGATAACTTTCGACATATATGGCAACTCCTCCTTTCTCCATATTTTCTCTTATTACATGTGCAGAGAGCTTATATCCACTTACATTTACCTTATCCATATCAGTAACAATGTGATGCTCAGACAGGCATAGTATATCTATTTCATCCTCAGATTCTAAATCTTCTAAACAAACCAGAAGCTCATCTATTTTATTCTTTAAACTCCCAATATTTTGATGAAATATACTTACTTTATTTTTAATTATACTTGTATGAGAACCTTTCCTTATTCTAACGTTTGCAGTACTCTCCTGTCTGAGTTTCTCATTGCGCTTAGGCCTAGTTCCTATACCAGTGGTCACATGGTGTTCAGAGAGGCAGATTATGTCAACTGGGTTGAGTGACTTTAATTCATCAATGGAATTACCTAGGACTGAGATACAACTTGGTGGTGATAAAATTTCTGGTGATTGGTGAAAATTTATAATTGACAGCTGTGATTGGTGATCCAATGTGCTAGAATTGTGCTGTTTAATTTCTTTCCTAAACTGAAGATTTGTTTCGATCTAGACCTCTCGTAGAACTTGACATCTTTCTGTCTTATCTATCCTAAAAAAGGTGCTGCTTCAACACCTGTAACCACTGGTATTTTACCATTCATGGCAGTGCCTCCCCCCCTTAAATTTCCTGCTATTACCCCAGCCAGTTTATTCTTCCCTTTCCTGTTGAGATGTAGGCCGTGCCTGGTATAGTCCCACCTACTGAGAGAATCAACAGGAACCACACCAATATGAGCCCCCGCACCCGACCCAAGCAGCCGTTCCAACTCCAAATTAACTCTCCCAACAGAAGAGTTCAAATCAGGCCGGTCATGGCGTCTCAGGACAGATACAAATTCAACATTGGTGTGTCTCGATGCCGACGCAATCTTTACCAGGTCATACTCTATACTGTACCCAGGATCTCTGTCAATACTGTTCCCTGGCCCTCCCACAAGAACCACAGTGTCTTCCCTGGTAAATCCTTTACAGAGTGGACCTAAATCCTCTGTCACCTGATCCAGACTAGCACTTGGTTTGAAAAAATTTGTAACTTGGTATTCTGGTCCTAATTCCTCCTGCAGAAGTTGGCCTATACCTCTGGCATGAGAACTGCCTAACAACAAAACTTTCTTCCTTTTCGATGACTTTCCTACATTCTTTTTCAATTTTCTATTGAAAGTTTGCTGTGTCCTGTCTACACCTACCTCTGCTTGAGGCTCATCAGTTTCTAACTGAAGCAACAGGTCAAACTTTTTTTTTTGACATTCGCCACAAAACTGTCAGACTTAGTTCTAGGCCTGTTCCTTCTGTTACCTGTTGCCACTTCCCACCTCTCTTTGCCCTTCTCCCTCCTTAACCTGTCCAGATCTTCTCTAGCCTGATCTAGCTCAGCCTGAAGGGCAGCAATTTTCCCCTCCTGTTCCACTATCTTCCTATCTCTGCTGCTAATCCTACATAACCACTGATAGCCTGATCCACTTTCCCGACTCCCACGCCACTGCAGTCACCACATTGAAAAAAACTACTTAATCCATCACACCAAACCCCGGAACTAACAATTCTACGGCAAGTCAGGCACTTCTCACTCATGACAAAAATAATAATTTAGCTAGAATAAATCAATTAAATTACCGAAAATCAAAAAAGACGTTAAAGAATTAAGCCTGTTCACAAATGCATATAAGAAAGTTTCTGATTTAAAATTCTGCTGTTTTTCTGAGATCTGTATTGAAACAATGAAGGTATACGCTATTTATTATATATTTCACTCTATGGAATGAAAAATAGGACAATTAAACTAGATAATTTAAGTTTGATTCTCCAAAAACGTTACGAGAATTAGGCCTATAAACAAATGTATATAAGCAAGTTTCTGATATAAAGTTACGCTGTTTTTCTGAAATCTGTATTAAAACAATGAAGTGATACGCTATTTACGGTAGGTTACTTATTTGTTACCGAGAAACTAGTCAAATTACCGTGAAACAAGAAACAAACACGTTTACAAAATTTAAGCCTAAACGCGACTTTGCAAAGTTACTATCTTTTCGTGTTTTCTGAAAAAATACGCAAAGAAAAGTGAAACCTTTAACGGGAAGACTAAACGATACACTAGTGCACGTATTTAATTTGTTGTCGGTGTTAAATTAAATTATATTCCTGTCTAAATCACTTAACTTTCTGGAAATAGTTTCTGGCGTCACTTACTCGGCGACCATCGTGGTTTAGGCCCCAAGCTTTATTACCAAGGCAGCTGATGTCATGAGTAGTTGTAGCCAATCTGCTAGCTCATGGGGTCATTATATTACGTATATTGTAGGAATCGATTATTCATTCTTTTATGCTAAATGTCAGTACCATCACTGCTGCTATTTTAGATATCTAATACACGTTTTGGACTCGATTTTTATTTTACGTTCATTGGCTTCTTGATTCTCTATTCTCTTTCTTACATGCATCAGCAAATGCAATATTTCATTATACATTTCCAAATCTTTAGCTGAATAATTTATAGTTTTTATGGGTCCTTGGAAAATAAGGTGCAGTAGGTCAGATGTTCTTTGAAACTGCTTATCACCGATCTGTACAGTGTTCACAGTTAAACTTAGAGGTTGTGTGCCCAGCGTGTATGGTGTTCCCCTTGCTGATGCCAAATATGTTATCTACTCTAGTATCAATGTGACAGTTAATTAATTCAGCAACAGCATTGCTTAATTTTGGTGTGAGTTGCCTGAAAGATTCAGTAATTAGTTAGAGGTTACTCTTAGTGCTTGCTCCCCCTCCATATGTCTTATCTTTAGCAGCCATAATTTCCCTCTAAAGGCCTTCCATGCCTCGATGACCTTATGCTTAGTCAGCATCTCATTATATACTAATCAGAGTTCGGTGCAGTGCATACCTTATATTTATTCCTCTGCATCTGGCGTTTAGTAACTTCAGCCTTTATGGATGAATCGCTTACTTTCTTTTCAGTTACATTAACTCAATGTTTTAATCAGTTGATCAATCTCAGAAGAATTCTATAATACATCACTAGTTTCTTGTGTACACCACCAACTTAATCTTCAACAGTCTGAATATTTGTATTCATGATCAAGTGAATGTTCCGTCTTTGTACACCCATTCCATCATGTTGAGTGCCCAACATGTACGCAGATTTGCCCACAGTGCAACGTATACTGATGTACTCACCTTTTTCTATAGCTGTATGTACAGAAATGCTTAGAAATTTCAGCTGTATCAATCATCATTCAGTTTTCTTGTTTTATCAATAACAAGAAATCAACACACTCTGTGGTTCCAGCATTTTCCATATATCTTTGAAAATTCATTGAATGACATATCAGTACTTATTTGTGCTTGGTAAATATGCTTTAAATTCAGATTGTCTTGTTTGAAGGCTATAATGAGGTTTTCATTATCCTTAGCTACTGTTTTGTTGTTCTGGAATATGTCTAACTCAAATAAAATACATCAACACCCATATGACGACCAAACTAAGAATTTTTTTTTATTTTGACACTGGTTTTGCACAGCAAGATCATCAAATATGAACAATGTGCTTGACTTCTTTTTCTGATGCTTGGATGTCACAGCTTTCACTGAATGTCATTTACGTTATACCATCTACAACGTGCAGTATCTCCTGTACTGGGTTGAAACAGTGTTTTAGAAAATACACATACCTGCTCAATACAAACTCCATCTGGATATGCTAGCTGTGATATGAGAGGATTTATCTTGCCACAGTTGAATGGACCTACGGTTGTCTCTGGAATATTACCAGGAAGGCGTATCCCATTTTTCTTCTTCTGGTGTTTTGCGTCATCGGAGGATCAGTCACTTACAACGAAGCCTTTGTGTTGGGGATTTTTCACCCACTGACCACATGAGGTATAAACATGCATTGGATTTTCACAGAAAAAACACTTGTAATAACGATAATAATAATATGTGTAGCCAATATAGGGTAATCAGTACTTCTTAGGTAACTAGCACCACATCAACTGAGGCACAATGGCCACACATCTGTGGATTATAGTAAGAGGATTGTGAGGTAAGGAAAAAAACGATTTACGATAGCACATTACTTTTTTATTTACACTTCTGCAATGGCGCATAGGTTGCAGTACATCGGCAAAATCCAGTGGTTCATTTTGCACAGCAGTACAGTACTTTCTGAATAACTATTTCTTGTATGCACTACTTCAGCTCATAGTTCCCTCACACTGATGAGAGCGTCACAAAATTCAGGTATTCTGTCTGTAAATTCAGCATGGATAGATTGCATAACTACTGGAGCGATAGTAGCTGAATTTGTCGCTGCATAGGTACATGAACTCAAGCGCTGTTCTAAAACTTGAATATATGTTAGCCAGTGGTTCAGTCTCTCTAACACAAGAGATAGCACCATACTTAATCCTAATAACTTCATAACAGTTGAGTGCCGTAAATAAATAAGTCTCCAGGTTTCACCCTGAGTGTTCCATCATCATACACTGATAGAACAAATAGCATTATACCAGCACAGTAAGTGTCTGAAGGAGAAAGAAATGGGTTATACTCTGCAGTCATCTGAGCATTAATGTACGGCATTGCACAACATACCTTCCCTCATTATGACTGACTAAAGCACGCTTCAGATTCCTTCATCACATACTCAGTCTCCATAACCATACACTTCTATGTTTATATTTAGTCACTTTAACCCACTCACAGATAAATTAATTTCAAAAGTGAATAATAGTAGTAGTGCACTGGGAGTAATTCGTGGCTTCTCATCCACTGCATCTACACTCTGTTCTTGCAGTACCACTGAAATGTCCTGCATTTCAATGGATTATGCGTATGTTACATCACAGTGCTGACCTGCGCCATGCTCTGAGAACCCTGGTGCATTGCTAATGCTACTCAGCAGGTTGTGGCTGTGGAAACTGTAAACTTGGTGCAGTTCTGAAACTCATTCACAGATTTATCTGTCCCCTGCTGCTGCTGTTGTGTGTTCGGCACACAAATAGGTGAGTGGCAAAGACAGTAGCAACTCCTTGTCCGCTCCAACATACCAAGTAGTTCCGCTGCAGGATCCTGTGTGTTAGAGCTGCTACTGTTGAAGGTCCTAAAAAACTGGAGGTCTGCACTACAGGCCTCGACCTATGGGTCTGTTGAGCTGCTGCAGCTGGACAAAGAGGAAGAGTAACCATTGCATGTGACAATAATAGCAACGTCAGGCACACATAAACAACGCCGTGTAATTAATATTCCCAATGTCATGATCATTTGACCAGATGTGGTGTTGGCAGATTAAGCAGTGGAGGCTTGCACAAGTATCTGTCAGTCACGGGCTGTGGAACAGGATTAGTTGCTGCAACCCCATCAGTTAGGCTGCAGGGAGAACTACTATTGGTCTAGCTTATTACTATTATTAGCGTGCTGCCCTCCACACAATGTAGCACATAACAATAATATTACCCACATGCTTGATCTGTGGCAATTGCCTCTTGTGCTGTAAAGGAGGCAGATCACATAACCATTTCATAAAAGGCAGGCACACTGCCAGTACAAGCAACCGTATGAATCAGTTGCGAAAACATCTTGAAGCTATCCTGTTGCATAACAATTATTCGACGAACTTTATTCTTCTTACATTCTTCGACCATCACTTCACTCCAGTCGTCATGCAGAAAGTTAAGGATACAGTCCTCAGCTACATGCTCTTAGGTAATACAGTCATTAAGATCCTCTCTGTCTGACACCAACATCGCATCAGTTGAACACGTAATGCACACAACTGCTTCCACTGAGGCTGACGAGCACAGAGTTTTTCGTGCCAATTTCCAGGTGGGCGAGGGGAGGCAAGGTTGCTTTTCCCACCAATTTCTAGCACCCTCTCGTGGTAGTCATTGAACTAGACCAGCCACTCTCCACACACTGAGATGAACAAACACACACAGCTCACAATAAACAGCTACTGCAGATTTGGGCTTTCACCCAGTTTTAATATAGACTACTTTACCTTCTCTTATATTAAATTATTTGGTTGTCCTTCACATTATACATAGCTTTTTTAGCTGTGTTTTCCCCATCTATTAGATTATTTGTACACACAAGAACATTTTAGGAAGTGTTTGGGGGGTTGGGTTTATATACACTCACGCTCTACCCATTAATTTGGCAGGAACCACTAGGAATGCTTCTACAGGATAGTATTCTGAGGAAAACTTATCGATTTGCATGTAGGAAGAGAGGAAGCATACCATCTGCTGTCGGTAAAACACTGTCATACTTGCCCAATTCTTGAGCTTGATGATAGGTTGGTGATATTTCAGCGCCCAGGTGTTCGTCAGTGCTTCTAAGTAGAATAGGATTGCTTTTGTGAGTCTGAGAAGCTGAGGAATGTCTTGGAAGTGCCCTCAAAGCACCTGCTTGTGTGTAATGATAGGAAACACAGCTGCTGCATGGTCACTGACAGAACATTTCTTTCTGGTAAGTTTGTCCAAGGAATTGCAGGTGATCTTTGTATGAAGGGCGCTCAGTGTGGCTAGCAGGAACAAGTACACCCATTGGATGAAAAGTGCCTGCTGCCACCAGGCTTCTTGTAGTGGGTCTGGGCCGACTGCATGATGCCCTAGTAGATAACACAGAGGTCTCTAGACGACACAGGCATTTAGGCCGGGGTGTAGGAAGTCGGGTGATGTGGTGGTTCCCCGCGCTACTACGTGGAAAGTGCTAGAGGCTTCTGGGCCCAAGTGCGTAGCCAGCAGTCGGCCCCGAGTTCCGGCAGCAGGCGGACATAGGGGGCTATGCGCTCCCACACTTTCAACACCTGTGGTGGTGCAGATGTAAACACCTCCAGCTCTCATGTCAGGTGCAAGTGTTATCAAGCACTGTCCAAGTGCGATCTTTGTATGTCAGTTTCGAATCTATTTGTGGTATGTATGGTCCATGGTTTTGACCTGCAGGTGACGTTCACGAGTGTCTAGACTGCCACTTTTTGCTTTTTTTTTGTTTTTTTGTTTTTCTTTTACGAGAGATAGCAGTGTCGAGGTACAGTTTCTGCAGTATTCCACACTCTTTGTGATATGTATACAGTGTGTATAGGATCCACATGTGACCTCTAGCTATATATAAAATTTCTATATGTTTATAAATTTTTTATTTTATTAACACTCTAATTACACACTTAGGGCATGTAGTTTCTGTTTGATAGGACATATTCCAACAGTGTAATACTTTCTTCTTTCAAAATGAACATCCTTCTACACCATCAGCTCTACATAGACTGAGTTTCCCCCACAAATTTCCAGGTTGTTTTCCAAAAAATTTCTAGCGACCACTGGTTGTGGTATTGTGAATTAGACCAGTCAGTCTCCACAAACCAAGGTGAACATGTTGTTGTTGTGGTCTTCAGTCCTGAGACTGGTTTGGTGCAGCTCTCCATGCTACTCTATTCTGTGCAAGCTTTTTCATCTCTGAGTACTTACTGCAACCTACATCCATTTGTAACTGGTTAATGTATTCATCTCTTGGTCTCCCTATACTATTTTAACCCTCCACGCTGTCCTCCTATGCTAAATTTGTGATCCCTTGATGCCTCAGAACATGCCCTACCAACCGGTCCCTTCTTCTTGTCAAGTTGTGCCACAAACTCCCCTTCTCCCCTCTTCTATTCAATACCTCCTCATTAGTTACGTGATATACCCATCTAATCTTCAGCATTCTCCTGTAGCACCACATTTCGAAAGCTTCTATTCTATCCCTGTCCAAACTATTTATCGTCCATGTTTCACTTCCATACATGGCAACACTCCATACAAATAATTTCAGAAACGGCTTCCTGACACTTACATCTATACTCAATAATAACAAATTTCTCTTCTTCAGAAACGCTTTCCTTCCCATTGCTAGTCTACATTTTATATCCTCTCTACTTCGACCATCATCACTTATTTTGCTCTCCAAATAGCAAAACTCATATACTACTTTCAGCGTCTCATTTCCTAATCTAATTCCCTTAGCGTCACCTGACTTAATTCGACTACATTCCATGATCCTTGTTTTGCTTTTGTTGATGATCATCTTAATCGTCCTTTCAAGACACTGTCCATTCCGTTCAACTGCTCTCCCAAGTCCTTTACTGTCTGTGACAGAATTACAATGTCATCGGCGAAACTCAAAGTTTTAATTTCTTCTCCATGGATTTTAATTTCTACTCCGAATTTTTCTTTTGTTTCCTTTACTGCTTGCTCAATATACAGTTTGAATAACATAGGGGAGAGGCTACAACCCTGTCTCACTCCATTCCCAACCACTGCTTCCCTTTCATGTCCCTCGACTCTTATAACTGCCATCTGGTTCTTGTACAAATTGTAAATAGCCTTTCGCTCCCTGTATTTTACCCCTGCCACCTTTAGAATTTGAAAGAGAGTATTCCATTCAACAATGTCAAAAGCTTTATCTAAGTCTACAAATGCTAAAAAAGTAGGTTTGCCTTTCCTTAATCTTTCTTCTAAGATAAGTCGTAAGGTCAGTATTGTCTCACGTGTTCCAACATTTCTACGGAATCCAAACTGATCTTCCCCGAGGTCGAGTTCAACCAGTTTTTCCATTCATCTGTAAAGAATTCGCGTTAGTATTTTGCAGCTGTGACCTACTAAACTGATAGTTCGGTAATTTTCACATCTGTCAACACCTGCTTTCTTTGGGATTGGAATTATTATATTCTTCTTGAAATCTGAGGGTATTTCGCCTGTCTCATACATCTTGCTCATCAGATGGTAGAGTTTTGTCAGGACTGGCTCTCCCAAGGCCGTCAGTAGTTCCAATGGAATGTTGTCTACTCCGGGGCCTTGTTTCGACTCAGGTCTTTCAGTGCTATGTCAAACTCGTCACGCTGTATCGTATCTCCCATTTCATCTTCATCTACATCCTCTTCCATTTCCATAATATTGTCCTCAAGTACATCGCCCCTGTATAGACCCTCTATTTACTCCTTCCACCTTTCTCCTTTCCCTTCTTTGCTTAGAACTGGGTTTCCATCTGAGCTCTTGATGTTCATACAAGTGATTCTCTTTTCTCCAAAGGTCTCTTTATGTTTCCTGTAGGCAGTATCTATCTTACCCCTAGTGAGATAAGCCTCTACATCCTTACATTTGTCCTGTAGCCATCCCTGCTTAGCCATTTTGCACTTCCTTTGGATCTAATTTTTGAGACATTTTTATTCCTTTTTACCTGCTTCATTTACTGCATTTTTATACTTTCTCCTTTGATCAATTAAATTCAATATCTCTTCTGTTACCAAGGATTTCTATTAGCTCTCGTCTTTTTACCTACTTGATCCTCTGCTTCACTACTTCATCCCTCAGAGCTACCCATTCTTCTTCTACTGTATTTCTTTCCCCCATTCCTGTCAATTGTTCCCTTATGCTCTCCCTGAAACTCTGTACAACCCTGTATTCACCTGACCAAAAGTCTTGTTCCTCCTGCCACCGAACTTCTCTAATTCCCACTATATCTAACTTTAACCTATCCATTTCCCTTTTTAAATTTTCTAACCTACCTGCCCGATTAAGGGATCTGACATTCCATGCTCCGATCCGTAGAACGCCAGTTTTGTTTCTCCTGATAATGACGTCCTCCTGAGTAGTCCCCGCCCGGAGATCCGAATGGGGGAGTATTTTACCTCCGGAATATTTTACCCAAGAGGACGCCATCATGCAAACATACAAACAAGAAAATTATAGAAAGCATTTTCCAACAGGATAACACTTGCAAACCGCGAAAATCATTACATAAAGAGAATATCCTACATCTGTTGGGGGTAGGGGAAGATTTCAGTGCAATGTTGCAACATCTGTTGACGCCATATTGGATTCACTATCTGGATAATATTGGCAATAATGCAGGCTGAGCTGGAACAACCTTTTGTTAGTGTCTATGAGGCAATTATTCAGATTTTTATATACTTCTGAATACCCTGAAACGTGCTTTGAAATACTAGAAGTCACGCACTATACCTAATTTTCTGTACAAATACATTTGAAAATGGCACAAAAAGTCAGAGCACGCTTTTGAGTACCCTATAAAGTACCTTGCAGTTATTCAAACTACACTCTTTATGTGCTTTTTTCATAAATATTTTAGAAAAAGCGCCAAAAGTCCTGAGAATTCCAAAATCTTTGAGCAATTTTTGATGTGTAAATGCCATACAATAAATGATTTATCTAAAAATACTCTGCTGTCAGTGGCTGAAATGCATTTCCCTCCATGCATTTTTCAAATTTACCCCAATAAACATCTTGAATTTTTTCATTCTCTGCATTCACCATCTTAAATTTTTAAATTTTGTGCCATATGCAATTTTGGATTATGTCTTATCTGACCTGCCTAAAGCCAGTAGCAGATAACTCTTCAGGGTGCAGTGATAATTAGTGAAGTTAGAGTGTGGATTAGGGATAACACGATCTCGTGTACATGGCCCCAATGACTGCATCCTGAGTGCATTCTCTTCACTGTGACATGGGATTTACAACCTAGGAAAGTACAGTCATAAATTACAGTATCCAGAATTTATTTTATAAACAATGATGGAATTTGCAGGTAGTGAACGTTTATGATTCAGAGTCTCATCTTAATTAATAACTGACAACTCACATTGTTAACCATCATTATTAATTGGCAAGCTTTGGAGGTGAGTAAGGATATCAGTGAGGACATTGAGTGATTGTATCATACGAAGGTGTATGGCAGGAAGGAGCGAGTGCATAACAAGACACTGAAAACGAATGAAAATAACTCTCCTACTGGGGCAGAACGACTATTCTGAAGAACGCCGCTTCCATTCCAACGAGAAAAATGTTGAGATTATTTGTTCCTCACGTGCTGCTGCAGCATTCTGTTCTTACCGCGAACTGTGCCAGCTGGCGTTGAACCATACTTCTCGTCATCGC
Organism: Schistocerca cancellata; assembly: GCF_023864275.1. NCBI lineage: Eukaryota > Metazoa > Arthropoda > Insecta > Orthoptera > Acrididae > Schistocerca > Schistocerca cancellata. The sequence continues at coordinate 283,938,131 of NC_064634.1, read as the reverse complement.
CCTCCATCATTGCCAGCCCTTCGAGTCCCTGCTGCTATCCTCCACTACTGTTCAGATGTTGCACGCCTGTTCTATTCCATACAGCCCACTGAACTGTTGAAAGTCTGCTCTTTTTTACATTTCCAGTCTGACTACCACTTCCCGTGTTCTACTTTGAGTCCCCCAACCGAATCTCAATCTTGCTCTGTTCCACCCTGAGTCCACATGAGACTCCGAATACTTTCTATCAAGCTCTGAAGACAGGACATCTGTTAAGACATCAGACAGAGGTTAACAACGCAGTTCTCTTTCTCATCGCACTACAACCTGCCGGTTTTTGGCCGCGGAATGTGTGGGAATCAACGCCCAAAGAGGAAGGCTGGTTTCATTGTCGCCCTTTGTACCACACTCTGAGGCTTTCGGTATCGATTCTGAGCGTCGGTGTGTCGGAAATGTTCTCCTCGACCACCTCTAAAAAACCCGGGTGATTTCCACACTGAGCGTCGCGATTCAAGCCGCAAGAGAAGCTCGTCAGGACATTTTGATAATATTCTCCCTATATGGTTTGCCTCTTACGAGAAAAATTATAGGCACCACATCATGGTAGCCCCAGAAACATTTGCATCACCTTGTCCGATGATGGTTGAGTCATCGCCTTCTTCAGCCTTGTTGAATCCACATCTTTCCACTGTTTGCGTTGCTTCTTTGTCTCTGTGTCAGATTCTATACCCAGCACTCTTCCACGTGAAACGACTAAAGAAATCAACTGGATTGGCTTAAAACAGATGCATCGTTGCCTCTGCTACCTCAGTTCGGTGGATATGGGTGTGGGTAGTTGTGGAATAAAGACGATGACAATCTCAATCATGCACAGAAAGTCGAGAAAGATATTGAATATTCATCCGTCACTGATTTTAATTTTTTATTTTTTTAAGTATAGCCTCGATTGTGACATATCTTAAAATTAGACATTCATTTTTCTTTTGATGCTAGGTGCTTTTTTCTAGGATGATTCACCGGGAAAAACAGTCAGATAGAAGCTAGAATATGTTTCACTAATAAAGGAATTTATTTATTACATAAAGAAACATCTCTGTTACCATATGTGAACGTTCCTCGCTACTGAACCGTACGGGTATAATACACTACTGGCCAATAAAATTGCTACACCAAGAGGAAATGCAGATGATAAACGGGTATTCATTGGACAAACATATTATACTAGAACTGACATTTGATTACATTTTCACGCAATTTGGGTGCATAGATCCTGAGAAATCAGTACCCGGAACAACCACCTCTGGCCGTAATAACGGCCTTGATACGCCTAGGCATTGAGTCCAACAGAGCTTGGATTGCGTGTACAGGTACAGCTGCCCATGCATCTTCAACACGATACCACAGTTCATCAAGAGTAGTGACTGGCGTATTGTGACGAGCCAGTTGCTCGGCCACCATTGACCAGACGTTTTCAGTTGGTGAGAGATCTGGAGAATGTGCTGGCCAGGGCAGCAGTCAAACATTTTCTGTATCCAGAAAGGCCCGTACAGGACCTGCAACATGCGGTCGTGCATTATCCTGCTGAAATGTAGGGTTTCCCAAGGATCAAATGAAGGGTAGAGCCACGGGTCGTAACACATCTGAAATGTAACGTCTACTGTTCAAAGTGCCGTCAATACGAACAAGAGGTGACCGAGACGTGTAAGCAATGGCACCCCATACAATCACGCTGGGTGATACGCCAGTGTGGCGATGATGAATACACGCTTCCAAAGTGCGTTCACCGCGATGTCGCCAAACACGGATGCTACCATCATGATGCTGTAAACAGAACCTAGATTCATCTAAAACATGTTTTACCATTCGTGCACGCAGGTTCATCGTTGAGTACACCATCGCAGGCGCTCCTGACTGTGACGCCGCGTCAAGGGTAACCGCAGCCATGGTCTCCAAGCTGATACTCCATGCTGCTGCAAACGTCGTCTAACTGTTCGTGCAGATGGTTGTTGTCTTGCAAACGTCCCCATCTGTTGACTCAGGGATCGAGACGTGGCTGCACGATCCGTTACAGCAATGCAGATAAGTTGCCTGTCATCTCGACTACTAGTGATACTAGGCCGTTGGGATCCAGCACGGCGTTTCGTATTACCCTCCTGAACCCACCGATTCCATATTCTGCTGACAGTCATTGGATCTCGACCAGCGCCAGCAGCAATGTAGCGATACGATAAGTCGCAATCGCGATAGGCTACAATCCAACCTTTATCAAAGTCGGAAACGTGATGGTACGCATTTCTCCTCCTTACGCGAGGCATCACAACAACGTTTCACCAGGCAACGCCGCTCAACTGATGTTTGTGTATGAGAAATCGGTTGGAAACTTCCCTCATGTCAGCACGTTGTAGATGTCGCCACCGGCGCCAACCTTGTGTGAATGCTCTGAAAAGCTACTCATTTGCATATCACAGCATCTACTTCCTGTCAGTTGGATTTCGCGTCTGTAGCACGTCATCTTCGTGGTGTAGCTATTTTAATGGCCAGTAGTGTAAGAAGAGGTGGCGCAACAGACCTATGCTCCACATTGATTCTAACACGGCGCCGACATGTTAGATACCCCAAAACATTTGCAGGCAACAGTTTGCGATTGCTTCTTGTTCTTAATTTCTGTAGCGTGCATATACAGTTGTTTTAAACAGAAAATGCTACGAAGCTTTAGCGAAAGGCACAGCGTCAGAGGCATTTTCAGATGTTTTTCTGGTAGTAAATACATCTTTGATCCAGTTACACGACACAATTCGCCTTCGTCAATATAACTTTCTTTTTGTTATTCATTTCGAATAACCAAGAAGAGAAATAAGTGATTTGAAAACCTTGTCTTCGAAATTGAGCATTTTCCTAAATACGGACTACGAATGCCAAGAAGACAAGTATGTGATTTGGAAAAGCTATTTTCGTAATCCAGTATTTCCCTTAATATGGAGTTATGAAACTGAAAATGCTGGATATATGTTTTGCTATGTGCGGTTTTCAACCTTTCCTTCTCACAGAATTCAACCGGACAGCTTTCCAAGTGGGACTCACGGGAAATGTGTGGTCAGCTGATAAAAACAATACCGCGAAACTAAAAGCAAACGGTGCAACCAAAATTCGTGAATACAAAAGAAAATATCTCCTGAACCAAGTTTATGAATGAAATGTGATTTCTTTACATTGTAAACGATAATTAGAATAATTCGCAAACCCGTAAATGACACAAGCTAGTCTTTTTGATCAGAACAGTTCCATCAGAACCTAAGATTTTGCTCCACTGACGTGGCGGACCTAGGCTTTAACTCTACCCATATTATACCTCAATATATTGAAGTCTCTTTTTCTGCGTACATCTCTGGGGCATTGCAGTCACATATCAAGGGAAAATGTATTATTATTGATGGTAACAAAAACAGTTTATTGACTGATTTCGTTACATCTTCGTTTCTAACGGCCGTTTTCAGATAATACAGGGCTAATGTTGGGGAGACTTAAACACACCTAGCTAAAAGAAGGTAGATGACGATACCTGCATATACATAAGTAATTTTTTAAATACTTATACCCTCTAAAAAAAGACGCACCACGTAGGAATTATCCGAATGGGATGGGAATCTGTAGATTTAATGTGCAAGTGCAGACATACGAATGATTACAATTTCCTAAAACTGGATTATTTATTAAACGGAAAGAGCTTCACAAATCGAGCAGGTCAAAAACGCGTTGGCTCATCTCTGGCCCTCATGCAAGCAGTTATTCGGCTTAGTATAGATTGTTGCATATCCTCCTCATGGACATCAAGTCAAATTCTGTGCAGTTGCCGCGTTAGATCGTGAAAATCCTGAGCCTGTTGGGGGCGCCCTGTCCATAATGCTCCAAATGTTCTCAACTGGGTAGATATCCGACGGCTTTGCTGGCCCAAGGCAGAGTTCAGCAACCACGAAGACAAACAATTAAGACTCTCGCCGTGTGCAGGCGTGCAATACTCTTAATCGAATGTAAACCCTGGATGGTTTGCTATAGACAGAACACATCTTCCGAAATTGTACTAAATGTACTCTGAGAATTACTTTGAGCAATTAGTTCATGAGCCCACACTAATTGTAAATGGTTGCGAAAACACACTTGACCTCTTAGCCACAAATGACCCTGATCTAATAGAGAGCGTCATGACGGATACAGGGATTAGTGAACACAAGGTCATTGTAGCGAGGCTCAAAACCATATCAACCAAAACCACTAAAAATAAACGCAAAATACATCGATTTAAAACAGCACATAAAAATCCGCTTGATGCCTTCCTAAGAGAGAGTCTCCATTCCTTCCAAGCTAATTATGTAAGTGTATACCAGATATGGCTCAAATTCAAAGATACAGTATCGACAGCAATAGATAGGTTCCTACCGCATAAGTTAATAAGAGACGGGACTATTCCACCATAGTACACAAAACACGTCAGAACACTGTTGCAGAAGCAACGAAAAAAGCATGCCAAATTCAGAAGAACACAAAATCCACAAGACTGGCTAAGTTTCACGGAAGCTCTAAATTTAGTGCGGACGTGAATGCGAGATGCTTTTAACAGTTTCCACAATGAAACATTGTCTCAAAATATGGTGGAATACCCAAAGAAATTCTGGTCGTATATGAAGTACACCAGTGGCAAGAAACAGTTAATACCGTCACTGCGAGATAGCGATGGAAATGTTACCGATGATGGTGCCATTAAAGCGGATTACTAAACACAGTTTTCCGTAACTCCTTCATGAAAGAAGATGAAGTAACTATTCCAGAACTCGAAACCAGAACAGCTGTTAGCATGAGTGACATAAAAGTAGATATCGTACGTGTTGCGAAACAACTCAAATCAATTAAGAACGTCAAGTCTTCCGGTCTAGATGGTATACCAAGCAGGTTCCTTTCTGAGTATGCAGACACAATAGCGCGTTTCTTAGCAATCATATACAACCGTTCACTTGACGAAAGGTCTGTTCCTAAAGACTGGAAAGTAGCACACCAATATTCAAGAAAGGAAATAGGAGTAACCCATTGAATTACAGACCCATATCACTGACCTCAATTTGCAGTAGGATTTTGGAGCATATAACGTACTCGAACATTATGAATCACCTTGAAGAAAATGAAGTATTGATTCATAACCAACACGGATTCAGAAAATATCGTTCTTGCGCAACGACAAGGAATCTCTGATCGATACCATATTACTACATTTCCAGAAGGATTTTGATACCGTTCCTCACAAGCGACTAATAATCAAATTGCGTGCATATGGAGTATCGTCTCAGTTGTGTGACTGGATTCGTGATTTCCTCTCAGAGAGGTTACAGTTCGTAGTGACAGACGGTATGTCATCGAGTAGAACAGAAGTGATATCTGGCGTTCCGCAAGGCAGTGTCACAGGCCATCTGTTGTTCCTGATTTACATAAATGATCTAGATGATAATCTGAGCAGCCCCCTTAGACTGTTTGCAGACGGTGCTGTAATTTACCGTCCAGTAAAATCATCAGATGATCAATTTCAATTGCAAAATGATCTCGAGAGAATTTCTGTATGGCGCGAAAAGTGGCAATTGGCACTAAACAAAGAAAAGTGCGAGGTCATTCACATGTGTGCAAAAAGAAATTCGATAAATTTTGGGTATACGTAAATGGCACAAATCTGAGGGCTGTCAATAGGACTAAATACCTAGGAACTGCAATTACGAGCAACTTAAATTGGAAAGACCACATAGATAATATTGTGGGGAAGGCGAAACAAAGACTGCGCTTTGTTGGCAGAACACTTAGAAGATGCGACAAACCCACTAAAGAGACAGCCTACATTACACTTGTCCGTCCTCTGCTGGACTATTGCTGCGCGGTGTGGGATTGACGGCGGATATCGAAAAAGTACAAAGAAGGGCAGCCCGTTTCGTGTTGTCGCGCAATAGGTATGACAGTTCAAAAATGGTTCAAATGGCTCTGAGAACTATGGGACTTAACCTCTGAGGTCATCAGTCCCCTAGAACTTAGAACTACTTAAACCTAACTACCCTAAGGACATCACACACATCCATGTCCGAGGCAGGATTCGAACCTGCGACCGTAGCGGGCGCGTGGTTCCAGACTGAAGCGCCTAGAACCGCCTGGCCACTCCGGCCGGCTGGGATGAGAGTGTCACTGGTATGTACGCGAGTTAGTCACTGAAACAAAGGAGGTTTTCTTTGCGGCGATATCTAGTTACGAAATTTCAATCAGCAACTCTCTCTTCCGAATGCGAAAATATTTTGTTGTCAGCCACCTACGTAGGGAGAAATGATCATCATAATAAAATAAGAGAAAACAGAACTCTAACGGAAAGATTTAGGTGTTCGTTTTTCCCAAGCGCTACTCAAGAGTGGAATGGTAGAGAAGTAGTATGAAAATGGTTCGATGAACCCTCTGCAGGGACTTAAGTGTGAATTGCGGAGTAACCATGTAGACGTAGATGCAGATGTAGAGGGCAACTAAACTGGCGTAAAATATCGTCGCGAACCGTTGTGCTGCCGTGGTGCCGCGGATGAAAACCATAGAAGTTCTGGCATGAAAGGGAGTAGCACCATAGACCATCATTGCTGGTCGTCGAACCGCGTGGCGGGCGTCAGTCAGGTTGGTATCCAAACGCGGTCCAGGAGAGTCCAGACACGTCCTCACTGGCCATCAGGGCTCAGTTCGAAGTGGGACTCATTACTGAAGAGAATTCTACTCCATTCAGTGAGATTCTAGGCAGAAGGCGTGTATGCGGGGTCCCCAGATGGCGAAGGTATACCAACTTGACAGTCGTCCGTCATAGGACTCGACAGCCAGCACTGATGATCTGGGGTGCTGCTTCTTTTCACAGCAGGACCTATTAGCTCGTCATCCGCGGCACCTTGCAACACAGCAATACGTCGACGATGTTCTACGTCTCGTTTTGTTGCCTTCTACATCTGCATCTACGTCTACATGATTACTCCGCAATTCACACTTAAGTGCCTGGCAGAGGGTTCATCGAACCATTTTCATACTACTTTCATTCTAGGCTTACATTTCAGCAAGATAACTTCCTACTGCTTGTCTTCGTGCTTTCTAGATCCTACCTTGTACAGATAGGTCTCCGGATCTCTCCCCAGCTGGTAAAGGTTGGAGCATTGCGGGCAGGGCGATCCGACCAGCTCAGCATTGTCACTATTGAACAGGCCAATTGGACAGAGTTTTGTATGCTATACCTCAGGAGAACATCCAACAACTATCAATCAATGTCAAGCTCAATGTCAAAGGTCCCCGAATGCATTGTTGATTTGCTCAGTTTGAGAATCTCTTTCTCTTGAATAAATAATACAATTTTTATGAAACAATAATCCAATCGTATGTCTTCCTGTACACGTTCATCACATCTATCGAATTTCGTCCGATTCGGATAATTCATTCGTCGTGCACATACCCTTTTTTTCCTTAGTGTGTGTTAAGATCATCTGAACTCATTTTGTCTATGTACAATATTTTTACAGGCAAGTCTCAAGACATTGTATTACACAAGTAATTTTCTTAAAAACTTGCGTTTCAACTACATTTATGCCACAGAAGTAATTTTTCGTGCTCACTGACTTTCAAGCACTCTTTAAGTAAATTGTTATTTGTCATAGACGTGTTGACTATGATTAGAAGTAAGAGATTTGCATTATTCTAGAGTTTCGTTTTTTATCTGATCTATGTAGTATTATTGTACAGGAACCTGAAATAATACTGTGCAACTGAATGTGAACGACGCCAGCTACCAATCGCCAGTGATTACTTTCTGATGTAGTTCAGTATCACAGACCTCGGAGTGAACTCAAATCTTTAGATTTAGTTTCACAGTTTTGTGATTAATATTATTTATCTTCTATATTGTTATATTTTTGTTGCATATACGATTGCAAAGTTTTTGTCAATATCTCAATATTCCATTCTACATCCAACTTTCGCAGTAAACCAGGAAGAAGATGAAAAATGTACATAGTGAAACACTCTTATCTCTGTTGTCAAAGAACTTAGATTTACATGTTGTTTACGTGTAGGTTTGTTTGGATGATGCTCGTACACCATTTTGTGACCAGCGAAATGTCTTAAATATATTGTTTCGTATGTAGTCTGTCAGCGAGCAGAACCAAATCAAGCCACAAATATGTGAATGCAGCGCAGATATTACGAGTATATAATGCCATTCAAGTATCGGACTGGTTCATGTGCTCTTGTACAGCCCACTGAAAAGTCGGTGCGGTGTTCCTTTTACGAGGACACTGATTATGAGCTACAGCACCGTGAAGTTGGCTGTTAAGTAGACAGCAGGAGGTATCAAACATTGTTCTTTTGAGTGTTCTGAATATGTGGGCGGTATGGAAGAAATTAATACTCTTTGCTTAGAATAACAAATATCATCCTAAGGCAACTGGGAATGAAATTGCAGTTTAATTGCGAGACCTGTAACATGATTACACACGATAAGTGACGGCTACAGAGACAAATTTTTTTAGAGCTATCCATACCTTAAAAAGACTTAATTGCTACCATCTGAGGGTTAATTTCCTTCTGTGCAAGTGGATTAAACGCAGTGGTACGTTCAGGTATCGTTGTTAATTTCTCTTTGACGCTAATCACATGAGTTTAGTCACTGTTAGGGATGGGACTGTCACCATTAATGTAATGGACAGGAAGTTTTCCCTGAGAAGTGTTGTAATTAGTGGTTACTTAACGTCACTATAATGAGTTACATCTGCTAATTATAAGAAGATTATACGAGTAAAAACGCGATTTAAGGGCACTATCATACCGCGGCGCGTACTCGTTGTAACGACACCTGTATCAGCGTCCGACAGCTTATGAACTCTTACTGTCACGCACGCTGAGGTTCAGTGGAGATGACAAAGTTCGCGTGTATGAAGAGCACGCAACTTACGCAAGTTTGTGTGGAGTAACCCAACCGTTAAGAAACTGTCGTTAACGGCATAGTTGACAGCGCTGATGGATGGTCCCTCCATGTTGCTGCTAAGCGACTGCACCGAAAATAACATGACACGGAGTACTTTTCTACGATACAAATGAACTTCAGCTGTCAACTACTATAAGACCCAGAGAAAGGCAACAAATGTCTGTTTTATCCAGTTAATATGACCCTGCTATACACTCGGGAAACTTTTATATTCTTCATCCATCCTTCTAACTCATCATTTATGTTTTCCATTTTTACTTTTAACTGAAGTCTTTAATTAGAAATTTGATGTTTTCAGATTTTATTTCAGTGAACTTTTCATTTCGATGCATAATTCCGTCAATAGAGGCTACGGATACGGTATTTCGAAAATCGTGTTGCAATGTGTGATATAATGAAGACAAGTATACACTGCTCCTTCGCAACTGACATTTACACCACGTTCCCACACTTCTTTTATATTACATAATTATTGTTCATGATCTGGGTCATTTGCGTGGTAGTATGGCATGGTTATTATGAGCGCCCTGCAATTTAAAGAAGTTGTGTGAAAACACTGAACACAATAAAACAATATTTTCCCAAAATCATATTTTTACACAATAGCTGTACGCCATTTCCTTACTGATACACTACTTTTTCTGGGCAGACAGCAAACTGTCCTCAGTCATCGTTGACAACGCCTAAGAATCTGCTTTCTGATCGAAATTGGCAGTGCTTCGAGAAAGACGTGACATTACGGCTACTGTGGAAACTCATGATCACTTAAATGTACTAAAAAGATTTAAATCATCGCCCCTCAAGATAATGAAAACAATAAAAAGCATATTCCATGAAGTGTTCAATTACTAGCGATATCACAACACTAAATTGCAACGCAGAGTCGATAAACGTGTCTACAAATTTTGCGCTCTTCGTTTGCCTTTTTAAGAGTGTACTTCCAAGGTCGGATCCACCACGAAAACTGAAAAGGTTGAAACGGAACTTCTTGTCCAGTTCCATATTTTTTATAATAAATTCCGATACCGGAGAATTATAGAGAGAGTGTTTTTACTCTGCAAGAATAAATCTGTGGGTAAGAAGCAGGACGGAATGGATCAAGCCGTGTTTATTTATTTATTCATTGATTTTCGATTTCGTGTGTGCCACGTTTCCCTGCATCCTTGTGCAACCTGGACAGTATGAATGAGAAACTGTGTGAAGTAGCCGAAAGCTATAGTCAGAGGTCGTAGAACTGAATGAGCAGAGTGGTTCTGTGGTAGGATAGTGCCAACCACTAAACGCGAACAAGTTTGGCAAAGATAGTGTGCAAGTCAGGTCAGAGAGGTCGCGAAGACACGAGTATGGGCTCTGTTAGGTTGGCGAACCATTCCCTCCACCACCTTTTGAACGAACAACGGTTAGGCGATGTGTCCGCAGTTTCTCTTGTTCCTGGGTAGCGGAACTGGACAGCTGTGGAGACGTAGCTCTCGATTTTGGTACTGTTAACAAACGTATTAGAATGTTTCAAATTTGCTCATTAATAAGGTCTAGATGCTGGAATGAGGTGAGGGATTACCACTAAACCGCCATAAGGGAGTTTATTTTCATAATTTAGTAAAATTTCAGTAAGAACTTTGCGTTTGTGACTTGGCCGGGCCACGCACCATGGGCCTTAAGCTCACGGTCGTATTATTGTTCTGTGCTTAATGGAAGTTAACTCATTTAATATATTTTGAAAGGTATGTGCTAAGGTCTGATCAGGGTACCTCTAGAAAATAAAGTCGGTAGTTGCCAACCGCAAGGTGGAACGAATATAATATCTTAGAATAGGAAGATCTTTTTTGATTGTTAAGAGGGCCGGGTGCACGCAGTAAAAAACAGGAGAGTCGCAGGTAGGTGCCTGGAGGAAGCTGACGTGTTCAGAGAGCTTTTAGGTAGGAGTCGCGCTTGCTGAGCATTTGATCCTAAGTAAACTTTAGCACATAAATGAGAGAAGATATATAATGATTTCAAATTGGTTTTTTGTTAGATAATGTTCAGAGTTAGGATTTGTATGTCCAAGGTTCGACACAGTAAGCGTTTTGTAAAATTTTTTGCAAGAGTGATTTGTGCTACAAAATTGTTCGAAATTGTAGGTTTTGATATGACTTAAAATTTTAACAATATATGTATTGAGATCAACATTGTGTTTAAATCTAACAGCCTGAATCATAATCCACATCCTTTGCTTGTATTGAATATGAAAATGAGTAGTAAAGTAAAGTTACCTACCAATGAAAGAACGTAAAGAAAATGAGGCTTCTATGCAATATATATGTGCAGTTCATGGTTTGAAATCGATTTTGGTTTAACTAAGTCAAATACATGTTGCATTTCTGGCAAATTGGAGGAGTGCAAGAAACAAGTCCACAGACGCAGTCAGATGCAGGTTTGCTGAATAATTAATTTAGAACGATCTTATCAACGATACAAATAAAAAAGTTAATTATTTTGGTTATATACTTTCACTTGGCGACATCCTCTGTGGTGGCGTTCTTGGATATATTTTCTGTAACTGTGGACTTTGTTTTCGAGCATTATTTTCGCCGCCACTGTTTCAGCTGTGCGGTGCAATGCTAGTTGCGTAATATTGCGTTTTGTGCGCTGCATTCCTAGTTGCGTAATATTGCGTTTACTGCTTCACTTGTGAATATTTATTTTTTAGCTCTGCTTCTGCTTATACTGATTTATGTGTCTATTATAAATATTTTATCTTTTGTGTACAAAATATCATCTTGTGAATTACCATTTTTTTGAGATTTTGTCCGCCATATTATCTCCCTCAAGATGTCTAAAACAAATCGACAGGGTGATAAAGTACAATTACGCAGTGCTCAAAATCGCGTAAACAACAACAACCAGATAATGCCCTAGTTTTGTCAGCTAACCTTCCTACTTCACAAGGTGATCAGGAATTTGACAACAATGCTGCCGTAAGTAATGACGCCACAGAGTCACAAAATTCCGCATCGGTTCCTCTTCTGCCTTTGGGTTCTCAGAATGCAGTAAACCAATTAGAAACAGTTTCTTATGACTCTTTCAAGTTAATGCAACCTTCACAAAGCCATGTGGTTGATTCCGACAACCAATTTCTCTTGCAATATTCTTCCACAGACAGAGAAATTGTTTCATCTGAGAATTCTCAAACTGTTTTTAGCAACCGTCCCCAGCAATATGAGTTGCAACACCCAAATGCCGAGGTGACACGCCCAGCTCTAGCTGAAGATAAATCAGATTGTTTTCTTCGAGTACTGAGTGAACGTTACACAAAGCGTGATGAACAATTTGCGCAATACCGTTCAGACACTGTTAAACGTGATGAAAAATTTGCTCAATACCGTGCAGAGAATGCTAAGCGTGATGAACAGAACGCAAAATGTGACGAATACCTCACCGGTAGCATTCAGAAATTAACCCAAATTACCGACACATTTAAAGAAGTAACTGACAATAAATTACAGGATATCATTGACACCCACAAGCGCGACGTTACTGACCTTAGGGACAGAATCAATGCAGTACTTCCACCTGAGTCTGTGGAAAAGTTTGCAACAAACTTCTGCTGCTCATTCTGAGCACATACAGGCCTTACAATCATGTACTGAATCCCTGACATCTGACGTCACTCAATTTAAAACAAATGTCAGTGAACAGGGTGAGCAATTCCACTCACAATTAGAAAACATAACGGAACGAATAGCCGCTTTGGAAACTCATGCAGAAAATGAATTAGATCAGACAACCCAAGTTCCCTTTTCAGAGACAACTGAATACCAAGCTCTGGCTAAATTTAAGAGTAAACAAATTACTATTAATGAAGAACAAAAACGAGAACTCAACTCAATTTATAGTAAACTTTCCGATATTCAGCAACAAACACAGGAGGACAGTGCGCCTCGTAATTTTGTCCCAGAACAGCCGGAAAATCCGTTTGCATACCAGCAACAACATCCCCCCTTCTTATCTTCACAGGCTCCATTTGCACGAGATTACCCTGCACAAAGTAGTACCTTCCCAGGCAATTTTCCTTTGCCCCATGATGCTCCTTCTTTCGACGCCAGGCAATGTAGATTACAAACACTTCCTGTCAATCAAGAAATTTAAGACCTTCCGGAATAACCCGAATGATTTACATCCTCTTGATTGGATTCAGCAATTTACATTCGCTTTTCCTCGAAATTGGCCAGTGACTCATCAATTAGAACTTGTCTGCAGTTTCTTGGAGGGCGAACCTGAAATGCGAGTGAGATACATTGCACGGCAATGTTTGTCTTTCCAGTCATTCCAAATACTATTTCTTGATGCTGACTGGAATCCCACTTCACAGCGTGCTGTGAATGGTCAGTTGCTAAACATGCCACCTTTTTATAGTTCACAATTTGGCACTTTGACACAATATTCAGACCACATGATTCAACAGAATCAACATTTAACTGAACCTTACACCCCTTCCAGTCTCATTCAGCTTTGTATTTCAAAATTACCTAGATCATTGAGAGTTCCGCTGCTGACAGGGAATCGCACAGAAAACTTGAACACTTTTCGTGTGTTTTACAGCTTCTTGAGGTGGATGAAACACACAATCCACGATCTAGTCAACACTCTTTCCTAGAATCACAAAAGAATAGAGACAACCGTTTCCGTAATAACGCAGGCAGTTTTCGAATAATAGACCTCAATATGGAAATGCAGGACACTTTCTTCCACAACCCCAGTTTTTGCAGAATGTTTTGAATGCCTACCCATCCAGGAATCAAAATTATCATCCCCTTCCATCAATGTCGTTCCGCAATGGTCAATATGGAAATAACTCACAAAATAATCGGCGGTACAGTAACAACTAGAGAAACTGGGAGAATCAGCCGAATAATTCCAACACTTCTTTTGTACAAAGAAACCAAATGTGGCACCAGAACCGCCATCAGCCGTACAGAAACATTGATTACTACCAACGACGACAAACCTTTCATCGCCCACCCACTCATCAGTACAGTCAACAGAATTTTTCAAATCGTAATAATAAATATCCAAGTCATAACCAGAGACAAACCAATGAAAGTCAACAGAATTACGGCAATGACAGACAAGTACCATTTCATCAACCTGATTCCCGGTTCCAACCCAGACATGATTTCAATAATTCATCAGGTAGAACAGTACGGTTAGTAGAAGTTCGTCCACCAAATCCACGAAACAATGGAGATCATCAGCGTGAGACAGAACACCAACAATAGCAACTAACTGCTCTGCCCACCGCGTGCTCGCTGCGGTGCGAGCGGTGCCACGATTCTTCTGAAAGTTTTACATCACATATTATCCGTTGTGGGCAACGGCCTTGCCGCAGTGGATACACCGGTTCCCGTCAGATCACCGAAGTTAAGCACTGTCGGGTGTGGCCCGCACTTGGATGGGTGACCATCCGGCTGCCATGCGTTGTTGCCATTTTTCGGGGTGCACTCAGCCTCGTGATGCCAATTGAGGAGCTACTCGACCGAATAGTAGCGGCTCCGGTCAAAAAAAACCATCATAACGACCAGGAGAGCGGTGTGCTGACCACACGCCCCTCCTATCCGCATCCTCGGTTGAGGATGACACGGCGGTCGGATTGTCCCGGTGGGCCACTTGTGGCCTAAAGACGGAGTGCTTTTTTTATCCGTTGTGACGATATACGAGAAGACCTTCTGCTGGAAAAAAATCGAACTTCAACCAATTGTTCATCATCCCCTTATTAATATTTCGATAGCTACACACAAATTCTCTGCAGTCCTTGATTCGGGTTCTCCCATCTCTGTTATTAGTGAAGCCGCTTTCCAAAAATGCGCCACTGTTTCTACCATTCCAGCAGTTCCGCTTTCGCATACTAAGGTCAGTGGTGCTGTTCCTGGGAAAAGTATAGAGATTAAACAGCAATGTTATCTGCAGTTTCAAGTCGATACACATTTTTTATATGCTACATTCTTAATAGAAGTACAAAAAAATCACATGGTGTACATCATATCACAAGTTTCAAACATTTCATTGAATAGACAGTACCGTTTTCGTTGCTAACATTTAGGGTTCACTACTTCGGTTTATTACAGTAAATCCCAGCTACGTATGTCCAGATATTTTATTTATATTATTTCTCCCTGTCCCGGGCATAGTTTGCGGATGTGTCGCGCCTCTGCGGCAGTAGCCTGGAACCCTCCTAAGGGCCTGGGTGGCACAAATTCCTGTCGCAGCTGGCGGTAGGCCACAATGGAAACAACACGCAATGCTGGCGGGACAGACCCTTTTCACGTCGTTAGGCCTGGGTCGCGTGCATTTCTTTTCCAGCGTGCAAACGTTCAGAATATTTTCCCCGTGGAAAAGCTCCAAATAACACCACCTGTGTTCTGTTCTGGCATTAGATAAAGACATGAGTTCAGAGACATCTATTTCTGGAGACAGCTTAGTAGTGTTACCTGCTTTCTTTCTGGAGCATTATATGTTTCTTACTTATTGCAATAACCTGGGATCATTTCAGTACAATCCTGAAGA
The DNA here is from genome assembly GCF_023864275.1 of Schistocerca cancellata. Classification (NCBI taxonomy): domain Eukaryota; kingdom Metazoa; phylum Arthropoda; class Insecta; order Orthoptera; family Acrididae; genus Schistocerca; species Schistocerca cancellata. Next base: position 283,922,593 of record NC_064634.1, on the reverse strand, counting down.
ATTCCATTATTGTTTTCTGTGAAACTCTTTTCATACTGGCATTTGAAGTTGACATTACAGTTGAAAATTTCGGTTATCAAATTGATGTTGATAATTTCTACATGATATCTTTGGTCCTATTTATTTTGTTGGGTGATCACCTCCACTACTCTGCGGTGACTACATTGAACTATGTTTATATGATATAATGACACCAACTGTAACAAGATTTTGTAGGAACCAAGGCCACTTTGTATGTTGATGTTAAGCTAGTGGTACCAATTTTCCTGGAGTTTACTTAGGGCTTTCGTGCTAAAGGATGTAATATGAATACTGACAATGTGTATAAGGAGATGAGAATAATGATTTTGATGCTTTTAAGATATTTGAAGAAAGGGTGTGTTCATACGAGTATTTAAGATGATATTTGAAACTTATGAGCAGAATGAGATAGTGTTAGATTTAAGTTCCTTTTTTGAGACTTCGGAATCTTGGATACTACAACTGATGATTAGCAAATACTGTGTGCTGAAGTTACGACCATAGCAACATGAAGTGAGAGTGATGTTCTACATTTTCAGAACTGTTGATGGTGATTTTCTGACGAGTTTCATAATTAACTTTAATACTATTCAACAATTAATTTTCTCTGCAGCTTTTAAGAAGAAGTATCAACTATTTAACAATGTACCAAGTAACTTTAGTTACCGACCCATTCCTTTTTATAATAAGCAAATACTTTTCTCGGGAAACTTAACATTTTGTCTCTGATTATATATTGTTCATTAATTTTCAACTATTTTTCAGATGCCATTAATGAAATAATATGATGACTTGGGATTATTAGAGTCCAATTGGGATTGTTTTTGGACTCATTGTTGAGGATCCACTCAGGACTTACGGACTTACTTCATGACATACTACAAGCACTCTTCAATCATTTTTTTCTTATAGCTACAGCACCACAAGTATCATACCTCTTACCTTTTATGATGTCTCTGTGCTACCTTCTGTGTTGCCTTTTTCTCTTTTCAAGTGTTTTTAAAGTAAAGATATAATCATCTGTTACTATTTCATTGTTTATCACTTGTGCTACACTTTTATTTTCTGGAAGTGTTACCTATTTCAGGATTAAGATAATGTTATGGTCTATGCTTGCAGTTAAAAGTTTTATTTTGTGTTGGCATGCTATTTTTGCTTTATTATCTGAAGTTGACATATTACTTTTTGTTACAGTTATTTCCAGACTTTCTCTGAATGCTTTTTATTTTTTGTTTATGTGAGACTAATTATGGATTTCTTAAACAATGTTTTTGCCTTTGTGCTTTGTGACACTAATTATGTTGCCACTTTCTATACATATATTGTTCTATTTATGCACACTTTTGATTTGTCACACTATTATTTTCCGAGACATGACAGTACCACTCCTTGGCTGAGCTCACCGTTTTGTCCATTCCTATTGCCTGTTCCTTAAGTGTGATAGTATTTTCATTCTACATTAATATAACAATATTGTGTTTTGTTTCCATGACAATTATGTTTTTGGTGCACCAGAACTACCAGCTTTTTCAGCTACAACAATTACTATACTCTTCATTGTCTCTGTCTATTATTTATTTAAGTAAATTTGTTTACTCTTTTTCTAACAAATAATTTCCATTATTGACATTATTTCAACACTTGATAACAGATTACCCTTGTGGTCTACACAAAAAAACCTAATGGGGTTCAGGGTTGGTTATTCTTTAACACACACCATGTGGCGTTGGTGCCCTGTATCCTTGAGCTCTGTATAATTCATTCTTCCTTTCTGAGTTCCCAGTCTCCTCTTCTTTCTGCTCTAAATATTTTTCTTTTTTTTTTCGAATATATCTGTGTGACTGTCCTCTGATAGGTAGAAAACTTTTTTAATAATTGTGCTGTAAAGAAATAACATTTACACTGTCAAGTTAAAATACTTATTCACACTTTATCAAAACACTTATTTAAGATGGTTGTATAAAATTTGTTATGGCATTACCTGTCAATACTTAATGTAAAGAACACTAAAATGACTACTGCAATTGTGCAGGTTATTCTAATCATTAATATTATATTATATATATATATATATATATATATATATATATATATATATATATATATATATATGAATCACTTGTAAATAGGGTCCTTATGACGATTTCAATACAGCATTGTTACTGAGTATGTGAAGTTCTAAAATGAATACTGAAATTGTGCAGGTTATTGCAATCATTAATATTATACAATATATGACTATAAATTATTTGTAAACAGAGTCTTTATGACGATTTCAATACAGCATTGTTATTGACCATATGAGGTTCTAATCACCTTAAATGCATACTAACATTTATTTTGTAACAAATGTCCACTGCATAGTGTTATTAATATGGTATACTACACTTAGTAGGAAATTTTTTGTACATAGATTCTATAAAACTAATTACTCTTATTGCTACAGATTATGTGGCATTATTCTTACCATCAAGATATACCAAATTTTGCAACAAATGTCCACTACATACAGTTATTGTATAATACTTTTCATATTAATTTCTTGCACAATGATTATATCAATGTAACTAAGATTAAATTTCTGTCACTGTGACATAAGATTTTATAAATGTTTTAACTAAGTGTCAGACTAAGCTGTCACCTAACAGGACATATGTTCTGTATCTGCGAGAATCTCATGAATGTGTTTAAGAGTCAGAGTGGACCACGACCTGACATAACGAGTACCCTGAGTCTACACAAATATTAAGTGAAACTCAAACTGAATTGTCACCTGACAGAATAACTGGTCTGAGTCTATGAGAATATAATGAAAGTCAGTGTGAGCTATCTTGTCACATAAAAGTGTCCTATAACAAATTGAATATCATGACTTCAAGAGTACACCAGTGTGAGCTACCACCTGATGAAACATGTGTTCTATGATGGATAGAATATCATAATTGCAACTGAATGTTTACATGTATTTTACAGTCGATACCACCACCCATCACCTGATGCCCACTCTTCTTCAAACTTATTGTATTACTGATCACTGTTAATGCCAGTGTGTCCTATCTCCTGATATGACATCTATTGTACAATCGACATTATTTGTGGCTCAGTGTATTTCATCACCTGAGGCCCCATATTTTACTATGGTTTACAAGTAGAATCTGTGTAAACTGCCACCTGACGTGACATGGGTTGTACAATCGACACTAGTTGTGGCTCAGTGTGTTTCTTCACCTAAGGCTGCACATTTTACTGCAGATTACAATTAGACTCAATGTAAACTGTCACCTAATGTGACATGTCTTCTTCATTTCCTATTGACAATGAAACTTGCCATGTACTCTAGGTCTACTACAAGATAATGATTGTAACTGAAAGTCAATATCTGCTGTCACCTGATGTGACATGTTTTATAGTTAATGCTACTATTACTTAAAGTATCTTATTACATTATTTCACTCGCATTAACAGTTCTCTATGAAATATTTATGCACATTTGCTGTTAACTTCTAGTGGATATTTAACTATTTTATGTATTTTCCCTCACGTTCTACATTTCTGTTAGATAAAGTTTGGTGTTATTTGGGGTATTTTACCCCACATTACTATGATTCTGTATTGAGTCTTTATGTCTTTTATACTATTTTGTAACTTTCAATACTATTTGATACACTTCTCTTTAGAAATCGAAGTATATTCTGCAGTTTACCCCACATTCTACATTTTTGTATCATAACTTTTGACGTTATTTGGGACAATTCAACGTCGAAATTAAATACCTTATGGATTTTACCTCACATTGTTTCCTTTGTTTTGTACATTCTGACAGTATTTGATACATTGCTCTTAATAATCTAAATATCTGATGTCTTTGCCCTACATTTATGTGTTTCTCTTTTGTACATTTAATGTTCTTTGATTCACTACAATTTGACAATCTAACGATATTATGCATTTTACTTCATATTCTATGTTCCTATTGGTGAATTTAATTGCTATGTGATACTCTTTTAATTGGAATACTGTGTATGTTTTGTATTGTATCTTACATGGAATTTCTTTTTACGAATTTCTTGGGGAAATCTGTGCTAACTGCACAGATCCCCCCACAAAATTCTGGCCCAGCAGACCAGGGGGTTATGATAGGTATGCGCTAAGGTCTGATCAGGGTAGCTCCAGAAAATAAAGTTGAATGAGTATAATATCTTTCAGTAGGAGGATCTTTTATGGTTAAAAGAGCCAGGTGCACACAGTAAAAAACAGGAGAGTTACAGGTAGGTGCCCGGAGGAAGCTGACGTGTGCAGACAGTTTTAAGGTAGGAGTCGCGCTCGCTGTGCATTTTACCCTAATAAAACATTAGCACATAAATGAGAGAAGATATATAATGATTTCAAATTAGTTTTTTGTTAGATACTGTTCAGAGTTAGGACTTGTATGTCCAAGGTTCGACACAGTAACCGTTTTGTAAAATTTTTTGTAAAAGTGATTCGTGCTACAAAATTGTTGGAAACGGTAGGTTTTGTGTATGACTTAAAATTTTAACAATATATATATTGAGATCAACATTGGGTTTACATCTAACAGCCTGAATCATAATCCACATCCTTTGCTTGTATTGAATATGAAAATGAGTAGTAAAGTAAAGTTACCCACCAATGAAAGAACGTAAGGAAAATGAGGCTTCTACGCAGTGTATATGTGCAGTTCATGGTTTGAAATCGATTTTGGTTTAACTAACGTTATCAGAGCAAAGTTATTTCAAATAACTAATTTTATGCAATTGCAGAACTGGCGTTATTCAAGTCAAGATATAATTTCGTTAAATAAACATCAGGGCCAAAAGTTAAATTTTCAGTACCATCTTAATGCCATTGCACAAATGGCATTATTCTCTTAAACTTGATTGCTGAGTCAATTACATGTTGCATTTCTGGCAAAATGGAGGAGTACTAGAAACAAGTCCACAGACGCATTCAGATGCAGGTTTGCTGAATAATTACATTAGAACGATCTTATCAATGATACAATCACAATAAAAAAAGGTAACAATTTTGGTTAGTTACTTTCAATTTTTATGTGGTCTTTCTTTTACAGTAATATTTTGAAGATTTTTTATTTTTCATACGTTTTATTTGTGTACTTGCTTTTCCGCCACGTGGTCGGTTGGAGCAACCGCTACGTTGCTAAAGTGCAGTTCCAGTCTGAAAGTGTATAGTAGATGAGTGAATAACCATACAGTAGTGGGCGAGTGTAAGATGGGGAAGGAATGATCTTGTGTGTCCGTATTTTTTGCATTTTTATTGGCTACCACCACTTGGCCACTTGTGTGGAATAGTATTAATATGACAATTAGTTAATGTCTCTTATGCCCCCATAACTATATGATTCGCTTGAAAATATATAGAGTTAAATAAGCGTATCTAGAAAAGTTCAGATTTTAATGTCCATTGATGGAATAAAGACTCGCAAAATTTTCCCGCCTTGTGATAGGAAATTTTCTTACCCCCAGCTCAGTAACTTAGTGTCGTATCTGGGTGGTAAATCATTGGAAGCGGTAACGACCGTAAAATACTTAGGAGTTACTATCCGGAGCGATCTGAAGTGGAATGATCACATAAAACAAATAGTGGGAAAAGCAGGCGCCAGGCTGAGATTCATAGGAAGAATTCTAAGAAAATGTGACTCATCGACGAAAGAAGTAGCTTACAAAACGCTTGTTCGTCCGATTCTTGAGTATTGCTCATCAGTATGGGACCCTTACCAGGTTGGATTAATAGAAGAGATAGACATGATCCAGCGAAAAGCAGCGCGATTCGTCATGGGGACATTTAGTCAGCGCGAGAGCGTTACGGAGATGCTGAACAAGCTCCAGTGGCGGACACTTCAAGAAAGGCGTTACGCAATACGGAGAGGTTTATTATCGAAATTACGAGAGAGTACATTCCGGGAAGAGATGGGCAACATATTACTACCGCCCACATATATCTCGCGTAATGATCACAACGAAAAGATCCGAGAAATTAGAGCAAATACGGAGACTTACAAGCAGTCGTTCTTCCCACGCACAATTCGTGAATGGAACAGGGAAGGGGGGATCAGATAGTGGTACAATAAGTACCCTCCGCCACACACCGTAAGGTGGCTCGCGGAGTATAGATGTAGATGTAGATGTAGAATACAAGATTAAACCAAAATTGTCAGTCATAGTCAAATGCACCACTTGCTATCCCCTCATCAGCTTACATTTTACTGAAAATTGAAATATTTAGGCAGATACTATTCCGTGCTGACTGAGTTTGCTTGTAGTGTCTTTGCTGAACTTGTTTTGCGCGACCTAGAGTAATTGAATGTAATAAGCGTGGGTTTAGGTATAATTATGTGCCTGCATAAATTCCAATAAAGCCAGGTCTCCAAAGGTCCCCTCTCCCTTTCTATAATTACTTGTCGAAAGTGAATCATGTTAACTAGAGAGACCAGTTGTGATTATGTTAATTCCAACAGATACACGGCTAGTTGTTGAAATCCCAGGTGTACTGAATAAATATCACTTAATCTATACCCTCGACTGATTATTCCCTCCCTTCATCATAAAGAATAGATGAAAGTTAGTCACTACCACAGTCAACTGCTGGGTCGACAAAAGAAAGCAAATAAAAAAAATCTCTATGCTGCCAATTAAGCCCCGCACAGGTGCCTTCTATAATGGTTCTAAAAACTATTGAGTTATCCGTTGTGTTCAAATTTTTATCGTTTTGTTAAACCCTCCTGCTAGACATTATTAATACCCTGGCCCTAACTCACAGGGGCCTATCATTTCGTGGACCACACGAATTTGTTAAATCATTACTGCAGAGGGTAACTTGCAGAAGCTTTAGGATATGATCAGCGACGGTAATCTTCCTATCAGGTAGTGTTTTAACAATAACTGTACCACCACACGTAGAAGATTATGTTGCAAGGTGTTTAACATTCGCAGGTGCATTACCCAAAACAGGGGGCGTCCCTCTGCCAAATCACTTGGTGCTCTTTGCTCAAAGTGCACATAGCAATCTGTCAAGACTAGAGGTACTGTTGGTGTCGTATGTGAAGTATAATACTTACTCTGGTTGTTGCACTAAACGGAGAAAGAAGCCATCTGCTGAAGGCTAGTACTGTGTAAAGATGTGAGAAGCAGCAATTCGTTCCACGTGTGAAAGTATGTATGCTGTAAGTAAGTGCTTCATTCGAGAAGACCACTTAAGGGTAGTGAAGTCTCCCCACACCCCAAGTTCCAGGTATAGATAAATTTTTATTTTTATTATTATAATCCACAGCCTGTCGTCTAGTGGGTGCTGGCACGATGGCTCATTCCATCAGTCAGGTAACTGGCCACTCCCAGTGCCAAAGGAACTCAGTGAAGTTTTCATCGATAGAATAAAATGAGGTGTGACGTGACATCCGCACACAACTACTAAAGAAATTTAGGAAAAATAGATGGATGAGAATCAATAAAAATAGGTATTATCATTGCTGCCTAGAGTTACTGATGCCCTAGGTTCTATTCCCAGTTGAGTTGGGGATCTTACCCACTTGGGAGACTGAGTGTTTGTGTTGCCCAACTCGTTTCACTGACCTACAGGCCGCTGGAGTAATGTCAGTTACAAAGACTTATGCTAGATGGCTGAACACTCCCTACAGTGCCACACTATCATTTCATTTTTATATTACTACTAGCCTATTCCCTGCGACATTGCCAACAAATGCATTCAACATAGGTACCGCCACACCTCTTCCTCCTTCCCTGCTCTGTTCCACCACCTTCTCCTTCTGTCTGTCCCCCTCATCATCCAACCTTTATCTTCTCTTCCCCACGCCCTGTGTCTCATATACCCCACCCCTCTCTTTGTCCACGTCCCCCAACTGCTCTCTATGACCATATTTTCCTCCCCCTCCTCCCTCTTGCTATCTCCATCTCTGCCTCACCCTCTTCCTTTTCCACCTTTCCAGTACCCCTCTACAACTTCCACTTGGCTCATACCTCTCTGCGCCACTGCTGTTTCTGTCTCTTGCCTCCTCACTCTCACTCTGTCTATCCACACCTCTATCCATCTCAATCTGACCGCAGCCACACTCATTTGCATCTTTAGTCCCTAGAATACAGGGCAATAGAGCACATCGATACTAGTCCCACAGCACACCTGTCATGTGGAGCATGATGCTCACCAGGGACTTCAACATCGTTTATTTGCCCCTAATGTACAAGCCACCATGCATAACAGGTCTGTAAAGGATGTCAATACTACTTCAGCATATTTGTCACACAAGGTAGCCTATATGTCAGGGCCTGGACAATCATTTCTTGCCCCAGACATATTGTCTTCCCTGCAAACCAGGATGTTGTGGCAGGCTGATATTGTTCCTGCACAACATGCCTGTCCTGTAGGGACCCTACACGCCAGGCGCTGGATAAAGGCATTTTTTGTGCATTTCTCCACTCCAATTGCAGTTACAAGCTTAGAAACTCACACAGTATCGATACTCATGTGGTCTGCTGTTTCAGTGCCAATTTTGATTGACATCGATCAAGAAGTTTGGGAAGAGATCCCAGATATAAATGCATTGAATTCTGCTTCATATATCTATCACACTACTATTTTAGTAGAATTTATTTAGTTATATTTCAGAGTCAGATATGATCAATTACACATCAGTTTTTTTTGCTGGTTTTCACTGATGATAAAATGATAATTATTGGTGGAGGACTTCATTCTCCATCATCGCGCCATGCAGACGTATTTGTTGTAATGAAGAATACTGGCCAGGTAATAATGAAAAATGATATTTATAAAACATGCAAATGAAGGATGTAGATATACAGTAGATGAAGATGTAGAAATTACAATAAAACCTTGCAAGGTCAAAATATGGACTCATTTACATTGTGGCTACAGGAATGTGGTCCAGGTATGATTGTTGCACTAGCACTTTATACCGCTGATGAAACCCGACATGTAGCGCGTCAATATAGCCCAAGATGGGTAGGTCGAGTCAGACCTGTACTTTGGAGCCCTGACCACAATCCTCTGGATTCTGCTGCCTAGGTTCACCTCTAAACGCTAGTATACAGCACTGTCATTGATATGGTTCAACAATTGAAGCAGTGATCTGTTCGGTTTTGTCGAGATTTATAAGCTGATCTGGGGATGTTTGAAAGAATTCGCAGGTTACTACAGTGACGAGTGCAGTATTGCATCGCAGAGCGAGACGACAGGGGGAACATCGTCTTTAACAGGTTGATTGTAATTTATTGTACCAGTGGCTACTGCACACAATGGACGAAATTCGAGAGTAATAATAAGGGACTTACATGAAAATTTAACATTTCAAATACATTTGTATTAATTAGAACAATATTTCTTACTGAAAACAGTTGGACCTTCTTGCTTGTATTATGATATATATTCTTCAGTGTAAGTTTTAGCTACTATTATGATGACGTTTTGTAAGGCAGTAGTGTGTCAGTAAGCATCTACGATCATTTGCATGTTAAATCACATGACCAGCTCATTCATTTCGTCACGTGTCTAGCTATACTTAGGGTTCAGTATGTGCGCGTGGTCTAGGGATAACCGGCACGGTAACTCAGCGTGTTCGGTCAGACGGTTAGCTGCGCTCTGCAATAAAAAACTGAGTCAACGGCTCAATACTGAACCTGATCGGGTGTCTTGGGACATCCGCACCGAACAAATGCAACGAACAATATCGAAGAAGATGAGAACAAAAAACAGAAAAAGAAAGCGTAGAGTCTTTGATTCATAATTAAAACGTGCTCAGTCCCGGGTTGGAATCACGCCTCTATTTACATTTTGTTTAATAATCAGCACTGGCGGCCGAAAGACTTCCGGTATAAGTAGTGACCCTCATTCTGATAATGGCCTTGTCAAAGAGGATGGAGGAACGGACAGAGGTTCAGGGAGCCTCTTCTCCTAGAGGTGGGAAACTGCCCCTAAAAGGCGGAGGAATCAGCATTGATCAACGGCATAAGGATGCAGAAGGCAATGGCAACCACTGCATTAGAGACACGTAACGTGTACCCACATGTGGTCTGTAACTGAAAAAGTGTCATGATGATCTCTCCATTGGCAGAAGATTCTGTAACAGTCCCACATTCGGATCTCTGGGACGGGACTGCCAAGGGGGAGGTTACCATGAGAAAAATATTGAATAATCAACTGAAAGATGACGCTCTACGAGTCGAGGCGCGGAATGCCACAAGCTTGAACGTGGTAGGGAAACTAGGAAAATGGAAATGCAAAGCTCAATCTAGATATAGTAGGGGTCAGTGAAGTGAAGTGGAAAGAAGACGAGGATTTCTGGTCAGATGAGTATAGAGTAATATCAACAGCAGCGGAAAATAGTATAACGGGAGTAGGAGTTGGATTCGTTATGAATAGGAAGGTAGGGCAGAGAGTGTGTTATGTGGACAGTTTAGTGATAGGGTTGTTCGTATCAGAATCGACAGCAAACCAACACCGACAACGATAGTTCAGGTATACATGTAGATGTCGCAAGCTGAAGATGAAGAGATAGAGTAAGTGTATGAGGATATCGAAAGGGTAATACTGTATGTAAAGGGACATGAAATTCTAATAGTCATGGGGGACAGGAATGCAGTTGTAGGGGAACGAGTAGAAGGAAAGGTTACAGGAGAATATGGGCTTGGGACAAGGAATGAGAGAGGAGGAAGGCAAATTGAGTTCTGTAACAAGTTTCAGCTATTGAACACCCTGTTCAAGAATTACGAGAGGAGGAGATATACTTGGAAAAGGCCGAGTGATAGGGGAAGATTTCAGTTAGATTACCTCATGGTCAGACAGAGTTTCCGAAATCAGATACTGGATTGTAAGACGTATCCAGGAGCATATATAGACTCATATCACAATATAGTAGTGATGAAGAGTAGGCTGAGGCTTAAGACGTTAGTCAGGAAGAATCAATACGCAAAGAAGTGGGATACGGAAGTACTAACGAATGACGAGATACGCTTGAAGTTCTTTAAGGCTATAGATACAGCAATAAGGAATAGCCCAGCAGCTAGTACAATTGAAGAGGAATGGGCGTCTCCAAAAAGGGCCATCACGGAATTTGGGAAGGAAAAGATATGTACAAAGAAGGATATGCGAAGAAACCATGGGTAACAGAAGAAATATTTCAGTTGATTCATGAAAGGAGGAAGTACAAAAATGTTCTGGGAAACTCAGGAATACAGAAATGCAAGTCGCTGAGGAATGAAACGAATAGGAAGAGCAGGGAAGTTGAAACGAAATGGCTGTAGGAAAAATATGAAGGTATCGAAAAAGAAATGATTGTCGGAAGGACAGACTCAGCATACAGGAAAGTCAAAACAACCTTCTGTGACATTAAAAGCAAGGGTGGTAACATTAAGAGTGCAACGGTAATTTCGCTGTTAAATGCAGGGGAGAGAGCGGATAGGTGAAAAAATTTGTCTGATGTGATAGAAGAAGAAACATGAGTCGATTTACAAGAGATAGGGGATTTAGTATCAGAATCATAATTTAAAACAACTTTGAAGGACTTAAGATCAAATAAAGCAGAAGGGATAGATAGCATTCCATCTGAATTTCTAGAATGAGGAAGGGGGGGGGGGGGCAGTGGCAACAAAACGACTGTTCACGTTGGTGTGTAGAATGTATGAGTCTGGCGACATACCATCTGACTTTCGGAAAGCATCATCCACACAATTCCGAAGCCGGAAAGAGCTGACAAGTGCGAGAATTATCGCACAATCAGTTTAACAGCTCATGCATCGAAGTTACTTACAAGAATAATCAACAGAAGAATGGAAAAGAAAATTGAGGATGCGCTAGATAACGATCAGTTTGAATTTAGGAAAAGTAAAGGCACGAGAGAGGCAATTCTGACGTTGCGGTTCATGATGGAAGCAAGACTAAAACACCAAGACACGATCATAGGATTTGTCGACCTGCAAAAAGCGTTCGACTATGTAAAATGGTGCAAGATGTTCGAAATCCTGAAAAAAGTAGGAGTAAGTTATAGCGAGAGACGGGTCACATACCATACGTGCAAAGGCCAATATGGAATAGTAAGAGTGGACGACCAAGAACGAAGTCTTTTTGAAGGACATCATCTTTACGCCAGTGACTGTTATACGTTTTTATTACTCTATTGTAATTTCGGCCTTAGGCCTTTATCAAGTGATATTATGGCTTTAAGCCATGTCAACGTAATGTAAGCTGACACATTTGTTTGTTGTTGTTAATACTGTTAAATACATTCGTGACGTTACACAGTGCGAGCACACGTATTCAAACATCGTAAAACAACATAATCTGTTAGTGCATATGTTCATTAACCCATCAATAGTCACAAATGCATTAGAACACAGCTGCAGACTCAAGTGCTCGTATTAAACTAGGTGTAAGACAAGGAGGTAGCCTTTCGACCATACTGTTCAATCTGTACATCGAGGAAGCAATGATGGAAATAAAAGAATGGTTCAGTTGTGGAATTAAAAATCAAGGAGAAAGGATATCAATGATACGATTCGTTAATGACATTGCGATTCTGAGTGAAAGTGGAGAAGAATTAAATGACCTGCTGAACAGAATGAACAGTCTAATGAGTACACAGTATGGACTGAGAGTAAATCGAGGAAAGACGACGGTAACGAGAAGTAATAGAAATGAGAAGAGCCAGAAACTTAACATCACGATTGATGGTCACGAAGTAGATGAAGTTAAAGAATTCTGCTACCTAGGCAGTAAAATAACCAGTGACGGACATCAAAAGCAGACTAGCTATGGGAAAAAAGGCATTCCTGGCCAAGAGAAGTCTACTACTATCGAATATCGGCTTTAATTTGAGGAAGAAATTTTTGAGAATGTACGTCTGGAACACAGCGTTGTACGTTAGTGAAACAAGGACTGTGGGAAAACCGGAACAGAAGAGAATCAACGCATTTGACATGTGGTGCTACAGACAACTGGTAAGGTAAAGAATGAGGAGGTTCTACGCAGAATTGGAGAGGACAGGAATATGTGGAAAACACTGATAATGAGAAGGGACAGGATGATAGGACATCTGTTAAGATGTGAGGGAATGATTTCCATGATATTAGAAGGAGCTGTAGAGGACAAAAACTGTAGAGGAAGACAGAGATTGGAATACATGCAGCATATAATTGAGGACGTAGGTTGCAAGTGCTACCCGGAGATGAAGAGGTTAACACAGGAGAGGAATTCATGGCGGGCTGCGTCAAGCCAGTCAGAATACTGATGACAAAAAAAAAAAAAAATGTGAGCGTATGTCATACTGTCTAAGTTTCGAATGAACTGCATTTTGTGTCCATCCCTTTGGTCTATGTGGTCATGAGCTACACACATCACTCGTATGTTAGCGTTATGTATTCATCTCATTAATTTGTTTCGTCCTGTTTATGAAACTCCTTTCTTTTCCACGGATCTGTGATGACGATCTTTGTTCCTTATGGACTATTTGCCTGTAATCAGTTCTTCGGTGTGTTCACTGCAATACTTATGTATAGTATCAGTGTTTTCCAGCATGTTGTAAGTTTCCTTCTAGTCGATATATGCGTCCTTTTAGCATTCATGTGGTCTTAGTTAAGACTAAATTTAGAATCTGTCTAAGAAAATTACGCATGCTCAAGTCAGGACATTCTTTTGGGGATCTAAACCCGAATTCCATCAATCATTTTGTGACATTACGAGCTGTGTGTCCGTTATGCAAGGTCTACTAAAACAACAGGTTTCGTTGTGCGAGGTGAGGGTGGCAAGTTCCGAAGTGGTGGCTGGGCCAGGTAAGCTGACCAGCGAACAGTGAAAGGAGGCGGCGTAGCTCCCAGCAGGCTGCTGTGCGCTAGCTACTTGAAAATCCCCTGGAGACTGAGGAAAACTCCGCCACCGCGTGCTTGTGGACATTAAGTAAAAATAGCCAGGTTCTCACTGTGCTGAAACTGAAGTTTCGAATATTGACAGAAATCACTGAAACCACTTGCAGACACGTTACAGAAAACCTAATTACAGTCTTGATATCACAGTAAAGATCCGAACTTACTAAAATTATTACCATACGTATAGAGAAAATATTAACAAGGTTGTTAACATTTACATAGAAAATTGATTATAAAATCAGTAACAAATTCTATGTTTGTAATATTAATGCACACGACATATAGTTGTATGGACCTGGAGGGCAGCTATCTGATGACACTGTTCATATTATTGTCATAAATAAATTATTGATATCTCACAAAATAGTGCAAAAACAAAGGGTTCTTCTCAAAACACTAAACATTAGTGTCAGCATGAATGATTTGCCCTGTTATGCCAATGTCCTTCGTCTATTTAATGAGAATTAAGCCACTTAATGACAGTAAGATGACTATTTGCCGTGGAAACCTAAATAAAGATGTGGTCTTGACTAATTTCTTGCCGTTCCTGTTATGATGTATAAGGTCCAAAAATTTGATCATTCACTGTTGTTTAGCATTTACTAATGTACTATTAGAGTGTACATTCTGCAAAAATGTGTGTAATGCATCAGGTGACCTTCTGCTGATTGCAATGCTCCACTTAGGTTAACTCTGATCAATTTAATTTGCCACTGACATGCGCAAGATAGCCCCGATCGAGGTGCAAGTTCCCAACCACGGTCCAGGTGTATGTGAAGGAATTGTGGACAACGAAATGGAAGGAAAGGATTGACATGTGGACAATTGTTGCGTGAACTGATGAAACGTTAGTAATTACCAAGTACTTTTGGGGACTACTATCTACGGTAACGAAACAAGGATTACAAATCAGATGAATTTATTGGTTCCAAATAGACCGAATGGTTCATGGTGTGGGTTCCTGTAGTCATGTCCTAGTTCATGAACCACGGGCAACGTATGAGTGGCCAAGTAAGTGGTCCCGGCAGTCGGGATACCAGTTACTTCGGAATAAGGCTGGGCATCTCGGACATATTCTGAGTCGTGGTCACCTTTGTGCTCATACGGCAAAGACTACCAAATCCACCGGTTAGTCCCTCAGCCGTTAGGGGTAAAACCCAATGGGCCTCGAGGCAAGTAAGGCTAGCAACCTGCTTCCCTAGTACTTTAAATATGATGCTGGCAACAATCAGAGCAAAATGCCTCTTACCTTTGGAGGTGACGGAGTCCCACCTCTAACTGACAAACCAGGGACTCCTAAGATACGACTTGGCAAACAAATGGTAATGAGATGGGGAGCTATTAATATCAATGGGGGCTACTCTGGGAAGAAGGTAGAGCTGGCAGAGGCTGCAAGTAAGATGGGGCTGGACGTATTAGCTGTTAGTGACATTCGGGTAAGGGGTGAGAAAGAAGAGGAAGTGGGAGAATACAAGGTCTACCTGCCAGGAGTCAAAGCAGGAATAGCACAATGGGGTGTAGGGCTTTACATCAGGAAAGAAATGGAACCCAGCGTAGTTGCAATAAGGTATGTAAACGAACGACTGATGTGGATAGATTTGACAGTGTCCAACAAGAAAATTAGGATTGTGTCAGTATATTCGCATTGTGAAGGGACAGATCAAGATAAGATGGATAGTTTTTATGAGGCACTCAGTGATGTAGTTGTCAGAGTAAAGGACAAGGACAGTGTTCTGCTCATGGGTGATTTTAACGCCAGGATTGGAAATCGAACAGAAGGGTATGAAAAGGTTATGGGTAAATTTGGAGAGGATATGGAGGCCAACACGAACGGGAAACAACTCTTGGATTTCTGTGCCAGTATGGGCTTAGTAATCACAAACTCCTTTTTTAAACATAAGAACATTCACCGGTATACTTGGGAAGGCAGGGGAACCAGATCTGTCATTGACTATATAATAACAGATCAGGAATTCAGGAAGGCTGTGAGGGACACACGTGTATTCAGGGGATTCTTTTATGACACTGACCATTATTTAATCTGCAGTGAAATTGGGATTGTGAGGCCGAAAGTGCAGGAGGTAAGGTCCATATGTAGGAGGATAAGAGTGGAGAAACTTCAGGATAAGGAAATCAGGCACAAGTACATAACAGCGATCTCAGAAAGGTACCAGTTAGTTGAATGTAGTCAATTACAGTCATTGGAAAAAGAATGGACAAGGTACAGGGACACAGTACTAGAAGCGGCTAAAGAATGTCTTGGAACAGTAGTGTGTAAAAGTAGGATGAAGCAAACAGCTTGGTGGAATGATACAGTCAAGGTAGCCTGTAAATGGAGAAAGAAGGCGTATCAAAAATGGCTACATACCAGAACCCAGGTAGACAGAGAAAGTTATGTTGAAGAAAGAAACAAAGCCAAACAGATAATTGCAGCATCCAAGAAGAAATCGTGGGAAGACTTTGGAAACAGGTTGGAGACTATGGGTCAAGCTGCTGGAAAACCATCCCGGAGTGTAATTAGCAGTCTTCGAAAGGGAGGTAAGAAGGAAATGACAAGTATTTAGGACAGGTCAAGAAAACTGCTGGTGAATCCTGTGGATGCCTTGTGCAGATGGAGGGAATATTTTGAAGAGTTGCTCAATGTAGGTGAAAATGTGATCAGTAATGTTTCAGATTTCGAGGTAGAATGGGATAGGAATGATGATGGAAATAGGATCACATTTGAGGAAGTGGAAAAAATGGTCAACAGATTGCAGTGCAATAAAGTGGCTGGGGTGGATGAAATTAAGTCGGAACTCATTATATACAGTGGAATGTCAGGTCTTAAATGGCTACACAGGATAATTGAAATGGCCTGGGAGTCGGGACAGGTTCCATCAGACTGGACAAAAGCAGTAATCACACCAATCTTTAAACATGGAAACAGAAAAGATTGTAACAACTACAGAGGTATCTCTTTAATCAGCGTTGTGGGTAAAATCTTCTCAGGTATTGTTGAAAGGAAAGTGCGAGTATTAGTTGAGGACCAATTGGATGAAAATCGGTGTGGGTTTAGGCCTCTTAGAGGTTGTCAGGACCAGATCCTTAACTTACGGCAAATAATGGAGAAGTGTTATGAGTGGAACAGGGAATTGTATCTATGCTTTATAGATCTAGAAAAGGCATATGACCTGGTTCCTAGGAGGAAGTTATTGTCTGTTCTACAAGATTATGGAATACGAGACAAACTTTTGCAAGCAATTAAAGGTCTTTACATGGGTAGTCAGGCAGCAGTTAGAGTTGACGGTAAATTGAGTTCATGGTTCAGAGTAGTTTCAGGGGTAAGACAAAGCTGCAACCTGTTGTTCATATTATTTATGGATCATATGTTGAAAACAATAGATTGGCTGGGTGCGATTAAGATATGTGAACACAAAATAAGCAGTCTTGCATATGCGGATGACTTAGTTGTGATGACAGATTGGATTGGAAGTTTGCCAAGTAATATTTCAGAGCTAGATCAGAAATGTAAGGACTATGGTATGAAGATTAGTATCTCCAAAACGAAAGTAATGTCAGTGGGAAAGAAATATAAACGGATTGAGTGCCAAATAGGAGGAACAAAGTTAGAACAGGTGGACGGTTTCAAGTACTTAGGATGCATATTCTCACAGGATGGCAACATAGTGAAAGAACTGGAAGCGAGGTGTAGCAAAGCTAATGCAGTGAGCGCTCAGCTACGATCTACTCTCTTCTGCAAGAAGGAAGTCAGTACCAAGACTAAGTTATCTGTGCACCGTTCAATCTTTCGACCAACTTTGTTGTATGGGAGCGAAAGCTGGGTGGATTCACGCTACCTTATCAACAAGGTTGAGGTTACGGATACGAAAGTAGCTAGGATGATTGCAGGTACCAGTAGATGGGAACAATGGCAGGAGGGTGTCCACAATGAGGAAATCAAAGAAAAACTGGGAATGAACTATATAGATGTAGCAGTCAGGGCGAACAGGCTTAGATGGTGGGGTCATGTTACACGCATGGGAGAAGCAACGTTACCCAAGAGACTCATGGATTCAGCAGTAGAGGGTAGGAGGAGTCGGGGCAGACCGAGGAGAAGATACCTGGATTCGGTTAAGAATGATTTTGAAGTAATAGGTTTAACATCAAAAGAGGCACCAAAGTTAGCACTGAATAGGGGATCATGGAGGAACTGTATAAGGGGGGCTATGCTCCAGACTGAACGCTGAAAGGCATAATCAGTCTTAAATGATGATGATGATGATGATGATGATGATGACCGAATGGGCAAGAACTCATGTCAGCTGACTGCTAATCGCGAAACTCAGTTGTTGATGATGACTGCATTGGAAGGTCAGAGCATAAAGTTATATAGAACCCCCAAGAATAAAATCATGGCTGAGAGGTAACCATACAGTGACCGATTGATTACTTTTAAACCGTGTGCCTATCATCCTGTACGAATTCGTGTGCCTTTTGCCAGTAAAACTTTCGTCAATGCGGGGAAACTAAGCGTGTCTAAGCCATAGGTGGAGAGGGGCACTGGCATGGTGTAGCTGATCTGCTCATAAATGGCCTGCTTCCCTCTAAGTCGGTTCCTCCCTTTACTACTAACAGTGAAGAAGTTTGTTCTCTCGTCCAAGTGATGATGAAGTATTCTCTCAATGGCTCGCAGCGAAGAAATTGTAATGTCCCCTTAGAAAAATTAATAAATTACTGTGCTGATAAACATCTTATGTTATTTGATTTTCAAACAGCTGAGCAAAACTGTACGTACTCAGGCATTACTCCCTTTACTTATTCTGATCAACACTAAACTGACACACAATATTTTTAGCGCAGCGCAATCTGACTTTGAAAAATCCCTACAAAAGAATGGCCCTGACTAACAATAACCTATACCTTTCATGAATCACTTACCTCACAAAAATCATCGTTACTCGAACTACTGCAACACAGCGAGCGCCACTACTGTCAGCTAAATAAAAGATTCTAACTACTGAAGGCATTGACTACTGATAGGCATAGTTAGCAAATGAAAGATTTTGATACAGAATAAACAATGTATTTACCTTAATAGTGTTCAAAAGTCATAATATATGTATCAGTTCATGACACCCAGTCTTACAAATTTACTGTCTCTGATGGACACACGTTCAGATCATCCACTCTCAAAACTCCGCCATCTCTCTCCCCACATCCACCACTGCTGGCGGCTCACCTCCAACTGCGCAATGCTACGCGCTGTTCACATCCAACTGCCCAACACTACAATAGCAAACAACAATATAAACCAGCCACAGACTACACACAGCACAGCCAGTTATTTTCATACAGAGCGCTATGTGGCGTTACCAATAAAAAAAACCTAAACAGCCTACTTACAAAATGATACTTTTCTCTCCAGCTCATTCTCGGTGTGTGCCCGTAAAAACTGGGTTTTTGGCCAATCTGAAATCACATACTCTATTTCTCCAGTCTGAAAATTCATAAGAGTTTTGTTCTAGAAGGTTTGGTGTCGCTTTTCGTAAGATTGCGAACGGCGACCTATCGCGACACTTCGTTTCAGAAACATGCCAGCGATGCTCTATGGCAAATCGTAGCTCCCAAAGATTGCGAGCACCGATCTATCAAAGAGCACCCAGCCAAAACTTTCTGTAAATTTGCCTTATCAATGTTTACGCTCGCAGCGTCGGCGGCCGGTTGGAACAAGCCAAAATACTTACCGGCGGAGGCGCCCCGTGGCTACACCGTAAAAGTGTTATCACCAGGGACACGCCATTTGCTTGGGAAGTTTGTTCGTTTGGAGAAAACTCCATATTCATATTCACCACTGCGGCGAGGTCTGGCCGAGTTCACTGAACTCAGCACGCAACTTCTTTCTACCTCAAAGATTGCTAATCTCGTAACAAATGCACGCCGTCCTCTCGCTCAGTAATCGTGATGATGGGCAGCTGCTCACACTGGCCTGGCAGCCCATATGTTTACACCCCCCCTTCCCCCAATCCGTCCCCACGCGCGCATGGCCGGTCACTCGCATTGCTCAATGAGGGCAGGCCGAGGCGAATGGAAACTACATGGGCCATGCCTTTACTGGTCACTAACTACCAGAAGAATGAATTTCACATGCATTTTAAAGATAAATTGAAAGAAATCCTCTACAATGATCATTCACTCTCACGGGTAGTATTGCTCTTTGCATATATATCGGAATTTATCGATTAATTAGACCGATGTTAGGGAGGAATGAAATGTGCTGAGAGTACAAGAATGAATCACGAGAGTGGCTATAGCCTCATGCAGTTCAATATCCTCTGTCTCCCTCCCATTGTTCCAATCGTTTAGCCACGTCTCTAAGTCCTGCAATGAGATCATCCGCTGGAATGCATTGGTCTTGTATGCCAATCATCGTTGCGTCTTTAGCCACATGGTCAGCTCTCTCAATATCGATTATCACAGCAAGGCCTCTTTCAGGTACACAAATGATACCTCAGTACCGGTGTTCCACCTCACTGATACACCAGAAGCTGTCTAAAAAATCCACCCTCACCTTCCGAAGGTCCAATGGTACCCTGAATAGTGGGTTCTGGAATGCAACTCTCCTGGCACAGGTAATGAGGGACCTTTTGTGAGGATCGTTGCCAGGTTGAAATTCATCAATGGCTGCCACCGACAACACTTTTACACACTCCACCTGGTACCATCGCCATGCTGGAACAGTTGGGAGCTTCGGGACTTTAATCACATCTTTCTCAACTGCCCTCGACACGGAAGGGAAACCGAGTGGCTGATTATGCAGCTGATCCACATGAACAAAGTACTTCCTTCTCATGTGTTAATCGTCTCGTTTACGAAGATTTCAGACATTTACATATTACTAGAGGAATTTATTTTAAAAGTTCAAGTTAAGTTGTAATTGTGTGACCTGCGTGTGTGTATTTTTGTGTGTTTGAGATGGACGGAGAGAGTGTGTGTGCTTGTTTGAAGTGTATTTATTCGTTTATTTTGTTTGAGCTGTTCATGACGTTGTATGTTTGAATTCATCAAGGAGTTGCAGTATGTTATGATTTTTTAAGACACTCGTATTCGGACTGGCTGTGTACACGCAACCGAAAGCCTATAAATAAAAAGAAGTAAACGTAATATATATTTGAAATACGTAAATGTTGTGAAAAATCGTAAAAATGGTAGCTTAGTTGAAACTTGTAGCTTGAATCTAGTGGTTGGTCACATGACCAAGTTTTTAAATAGGGCCGGCCGGAGTGGCCGTGCGATTCTAGGCGCTACAGTCTGGAGCCGAGCGACCACTACGGTCGCAGGTTCGAATCCTGCCTCGGGCATGGATGTGTGTGATGTCCTTAGATTAGTTAGGTTTACGTAGTTCTAAGTTCTAGGGGACAGATGACCTCAACAGTTAAGTCCCATAGTGCTCAGAGCCATTTTTTTTAAATAGGCCCTCAGAATATGGTTCTGGCCTTTTGATCTTATTGTCTTGATGGGTAATGTTGTTTTGGTAAGGGTTAAACTGTCAGTGAGCCACATGACGTTAAGTAATCTTCTGGACATGGAATTGTTACGATGTTCACCTTCGTTGTAACAGTTTACAGCAAATATACTTTGAATTGTGTGTGGTAGTAGAGCTACAAGTGAGAAGATTTGGCAAGGTAATTTTTTGTAGGATATACTCTTGACCGAAATTATTAAACTTTAAAAAATTAAGAAGGACTTTATTCGATCAGGCTGTGTTTTAAATTATTCTATTTGCACTTCTAGTTTCGTATAGTCAGGCACAGGTAACATTTACATGAACGATTGTATTTGCAATATTAGTTTCGTTTAGTCATGAGCAGGCAACGTGTACATGAACGAGTGTGTACAGTGCGATTTGTAGTAAACATCACAAGATGATGACGGTTGATGAGCGTGCTATGCACAGGTATGCGTGGTAGGTGATATTCAGGTGAAATGACGGCGACGTATCCACATCTATTACTATAGATGCACTTGAGAATGAGCAGTGTCCGAAACTAGGCGGTCCATCACATTAATGTGGCAACGGCCTCTCTTCGATGTCGATGTGTAAAAACCACTCTCCCACGGTAGGTGGCAGCACTAGCAGGGAACGGGACGTGGAAAACAGTGCAGTCGTTGTCAAAATGCGGATAACGGAGCGACTTATCTGATATCCAAAAGACATGATCATTGGCTTTCGGGGCCGTTGTGACCGAGCGGTTCTAGGCGCTTCAGTCTGGAACTGCGCGACCGCTACTGTCTTAGGTTCGAATCCTGCCTCGGGCATGTGATGTCATTACGTTAGTTAGATTTAAGTAGTTCTAAGTTCTAGAGCAGGCTCATCCAAGAATTGCGCCCGGCGGGCGCGCCCGCGCCCCGCGGGCACAAGGCAGTGTAGTTCAGCGCCCCGTCCGCGACCGTGTGTCACTAGTGTCGCCATAGGAACGAGCGCGCGACAGAGAGAGAGAGAGAGAGAGAGAGATAGAGAGAGAGACAGAGAGAGACCGCACAGCACTGCTCTGCGCTGGACTGTCCCGCGGTCAGATCTAACGTAAACAAAATATTCTATTTTAGAATTAATTTTATGTAAGGGATATAGAATCTCATTCTTATTGTTTGTAGTTACCGGTAAGTATTTTTTGTTATACTTCGTGCTACATTTTTTTGTATCCCTTTTCAGAGTTTAGAAATCGGATCCTTTGTTTGCTGTTTTGTACGTAATAATTTTAACTGACAAAGTTTGAAAACTTATTAAAATAGAATTAAGGTTATAAAGCTCTTTTATTCTTACAGTTAACATTGTTAAAGAAGATAGTTAACATTTTACATGTTTTTCTTTTCCGAGGAAACGATTTTGTCTAGGTTTGGTACAATACTCCGTGAGACTGCTAACTTCAAAGAATCGGTCAAATTTTTATTTGCAAGGAATGAACGGTTCTTAGTTTTAGGAAGCTACACATAAGAAAGCGGTCCTTCAGGCGGATATGGCACTGTAGGTCAATCAGCTCTAGTTGAAGCACTTGTGAGACGTCCTCTGCCCGAAGGGAAAACGGGCGAACAAATATATCTATCGGCTGGCGTTCGGGCGGTCCGCACGGCCAGCTAAGCGGCGCGGCTCGGCCACTGCAGCAAAACACGTATTCGCCCGGGGCGCTGGCCGTGGGCGATCGCGGGCGCTGGCGCCCCAGGGGCACAGTTTGGACGAGCCTGTTCTAGAGGACTGATGACCTCAGATATTAAGTCCCATAGTGCTCATAGCCATTTGAACCATTGGCTTTCGAGCCAAGGCTGGACACATTTTCGAAACTGCCCAAATTTCTAAACTGACTCCGTGCCACCGTCGTTTGAAGTAGATTGTGTATGGTGGCTGGTTCAAGCACCAATGCTGAATGCTCTTCGTCGACGACGAAGGCTAGAATTTGCGAAATTGGACTGAGCGAAGGTTGGGAAATTGTACGGGCGCTGATAACCACGCAGTTGAGCGCCCCACAAACCAAAACATCATCATCATCATCCAGGCTAGAATTTGAACGCCAGTACCACAGCTGGACATCCACTGAGTGGCGACAGATGGCCTTTTCAGATGAGTCACTTTTTATTCTCCATCCTCAGCTCGTGGTCTAGTGGCTAGTGTTGCTGACTCTGGATTATGTGGTCCCAGGTTCGATTCCTTGTCGGGTTGGGGATTTTTCTCTGCCCAGAGACAGGGTATTTGTGTTGTCCTCATCATTTCATCATCATCATCATTCGTGGCAGTAGCTAGATTAGACAGTGTAAAAAATTGGACTTTGTAAAAATTGGGACTTTGTACGAGCGCTAATGACCACGCAGTTGGCGCCCCACAAACCAAGCATCATCATCATCATGATCATCATCATCATCATCATCTGAAAGATGGCCGGTGGTGGATACGGCATGAAAAGTCTGAGAGCAAACGCTCTGAAACCATTGTCGGAAGGGTCCAAATCGGAGAATGGACCCTGGGTGATCTACCCATTCTGGAAGGCGCTATGGATTGACACAAATATGCATCTATCCCCAAAAGTAATTTGTTTTTCCTTTGCTCGATGTCATCTACCAGCAGGAGAATTCAATGTGTCACGCAATTTGTAGTATACGTGCGTAGTCCGAAGAGCACCAACATGAGTTTACCGTACTGCCCTGGCTAGTGTCTTCGCGGATTTAAACTCAGTCGAGAATCTGTGGGACCACTGCGATCGGGCTTCATGCTCCATGGATCCTCAACCGAGGAATCTAGTGCAGCTGGCCACGGCACTGGAGACAGTATGCCTCCATATCCCTGTCGATACGTTCCAGAACATCACTGACTCATTTCTTGCACTCCTCGCAGCAGTCCGTGCTGAAAGCGGTGCTTGTTCAGGCGCTTGGAAGATGGCCACGTTAATGACAGACAGCGCAGTAGTGCAGATAAAATAATGTAAAACACAGACTGGTGTGAAAATGGCGTTCTACATATTTATGGAAATAATTCAAAAGCCAAAATCGCTTAAATACCGTTTACTGGATAACCCGTTTCAACACACTAAAGGTGCCATCATCGAATCTGAATGTAGATTAACATTTATAAACTATTTGGATACAGCGATACATGCGACAGACCAGCGTGTATCGTTATTTCCAAATGGTTTGTAAATGATACTCTACATACAGATCCGATGACAGCACCTTCAGTGTGTTGAAACCGGTTATCCAGTAAACAGTATTTAAGCGATCTTGGTTTTTGAATTATTTCTGCAACAGAGTGAACGCCCCACTACACGCTGTGTTTTCACTGCTTCATACACTACTGGCCATTAAGATTGCTACACCACGAAGATGACGTAATACGGACGCGAAATTTAACCGGCAGGAAGAAGATGCTGTGATATGCAAATGATTAGCTTTCCAGAGTATTCATACAAGGTTGGCGCCGGTGGCGACACCTACAACGTCCTGACATGAGGAAAGTTTCCAAGCGATTTCTCATACACAAACAGCAGTTGACCGGCGTTGCCTGGTGAAACGTTGTTGTGGTGCCTTGTGTAAGGAGGAGAAATGCGTATCATCACGCTTCCGACTTTGATAAAGGTCGGATTGCAGCCCACCGCGATTGCGGTTTATCGTATCCTGACATTGCTGCTCGCGTTGGTCGAGATCCAATGACTGTTAGCAGAATATGGAATCGGTGGGTTCAGGAGGGTAATACAAAACGCCGTGCTGGATCCCAACGGCGTCGTACCACTAGCAGTCGATATGACAGGCATCTTATCCGCATGGCTGTAACGGATCATGCAGCCACGTCTCGATCCCTGAGTCAGCAGATGAGGACGTTTAGCAGGACAACAACCATCTGCACGAACAGTTCGACGACGTTTGCAGCTGCATGGACTATCAGCTCGCAGACCATGGCTGAGACTACCCTTGACGCTGTACCACAGACAGGAGCGCCTGCGATGGTGTACTCAACGACGAACCTGGGTGCGTGAATGGAAAGACGTCTTTTTTTCGGATAAATCCAGGTTCTGTTTACAGCATCATGATGGTCGCATCCGTATTTGGCGACATCGCGGTGAACGAACATTGGAAGCATGTATTCGTCATCCCCATACTGGCGTATCACCCGGCGTGATGGTACGGGGTTGCCATTGGTTACACGTTTCGGTCACCTCTTGTTCGCATTGACAGCACTTTGAACAGTGGACGTTACATTTCAGGTGTGTTACGACCCCTCATTCGATCCCTGCGAAACCCTACATTTCAGCAGGATAATGCACGACCGCATGTTGCAAGTCCTGTACGGGCCTTTCTGGATACAGAAAATGTTCGACTGCTGCCCTGGCCAGCACATTCTCCAGATCTCTCACCAACTGAAAACGTGTGGCCAATGGTGGCCGAGCAAACTGGCTTGTCACAATATGCCAGTCACTACTCTTGATGAACTGTGGTATCGTCTTGAAGCTGCATGGGCAGCTGTACCCGTACACGCCATCCGAGCTCTGTTTGGCTCAATGCCCATGCGTATCAAGGCCTTTATTACGGCCAGATATGGTTGTTCTGGGTACTGATTTCTCAGGATCTATGCACCCAAACTGCTTGAAAATGTAATCACATGTCAGTTCTAGTATAATATATTTGTCCAATGAATACCCGTTTATCATCTGCATTTCTTCTTGGTGTAGCAATTTTAATGTCCAGTAGTGTATTGCGGCTGTGGAGTCCACCCAGAAGACAGTGGACAATAGCTTAGTTTTACATTCTTTTCTGCCTACGAACGATTTTCTTGCTGTGTTAGGTTAATCATTTGAATCCTTTACTATGTTTGACTATAAGTCTGTGTAAAGGCATCATTCACAGCAACTTTGTGACCGATTTGAATAAACTGATGTAAAGTCTGTGGCGCGAGCCCGCGACCACCGTCGGCCGAATTGCTACTTGAGTGTAATAGACCGCGGCACTAGAAGTCGCAGTACTCATTCAGACACCAGGCTGCGCGAGCGAGGGGCCTTTGCTGCAGGGAATAGAGAAAGATACAATCTCCACCCACAATTGAGACTTCCCTGGCCGGACTCTACGGCCCTATCCACTAGACCACAAAGAGCCATGAATAAAATGAAAGTGAACATTAATCCTACGGTTAGGCTGCAGCTTTATCTTGAGGGCTCACTCCTTGAGTATCTCTTTTATTTTCACAATACGTTCTTTAACCTATGTTTCTATATAAAATTTTTATAGATTATTAGATTAATGTGCTTCAAAACATAGCCATGATCTTCTAAGGACTTGAAGCAACAGTGCATGACCGAACTCTTTTGTACAGATAAGCCTAATACAAATCTGAGGTTATGTACTCGCCCTCTGGTGGTTAGGCAGCAATAACTCGATCGCAGCTGGCTGTTAATTCCACATTATTTTGTTATGTACTACCCCCAGCGAAGTTGCTGCACATCCAGTTACTTTACTCGTTACAGGACCTCTTGTGACACACCGTGAGTGGAAACGTTTTTTGTTAGCGAACTTATTTAGGAGTGTGAAACTGTAAACTTTGTTCTCGGCCTACCACCAGCGTCGAAAACTTCACACAGATTCAGTGTTCAGCCACATTGAACCATGAATGACAACCGAAGCTCGTTCTAGTACAGAACAACTGAACTCTAAAATAGCGTGGGCTGTTGCTTTAGTGTTGTGCGCCTCCCCATTAACGTTTCGACTCTGTCCAAACTACAGGTACGGAACTACGCCCTCTGAGGCTTGTAATTTAGCTCGTCGGCGGGCGTTGCTAATCGAATTCGGTTGCACCTGGCGTGCTGATTAATTCCACTACGGTGGGTGGAGGAGTTTGGTTACACCGACGGGACTCATTGAGGAGTGGGCGTATGAAGTTAGTCCAGTGCTTACGAAACAGGTACTCGGCACCAGTAATGGGGTGGAATTCAGGGCCTATTGCTAAATCCATAGAAGGAGATAACTGCTTAATTGACACAATGGCTACTTCATTTTCGGCTGATTCTGAGTTATTATTTATGCATGCGCTTACCTTCTGTTCAGGGTGTTCGTAAATTCCCGTTACAAACTTCTGGGACTTTCAGAGGGCAGTGAGCACATAATATTTTGAATAGGTACCCATGTCCGGAAACGTACCGTTTCTGTTCTAAGACGGTTTCAGTTCAGATATTTGGCTCATTCACTTCTGCATGAGGAATTGAATTAGTTGTGACGCAGTACAACTATTACGTCACAATTAGAGAGGAAATACAGTGAAACATCTATTTATCACTTGACCATATTTTTTTTTGTATTGACACTTAAACATTATGTGTTTACATTATGACAAAACGAAGAACAACCCAGCATATTGTACGTACAGAGCAGTGCTGATGCACTGCAGCAGCGGTGGTGTACCAATTTGCCGAAACCACATTTCGTGAAGGACATTTAGTAGCACAGCTTCGAGGAACGGGTCAAGAACTTTTTGTAGGAAGCTCAACTATGCAAGACCAGTTAGCCTGAGTGCAAAGAGGAATGGCCAAATCACACGACTGCCCAGAATACCTGCTCACACGTTAATACCAAACCGGTGCTGACGTCCTTGAAAATGCGTGGCGCGAGGGCTTTCGTCTGCCCAGACATGGCTGTTTCGCGAGTTGAAAACAGGGTCCCTAGTGAAATTGTGTTCGTCTGTGAACAGAACTCGACGTGGAAACGGGAGTTTGTCGATGCAGCGGTGCAAGAACCTCGTCCAGTAGGCAACGGGTTGTGGAAAATCGAATGAACCCATACCGCATACCCTTAATAAGTAGTGCGGATGTAATTGTTGATCACGTGGAACGTCCCAGACGATATTCTGACTAACATCCATTGCAAGCGCAATTATTCTAGTATCGCTGGCGGGTTCTCTTCAACGCGATGCAGTATATCATCTTCAAATTCGGTCATGCGCCGTTGCCTTGGAGCATCAAAGTCCTGCCTCCTTACGGTGAAGGTAGCTGTTTCTCGGAGCCGTTGCGTAACTTCGGCAGAAACTTTTCTGCGATGGCGTGCTACGTTGCGGAAAAGTTCGTTATACAACCGACAAGCAGCTCTTCCGTTAGCTCGAGCTTCGCCGTATACAAGGGCATATCTGTGTATTCCGAAAACGTGTACCGAACCATATTTACTGTACCGGAGACGCACAGGCATTGAATTGGTCTCGCAGCAAGGCAGACGTTAAGTGACTTCATGTGACCATCTGACCTAGTACACGTCGTCCTGTCTACCCTATTGCATATCAGAACAAGCAGTTTTGTGACTTTTCTGTTTCCCTCATCAGACCTGAACGCGTTACACATCTGAACTACAACCGTCGTAGAACGAAAATAGTACGTATTCGGACATGGATTCCTGTTCAAAATACTATGCGATCACTCTTCGCTACAATTCCTACAAGTCTGTAACGGGAATTTCCGAGGACCCTATACAGAGAAGGGGCATCGAGAGAGAGACTGCAATCGATGTCATCAGGCCCGGTGAAATAGAAACAGGTTTCCCACCGGTTCCTGTAATTGGTTAATGTGAATGACGGGATGCTTACTTTGAGTAAGACATGGTGCTTTTCTTTACTGTCCTTTTCTCCTCTCTTTGTATACGAGCGTCGATGGAACGTTTAATTCCAATTCCTCACTACTCTTCCTAACAAAATGGATCAGCACGAATAACTGATATGTAACACAAAAGGTCCACTAACGTGACTTATTCGGTTGTAGATACAGTGGGACGCAAATTCTTACATTTCCAAGAAGACTTCAGTT
Organism: Schistocerca cancellata; assembly: GCF_023864275.1. Lineage (NCBI taxonomy): Eukaryota > Metazoa > Arthropoda > Insecta > Orthoptera > Acrididae > Schistocerca > Schistocerca cancellata. The sequence goes on along the minus strand of NC_064634.1, from coordinate 283,893,354 downwards.
GCTTTACATAACCGTCGGTTATAATATTGTCTCCCATGACTATAACGCAAATGTCTAACTTGTACTTTACACAACATTCGTGACCTGCAAATACATCAATAATCAGCCTAGAGAAACACGAGATATAATTACTGTAATTCAGCGATAAAATTAATACACAAAACCAAAGGATACAGAAATTCAAGAGAAGTTTTACGAGATCGATAAAAGTTGAATGTACCAGAGAAACAAATCTGTCAATTTGCTTACTAGTTCAGGAACTATTAATAAAAACAAGAGCAGCATTGTATATTTTTGGATCAAAGAGAAGTCTTGCAGGTACACAGAATGAGCTTTTCGAAGAGAAAATCGATTTTTGGAAAATGCATTTTCGAATGATTTCCCGTTTAAAACTGAGTAAAATATTGAGTGACGAGGATGGAAGTATTTTAAATCATTTTTCTTAAATTGCAGCACACAGTGTTCTGCACACGGAACTTGCCTGATATAGCCTGCATTGCCAAAGATATAAATGAGTGGAAGAGAGTTATCTTTTCTATTAGCTACAGTGCAAGACAGTTGACAATCGGCTCTGCGCCATTTGTATTGTTTCCTTTGTGAGTGAATCTATGTGCTTGCTGTGAAAGTCATGTTCGGTGAAGTTATTCAGTTTTCTTCCCTTCAACGTGCCAAGACCTAGTCTGAAGGTATTTAAAAAGCGTGTACATTGTCGCAAGAAAGTAGAGGGTACTCTGATTCGTCTAATTCATCGTCTACCCCAGTGTTTGACATCCGAATAGCGTCTAATCTCTACACTGGTAATGATACATTAAGTGACGTTGCTGCCATTACACGCTTCAGAAAGAAAACTAGCTGGAGCTGAAGATACAACAAACTAAATGCTGGGACTACAAAATATAAGATAGTTAATTTGTTTTTATTATCGGGATTTTTGAAGAACAATGTGTGCTGCAAACAGTAGAGAAAATTTGGTGTTTCACTGAAAAGAAACATACATGTAGAACTATCTTGTGAATTAGAGTTGATGTGCAATTATTGCGAACACAGTTCCTGTGTCCTCGGAGTCTTTCGCGACGGCATACGTGAATGAAACGTTCTCGGTTTTCCAGCCGCGTCAATTCGAATAAACTGCTCGAGCTTTCGATGGCCATCTCCGCCATCGTCCTCAGGAATTCACTGACTGCCGGGGCTGTTACGGTCTCTCGCTTATATAGGCATGATGACATCATCAGCAGCCAATCAGATCGATCAATGTGGCGCGCGCGCGTAAGTCGACCCGGGAAGCTCGTGGCAGCACCGGTGACGTCAGGCGGCGCCAGGGACAGGCGCCACGTTTGAAACTGCCGTTCCCGCGTCGCGCATCTGTCTCTGCTTTCTTTCGATGTCCAACGCCCGTCCCCATGCCCTGCTGAGTATGTATCCCTGGTCTCTGTTGAAATTGTTGTTGTTTAAGCGAATCTCGGCCGCTTGCTTTATAACGGAGTCCCAATATGTAGAAGCATGAGCCAACACTTTTGTATTTTCGAACTATATCTTATATCCGTTTTCTAGGCAATGCTCCGCTATGGCCGACTTGTCAAGCTCCCTTTGTTTTATATGGCGCTTGTGCTCAGTACAACGCTCCGCAACCGTGCGAATTGTCTGTCCAATATGCATGCTGCCACATTCACAAGGTACACAATACACACCGGGCACTCTAAGAGCAATGTCGTCCTTAACAGGGCGCAACATATCTCGTATCTTGGGGGCGGGCCGGAACACTGGTCTTAGCCCATTTTTCTGCAGCAGACGTCCTAACTTACTGCTAGTTGATTCACAGTATGGCAGGAATACAGTCCGTTAGGCCTCTTCTTCTGATTCACCAGCTGAGAGACCGTAACAGCCCCGGCAGTCAGTGAACTTCTGACGACGATGGCGGAGATGGCCATCGAAAGCTCGAGCATTTTATTCGAATTGACGCGGCTGGAAAACCGAGAACGTTTTATTCAAAAACAGTTCCTGTTTTTCAATTCCTCACATGTTAGTGCAGATACAAGTAAACTGTGTGATATAAATATTAGACTGTCCTATGTATAACGGCCTATAGCTAAAAGCAGGGCTGCAAGTGCCGTGTTATGTTCTGTGATGAACCTCCTTGCTCCGCCCTCAAAATTGGACGAACATATCATTGCAATAGCCTCTGCTGTTTAACATGTAGTACAGAAAAATACGAAAGATGCTGTTGACGCAGCAGTTGTTGAAAAAATAATAATAATGGCAGCTTGTCCATAGCTTTTGACGTGAGCTGGCAGAAGAGAGGCCAAACATCTCTGAATGCCTTTGTAACTGCTACAAGTGAGGACACTAACAAGGTAGCTGATGTGGCAGCACTTTCCAAGCATTCCAGCTGCAACGTTGAAATGAAAAATAAACGCGAAGAAGACTCCATGCAAATTATTATGCTTCAAGTCTGGATATGGAAGTTGCTAGACTAAAATGTATTCATCGTTGCTCCGTAAAATGGTACAATATTAGATACAGCATACAAATTATCTTGTAGATGGTGATTGAAAGACATTCAGAGAAACAGGAACTGAGGCTCTAGGGGAACAATGTGAACATTTGCAAACTACAGTGTGTTGGCCACGTTTTGAAAACGATGGGATCAGGACTTGGAGGCTGAACACTAGCACAAAAGGCAAGAAACAGACGAATGGAAAAACTTTAGATGGGAAAACAAACTGACACTTGGCGCTACGCACCATATTCAGAAGTGCTATGGTCTAATAATTTGACGGAACACAGCAGATAAGGAATTAATGAAAGGAGCAGTCTCTGCTCTCTTTTTCCACATAGCTTCTGTTGTGGGTTGGCAGGAGAGCCAACACCGTGTTATTAGAGGAAGCCGAAAGGCACGCGTTTTAGCTCACGCACGCTGGCGTGAGGTCTGGAACAGGACAAGGAAATTAGACTTTAGAAAAAACGGACGTAGCTGGTGGAATACTTAACTTTAATCCATAAATGGTGAACGTCGCTCTTGACTGTACATTATTCACAATATCAATAGTAACTGAACGTGGCGCCTTGCTAGGTCGTAGCAAATGACGTAGCTGAAGGCTATGCTAACTATCGTCTCGGCAAATGAGAGCGTATTTTGTCAGTGAACCATCGCTAGCAAAGTCGGTTGTGCAACTGGGGCGAGTGCTAGGAAGTCTCTCTAGACCTGCCGTGTGGCGGCGCTCGGTCTGCAATCACTGATAGTGGCGACACGCGGGTCTGACGTATACTAACGGACCGCGGCCGATTTAAAGGCTACCACCTAGCAAGTGTGGTGTCTGGCGGTTACACCACAGCTTCAAACAAAGAGAATCCGCTGCATGGGCTATGCAAAAAGGACGAAGTAGTTAGTGCAACTTCAAAAGCAGCAAAACAACTAAACAACAATATAATCACCCTCATCATTTGTCACTTGCCGTAATGGACTAAATAAAACTAATATTCGTAGACTTGGCAGATATTAGTCTACTAAAGAAATGTCTTCATAGGCAGACTCGAAATCCAAATGACTCTGTAGTTCACGCGATATGTAACTGTGTATGTGTGTATGAAATCTCTTCACTTTGTCATGTATGATGCTGTATCATTGTTCAACCAGGGAAGTACAACAAAGTGCAGTGGGGCTCTTTGTAGGATTATGAACTGCAGCAGTTATGCTTTGTTTGGACAAGAAATGACTAAGATCTTCAGATAATGCAGTAAAAATTCATTCAAAGGTGGGTGGACAGCAACAAGAGAAAGCTGTTGGACAATTCTGATAATACTAGCTATGGAGCAGGGATGCATTAAAATAAAAACCTTGAAGCTCGTTTCCTTTAATTTTTTGGCATTTAAAATACAGAATCTGTTAACAGTAGAAAGATTAAATTTTCAAGAGTTGTTCTTGAAGGCCTTCTGATATATCTGAATTAAAAGATTTTTAAAATTATTTTGTATTAAGAGATTTGTACTTTAAAACACTTGTTAAAATTTATAACTCATTTTATCATTTAGAAACAATAAAATATCTCAAAACCTAAACTCTCTTTCTGCAAAATTATTAATTCAGTAGAAAAGCAGAACGTATATCCGTGTTCTGTGAGAAAATCTCAAGAGTATAGTCCCAATAACTAGTGAGAAATGTTTCTAACTTTTCGCTAAATGTAACGTTGCAGGCATAAGGCATTCCGTACACCCTGCAATATAAAACGTTTGCAGCAATGCAAAGAATAGGAATAAAGTACGGAGACATGCGTATGATGTGCAGAACCTAAAAAGGCCATGTGAAAAAAGTAAAAGTCGAATAATTCCATTAATGACGATACGAAAAATTTAAAGTAGAATTGCTGTTTATCAACGAAGCAGTCAATAAGTAAAACAAAATATGCGAATAGGAGTAAATATGGATGGACAATAGATATCAGTCGTGAAGTTTACACGTCACCTACCTCTTCACGCCGTATAACGGGCTACATATGACGTTAAGAGTTGAGAGCACAACAAACTGCTTAATGAAATCCACGGCCAAAACGTGCAGGAAACAACATAATCATCGAACTAGGCAAATGAGATGGTCTAAGACATAGGAAACTTAAAGTTGGAGAAGAGTATGAAATCTTTCTTCTACAATAGAACCTCCATACTGTCAGGTACTGAAAACGAATACGTAAGAAAATTTTGATGTACATGAAGAAAAAAGGAGTTATCCCTTGCTATCCATTTCTTACAGGCAAGTTGATCATTTGTATAACGTCAAGCTTTTTCGTATTTAAATGTCTCAGTTTGTTTCGTTTACAATAGGCATACCTATGTTTCATTCCTGTGATTATAGAATATATTCAGTAATGGCACTCCTAAAATCCGTATCCAACACCGAAGTTTTGAGGGGACGGCGCTGCTATTTATGATGTAAAAAGTGTCTGGAACTCTACGTGTGCAGTGAAACGCGACGTGTGAGAAAATTGGAAAGCAGAAGCGAATGCAATCGACACGTTTTTCTACAGAAAATATTAATCCTTAAGGGATAAATGAAATGACAAATCCTTGCTGAAGTGAACGAAATCTCTAGACTTGCGAGAAAGAGGAATGTGTCATTAGGAGATCTAAGGCATCCAGCCAGTAACAGTGCAAGTATCGGAAGTTCGAAAAAGCGATTTAGATCACCAAGAATGTTGTGTCTAGTACGTATTGAAAGATCCCCCCGTGGTACTCAAAGCTCAGAAAAGTTTCTCCGTCTAGCCACGAGTCCGTAGAATGTTGTACAGGCGACGCACAATGTCACCGATCGCCCCTTCTCTCTACAGACTTCAAAACTTAAGTTAACCGTTTCGTGGATCAAGTTAGTGAATTGATGGTCAGAACTCCTCACTAGTTTTTTAGCTGAGACAGTCTTCTTGCTCATCCCTGTAACACTCTACATTGTCGCTTGAGGAATTCAGTTACGCTTGTTAACTGTAGTAACCCATTACAGTTGTCAAAATTAGCAAATAAAGAGTGGACCAAATAAGCGGAACGTCAGAGTACGGAAAAAACTAGGCAGATCAATGCCGTGAAACAAGAAGCATATTAAAACAAACATGGACGCTTAGATGAAGGTCAAAAACACGCCACAGAGTGAACTTTATGATTACAAATAACACGAACATATTTCAGTACCGGTCAACCAAGACCGAATCGTCGCAATCAGCAAGTCACAGAGCTTCAAATGAGAAGCCAAATTCCAGAAAGTAAGGTAACAGCTTGATCTCTTCGCGGGTCACACCGCAAGCAGAAGTATCTGCTCTACCAGTGATCCCGATCTGGATGTAATTATAACATGAGGGAATGATCAAGTTTTCCGAGGGGTAATAAACAATAGTTTAATTATGTTTTGGACATGAAACTAAATAATTTTTGTTAAGTCATTAACTTTATCACTATTTTGCAAGACATGTAATCAGTATTATGAAGTTACCAATAATTACTTTTTTTTCAAATACTAGCATTAACTCACGAGATAGTGAGGTGAAGGTAAGAGATTATGAAACGAATGTATGAACAACATTTTTCTCATATAGTCCACCCTTTTCACATATACCTTGTACCACGCATCTACACAACAAAACTGGGACCAAAACGTCACATATGCTTAAATAATTGATGAAAATGCCTTATTCGAGTTGTAGATAGCTGCTGCATTAGATTGAAATTCCATCATCCGTCTGCTCGCAACAGAAAGGAACTAACTACCAGTACGACACAGTGCAACAGTAACTATCTAGTGGCTAGTATACTGCTGTAGGACTCAGACAGTATTATTACTATCTTTATTTTAGTAGTACTAGTAGTGTAGGTGGTACTGATCAGACACAAAGCATTGAATTCTGAAGACTTCCAACTTCTGCCACTTCAGGACTAAAAAGCCTAGCAATCGAGTGATTTAAAAACAATAAGTAAAGCATACGTATTTTAAGTTGGCTGATTTGATTGAGGTGCAGGTTGTTGGTGAAGCAAGTGTGGGTAGGGAGACGATAGCTGCAGAGGAAGCATTTTTGTGACAGAGTGGATAGTAAACTTTCTTTCTAAGGAGGAGTTGTAGGTAGCACGTGCGATGCAATGAGAATTGCTTCATCGTTCTATATGAAGTGTTGTCATGAATAAGCAGTACTAACTGTCCCATTGATTGCTTAATTTTCGGTTTAATATAATATCTATAAAAACTAAATTTTATTTATCTTTCGTCATTTCAAAAGTAAAAGTTTTCAAGTTTAGCTAGGGGCTATTGTTGATGACGGTGGGAGTACGGGAGGGGGGGGGGGGGTGGTTTCTACCTAATATCCGACTGCACTTGGGGGAAATAGTCTCAGAAATCGCTGCAACTCATCGCTGGAATGTCTTAGGAGTATTACAATAATAATGAGTAAAGCTCTTAACATGGTTTTATTGCTTCACCTGTCAGTTCCTTGTTGATGAAACTACTGACGTATTGTTCCTATTTCCTTCTTCAGAATGGCACGGAGTAATAAGCAGTTTTATTACCTTTGACCTTCTTCGTATAAGTGTGAGCATCTACATCGATACAACAGTATTTCTGATTTGCTAAATACGAGGCGTGTTTTTAAGTAAGTAACGTTTTGAAATTAAAAAAAGACGTGCTAAGATATCTTAATAATTTTATTTTTACATGGAAGCCTGTACCTTAATATACTTTTCTACATAATTTCCGTCAATATTGAGGCCCTCGTCATAACGTTGTACCAGTCTTTGAGTACCCTCCTCATAGAAGTCTGCCGCCTGACTTGTTAACCACTGCATCACCACTGCTTTGACATCGTCTCGAAGACCCTGACCACCCAGGTGTTTCTTCAAGTGCAGGAACGGATGGTAGTCACTGGGTGCAAGTTCGGGGCTGTACGGGGGATGATCTAGAGTTTCCCATCGAAAAGATGTGATGAGATCTTTGGTCTGATTCGCCACATGCGGACGGGCATTGTCTTGCAGCAAAACGATGCCCTTGCTCAACTCCCATGGACTGTTGCTTTGATTCTGGTGTGACGTAGGTCACAATGCCATACAAAACACTACGAGAAACATTAGGAAAGTCATCCCGCAAGAAGGAAATCGTAAAGCGTCTGTTTTCTCTCACCTTATTGTCCACTTCCTGCACCAAACTTTCATTAACTACCGAAGGACTCCCACTCCGTTGTTCATCATGTACAATTGTGCGGCCATTTTTAAATGTTCTCACCCACTTTCTTACCATTCCATCACTCAATCTTTTCTCCGTGAACTGCACAGATCTCACGATGGCACTAAGAAATCTTATAACAGCCGGTACTTCACAGTCGGCGTGACTCACGATTATCGGAGGCATCTTAAACACTTAGTACACAACGCAATCAAGGAAGAATCAGACTGTAATGGCGTCAGTGCGTAGGTTGAGGTACAGGCCCTCATGTAAAAATAAAATTATTGAGATAGTATGTATTTTTTTAATTTCAAAACGGTACTTAATAAATAAACACTCCTCATACTAGTCGATGTGTGATTACATTATATGTTGGATTGTATGGGGCAGCAACTGGGATACCACAATAATTTTGTGGTCGTGAGTGGAAATCTAGAAGAAAAGTCGAAAATAAATAGAAATATAAAACTTTGGCAGTGTTGCCAACTGGTTACAACGCAACTATCTGCGGTAGCGTCGCTGACTACTGAGAAATGTATTGACACTGATGGTATATAGAAAAACGACACATTATTACCGTGACAGTACACGAACTGACCTTACTGCGCTGACAGATAAGAACTACGATCTGGTCGCGAACCTTGCGACACAAAAAACTCGCTACAGACGGCTGCAAAAGCGTTACCAATCTCAGTTAGCCTTAGTATTGCCCACATTCGAGGCGGCGGAAGAAGTTCCCTGACATTTAGCAGCGCTGTTGCCAGCTTTCAACAGCGAAGCGCAAACGGCTGCAGGTGACTTATGAGAATACTGAAGAGTTCCCACAGAGACTTTTACAACATCGTGACTGGTTGAGGTGCGTGCGAACCTGCCACGCTGAGCCCACTACTAGTGTCGGCACTTCTTACGTCGCACAGTGAGTCAACTCGCTTTAGAATTTAGGCAGAATAGAAAAGAAAAGGGTGCGCGTTCCACCTTTAGTCTCGCGAAATCTTGAGTAGACACCACTGGTTCGCACTAGTGGGATGCTGCGGTGACATTCCCGTCTCAGGTCAACATGATATGTGCTGTGGCCGTTGGTCTGTAAGCGGTCAGTCGGACAACAACACACTTTTTCAGGTACTGTTTGTGTGACCTGTTTAATATTTGACAGTTATACAGGATAAAAGATAGTCAGCACTCCAGAAGGCATGTTCATGGTATTTCTCATCAGTGTAATGACGCAAATCGACTTAAAACTTATCTGCTACCGTTTACTATCCGAAATCATTGGCTACAAAATTTCCTCTGATTAGATCCACTTTTGTAAATGGCTTCCTACTATCTTAATAGAATAGCTGACGAAATCAAATGTATTTGCATGAGCACTGAATCCATGTTTCATCATCACTTCAGCTAATTTTAAAAAAAAAGCTTTGACATTCACAGCATTAAATGATGTTGCCCTACCAAGGCTGCTTGGTTCCCGCTTTCGAATGGTTAGATCCGCATTTCGTTTTAGAAACCTTATTATCCGTCCAGGAGGATGGAATTTTAATGCTAACTTTAGCATCACACTCCTAAGCAAGGCGATGAACATCTTTTGGGGAATATCCATAGAAGATTGACGCCATTTTAACAGTTTTTTTTTTTTTTTTTTTTTTTTTTTTTTTTTTTTTTTTTTTTTTTTTTTTTTTTTTTTTGCAGTCCTCTTGCATGGGGGAAAATATCCGCCTCGGTGTTGTATTATGCACGGATGAATTACCACCTTCAATTAATTTCTTCAAAAATCTTGTCAAAGTCATTCGTTTGATACCGAATTCTCTGGCGGCGGCATTCACACTTTTACCCCTCACCATTGACAGCCTTCGCAGCAACATTTAAGTCTTCAGTAGTGTAAGAACCTCTTGTGATCTTTCTTTTACAAGTCCGCATCCTAAAACAAAATAAACGTAAGCAATAGGAGTTCACGAAAGTGCAGTCGAGACGACTGAAGAGCGTGCTGTGGCTCCGCGGCCTATAAAGGGCGGGCGCTGGTGCGCGCTGGAGCGGCGGGCGTGTCTCCGCTCACAGGGCTGTGGCGCCGACGGCAGCGCTCGCGGGTTTGACAAGGGCCTTCTAGCGCCGTCATCAAAGTTCATGCCTTCCAGAGGGCTTTCCAAATCGTCCGACCGGGATACCAGATTACTTTCGTTCTAAGTCGTGGGGTTAGTTGAGCAACTATAGCTGAACTAACCACAACCCAAAAAATTTTAAACAAAAGTAAGGTTGCGAAACAACGGTTACAATTATATCTAGAACATTTATACATATCAACAATATACTAAATTTATGTAAGTTCAACGCTTACCCGATCGAAAGCGGAAAACATTTGACTATTACAGAAGAAATATTCCGGTTTACGATTATTTTACTTTTTGATCACATAGTGAACAATGCACGCGTGTACTTCACTCGACCGACAAGTCGCCACGGGCGGTCGCGCGGTGGATTCCCCTCCCAAGACCGCTTCTTTCCGCAATTTGATGCATTAGTGTGCGCTGAATAGTTTCCGAGATATTTCGATTGCCCAATTTACTCCGATGTTCAACTAGCCCCGCCCTACCTTCCCTAAGAACCGCTTGTGCTATTGATCTGTACACATAATCCTTTCTTGTACTCCATATGCACTGTTGTAACAATAAATCTGGAATGATTTGGAGAAGTCTAAAAGGATGTACCAACTTTTTTCCCGGCAGTGTATTTAGTTCATTCTTTTTGTATAAATGTTTCATGTGACCTGATGATGTGAACTAAATATTTTAGACAATGATGGTGAAAAAACTGTTAGAAGATGTCTTATTGTTCTAAATAAGATTTGTAACCTATGTGGTAATAACCATAATGACAGATGAAGACGAGCTTATGTGGGCTTCGAGTAGCGGCATGATAAGGGTTTCCATGCCAGCAAATACTCACCGAGACACTATCGAATGTGAGTGAAATGGGTAAAATAAAAATCGCAAACATAGAGTATACGGAGTATACGAAAAGAAATTCAGTCGAAGCAACAATAACAATGAAAAGAACTGATATTTTAGGTAACGTTTTGTCTCAAAAGTTACATATGCATATGATAATGTACATGTATTGCTACCTGATGGTGTGATGGTGGACATGAATGTAACTTTTCCTCCTATGATCATTCCATGCCGGCAGCGTTACAGTTCGATTCTCGCTCCGAGACACAGTTTTAATCTACAAGGAAGTTTCAAACCAGAGCACATTTTGCTATATAGAGAAAGGTTCATTCCGTAAACAACTTCCGCTGCTGTAGCTAAGCTATTTTTCAACAGTATCATCCATCCAGGAGTGTTAATTCTGCACAGTCAGCCCAATCCATAGAGAATTTCCTACTGCAGCCTAAGTTTCGAGTTCCAATGTTGGTCCGGCACATAGTTTTAATCCGGCAGAAAGTTTAATTACGTATGACGATAGTGATTGCGCACAATTTATGCACACTGTTTGCAGATGTAATAACTGTTTCTGTTTTGTTAATTCAGTGGTCATTCCTGCAGCTGCAGTGAACTCGCAACTTTTTCCTTACGTAGCAATGCTGCTAACAAACTTCCAACGACGGAGATAAAAGTTTCGGCACGAAAAGGCGATATCACTTCCGTTGCTCGTCTTCGGAATTTTAATTAAGAGGAGAGGGGACACGGGATTATAGGGTGCTGTTAGAAAGAATTTTCAAGATTCCTTAGAGTAATATTCCCTTCTCTATGTGGTGTCAGAAATTCTTACGCTGGTAGTTACACAAGATCAGCCAACAGTTATCCAGGAAAGCACTCTAGATGTCAATACCGAAGAAGAGACACATAGACAAATATTAGAATTAACGAACAGACAGCATCTAGACCTGGACATTGTCTTGTGTTCTTGCACTGTTTCCCTGTCATTATGTTCATCAATTACACTCTTTCTCTTATTTATTATAACTAGTATCATAATACATATTTGTGATAGCATAGTGGTATATTAATTCTCCGCTTCTTTCTGTCTTGGTTACAGTGTAATACTGGTAATCGACACTGTTAACATCCTGTCTCATAAGAGTATGTTTTTCTGCTGTACGTCTTGTGTTCTGGATTTTACAGTCTACTATCATCAGACATTTTTAAGTCGGTTATGACCATCTCGTTTTATAAAATCTCGTTATTAAGATAGTGAACTTAGATTTAATTTCATTTGGTCTTTGCTTATTCCATTTTCTGCTTGTATTCGGCCACCGTATTGTCATGCCTGGTAAAGGTTCCGACTGCAGAATCATTTGTTATTCTTGTTGTAATTCTTGTTGCGTATCAGTTCATAGACATCTTCTGTTGTCTCTTCAGAATGGGCATACATATTATTAACTCTAGTGAATGTACTTTGCTTCTTTTGGAAACATGTTTTGCTCTTTCGTCTGATATTCTTTGAGTATCTGAATAATTGCAGCAATATTTTTGATTTTCATGTTTACAATAAAACCTAGGCTGGGTAGAAAATACAAATAAAAAGATTTGGTAGAAAATGCGGATGATCTGTGTAGAGAGGCCTACAATACAGCATGTTTCAAATGTCCCTATCACATTAAAAACTTTATTGTAGGAGAATGTGTAGCATTACAAACTAATAATACACGTAATTTGAAAGAATAAAGTTTTAAGTGTTTTCAACAATATTCGCTTCACGCACACTCCATGTGGCAAGCATACTTGTATGTGATCCTACAAACGTCGACGCGATAATAGAACTCTTGCTACACATTGGCCAACGTGTCTTCCGATACCGTGGCTTTTGCTTGTTCTATTCTCCTTTTCACTTCTGCAAGAACACGTGGAAGAGAAGGGGCATAAACAAGACCATTTCTGCACATCGGTCTGTTCTTCCTTCAAGACCAATCCAACGAGTGGGTGGCGCTGTATTCAGATACACCCAAACGTCACGGTGATAATATGGAGGTGGACCATCTAACTGAAGGAAAAAGTTGTCCGATTCTCTTTGCAACAATTCCACTAACCAGTTCTGCAACATTTGAAGGAAGGACTCTCCATTAACAGTTTGTTCTTCAAAGAAGAGAGGCCCATTAAGTTTATTGTGAGGCATGGCACATGAAATATTGGCCTTCGGAGGATCCCGAGAGTGTTCAACAATGTTGTGCCAGTTTTCGGTTCCCCAAATGCTGCAATTCTCATTTTTTTTTACTTCTCAATTCGTATGAAATTTTGCCTCGTCCGAAAAAATTATCGAATTCACAAAACTATCATCTTCGACCAGTCCAAAACACGCCATACAGTCGTTGCTGACATTTCCAAATCACGTGGAACTCTGCGTAGGGATTTTTCCGAATTCCTTGTGAAAGCTTCTCTCATTCGTTCGATGTCACTTGTGTTCACACCTGGCCAGCCACTTCTCTTCTTGTCACACAAATACCCAGCTTTAACGATCTTCACATTCCAACTGCAGACTGCCTTTCTAGTTGGTGCTGCTTATCCCGTACTTCATCCTAATTTTCCTTGGACACCAGTTGCACTCTTCGTTTTTTCAAGTTCTAGCACGCGGAAAGCCAGAAAACTAACAATCACCATCTCATATATCACCTAGCGACCATACATGAAATTACACGTCACATCTGAAACGTGAAAAAGGATTACAGGTTTGCTCTCTCAAGTTATGTGTATTTCTACTTTGTAATGCTACTCATTCGGCTGCGGTAAATTTTTTAAAGTGTTCCCGGACCACAACGAGACTCGCGAGGCGTACGCGGCTCTTGCTTCAGTGTAGTGCGACTCTTGAATCAAAGAGTATAAATAAATAAAGTATAAAAATCATAAAATTTTAAAGAGAAAAAAAAGATACACACTTACACAAATAAACACACATCTACGCCCGGCGCGCCACTCCATACATAAACGTGCGGCTTAAGAGTAGCTCTAAGCAAAGTAGAGCAGCCCAAGTTGGAGCAGAGTGTTCGTAGATACGCAGTAATGCTCCCGTGTGTCAGCGTACGCGTCATAACAGATGGAAAACAAGAAATGTAGTACAAATAGTGCCGTGCACGAACGAACCATTTCCCTGACATACCGACACTGCGCAGAGGTGGAATCCAAAATTTCTGGGACTGGTGCTGCCATCTGGAAAGTAGGAGTACTAGATGTTTGCACCGCTAGGTAGCGAGAGCTGCATATCTGATGAGTCACTGTGCGGAGCGGCATTCAGCTGGGAGGATGTGTTGCGTGTCCACAGGGATTTCCGTAATACTCTGTGTTTCGTGTGTGGCGATTTTACGATGGATCCTCGAACAGAACAGCACGTGTGTATAAAATTCTTTGCGAATCTCGGGAAAAGTGCTACGGAGGCCCTTGAAATGATTCAACAAGTGTTTGGGGGACAGAGCGTGAGCCGTACGCGTGTTTGAGTGGCTCTCCAGGACACAAAAAAGTGAGACAGGTGAAGAGCAAAGTTAAAAGCATGATCATCGTTTTAATTGATACCAAGGGAATTGTGCGCGAAGAATTCTTGACACCCAACCAAACAGTGAATTCCGCGTACTGCTGTGACGTTTTGCGACGGCTCCATGAAAACGTGCGGCGACGACAACCCGAACTTCGGCGTCAAGGGAACTGGCTGCTGCATCACGACAACGCGCCATGTCACACGTCCTTGCTCACCGGACGTTTTTGGCAAAAAACAACATGGCGGTTGTATCCCACCCACCGTACTCGCCAGATTTCGCACCTTGCGACTTCGCGCCATTCCCAAAACGGAATCGCGAGTTAAAAGGCCGTCGATTCGACACTCTAGAGAGGATTCAAGAAGCATCGCTGGCGGTGATAAAAACCCTCAAAGAACAGGACTTCCAGAATACGTTTGACAAGTGGCAAAAGCGCTGGGATCTGTGTGTACTTGCGGATGGGAACTACTTCGAGGGTGATGGTGACCATTAGTCCAAAGGTAAGGTTTTCAACAGATGGCAGCACCAGTCCCGAAATTTCTTCCCGTCCACACGTGACACTCCGCATAGGGCCAAACTTCTTTTGTTGGCATTGCCCAACGCGGCACGGCCGGTGTGGACGCGACGTAATACAAAAGAAATTCCTTTCTCAAACACACAACTGTGCGACCGTGTCGATCTAACAATGGTACCCCGCGCAGCGCCGCCCACGTAGCAGCAAGGATCGAGGCGCGGCAGTCAATATCCGCTCACATTCGTAGCTAAGATCGCGGTCGCTTTTCTACGTTCAGTGACAGTGTTTAACCCTCAGCAAGAGCGCATTGTAAAATTCACAGCATGGACATTTGCAAATAAAACAAATTTGTACTGAACTATTATATTGTAGAAAGCAAGAAAAGTTTTTGCTCAACTTTAAATAACAATTCCGGTATATGTTCACTTTAATACCACCGTTCGCAGACAATTTATTAAGAATTTGTCAGCTGTACAGTTGGAACTTCTAGAGAATAAAGGACTAAAAGATATGAAAGACAACGGTTGTTCAGCTGTTGACTTTTGAAAGAAGATTCCAGAAGAAAAATATCCACAATCAAGAGAGCTTCCCAACTGACATTTACATGTGTGAATCACTGTACTTAGCACTCAAGTCTGTCAAGTCTAAACATCGACCTGTTCTTTCTCACTGACATTTAAACGATTATGTGTGAAATGAGTACACGAAATATCAGTCAGATTTCAAACAGCTCACAGCAGATGTGAATACTCGGAAAAAAGGATCAGGAAAGTAACTTCCTGTTTCTTACTGTACAATAAAGTTGTTCAATAATGTCATTTTTAAAATAGTGTTTGTAAATTTCCGTTAATTATTAGTTCCTAAAAAAAAAGTGGCTCGCTTCCAAACTGTACCGCAAGTTTACGACTTCCAAAGGTAAGTGGCCAGCCTTGATACATAGCATCTACAGAAACCAAGCAGGAGTAGTAAATGTGTCAAATCAAGAAATCAAGAGTCCTGTTATGCAAGGTTTAAGATACAGTTGTCACGTATAGCTACTATCGTGTGACGGTCAGTTAATGAAGACGAAAGATATTTATAAACAATAACAGAAACACTACGAGAGCAGAAGCAATGACTACTGTTGCAAATGACGTGGTTCATCTGGCCGAAAATGCCAAAGACGTAAAGTAGTTGATGAATGTAATGAACAGCATATTTAGTACAGGCCCTTCATTAAGAATGAACAAAGGAATGAAGACAGTTACCAAGCGCAGAACGAAGTAAAATATTCCCTTGCTGAAGAACAAAAGAAGCGAAGAAAAGTTTCCTATCTAGGAAGCAAGACAACAAGACACGAGGAAGGAGTTTCTGTTTCCGTACCTCTGGAGTGCAGGGGCTATAAACGATGTTGGAAATTTAATGCAGAGAAAAAAAATACGATATCAAGATGTACAAGAAAAAACTGGCATGGGAAGAGGTATGTGCACAACCATAATGAGAAGAAGGAACAAGTTAGTGAATTATTTGTTGAGACATGCGAAGATGTTGGTTATTCAGTCACTGTAAAACAGACACAGAGAGAGAAAAATTTATAACAAAATATTTAGCATTTGTAGAACTTTCAAGATAATGTCAATATTATGAATAAGATAGATTGCTACTCACCATGTAGTGGAGATGTTGAGTCGGATACAGGCACAACAAAAAGGCTGCTAAACAAGTGAGCTTTCGGGAAGACGGTATTCATCTGAAGTAGACAACACACAAGTAGACACACACAACTTACAGACACACCTGGCCGCTGTCTCCGACAGCCGATACATGTGTGTGTTGGTTGTGCTTATGGCAATGTGTGCTATCTACTTCAGACGAAGCCCTTTTGGCCAGAAGTTCACTTGTTTAGTAGTTATTTTGTTGCGCCTGTATGGGGCTCATCATCTCCGTTATATGGTTAGTAGCACTCTATGGTCCTCATAATATTGTCATCACTCCATCCTGGATTTTCCATTGTTTGATTCAAACTTTTAACATAGTTAGTCTGTTTGTCCACAGATCGATTACGCAATGTAAAACATCAAATTAACAAAACGACAATTAAAAGGTAAATGATCTGTACACATTATACATTAATTCCCGTGCCGTTGTTTTTGTATTTACGTTCAGGTTGATCTCAGGAACTCCTGTGGGAATTTTAATATGGTTTATACTAATATACTAATTCACGAGCAAGGTTTGTGGGTTATCGCTCAGGTATAATGAGTATGTCATATGTATATTGTTACCTGTTCCATATTTAATTGGCGTTCGGAGTAACATCTCGTGTCAATAATGGAAACTACGAGCTGGTCAGCTGCACAGGGGAAAGCGGCAATGTAACCGGCCGATGCAACTTCAGAGAGCAGCGAAGCTTGATCCGGATCAGCGTCTTGCCTTATGGTTTAGCGGTAAAGTGCATTTCTGGGAACCGCCAGGTTGCAACACTGAACACCGACTACATCAGTCTGCAGTTTACCCTAGAATTCAGCTCTCAATTATAAAGAGATTCGCCAGAGACTACACGTGTTTCGGATTCCACGCTTCCCCCCCACAGATTAAGTCGTCTAACTGCCGTCCAGTTGAAAAGCTAGCACCAGACCAAATAGCAACCCGAAATTGCTATTACCAGAATCTCTACATCTATACATATCCTCTTCTTCTATATATGTTATAAATTATAGTCCCTCGCAGGTTTTTTCTCTCTGCATGTGGAGACTAATCTAAGGAACCACTGTAGGAACTCGGTTTTCACTAAGGTAGACTGATCCACGAGGAAGCTTGTGTACGTCAGTTCATATTATAAACAAGTCATCCCTTCGTAAATACTTACTACTACAACAGTCTTCAACAGCAACTGTAGAATTATGATTACTATGGGAATTACTCAGATAGCCAGATTCACGTCAAAAGTTTATTTAAACCATTACCTAGGTTTCGACAAATGTAAACCTGTCTCGCCGCGCGGTTAAAGGCGCCATGTAACGGATTGCGCGGCCCAATCCGACGAAGGTTCGAGTCCTCCCTCGGGCGTGGAGGTGTGCGTTGTTCTTAGCATAGGTTAGTTTAAGTTAGTTTATGTAGTATATAAATATAGGGACCGACGACCTCAGCAGTTTGGTCCCTTAGGAATTCACACACATTTGAACAAACCTGTCTTCCTCAAAAGAAGTTGCTGTTGTTGTAGTTGTGGTCTTCAGTGCAGAGACTGGTTAGATGCAGTTATCCATGCTACTCTATCCTGTGCAATCTTCTTCATCTCCGAATACCTACTGCAACCTACATCCTTCTGAATCTGTTAGTGTGTTCATACCTTTCTCTCCCTCTACGATTTTTTACCCTCCGTCCTAAGTGAATGATCCCTTAATGGCTCAGAAAGTGTCCTACCAACCGATCCCTTCTTCTATGCAAGTTGTGCCACAAGGTCCCCTTCTCCCCATTTCTACGCAGTACTTCCTAATTAGTTACGTGATCTAGTCATCTACTCTTCAGCATTCTTCTGTAGCACCACATTTCGACAACTTCTATTCTCTTCTTGTCTAAAGTGGTTATCGTCTATGTTTCACTTCCATACATGGCTACAATCCATGCAAATACTTTCAGGAAAGACCTCCTGACAATTAAATCTATACTCAATGTTAACAAATTTCTCTTCTTCAGAAACACTTTCCTTGCCATTGCCAGTCGACATTTTATATCCGCTCTACTTCTACCATCTTTAGTTATCTTGCTCCCCAAAGAGCAAAACTCATCTACTACTTTAGGTGTCTCATTTCCTAATCTAATTCCCTCAGCATCACCTGATTTAATTCGACTGCATTCCATTATCCTCGTTTTGCTTTTGTTGATCTACGTCTTATATCTTCCTCTCAAGACACTGTCCATTCCGTCGAGGTGCTCCTCCAGGTCCTATACTGTCTGACAAAATTACAATGTCGTCGACAAACCTAAACGTTTTTATTTCTTCTCCTTGGATTTTAATTCCTACTCAAAATTTTTTTAAGAAGTAAGAACAACTAAAAATAGAGCATATTGCAATCAGTACATGGAATCAGTACATGGAATAGGATTGGGGAGAAGAGAAGTTTGTGGCACACCTTGACTAGTTGGTAGGACATGTTTTGAGGCATCAAGGGATAACAAATTTAGCATTGGAGGGCAGCGTGGAGGGTAAAAATCGTAGAGGGAGACCAAGAGATGAATACACTAAGCAGATTCAGAAGGATGTAGGTTGCAGTTGTAAGTAGGCTATGTAAGTAGGCTGTTTAGGTTCTTATATTGGTAACGCCGCCGCCACGTAGCGCTCTCTGTATGAAAATCACTGGCTGTGCTGTGTGCAGTCTGTGGCTAGTTTGCATTGTTGTCTGCCATTGTAGTGTTGGGCAGCGGCAGCTGGATGTGAACAGCGCGTAGCTTTGCGCAGTAGGAGGTGAGCCGCCAGCAGTGGTGGATGTGGGGAGGGAAATGGCGGGGATTTGAAATTTGTAAGACTGGATGGCATATATATATATTATGATTATTAAGGTAAATACATTGTTTGTTCTCTATTAAAATCTTTCATTTGCTAACTATGCCTATCAGTAGTTAGTGCCTTCAGTAGTTTGAATCTTTTATTTAGCTGGCAGTAGTGGCGCTCGCTGTATTGCAGTAGTTCGAGTAACGAAGATTTTTGGTGAGCTAAGTGATTTGTGAAAGGTACAGGTTAATGTTAGCCAGGGCCATTCCTTTGTAGGGATTTCTGAAAGTCATATTGCGTTGCGCTAAAAAATATTGTGTGTCAGTTTAAGCACAGTCTTGTATAATTTTCCTAAGGGGACGTTTCATATGTCGACCCTTAGCCGAGGATACCTCACTGGAATCTTCTGATTTTTTCTTGTGGTATGTGTAATTAGTGTAGATTTTGTTTATTGCTAGGGCGTAATTGTAGAGAGAATCTCCTTTGAAGTTGCAGTCTTTCATTGTTGTTCAGTAAAACAGTTGTGGCATGCATGTAGATTTGCACCAAGTATTTCGCAGCTGTGCTTGCAATTAACTAGATATTATTTTCAGTGCTATGTTAATGTGTTCCCCTATTTTTGCTCTTCAAATTGTGTTATTCTGTGTTGTCGTGTGAAATATTGTGACAATAATGGCGTGTGTAAAACTTAACACTAGGCTCCAAAGTAAACTGAGAAATAATAGAGACAACGAGCATAGCTTATCAGCACCACTGTGTAGTGAATTAACAGACATTCGAAGTAGTAATTTGCTAATTGTGCATAGGGAAATGGAGCGGACGCAAACAATGGCGTAGGCAGTGAAACAATTAGTGAACAGGGAAGCATTATCGATCGATCGGTCGGCAACAGCTCGCCTCAGGAATCCGAAATGACAGGACACAATTTCGCAAATACTGTAGATTCAGGTTTTGGGTCCTCACCGTTTTCTCAAATAAGTCAAGACACATTTTCTGCTTGTCAAAATGTGAATGTTGCCGGTGCAAATGCACTGCCGAAAAGTGTAGAGTAACAGATTCCAGACACTAATGCATTGTTATTACAGCTAATGCAACAAATGGAACAAAATCAGAGACAAACACAGCAACAGCTAGACACAATGGAACAAAATCTTCAAAAGTTAGACACATTGGAACAAAAGCTTCAAAAGTTAGACACAATGGAACAAAAGCTTCAAACGTTATACACAATAGAACAAAAGCTTCAAAAGTTAGACTCAGTGGAACATAAGCTTGAACAAACACGTGAAGATTTAACTACTGAGTTACATAACATTGAATCGAAATGTCAAAAAGTCTGTAATGATGTAAAAACACAAATTTGTGAGCATTTTCAACCTATTTTTTCGCGGCATGAAAATGCATTACAGAATCACGAAGCAGCCATAAAAGAACTCCAAACTATTGTTCATGAAAATCACGACGCCTTGCAAGCTAAAATTGACTCAGTTGCATCTGCCGATTCGGTTACGCAACTTGCAAAAACTCAAGATTACTTAAAGGACACAGTAGATACGATTTCAACACAAATGGACACTCTGAAACTTGGTTCAGAAAAACACACTGAGGAAATAAGTACACTATCGGAGAAAGTAGCCGAACTTTCCGATCAGTTCACTAACTTATCTGCAAAGGTAGATGATGATCTGAATGACACAAGACCTGTAGCCATCACTAACACAGAAGAGTGCGAACAAATTAGGAAATTCAAACAAAATCAGAATCAAATTAATACGCAACACCAAAGAGAAATCCGGGAAGTACAAATTCAGCTGACACAGGTAATACAAGAATTACGTATTTCAGAGGCCACTGCTGGCTGGGGTGGCCGTGCGGTTCTAGGCGCTGCAGTATGGAACCGCGGGACTGCTACGGTCGCAGGTTCGAATCCTGCCTCGGGCATGGATGTGTGTGATGTCCTTAGGTTAGTTAGGTTTAAGTAGTTCTAAGTTCTAGGGGACTGGTGACCTAAGATGTTAAGTCCCATAGTGCTCAGAGCCATTTGAGCCATCAGAGGCCACTCGCGCTCCAATACGGGAAGAGGGACATAGAAATATGGAACAGCCACAAAATAATAACTCAGGGAACTTCGGAAATTATGAAAGAAATTGGCAAGGTACACCGAATTTTGAGATGGAACCACCGACACGACGTAACAATGACCGATATGCTACTCGCCGACACGATGATTTTGACTATAAGCTGTTCATTACTACACGTAAATTCAAAACGTTTAAGAATTCTGCCAACAACATTCATCCACAAGTGTGGCTCCATCAATTCTCTCATTGTTTTCTCCCAACTGGTCATTAGAACATAGATTAGAATTTATGGGTGGCTACTTGGAGAATGAACCAGCTGTAAGAATGCGATCGGTCATTCACGATTGTCACAGTGAAGGAGAATTTTACCATGCGTTCCTCTCAGCATATTGGTCTCAAGCTACACAAGACCGAGTAAAACATAGCATCATAATGATGAAACATTTCGAACAATCTGAATTTTCCAGTCTTGTGAAATATTTTGAAGACATGTTGCATAAGAATCAATATCTTTCAAACCCATACAGCCCTTCAGAACTCATCCGCATTTGCTTAATGAAATTGCCTGAACATTTAAGAAATATTATTTTAGCAGGACGTTGCAAAGACGGCATTGAAGCTTTTCAGGGACTGTTACAAGAACTGGAAATTGACACAGACAATCGCGGAATGCGAAAACAGGAGCACAACAATTACAGATCACTTCCGTCACAATTCCGTGATGACAGAAATAATATACGACAAGGCTATTCTTTCAATGTAAATCGTGACCGAAACAGACACCACCCGTATGACAACCGTTGGCAGAGTAGTAATAATTACAGGGAAAGAACACCTCTCCGCAGTAATGACTATCACAGAGACAAATAGAGAAACAGACAATATGGGAACCAGAACAATTATTATCACGGGAGACAGAATAACTTCAGACACAATGGTCCACCGTGCAGTGATAATTCAGGGAGAAATTCTCCACCACTTAACCGACAAGAAAGAAACTACAGGAACTACCGACATGACAGACGATGTGATCGTAACGACAGATGTGAATTTCATCAGAACTGGCGGGATTTAAACAGGGCTGGGCCCTCTCGGCAAGGCAAATTTGTAGAAGTGAGGTCTCCTAATCCCAATAACGACGCGCGCCAACAAAGAAACAGACAATGACTCGCACTGCAGGCAGCCACTTGCGCCCGCTGGCTCAGGGAAAAATAACATAGACGCTAACCTTGAGCAAAATTCCAGTATTCTTTACAGACGAATACCGTATGATAATTGCATTCAAGTTGAAACTCTGCGTACTGAGAAGAGCAAAGGGTTACACCACATCTCACATGTAAAACCGTTTATTGAGAGATAAACTGTTTTTTAATTTAGTCTTTGCTATAAAATTTTTCACTTCACGTTACTAGTACTCTTTGTCACACTTACAAACTGTTAACATGCAACTATGTTTTAAAGCTAACTAACTATCCAGTCAAGAACATAGGTAACTTAGACAAGTAATTGTGAATGCATTGTTATTGCGAACGGATGACGCAGTGTTGTTGTTTGTACATTCTTGCTTGTTAGTTGCATGATCGCGTAACAACTATAAGGCTCACATACTTAGAACATTTACCAGTACTGCTAATGAGATTTTAATGCAACATTTTGGTTTACTTGAAAATACATTCTGAATTAAAGTACTTTCTGAGAGATACCAGATGACACAGTGGTTAGTTTATGTGACAGCTACACGATTATATCACAACGTTACTAATGAGTGACAATTTACAATGTTGCTTTTGCGGTGTATCTGTTTTATATCTGCACAGTTTTTTCTGAATTCTTCTGTAAAGTGAAACATGTTTTAGTAGTAACTTTTGTGGTATAGCTACAAGGAGACAGCCTTTTCCGTAGCACAACAATACGTTACAGCACAGTACTTTCATCATCACAACAATAAGTGTAACAACTAAGATATCTATACGCAAAGCATTTCACTTTTGTTTATCATGCGGTAAGTACATTGGCTTCTGCAGAACTTAGCTTTCGGCGGAAAATAACTATGACACTTCCACAGAGATTATCTTACAACAAGACGCACATTTAGCGCTACAGGACACGCATTTCAGTGATTAATTTTGTACTTAAAACATTTATTTTTAAAGATTTTTGAATTACAAAGAAAGTTTTCCGTGATACATTTCATTCCATTGCTGTAATCTGTAACACCTGAGGGTATAATTACATTAATCCTCAGGGGGGTACACGCTTACTTTGTGTATCATGTGTTTGGCAAGCACAAGGAGCCCTAGCTAATATGGTATTTGCTTACACAACTTTACACTTCGGTACCATATATCTCGAACACATAATTACACAGCTATCTGATCATTGAACTGAGAGAGACAAACTTTTATACTACGTCAGTGACACATGTTTACGCAATAACACAGTTGGATAACTTCACACTTATGAAATTGTATTTTGTCTGTACTTTGTGAACTGTTCATATTTTTTCGGAAACATTGTGATACTATGAGAGCTTTGAATGATATATTTGGTATGGGATCACGATTTTTAAAGTACGTTTGAGGCAGATGACACTTTTGACATGAGCAGAGAATTTTTTTAGGTTTTGAAATTATTGGAGGAAGCTACGACGATTTTGAGAGTTGACTGAGGTGTTATGATGTTACTATTACTATGACTATGTGTATTATGCTGTTGCGGTATGTTTATGATCAATAAGCTGGTGCTATATGAGGAATTTGATTATGCTATGTATTTATTATGATGAAATATTGAAGTGTCGTCGCAAGATTGACGTGTCGACGAATATATATATGTGTAATAAGGTAAGGAGTAATGAATAGTGGTTAGGGACGCTGACTTGTGAAAAAGGATGTAGGAAACCAAGAATCGTACTTTAAGAGTTATGAAATGTGTGTAAATGCGTGAATGTATCACAATGCCGGCAAAAATTTTTTCGACACTGTTATATTCATAAGATTTTGTTTCTACACATTTGCTACGCAAATTCTCGACCCGTGAAATTTTGTATATGAGACTGTCACTGTAGCGGAAACTGCTGTCATAAATATTTCCGTAAGAAAGTTAAGTGACCACCTGCACGTAATGCGTCGTGGGCACTCAGCTGTGTCAGACACCTGGAGAAAAAGTCATTAGTGGTGCCTTTCCAGTGGCACAGGCAGAAGAAAAAAAAAGGGGGAGTCCATTATCCTCACTATTGACATTCCTTTGTAGAAAGCATCGCAAATACGACACGCTCAAACTTGAAAACATATGATTATACTGTGGAGCTCTTAATTTATGATATTTACTAAAATGCCTAATGAAACGATGAGAAACATTTCACGGCTATTGTCTTGCTAGTTGAGAAAAATGCCATATGGCTTGCTTTATGTAATTATTTACTCGTTTTGTTTAATATCAAGTTTCTAGCTGCAGCAGCATTGGTTAAAATAAAATTTAATAGATGTACTAATATAAATATTTTATGCCTACAGATCCAGTAAAAAATAACTGTATGATGTACTTATAAAAAACAAAGGAGCACAAAAACACATTTCCCTTCACAGGAATTGCATACAGAATTTTCTTTTTAAGTACTTGGTAATTTCTTTTGTAGAATAATTTGTGGTGCACGACTTTAATTATATAGACATTAAGATGTGAATATACGTTTCCCTTGTCTGCATTGTTGTCTTTAATGTAATATTTTTTCTGCTTGAGCTATGTCATGTTTAGATATAAGTTATTTCATTTGCTGCTGCTGTTTTCCAGGCATAGTGTTACTGAATTTGACTGTTTTACTCTGCTAAGCCAGTTTACTACTGATTTATATTTCTTGTTTGCTACACAGTGCCTTATATTAGTTGTAATATTACAATTGCTTTGCTAATTTGAATTTTTTGTCATTGATGTTTGTGTTAATTGTTTTGTGCTGCTGCATTGCCTTGTCCCTTAGTTTAGCATCTAAGCTCAGTAGATTTAAGTTAGCTTAAGAGGGGGTAGACTATATAAGAGAATGAGTTGCGATGAATGGGAAGAAATGCATTGAGAAGTTATACAAAAAAAGTACAGAAAGCAGGAATAGATAGGACTTTTTGGGAATAATGATGAACGAAGGGAGATCTCCAAGAAAAAAAAGGTCTGGTTTGCAAAATACTGCAGTAACAAATTTTACACTGAAAACGAACCCTATCCTTTCCATTGTGTTATCCCCCTATGTGTTTGTGTACTCTTGTATATTTGTGTTTTTCCTGTCTTTATGTGTTTAGCTAATAAGAGTTATGTTGTAGAATTTTTCTGATAATATGTTATTATCTTTGTAAAGATGTTTAGACATTATTTATTCTGTTTTGTTTTAATGCTCATGTGTGAAGTTGATGTTTCGAAAGTTAATCTGATCTTTTATGTATGTACTCACATCATAACTCCTGTAACACTGATGTATATGTTTATTTCTATTCTGTTGTAAAGCCTGTACTACAAATGTTATCTGTACTGTTATGTTCTTTAATGATGTATTTTGTACCTTTGGCATTGTATTCTCATGTTATAATATTGTAATTGATACCAGTTCAGCAAATTAAGTAACTTGTAAGCATTCATTTCACTGCACGCATTTCTGTTGGTCATAGTATATGCACAATATGTAAAAAAAAAAAAAAAAAAGGAGGACTGTTAGTACTCCCACGTGTGTTGATAAGTTAGCAAGGGACTGGTTAACAGCATTGCTGGTTCTAAGGACAATTCCAAAAACTTTGTGAGTACACAAGTGGTGGTTTATGGACTTGCTATATTCTCTGCAAGACTCTTCGATGGTCATTGTGCACCTACACAATCGCAACAGTTGGCTGCTAGCCGTCTCTACAAGGACTACAGTGGGTATCCATCTTTGATGACTCACCAGTACCATTATTTCTACAAGGACTGCACTGGGTCTGCACCTTTGATGACTCACCAATACCGTAATCTCTACCAGGACTACAGTGGGCCTGCTCTGTGATGACCTACCTACCAATATTCTTCAAAACTTCGAATGACTCTGCTGTGGGTTTGCTCTGTTATGGCCCATTACCTGTCTGCATGTCGAGAGTCAGCACTGTCTTTCCGTTGGAAGGACAACACTACTTCTTCAAGACTGCATGGAAATCCACTACTTCCGTGTGCATTTTCTTTTACTGCTCAGACTTTGAGAAAAACACTGTAATTTTACTGTGATGAATGATCAGGACTGTCTTTATGGACTGTGAGAAAATTTTAGCTTTTGACCAACATTGTATCAATATGTGTGTCCATTTGATATCTTTGTTATTGTAATTATGAAAAATTTTATCAAATCATTATTGGCCACTGTCCAAAACAATTTGTAAAATTTTTTGTGGGGGCATGGGGGCTATGTAAGTAGGCTATGTAAGTAGGCTGTTTAGGTTCTTATATTGGTAACGCCGCCGCCACGTAGCGCTCTCTGTATGAAAATCACTGGCTGTGCTGTGTGCAGTCTGTGGCTAGTTTGCATTGTTGTCTGCCATTGTAGTGTTGGGCAGCGGCAGCTGGATGTGAACAGCGCGTAGCTTTGCGCTGTAGGAGGTGAGCCGCCAGCAGTGGTGGATGTGGGGAGAGAAATGGCGGAGATTTGAAATTTGTAAGACTGGATGGCATATATATATTATGATTATTAAGGTAAATACATTGTTTGTTCTCTATTAAAATCTTTCATTTGCTAACTATGCCCATCAGTAGTTAGTGCCTTCAGTAGTTTGAATCTTTTATTTAGCTGGCAGTAGTGGCGCTCGCTGTATTGCAGTAGTTCGAGTAACGAAGATTTTTGGTGAGCTAAGTGATTTGTGAAAGGTACAGGTTAATGTTAGCCAGGGCCATTCCTTTGTAGGGATTTCTGAAAGTCATATTGCGTTGCGCTAAAAAATATTGTGTGTCAGTTTAAGCACAGTCTTGTATAATTTTCCTAAGGGGACGTTTCACAGTAGGTACTGGGAGATGAAGAAGCTTGCACAGGATAGAGTAGCATGGAGAGCTGCATCAAACCAGTCTCAGGACTGAAGACCACAACAACAACAACAACATGGAATTCATATGTGTAGCAAAAAGAAATATCAATAATTCAACGGAAAGATGAAATAAACCTACGTCTTACATATTGTGAGAAAAGGGAAACGAGGTCATAGGGCTTAGTCAACATTAAAATTATCGATATAAACACTACGGCGCAACCATAACGCTTAGTCACCTGTAAAAATGATCACGGAAAATCTAAGGCAGAAGTGCACCATACACGCAAACAGACAACAAACACAACAGAACGGATAGGCCAGCAGGAAACTTACGCCCATGTGCTCACATAAGAAGCGGTGCGAACGACAAATGGCACCTGAAGGTTAAGAGAATTGCATTAAAATAACATTACAGACAGTAACATACCGCACGGTTTTTCGGGCGGGAAGGAGCGCCTGGTCCCCGACACGAATCCGCCCGGCCGGTGAGCTGGCCAGTCTGTGAATGGTTTTTAGGCGGTTTTCCATCTGCCTCGGCGAATGCGGGCTGGTTCCCCTTATTCCGCCTCAGATACACTATGTCGGCGATTGCTGCGCAAACAAGTTCACCACGTACGCGTGCACCACCATTTCTCTACCACGCAAGCATAGGGGTTACACTCGTCTGGTGTGAGACGTTCCCTGGGGGTGGGGGGTCCACCGGGGCTCGAACCGCACAATAACCTTGAAAGAGTGGTTCGGTGTGCGGCGGCGGCGGCGGCGGCGGAGGGGTGAAGTGGACTGCGGTAGTCGTCGTGCGGTTGCGGACCACTGCAGCTGCGGCGGGGACGGAGCCTCTCCGTCGTTTCTAGGCCCCCGGTTAACATACAATGCAATACATACAGTACAATACAACATAACAAAAATTATAAAAATTATAATAAAGCATATAAACCTATGCAAAAAAATGCAACAAAACTACAATATACATTAAAGCAGGAGTACGACAGATTGCGTCTTTGAGAAAAATAACATTTAGAAACAGCTTGAAAACCCGAATACAGCTGCTATGTCCCTTTTAAGAACAGCCGAAAGCCATCAGATTAGTTTCTGTTCTTGTGTTGTAATTGATCATCAAAAATTAAATTCCTATAATGGAAAATTTTCTTAAAAATTTGAAATTCCTCCAGGAAGTCCAATCCAAAACTTTTCTCTTCCCTATGAAAAATAACCGTGTCTCCCAATTTAATATGGGAGTGTGCACATTTTATGAAATGCTCGACGTTCGTAGGAACACGAACGTTACCGTCAGCTTTAGCCAATAAGTATTCTATGAATCTAACTTTCACTGCTCTTCCTGTGTGCTGCATACAGAAACACAGACAATCATCACAACTTAGATACCAAAATGAGAATGTGGTTCACCATTGCGCTTTAAGCTGTGAATTAAATTTTTTCAAATATTGTTGTTAGTTGAAAACGAAGCTTTGCAACCATATTCCTTCGTGAGAAGGCGGATTTTATCTTATGAAATATTTCCGAGAAATAGTATGAAAAAGTTCCCTTTCTGTTTTCTTTTTCTCTTGTTTGTAATCTCCTACAATGGAACATTTTTAGCAGTTTATCATCCAGTATTGTGTCTACTAATAAGCACTGCCACTGCATGGTCAGGACGGGTCTGTAGTTTATAATGAGCTACTACGTCCTAAAGAAAAATTAATTATCTTTACATTTGACTTTGGCACAGATAAGACGGGTACTGCGTACTTGATTTTTTTGCCTGGATCCATAATTTTAAAATTGTGACCTAACTAATACAAAAATCTGTAAAAAAAATAATTCCTATAGAAGAATATGATTTCTTCGTGGCTGCTGTAAGGAGAGAACGGGTTAGGTACAGGATGAGTTGACGGTCGGGGATTTCCGTTTCACCTTTCTCAGAGAACGCCAGGCAAGATCGGAAAAAACTGCTACAACTCGCGATGAAAACTCCGTCTCGTGGCAGCTAAAGTACTCACAGTCGCCGTAAGATTTTCTAAATAACGCTCTCAGAATGAGAAGGTTGAACAACAGAGGTAGTATGATATCTTCTTACTAACAAACTGGCCGCATAGGGAGCGTCTTTAACACACAAGCTGACGGCGAAACATTTCGCCTCGTTCGGACCGTGATAGTAGTAGCTTCGCCCTGTATTGTTAATTTGCGAAGAAATTACTGTATACTGGATTGCTAAACATACTAATAGGTTAATAACGGTCCGGGGATCCAACAACGAATAAAAGTTCGTAGGCGATATTTACCGTCTTTTTCACAAAATGTGTAGTCGTTACTGCCGTCTGCTTCACGTCTGCGGTGCAGCGAGCTACCTTAATTTAAGTATTAACTGTATTTTTCTTACTTGTCACTTCTTCTTCCGTTTGTATTTGCTTTTAGGAAGCTTTAATTGTCGAGTGCTATTAATAGTTCCATAGATTTCGTGTTTGTTTTGAATACAGTCAGAGAGAGTCCCTTTAGTCAACCATAGTGCCAGTAGTGCTAGTGTTTGTTTTCAATACAGTCCAGAGACAGGTAGCGCTATTTTCATTGTTTTCTACAAGAAGTGGCTAGCAACCACAGTTTAGTGAATAAACAGCCGCCTTTAGTGAATTAGCAGTCTAGTTAAAGGTTGATTAACTCTCTTCAGTAAATTGATTCCTTAGGATGGATAGGATGTGTGACTGCTGTGTACGGACGCAGGAGGAGCTGGCCACTGTTCGCGAACAGCTGAGCGTGTTGATGGCCGCGGTCAGCCGTCTTCAGTCTGCTGCCTCGGAGTGTAGCGGCAGTGGGAAGTCTGGTGCGTCGCAAGGTACACCCCAGGTGTTACATGCTTCACCCACTGTCCCTGCTGTCGAGACATCTTCGCGGGTACTGGGCGCACTTGGGCCACCCTCTCCCCAAGGGGAGTGGCGGGTTCAGCGGCGTTCGCGGCGCACGAGGCGGAGGGTCAATGTGGAGGCTGGCCGTGTGGCATCGCCCGCTCTGCCTGTGAGTGGACATGTGGCTGCTCCTTCAGCAAGGTCCGAGCAGGCACACGGGGGGAGGGGTTTATTAGTTATTGGGAGCTCCAACGTTAGGCAGGTGATGGAGCCCCTTAGGGAAATAGCGGGAAGGTCGGGGAAGAAGGCCAGTGTTCACTCTGTCTGCTTGCCGGGGGTCTCATCCGAGATGTGGAGGAGGCCCTACCGGCGGCGATAGAGAGAACTGGGTGCACCCGACTGCAAATTGTTGCTCATGTCGGCACCAATGACTCCTGCCGTCTGGGTTCAGAGGTCATCCTCAGTTCGTACAGGCGGTTGGCGGAATTGGTGAAGGCGGAAAGCCTCGCTCGCGGGGTGAAATCAGAGCTAACTATTTGTAGTACCGTTCCCAGAACCGATCGCGGTCCTCTGGTTTGGAGCCGAGTGGAAAGCTTAAACCAGAGGCTCAGACGATTCTGCGGAGATCTGTAGGGTCCCCCTGAATAGGTCAGGCGTGCACTCCACGCCGGAAGCGGCTACAAGGGTAGCGGAGTACGTGTGGAGTGCACATGGGGGTTTTTTAGGTTAGAGAATCCCCTTCCTAGGCCCGACAAGACGCCTCCTGAGACGCGGCAAGGTAGGAGTAGGCAAAATGGAACAGGGAATAACAATATTAATGTGCTAATAGTAATCTGCAGGAGCGTCTACAGAAAGGGCCCAGAACTGCTCTCATTAATAAACGGTCACAACGCCCATATAGTACTAGGGACAGAAAGTTGGCTGAAACCAGACGTAAACAGTAATGAAATCCTAAACTCAGATTGGAATGTATACCGCAGAGACAGGCTGGATAGTGAAGGGGGAGGCGTGTTTATAGCGATAAGAAGTGCAATAGTATCGAAGGAAATTGACGGAGATCCGAAATGTGAAATGATTTGGGTGAAGGTCACGGTTAAAGCAGGCTCAGACATGGTAATTGGATGTCTCTATAGGCCCCCTGGCTCAGCAGCTGTTGTGGCTGAGCACCTGAAGGATAATTTGGAAAATATTTTGAGTAGATTTCCCCACCATGTTATGGTACTGGGTGGAGATTTTAATTTGCCGGATATAGACTGGGAGACTCAGACGTTCATAACGGGTGGCAGGGACAAAGAATCCAGTGAAATTTTTTTAAGTGCTTTATCTGAAAACTACCTTGAGCAGTTAAACAGAGAACCGACTCGTGGTGATAACATATTAGACCTTCTGGTGACAAACAGACCCGAACCATTTGAAAAAGTTAACGCAGAACAGGGAATCAGCGATCATAAAGCGGTTACGGCATCGATGATTTCAGCCGTAAATAGGAATATTAAAAAGGGTAGGAAGATTTTTCTGTTTAGAAAAAAGTTACAAAAAGCAGATTTCAGAGTACCTGTTGGCTCAACACAAAATTTTTGTCTCAAGTACAGATAGTGTTGTGGATCAGTGGACTAAGTTCAAAACCCTCGTACATAATGCGTTAGATCAGTATGTGCCAAGCAAGATCGTAAGAGATGGAAAAGAGCCACCGTGGTACAACAACCGAGTTAGAAAACTGCTGCGGAAGCAAAGGGAACTTCACAGCAAACATAAACATAGCCAAAGCCTTGCAGACAAACAAAAATTACGCGAAGCGAAATGTAGTGTGAGGAGGGCTATGCGAGAGGCGTTCAATGAATTCGAAAGTAAAGTTCTATGTACTGACTTGGCAGAAAATCCTAAGAAATTTTGGTCTTATGTCAAAGCGGTAGGTAGATCAAAACCAAATGTCCAGACACTCTGATCAAAACAAAATGTCCAGACACTCTGTGACCAAAATGGTACTGAAACAGAGGATGACAGACTAAAGGCCGAAATACTAAATGTCTTTTTCCAAAGTTGTTTCACAGAGGAAGATTGCACTGTAGTTCCTTCTCTAGATTGTCGCACAGATGACAAAATGGTAGATATCGAAATAGACGACAGAAGGATAGAGAAACAATTAAAATCGCTCAAAAGAGGAAAGGCCGCTGGACCTGATGGGATACCCGTTCAATTTTACACAGAGTACGCGAGTGAACTTGCCCCCCTTCTTGCAGCGGTGTACCGTAGGTCTCTAGAAGAGCGTAGCGTTCCAAAGGATTGGAAAACGGCACAGGTCATCCCCGTTTTCAAGAAAGGACGTCGAACAGATGTGCAGAACTATAGACCTATATCTCTAACGTCGATCAGTTGTAGAATTTTGGAACACGTATTGTGTTCGAGTATAATGACTTTTCTGGAGACTAGAAATCTACTCTGTAGGAATCAGCATGGGTTTCGAAAAAGACGGTCATGTGAAACCCAGCTCGCGCTATTTGTCCACGAGACTCAGAAGGCCATAGACACGGGTTCACAGGTAGATGCCGTGTTTCTTGACTTCCGCAAGGCGTTCGACACAGTTCCCCACAGTCGTTTAATGAACAAAGTAAGACCATATGGACTATCAGACCAATTGTGTGATTGGATTGAGGTTTCTAGATAACCGGACGCAGCATGTCATTCGCAATGGAGAGAAGTCTTCCGAAGTAAGTGATTTCATGTGTGCCGCAGGGGAGTGTCATAGGACCGTTGCTATTCACAATATACATAAATGACCTGGTGGATGACATCGGAAGTTCACTGAGGCTTTTTGCAGATGATGCTGTGGTGTATCGAGAGGTTGTAGCAATGGAAAATTGTACTGAAATGCAGGAGGATCTGCAGCGAATTGACGCATGGTGCAGGGAATGGCAATTGAATCTCAATGTAGACAAGTGTAATGTGCTGCGAATACACAGAAAGATAGATCCTTTATCATTTAGCTACAAAATAGCAGGTCAGCAACTGGAAGCAGTTAATACCGTAAATTATCTGGGAGTACGCATTAGGAGTGATTTAAAATGGAATGATCATATAATGTTGATCGTCGGTAAAGCAGATGCCAGACTGAGATTCATTGGAAGAATCCTAAGGAAATGCAATCCGAAAACAAAGGAAGTAGGTTACAGTACGCTTGTTCGCCCACTGCTTGAATACTGCTCAGCAGTGTGGGATCCGTACCAGATAGGGTTGATAGAAGACATAGAGAAGATCCAACGGAGAGCAGCGCGCTGCGTTACAGGATCATTTAGTAATCGCGAAAGCGTTACGGAGATGATAGATAAACTCCAGTGGAAGACTCTGCAGGAGAGACGCTCAGTAGCTCGGTACGGGCTTTTGTCAAAGTTTCGAGAACATACCTTCACCGAAGAGTCAAGCAGTATATTGCTCCCTCCTACGTATATCTCGCGAAGAGACCATGAGGATAAAATCAGAGAGATTAGAGCCCACACAGAGGCATACCGACAATCCTTCTTTCCACGAACAATACGAGACTGGAATAGAAGGGAGAACCGATAGAGGTACTCAAGGTACCCTCCGCCACACACCGTCAGGTGGCTTGCGGAGTATGGATGTAGATGTAGATGTAGAAAATAAATTTTTTATTCTTGATAATTTCGATTACAAGTATATCTCCTCTGTATTTCAATTTACGTCTATATCCAAACTACGTATCTGATACCGCAAAAAACAAAATCCAATAGCCATTCCTTGTCTCCAAAATTGCAAAAGTCATAGATGCTCCTTTTCACAGCAAAAAGAGCGTTGTTGTCTCAATTATGGTAGGGCATCCTCGCTGGTATTCGCAGCCGGAATATTACAACAATATCAGTTAACCGCTCCGCTGCGCTATTAGCATCCTTTTCATCTCACATAACAGGTATGACGCAAATAACATAAGCATATTACTATACACCATAAAAACGGTAGTTTACATTGCATGGGATATTCCGAGTTCATATACAGGGCGGACCAGAAGTCCAAAGTTAAACTTTCAGCGGTTGTTCAGGGATATCTTGTGAGTAATTCAGTACCAGGCACCCACGGTCTCCAGTGTCTCGTTACAGACTTCTTGCCCCTAATTAGCTTTGTATCTGTATTACACCGAACATAGTGGCCAACAGTGCAAATTACGATGGTACGCTCTGTGTGTCTTCCTCTTACTCGCTCACGGTATCTGTTGTTGGCAGTACTAATGCCTTCCTAGCCTCGTTACTCTCAGGTTTGCATTCAGGACTGCTCGTTTCTGTCTAGGGTTTTATTTCCTGGCACCGTTAGTTGTGCGTTAAAGAGGATATACGGCTGTACTACGTATACGTTTACTGATGAAAAGTTGGCCGGCGAGCACTTCGTGTAAGGATTCACTGAATACTATGGAACAGCGGCACAAAGACGCTGTGCTCACAACCAAACCTCCGGATATCAGGCACTCTGCGTTGTATGTCGATAGGGTAACAACCAAAGCACCCATTTAATTCGTGCTGTGTGCCGTCGTTCAGTAGAACATGCGTAAACGGCAATTAAAAGGGAGCACAAGAAAAGAATATCTGCAAGATGCATTTTTTTAGATCTCGAGTGAGTGAGTTGGTGGAACGTGAGGCAGTCGTAACAAAGGTCCCTCGTTCAAACCCGACTGCGTGCTTGTTTTTAACAGTTTACGCGTGAAATTGCTGTACGGGAGAATATTCTCCTGACATGTAAAAGGACTGTTCGGAGTTTTTTGGAATATTCTTTTGCCAGTCTGCTTACATTTCTTTAGCTGACAGTGGTCGGACATGTGCGACAGAGCACCATACTTATCTACACAAATGTACTCTATACGTTTACTCTTTCAAGTGAGGGAGAAACAGGCCACTGTCAAAAACAGTTTGCTACAAACTCCGAAAAATCCTTTTACATGTCAGGAGAATGTCCCATATAACAGTTTCAAGCGTAAACAGTAAAAGAATGCAATCAACTGGATTTGAACTTCTTTTTTTTAATTTTTGTACTAGTCATGTGGTCTGGGTGGAAGTCACATGACACCCCTTAATATTCATCGTTGAATATTTCACTCAGTTTGTTTATTACAGGTGGCAGCCACTCCTCTCATTGAGCGCACGCTGAGCTACCGTGCCGGCGACCAAGTCATCCATGCGAGATCTACGAAACCATCACTCACAGATTCACTTTTCCTATTCCCCATAGTTATGTAGCCACTTTTAATTACCATTTCCACATGTTCTACTGGATGGCAAGAAATAGCCTGAACTAAATAGATGTTTTGGTCGATACTTATCGACATACAACGTCTAGTACAGATCTGAGTGTCTGACATTCAGAGGTCTGGGTTTCCGCACCGAAGACTACCACATCGCAGTTCTTATGTATATGTGTGTTGCTGCCTTACTCTGTGTTGTGCTTGTTCATTTTGGTTGTTGCATGTTACAGGCTTTTACAGTGTTGTGAAGGCACTGTCACAGAAACAACGGTGACTGCAGCAACAAAACCAAATATATAATGATTACATTATTACTCTACTAACAGTTATCCGCAGTGCGCTCGCCAGGAAACATCGTTCGGGATATTAGGCATCTTGGTGCAAGTCTCTTTACTTAACGCCACTTCGGTGTTTGAGCTTCGACAATGATGAAGTAATGATAAGAATAACAGGCAAACCCGTGCCAAGAGGAGAATATCCGACGCAGCTTGGAATCGAGCCCGGGACTCCTTGATCAAAGGTCAGCAACGCTAACCAAAAGAACATTAGTTGTTGAAGCTAAACAATACTTTGGTTATGGTGAGTGATGGTGACGGTAGTAAAATAAAATTTGGACTTCCAAGAATTATCAAATAGCATGAAACTGAAGGAGAAAGACAACAAATTATTTCTAGTTCAGCGTCGGACAGATTTTGTAACATTTTTACTTGCATTAGTGTTAGCTGCCCTTATGTTTCGCCCGTTATCGCCGGCTGCGCTCGCATATCATAATCGAAAACTATCTCACCAAAGGCCTCCTACGATCTACGTGTAAAGGCACGACGTCTCTCTGTTTGTCATATGGCATTTAAAATTTGTTGTTGCGAGTCTACAAGCGTCTCAAATGCTATAAGACACTCATGACGCTCACCATGCTTGTGAGTGATATTAGTAGGTTATAGAACTATGAATTAAACACTCTCAGGACTGTATAAGTTTTGTATTCATTAGTCTGAACTGTATTACACAGAACATATAAAACAATAGAATAATATACACAAACACGATAAATTCAAAGGTCAAGCAGTAAATATCCTTTTCAAAGACTAATTATTGTTTCATATTTCGCGCTATGTTCTTCAAATCAATTAGCCTGTGTTCTTTCTCAGTGTTCAAGCTATCTCCATACGAAATTTCACCAAAATCGGTTCAGTGGTTTAGTCGTAAAACCGTAACAGACAGAGTTTGTTTCGCATTTATAATATTAGCATGGATAACGATCCGCCATAGAGCCTGGGCCCTTATACCCATGTATCCCTGAACAATTTCTGAAAGTTCGTCAGAGCAGTTATGGTTCTCCAAGTGTAGACATACTACTATAGACAGGTTTAGCTGTCAAAGAATCTATATTTGTGCACAATACAT
Source organism: Schistocerca cancellata (assembly GCF_023864275.1). Taxonomy (NCBI): domain Eukaryota; kingdom Metazoa; phylum Arthropoda; class Insecta; order Orthoptera; family Acrididae; genus Schistocerca; species Schistocerca cancellata. The sequence continues at coordinate 283,856,644 of NC_064634.1, read as the reverse complement.
TTCTTATATACAATATACTTATATACAATATACAAGGGCAATGTACTTGAGGACAATATTATGGAAATGGAAGAGGATGTATATGAAGATGAAATGGGAGATACGATACTGCGTGAAGAGTTTGACAGAGCACTGAAAGACCTGAGCCGAAACAAGGCCCCGAGAGTAGACAAAATTCCATTAGAACTACTGACGGCCTTTTCCCTCAGACTTCAAAAAGAAAATAACAATTCCAATCCCAAAGAAAGCAGGTGCTGACAGATGTGAAAATTACCGAACAATCAGTTTAATAAGTCACGGATGCAAAATACTAACGCGAATTCTTTACAGACGAATGGAAAAACGGGTACAAGCCGACCTCGGGGAAGATCAGATTGGATTCCGTAGAAATATTGGGAAACGTGAGGCAATACTGATCCTATGACTTATCTTAGAAGAAAGATTAAGGAAAGGCAAACCTACGTTTCTAGCATTTCTAGACTTAGAGAAAGCTTTTGACATTGTTGACTGGAATACTCTCTTTCAAATTCTGAAGGTGGCAGGGGTAAAATACAGGGAGCAAAAGGCTATTCACAATTTGTACAGAAACCAGATGGCAGTTATAAGAGTGGAGGGGCATGAAAGGGAAGCAGTGGCTGGGAAGCGAGTGAGACGGGATTGTAGCCTATCCCCGATGTTATTCAATCTGCATATTGAGCAAGCAGTGAAGGAAACAAAAGAAAAAATCGGAGTAGGTATTAAAATCCATGGAGAAGAAATAAAAACTTTGAGGTTCGCCGATGACATCGTAATTCTGGCAAAGACAGCAAAGGACTTGGAAGAGTAGTTGAACGGAATGGATAGTGTCTTGAAAGGAGGATATAAGATGAACATCAACAAAAGCAAAACGAGGATAATGGAATGTAGTCGAATTAAGCCGGGTGATGCTGAGGGAATTAGATTAGAAAATGAGACACTTAAAGTAGTAAAGGAATTTTGCTATTTGGGGAGCAAAATAACTGATGATGGTCGAAGTAGAGAGGATATAAAATGTAGACTGGCAATGGCAAGGAAAGCGTTTCTGAAGAAGAGAAATTTGTTAACATCGATTATAGATTTAAGTGTCAGGAAGTCGTTTCTGAAGGTATTTGTATGGAGCGTAGCCATGTATGGAAGTGAAACATGGACGATAAATAGTTTGGATAAGAAGAGAATAGAAGCTTTCGAAATTTGGTGCTACAGAAGAATGCTGAAGATTCGATGGGTAGATCATATAACTAATGAAGAAGTATTGAATAGGACTGGGGAGAAGAGACGTTTGTCGCACAACTTGACTAGGTTGGTAGGACATGTTCTGAGGCATGAGGGGATCACAAATTTAGCATTGGAGGGCACGTGGAGGGTAAAAATCGTAGAGGGAGACCAAGAGATGAATACACTAAACAGATTCAGAAGGATGTAGGTTGCAGTAGGTACTGAGAGATGAAGATGCTTGCACGGGATAGAGTAGCATGGAGAGCTGCATCAAACCGGTCTCAGGACTGAAAACCACAACAGCAACAACATACAGTAAGTTGTCCCAAAACTGATACAGACAAAACTTTCCAAACGATGACACACCTAGTTCATAAAGGAAACATAGTAAATGCTCCTACTACTAGTTATACTGCAATCGTTTAAGAACAGCTGGTCATAATCTGTTTTTCCATTAGAAACGTCACTTTGAGCTAAAAAGTTTTTCTGACGAACAGCACTTTAAAACTGAAAATAAATGTGCACACAGCTCTAGAACATTTTCCGGACTTACGAAAATATTTGCTCTGGACACCCCAAATTCGTGTTACACAAACAGATAATTGGGCTCTTTCTACTGAAGTATTCGTTATTGTCAAGTTTCATCTCTGGAGATAATTATTAAGCAGTCAATATAATTCTTAAATACGATACGACCCATTACAAAATACTAGTATGGTACAAGGTAGCCCAAACTCTTACACTGTCGCTTGTGGCCAGCCACCGGCCACATAGCCGTGTACCGCGGGTTGCGGCCCATCCTATACGCCAACAATACAACTGCGGGAGACCACACGTCCGGCTGCAAACTTATTGCTGGAAAAAAAAGGAGTAGGCCACAAGCAAGAGAGCATGAAAGGAAAGAGAAATTAATACAGCTAAAGTTATATCTGCACCTCACAAAAAAAGACACTCTCAAAGCCGAAATAACCTTCCGACGTCGTGGAGACATGCGGAAAGACGAAGAAAAATAAGACATAGAAGGAGGATGAGCAGGAGGAGGAGGAGGAGGAGGAGGAGGAGTAGAATAAGGGGGGCATATAAGTGAAAAGAATGAGCAATGGCACAATAACAATACCGGAAATGTAGTGTCCTGCGGTCGGCAGGAAAGAACTAACAGTCAATTTGAACACACTTTATTATAATTAGAGAAAAACGCCTTCTTGGCCTATACTAAGTGCCAAACGCAAGAACAAACAGAAAAAAGCCTCACAACTCTTGTGTTGGCAAACCAGAGAAGGAAACAAGACAATGGAAGAAAATACTAACCAAAATTAACACTGCAAAATACAAAATACACCGAGGTGCTGCAATGGTACGGCGAGTGAATACAATGCTAGGGCCGGCGTAAGTACAGGCCGGAGCTGTTCCTAGCGGTTGGTGAACACTGCCGGTCTGACGGTCTAGGCGTGCTTATAAAACCAGGTCGACGAGAGTGTTACATGAGTCATATGAATTCTGATTGGTGGAACACTATCACATGTTGTCTGGTGAAGTAGTTCCATGTTTATTTGGAAAGACTGTTATTGTTTCTGTCCGCTGGCGATGTTTACGCGCTCCTGAAAGGGGTTCGACGACTCATCTTGCGTGTCTTGCGGACCCTCTAACAATAAGGGGCCGTTACGACAGGAAAAAAACCAGACTCGATACTTGAAATGTATTCCACACATTTAAATGAACTTTAAAATGAAATACAAGTGTCTTGCACTGTAATAGAAGCAAATGCGTCATGTTGATCAACAAAAACAGTACTGTAGTCTGGAGATGAACGAGATAGAGAAATATGAACAACTCCAAGAATTACTGGTAAATGAAGGCCTGATGTTTAGGCCACAGTTGGTAGCACCGTGACGTTTAGCTACAAAATATGTATAGCTGTAGTACAGTGTTTATAATGAACGCAATTTACGACTCACTAACAGTAAGAGTTACAATGTATGTTAGAATGCTACAGCTTTCTGTGCTAGTTTTGTCACAATAGGGCTGAGCTTCTTCAGAAAACCGACCTGGTCCAATTTAAACACTCGGTTCCAACAATAAAAGAGCATACTGTCATGATTTGTACCGTTTTTCATTGCCACCCTAAATGGACGTTCCCAGAAGAAATTACGTCACTTTAACAAAAAGAGTTACAACGAAACTCTCCGCATCTGTTAGGTCGCCAGCGCCTGGCCCATCCTAATCGCCAGTTATCTTCCAGCAGATGCAGGTCCAGCATATATAAATTTGCACTCATACAGTCCTCTTTCTTACAAAAAAATCGCTATGATTAAAAATTGAGGTGAATTAAATCAAAATTAAAGTAACCCCATCATATAATTTCTGGTTCTCTCCCTCTCTTCGCCATTTTCGGCAACACACTACAAACTGTATCAAAAGAGTGACCTTTTAATTCTCCTCTTGGGGGTCGAAGAAAGGCTGGCGACTTTCATCTAAATTTCTTTCACTGAAGTAGTAGCGTAGAGAGTTTATCCGTGTAAACATGACTCTCTCTCTCTCTCTCTCTCTCTCTCTCTCTCACTCTCTCTCTCTCTCTCTCTCTCTCTCTCTCTCTGTGTGTGTGTGTGTGTGTGTGTGTGTGTGTGTGTGTGTGAGTGTGTGTATGTGTGTGCTTGTGTATCCGTGTATCCGCCTCTCTCCCTGAGGCGGACGGAAGGGAAATATTGAGAGAGAGGCGGCAGTAATGGTAGTATAATGGAATGGAAGAAGAGTTCATCGGCCTCTATGTCATCAGAGACAGATATTTCGTCGACGATTGGATTAGCAACTGAATAATGAGCCTTAAATACTGTTAAGCTGTTCATCCTACTGGCACTGACTCTAAAACGCCATTAAATTCGAAACAGACAGCTTCGTGAACTTTTTTCTCTTTGCTTTATAATGAGTATTACATTAAGTCATTTGCTGAGTTTCTGTCTTTTCTTCTCCGGGTTAAGTACTTGTGAAAATCACATTAAACTTTTGCATTCCCTTTCTTACGGTGAAATAACCAGAAATTTCTTTTACTTTCACTTGCACTGCCACATTGCATACTATTCGAAGTTGCGGGACATAGTCTAGTAGTCTGCAACGCGCTAGTGCAGCGAATTAGTCAATGGAAGTACGTTTAATTACAGCTCTGTACTGTGGAGTCCGTAGCGGAAGAGGGTCAAACCTATTAGAAGAGGTCCCGATTGAAGTTACTTCTTTTTAGAGCACGAAAACCTAACAACAAAGCTTTTGTGTACGCTTATGTATACGGAAATGACCGCAAGTGGCAGTACATGACAGAAAGTTTGAATGAATCAGATTGTGGTTTAGAAAATTAGCACTGTCGATTTACAATTCGATTCTACTCATGGGTCATGCTTATTCGTTTACTATAATTGGTGACTGTCACAGCATTTGTAACGTTCTTTTGATTCGCATTAGAGGTGTGATCACCATATGTAAGAATCTGTTTATTTTCTTATTCACTGCATCAAATGATAACAACTATCTGGTGCTGTCTTCCACACAGGCTTGTGTCTTACGACACATGTGACGTAACTGCATCGCTACCGCCGAAAGAAACGTTTCTGTATCGAGACCACTCATTTGCCCCATGTTACCGTAAAATTCTGAAACTTTCGTCAGTAAGGTACGTGAAACCCAAATCTTCTATCAAGTTTAGTTTACTTATTTAGAGCCGCAAGGGGTGATTTGTGATAATAGATTAGAAAATATGAAGTTTATTATTAGCGATCTCGGCTATGAAGTTTATCTTCCCTAATCTCTTCTATCTACATCAGCAAACAATTTCGTCCTACTGTTCCTTTTCATTTTTTCGTCTGCATTAATTAAATGAATTTTTACATTACTGAGTGAAGTCGTCTCAGTTGTGTCAAATAATTGACTGCGACCCATGGAAAGCACATGTCTGGAACGAGATGAACCATATACGGAATAATATCAATGTATATATTGCTGGTGACGGGATTTCCCATCTAAAAAGTAACCCTGGACAAGACATTAGTAATACCCCATCTTTCTCATTCTGACAGGCGTTATACTAGTCCTAAAGCATCAAATTACTTGTATATATCCCCCGTCCCCCTCCCTTTGGATTTGGATTCGTAACGGAGGTGGCTCGAACTGTCCCACAACACATTTTATTTCCTGAGACCACTTGTCGGTCGAAACGAACATCCGGATTCATGCAACTATAAGTAATATCACACGTTTAGGAAAGTATAATGTACGAGGAATTTAATATTAATTAATTAAAAAATCGCTCAAATTTATTGATAGTTGTTCGAGGCAACAACTTGCTCAAATGTTATGTTGAGCGGAATTCCTCAGAACAGCAATCAACGGAACAGTTGCTCAGTTCACTCCTTCTTTAGTTCAATCACAGGTTGCTGTAATGCAACCGATGTATTCATCAAGCGAACTACATCTAAACAGGTACATAGTTCTATACAATTCTCGACAATGATATCACGTTAGCTCGAACAAACATCTTACACATTTAAGTCGAACAGAAATCATGTTAAAAGACTCGTAAGGAAGTGACCACAGTGCCTCAGTCAGATAAAAAACTGTTTCATTTACAGCTACATAAATAAAATCACAGCAATTCAGCAACAGAGAAACGGCAGCCAGGAAAACAACTGTATCTTTTTTATGCTCTGTGTGTGTGTTGTGTGCGTGTGTGTGTGTGTGTGTTCGTGTGCGAGAGAGAGAGAGAGAAAGAGAGAGAGAGAGAGTGAGAGATAGAGCCATCAATCTTCTGACTGGATTAATGCAGCCCGCCACGAATTAGTCTCCTGTGCCTAATTTTTCATCACAGAGTTGCACTTGCAACCTTCGACCTCAATTATTTGCTGGATATAATCCATTCTCTGCCTTCCTCCACATTATTTACGCTCAACAACTTCCTCTAAAGCCATGGAAGTTATTCCCTGATGTGTTAGCAGATGTTCTTTTACCCCCCAAAAGAGTTGGCCTATTGCTCCCCCTCGCTTCTAAGCAAAACCATTAATACGGGGTGACAGTTATTGAACTATATGAAATAAAATCGTCATAACTTTTGAACGTTTGCGTTATAACGTTCAAACTGCACGGTTGGCAGCGGGGCATGATGGGAATTTTTATGCGCATGCGTATGGTTTTGCTTAGGAACGAAGCCCACTTTCATTTGGATGGGTTGCACAATAAGCAAAATTGGCGCATTTAGGGGGACTGACAATCTGCATTTCGCGATCGAGAAGTCTCTTCATACTCAACGGGTGACTGTGTCAGCCACCAGCGACGAAGGCTGAGGTTTTGCGCCCCAGTATTCCAATCAGAAGTCCACTGAGTGGCGACAGGCGACGTTTTATATGAATCACGTTTTATGCTCCATCGGACAGATGGTCATGGGCATTTACAGCCCTGCAACGGGAGGCAGGGAGGATGGAGCTTTATGGCCAGGGGAATGTTCGTGGCATTCCGTGGGTGATCTTGTCATTCTGGACGACACAGTGATCAGCGCAAATATGCGTCTATCCTTGTGGACCATGTCCAACCCCACAGACATTTTGCTTTTTCCTCGGCACGATGGCATCTACCAGCCAAGCGACACACAACTAGCAGTGTATGTATGTGATTCTAAGACTACCAGGGTGAGTTTACCGTAATCCCATGCGACCAAACCCCCAGGATTTAAACCTAATCGACACTCTGTGGTACTACTTCAATCGGGCTGTTCACTCCATGGATTCCCACCCGAGAAACCTGAAATATCTGGCTATGGGATTAGAGTCAGCGTGTCTTCACGTTCCCATCGATACCTTCTAGAATCTCACTGAATCTCATCCTGCACATCTCGCGCTGCAAAGCTGGCTATTTTAAGCTTTTCGTAGGTGGCGACGTTAAAGTGACTGGAGAGTGTCGTAAAACCAAAAATCTAATAAATGTGGCATCGGTGGTCTCTTAACGCAATTAGTAAACCGGTATATATAAACACCCACTCCACAGCCAGGCACTCTTTGCCCAGAGGAAGGCCACTGCAACAGGGCCGGAAAGTTGATTTATTTTAGTATTTTAAGTGTTTAAATGACACGCCAGTATACACCGAACGATTTTAATTAGCTGGAGCCTGGCTCCGAAAGCATACATATATATAATAATCTGACTGAAAATCATCTTATCCCACTCTCACGGCTTGTGATACTAATAAAATGAGACGTTTACTAAATTTAATTTCCTCTCCAACATGTGATTTCTGACTCGGTTTTTTGAATGACATGGCGCAGGTGGAGGAGCTCCTGCAACGAAAGGATATTCGTCGAATGGACTGACCTACCAGTTCCGCCGACTTAAATCCCAGTGAGCACGTGTGGGGTGCGTTAGCACAACTTCCACATGCACCACTGACTATGCAGCATTTGTAAACAGCGCTGGTGGAGCACTGGAGCACCCTTCCACATGATCTCCTTTCGATCCTCGTGACCAGAATGGATGCACGTTGCAGAGCATATGTGGCTTACCGCGGTGATCACACACTCTATTAACAACCATTTCCCGCATTTTATAATGTCCATGGAACAATTATCAACCGTGGTTACTTCAATGTACACTCCTGGAAATTGAAATAAGAACACCGTGAATTCATTGTCCCAGGAAGGGGAAACTTTATTGACACATTCCTGGGGTCAGATACATCACATGATCACACTGACAGAACCACAGGCACATAGACACAGGCAACAGAGCATGCACAATGTCGGCACTAGTACAGTGTATATCCACCTTTCGCAGCAATGCAGGCTGCTATTCTCCCATGGAGACGATCGTAGAGTTGCTGGATGTAGTCCTGTGGAACGGCTTGCCATGCCATTTCCACCTGGCGCCTCAGTTGGACCAGCGTTCGTGCTGGACGTGCAGACCGCGTGAAACGACGCTTCATCCAGTCCCAATCATGCTCAATGGGGGACAGATCCGGAGATCTTGCTGGCCAGGGTAGTTGACTTACACCTTCTAGAGCACGTTGGGTGGCACGGGATACATGCGGACGTGCATTGTCCTGTTGGAACTGCAAGTTCCCTTGCCGGTCTAGGAATGGTAGAACGATGGGTTCGATGACGGTTTGGATGTACCGTGCACTATTCAGTGTCCCCTCGACGATCACCAGTGGTGTACGGCCAGTGTAGGAGATCGCTCCCCACACCATGATGCCGGGTGTTGGCCCTGTGTGCCTCAGTCGTATGCAGTCCTGATTGTGGCGCTCACCTGCACGGCGCCAAACACGCATACGACCATCATTGGCACCAAGGCAGAAGCGACTCTCATCGCTGAAGACGACACGTCTCCATTCGTCCCTCCATTCACGCCTGTCGCGACACCACTGGAGGCGGGCTGCACGATGTTGGGGCGTGAGCGGAAGACGGCCTAACGGTGTGCGGGACCGTACCCCAGCTTCATGGAGACGGTTGCGAATGGTCCTCGCCGATACCCCAGGAGCAACAGTGTCCCTAATTTGCTGGGAAGTGGCGGTGCGGTCCTCTACGGCACTGCGTAGGATCCTACGGTCTTGGCGTGCATCCGTGCGTCGCTGCGGTCCGGTCCCAGGTCGACGGGCACGTGCACCTTCCGCCGACCACTGGCGACAACATCGATGTACTGTGGAGGCCTCACGCCCCACGTGTTGAGCAATTCGGTGGTACGTCCACCCGGCCTCCCGCATGCCCACTATACGCCCTCGCTCAAAGTCCGTCAACTGCACATACGGTTCACGTCCACGCTGTCGCGGCATGCTACCAGTGTTAAAGTCTGCGATGGAGCTCCGTATGCCACGGCAAACTGGCTGACACTGACGGCGGCGGTGCACAAATGCTGCGCAGCTAGCGCCATTCGACGGCCAACACCGCGGTTCCTGGTGTGTCCGCTGTGCCGTGCGTGTGATCATTGCTTGTACAGCCCTCTCGCAGTGTCCGGAGCAAGTATGGTGGGTCTGACACACCGGTCTCAATGTGTTCTTTTTTTCCATTTCCAGGAGTGTATTTATTATCTTGGAATAAAAGTATCATTTCTATTCGTTTCATTGCACATTATTTTTACTTCCCTTCCGTACCATAATATAGCATTTCTTTATATGAATGATCCAATTTTGATCGTGCTGTTTTACTAGGCAATTGCACATCATACTAAAGTTACTTTCGTCCTGAAGTTTTGCACACCGGTATACACAATTTCTAACTTTTCTTCCTATGTTAAACCTTTAATTTATCGTTAGACCTCTTAATGAGTAGAATATGACAGTATTTTATAATTTTCAATAATGTCAAAAACTGAAAATAGAATAATTTCCCTCTGAAAGCCGTTAGGTAAGCCACCTTAACTTTGACCTGGTACGATGAAACAGATTAACCATTTTGTAATACGGATATATCCAGTGTCCTCGTCAGTGGGGCAGGAGTTGCAGGGTGAAGAGGGAATTAATTTTAATAAGCGTCTCATTTTATTAGTATTTATGTGGCATGGCCTTAGTCTGTTAACAGTAACTATTTCTTGTCTCGTGAGCGCCGAGTAGGGAAATCACGGGTGGCGTGGAATCTGTTGCTTAATCATTCAATACCATAAACCCTTGATGGTTAGGTCTACGTCCACGACTTATACCAGACGTTTTATACCACGAAAATCACTGTACAGTAGGGGAAAGTTGATGGGAAGCAGATGTAGCATCATTTGTGTCAGTTGGTCTGCACGTTCGTTGATCCTAATTCCAGTACGTCCTACTGATCACTGTAGATGCATTAGTTAAAGCAGTTCCTTTGCTCGATGGAGACTTCTCAGTGTATCTTGCACCAACGGATTTACAGTTTTTCCTTCGCCTCACCTCGTACGAGACTGTAGGGATTTACAGTTTTTCCTTCGCCTCACTTCGTACGAGACTGTAGGGCATTCGCTGAGTCAGTACGTATATCACTATGTCCACGATTAAGTCGACTGCGTAAACAATGAAACTATGCGTTTGATTTCGGATACTCTTTTCCTGTTATGTAGTTGGTATGCATATGTTATGTTTAATTCTTGTGTCAGGTCCCTTTCTGAGGGTGACTGTTACACTTCATTTATTTTATTAGGAAATTAAGCTATAAATTAAAATAAAAAACCTGCCTCCCGGTTTTCTGTGGGACTCTTAGACAAGGGAGGTCATGGCTAAGAATTTATAATTGCTTACATCGAAAGGCCAAGTTCTGGTCCATCTATACTGATCTTCAAGAACCTTGTCTACAGTTATTGAACATTATCAAACGTACGATACTACATACCTCAGTATATTCAAAGAAAAAAGTTGACTGGGGTCTTACACTTGGGATTTCCAATGGTCTACCTTGTATTATATTCAATAAATACATCTGGCGCCAACGCAGACCATATCAGGAAGCGAACCACCGTCCATTAGTTGCTATGTTTAGGTGGTATGCTTGCACGCTCGAAACTAGACTTGTCAAAGAGCGAATAAAGCTAAAACACAAGCAATGTCGGCAACAGCTTAAGAAAATAACAGTATTTAAAAGAATGATCAATGTAAATACTCATCTTCAGTTTCACGATAAAGCTGAAGTAAAAGTTTTCAGCATTGTCCTACCATCATCTACAAGGGCACTCAAATGAAAACGAAACAGATGGGAGAAAAGTACGTAAACAGTTCATTAGTTCAAAAGCAATCGCCACAACTGTTAATACATTCATCCCATTCATCCCACTGAGAGAAAGGACTGTCAATGGCTTCATGGAAAAATCTTTGCGGTTGCCTACAGAGCCTTGATTGTGCCCGGGCGTGCACCTTTTCGTCCAAAGCAAATCGACGGCCACGAACGCCTTTCTTCAAGGCTCCAAAAATATGCAGAGAGATCTGATCTGCATGCAGGATGTGAAAGGGCTTCCCAGCGAAATTTCTGCAATGTAATTGAAACAACCGTCAAACATGTGTGCTGGCATTATGCTGCAACAGAATGAACCCGTTCGTCAACATTTCTGGGCCCATACGGCCCCGATCTCTCCCCATGCGGTTTCCATATTTCTGGAGCCCTGAAGAAAGACACGTGGCCAGCAATTTGCTTCGGAGGAAGAGGTGCGCGCCTGGGTACTATCGTGGCTCCACACGCAACCACATACGTTTCTCCATGCGGGCACTGACCGTCTTGTTTCACAGTGGGATAAATGTATTAACAATTACACCAGTTACTGTTGAAATAACAAACAGTTTACTTACTTTTAGGGTTCCGTACCTCAATCGGTAAGCAAGAAGACCTTATACATTTCCTTTGTTGTCCATCTGTCTTTCTGTCCAACTGTTCAAAATCCTTTTCCTCAGGAACGGGTGGCCCTATCAAGTTAAAGTCCATGTCATCTGTGCGGCCCATTGGAAGAGTGAAGCATCTAAGTCAGTGTGCAGTCAAAAGATACGGCCACTATTGTCACATATTTCAATACTTGCAAACCCACTCATCAGAAACTATAGGGTACTTCCCGTTTGCCTATAATCATGACCTTTGGCAAGGAGCAAATTTTAGCACTACAAGCAAAGGAAAAATCCGAAAATCATTCATGCGTGGCAACGGCCTTGCCGCAGTGGATACACCGGTTCCCGTCCGATCACCGAAGTTAAGAGCTGTCGGGCGTGGCCGGCACTTGGATGGGTGACCATCCGGGCCGCCATGTGCTGTTGCCATTTTTCGGGGTGCACTCAGCCTCGTGATGCCTATTGAGGAGCTACTCGACCGAATGGTAGCGGCTCCGGTCAAAGAAAACCATCGTAACGACCGGGAGAGCGGTGTTCTGACCACACGCCCCTCCTATCCGCATTCTCACTTGTGGCCACTTGTGGCCTGATGACGGAGTGCTTTTTTTAATTCGTAATTACATGACACGAAAGAGATTTTTGTCATTGTCATACCACTTCAAACTTGAAATCAAAAAATTCCCCAAAGTCTTGGAATCTCAGCTGGTCTTTAGCCAGTATGTTTTGCCAGTATCAGTACAGATAACAGATAAAAAGATCCTCGATTCCCGGAATGAATGAACTGCCTGTACAGGGTTAGGCATTTAAAACAGTTTGCCGAAATATTTGGCGTAATACACACCAGATTAAAAGAAGTGGTAATAAACGTTGTTCACATCGAAGAGTGATATCTATTACCATAACCCTCGTGCCCCAGCACCAACCCCAGGTCAAGTAGCAGGGGTGACTTTGAAATCCTAGGTAGGAACCGCTGTTTTTATTGCAGCTTCGGATTCTCCGTGAAAAAATATCTAACTTTTGTATGAAACATTTCTTTCGTTTCATGATAGATTGTGCTGTAATTGGCACACATGAATATAGGGTGACAGTTGTTGAAAAACGGTAATATCTCACAAAAATACATATTTGATTAGGAAAATGCAGGCCTCTGTGTCCGAGCGGATCTAGGCGCTTCAGTCCGGAACCGCGCTGCTGCTACGGTCGCAGGTTCAAATCCTGCCTCCGGCATGGATGTGTGTGATGTCCTTAGGTTAGTTAGGTTTAAGTAGTTCAAAGTCTAGGGGACTGATGACCTCAGATGTTAAGTCCCTTAGTGCTTAGAGGCATTTGAAATATTTTTTATTAGGAAAATCTAAGTACATTATTTGATATTTGGGAAAATGCTATCATGTGCCACCGTCTACTCTCTCGCAATGCATTCTTAGACCACATTTAGCGTTACGCAGGAAGAACTACGTGGACGTAGTAGTAATGTGTTCCCTTCAGGGTGCTTCATTTTGGTGAGTCCCTATCGTGGGCTGCTTGACTGCTATGAAGCTCCTTCCCTCTCACTATCTCGGTGTGCTTGATTACTGTGAATCACCTTGCCTCTCACTATGCCTGATTACTGCGAAACCCTTGCTCCTCAAAACTGTTTCAGTGCAGCAAATGTTCGAAACGTTGTCTGTCGTTTCTAATGTACGAGGCAACTCTGTGTCTGAATGACATATTAGTGTCTCTACACTAATGTTTGCACATTCATTGCGAATTCACTGCCGTATATCTTCGGGGGTTGTTGGTACATCCATGTAAACCCTTTCTTTTAGCCACCCCCACAGGAAAAAATCTGCAGAAGTCAATTCGGGTGAACGTTTGAGAACCTCCTCGTTCAATGCATTGTCGCAGATAGTTTCAATTCAATACTTCTGGAACTAGTTGTGAATAATGCACTGGGCATCCATTGTTGGGAAACCACCTATCCAGCCTCGTTTGAAGTGGAACATTGTCCATTAGTATGGGTAAAATATTATCCACAATGTCGCTGTACATTTGACTAGTCAGATTACCTTCTATGAAGTATGGGCCAATTACCTGCGTACCTAAAATACCTCACCAAACGCTGACACTCTATGGGCGTTGATGTTGAACTTTCCTTACCCAATGGGAATTCTCCACTGACCAATAGTGCATATTATGACGATTCACTTGACCACGAATCGTAAAATTCAATTTATCTGAGAACAGTATCTGTGAAATGATACTGTCGTTGATTGCCAGTTTTTCCTGTACCCAGTTGCAGAAAGTCAAGCGATTGTGAAAATCGTCACCATGCAGTTCTTGATGTAGTGATATATGAAATAGACGCTATTTGTGTGCATGCAGTATGCGTAGAACACTTCTTTGCGAAATTCCTGAACCTCACGCAATTTGCCGAGAACTATGCGAGAATTTGCAGCAACCACAGCTAAAACATTGAATGTGTTATTTTCGTCTGTCACAGGCCTTTGATGAGCAATGATATCGGCCCTCTCTGTAACCGTTAACATCATTGAACAATTGCAACGAGATGTGTATTTTTTCCCCTTTATTGTATTTGCAATTACGAACTGGGTCGGGCTGGCAACAGGATAGGCGCTACTCTTCAGCCTAGAGACATTACAAGTATAGAGGAGGACATTTAAAAACAATGAAAACCTGAGAACATGTTGTAACATAAATATAGGCAAGTGGGAACATGATGGAAGAAGATATACAAAAGGGGGGTGACTGTAAAAATAGAAATAAAAAACATAAAAGTATTTTACACAAAAACCACACACTGCAAGAATTAAAAGACATAAGTCCAAGTATGGTCAGACCACTAAAAGTTGCAGAATGATTAAAACAGCCACATGATGGGCGGTGTAACATGGAAAAACCATGGACAGCAAAACTATATACTAGTCGACCACCCAATTAAAAATCACATCACTTGATAACACTGTAGAACTGCTCCAAACACAACACTGATGCAGCACACTCGATGGTGAGTAAAAAACTAAAACTGGAAGGATCTGCCAGGAGTGGGGATACAAGGGAGAAGGGAATAGGGGGGGGGGAGGGAAGGGGCAATACTAGAAGGGGGGAAAGAATGGGGGATAGGGTGGGGGGCGCACTGAAGGGGTCCAGGGAGGGGAGGACAGGAGAGGAAAACTGCTGATGAGGGGGTGCAGAGACTTAAGGGCAGTGGGGGGAAAGAGGAAGAACCGTTCAGGGGGAAGTAGGGGATGGGAAAGGGGGGACCCTGGGGAAGGGGGGAAACAAAGCCAAGCTACAGTTGGTAAGAAGGGTAGATGTCATGGTGAAGTTCATCATCCAGGAGGGGAAGGTGCTGGAAATTGCCCTGATGGAGGATATGGAGGTTGTGGAGCTGGTGTCTTAGAGGAGCAGCAATGGGTGGTGTTGGAGCGATGGGAGTTACGTTGGAGGGATAGAAGGTGGACAAGTTTAACGAGTTGGTCTTCAGCAGAAAAGGAGGGTCAGAAGCCACACTGGTTAAGGAGGAGGAGGTGGTGTTGATTAAAGTGATGATGGATACAGTGGAATAGAATGGATTCAAAAACCTTGGATAGAAAGGGGAACACCAGGTGGTGGTGGTAGTGGTGGGGGCAGGGGGGGATCAAGCCTGCAGTCAGTGTAAAGGATGCAGATATGTTGGCAGAAAAGGAGGAGGTGGGGGAAGGGAAGGAGTTCGTACTAGAGATGGGGGATCCGCTCTTGAACTAATGCATAGAGTTGCATCTTTCAAAGGAGTGAACAATCAGTGATTCAGAAAAAAAGAACGGTAGCTCCAAACGTTTCCCACGGCAGAGAGAGAGAGAGAGAGAGAGAGAGAGAGAGAGAGACGGAGCATATCAGCAGCGCCTCTGCTGGTCAGAGCACAGTGCACGCGCCACACAACACAGCCAGCGCCGGCCTCTGCCCTGCTTCTACCTTGGCTGCCTGCATTGTGCAATGCCCCATTGGATTTTGTGTTTCACATATGCCGTGCCGTCTCTGTGCGTCGTCTGCCGCCTGCAGTGTCTGGCGCAGCATAACTTCGCATCGCACTCTGTCGGCGATCGTTTCAGTCGCACGTCCTGCCCTCTGGGCAGTTGATGCGAGCAACAGGACAGAGCCACCTAGCGGATAACATAGGAACTACTTGCAACAACCTGCTCGCAAGGGAACGGACGATTTGTCTCGGAGCGGGTGAGTTCACCACTCCCCTCCGCCCTCGGAACTCGCCCGCTCAACGCTCACCCCACCGTCTCGACTCTAGCCAGAGCGTTGAGAAAAGCGACTCAGGTGTCACTCTGGTCTCTTCGGTCTCAGCTCACACAGTAATACAGCTCGCGGCTCGACCTGCTCGACTCAGCGCCTCTGCATCGGAGTTCGTCTCTACTGGATATTGTTCTTCGTAGTAATACCGCTATGTATATTACATTATTATGTTATGTATACATCAATTGTTTTTATTTTATTTTTCTTTGTTTAAACTGATTAGATTAGGTTCCTGACGACTCCTCTTACTATAGGATTTTTATTATGGACACTCGAATTTACGCTTTAATTACGAGCGAACCGATAAACGTATCGCAAAATGTGATACACCAATATTTTCCTTGTTTTATTCTGTGTAAGGCTATATGCAGCACTTTCGTTTTACAGTCAAATTTATATTTTTTTTACGGATTTTTCGATTTTAGGCGTCTTCGGAAGGAAACATACACTTTAAAAATATATGGCTTGCAATGTATTTGTATGAGGTTAATGAAATTTTAATACATTATAGCCAAATATATTATCTCAAGTTACAACATTTTCCGATCACCCAAAAAACCACGATAGTGCAAAATAAATCAATAATCCAAAACTTTGTCATATCGTGGAAATTTCAATAAACAATACAAAATTCTTACTCATTATCTGTGTTACTTCAAAATAGGATCAAATAAGATCAAAATACAGGTATAGTACTGGAATAAACCAAGTTTAAAGGGCAATGTGCCTTCCATTTATTTTCTATTGTAAATGAGTGGTGAGTCATGAAAAAGTGCTAATTCATTTCAGGGAGTGAACAGTTCTGATCCAATCTCTGAAAAGAACAGTTTTGCCCATCTGTAGTTCGTACAGGAGCTGTGTGGGGGACGGAAGGCAGATTTGGAAGGCTAGGCGCAGCATGTGGCCCCTTTAAAAAAGGGGGGGGGGGCAGAGATAAAGACAACACTGGCATAACAGAAGATGTGATGGATTATGGATATTTATGTGTGGATGGTGGAAGGATGCAGTCCCCATGTCCAGCCAGACAGGAGTTTCACGAGGCAGAGATGGGTATGGGCTTTCTGCTGGATGGTCAGGAGATGAGCGGTCCAGGTGAGGTGATGGTGGAGGGTAAACCCAAGGTATGTCAGTTTAGGGGTGAACTGGATGGGATGACCATGAAAGTGAGGTAGAATTCATGGAGACAGAAGAAGTGGGAGGTGCAGCCTATGATGATTGCCTGGGCCTTTGAGGGGTGATATGAAGGAATCACTGGTTGCACCATGTGATGAACTGGTCAAGGTGGGTCTGGAGGGTTCGTTCGGACTGTTGAGGGATAGGATAGAGACCCAGGAAGGCGGTATCGAAAAAGTACTTCCATTGTCTTAATCGGATGAGAACTTTATTGAGATAGTACCGTTTTGCAACAATTGTCCCCTCATTTCCATGTTTGCCAATTACAACGCCATCTATCATCAAGCGAAAGAAATGTATCATATAAAAGTTACATATTTTTTCATGGAGAATACAAACCTGCAATAAAATAATTGTGGTTCCTATTTAAGATTCCAAAGTCACGCTTCCCCTCCCTCCCCCCTCCCCCATCCCCGGGAGATGATGCAGAGGGTCGATTGTCAAGGTAATGGATGTCCCTCCTAGAGTTGGAATATTTCGCCAAATATTCCAACTGCGAAGTATTTCCAATATGAAACAAGCAGACGATACTGTCAGAGTCCTATGTGGCGACACGTAACTACTGGTGGATGTAGAAGACTAATTTTAAGTCTTATTTTTTTTTTGTTTAATCAGTGTTCTGACTGGTTATATGCGGCCCGCTACGAGTTCCACATCTGTGCCAACCTCTTCATCTCAGAATGACACTTGCCAACTACGTCCTCAATTAACTGCTGGATGTATTCCAGTCTTTGTTTGCCTCTACAGTTTTTACCCTTTACAGCTCCCTCTAGTACCATGGAAGTTATTCTCCGTTGTCAGATGTCCTATTATCCGGTCTCTTCACCTTGTCGGTGTTTTCTACAGATTCATTTCCTCTCTAATTCTGAGCAGAACCTCCTCACTCCTCACCGCATTAGTCCACCTAATTTTAATTTTCTATATTCGTCTATAGCACCACATTTCAGATACTTCGATTCCCTTTTGTTTCGGTTTTCACACAGTGCTTGTTTCATTACCATACAATGCTGTGCTCCAGACATACATTCTCAGAAATTTCCTTCTCAAATTGAAGCCTGTGTTTGATACTAGTAGACTTCTCTTGGCCAGGAATGACCTTTTCCCAGTGCTAGTATGCTTTTGATGTCCTCCTTGCTCTGTCCGTCAATGGTGATCTCGCTGCTTAGATAACAGAATTATATAACTTCATATACTTCGTGACCATCAATCATTACTTTAAGTTTCTCACTCTTCTCATTTCTGTTACATTTAATTACTTTCGTCGTCCTTCGAATTACTCTCATTCCATATTCTGTACTCATTAGACTGTTCATTCCATTCAGCAGATAACATAATTCTTCTTTCACTTTCACTCAAGATAGAAATGTCATCAGCTAATTGTATTATGGCTATCCTTTCACCTCCAATTTTAGTTCCGCTCCTGGAACTTTCTTTTAATTCCCTCACTACTTCTTCGATTTACAGATTGAAGAGTAAGGGCGAAATACTACAGCCCTTTTTAATCCAAGCCCTTCGTTCTTGGTCGTCCACTCCCTCTTGGCTCTTGTACATATTGTATATTACCCGTCTCTCCCTATAACTTATTCCTATTTTTCTCAGAATTCCAAACATCTATGAATGTGTCTTGATTTTTCTTTAGTCTTGCTTCCATTATCAGCGTCAGCATTGCATCCCTGGTGCCTTTAACTTTCCTAAAGTCAAAGTGATCACCATCTAAAACATCCTTCAAGTTCCATTTCCATTCTTCTGTAAATTATTCTTGCAAGCAACTTGGATGCACTTGTCGGCTCTTGCAGCCTTCGGGATTGTGTGGATTAAATTTTTCCGAAAGTCAGATGGTATGTCACCAGACTCATACATTCTAGACACCAACGTAAATAGTCGTCTTGTTGCCTCTTCCCCAATGATTTTAGAAATTATATTGGAATGTTATTCATCGCTTCTGCCTTCGTTGATCTTAAGACCTCCAAAGTTCTCTTAACTTCTGATTCTAATACTGGATCCCCTATTTCTTCTAAATCGACTCCTATTTCTTTTTCTTTCAACAGACAAATCTTTCCGCTGATAGAGTTCTTCACTGTACTCTTTCCACGTATCTGCCCTCTCCTCTGCATTTAACGGTGGAATTCCCGTTGCACTCTTAACGATACCAGCCCTCCTTTTAATTTCACCGGAGGCTATTCTGACTTTCTTATATCCTGAGTCAGTCCTTTCGATAATCGGCTCTTTTCAGATTTTTCATGCAGCCATTTCGTCTTAGCTTCCCTGCAGTTCCTCTTTCATTCCTCAGCGACTAGTATTTCTATACTCCTGAACTTCCCTAAGCATTTTTGTACTTTCTTCTTTCATCGATCCACTGAACTGTTTAATCTGCTACCCATGGCTTCTTCGCAGTTACCTTCTTTGTACCTATGATTTTCTTTCCAACATCTGTGATTGCCCGTTTTAGAGATATACATTCCTCTCCAACTGGACTGTCTACTGGGCTATTCTTAATTACTGTATGTATAACCTTAGAGAACTTCAAGCACATCTCGTCATCCTTATTATTTTCATACCCCTCTTCTTTGCGTATTGATTCTTACTTACTAATATCTTAAACTTCAGCCTACTTTTCATCACTACTACATTGTGACCTGGGACTGTATCTGCTCCTGGGTATGTGTTAGAACCCAGTATCTGATTTCGGAATCAGAATCTTTCCATATCACCCGGCCTTTCCCAAGTATATCTCCTCCTCTTCTGATTCTTGAACAGATTATTCGCTATTACTAGCTCAAATTTGTTACAGAATTGAATTAGTCGGTCTCCTCTCTCATTCCTTGTCCGTAGCCCATAGTCTTCTGTAACCTTTTCTTCTACTTCTTCCCCTACAACTGCATTCCAGTCCCCCATGACTACCACCTTCTGTATTACCCTTTCAATATGCTCATATACTTTCTCTCTCTTTATGTTCAGCTTGCGACGTCGGCGTGTATACCTGAACTCTTGTTGTCGGCGTTGGTTTGCTGTAGATTCTGATAAGAACAACCCTATCACTGAATTATTCACAGTAACGCACTCTGTGCCCTACCTTCCTATTCATTACGAATCCTACTCCTGTTATACCATTTTCCGCTGCTGTTGATATTACCCTACAGTCATCTGACCATAAATCCTTGACTTTTTTCCAAATCACTTCATTGGCCTCCACTATATCTTGATTGTGCCTTTGCATTTCCCTTTTCAGATTTTCTAGCTTCCCTACCACGTTCAGGCTTCTGACATTCCACGTCCCGCCTCGTAGAACGTTATTCTTTCATTGATTATTCAATCTATTTCTCATGACACTTTTTTTCGAATTACAGGCCACACGTCCTGTGGATAAACGTTATGTGTCTTTAATGCAGTGGTTTCCAATGGCTTCTACAGCCTCATGCCGTTGATCATTGCTGATGCTTTCGTCTCTAGGGGCAATTTCCCACCCCAAGGACAAGAGAGTGCCCTGAACCTCTATCCACTCCCCCGACCTATTTGGCAAGGCCGTAGGCAGAATGAGGGTAGCTTGTTATGCAGGAAGCCTTCGGCCGCCAATCCGGATCATTAATCATAATTTAAGCTGTGGCAGGTCTTGAATCCGGGATCGAGGACGTGTTGATTACTAATAAAAGATTTTATCCCTAATCTAGTGGCGCAAATCTGATGTGGTTGCTGTTATCTGTGCTATCTGTGTGGCGGCTGATCGTAACTTGTCAGACTCAACACTGGAGGCTGTGTGGCACCCTGTGTATATTGGTTCCAGAAATGGACAGCGCATCCTATTTAAAGTTTCTGGTCAGAGACTGCACGATATGGAGTGTAGAGTATGCATCCATGTAGAGAATCTCTCTAGATCTTGATGCCTGATGTCAACTTGCCGATATTAGATTCTGTTGTCGGTCGCCAGAAATAGTTCTCATGGCGCAGGTAGACAGTAAAGGTGAGACTTTCTGTGAAGCGCACACCCTCTCCCAGCATATCACTTTACATAAGGATCACGAATATAGTACTGTACTTGCTCTATTGGACTCTAATTCTGATGTGTTTAACTCATGGTGTTTCTCCAGGGTCTCACACATATGGCCTTTGACATCACTGGGACACTAATTCTGTAGACTTGCACCGTAGGTTCTTTATAAAACAGTTCCAAATTCTCCTTTCTCCATATAGCTTAGAAAACCATCACCACCACAGAGATGATCACTACCATCCCTGCAAGCAGTTGTGTTACACCATGACTCAGGAATGTTAACATAGACTCACAGCCACCACGTGGGCGAAAGAAAAGAGATAACTTCATAGATCAGCTTTTTAACAGACATGTTGGTATTACACTACTATGTTGTTTTATTTTCCATTAGTAAGGAATTGAAAAAAATAGAAGAAAGCATATTACTGCTTGAGTGATGAACAGTGCAATTAAGGACGATACAGTGCCATTTCGTTATAACCTGTCGGATCCCCAGGAACTGATAACCGGATTATGTCACGTCGGACAGAGGTGATAATCCTCGCTAATGGATGGGCTCATGCCTGGCAGGTACTTTGCCTAATGACCTGTCGAACATACTTCGACCACTGTCGACAGTGAGAATGAGTGAGACAGGAGTCTGATTGATTGCTGTTTAACTGATGTGGCAAAGCACAAGAAGTTGCACGCCCCGACGCCTGCCATCCGAGATCTGTACATTTAATATACATAACCAGGTATGTGATTGCAGCGATATTTTCTTGACACCTAAAGATCCATCCATTTTTTTGAAGGCAGGAGTCAACAAACAATGGGGCAGCACAGTGTGATATAACCACTGTGCAATACCGTTGCTACCGATATCAACCAGTGAATAATACGAAGAGAAACAGTAACATTAGATTTCTGGATTTCTGTGCAATCTAGATTTCTGCTTTCACGCCGTTATCGAGTGCGACGCTCTTAGACCATTAACATCATTTTACTGTCTACTACGTAGAATTATAAATACACAGTTCACGAAGTGTACTTAATACTGACATAAATGGTACAAAATTAAGCTCCATGATATCAGTGTTAAAGCAAATGTGTTGAAATGTCTATTTGTCGTTCTACATAGTGCACAGCAAAATGATTTTATTGGTCTAAGAACATTGTACTCGATAACGGTGTGAAAGCTGAAATCTAGATTGTACAGACAAAAAATACAGTAATATGCAGTCAAATGGCGGTCTATCCTTCTAAAAAATATTTTATGACTTTAGCTCAGCATCACCGAAAACTTTTTAGTAACATTAGAATTTTCACATCTGATGCAGTTACGTACTGAACGCCGCTGTACAGAGGTATCAGTACAGATATCCCAGAATATCACTCGCTTGGCTTCACGATACCCTGCCTCTTAATTTTTAGAAACTAAGTCATCAGTTCTACTCAGGGGCGCCCAAAGGAGTGGCGGCTGGGTGCGGGGGGTGGGGGGAGGGGGGAGGGTCCGTATTTATACTAAGTAGCACCGACAGGGGTGGTTTCGTGGCAGTGGGGGCTGATACCCCTAATGAGAGGACCTCTTCACAAGGCCAAGATTTTAATGGTCGAGAATACCTTGAAAATTATCACGGAAAAGACTTGAAATATCGATAAAATGACGTAAAAATTATGTAAAATGTATGTAAATGAGCTATAAAGTCAACTATGGAAATGAAAAATCTTACAGGAGCTTGGAACTGATATTACAAAAAAGGATAATTAATTTAACATAGCTATGTTTTTCTTTTTAAAATCTCATTCTTCGAACATGTACGAAAGTTGTTGTATGATAATCATAAAGATATTTCAGTGTGGTGGACCATCTCTACTTGGACAGGTGTCACTAGTCAAAAATAATTCTAATATCTGTCAAGCCAAGTGATGCGTGCTTTTTGATACTTTACTCTGATCAAAAAAAAAAGGAAAAATTGAAGTAATATTTAAGAATGACATCATATGTTAAAACTCAAGCGCAGTAGAGCACCCATGCGACGAAAGATGTAAAACTGAACTTACATGCCCATACCCAGGATATTCGTACTTTATTACTCGTGAAGAATGTGCAGCTCATAAAGAAAGAACTATTACTTGTCAACTTATTCTGGACGTTAGTAACAACCTATAAAAAATGAAATGAAGCTGCTGGTCGACTGTGTGATGAAGCTGTTACATATGTGCCCGATTCCTTTAAGATGGATATCTGTGGTGAGAGTTCTGTCTCGGTGTAGCCCGCAACGAATTCCTCTCCTGTACCAATCTTTTCATCTCTGAGTAGCACTTGCAACCTACATCCTCAACTACTTTCTTGTTGTATTCTAATCTCTTCTTTCTCCACAATTTTTAAGCTTTACAGCTCCCTCTGGTGCCTTAGAAGTTACTCCCTGATGTTTTAATAGATGTCCTATATCCTGTTCCTTCTTCTTGTCAGTGCTCTCCATGTGTTTTTTTCCTCGCCGATTCTGTGGAGAACTTTCACAATCCTTACCTTACGAGTCTACCCAATTTTCGCCGTTCTTCTGTAGCACCACATTTTAAATACTTCGATTATCTTCCATTCCGGTTTTCTAACAATCTGTCCCGGTTGGTTGGTTAGTTGGTTTAAAAGAGGGGGCAAGGGACCAAACTGTTAGATCATTGGTCTCAATCTGTCTCGCTCCCGTACAATGTTGTGCTCCAAACGTACTTTTTTAGAAATTTCTTCGTCATATTGTGGCGTTTGTGCGGTACTGGGGAAGAGAAACCACCCTCCCAGTTACCACATCATTAGATTGGCACAGCTTTGCAACCATCAAACGGCTATTGCCCAGTTGGCATTTACTTTAATATTACACAACAAGGTATAGCGTCAAGTATTCCTTGACTGATATGTCATAATGATAACTGATTAGTGACTGATGCTTATTGTGAAAATGACCGTTTTAGTGTAACAGGTTGAGATGATAATGACCTGTAAATACGTGGTCTCAATCCCCTAGCAAACCACAACGGGCGCCTGGCTTTCAACGCTTCGTCCCTGTCATACGTCATGAGGTTCTGGACTTGCCGCTTTCGTGACATACCACCGGAAAGATAAATATTGTATGTTGACGTCATCTTTGCAGGAAGGGAGGGATGCCTGCTTCGCAGTGCAGCTCAGCGACCCTAATAAAGTATGTGGCGTGTAACGCTCGCTCCAAGGCTGTGTTCTGCAGCACTTGAAGCTTCTGTATCTTTTCTGGAGCAGTGTAAGTCTACTCTGGACACACGTACCCCAAAATGGAGCGACATCACTCGAAACAATTAATTGCAGTTACTACACAACGTAATTGTAGAACACTATGGTTAGATGCAGCCAACGATGCTTTCACTGTAATGAAAGTATATTTGAACAATTTTACACGACTGAATGTAATGACCTATTTTCTTTCCCTTATCAGTTAAATCAGGCTGCGTGCACTGCATAGGCAGTGAGCATTATGCGTGATAAAGAATAAAATATCTTTTTCGTGTTAAAAAAATTTTAATGGCTAGAAAACAATTTATTGAGGGAATGGGAGCAACAGAAAATAATGTAAATGGCGGGAAAAAGTAAAATTTGTGAATATAAAAGCAGATCCTACACACGGTCTTCTCCCATTAATGTGGCTACCCCACCACTTACATTCGACGTCGACGTGCGATAACAACTGACAGGCGACAGGTGGCAACACTAGCAGTCGAGGATATAATGTATGACGAAGGGGGGGGGGGGGGGACGCGGAAAAACGATGCTGTTGTTGTCGTAATGAGGAAACAGAGCGATTTATCTGACGTCAGAAGGGTATGATCGTTGGCTTTCGGGCCAAATTTGGAAGCATTTTCGAAACAACTAAGTATGGAAACCGTCTGCGTGTCACCATGGTTAAAGTATATCTTGCATGGCAAAATGGCGCTAGCCAAATGAGGCGCCGAGGCAATTATGGAGCACAACGGGCCACACATGACAGGGTTGAACGACAGCTGCACAGATCTGTAGAGACGAATA
Organism: Schistocerca cancellata; assembly: GCF_023864275.1. NCBI lineage: Eukaryota > Metazoa > Arthropoda > Insecta > Orthoptera > Acrididae > Schistocerca > Schistocerca cancellata. The sequence continues at coordinate 283,831,648 of NC_064634.1, read as the reverse complement.
GGCGTGCAACTGTTGAGCAACTGACCGCCCAGTTAATCAAGGGGCTTCCAACAATGTCTCATAAATGACCGTTCAGCAAACGTTGCTGCATATCGCCTTCCGCAGAAGCCTGCGGACTGCTTTTCGTTTAAGACGAAGGCTGGAATTTGCACGCCCGTAACGCGACTGGGTTTTCACTTTGAGGCAACAGGTCGCCCTTACAGACTAATTACATTTTATGCCCCACTAAGCAAATGGCTGTTGAATCGTCGAAAGGATCCAGGCTGGATGAGGGAGCGTTATGGTCTGGGGATTGTTTTCGTGGCATTCCCTGAGCATATCAAGCCGAACGAGAGTGACACAAAAATTGAACATTTGACGATAGCAAGGAACGAACCTGAACCAATGGTTCAGCAGTCTCGTGCTTTACCATCTATAGTATGAAGACAATTGACATTACTGGTATCATTGTGTATAGCAGAATTTTATCTTTTAGTCACTCGATCATCTTCGGAGCTCTTATCTACGCAATCGATCTTAGTCAGAAGTGTTCGCTTGGATGTGAATTTTGACGGAAAAATGTGCACTAGGACCACGAAGAAGTTGACCAGTTTCAGAACAAATGGAGTATTGTCCTCTTACATAAACAAACTGCCAGTTGCCCTAGCTCCACTTATATAAACAATCCGCTCAATTAAGCCCACTTTTGATTTATTTACGATGTAACTAATGGAAATACTGCAGTTATAATTACAATTAATGGTCTATAACAATCATTACAGTTACTTTACAGGCAAGCTTGAAGCTGATTAGTGCACTTGCACTCATGTTTACCCAGGGGTTAGTTAATGGTCAATTGCTTTTACCCTAAAGCGATAATTGTCGTCATAAAGATCGTAATTTATGACCCAAAAATTTGGTCTTCTCTCCCTCACTGGTGTAGTGTGCTCCCCCCATAATCATGCCTCCTCCCCACCTTTATAGTATTCAGCATCCTGAGCCTCAATCTGTAACTCAATCGGGGAACATTCCGCCCCCCTTTCAGCGTCCTCTGTCTTAATCTGTAACTCACTCGAGGAACAGTCTAGCGCTTGACACAGTCACGTCGATTAAATATTTGGGCGTAACATTGCAGAGCGATATGAAGTGGGACAAGCATGTAATGGCAGTTGTGGGGTAGGCGGATAGTCGTCTTCGGTTCATTGGTAGAATTTTGGGAAGATGTGGTTCATCTGTAAAGGAGACCGCTTATAAAACACTAATACGACCTATTCTTAACTGCTGCTCGAGCGTTTTGGATCCCTATCAGGTCAGTTTGAGGGAGGACATAGACTAATTCAGAGGCGGGCTGCTAGATTTGTTACTAGTAGGTTTGATCATCACGCGAGTGTTACGGAAATGCTTCAGGAACTCGGGTGGGAGTCTCTGGAGGAAAAGAGGCGTTCTTTTCGTGAATCGCTACTGAGGAAATTTAGAGAACCAGCATTTGCGGCTGACTGCAGTACAATTTTACGGCCGCCAACTTATATATCGCGGAAAAACCACAAAGATAAGATAAGAGAGATTAGGGCTCTTACAGAGGCATATAGGCAGTCATTTTTCCCTCGTTCTGTTTGGGAGTGGAACAGGGAGAGAAGATGCTAGTTGTGGTACGAGGTACCCTCCACCACGCACCGTACGGTGGATTGCGGAGTATGTATGTAGATGTAGATGTAGAACAGAAGGAAAAAAACTAGTATAAATGCGTAGGCTTCCGCGGCCAGAGTCAGTTGACTCAAAAGCTTCCTCAGTATCGTACCGTGTCATAACGTATCCTGGCTGCCAGTCCTCAGAGACCAACAGTCCGCATCCATACCACGTGACGCGAACGCTAGCGGCGAGTAAGCCGCTTGGCCTGCGTCCAGCGGGAGGGAAACAGGATCCCAAACCTCATTCGCCGAAGAACACTAACAAACAATGCATGAATAGGTAGACAGCAGCAAATCCCTACTCTGTCCATCGTATCAACCTATGGTAATAAAGTTCCCCCTCCTTCCACCTCAACTGATCAATCACAATTATGACCTTTCAAACTTATGGCGTAGTGTCGTGCTCACACAGCAGCAATGACAAAATATAAGAGAATCCTCACAGCCGAAGCACATCAGTAGACCCAGAAGAAGGCTACTGTAACCACGATCGAAATGTTAGTTTCTCCTGTAAAGTTTCTTACATTACGGTTGTGCCATGTGGGCTCTGAGCTCAGATTTCTATAGATTTCGCCCCTCGTTGACGGTTTTTGTCTGGATAAATGTGGAGGTACACTCGTTGTTTTGACTCTCGGTGAACACCTGCACTGCGAAGCGGTTTCCTTTAGTACGCACTATATTTTGGAAAACACACCACTAGAGACATGGAGGTTGTTTGTCCGATTCGACGCTAGTGAAGGCGGAAGGACGTAGGCAATCCTGTCCAAGTTAAGTAACTTTCTGATATGTCCTTACGTCTCGCTCTTCCTCTCACCCCCCCGCCCTCCCACTCACCCCCAAGCACTGCTCTGTGGGGTTTATGCAACCACCACTCATAATTAATAGCATGTATTTAAAATTCATATTCAGTGATTAATTTTTTTTTGTTTTAATGATGTATTTTACTGTCTACGGAATGACAGTGAATCCATAATTAATAACAGCTATTTAAAAATCATTTCCTTGAAATCTGGTCAGTGAATTTTGGTTAACTATACCTAACTCCTCTGTAACTGTTAACTGTTTTCAAAATTCTGCAGCTTTGCTGTCTACAGAGTGACAGTGCATTAATAATTAATGGCACCTCTTTTAAGGGTATTTAGTTAAGAAATGCTCGGTGGATTTTGCTATCTGGAGTTATTTGCTTTTTATAAAAAATTCTGTACTGTTGGTGTGTAGTTAATGGCTGGTTGCTCATAATTAGCAATAGCTGTTTAAAAGTCATCGTGGCAATTAATAAACCGCTTTAGCTTTATTTAGTCCTTTATTACTGGATCAGTAACGGTTTAGTGGCAGTAAAAGCCACATCTTCAGGCGAACGTATAACTAAAACATTAGAGCTGAAAAGCAGGGAACTTTGTAGCCAACGTTCGTTGTCCTTCAGAACAAAAGTTCCGAGCTTTTCAGCTCTAATGTTTTAGTAATATGTTCACCTGAAAATGTGGTTTTTAGTCCCACTAAGCCGGTAGATATCCAGTAATAAAGGTTAAATACAGCTGAACTGGTTTGTTAATATCCGAGATGACTACTCATAGCTGTGGTTGCCCTACTTAGAAGATTGTCTGTTTAAAAGTCATTATTCCAAAATCTTCTCAACCAGTTTTGCTGTTGATTGCTCTTAAGGCTCGTTTGGCTTTATTAAAGGCAAGTTATGTATAAAAGATGAAGAATGCTGCAGGAGTTATATGGTGATGCCTGTCCATCTATTAGGGCGACCCGATCCAGAACTTTCCCATCCGAATTCCTAGCGATCGGTGATGTGGTACGATACTCAGAAAACTTTTGTGTTAAAGAAAAAGTTGTTTAATTCAAATTTAAGTAATAAATCCTCCATCTCTCTCATTATCATTATTTTTATTATTATTTATTGTTGTTGCTTAGTGAAGTTTTCCTTTCCTTCTGAGCAGCGGGCTCCTGATGATAATGCACTCGATTAGGCTGATTTGCGGGAACCATTCGATTTTCCACTACACTTACTACATTTTATTGGCTTCAGGTTCCCACCTCCTGTTTCGTCCAACTCCGAGCTTACAGCACAGCGGCAGCAGCATCAGTGGTACACTGACGACACATCGCAGAATGATATAAAAGGAATGAACTACTGCGATCGTGAGTCACCACTATCATCTACATCTGCAGCACCATGCATGTGGCTACAGTGGCATAATGCATACATTACAGTATTTCTGTTCTGTACAGTCTAAATGTGAGCGGTAGCCAAAGTATAGTCGTGTGGATGTCCTCCAGTCATAAATTCAAAGGTCTAATAGCGATCGAAAATCTTCAACTCCGCGGTGAGAAACGTTGCGTCTTTAACTTTTGTGTTACTGTGCCTGAGTTATTTTCGCCATTAATGATCTGGTCCTAAAGAATGAATACCGTTCTCTCTTCAGATATCTTAACTTCTTCCCCGATCTTTTTGTTTTGTTTTTCCGGCCGCCCATCAGCCCTTGCACATGACCGGTGAACTGTTGTTCTAATCTCTTAAGATAATCACTGTTTTCCTGAAACTGATCTGCTATATTCTTGAAACGCTCTTGAATTTTCTCGTCTGTCTTTTTGTCCGTTCTTTTAAGACCCTCTTCCATCGTTCTGGACTGTTGTTGCCTAGGTGCCTGCACTTGACGTAAAAGTGACAGTATAACATCAATTGAAAGTGGAGAAGAATTCGTTCCCGATCGGTAACGTTCTGTGTTACGTTTACACTACGGCAGCTATGGGACCCTACGTTGCCTCATTCTCTTCATTTAACCCCTATGTTTCTGCTTGTACTAAGTTATCACGTAAGTTATGGGATTCGCGGGTTGTCTCTAACGACTCGTCAGGGTTACTATCCTGACTTCTCATTACCTCAAAACTAGGCGACCTGCCTTGTTCGGTCTACATGTCATGTTCACAGTTTACAGGACCATTCGTTTGCTCACAATCTACAGAACTCATTCTTTCTAAACCGCATGCACGAGCATGGGTTATCCTTGCCAATAACAAATACCGACAATGAAATCATACACTTTTGCCGAAATGACCCAAACTCTGCCTACAAAATGGAATTCTTTACCACACATATAAAAACGTTAGATATTTCTCCCAAAATTTCAACGACGAAAACTCAGGACAGCGATAGACTTTTACTCACCAACATTTTGCAGATCGCTAAGAAAAAACACAAATTAGTAAAAGCGCATGCATTTCAAATTATTTTTGATTTGGTGATGTTCAGTCTTATTGGATGTTCATCCTACTTTTCCGGTTAATATCGATCAAAAGAAAATTCGACTACGAAAATTAGAAGATCACGGGAGTTCGTAAAATAATCTTGGACAGAGTCACCCAGAGACTCATAAGGTGACTGTGTATGTCAGAAAACTGTCAGTGATCAGCATTCCAACTCAAGTTGGCCATAATCTCTTGTAGGATGTAGGCTGTCGTCCGCGAATACCCCTAGGAAGCACACTAGTAAATTCTGGTGTCCAAACGAATAAGTAACCACCCCAAATCATCACGCAAATTAATCGAAAACAAGATACTGTCACTCAATGTAAGACGTCTTATTTAGATGGATACTAATAGGTGTGGCCCAATGAAGCATGAAACAAATGGGCTCCACACCAATCACACAGACATATTAATGGAAGGAGGGAGCTTCTAGCTATAAATGTAAATAAATTGGCATTATAAGAATTAGATTTAGTAGATTTAGATATAACAGTTATCCATTGATATCTATAATACACCACTGACAAGCGAACAAATGATAATAACCCTAATGTATGAAGTTGGCACAGATGGAGAGGAAGGATGAAACACAGTTGTGTTAATACTTCACGGACACAACCAGTGACCGTGTAAGCTGTTAATTAGATGTAGGAAGTAGACGGAAAAATAGGAGTGGACACCACAAAATTGCCAAAATGTGTATTGAATAAGCTGGATGCGCGATGTTAAGATCGCATATTCGGCACTTCACATCTGAACAACCACTATATGAGTGATGACAGCCCATCTTACCAAACCACGCGGAATTTGTAACATCACAGCCGGCAGCAGCAGTGGCTGGGGGAAGTGATACAACACTCATTTTATACTTAATGTTTAAATACAGACATCCATCCACCTGCAGCACGGCTCGTCTCATGAATTGGCTCTCCTGTCATCTACTGAAATCTTTATTCTACAAAAGCGTAAATTGCAATGCTTACTGTACAGTAGCCTGATAAACAATTTCACCCAAGAGCCAACTTAAACTCGGTTATCTTGCTGCGAGAACTAGAATCCGCTGCGAGTACGGTGATTCTGAGTTCTGACGAATGAAAAATACATAACAGCACTAAACAATCTCCTACTCTTTTCTGATTCATTATACTTCAGCCAGACGCTCTTAGATGGGAAGCCAGAGCCAGGAAACTTCTCATACTCCATGACATCATACTGAAATCGACGAACGGGAAACTCTGCACGTAGGCACAGCGCGAAAACACGGGCTCTCCGAAATGACAGAATGCTCCAATCAGAAGTCTGCGTTCTAAACATTTATACTAGGTACTACTCTGAGGCATCATAATGAGCACTCATACGCCTTTAGAGAACCCACACCAGGAATTCCGTATTTCCTTCAACAGAAGAAGGCGTGCTGTACTAACCTCCTTGAAAATGGGCAGGGGGAACAAGAAGGCCAAGCTAGCTACATGCGGACGGGCGTCTCTTTTCTGTTCTTCGAAACCTCGTAGGAAAGGCATAAACATAAGAACCGAAATGAAAAACAGCCACTGGCAATGCTAATGAAGATCCACAGTTACACAACAGCGTAACTGCATGACTACATGGTCAGGAAAAATGCGTACCATCCTCTGAAGTATATTAGTGGACAGTTTAAGAGAAAAATGGCCACGTTACATTGTGAACAAGTACCTGTACCCTCCAACGATAAAGAGGACCAACCAGGTTGACGTGAACATGGGCGAATCTAGCTGGTGCACCTTGAAAGCAACCTACGTCAGCATGTAAGTGATGACCCACATCTCTTTCTTGGCCCTGAATGAATGAATGTAGCTCTGTGCATGCGTCTTTTTGCCCCAGATGGTCACACAAAAGTATTCGTGAATAATATGATTATAATGTTGACACCAGGTAAGTTGTGGATGCTGCCGAAGGTTTTCTTCGAAATATATGGTCGAGGTATGTTCCAGGAAATGTTGATTGCTTAACAGCCGTTGTAACTGCAAGTCCATGGCCTACTCCACTGTAAGTTCTTTGTTTTCTATACCCTGGTGAGTTCTTTGTTGTATATAATCTGCGCCATCCCAAAAATATGAGCAAAGTAGTCAACCATTAAATTATTAGCACCTTTTATATGGCAAATGTCTATCGCAAACTGGTTTATGAACTCAGTATGTCGGAACAGCCTAGTGAACACACGTCACTAACGTACTTGAAAACAGAAATGGTTACTGGTTGAGCTTCTGTTTGAGGTCGGAACTACCAGACACCCTAGTATATCGCCAGCATTTCCCTATTATATGCACTCTATTTCTGTTGGGACGGTTACAGAGTTTTAGAGAAAACTTCTGTGATTGCCAATATTGCACTGCTTGTGAACGCAGCGCTGTGCTAATTGCTGACTGCCTTCCATCAACGACTATAGTCAGATGTGCGTAGGGAACTTGGCAAGAATTGTGGCTCTTCCCACACGCTATCCTCTTATGGAGCAGCGTAGGGTGAATTGCGATAATGGTGACAGAACTATACGTCACCTCACACCGTAAATTGGCTTGCGAAAGATAGATGTAGATGCTTTGGACGTGAGTAATAAAAAATAGAATTAAACGAAAAAGGTACTACTTTTTTAGTGGAGTATTACATGTTACACTTAACATTGTGATATATGTTGTGTCTATACAAGACAGTCTAGACACAGGGTGAGGTTACCGATAGGCACGCGTACACACACGCCGGCTGGCGTGAGTTCTGGAACAGGATACTTGATGAATGCTATAGAGAAAAGAACGGAGCATCTCATATACTTAACTTTATTCTCTTGTGTGGTACATCTCTATGGTGAATACAAGTAAGACTCTCTCCAGATATGGTTAACTGCGCCTTGCTAGGTCGTAGCTATGGACTTAGCTGAAGGCTATTCTAACTGTCTCTCGGCAAATGAGAGGAAGGCTTCGTACGTCTAGTCGCTAGCAATGTCGTCCGTACAACTGGGACGAGTGCTAGTCCGTCTTTGTAGACCTGCCATGTGGTGGCGCTAGGTCTGCAAGTACTGGCAGTGGCGACACGCGGGTCCGACATGTACTAATGGACCGCGGCCGATTTAAGCTACCACCTAGCAAGTGTGGTGTCTGGCGGTGACACCACAATATACACAATGAAAAAGCTGTAGCAGGTCTAACAAGGGAATAGAATTCACATCTTAATGTCTGCCATCTAATTTCATTTTAAATGCGTACTTCGATATCTCTTTTCGTCATTTTACATTCATTCACAGTGAATGTTCATTTGCAAATATGGCTACAGGCTGTCCAATTACAAGAGATCATTTTTATTAAGACGGATGTGGATTAGTAATTCCTACACACCATCTTTTACTTACTACAAAAATATTCTTCTGTGGAAAAGGAGGAGATGTTAAGGAGAAACTGTTTCACTTTCTTTTCAAACTTAAATTTGTTCTCTATCAGGCATTTTGGTTGCTGTATTGTGCACCACTTTCTCAGCTTTAGACTACGTGGTAGTGGTATAATGCTTGTCATTTTTCCTTCTGGTATTGTAACTACGTGTATCATTGTTTTTTTTTCAAATTGCAGTGGGTTATCTACAACAAACTTCACGAGGGAATAGATATACTTTAAAGTAGTAGTCAAAATCCCTTCCTCCTTAAAATGATGTCTACAAGATGATGGTGCGTCGACACAACGTATTAATCTTACAATGCGTTTTTTAGCAATGAAAATTTTCTGTCTGAAAAATGAGTTCCTCCAGAACATTACATGGCATTTTTGACTGAAAATTCACAAAATATGTCGTCTTACTAACTTATCTCTCTGTAAAATTTACAACGATGGGAAGTGCAAATGTGCCTCAATTAAGTAATTTTAGAAATTCCAAAACTTGTTTTCCCTAGTTTAACTTCTCGTCAGTAGGGACACCAAGAAATATTGAAGTTTCCACTCTATTTATTATTTACTCTCGCTGTGTACGCTTATCGTTGGTATAGTCCAGATGAGCGGAAATAGTTATTTTGTGTCTTTTTGAAATGGACTGTGAGACCATTCACACAAAACTTCTCAGTAATAAAGGGCTGTATTATTTCTTCTGTAGCCGTATGTTCAGATTGATTAAAATAATTGGAATGATTACGATACTAGTGTTATTTCCATATAGAATTAATTCTGCTTGTTGTATATTAGAAGAAGGGTCGAGAACACGTATCAGAAACAATAGTGGACATAAGATAGAGCGTTGAGGAATCTCATACGTGATTTCTCCCCATTCACACCCTCCTCCATTCTGAAGACTCTCCCCTGTTTAGATTGATTGAATTATTAAACGCAACCTTCTGTATTCTATTGGTTCAATGGGACACTCTCCGTTAGTTGGTTATACCATCAATACCACAAAATCTCAGTTTATCTAGAATATTGTGATTCGTACACTCACCGAGCGAGGTGGCGCAGTTGTTATCACACTGGACTTGCATTCGCGAGGACGACGAATTCAGACACGCGTCCAGCCATCCTGATTTAGGTTTTCCGCGATTTCCCTAAATCGCTTCCGGCAAATTCCGGGATGGTTCCTCTGAAACGGCATAACCGACTTCCTTCCCCATCCTTTCCTTATCTGATGGGACTGATGACTTCGCTGTTTGGTCCCCTCCCAAATCAATCAACCAACCAGTCATGGAGTCAGCTGCTTTATAAAATGCAAATGGGCTCTTTTTTGTTATATAAAGCTACTACAATTCGATTATTGAACCAGTAAATTGCTTTCTCAATCAAGTAATTCTTCTGAAGTCCTAACAATCACCTACTGAGCGTATTATTATTGCCCAGGTAAGATACTATTCTAGAACGCAACAACTTCTCAAAACAATTGGAAAATGATTTCAACAGTGAAACGGGTCGGTAATTATTGACAGTTCACCTATCACTTTTCTTATTGATTTAATAATGGCATATTTAATTCTCTTTGGAAAAATGTCCTGAGTTGGTGGTGCCTTAAACATTACGCCAACATATGCATTGATGAAGGTGGCCATTCACAGATAAGAGGCATTCTGATTGGAATAGTTTCTCCATAGTGCCACAGCCATCCCGCCTAGTTCATTCAGGAAACTGCGTGGAGAGGACTCCATTCAGAGTGGCGACGCAGAGGCTACGCGAGTCCGCTGGGGGTCTCGGCGTCCCCTACACTCCCTAAACGCACGAGGGCCATTCCGTACGGTAAACATGGGCTGTGCCGTGGGAGACGGAGCGTCACTTCCCACGAGATTAACGCTGCATTTGATAATGAGCAGACGCAGCGCGTGTTTGCCTCAGGCTCTGTACTGACGCAGGTGGCTCTACAACTCAACAAAACCAGCACTTACGTCATTGCACTGGACACTCTGAAAGATTTTGTTGGGCAGTTAGGTGTTCTGGTTATATACTAGTCTACGTTCTCTGTTTGCTTTTGTTTCAGCGTAATAACAGACGAGGCGAAGGTATTTCGGTAACCTGTACTCGCACGTATTGTCTGCGTCAAGCACGGAAACTTTGGTGTCTGACGGACACTGAATTAGGATCTGCAGGTGAAATGGACGTGAATATACTGCAAAAAATTTATAATCTTGTTAGAGAAACAGCTAAGGTGCACACGGACTGTGATACGTGATTGACAAAGCTGTTTCTACCATATGTTGACATTTCAGTTTAGAGACACAGCATGAAATTTGCGAGGAGATAAACTCTTACATATTATAAAAGTTGGTACCCCACATCTCCTAAACCAATGCATCGATTTCAACCAAACATGGTATGTATACCGGTTACTGTTAGGAAAGAACCACTCTGGGGTAAGAACCACCAACCTCTCAAAGGAATGGCCGTGACAAAGAAGCGTAGCTCAGGACGAGCAAATGGCCACGTTATATTCATCCGGTACTTGATAATGAGAGCTCTTAGTGACTTTCAACTATATTTACACATAATTTCAAACGTTTACGATACGTTTCTCCCTGACGTCCCCCACAGAATGATGAAATAAAAAAAGGGCAACGCTTACTACTGGGTGACAATTATTGAAGTACATGAAATGAAATCTACATCTGCATCTACATCTACGTGATTAGTCTGCTATTCACAATAAAGTGCCTGGTAGTGGGTTCAATGAACCACCTTAAGTCTGTCTCTCTACCGTTCCACTTTCGTACGGCGCGCGGGAAAAACAAGAGCTTAAATTTTTCTTGCGAGCTCTGATTTCTCTTATTTTATCGTGATGATCATTTCTCTCTATGTAGGAAGGTGTCAACAGAATGTTTTCGCAACCGGAGGAGAAAACTGGTGATTGAAATCTCATGAGAAGATTCCGTCGCAACGAGAAACGCCAATGGTTTAATGATTGCCACACCGATTCATATATCATGTCTGTGGCACTATCTTCCCAACTTCGCGACAGTACAAAACGAGCCGCCCTTCTTTGAACTTTTTCGCTTGTGAGGAACGGTGTCGAAAGCCTTCTGGAAATCAAAAAATATGGAATCAGTTTGACGTCCCCTTTCGATAGTACTCATTACTTCTTGAGTATAAAGAGCTAGTTTTTCACAACAACGATATTTTCTGAATCCGTCCTGACTGTGTGTCAAAAATCGTTTCCTTCGAAGTAACTTATAATGTTCGAACGCAGTACATGTTCCAAAACCCTACTGCGAATCGACTTTGGTGATATGGGCCTGTAATTCAGCGGATTACTCTCATTTCCTTTTTTGGGTGTTGGTGTGACTTGAGCAATTTTCCAGTCTTTAGGCACGGAACTTTCTGTGAGCGAGTGGTTGTATATAATTGCTAAGTATGAAACTATTGTATCAGCGTACTCTGAAAGGAACCTGACTGGTATACGATCTGGACATGAGGCCATGCCTTTATTAAGTGTTTTAAGCTGCTTTGCTACACCGAGGATATCTACTTCTATGTTTCTCATCTTGGCAGTTGTTCTTGATTGGAATTCAGGAATATTTACGTCGACTTCTTTGGTGAAAGAGTTTCCGAAAACCGTGTTTGATAACTCTGCTATAGTGGCACTGTCAACAGTGACTTCACCGTTGTTATCGCCCAGTGAAGGTATCGATTGCGTCTTGCTACTGGTGTGCTTTACGTATGAGCAGAATCTTTTTGAGTTTCGTTGCGGAAATTATTAAAATAATCTCGCATTGAAGTAGGCGTTATATTTCGAACTTCTGCAAAACTTTGCCAATCTTGGGGATTTTGCGTTCTTTTAAATTTGGCATGCTTTTTTCGTTGCTTCTGCAACAACGATCTGGCCCGTTTTGTGTACCATGGAGGATCAGTACTATCACTTATTAGTTTTTGTGGTATACATCCCTAAACTGCCGTCGATACTATCTCTCTGAAATGATTCCACATCTTTACTACTGTTACATGATCAGATCGGTAGGTGTGGAGACTCTTAAAAAGTCGATAACAGCATAACTTCTGAACGGTTTGCGTTAGAACGTTCAAACTGCACGGCTGGCCGGGGGCATATGGGAATTAGTATGTGCATACATGATTTGGTTTAGCAACGAAGCCCACTTTCATTTCGATGGGTTCGTTGCATAATTGGCGCTTTTAGGGGACTGAGAATCCAAGTCTCTTCACTCTCAACAGGTGACTGTGTGGTGTGCAATGTACAGTCACGGAATAATCGGTGTGATATTCATTGATGGCACGATGACTACCGAACGGTACGTGAATATTTTGGAAGATGATTTCATCCCCATTATCCACAGTGACCCTGAGTTCGACAAGATGTGGTTCATGCAAGACGGAGCTCGATATCATCGAAGCAGGAGAGTGTTTGGTGTCCTGGAGGAGCACTTTGGGGACAGCATTCTGGCACTGGGGTACCGAGAGGCCACTGCCATGGGCCGAAATTGGCCGTCATATTTTCCGGATCTGAACACATGCGGCTCCTTTTTGTGGGGCTTTATTAAAGACAAGGGTAGGGCAATAACCGCAAAACCACTGCTGAGTTGAAAACAGCCACTCAGGAGGTCATCGACAGCATCGATGTTCCGAGGCTTCAGCGGGTCGTGCAGAATTTCGCTATTCGTCTGTGCCATATCATCGCCAATTATGGCAGGCATATCGAACATGTCATAACCTAAATCCGAATATCTGTAGGGACGTTTGCATGTTGAATAAAGTGTGTGTACGCCGTTTGTAACTAATTCACGTTTTTCTTATATAGTTCAATAACGCTCACCCTGTACGTCGCAGTTAATGCAGTAAAACTGTCGCATCAGGCATAATGTTTTAAGGAATCACTTCTTTTCTCTTTACTCCATTAGAAACACATTTCGCAGACAGTATCCACTTGTATTGGCATGTATGCATCAGGCATAATGTTTTAATTTATTACTTCTTTACTACTAACTCTATCAGCAACACATTTTGCAGACAATATCCCCACGTATCACTGGATGCATATGCAGAATTACATCATTGTATTGCACATACACTCCTGGAAATTGAAATAAGAAAACCGTGAATTCATTGTCCCAGGAAGGGGAAACTTTATTGACACATTCCTGGGGTCAGATACATCACATGATCACACTGACAGAACCACAGGCACATAGACACAGGCAACAGAGCATGCACAATGTCGGCACTAGTACAGTGTATATCCACCTTTCGCAGCAATGCAGGCTGCTATTCTCCCATGGAGACGATCGTAGAGATGCTGGATGTAGTCCTGTGGAACGGCTTGCCATGCCATTTCCACCTGGCGCCTCAGTTGGACCAGCGTTCGTGCTGGACGTGCAGACCGCGTGAGACGACGCTTCATCCAGTCCCAAACATGCTCAATGGGGGACAGATCCGGAGATCTTGCTGGCCAGGGTAGTTGACTTTCACCTTCTAGAGCACGTTGGGTGGCACGAGATACATGCGGACGTGCATTGTCCTGTTGGAACAGCAAGTTCCCTTGCCGGTCTAGGAATGGTAGAACGATGGGTTCGATGACGGTTTGGATGTACCGTGCACTATTCAGTGTCCCCTCGACGATCACCAGTGGTGTACGGCCAGTGTAGGAGATCGCTCCCCACACCATGATGCCGGGTGTTGGCCCTGTGTGCCTCGGTCGTATGCAGTCCTGATTGTGGCGCTCACCTGCACGGCGCCAAACACGCATACGACCATCATTGGCACCAAGGCAGAAGCGACTCTCATCGCTGAAGACGACACGTCTCCATTCGTCCCTCCATTCACGCCTGGCGCGACACCACTGGAGGCGGGCTGCACGATGTTGGGGCGTGAACGGAAGAAGGCCTAACGGTGTGCGGGACCGTAGCCCAGCTTCATGGAGACGGTTGCGAATGGTCCTCGCCGATACCCCAGGAGCAACAGTGTCCCTAATTTGCTGGGAAGAGGCGGTGCGGTCCCCTACGGCACTGCGTAGGATCCTACGGTCTTGGCGTGCATCCGTGCGTCGCTGCGGTCCGGTCCCAGGTCGACGGGCACGTGCACCTTCCGCCGACCACTGGCGACAACATCGATGTACTGTGGAGACCTCACGTCCCACGTGTTGAGCGATTCGGCTGTACGTCCACCCGGCCTCCCGCATGCCCACTATACGCCCTCACTCAGAGTCCGTCAACTGCAGATACGGTTCACGTCCACGCTGTCGCGGCATGCTACCAGTGTTAAAGACTGCGATGGAGCTCCGTATGCCACGGCAAACTGGCTGACACTGACGGCGGCGGTGCACAAATGCTGCGCAGCTAGCGCCATTCGACGGCCAACACCGCGGTTCCTGGTGTGTCCGCTGTGCCGTGCGTGTGATCATTGCTTGTACAGCCCTCTCGCAGTGTCCGGAGCAAGTATGGTGGGTATGACACACGGGTGTCAATGTGTTCTTTTTTCCATTTCCAGGAGTGTAGATCAGCATGTATGGCGTCACAGTTGATCAGTATATATGGCGTCACAATCATTTGGATGTTTGAAAAAGAAATTTCAGGGTGAATTTCGCTGTACGAACAGTTGCAGTATGTGTACAAATATATCTGAAACACGTTAAATGTATACGAAATAGATGTGACACGCGCGTACATGGGCAAAGCCTCTGGCAAAAAGCTTCTGCTAAAGCCAAGGATCGATTAGAACCTATATTTGACCTGGAATGAAATACGGCGGGGGGGGGGGGGTGAGGGGGGGAGGGGTGTAAGTACTAGCGGCATGCTGTTAGGGAGTGGGTGATAACATCGAGACAGAATGGGATGGAGGAGGTGTACAGATGGAGAGGGAGAAGGAGGAGGTAGACACAGGTGGAGAAACATGTGGAGAGAGTGAAGGAGAAGGGGAAATGTATAGGTAATGGGGAGATGAGAAGATGGGCAGAGAGAAAGAGACGAGGAGGAGATGATGAACAGGAAAAGAATAGGGGAGGACATGCACAAAGAGCGGGAGCAGCTGGACTAAGAGAGGGAGGAGAGAGCAGATATGGAGATGGGCAAGGAGGAGATGGAAAGCTAAAGTAAAGAGAAGGTGATGAACAGAGGGGTGGGGGAGGAGCAGATGGAATTTGGGGGTGGGGTGAGGAGGAAATAAAGAGGAGATGAGGAAATGGAGAAAGAGGAGGGAGAGGAGACGGACAGAGGAGGAGATCGACAGAGGCGGGAGGAGCAGACAGATAGAGAGGGGGGCAGGATGAGATGGACAGAATGTGCTGGGAGTGGAGGAGATGGAGAGAGAGGGGGGGGCGAAGGAGGAGACAGAGAGGATGCGGAGGAGATAGACTAATAGAACTGGAATGAATACATACGTGGGCAATGCAGGGTACTCAGCTAGTTCTAAGTAAACTCACTCTAGTATTCAGCAGGCTAGGGGAGGATAGGTGGTAGCGTAAAGTTCCTGGTCACCAGACATTGTGCCAGAGTTCCATCCAACAAAAGCGTTACACTAAACTCCACACTCACACACACACACACACACACACACACACACACACACACACACACACACACAAATATTTAATGGAAATTGTTGTAAAGAAACAAACAAACGAAAACGTGTACCCGCTCTCTCTCCATCCGAACACGCCTCAGAGGGCCCTACAGTGTTGACCAACCGCAGTGTCTTTCTTTGCCGGCAGGTGTCACCTAGATGTTGATATCGGGAGCATATGGTCAGCTCACCACTCTCCTGATCATTGTCAGTTTTCGTGACTGGGGCCGCTACTTCTCAGTCAAGTAACTCCTGAATTGTCTTCATAAGGGCTGAGCGCACACCCCTTGCCAACAGTGCTTAGCAGACGCAGTAGGTCACCCACCCAAGTGCTAGCGAAGCTCGGCGGAGCTTAAATTCGGTTATCTGACAGGAACTGGTGTTACCACTGTGGCAAGGCCGTTGGCATGTGTACTCTTCACTATTGCAAATTTCTGTTATCTCTAGAATCCTACGTCAGATCCCATCCAGAAGATTTCTCTTGAGTTATTTATCCCACGTTTGTGGCTGGACTACCAGGACCTACACAATATCAGTCCTTATTGAATGCCAAGAGCAGCCGTTTGTTGGAGAGAGTACAATCTGATATACCAGAAGAGGATCAGAGATCTCTCATCGTCAAACAGTAGTTAATGAAGTCAGATAGATGGGACGATACAATAAATATACCGCTTGTGATTGAAAAGCAACAATGTCAAACGTAATCTTTCTTAGTTTTATTAAACCCATTGTAATCAGTTACTTTAGTGAATATTACAGTTTAACTATTTTAGGAAAACAGTAACGAAAGAAAATAGTTTCTTAATGAGAGATTTTTCTGTTGAAATTATAGGGACTGCAGGAAGTTTTATTCGGATACAGTGAAAACGGAAAACCTTCCCGCGGTGGAACTATCACAACCTATTTTGTATAGCTGTTAATATTAGATGTTCCAGATAAATTAGCATCCACTGTACATACCAAAATAAAAATTATGTGAGAATGTAGAAATAAGACAATATTCTTCATGGGAAGATAAAGTAACAAATTCGCCGAGCATTTCAACTCAAGCTGTCCAGGTATTTAACACTGATCATGGCCAGGAGTCAAAATTCAAAATTTTATGAATTTATTATTCATTGAACGAACACACAATGAAATATGTATCTGTATTGTAAAGGACATAATGACAGCCAGTGAGAAAATAGTTCCATATAGCTGCAGACTTCCTATGATGTTCAAAAAAGTGTTTGTTACACACGCAAGAACACAGCGGTAGTTTCGTAATGAGTTGTTTCGGCATATATATAATTTCCTAGATGTAGTTAACTGCGGCTACTTGAATTCAAGAGCCGTTAATCTGATTGTTGGCTCTTGCTGTCTTCGGAGTCGCGCTGTTGATGTTTTTCCGAAAGTCCGATAGTATAGTATATCACCTGTCTCATACATTCCACAAACCAGAGTGAATGGTCGTCTTGTTGTCAGTTCCAACAATGGTTTCTAAAAATTCCGGAAGAATATTATACGTAACATCTTGCAAAAGCGCTTTTAAATTCACTCCTGTTCCTTCTTTTATCACGTCATTAGACAAGTCGTATCACTCACAGAGCCCATCGGTATACTCTTTCCATCAACCCGCTCTCTCCTGTGCGTTTAACAGTGGAATTCCCATGTCACCCTTAATCCTTAATCCTGCCGCCCTTGCGTTTAATTTCAGCGGAGGTTTTCGTGACTTTTCTGTATACTCAGTCAGTCCTTTCGACAGTCATCTCTTTTTGGACTTCTTCACATTTCTCACATTTTTCATTTCGCTTTACTTTCCCTGCACTTCTTATTTGAGCACAGTGACAGTGACTGCTGAATATATAGAACTTCACAGTGAAGAAGATGAGTAAAACAGAAAACATGACAAACTGTGAAAGAAATCACTCACCGTAAAAATGCCCGCATCTCGTGGTCGTGCGGTAGCGTTCTCGCTTCCCACGCCCGGGTTCCCGGGTTCGATTCCCGGCGGGGTCAGGAATTTTCTCTGCCTCGTGATGGCTGGGTGTTGTGTAATGTCCTTAGGTTAGTTAGGTTTAAGTAGTTCTAAGTTCTAGGGGACTGATGACCTAAGATGTTAAGTCCCATAGTGCTCAGAGCCATTTGAACCATTTCTTTTTTGAACCGTAAAAACATAACACATCAGGAAAACCACACCATGTAGTAAAAAGTCATAGAATAAAAGCCCAATGATGATGCTGCAACTGCAGTGAAACATGTTTCTGATAAAAAAACAAAATTGTGTTTTGCTAAAGGCGAACCCCATCTACAAACATATGTATGGTTCATTTGGAATTTGTTTGGTATCCTTGGCTATTTAACATAAAAGAGAGAGAAAATGTTAACAGAAAATAACCAGACTGACATTTTGAGAGTTTCTTTTCTGTAAATAGCATTTGGTAACGAAGTTTAATATTCGTAGTAATTAAGCGTTATTGATCACCCTTAAAGTTTGTGTTAACTTTGCTGTACATTACGACAAACTGACAAACTATCTAAAGCTCTTATTACGACGTTCTGTTCATTCAGGAAAGGAATGAGAAAGCAAAAGATATTCATATGTTCCTATTACGTTTAACTACCTTACAGAAAAGAAAGAACGAAATAAACAGAGACTTTTATTGAATATTCTTAACTGTTGCTATACTTAATTACGGATGCATTTAAAGCTATCGCTGTTTGACAAGAGGAAATTTATCGCATTGAACACATGAAAGTGATTTATTACGATACATCACAATAACACTTTTAGAGTCAATTTACGCCTAAGCTAATGAGAGGTTAACTTTACGAGTTAATTACAATTTTTCAGCACTCATATTCATTGGGAGTAGGATATTTATGTTATCTGGGATTCCAATACAAGCCATTAAGATGTAAATGTCTCGCTGAGTTACATAAGATTCTGAGTTTCCGAAAGTCTGTTTCTTCTTATACACTACACAGAAGCGGTACTTAGCCGCACTGTTTGTGAAGTTAAGTAAAAATATTTGTCGTTGTGTTGGCTGGAGTCGAATCTTGTTCTACCCATTCGCCTTTGAATAATAATTGAATGGGAATATTGTAAAACATCACACGTCCAAAATAACTTAACTTTTCTGGATAAACAAAAAACATTGCAGTTCCTAAAATTATGTTGATATTCCGGTTTTATTCTCATTTTCCGTGAAAATGAATGTAGAGAGAAGACTTAAAATACACTGCAGACAATCATGACACATTTTCTCGACGCTAAGTTAAAATTTGCTTAGTAAATATGTGAGCCTACTTAATATTTTCCCGTAAATAAGAATAAATCATTACATAACTCATACTTTATTGCTAATATGGACATAAATCAACCAAATTACGACTGTTTTCCATTCGCTTTGGAATTATATTCCACACGTAATTCATTCATTGACATATGTTGGCCAATTGTATACAATCATGGAAAAAAGTAATGATATACCTTTGGACATGCAGATAACTTTGTTTACAAGAATTAAAGATCACAAGAAGAAATGTTATTTAGTTAACTAACAACATGGGGTTTCCTTCCTGATCTGCACGTATAAAAGGATTAACTAAGTTAGCCTTCGGCAAAAAGTAAATGACAATTCTGTACCAGCTTTCGCCAGAGAGTGGGGAAAAAGTATTCATACATGCAAATAAAAATGAAATGTAAATAAATATAATGACAATACTAGCACTTTGTTGGCTGTCTTCTTCTATGTATCACTTCCGTTAATCTCTTTGGCATGGAATGAACCAGTTTTTTGGTAGTCTCTAAGATAATATTCTATCATTCTTGTTGTAGACATTGTTTCAGAGCAATCTTATTTCGCATTAGACGCTTTCTGATCATTCTTTAAGGCGTACTCCAAACATGTTAAATTGGAAAATAGTCTGCACTCTGTGCTGGAAACTTGGGGATTATGGTACAACAACCGCAGACGAACAATCTCTCCCCCCCTCCCCCCCAAGCCTAGCGTCAGTGTCTTGTTGAAAGTAATAATCTGTGCCTACACCAAAGCTTTTGACCTTCTTTTTTTAAAAAATTTGCCTTTGTACCTCTAACAAAAACAAGTTGCTTAAGACCAGATGAAGCCATACATACCCAAACCATAATTCCTTCCCTCATATGCTTTACTGTGGGTTGAATGTGTTTGGGATCCGGCTCAGTATGCCGTCGTCTCCACACCAAAATCCTGCCATAATTTACAAATAGGTTAAACTTACTTTCATCTGTGAATAGTACCTTGTCACAGAAACTGGTGTTCGATTTCATTCCCAAATTGATGTTTAACAAGCGCAGACAATGCAATAGCTGTCTATTTAGGATCTTTTTTGAACATCCTTATTAACCTATTTCGCTTTCTTTGCTTTTGCTTATGTGGTCGACCTCTTCATTCGCTATTAATGAGTACTTCTGTCTCTAAATCATGATAGTACGGACTGCACAGTTGCCCGGCTTCTTCCAAATAATATCGGCTATTTTTGAAAATGAATTTTCCATTTCATAATGGAAGATAACTAATTGCCTTTCCTCCACAACATTTTCCATCACTTTGCGGCCCATTTTATTGTTGGACGGCATTCACAATTTATCATAACCAACACCCAAGAGGTGCTGCTCGTCACTGGAGGCGTTCCTCGTTGAAAGCGGTCCGTTATTTCTACATTTCTAACAGTGCTTGAATAGAATGAGATTTTCACTCTGCAGCGGAGTGTGCGCTAATATGAGACGAGATACTGGCAGAAGTAAAGCTGTGAGCACCGGGCGTGAGTCGTGCTTCGGTAGCTCAGATGGTAGAGCACTTGCCCGCGAAAGGCAATGGTCCCGAGTTCGAGTCTCGGTCTGGCACACAATTTTAATCTGCCAACAAGATTCAGTGCTTTAATACATTTTTCCCCACTGTTTGAAGCCAGCTGGTACAGAATTTTTATTTAATTTTTGCAGAAGGCTAATTTAGTTAATACAAATCAGGAAGGAAACCCCATACTGTTAATTTATCAAGCAACATTTCTGGTTGTGATCTGCAGTTGTAAGGAAGTTATACTACATGCCCAACATTGTACGAATACCTTTATCTATGACTGTATGTCAGTGTAGAAATTCCGGATGATTTCCTCTTTTGGTAGGAATGATAGAAATCGCTTTGGTCATATATTTTCTTGTCATTACATGTCGATTATTCTCTCTGTCTGAAACAGTGCTACAACATAAAATCTTGATAAAGCCCACATCTTTTGTACTTGTCGGGGTTTCTTTTCGATTTAGCTGATTTCAGAGTAAGTGGAGTTCAAATTTCCTTTCTCGGAGTCATGATCTTGCACTTGTGCTTCTCTGAATCATTACAGAAACTTGTTGGGGGAAACCGCATGTGTCTTCACCAATAACGATGCGAAAAAAAGAGTTACTCTGCATCTGAGTGATGTTAATACTAATTTCTGGTGATATTATTTGTGTTTTGTTAGTATACTATCCATCTTGCACACTGTATCCTATAATACAGTTCCTTTGCATGGTACACACGTGGAAGCGCATGGTCGGATCATAGTTTGAGACCTAGGATATTTTTTTTAGCTACGTATAGATTAATTTCATTGTGTTTGTAATGACTTCTCAGCATTCATGTCGTAGAGCATTCGCCACTGGAACTTTCTTGTTTAAATATTTTTGTAGTTTTGGGTTCCTTGAGCGCATCTAACTGCGTCGTAAGACTTGAGTAGTCACTGCTGTGAAATGGTGTGCTCCATTATTCCGCTTGACAGGTATCATCTCACACAGCTGCTAACCAGGCATTTATGTCTATCTGACACACAATTAGGGAAGTCAGGATGCACGTGGGTATCCTTCTGCCTTCGCAACACCAGTCAACTCTGCTGCTGATCGTGTAACCGGAGAAGAGGCACGCAACAATGGTAGAGCCGAATTATTTGTCTGATTCCACTTCTCATGTCGTAAACACCAGACATCAGAAGATACTTGCCTTAAACTTTCGACTTCTATGACAGATGAGTGCGTCTCTAGCCGCCGTTCCATAGCACAAGCAACAAAAGTTAAAGTCAACGATAGTAATTCTTGAAACATCAAACAATCAAATCCAATGTTAAAAGAAATTTCGGGTTTGCCGTCGGTCATCATTTACTACATTCCGCGATATTCCGACCGTGGATCTATTAGTCATCCTTCGATGGTTCATCTGAGTAAGATTGACTCGCGCCTAGTCGAAGTACACTCCTGGAAATTGAAATAAGAACACCGTGAATTCATTGTCCCAGGAAGGGGAAACTTTATTGACACATTCCTGGGGTCAGATACATCACATGATCACACTGACAGAACCACAGGCACATAGACACAGGCAACAGAGCATGCACAATGTCGGCACTAGTACAGTGTATATCCACCTTTCGCAGCAATGCAGGCTGCTATTCTCCCATGGAGACGATCGTAGAGATGCTGGATGCAGTCCTGTTGAACGGCTTGCCATGCCATTTCCACCTGGCGCCTCAGTTGGACCAGCGTTCGTGCTGGACGTGCAGACCGCGTGAGACGACGCTTCATCCAGTCCCAAACATGCTCAATGGGGGACAGATCCGGAGATCTTGCTGGCCAGGGTAGTTGACTTACACCTTCTAGAGCACGTTGGGTGGCACGGGATACATGCGGACGTGCATTGTCCTGTTGGAACAGCAAGTTCCCTTGCCGGTCTAGGAATGGTAGAACGATGGGTTCGATGACGGTTTGGATGTACCGTGCACTATTCAGTGTCCCCTCGACGATCACCAGTGGTGTACGGCCAGTGTAGGAGATCGCTCCCCACACCATGATGCCGGGTGTTGGCCCTGTGTGCCTCGGTCGTATGCAGTCCTGATTGTGGCGCTCACCTGCACGGCGCCAAACACGCATACGACCATCATTGGCACCAAGGCAGAAGCGACTCTCATCGCTGAAGACGACACGTCTCCATTCGTCCCTCCATTCACGCCTGTCGCGACACCACTGGAGGCGGGCTGCACGATGTTGGGGCGTGAGCGGAAGACGGCCTAACGGTGTGCGGGACCGTAGCCCAGCTTCATGGAGACGGTTGCGAATGGTCCTCACCGATACCCCAGGAGCAACAGTGTCCCTAATTTGCTGGGAAGTGGCGGTGCGGTCCCCTACGGCACTGCGTAGGATCCTACGGTCTTGGCGTGCATCCGTGCGTCGCTGCGGTCCGGTCCCAGGTCGACGGGCACGTGCACCTTCCGCCGACCACTGGCGACAACATCGATGTACTGTGGAGACCTCACGCCCCACGTGTTGAGCAATTCGGCGGTACGTCCACCAGGCCTCCCGCATGCCCACTATACGCCCTCGCTCAAAGTCCGTCAACTGCAGATACGGTTCACGTCCACGCTGTCGCGGCATGCTACCAGTGTTAAAGACTGCGATGGAGCTCCGTATGCCACGGCAAACTGGCTGACACTGACGGCGGCGGTGCACAAATGCTGCGCAGCTAGCGCCATTCGACGGCCAACACCGCGGTTCCTGGTGTGTCCGTTGTGCCATGCGTGTGATCATTGCTTGTACAGCCCTCTCGCAGTATCCGGAGCAAGTATGATGGGTCTGACACACCGGTGTCAATGTGTTCTTTTTTCCATTTCCAGGAGTGTATGTAGTAAACGACAACCGGATACTAACCCGAAATATCGTTTAAAGATTCAATT
The DNA here is from genome assembly GCF_023864275.1 of Schistocerca cancellata. Classification (NCBI taxonomy): domain Eukaryota; kingdom Metazoa; phylum Arthropoda; class Insecta; order Orthoptera; family Acrididae; genus Schistocerca; species Schistocerca cancellata. Next base: position 283,808,019 of record NC_064634.1, on the reverse strand, counting down.
CTCCGGAAAAAGAATTAGAATCAGGATCATTGTTAATTATTTGTTGTATATAAATATTAGAAGCATAGCAATTCAAGTTGTCTATGCACATAAATCAAAACTGAAAACATATAGCTGGTGGCTGACTCTACTGATGTACTATATACATTATAGTTCGATAAATTTGACGCGCATACAAATTAATAACTCACTGCGTATGGATTTTCGGGTGAACTGTACCGTTACAAATTACGTGTACCGTTAGAAATTGCTTCGCGGACCTATTTCACTGTGTATACCATGAAATGCAGTTTGAGTTACGTTTCCTTTGATATTTGAAGCACACGAACTTGAAAGAGATATTAAATTACCACCTAATCGTTTCAGGAAGGAAAATAGTTTTTCATGATTTGACAGTTTGCATTTTTTTTTTTTTTTTTTGGCACTGCCTAGTCAAAAAAGGGTCAGGCATCCAGAATGGGAGCAGGGAACGAAATGAAACTTCATGGACTGAGAGGATATGTGAGAGAAGCCTGCTAAATCCGCTGGGCAGGACAGGTGATGAGGATTGTGGAAAGGGCCAAATAAGGTTGGGGTGAGTTTCACCTTAAAATTGTGATTTATTGTAATTTACACATTTACAACCAAAGCGGCACATAGTCGAACTTCTACAACCACGAGTTTCATACTCCAAATCTTTCACGGCTGAAGGTCTCCAAACAAGAAAATTTAAACATCAACAAGCTAAATTTCAAGTGACTGAAAACAGGCAGTTACAATCACAAATAAAATGATTAAAATATGTATCTCACTGCTAGGCTGAAAGCTTCAAGGCAAGGGTGGATAGACAAACGTAAACAAAATGCAATATAAACGGCTGAAGGCCCACAATAAAATTTTCAAGATTTTAAAATAAATTACCATAACCTTTCAAAGGCAGAAGGCCGCAATGTTTAAGCTTGAAAGGTAATTTTAAGACTAGGGTTCCAAGCCGCAATGTTTAAACTTGAAAGGTAATTTTATGAATAAGGTTCCAAGGCTGAAGGTCCACAATTAATTTTCCAAAATTAAAAAAAAATGTAACCATAAGCCTTAAGTCTTAAGTAGCTGAAACTAGACTAAAAGAAAAGACAACACAATCGCAATAACCTTTCAGCAAATATCCACTTGCCGGAATTCAAACTTACATAAAACAAAGTAAAACCAAGAATTTTTATTTTATCATTGGCTATGATAGATTATAAACAGGCAATTAAACACCGGTGAGGAAGACAGTAAGGACAACAGCACTCAGAAGCCTCCAGGGGGCCGGACTGCCCTCGTTCACTTAGGGCACAACTACACCTGATCCATCGGAACCCAACCAAGGGACAGCCACGGACCGACCGACAAACGACTTGCTTACCACCAATCGGTACGTGAGAATTCAAACACAAAACGTTACGGGCGTGATTATCCACAATCAAATATGTATATGTATTAAGCTTTCAAAACTACACACCGTGTTGGACAGTGACAACAGGTGAGGAAAAGACACCCTGAAATTACGTCAGTGGCCAGGGCAGATAACCGGAACACTAACATCCATAAGGCAGAAAATTCCGCTGGTGCACTTGAATTGTAGTCAACCGCATGGCGGCTAAATTTCAGCAATACAAACACTCGGTGTTGCTCACAGAAAAACCTCCCCAACAGCGAACCACGGAAACGAACCACACAACATGAATGGACGTGGCTTGGGTACTTGAAACCACTAGTCAACTTTGACGTCCTGGGTCGGTAAACCATGAAGCTCGTAGCGATCTGACAGCTCCACACACGCTCTGACACTGTGCAGGGACCACCAGCGGACCCAGCAGACTGTACCACGTGGAGGTACCTTCCCTGGTCAGACTTCCTGCAAACCCCCTAGCAGGAAACTATACGCACAAAACCAAAGATGGTACTCGGTGCAAATAGCGATACACATCGCTGCTGCCACACGTAGAAGGAAGAAGAACCACAGCATAACTGCAATCAAACACAGATAGACATCCAAGTTCACGAAAACTCTTAGTTTTGAGTGAGCAAGGCTATATGTGACATTATTTGAGTGATTATAAAATCAAATCAGAAATTATTTGGCAGTAAGAGCCCACTTAGCAGTATGACGTTGAACCTCACTCTGCCCTGAATGCATGCACTGATTCAGTTTGGAAGGGTGCCATGAAGCCTTTTCTATCCTCTCCTGAGTCAAGCTCACCTACAATTGCTGTATCTGGTGCTCAATATCCTGTGCACTAGTAGTGGGATGGAGCTGATGTCCGAGCTGGTCCTAGACATCTCTGGGCAACAGATCTGGGAATCTTCCTGGCCACGTGCTATGTGTGGAGTCGGTGGAGCGCGGAGACCAGCGCAGTGTTGTCGTGGTGCGGAAACGGAGTGATTCATCTGACGTCCAAAAGGGTGTGGTCATTGGCTTTCGAGCCAAGGGTGGAAGTATTTCAGAAACAGTAAAAACTGTGAACAGTTCGCTGGCCGCCATGGTTAAAGTATACCGTGCATTGCAAAATGGTGCTAACCTAAACTGGCAACAGGGCACCTGTGCTACATCACATGTCCTAGATGGTAAGGGTGAAAGACGGCTAAGGAGACGTATGAGGGTGAGTAGACCTACAACTGTTGAGCAACTGACCCTCACAGATAAACCGAGGGGCTACCAATAGCTCTGCCTCAATGAGCGTTCAGCGAACGTTGCTGTAAATGGACCTCCGTACCAGGTGGCTAGTTCATGCATCCATGTTGATTGTTATTCATTGGCGACAAAGGCTGGAGTTTGCACGCCAATATCACAAATAGGCTTCCAATGTGTAGCGGCACGCAGCCTTTTCAGATGAATCACATTTTATGCTCGATCGGACAGATGGCCTTAGGCGTATACGCCGTGGGACGTCTTAAAGCGAAGGGTAGAGGCCAGAGGGGGGAGTGTTATGATCTGGAAAGTTTCTGTGGAATTCCCTGGGTGATATTGTCATTCATGAAGGCACGATGGATCAACACAAGCATGTATGTATCCTTGGGGCTCTCGTCCACCCCTACATTGTTTTGCCTCTCCACGATGGCAGCTACCAGCAGAACAGTACTGTGTGTAACACGGATCGCAATGTGCATACATGGTTCTAAGAGCACCACGGTGAGTAACTGCACTCCCCTGGCTACGAACCCCCTCCCCCCCTCCCCGGTTTTAATTGCAACCGAAAATCTGTAGGACCACCACGATCAGGCTCTTAGCGCCACAGATCCTCAACCCTGAAACCTACTGTAGCTGGCCACAGCATGGCATGGCACAGTCACACCAAGGCTCCACATCGCTTTGGTATCTTCCAGAACCTTACAGACTGTCTTCCTGTACGTACACGCTGCAATAGTCTGGCTTTTGTCACTTTCTCACATTAATGTGACTGGACCGCGCCTGTTGAAGAATGGTATCACGATACTGTAACATGAGAGGTAACACATTAGGACACTGAAAACCCCTTTATTACCGTTGTGCTGTCAGAGTTCCCTCAGTCGCTATCAGTTACGACATGACCTGACCTACGACAGATGGCTCCCAATACAATGACACCAGGGGTAGAAACGCTGTGCCATAGCAAAAGAATAATAGAATGTGAATTCTCTCCAGGTCGCCGTCTACTCGCTGACGATGGTGATCCGCGGGAATACAGAACTACGACTCGTTGCTGAACACAATGAGATGCTATTCATCAACAATCTATGTTTCCCGCTCACGGGAACAATTCAAAATCAGCCGTTTGTGTTGTGGTGTTAACAGCAGTCTACGCTTGGAATGGTGATTCTCTCTTCCGGCACCGGCTTCTGAGACCGAGCGGTTCTAGGCGCTTCAGTCCGGAACCGCGCTACTGCTATGGCCACATGTTGGAGTCCTGCCTTGGGCATGGATGTGTGTGATTTCCTTAGGTTAGTTAAGTTTAGTTAGTTCTAAGTCTAGGGGACTGATGACCTCAGATATTGTCCCATAATGCTTAGAGCCATTTGAACCAAGTTGCTGCTATTCCTTAGCCAATGGTGGAGAAGTATGCAGAATGTTGCATGGATTCCATTGTTTGCTGTCATATGGTAGGAGCAGATGGGCGAAGTGATAATGACGTGCTTGGTGCAAAAAAATGGTTCATATGGCTCTAAGCACTATGGGACTTTACATCTGAGGTCATCAGTCCCCTAGAACTACTTAAACTTAACCAACCTAAGGACAACACACACATCCATGCCCAAGGCAGGATTCGAACCTGCGGCCATAGCCGTAGCGCGGTTCCGGACTGAAGCGCCTAGAACCGCTCGGTCATACCGGCCGGCTGCTTGGTGCACAATACATCTACCACGTCTTGCGGTAGTCAGGCGTGGCCGTCTGGAAGCTTGACGACGAGTATGCCTCATATACTTCTAAAGTCTAGCATCGGTCCACTTTCGCATCTGAATGACTCAAAAGCTGGATACTGCATCACTCAACCAGCCGGTCAGATGAAGACCCACAATTAGGCCCTTTTAGAACTATGTCTCACACGAATATGCTGTATCTCCGTCTCCTCATATCTCTCGGTGCGAGCTCAAATTTCCCTTATTTTATTATGATGATAATTTCTCCCTACGTCGGTCGGCGTCAACAAAATATTTTCACATTCGGAGGAGAAAGTTGGTGATTGAAATTTCGTGAGAAGATACCACCGTAAAGAAGGACCCCTCTGCTTTAATGTTGTCCACCCCAAATCCCGATTCAAGTCATTGACAATATGTCCCCTAGTCTCAATAATGTAAAACGTGCTGCTCTTCTTTGAACTCTCTCGATGTACTCCGTTAATCCCATCTCGTTCAGGATCCCACACCGCGCAACAGTACTCAAAAAGAGAATGGACAAGCGTAATGTAGGCAGTGTCTTCAGATTGTAGTGTTGGATCTTCTAAGTGTTCTGCCAATAAAACACACTCTTTAGTTCGCCTTCCCCACAATATTTTATATGTGTTCTTTCCAATTTAAGTTGTTCTTAATTTTAATTACTAGGTGTTTAGTTGAATTTATGGCTTTTAGGTTTGACTGATGTATCGTGTAATCGAAGTTTAACGGATTCCTGTTAGTACTCATGTGGATGACCTCACACTTTTCATTATTTAAGGTCAATTGCCAATTTTCGCACCATACGGATATCTTTTCTAAATCGTTTTGCTCTTTTGATGTCTACACCAGACGATAAACGACAGTACTTCTACAGACAACCTAACACGACTGCTCAGATTGTGTCCTACACCGTTTATATACATGAACAGCAGAGGTCCTGTAACACTATCTTGGGGGACACCGGAGATCTCTTCTGTTTTACTCGATGACTTTCTGTCAGTTACTACGAACTGTGACCTCTCTGACAGGAAATCATGAATCCTGTCACATTACTGGAACGATATTCCATAAGCAAACAATTTCACAAGCAGCTTGTGAGACACGGTGTCAAAAGCCTCCTGCAAATTTAGAAATACGGAATTAATTTAAAATCTGTTGTCAATTGCACTCAACACTTCACTTGAATAAAGAGCTCGTTGTGTTTCACGAGAACGATGTTTTCTAAATCCATGTTGACTGTCTATCAATAGACCGTTCTCTTCGAGGTAATTCATAATGTTGGAACACAATATATCCTGCTGCATATGGACGTTAATGTTATGAGCCTATAATTTAGTGGATTGCGCTCCTATTACCTTTCTTGAATATTGGTGTGACCTGTGCAACTTTCCAGTCCTTGGTACTGATCTTTTGTCGAGCAAGTGGTTGTATGTGATTGTCAAGTATGGAGCTATTGCATCAGCATACTCTGAAAGGAACGTAGTTGGTATACACTCAGGCCAGTGTAGTGGGACGCGAAATTGAAGCGTCACCCATCCACCAGTGTCAGCCCAGTTATTGTGAGAAACTTATTAGTAATATACATTTTTGGAAAGAATAACTCTAGTAAATGAATAAAACTGAAACTAATTTATCACAATTTGAACGCTCTGTCCTAATGTAACAATGTTAAAGAACGTACTAAATTATTATTTATTAGCAACTATTAAATGAAAAGGAGTAATCTCCTTATATTCGGTTATGAATTGCCATAATAGCACAGTTAAGAGTAAATGACAAATAGACACAACAATATCGCAGTAAAAGGATTAAATGTATCTAAGAGCAAGGACTCTAGATTACGTAAAATGTGAGGAAAATGTATTAACAGTTAAATATTGTATATAGAAAAGGTTTTATTTTCGGTTAAAAGCTAACAAACTGAGCTTGTGGGTGGGGTATGTAGTGGGACGCGACATTGAAGCGTCTCTCATCCACCAGTGTCAGCCCAGTTTGCAGGTGAATATAAGTTTAATTTAGTTTGTTTATGTATTTTTGTAATATTTTGTAATGGTTGTGAACTGTCTAAAGTTTTTGTATTTTTTTTAATGTTTCATGTACGGAGAGGGCGGCGCAACGAACGGAGACAGCATCTTCGCTGCCGGGACCAGAGAGAAAATTGCTGGCCACTATACGTCGCGGGTCGACAGCCAAAGAGCAACAGAAGATCCTGGAACCGAGTTGTTGCGTCGTGCTTCTAAAAAATAAAATAAATGAAAATTTGTAATGTTTTGTACAACAATGATATCACAGGAAGTTTAATCTTATTGAAAATGTTAGTTTTCTCTCGTCAAGGCTCAGGTTCACGTCTGTATGTAGGAAGATAATAAACTAGTGGATGCTACTAAAGTTGAAATACGTGTTCTGAGGATTTATTTATGAAGAATTATGTGAATGAATTAATAATTATTTGACAAGATTATTGAATTTTGACAGCGTTCATCGCGACTTTGAATCTCAAAAGTTTATTCAATGTGGTTCTAATATCGATTAAATCAGATAACGTGTATCAATATAATTTCTGAGGAGAAACAAACGACATCTAAAATCGAAAAAGTTTACGCAAACCAATTGGCCCGAGTGACGTAATTCTGTGCATACGACTCAAATGATGTTTTACAGTTTCGTTCAAGAACCATTCTGAGACAATTTAAAAAGAATATAAATAATTTTGAAGTGGGTTGTAACTGACGTAGGTGACGAAGTCTACACATGGTCATATGTCGAAAGAAAATCATTTATAAGAAACTTACGTCGTTACACTACACCAGGAAGACCTGTTTTTATTATATGAAGCTGGTATCTGTACAGGTATCATTGGTGATACTGCAGATCTCGAAGAATGAAGTTATAATGAAATCTAGACCTTCCGCTGCTCACAGGCGTTGATCGTCTCGCAATGTTGTTCGTCATTCAGTGATCTCGACTGATTGCCACTACCACCAGGAGAGAAGATGGAGCTATCTGCTGCACAGACAGGCCTTTGTCTCCTGTGAATGAGAGCTCTGTTAGTTTGGTGGATGACCGTTTCAGATATGGGTTTCCATCTGCATTTCATTTTTCTGCTGTATACCGAAAAACATACGAGATTTTAGAAGGTTCCAGGAGAAAAATAAACTGAGAATGGAAACCCATGTCCAAAACCATCATCCAAAGAGGCAATAGAACGTCGCATTCATAGGAGAAAAGGCCTGTCTCCTCAAAAGATAGCTCCATCTTCTCCACTGGCGATAGTGGCAGTCAGTGGCGACCACTGAATAACAAACACATAGCGATACGTTCCGGTTACGGTCCGCCAGCATACAAAGTAAAGTTTCCCGCCGAAGGGGTAGCCTAGAGGCAGTCGCCGACACCTATCAAAATGTTCAAATGTGTGTGAAATTTTGTGGGGCTTAACTGCTAAGTTCATCACTCTCTAAGCTTACACTCTACCTAACATAAATTATCCTGAGGACAAACACACACACACTCATGCCCGAGGGAGGACTCGAACACCTGCCGGAACAAGCCGCATAGTCCATGACTGCAGCACCTTAGACCGCTCGGGGACACCTATCACTTCGACGTTCTGTAGCGTCGTTGAATGACGTTTCTAGACACGTGTTCCTATCCTCAATTTGTTTCTCAATACATCCTGTACAGCCGCTCGAAGCTTCGGTGTCGTGTTGTAATACACTGTATACAAAGAAAATCAAATGAGGAGGATATAACGCAGAAAGGTACCATTTTTCATGCAAACCAGTGTCTACAATTAATTCATACTTAAAATGATTATACTATACAGATTTCAAAGATCTGATGTGTCTAGATTAAGAACGTTGGTGAGACAATGAACTAAAAGATTTAGTAGAGAACCGGTCGTCATAGATCTGCAAACAGCTTGCTTTTTCCGGCGCTAGTCAGCAGCACTAATTGGCTAATTTTGTCATTCAAGAGTGTCAGTTGGTACCCAAAGGTAGTACCTGTATACTAAAAACTTCGTCATTAACAACTGACTAAACCAATCCATGACACAAACAGATAATTTTAAGGCATTATCGAAAATTTTTGTTACCTGTTGCCGCCTATCTGTTCAGTTCCCTTCACAAGGCTATACTTATCGCGACAGGAATACTTTGTACACAGTTAGCCCTTACGTTTGTGAAGCATCACTCAACATTAGTTTTGTGACGGAAATCTTTTTGTCAAAGCATTTATTATCCGTCGCACCCCAGAGCAATCTCACTTCACCATTTCTCCAAAGAAATTTTTGGAAAACTTCATGTAAAGTAAGTAAATTAAAATACTATTGCTACAACCAGGTGATTGTTCTCTACTGTGTACTCTATTACGGCGTGAGCGAAATTATCTACCACTCCATTGTTAATTTTGTATATAAATCATTACTGACAGTTCTTTCACACAGAAATAAATTGGAAAAAGGTGAGGGAGCTGTTATACAGTTTCAAAACGTATATATGGTTTACTAATGTTTTTCATTGAAGTTTCACGATTACTTCTCTCGTCCCCTCTCCCTCGTCTATTTTAGGCTGTACTAATTGAGAAAGTTAAATTACTGGGGCTGTTTACCTTGGACGACGCTGACAGGCAAGCGGCGAGGCCCGTGGGAATCAATTTCCCGATACCATCTGCAGAACTAGGGAAGCAACTATTACTTAACACAACAGTAGCTGCCGCGTTCACTACAGAATTGTTGAACAGACAAAAATTCATTAGCTATAGATGAACACGTAAGGACACGTCCCATTCTTCCAGCATAATGTTGTGGAAGAAAACAGGATGCCTATTCGAAAGTACAGAGTGATTATAATTAAATTTTCAAAAGGTTTTGAAATAACACCACTAGTCAGAATGACGTCAAATTGCAGTGGAGAAGGGGGAACACATGCGCAGAAAAAAAAAACAGTGTGAAAATTGATCAATAGATGGCGCTGTATGTGTCAGAATATGTAAATGAAAACATCTGTCATGCGCACGACCCATTGAAGTTGGTATAAACACGCTGGGTACACGGCTTTTCCTCCTTCCGTTCGCCATGACTGTCTCAATGCAGGATCGCGCTCTGCGTGTAGAGCTGTATTGCAAGAATGATGACTGTGCACACGTCGCTCTGCAGAAGTTCCCGACACTGAAGGATTTGGAAAAAGGTGTTGGTCCTATGACTGCCGCGAGTCTGGCGAAATTTATTCGGAAATTCGAAAAGCCGGGTTCTTTTGGTGTGCAACCTGGTAGAGGGAAGAAACGAATTGATTCGACGTCAGTGGAAGCAGTGACCACAGCAGTGCTGGAGACGAGTGGTGGTGTGCAACCGTGCAGTGCACGGAGAATTGTCCAAACATTGGGCATATCCGTGAGCACGGTGCGTAAAATCCTACGAAACATCCTTCTTTGCTATCCATTCAAAATTATACATGTGCGCGAGTTGCTTCCTGTTGACCTGCCAGCAAGAGATACCTTTGCTTTGGAATTTCTTGCTTGCGTGGAAGTAGACAATGATTGGCCGTGGAAGATTTTGTGGACAGACGAAGCACACTTCCATTTGACAGGATATGTCAGTACACAGAATTGTCGAATATGGGCAACGGAAAATCCACACGTAAATCAACCAGTACCTCTTCACCCTGAAAAGGTAATTGTCTGGTGCGCGTTTAAGGCATCATTTATCATAGGGCCGTATTTTTTAGGAGAGATAGGTGCTTCCGGCCCTGTTACCACTAGTAAGCGCTTTGAGTGTCTTTTGCGCAACCACGTCATTCCAGCTCTCTTAACAGCGTGGATGTGCGGATGAGATCATTTTTATGCAAGACGACGCACCTCTGCACATTGCAAATCCAGTTAAGCAACTGCTGAAGCGCGATTTCGGAAATGCTAGAATTATCAGCCGCCATTTCCCTACAGCCTGGCCGTCCCGATCACTTGATCTTAATCCGTATTATGACCTCTGGTTGTCGTGCTACCTGAAAAATGTTGTGTTCAGTGTTCAGATTGCAAACTTAGCTGTACTGAAGGCACGCATTCTGAACATGTCTCCGGGACACGTCAATCGGTTGTGGAACATGCTGTTTCTGGAGTTCAACTTGAAGAATTTGACACGTTTTGCGCCAGTCACACGGATATTAATAATCCGATTTCATTTTGATTGGTGATTTTAATGCTTTTTCGACCTCAGGGCAATTAAAAACCCTCGTGATTGATGCTTTGATTTTAGTCTTAGAACAATTAGAAACTGAGTGATGCTTTTTATGCGGTTTTTGGCCTCAGGACAATTAAAAATCGATTTTTCCCATCCGATGTGATATGACCTTGCCGTGGTGGATGGGCTTACGTAAGTAACAGTATCACATCTGTACATCCATTGACGCTGAGTAGTACACCTTAGGCACTGTTGTACGGTTCATCTGTCATTTGTGGTCGACCACTAATAAATTATGATGCTTACAGCGCCATCTATTGCTACATTTTGTCACTATTTAGTTTTCTTCTGCCATACGTTTCCCCCTTCTCCGATAATATACCGTTGCAATTTGACGTCATTCTGACCACTGGTGTTATTTCTACAACGGTTTGAAAGTTTAACTTTAATTATAATCACCCTGTACATCAACCATGCAACCTATTTATACCTTTTTAAAAGTTTTCCAAATGCTTCAACAGAATTTTCGGTATTATTATTATTATTATTATTTGCTCTTAATAAATGAATTTCAGTCTATACTATTATACGAAGACAAGACATTATTTAACGTTACCAAAAATTTCGAAAATTTTTGACCAATTTGCTTGAAATTTTTAATCAATACTGTAATAAACTTTCAGACAGATAAAGTTTACATTTTTTAAACAATAATCTACAGGCGTCTGTTAAAACAGAGAGAGAAAATGTATTGTGCTATGCTGTGAAACTATGCGGTTTGTTTTTCTTTCCTCGCTGCCAGTTTTAACTGCGATAACAGAGCGTTTAAATTATTACACGAATTATTATTCCTCCCGGCCAATCAGGCCGTTGCACACACAAATTCAAGTAGTCCGCCAGATACGATTAGAATCTGTTGTTCTGTAATCGTAGGTGATATCGTGCGAGACTACTCACAGCGAGCAGTGTAGCGCAGTGATTAGCGCACTGAACTCCCATTCGGGAGGACCACAGTTCAAACCCGCGTCTGAACATCCTGATTCAGGTTTTCCGTAATTCCCCTAAATCGCTTAAGACAAATGTCGGGATGGTTCCTTTAAAAGGGCACAGCCGATTGCCCTCCCCATCCTTCCCTAATCCGAGCTTGTGCTCTCTCTCTAATGACCTCGTTGTCGACTGGACTTTAAACACTAATTTCTCCTCCTCTCAGATTGCTCAGCCTTTGACTCGTGTTCGATCCTTACCACCGTCCAGTGCCAAAATTTTGGATTCCTCTCGCGCTAGGTTTTTTAAAACCAAATGAAGAAAAGATTTGGCCACACCGTCTCTGGTGGGTTGCTCGAAATCACCCGCGCAACAATTTGACTGGCCGACGTCAATAATAAATAACTTCGAAACGGCACAACGTGTACTTTTCTACTAACAATTATTTCTCAGCACAAACGACCACAGAACACTCTTACAAGCTTTTCTGACTGTTTCAGACCACCTCGTACATTCTCTTTCCGTATACACGAGGACGTGCAGAAGAGTAATATCTCGGAGTCGTTTAAGCGAAAATTGTGTACTTTCTTTCCAATAAAATAAATAAATAAATAATACAAACCTTACTGACATTCTAAATCTTCACATAAAATTCGAATTTGACGAGGCAAGCGAACCGAGAACTTTTTATGCACAGACTCCACGAAAAACTTCGTAGCCATATTCTACATCTTCGTTCTTCACGTCTAGCTTCTTCCATTACAGCGGTATTTAACATGTCAGTGCTTGAGAAACAGCATGCTGTAATCCAGTTACAACTTCAAAGAGCTCGTCCACACATGGGGCATGCTCTCCTTCAACAAGACAACACCAGACCACGAATGAGCGCTACGACATTTGCGACAATCCGAGTCTAGGATTCACAGTCATCGAACATCCTCCATACAGTTCCGACTTGGCCCCATACGATTTGCATCAGCTTCCAAAACTTAAAGAGCACCTTCGACGACTTCACTTTGATAGAGACGAAGTGGTGTAAGTAGAGGTGAGGTTGCAGCTTTAAAAATAAAATAAACAACTCCGCAGTGACGGTATCAACGAACTAATCTCTCTTTGCGAGAAATATGATTGTCGCCTGGGTAACTATATTGAAAAAATAAATATCTAGATATAAAGAATAAAGATGCAGAATTTTGCCTGAGTGAATATGTTGAGAATTAAGTATGTAGACAAGGAAAATGAAGCTATAGAACTTGCCGATGTTTGTTGTATTTATGTAGCTTCAAGAGTTTTCACATTAAAAATTCGGAGGCTTTACTTTTCAGCGCGCTCTCGTATGCTCTTAAACAAAACTTGTATAACCAACACTTTGACGTTTTTATTGTTCCTCTTAGTCAGTTTTAAAAGACAACAGGAAAGTTTTATTTAGGACTTATCAGCCTATGATTAATACGTCATTACGGTAGATGATTCGTTCGAAACTTTGTGATCCTACCCGTCCGTAGATTAAAACTATGCAGAATACTAGCGTGGAAGCTACTATCCTCGCGGATCTAGCAGTTGGAGAGATGTCTCTGATACCCCATATACCAGTGATCCCAAGCAATTTCCAATAATGATTTCGTTTGAATTAACAATAAATAAGGCTTAAAGTCAGAGAGGGGGGGCGAAGATGAGATGGACTGCACGTGTGGAGGAAATGGCCGTAGACAGGAGGAAACAGGAACTGATGGGAAAGGAGATGATGGACAGACATAGGGGAAGAAGATGATGGACAGAGACAGAGGGGGGGTTACAGGTGACAGACATAGAGAGGGGTAGGAAGATAAGAAACACAAAGAGAGGGGAGCGTGGGATATAGAGAGGGCGGAAAAGGAAAGAGATTAGGATGTATATCCAATTCACATATGTATTTACAATTGCAAAGGATTGTTGGGATGGCTAGAAGTAACATAAAACCGACTCTTCGAATGCATCTTAATTCTTGTATGAGTTACTAACAAAGTGGTGGTATGGCATTTGATATTCGCGTGAAATGACTGACCCAGACCTATAGTATACATTTTAAAACATACTAGATACAATAAACTGGGGATACTGGCGGTTTAATAAGTGATAACAAAGCAAAACCGTGTTCACTCTCAAACGAAATTAACAGATTATTTATTGGTAAGCTGCAGCTTGTGTTCAAAACGTTACTTTGAAGCAGATCCTGAAGCACTTCACCAGAAAGACGAATCACTTAACATTTCAGAGCTTTGTGGGAGAAAATCAGTTTCTGGCAATTACTGGACACATTCATATTATACTTACCGGTAAAGACGCAAGCATAATCCGTAAAGGGACGTAAAAGCAACAAGAAAAAATTAAAACTATTTGTAAGTGACGAATATGTCTACAACTGTCAAATTCCAAGTATAAACATATATCAATTGAACGTGATATAACCGTGCCTCATACCTTAAGGACCGAGAGAGGTGGCGCAGTGATTAGCGCACTGAACTCCCATTCTGGAGGACGGTGGTTCAAACCCACGTCTAGCCATACTGATTAAGGTTTTCCGTGATTTCCCTAAATCGCTTCAGGCAAATGCCGAGATGGTTTCTTTGAAAGGTCACGGCCGACTTCCTTCCCCATCCTTCCCGAATCCATGAGACAGATGACATCACAGTTTGGTCTCCCCCCCCCCCCCCCCCAAATTAACCCAAACCAACCCAACTCATGCCTTGCAGAAAAATTCATGGTGCAATTGTTTTTATAGCAGTAACTACGAAACGTAGGGAGATAAGCTGGTCGTTGTGTTATGTGGTGTAGCTCAGCACGATGTTTCATCGACAGCTTTAAGATGATCTTCCTGGACTGATCCGATCGCCCCTATGCACATCACGTTAGGAATGACTAGCGGTTTGGTGAAACAGAGCCCTTAATGTTCCCTTATGATGTTTATGATCGTCGCTGACATATAGATTCTCGACTACAGATACATAGCTAGAGTGACCTTTCGGAGGATTGACATAATACATCTCGTTGATGGAGGTGAAACAGTTGTGCCTGCAATGATAAACAAACGTGCGGAGTAGTCGTTGTTGCGGTAACATATTGGGGTAGTTTCTTTAATCTGGAATTCCAGTCCTTCACAGTCTATGAATTCTTGCGACGCCTGAAAGAAGTACCATCCAAGGAATAACATACTGGCTGGATTCTGGTAAAACGAAAAATCTAAATGACTACATTCTGTCATTGATAGTTATTCTCACAACTCACGGTCCTGTTGGATAGACGTATTTTCCATTTGCAACTTTCATCACAAAGTCTTTTGAATCTCAGAAAGTAACATTCTCCGGATGGCGACGAAAAGCATCCGGCATCACAGAAAATGACTTCTCATTATCGGATACTGGTTGAACAGGTTGACCGTTGACGATGATGTAGATGTGATTTCCAGACACCTTGGTAAATGTCGTCCAAGAAGGATTAACATTTGTATGGACCTCAGCTTTATAGGTGGTCGCCTCTCCTCTTTATGGCCTCTTTATAGCGGAACTTCTTTATGGCGGCGAGGAACTACTGCGGCGCGTTGGAGGGCGATCTCGCGCAAGATATGGCGGTAGGATTCGTTTCTCACGCCTTATGAAGTCAGCTACAGTTAACTGGAGTGCATAAAACTGTCCTACTGTTTGATGTCGTGCAGCGTAGCGATCTTTGAACATTCCTTTCCATACACCGTGGTACCACGTATTAAGGGTGCCCTAATTGTAACGTACTGGTGTGTTAATCTCCATTGCCCAATTGTCCATTTTTTCGCTCAGCATTCGAATTAAAGAGGAAGCAGATTGTTTCCATCGTTCGTGGCGCAAGTATTTGAAAGTGAGAGCATCCGGATATCGGCGGATACGGCACAGGGCGTGAGCAGACACTCAAAGAAGCTACAATGCCCCTTGAAAATGTTCTCCGCCGGCCGAGGTGCCCGAGCGGCTCTAGGCGCTACAGTCTGGAACCGCGCGACCGCTACGTCGCAGGTTCGAATCCTGCCTCAGGCATGGTGATGTCCTTAGGTTAGTTAGGTTTATGTAGTTCGAAGTTCTAGGGGACTGATGACCTCTGAAGTTAAGTCCCATAGAGCTCAGAGCCATTTGAAAATGTTCTCCACAAATGGAGACGAAAGGTTGGATTTTAATGTGATCTATTCAACCTCACCTTAATAGCCCGGAAAATTTATTAAGTGTCACATTTCCTGTAGTGAATGTTTACATTTTAGGAAGCTACTGAAGTTACTCATAAAGCCAAGCCTTTCATTCCAGATTATCTACCACCTGGGTTTCTTTTGGAGTTGTTGTTGTTGTTGACAGTCTGTGAGATAACGGGCGAGTCGTGACGCCCTGAAAATATTCTAAGTTCAGAGTTAGCGTGGCCGATCTGGGTCCTCTCGGCTGGTCGCGGCATGGCAGCAGCCACGTGGTGCCGGACGTTAGCTTAGCAACAGGGCGATGCCGCACGACAGCCGGACCACGCAGCTGGGAATTCCATGATGACGCTGTGTAGATGAAGGAGACACGCCAGGAGTGCCAAAGATGGCGGACTTCGTGAAACGTTAATGGCAGACATTTCACAGTTCGTATAGCCACATGAATCATGATACCTCAAGAAGAAACATGTACATTACCATTATTTGATCGACGATTCTGATGGTGTAATCAGATTTTCAGTGTCTTTATTAGTTTAAAGGTTAGTATCTGACGGTGAATTACACAAGTAACACCCAGCAACCAATTTCTAAAATCTAAATGCTTCATCCGATTTCGTCGATCGTCGTGTCTTCAGAAAGCTATTAGTGTAAACCTATATTGGTATAATCACAGGCATGTAACTTCAATAGTACATCAGTTATTGGAAGTCAGAATGTCCTATTACTACCGATCGCGTCAGGCCATGAGTACTCCACAGTTACACGAAAAAACGGTAGCAGCATGCTTACAAATATATTTATTCATGTCTTTGTTTATATACGATACATGAAGAAATTGGTTAAATATTTACTGTGTTTTAGAAAGCACAGAGACATTAGGCTACTGACCTACTTTTTGCTCTATTCCTTTGATATATGTTTATTTAATTTGTTTATGTATTTAATAATGTGTGTTAGAGCGTGTTTATGGTCCAGCCGTAGGAATATTTATTTAATTTCAGGTTATTTAAATGTAAATCCAGTACTTCGAATGTGTTTCATTATATTTGTGTGGGTGCGCTGGTTTGAAGACATGGCGCGACCGCTCTATCCAGTCACAGCACTCGTGAATGGGGAGACTGGATGGAAGCGGGAGGCAGTTATGGACGGTATGGCACAGGACATGGGGAGTGCTGGATGCGAAGGCGCGATGGACGCACAGTCACGGGGAGGAATTGGAGATTGGAGCGGTTTGCGCGTATTCGCAGCAGATAAAAATACTTTGGAGTGCCTACCTGTGTACGTGTGAGATTTCCGTGGCTTCTACAGTGAAGACGTAGTGTGAGTTTAGAAATGAATATCCCGCGAGCTATGTTGTTGTTCATAGCTAATTGCGTGCAGTAGGAATCTATTATTTCCCTGTTATTCAACTTATATTCTGTTTAACTACTGGACCATCGACACCAATAAGTGTTTTGCAGTAGTATATCGTATTCTCAAAAGCACTTCTACTATCGTACACTTCATTTAAAGTCGTTAAGATAGTACCTGTAGATTTTATTTAATTGCACTCTTTCATTTATAAATTTATATGTTCCTTTCATAATTCGCAATTGCCGAGTGATAGAAACCTTCGACCATCCGATTCATGTGTGTATGCTTATCGTATACTGTAGACTCAGCAGTATTTGGGCTGTAATGCGGCAACTACGTATCCCAGCCCCTAGACAACTAAAGCAGCCAAAACTTCTAATATTGCAATCTGACTCGGAGGGAATGTAGTTGAGGGCCACCAACATCATTTCATTTCATTTATCATTTTTGAAAGCTCGCAAGTCGGACACTAATTTAATGCAGCTCTCCGTGCGACTCTATTCTGTGCAAGCCTCTTCATCTTAGAGTAACAACTAAAGTCTACCTCCTTCTGAATCTGCGTACTGCATTCATCTTTTGGTCTCCACTATGATTTTTGCCCACACACTTCCCTCCTAGGCTAAACTGGCGATCTCTTAAGGTCTCATAACGTATCCTATCAACCGATTCAAGTTCTGCCACAAATTTCTCGTCTCCCCAGTATTTTTCAGTACCTTCTCTTTAGTTTTGTGATCTACCCGTCGAATCTTCAGCATCCATTTGTGGCACCACATTTCAAAATCTACGGAGTATGCTGATGAAAAACCTCCAGTTTTAACAATCATGAGCTTCCGCTACCCGTGAGAAGAGAAATCACACGATAAATTAAATTTAGAAGTTGTGTCTTCAAAAACATACGAAAGGACTATAATTACAAAAAACTTAAATGTGAGCCATCGCTTAGAAAATGTACTGACGGTGAACCTAAGACTGTACTTTATTGGCAGAAGACTTACGGATTGCAATAGCTCTATGAAAGAG
Organism: Schistocerca cancellata; assembly: GCF_023864275.1. Classification (NCBI taxonomy): domain Eukaryota; kingdom Metazoa; phylum Arthropoda; class Insecta; order Orthoptera; family Acrididae; genus Schistocerca; species Schistocerca cancellata. The sequence goes on along the minus strand of NC_064634.1, from coordinate 283,789,933 downwards.
GCTACCTACTCTACGCTTGTGCCTCATCTGCAGTATTGCTGTGCGATATGTATCCTTACGTAGGGCATTCAAAACATTCGATGAAGGGCAGGCCGTTCTGTATCATTGCGAAATATGGGAGTGTCACAGATATGATAAGCGAGCTGGGATGGCAATCATTAAACAAATGAATTTATTGTGACGACGAGGTCTTTTCACAAAATGTACATCACCAACATGTTCCTCTGGATGCGAAAATATTTTGTTGTCTTCCACCTACATAACGAGGAACGATTCTCATGATAAAATAGGAGAAGACAGATCTCGCACCGATATCATTAAGTGTCCTTTTTTCTCATGTACTATTTGAGAGAGGCATAGTTTCAAGCAGTTTTATGAACCCTCTACCAAGCTCTCAAATGCGAACTGCAGGGCAGTCGTACAGATTTAGACGGAGATGGTAAAAATTCTATTAACATCCAATTAGATCTAATCAAAATATCAGCCTTGTGAAAAGCTGGTAATTAGCTATTAATGTAGAGAAATTTCACGGAACGTGAAAGATTTTATTTCCCTTAAATAAAGACCAATGATTCACGTCTATAGTCTGTAATATAACAGAAATATTTGAACTAGCAATACGTAGAGATATGAAGTGAACTGTCCACACAGACTCATTTGCATGTAAATCAAATCGCGAGCTTCTATTGTTTCTCCATCAACGCTTCAAATGTGGTTCTTTGCAAAATATTTTTATAAGTTATTAATATTCACTATGCTCCCGCTTTTTACGTTTTTATCGTTTTTTTAGGTTTCTGGTGACCTTTGCCACCTTTTCTATTTATGAGTGTTCGCACATTTGCTGCTACCGTTCTAGATAAACAATTAATTTTTATAGCTATGCTTATGCCTTCGCATGGGGAATTATTTATTTCCCTGAAATACTAGTTTAGTTGCCCACTTTCGTTGTATTTCTGTGTAGCATAAGAGGCGGAATCAGACCGTAAGCAGCATCACTATCATTCTGCCCCCAGGCACCTATACTACTATCGCCTACAAAAAATGGCTCTGAACACTATGCGACTTAACTTCTGAGGTCATCACTCGCCTGCATTCGGGAGGACGACGGTTCGATCCCGTCTCTGGCCATCCTGATTTAGGTTTTCCGTGATTTCCCTACATCCTTTCAGGCAAATGCCGGGATGGTTCCTTTGAAAGGGCACGGCCGATTTCCTTCCCCGTCCTTCCCTAACCCGAGCTTGCGCTCCGTCTCTAATGACCTCGTTGTCGACGGGGCGTTAAACACCGATCTCCTCCTCCTCTTCCTCATCAGTCGCCTAGAACTTAGAACTAATTAAACCTAACTAACCTAAGGACATCACACACGTCCATGCCCGAGGCAGGATTCGAACCTACGACCGTAGCGGTCGCTCGGTTCCAGACTGTAGCGCCTAGAACCGCACGGCCACTCCTGCCGGCCTATCGCCTATATCCGAATGGCCAGGAATGTTTGCTAACATTTCATAGACTTCGAAGGTGTTGACAACTTCGCAAACTCGAGCGGTGGAATCACGAATAACATGCCATACTGTTTTCTATGACTTCAGAATCGATAATTCATTAATTTGATGCCAAGAAGATGCAACCATAATGATGGCAGCTGTGAAATTAATCGATTTCAGGGTTCCAGCGGAACGAAAAAAATATGAACGCCAGATACTCAAAACCAAGTTCTAAGGTTTCTTTGTTGCATCCTCCGTTTATTCCACAGAGGTAGTTCTCGCAGTGACTGAGAACTTTCCTAAGTAATTTCTTATCATCTTCAGTTCCACGAATTAGGCTACCTTTAAAGATTATTCTTGAGTCCATCTCATTTTGGTCTTACCGAGATTTCTTCTTCATCTCGGACCTCACCTCCAAAGTTATTTCGTCAGTCTTTGTTCTGGTATTCAGGTCACGTGCTCTTTTCATCCGTTTCACCTTTCTTTATTTTGTTTTCTTATCGCTTCTAAAATGGTTCAAATAGCTCTGAGGACTATGGAACTTAACATCTGAGGTCATCATTCTCGTAGAACTTAGAACTACGTAAACCTATCTAGCCTAAGGACATCACACATTTCCATGCCTGAGGCAGGAGTCGAACCTGCGACCGTAGTGGTCGTGCGGTTCTAGACTGAATCACCTAGAACCGCTCGGCCACAGCGGCCGGCCTATCCCTTCTACATAACTCAGTTATGTTAGAGCCATAGTTCTTTAAAGATCTTTTTTCCTTTCTAAAATCGTTCTTTAAGGTTCTTTAAGGTGATGTGTTATTTATTCCTGTACACTATATTTCCTGTTTTATTAATTGCATAACTCTTTGTGTACAATTTTTCTAATCAGCATTCTGTATACTGGGCTGGACTGACCAGTTCCGTGATCAAGTATGTTCTGCTGGTTTGGACACATGGAACATGATAAACAAGTAAATACAATAAATGTACCCGGGAGATCAGTCGTAAGCAGCGAAACACAATTAAAGTGTCACCTTTTCGCAACCCCGTAATTGCTTCCCATTGCACTGTAGAAGTTTGAAATCTGCCTCGAAGATGCCTGCAACCTCCCTCTGCAATGGTGCAAGGTGGCGAACTGCGACGTCACACCCGTTCTCGGCGACGCCTCGAACAGCAACGTATGGACACACGCAAAAAATGGCCAGAACTCAGAGGTTCATGAGATGTAAGGTGGGTTAATGTCACATTGGCACCAAATTTCATTATAATTCTCCCGAACGCCACCGTGGACATGTCACATGGTAGAATGGCCGTCTCAGCCCCTCTCACCCACATTTCATCCCTTCTTTTGACCCTCTCCGACAGAGATCAGAACCGCGACGCCCACCGTTTATATCACTCGGTTTGCCAATGGGTTACCGAGGAAAAAATTTCGGACACTCCGCTACTCATTATGGACACGAAAAGGTCTCATGCGATGGCATAAAGAGTATCGATGAAATCACTCCTTCCCTTGAGCGTTGATTCGCATACATTTCTGGGTCGAAAAAGTCGGTCTGCAGTGCAATGAGCAATAGGACGATGTTCTTAAATGCTTTTGAGAGTGCTGAAGTCCTTCGGACAATTAAAACCTTTCTAAGCACATCATAAGTCTGCAGCCCCATTAACCTGCTATACAGGGTGTTACAAAAAGGTACGGCCAAACTTTCAGGAAACATTCCTCACACACAAATAAAGAAAAGATGTTATGTGGACATGTGTCCGGAAACGCTTAATTTCCATGTTAGGGCTCATTTTAGTTTCGGCAGTATGTACTGATCTTCCTGGATTCACCGCCAGTTGGCCCAGTTGAAGGAAGCTAATGTTGACTTCGGTGCTTGTGATGACATGCGACTCACTGTTCTACAGTACTAGCATCAAGCACATCAGTACGTAGCATCAACAGGTTAGTGTTCATCACGAACGTGGTTTTGCATTCAGTGCAATGTTTACAAATGCGGAGTTGGCAGATGCCCATTTGATGTATGGATTAGCACGGGGCAATAGCCGTGGCGCAGTACGTTTGTATCGAGACAGATTTCCAGAACGAAGGTGTCCCGACAGGAAGACGTTCGAAGCAATTGATCGGCGTCTTAGGAAGCACGGAACATTCCAGCCTATGACTCGCGACTGGAGAAGACCTAAACGACGAGGACACCTGCAATTCCTCGTGCAGTTGACGATAACCCTAATGTCAGCGTTAGAGATGTTGCTGCTGTACAAGGTAGCGTTGACCACGTCACTGTATGGAGAGCGCTACGGGAGAACCAGTTGTTTCCGTACCATGTACAGCGTGTGCAGGCACTATCAGCAGCTGATTGGCCTCCACGGGTACACTTCTGCGAATGATTCATCCAACAATGTGTCAATCCTCATTTCAGCGCAAATGTTCTCTTTACGGATGAGGCTTCATTCCAACGTGATCAAATTGTAAATTTTCACAATCAACATGTGTGGGCTGACGAGAATCCGCACGCAATTGTGCAATCACGTCATCAACACAGATTTTCTGTGAACGTTTGGGCAGGCATTGTTGGTGATGTCTTGATTGGGCCCCATATTCTTCCACCTGCTCAATGGAGCACGTTATCATGATTTCATACGGGATACTCTACCTGTGTTGCTAGAACATGTGCCTTTACAAGTACGACACAACATGTGGTTCATGCAGGATGGAGCTCCTGCACATTCCAGTCGAAGTGTTCGTACGCTTCTCAACAACAGATTCGGTGACCAATGGATTGGTAGAGGCGGACCAATTCCATGGCCTCCACGCTCTCCTGACCTCAACCCTCTTGACTTTCATTTATGGGGGCATTTGAAATCTCTGTCTACGCAACCCCCGTACCAAATGTAGAGACTCTTCGTGCTCGTATTGTGGACGGCTGTGATACAATACCCCATTCTCCAGGGCTGCATCAGCGCATCAGGGATTCCATGCGACGGAGGGTGGATGCACGTATCCTCGCTAACGGAGGACATTTTGAACATTTCCTGTAACAGAGTGTTTGAAGTCACGCTGGTACGTTCTGTTGCTGTGTGTTCCCATTCCATGATTAATGTTATTTGAAGAGAAGTAATAAAATGAGCTCTAACATGGAAAGTAAGCGTTTCCGGACACATGTCCACATAACATCTTTTCTTTCTTTGTGTGTGAGGAATGTTTCCTGAAAATTTGGCCGTACCTTTTTGTAACACCCTGTGTACCCTTTGGAGAGTAGAGCGACCGCAACTTTTTCCTTGGTGTATAGGGTGGAAGTACCAGGTACCGCTCTAAACCATTCAGCGAAAGCAGCTAAGAGCATTGATACTTTTCCATCTCTCCTGTGGCGCAATTACGGTGGAGTGGAGCGGGGGGGGGGGGGAGGGGGTGGTTTACGATATTAAAACACGGGTATCGCCTGGTGCAATCCTAGCATCTTTGCTCGGTACTTCAAAATGTTCCTGTACAGAGAGAGTCATCTGCTAATTCCTAAGGACCGATGATACAGGCATCACTTTCAACACCACCTTATATTTTGCACGCAGCCAGCAGTTGCTAGTTTAGCGACGTAGCGCCTCTCAGATGAGGTGCGTCGAACGGTTGCCTGTCACACATGAATACTTTAAAAATGTTCCTGTACAGAAAGAGCCATTCATTGACTCCTAGGCACTGGTGCGACAGGAAACCGACACACCTCATGTGAGAGGCGCTACGTCGCTAAACTAGCAACTGCTGGCTGCATGCAAAATATAAGGGGGTGTCGAAAGTGATGCCTACATCATCTGCCACTAGGAATTAGCAAATGACTCTCTCTGTACAGGGACATTTTTAAAGTACCCAGCAGAGGTGCGTGGGTAGCAATGGGAGTGTTGTTGAACTGCGGGGAGGGGGGCGGGGAGTAGCAGAACAAGGGAGCACAACCCCAGTTTCCGTATTAAATTAATATCAAACTGATATGCAATTGATTAATTTGATCAAATAATTACCCCTCAACCACGCCCACCTCCACTCACCACTTCTGGATGACGTCATCTGCTGTCCTCAGCTGGCATGTGTGTCTCCAGCCCCACCCCTATACCTCCCCATCCCCTACATTCTACTTCCCCTCCTACCCCACTGGCGAGAATTAGGTTTTTTTTAAAAAAATTCTTTATCCCAGGGCTCCACTGACGTCCCACCCCACCCCCAACCAGGGAACTGGCGTCAAGCTAAAAATATGTCTCGAACAGTGGTCTTTCTGCTGCCCGTCCCCCCTCCGCCAACACATGGGAACAGTGCAAATGCAGGAGAGGAACGTTAGGTTAGACTATTTATTTTGGTTGGGAAACTGAATTAGAGATAGGTCCTAAATACGTAATTAATCTTAAATATCGGCCCTAATTAAACAACTATTTGCATAGGGCTACACAAGGACTGCCGAAAATGGCAATCGAGGACATGAATTGACGATGCCATACAACTGGTGTTATCTCACTGGGAAAACGTCTCACAATATCACTCGAAACTAGTGGCAGACACACTCAAACTCTACCTTTCACCTACAAGTTTGCAGGAAAAAAACTGGGGCGTATGATACTATCTTCATCCTTTACGGCAGCAAATATATTCATCTGACGAGATGCTGGTGCTAATCACAAAGGAGTTTAGTAAGTGTTTTACCTGTAAACGCACGACTGAGGACTCTATCTATTGCTGTTTGACATCAAAGTTCGCTGCAGATGGCTGCTCGACAGTCACAATGCAGCCCAGGTAATCAAAGCCAATTCACGCTACTGCAACTGATGGAATATGTATCAATGTTCTAATTACACTTCGAAATTGTCATGGACAAACCAACACTTGTAATGAATGAGTCATAATGTAACACATGTACTCGGCAAATCCTCATTCCGAAAGACTGCAGAGAGACGATAGTCGAACTTCTATTCAATATTCAAACAAACAAACTAGGTGACAGGTAAGAGGGCTTGTTCTATCTTGCAGCTGATGGTCCACAACGAGATCCTTTTGGTGGCACTGATATATACTATGTGATCAAAAGAATCTGGGCGCCTGGCTGAAAATGACTTACAAGTTCGTGGCGCCCTCCATCGTAATTTCTGAAATTCAATATGGTGTTGGTCCACCCTTAGCCTTAATGACAGCTTCCACTCTCCCAAGAATATGTTCAATCAGGTTCTGAAAGGTTACTTGGGGAATGGTAGCCCATTCTTCACGGAGTGCTACACTGAGGGGAGGTATCGATGTCGGTCAGTGAGTCCTGGAACAAAGTCGGCGTACCGAAACATCCCAATAAGAATCAGGTCAGGGCTCTGTGCGTGCCAGTCCATTACAGGCATGTTATTGTAGTGTAATCACTCAGCCACAGGCCGAGCATTATGAACAGGTGCTCGATCGTTTTGAAAGATGCCATCTCCATCCCCGAACTCCTCTTCAACAGTGGGAAGCAAGAAGCTGCTTCAAACATCAATCTAGGCCTGTGCTGTCATAGTGCCACGCAAAACAACAAGGGGTGCAAACCCCCCTTCACGAAGAACACGACCACACCACTACACCACCAAATCCAAATTTTGTTGTTGGCACTACACACGCTGGCAGATACGATCACCGGGCATTCGCCATACCTACACCCTGCCATCGGATCGCCACACTGTGTGCCGTGATTTGTCACTCCACACAACGTTTTACCACTGTTCAATCGTCCAATGCTTACGCTCCTCACACCAAGCGAGGCGTCGTTTGCCGTTTACTGGCATGACGTGTGACTTATGAGCAGTTGCTCAACCATTAAATCCAAGTTTCCTCACCGCCCGTCTGACTGTCATATTACTTGCAGTGGACCCTGATGCCGTTTGGAATTCCTGTGTGATGGTCTGGATAGATGTCTGCCTATTATACATTACGACCCTCTTCAACTGTCGGCAGTCTCTGTTAGTCAACAGACGAGGTCGGCTTGTACTCTTTTGTGCTGTACGTGTCTCTTCGCGTTTCGACTTCACTATCACATCGGAAAGAGTGGAGCTAGGGATGTTTATGAGTGTGGAAATCTCACATACAGACATATGACACAGATGACACCCAGTCACCTGAAGACGTTCAAATTCCGTGAGTTCCGCCGAGCGTCCAATTCTGCTCTCTCACGTTGTCTAATGACTACTGAGGTCGCTGATATGGAGTACCTGGCAGTAGGTGGCAGCACAATTCTCCAAATATGAAAAATGTATATTTTTGGGGGTGTCTGGATACTTTTGATCACATAGTGTACTGTCTCCAGTCTGCAGAAATCAGTCACAGATAGATGAAAGGCGAGAAGAGGACGGGCCTTGTAATCTGTTAAACGTATTTCTCGTGAAGACCCCGCATGGAACAACAACGAAATTCCAGAGATCTTTCCAGATCGCTTTTTCAAACATCCGCTGCTTGGAGAACAGGCAGACGTCTCCACCGCCTCTACTGGCCACAACCCTTACCGTATCTTCCCAGGCTGCAGCAGGGATACTGTCCAGGGCAGGACACGTGGCTGTATGTACAATTCACTAACAAAAAGGAAAATTTTGTGACACAGCCACCTACACTCACTCCTTGTTCGGATGAAGCTGCCTTCAGTGATCACCTACCCTACCACACACACACACAAACGCACTCACGCACATGCACACAAATACGAAGACACACAAACACTGGACTTCTCCGCACACCATCCAAGTGCCCGAGGTGAAAACTGTTCACTGTAACAATTGTAGTTAACGTCAATGCATCTGTTAAAATCGATCTTCCATTAAAAATAAGAGCACAATGGCGGTAATAATAAATGTCCTCTTCCCATGAAAATTGTTGCAGGTGATTTTATTTTAGTTTTATAAGCAAAATCGGTATATTTTTATGGTCGACTGCAGGATACAATTTGCATCTCATTATTTTGCCACATCCAACATGCAGACGATTACATACGACCAAAATTCAGACGTCAGGCTATACACCCCCTATACATGTATACCCTGCATAAAATTGGGAAAAAAACTTCCACTATTTTGTCTCGAAAATTACTGATCATCTCGAATTGTCTTTGTTATTTTGAAACCATCATCAGACTAAATAAATAACGAGAACCTAAACTCTGAAGAAAAAACATCGATGATACGCAATTTCTTTCAGTTTGAAGGACAAATTACATGATGTGAGAGTGTCTCTACCATTCAAATCAGTGTCTGTAAATAAACTGTCATGCACATGGGTATTACAAACCATTCAGACACATGAAATAACATTAGAGAATACAAACTTTCACACCATTGGCTCACACGTCGAAAAGAAAGATAATCATGTTACGTTCGACAAGACAATGCTATAATTCAAGAGTATGTGGCTGTTTTGACCACTATGGCAAGTCCTGCTTTAGCAGTGCGATGCTATATCACACTGGCGTTTATGAAACAAATCGTGAGAGCCTGTCTTGTAATAGAACCTCCTATAAGATTTTACCGTGTTCCGTTACAGTGAAACCAGTTACCGTCTGTTACATCGAAAACAATTACCATATAGGTGCTTAGAATTGACATTTTTTTCCATAACTCACCTGTACAGACACGTCTGTGAAGTTTCTATTACACAGCAGATTCTTGCGCTCTAGTTTTGTACGCAATTTTATCACCTCAGCCTGTTTCCCACAATCTGCTCACGTGTCGGAAAGAAACACTATCAATTTTAGGCTCCACAATGAGCTATAATTCAAGTGGTATCTACATTATAGTTAGGGGTTATGAAGTATGAAATAAAACAGGACTTGCGGTAACACACATTTTTAAACATATAATGATGACAATAATAATGAAATCAGTTATTATTTCGTGAGACTAGATATAGCCGATTTCTGTTAATTTTATGAGCAAAATCAGTGTAGTTTTGAGAAACTATCTGCAACCAAATTTTAGCCAGTTATAGTGTTCCTTGGAATAGAACCTTCTATAAGATGTTACCGCAACTCTCTCCTTCAATACATCGAAAAACAAATACATGGTGCATGTTGACATCTAGAATATCACATATACATATGTCACTCCATTGGAGAACGTGCCTAGTGCTCAAAGTTGCATGCACAGATTTGCATAAAGTTTTGGTAGCTATACTGGAGGAAGACCATATTCAACAGGCTATTGGTCCTTCATAAGCTGTTTAATACATAGTGTTTTCGGCTGTAAGACATCCAAGCAGTGAACGGCTCAAGCTTTCTACACCACCATACACTTGCCCGTCTGGTAAGGAGTAAGAGCATATACTTTTGGGGGAAAAATATCAGAGCAGCAACAGAAATCAACTCCGTACACATGTCAATCCCTGTTGCAAATCACTACATGGTAGACTGGAATTCAGATGAATGTGATGATGATGATGTTTGGTTTGTGGGGCGCTCAACTGCGTGGTTATCAGCGGCCGTACAATTACCCAATCTTTGCTCAGTCCAATTTCGCCACTTTCCTGGATGATGATGAAATGATGAGGACAACACAAACACCCAGTCATCTCGAGGCAGGTGAAAATCCCTGACCCCGCCGGGAATCGAACCCGGGATCCCGTGCTCGGGAAGCGAGAACGCTACCGCGAGACCACGAGCGGCGGACAGTCAGATGAATGTGTAGCACTGTGTCAGACTTTGAGTTTCCATTAAGTGCATCGCTATGTGAGTTTGCAGACAATCTCTCTGATGTACAGGAGCAGTACACGGATTTGTTTCTGTACTACAAGTTTCCAGTCTGTACCACTCACTAAGTCTCATCTAGGTACGAGGTGAGTGTTACTATACTTTTCCTTATCTTCCTATCCAATATGCATGCATGTAGATCATTGCAAAGAGAGAAATTTTTTGGGTTTTTTAGTAGGCTGCTGTGTAGTACACACAAATATTATTGTGTAAGTCAAACAACACATGGGTATGCTGGGAATAAGATCATCAACATAAAGAACAATTTTTAAAAATCACAAGACATAAAATTGGTAAAACTCCACCAAAATCTGTCATAATTACGATAAATTGATGGGAAGTACGTAAAATTGAAGGAAATATGACTTAATATGTAAATTTGCATAAAAAGGTTGCAAAATTACTTAAATTGACTGAGAATACATAAGATTAGAGAAGAATTACCACAAAATACAGGGAACTGTGGTGGGTTGAGGGTACCCGAACAATGGAAGAAAGTTTGAGAATTGATAAATAATATGATTGAAATGATTCAAATGGCTCTGAGTACTATGGGACTTACCATCTGAGGTCATCAGTCCCCTATAACTTAGAACTATTTAAACCTAACTAACCTAAGGACATCACACACATCCATGCCCGAGGCAGGATTCGAACCTGCGACTGTAGCGGTCGCGCGATAACAAACTGAAGCGCCTAGAACCGCTCGGCCACAGCGGCCGGCTTAATATGGTTGATTTACATGAAATGTTTCAAACTCCATCCGTCTGGAGCTCCATCATAAATAAACCACAGGTTTCTTCTTTAGCATCTGTTACATCACTGCAACACTCTCATATCTACTACAAGTAGCTAAAAGGTGCTACCCTCCTCTACATGCATGCATCTGAAGAGATCTTGTGCTTTTGGATGAGTGCCATGGGTAAGACTGGTGTTGCATGGAGGATTGGTCAAGGACAATGTGGGAGGGATCTGTCAGTCTTCGACTTATTCCTACGAATGCGAGAATACCCTGTGACGCCCATCCACACAAGGAAAAATGGCCACTCGTAAACGTAAATTCTGCAGTATGATCGATCAAAAAAGCTATCCATTGCTGTTTCAGATCGTGTTCACCTTCCGTCGAACGGTTTTGAAAGGTCTCTAATGGTTCCACCTATACAGCAAAGAAAACACTGCGGTCGTGCTACAATCCTAAGATGACAAATCACGCTCAATGACCTTGCAGCCTCAAGGACTGAGTCGCCTGGAAGGAGTGAGTAATCGCAGTGCGTCCGAAAAACGTCGTTCAGTTTTACATCGCATTGTAGACTGTCATTTTCTGGCATAAAATCTGTCTGAGTGAACGCCCCAAGAGAAGGGGTGGATTTCGTGATGCCTTTTATGCTATCCTGTAAGTCCTTATTTCGTTCAAATGGCTCTGAGTACTATGGGACTTAACTTCTGAGGTCATCAGTCCCCTAGAACTTAGAACTACTTAAATCTAACTAACATAAGGACATCAGACACATCCATGCCCGAGGCAGGATTCGAACTTGCGACCGTAGCGGTTGCGTGGTTCCAGACTGTAACGCCTAGAACCGCTCGGCCACCCCGGCCGGCGACCTTTTTTGTATCGACTCTGAGTGGTGGTGTGTTTGCAATGTTTCCCTCGGCCACCCATAAGAAGACCGCGTGATATCAAGGCTGGACGTCGTGCTCCTGACCGCCAGTTTAAGGTGTCAACATAAAGAGTGGAATTTGGGTAAGCGGTTGTGTGATGACCTTCCAGGCGTTTGACAAGTCTACAGAGGATTAGGAATTTTTTTTGCAAATTATAGTGCTTGTGCGACATCATAAATCCACCTTACACCTCACATGGGATTCTGAGGTCTGGCCTTTTTCTCCCATGCGCCGACACCTTGCTGGTTGAGGCGTTGCCGTGAGAGACAATAAGCTACAGGTGCCACACTGTTGCACAATCAGAGAGGGTGTTGTAGGCACATTTAAGCCTAATAAACGTGACCCTATAACTGTGTTGTGCAGTGTAGTGTTTGTGACAGCTTTTCAAAGTGAACCAAAATTTTTTCTACCATTTCCAGTTATTTTTTAGTATGCTTATACCTCAGAGACGAACAGTCTTGTTTCATTCAACACGTAAACGCTACTACCTTGAAGTATTGCAACGGACACATTCAGTTTGTTTTCCCATAAGTTCCTGTAATTGCTACCTGATCAGAAAACAGAACACACAAAGAAATGGAAATCTACCCTTACAGTTTATTTTTCCTTTATAAGGAAGTGTTATTGACATTTCAAAATTATCGTTGATTATATCCCACATTTGTCATTAGCTGCGGTACAAAGAGATGACTCCCGACGCACACAGTGTGATAAAGGGTGTCCGAGCACCTGCAAAAACATACGTTTTTCATATTAGGTGCATTGTGCTGCCACCTACAGCCAGGTACTCCATATCAGCGACCTCAGTAGTCATTAGACATCGTGAGAGAGCAGAATGGAGCGCTCCAGCGAACTCACGGACTTCGAACGTCGTCAGGTGATTGGATGACACTTGTGTCATACGTCTGTACGCGAGATTTCCACACTCCTAAACATCCCTAGGTCCACTGTTTCCGATGTGATACTAAAGTGCAAACGTGAAGGGGCACGTACAGCACAAAAGCGCACAGACCGACCTCGTCTGTTGACTTACAAAGACCGCCGACAGTTGAAGAGGGTCGTAATGTATAATAGGCAGACATCTATCCAGACCATCACAAAGGAATTCCAAACGGCATCAGCATCCACTGCAAGTACTATAAAAGCAGGAGGTGAGAAAACTTGGATTTCATGGTCGAGCGGCTGCTCATAAGCCACTCATCACGCTGCTAAAGGGTAAACGACGCCTCGCTTCGATTGAACGGTGGAAAAAACGTTGTATGGAGAGACAAATCACGGTACACGAAGTGGCGATCCGATGACAGGGTGTGGGTATGGCGAATGCCCGTTGAACGTCATCTGCCAGTAAGTGTAGTATCAACAGTAAAATTCGGAGGCGGTAGTGTTATGTTGTGGTCGTGTTTTTCACGGAGGGGGCTTGCACCTATTGTTGTTTTGCGTGGCACTATGACAGCACAGCCCTACTCTGATGTTTTAAGCAGCTTCTTGCTTCCCACTGTTGAAGAGCAATTCGGGAATGGCGATTCCATCTTTCAGTACATTCGATCATCTGTTTATAATGCATGGCCTGTGGCAGAGTGGTTTCACAATAACAACGTCCCTGTAATGGACTGGCCTGCACTGAGGCCTGACCTGAATCCTATAAAACACCTTTGGGATGGTTTGGAACGCCGACGTCGTGTCGAGCCTCACCGACAGGCATCTATGCCTGTCTCCCGTGCAACACTCCGTGAAGAATGATGGTACTGTTATAACCAGGAATAACGCAATAACCTTTTCAGTCTGGTTTATTAAATCACAAATCACTTTTTAACAATTATGTTAGCCAAGCGTCTACCCAGGCTCACACTCAGAAGTAATGCAGAATTAAAGTTTTGTTATACCAATGTCCGAATGTGCATGGTGGGGTGCACGTTCCGTAATTACTCCCAGGTCCAGTGAAGTTCAGTCTCTCCAAGTGAAGTCGCAAGATTTTCCGCCGAGCAGCCAGGTAACCTCGAGTGGTGCAGCGAGTCATCCACAAGCAGCTGGAACACGGCGTACTGCACTTCCCGGTGAGAACTGTCGTTTGCGGCGGCAGCCGAGTTTATATAAGGCTTGCTAGTTAATGGAGCCGTCGGCTGGGGTCACTGTTTTCCAGGGAAAACCAATCGCAATGTTTCCTGGCGTAGCCAATTGCTGTGTGCTGACAAATGCGCGCCCGCGAAGGCGGCCAGCCATGGTAGCCGCGAGCCGCCCGGAGAAGTGCGGCCGGCGATGTATTTCTCGGCCACGCAAGGGGGCGTGCGTGTGAAGACGGCCAGCGATGGAAGCAGCGGGCCGCCCAGAGAAGTGCGGCCAGTGATGTATTTGGCGGCCGCGTACTGGAGCGCGTTGTTCGGTGTTTGTTAGAAGTGGTGTATACCACAGGTACCACTCTACTGGTCGAAGTCAGAGCCAACGTCTTGCTGCATAAATAAGTTCACCATCATCCGCTGCCGTTCCCCAAGAAACCTTCCAGCACCTGATTGGAGTGGACCACCACAATACTGCATTCCAGCGTCACCGATAGAGGGCGCCACGAATTTGTAAGTCATTTTCAGCCAGGTGTCCGGATACGTTTGATCACACAGTGTAAGTCAATTTAGTACGTACGTAAATAACACCTTTTTCGTCTGAGCAAGAGCTCTGCGTTGCGTAAATGAAATGTCAACGTTGAATACATCATTTAAACACTGGCTTACACAGAAATCACTGAATTGGAAAGTTATTAGCTCTGTTTTCAATGTATAGAATATTACGACGTGATCTGCTCCACCGACTGTCATCTAGCCTCAACCTGCACTTCCACTGTCGGTATGGAAATCTGCCTTGCTCCTTCCTGCAATATTCTGCGCTTGCGCTGAGTCCGCTGCCTGAGCAGGTTTGCAGAACAACATCCCACGGCTCCCTGCTGTCTTCGCTGCAATACACTACTGGCGCTTGTACACCCCCACACATGGTCGTTAATCTACGCTTATACGAATACGTGCGATGTGGTTGATCAGAATACTAAGAAGACACTTTAATTACCTAGTAATAAACTCACACATACACAGACTGTCCAAAGTCCCTAGCAGTCAAAATTGTACGTATGCTAGGGGATTCTAAACTGAGTAGTCTGATAAGAAATAATGGTCAGAAATGGGTATTTAGTTTTTTATTGTCATGAACAAAATACATCTTACGGCTAAAATTAGGCTCATTGCTGATATTCAGAGTGATTACCGGCTACTGCCAACTCACAAAATTGTGCCACACTCTCTCCCTACTGTCTTTTGTATAATGACACACGTAGGTAGGACGTTGTCAAACAGTTATCTTTCAGTTCCAGATATGATTATGTACGCGAACTATTCCATGTAACCAGCCAAGAATATATCCAAATAAATGAGATTAAGCTATTATGTTTGCCAGTGGACAAGGCCTTCGCTTCCAATTTAACGATGAGGTTATTGGCTGTAGAGGTGATAACACATTGATATCGAAACGGATGGTGCGTTGTTGCGTTGAAATCACATGCTATTGCTTACAACTAGAGGTACAAACAATAGTGAAAATTCGCTGAAGAGGCAAAGAAACTGATACACCTGCCTAATATCGTGTAGGGCCCCCGCAAGCACGCAGAAGTGTCGCATCACGACGTGGCATGGACTCGACTAATATCTGAAGTAGTGCTGCAGGTAACTGACACCATGAATCCTACAGGGCTGTCCATAAAACCGTAAGAGTACGAGAGGGTGGGGATCTCTTCGGAACAGCACATTGCAAGGTATCCCAGATACGCTCAATAATTTTCATGTCCGGGTAGTCTGGTGGCCATCGGAAGTGTTTAAACTCATAAGTGTGATTCTAGAGCTACTCTGTAGTAATTCTGGACGTGCGAGATGTCGCATTGTCCTGCTGAAATTGCCCAAGTCCGTCGGAATGCATAATGGACATGAATGGATGCAGGTGATGAGACAGGATGCTTACGTACGTGTCACCTGTCAGAGTCGTAGATGTATCAGGTGCCCCATATCTCTCCAACTTCACACGCCCAAAACCGTTACAGAGCCTACACCAGCTTCAACAGTCCCCTGCTGACATGCAGCGTCCATGGATTCATCAAGTTGTCTCCATATCCGTACACGTCCATCCACTCGATACGATTTGGAACGGGCGCTGATGACCTCGATGTTGAGCGCCCATAAACCCCAACACACACACACACACACACAATTTGGAACGAGACTCGTCCGACCAGGCAACATGTTTCTAGTCATCAACAGTCCAACGTGGATGTTGAGGGGCCCAGGCGAGTCGCAAAGCTTTGTGTAATGCATTCATCAAGGGTACACGAGTGGGTCTTTGGCTCCGAAAGCCCATATCGATGATGTTTCGTTGCATGGTCCGCAAGCTGACACTTATTGATGGCCAGGACTGAAATCTGCAAAAATTTGCGGAAGGGTTGCTTTTCTGTCATGTTGAACGATTCTCTTCAGTCATTGTTGGTCCCGTTCTTGCAAAATCTTTTTCTGGCCTCAGCAATGTTGGAGATATGATGTTTTACCGGATTCCCGATATTAGTGGTACACTCGTGAAGTGGTCCTACGGTAAATTCCCCACTTCATTGCTACCTCGGAGATGCAGTGTCCCATCGCTTGTGCTCCGACTATAACACCACGTTCAAATTCACTTAAATCTTGATAACCTGCTATTATAGCAGCAGTAACCGATCTAACAACTGCGCCAGACACTTGTTGTCTTATATAACTGAAGCCAATCGCAGCATATCTCGAATGAATGGCAAGTCATGTGCACCATACAAAACAGGTGACAGCAATTGAAGTATTACTTTTAACATAATTCCAGCCCATATGTTGACTACAGTTGTAGCCAGGAAGTCGAGAAAGAATCCCTGTTGTCTGAAACAAATGTGGCCTACGGATTTTCATAACTCAAGACATGGCTATTGAGGCAGGCATTTTTTTACAAAATATAAGTCTGCTGACATGTGACTCAAGTGCATTTCTCATTCAGGATCTCCAGAGCTAAACTTTTCATCTCTGTAAAGCTATTACGTTCAACATCCAGACAATCTATTGTCCATCCTCTATTCTGTGTTTATCCATACATTTCTTCTTCTATAATCGTCTTCCGGATAAAAGTTGTCTTCTCTTCACTGTAGTAACAGATATTTGAGTGGCGTATCTTTTTCTAATAGCCATTTTCCACTGATATACAAATCTGAGATATTAAGATTTTAATGATAATTTCATAACAGTTTCACGAATACAATTAAATGTATGTGAAGTATTGTATCAAATCTAGGTGGTTAGACAGAGTACATCAAAAGTTGTTTGTAAGTTTCGCTACATGTCTTGAGAATATTCCTGCACACCTCCTGTAAAATGTAGCCCTGACAGCTCACAGGACTACTGCACACTTTTCACATAATGATAGGGACTACCTAGATGTCCCGATGGATTTTGCTATGACTCGGTCATTGTCATCTCTTTCCTTGGTTAGGTTCTTGATAGACACAGAGTCAAGTGGTCATGACAATGGGCTAGTTAACAGGAACCCTGTTTTAAAGTTCCGCTACAGAAATCATATTCACCTTTTATTTACTACAGTGCAGTTACAGTTTATTACTTTTCTGCTACAGTAATGAAAATATATTGTGCAATAATATTTTTCACTTACAAATTAGTTATTCAAAGCTGAGCAATCTAATTACACCAGCTTCATTGTAATTATTTGTGATCCTGGACAAAGTTGGATAAAAGACAAAGGTGATTCCAGTGGATTAACCTTTTAAAATGAGACAAGGCATAAATATAGCCATCTATGAAACGTATGGCGTGGAAAAATACTTTTACTTTTAGTGGCACAGTATATATGCTTCGTTTGGTAAAAGTTAAGTACAAATGTAGTAAGAGTCATAATTTATGGAAGGAGATAATTTTTAATGGTTAATGAGTATCGGATTTTGTATTAATAGCAGGTGAAAGGGAGCTGTCCTGTTTGACATGAGGATTTTCAGGAAGTTTGGCCATAAATGTGAATGAAGTTCTGAATTTGATTAATATACTCAACCTCTGTAATACCGATATAATTACAGTCTTCGTAAGATTGTGTCTGAGACGAGAGATGATCAGAGTAAGTCAGAGAGCACCAGGAACAGTGTGTTCTGGACACTCTGGCAATGTACTTGTTTAGAAAAAGGATGAAAGCTGGCCTGCTGTGTAGTTAAGGTAGCATTATTTAGAAAGGGTTTTGTAATAACATGTTTTGAGGAAAGATATTGAGCTAGTGGGATTATCTTTATGGAAGAATGACAAAAGCCAACTCCTAAGGCAATCCAGTTCTTTCAAACTGCGTAGTTTCGTATTGTCAGAACATTGTGTATGGTTGACGTTCGCTGTAGAAATTTTACAGTGGAGCATATGGTCTTGTTTTATAGTTAAAATGAATGTCAAGGAAGGCAATTCTACACGGGAGATATATTGAGAAATATTTTTGCTAAATTGTCTAGGTATGAGTACTTCGTGAAAAGGTGTATTGTTGTCGTGGCTTAATAAAGCGTAATTAAACTTGGAGTCTTTGATCTCATTCATTAGCCATTAAGATTAGTTCCCCATTTCCGCTTGTACTTTCATGACTCTGTTTGCACACTCGCATTGCACATCATTAGTTGTACATTGAAAAGTATTTACGAAAATTGCTAAGACAGCGTCTTTCATTGCACATCGGAAGTACGCCAAATGAAATTTGTTTTTTGACAGTCATATCATTACTCCTAATAGCAACAAGTGGCAGAGCAGAAGAGCGTCCCGTGCACTTTGGTAGGCCAATAAATCTAATTCCCATCAAAATTAATGTTCAATCTAAGGCACAGTGATTGTCAGAGTGTATTTTTGAAAAAATGATCCTACCAGTTCAGAGGCTTAATACCACTAGAAGAGTTCAGTAAAGTGATAATTTGTGAACTTTCAAGAAGTTTTATTAGAAAGCCAGATGCGTTAATTTTTATGTTAATGTGTTATGCAATTACAATAAGAGCCCATGCAGTGATTGTTTGTAAGACAAAAGATAAAGATTAGCAGTATTCAGGACCAAAATTTTAATCGGAGTCATTTGTTCTCTAGTCAGATGGCATATGTAAGTTTCATTGAAAACAGGTTGCTTCCTCGCAGACGAACTGTTTGATGGACCGTCTGGTCTGTACTTAGCATCATGTAGAGTGAGCTCCACATAGTGCCATTCAAAATAAAAGTTTCACTTTGTTCTATTGCCCTGCTCCGAGATTTATTTATATTTGGATATAAAAATAGGTTTTACGCATTTCTCAGATACTACTTGACACCTACAAACACGAGTTTAAAAAATCTATAACAAAGTTCCTCAGGGAAGAAAATAGTGTAAATGGAAAGAGACTTTAAACAACTATGACACTAAGCCCTTGAAGTGTGATGAAAAATTAGACTTATACTTTTAAGTATCAGGAGTATGTTCACTAATTCAATTATCGAACCTCTGTGATAGGTCGTTCTTAAAACCATTATATGTTTGCTATCGTTCCTTTATAAAATGACGAATTTTTCATCAAGTTTCTCGGTTTGTTGAGTAGAAAAATTATTAAATAAATTGTTAATTAGGTCACTGAGGCCTTTATACATGTCCTTCATTTAATGCACTGATGACGCATTAGCGTCTTATGTACCGTCGTGTCTTGTCCCATCACATTTAAAACAAGTTCTCGTGACATGGAGTAACTGAAATTTACCTGTTCCGTACTAGGGCGTCTTTCACTGCCTTCATGCGAGGAAATGCTTCTGGGTGAGAGTTGAGAATTAGTGTCGTCTACCGTGGGCATGGCAGCGTCATGAGGTGAGACATCATTTCCATCAGCATCAAGTGAATTTGTGTCATTGTCGCTGCTGTCATTGATATGTCCGACATTTTCTGTTTCACTAACATTTGGCGTCGCACCCATTTCCGTTAGTCGGCACAACCTTTTTAACTGCTTACATTTCGTAAACCTTTTATAAAGTTATAAATAGGAAATAAAATTGAATTTTAAAGTTGATTGCGAGTATTTTCCCGATCAGTACATGATGTATTCCACGCCAATATTTCAGCTTATTGTTGCCGTTTACAATTTTTATATCCACATTCCCAAAAATCAAAATACCGCTAACCCAAATCTCTCTTGCTTTAAAATAATGTTTCAAATTTATTATTGGATAGGGTAAGATACTGATATTACTTTTGATCGAGGCGTTACCAAGTGCAGTCATGCGAGCTACAAGTTGTAGTTCTTTCCTACCTTATAGACGATCTTCTTAAATGTTGGCCCAATTCCTCCGGTTAGCCATTTGTAATTTATGCATGCCATGTTCTGTTTGACCTTTGTTTTCTGTCGTCAATATTCCAGTCATGGAATAACGTAAATAAAAAAACAATTAGTACAACCGAATGTTACACAACATGTAGTATATCATTTAATTATTGTACCTGTCTAATCAAGCTGGCACTGCTCAGGGAATGGTCACAAGTTCTACTCACTAATTAATAATTTTAACAATAAAAATTAGGATGGAAATTTGCTGGCCCCGCACAAGAGCGGCAATAATAGTGAGTTCACACGGAAGCTTGTGTCTTAGCTAATTTCTGGACAGCGAGACTTGTGATTTTTTGTCTACACGAGAGCTCTGTAACATGTAATATTGGATTACTACATGACACTTCTTCGAGTCTTGATGTAATTTACTTACATCTTCTTCTTATCTGAAAACAAAGTTGCGGCGTCCAGCTTGCTCCGCTTAAATTTCTTGCTTCTCCGAAGTATTACAGTTACCGGTAACGCAGATGAGGTGAAATGAGGATCTCGTAAGCGAAGTGAACTTTGTAGTATAAGAATATATTACACATTACTAGTGAACGAAACAGAAATCCACGTACTCTATCACGGACGGGAAAAGACTGACAGTACAAGATCGACGAAATATCCGATCGGAGTTTTTAGAAACATAAGAAAATTAATGGTCTTCATCTTTTCTCGCTACCTCCACAGGCTTGATTGCTGTGGTCATACCGTGTTTTAATCTTTGCCTTAACCTATTTAGTTGAATGAATGGATAGAAATAAACAGGAAAAATAAAACGTATACCCAGCATAATTTCCAATACATAAGTTGCAAATTTAATTTGTTTTTGTTCAACAGGTAGAAAGAGCCCTCTGTTTAATTACTGGTCGCACTATGCAAGTAGATATACAGTTACCAAATTTTAATGTGAACAGCTATCTGCTATTTGTGTTATTGTTCCACTGATTTACACGTGAATGAATATTTCTTTTATTCTCTGGTAGACAATGACTTTACCTGTCATCAACATAATAGTAAACCGCTGTGCAGAAATATAACCTTTATATCTGGGTACACGATGAACTAGATTTTAATAACACTGTCCCTCGCCGAGAAGCTATGTGCAGCGCTCGAACTACTTACAGGACGTTCTTAAAATTAACAGTATGAAAGAATCTGAATCGACTTTACTGCGTGCAAATTAATTAAATCTGTAGAACACACAGATTGTTCAACTTGAGACAGCTACATATCTGGAAAATTACGCATAGTATAAGAAAAATGTTTTGGGTGAAAGCTTAATATCAGTAAACGGGACATCCGTCTGTGCTATAACTGCCCACCTCTTAACCATCTCCTGCGTGGACGAGGTCAACTTTGAATTTTCAACTGGGAAACCTTATTTTAATGCATTTTCGGATTCTACACCAAAAAACGTGCCGTTCACTCAAAATATTGTGTTTCATTCGTGATAGATTGCGCTGTATTCGACAAATATCAAGTGTGCCTGTGGACAGCTGCAGCACAGACCTATGTTCCCCAGAACATTTTCCTCGTACGATGCATCGTTTTCGAGACAATTAGTTGTCTCGTAATAAAATAAACACCCTATACTTACAGGGTGTTTCAGAAGTGATGGTCAAGTTGTCTCATAATAAAATAAACACCCTATATTTACAGGATGTTTCAGAAGTGATGGTCAATAATTCATACATTGAAAGTACAGACGAAAAGTAACTAAAAATCTCCAATAAACATGGGTCTGCAAATCAACCGTTGCCGAGGTAACGCATAAATTCGAGTTGCAAACCAACTGTAAACGCCCGTGGCTACAGGTTTGGGATCGACTATCTGTTTGTTTACGCATGAGCAACTACTTCCCTTTCCCCTCTCCGTGCACTGTGCCGTACAGGCCTCAAAATCATTTACGAACGTGAAGGTGCCATGGAAAGAGGTTACACCAATGAAGAGTACGCTGACATGCATTTCATGTATGACAAAGCGAATGGCAGTGTCCTTGGGGCTGCACGATTATATGAAGAAGTTTTCCCTCTTCGCAGGCAAACCGACAGGCGTACATTTAGCCGGTTACATCAGTGCCTTAGAGGAACCAGGAGTTTCACACACCCTGTATGAGAAGGTCGATCCAGATCGATAACACCCGATGTTGAGGAAAGGATGTTACGCATCGTACTCGAACGTTCGAGTGTTTCAACAAGGAGGATTGCTACCCAAGAGTGTGTCCTGAATCACAGCAGTGTGTGCCGTATTTTACATAGCCAACTACTCTATCTAAATGTCTCCAGCGAGTGCAAGTCCTCAACAATGCAGACTTCCTTTCTAGAGAGAATTTCTGCCAATGGGTCCAACAACAGTGTGCCCTGAATCCCCTGATTGTAAGCAATGTTCTGTTCACGGATGGGTTTGGATTTACCCTTGACGGTATTTTTAACTACCATAACTGTCACATTTTGGCCGATGTCAATCCTAATGCAACACACGTATTACGATATCTGCAAGGTTATTCGTTGAACGTCTGAGCAGGATTGCTCGGAGACCGCACAATCAGGCCGCACTTCCTACTACAGAGAGTAACCAGACAGCAGTACATACGGTTTTGCGGACTATACTTCCAGATGTACATGATCACGTTCCACTGAACCAACGCTTGAACATGTGGTTCATGTATGACGATGTTGCAGCACGTTTTCATTTACAAGTGCTCCGGCTTCTAACTCGGTCAAAATTGCATGGGACAGGGAGGCCTGTGCCAATGGCCTCCAAGGTCTCTAGATTTAAATCCCACGGATATCTGTGTGTGGAGTCATGTCAAAGACCAGTTATACGCTATCGAGGTCAACTCTTTTGAGGAACTAAGCTTGCGGCTTAAAGCAGCCGTCCAGCGATTACAGAATTCCCCAGGACTGCCTGAGAGGATTCGCATCTCATTTCAGAGACGTGTTCAGTGTTGCATACAGACGAATGGAGAACTTTTAAAACACCTACTTCATCGTTTAGAGGTGCCTTGTGTTCCTAGACACTGATGAACTGCAACAGAAAATGTGTTGTACTTCAACAACGGTTGATTTGTAGACCCATGTTTATTGGAGCTTTTTAGCTACTTTAGGCCTGTAATTTTCATGTATGAATTATTGACCCTCACTTCTGAATGTATGTATATATGACATGGTTGTTTTTTCTCTGTGTCTGACAGTCTTCTCACAAAAACGTCACATAACTCACTACTTGACGTTTTCTGCAAGGACGTAACTGCATCAACAAGTGTGCATGTCTGTCACTATGTATTAACTGTTTTGGGTCCACGCTTACAACACCTGACCTGTTGCCACAGGGAAATTGATAGCTTGCTCTTGACTCATGTACTTGCAGCTAGTAACCAACCTAAAAACGTACTCCTCCTAATAGCTATAACTACTCGTTTTATTCTGCAAGTGAATTAAATACTGTTGTTATGTTCAGTACGTCATCCTCAATCATCAACAGAGATAACTACACTTATACCAGTGTGTGTGTGTGTGTGTGTGTGTGTGTGTGTGTGTGTGTGTGTGTGTGTGTGTGTGTGTTTGTTTGTTTGTTTGTATGTGTGTGTGTCAGTGGTGCAGGAACAGACCATTATGAGCCACTGCTGCTCTGGCTGTTTGTGTACTTAACATGCACCCTACAGTGATGTGAAATACACTCCTTGAAATGGAAAAAAGAACACATTGACACCGGTGTGTCAGACCCACCATACTTGCTCCGGACACTGCGAGAGGGCTGTACAAGCAATGATCACACGCACGGCACAGCGGACACACCAGGAACCGCGGTGTTGGCCGTCGAATGGCGCGAGCTCCGCAGCATTTGTGCACCGCCGCCGTCAGTGTCAACCAGTTTGCCGTGGCATACGGAGCTCCATCGCAGTCTTTAACACTGGTAGCATGCCGCGACAGCGTGGACGTGAACCGTATGTGCAGTTGACGGACTTTGAGCGAGGGCGTATAGTGGGCATGCGGGAGGCCGGGTGGACGTACCGCCGAATTGCTCAACACGTGGGGCGTGAGGTCTCCACAGTACATCGATGTTGTCGCCAGTGGTTGGCGGAAGGTGCACGTGCCCGTCGACCTGGGACCGGACCGCAGCGACGCACGGATGCACGCCAAGACCGTAGGATCCTACGCAGTGCCGTAGGGGACCGCACCGCCACTTCCCAGCAAATTAGGGACACTGTTGCTCCTGGAGTATCGGCGAGGACCATTCGCAACCGTCTCCATGAAGCTGGGCTACGGTCCCGCACACCGTTAGGCCGTCTTCCACTCACGCCCCAACATCGTGCAGCCTGCTTCCAGTGGTGTCGCGACAGGCGTGAATGGAGGGACGAATGGAGACGTGTCGTCTTCAGCGATGAGAGTCGCTTCTGCCTTGGTGCCAATGATGGTCGTATGCGTGTTTGGCGCCGTGCAGGTGAGCGCCACAATCAGGACTGCATACGACCGAGGCACACAGGGCCAACACCCGGCATCATGGTGTGGGGAGCGATATCCTACACTGGCCGTACACCACTGGTGATCGTCGAGGGGACACTGAATAGTGCACGGTACATCCAAACCGTCATCGAACCCATCGTTCTACCATTCCTAGACCGGCAAGGGAACTTGCTGTTCCAACAGGACAATGCACGTCCGCATGTATCCCGTGCCACCCAACGTGCTCTAGAAGGTGTAAGTCAACTACCCTGGCCAGCAAGATCTCCGGATCTGTCCCCCATTGAGCATGTTTGGGACTGGATGAAGCGTCGTCTCACGCGGTCTGCACGTCCAGCACGAACGCTGGTCCAACTGAGGCGCCAGGTGGAAATGGCATGGCAAGCCGTTCCACAGGACTACATCCAGCATCTCTACGATCGTCTCCATGGGAGAATAGCAGCCTGCATTGCTGCGAAAGGTGGATATACACTGTACTAATGCCGACATTGTGCATGCTCTGTTGCCTGTGTCTATGTGCCCGTGGTTCTGTCAGTGTGATCATGTGATGTATCTGACCCCAGGAATGTGACAATAAAGTTTCCCCTTTCTGGGACAATGAATTCACGGTGTTCTTATTTCAATTTCCAGGAGTGTACTTTCCCACTGGCTGTCGTTAGTTTCCTTCCAATAATGGTACACATTTGATTGTCTTTCCATTGAATTTACAAAATTGTAAATGCTTTTTTATAAACATGCATAGTGTTAAGTCTCTCCGCTATGAGCCATGAATTAGCGATTTAAGGTACAGTTTTGTTCCCTCTTTGCTTGGCTGTTTACGTCAGCACTGGTGTTGCTTTCCACAGTGGCAGAAAGTTCCTGCAACGGCAAAGTGTGCTGTCAAACCGAGGAATAGTCTGGCATACGATAGTTAAGCACCAACATCATCTTGGAGCCAGTTCCAGGAGCTGTGAACAGCAGAGGATGAATCTTCACATTTGGTGCTGGGCCACACATGGTTCACAGGCTGAACTTGTTTATGTAGCTGACAGAGAGACAGCCGGTGAGTCTCCACATTTGGTGCCAGGCCAAGCATGGTGCAAATGCTGAGCTTGTTCATGTAGCTAACACACAGAGTTGTCCATGATAGTGGCCCAGTGAATGCAGGAAGAGGTGGCTGCTGTCATCAGAGTGGAACCTCAGTAGAATGGAGATACGTGGAAGATGGACAGCCAGAAGGCAACAAAGATAGCTACTCCCAACGAGAGCATCCAGCTGGATGTAAAGAAGCAGAAATTGTGGAGCAAAGCAGCGAGACAGCCTGATCGACTTGCAGCAGTGGCAGTCGATGGTTTGCTGTCAAGATAGGGCATCGTTGTAGTCTGCTGCAGTGGACAGTGCTTGGTTTCGTGAATCCACGGAACCCAGCATGATCACGATTGTGATTTCGTTAGAGGTGGTGTGCTTTTGGCAAGGACAGTTGAAGGAAATTGTGCCCGTAGTGATCAAAACAGTAGTATGGCGCAGGTGACTGCGACTTGGTGGGCCAAATTAATTTACCAAGAGATCACAAGTTTCACTTATGGCCTACTTTATTAATGTTCAATAGTTTATTTTATTTTTGGCGTGCTCAGTGATATTTTAATGTCTTTCTGTTACAGACATGTTTTCTTTTTCTCATTTATTGTGCCCAGCATCGGGTAACTTTGGTTGGTATATTCGCTTGTCGACTTCCGCTCTCTTGTCAAATGATCGTTGGAGCAAGAGCTGGTTAGTGTGGTCGTATTTGGTTGGCTACATTTTGGGCTTCAATTTTCCGTGCTAGAACTCATTATTCTGTGTAGTCCTGTTATCGTCACGTTCTTATTTTTTGTATAAAATTTCATGACTCTGTTATTGTAAAGTTGGTGGAATTAAAGGGCGCAGACTTTTTCATCATGTGTTCCATTGCATCAGCAGTTAAGTTTTGCATTTTTGCAAACTGATCATTGATAACTTATTTGTTCAAAAATGGTTCAAATGGCTCTGAGCACTATGCGACTTAACTTCTGAGGTCATCAGTCGCCTAGAACTTAGAACTAATTAAACCTAACTAACCTAAGGACATCACACACATCCATGCCCGAGGCAGGATTCGAACCTGCGACCGTAGCGGACGCTCGGCTCCAGACTGTAGCACCGAAAACCGCACGCCCACTCCGGCCGGCAACTTATTTGAATCATCTTGTGTAAGTGCTTGGAGTTGTTGAGATTAATTTAAAAATAAATTTAAGTACAATTTAAGGTGTATGCCTACACAACCCCCCCACCGTTTCCTATACCTCAGCCAGTTTGTATGAAATATTCTATGCATCTTTGTCTTGCCTTGCTGGATTTTCGTCTCGTTTCTTCATTATTTTTACGTTATGGGCGTAAACACTATTCGACATTAAAATTACCAAACCATGAAAACAGACTGAAAATTGGCATGAAGCGTGCTACGAGCATGGATATGCAAATATTAGTATTTCAGTCAACTTCACATAGCACTTAGGAATAATGTCACGTAAGGAAAGTTTGTGCAGCAAGTTTCTGATTCCGGAATCAGGTCTGAATGTTAATTGTTTTCGGAAATATCGTGTTAAAAGGTGAAGCGTTTTTCAGATGTGTCAGAATTCGACAGTGGCAGTATCATGTCCAGAGACTCTCCTGAGCATATGTTTGTTAGAACATCACGTAAAAATGAGAAGTGACTTTTCGACGTGTCGGAATTCAACACTGACAGAATCGTAGCTAGATCACGTTGGTCAGGATCATCGGCTGTCATGCCACACTCATCGCCGTGCCAAATGTGACTGAGCCCATGCCACTAGCACCCGAAAGGATGGAGATTCTGTTTTCTGACCCATGCAGGATCGTTCAGCCACGTCACGTATCTTGATATAGTACATTTACTTGTTTGCTGTAACATTAGCATCCACATGATCTGTGCAGTGACCCCTACAACACCACGGGCTTGCAGCACAGCGATCATTATCGCAGCTTACCTTGACGCACCAGCATAGAGAGGCGTGCCGATAGTGATTCTCCTAAGACAATACTGGATGTATCAGCGGCGTGTTCTTGTATAAGGGCCCCAATTCTGCGTACAGTATCATTGTGGACATATGTGGAGTTTTGGAGGAGTGCTAACGTTGCCAGATTGCATTATTTATGTATGGCCAGTGCCTGGCGATATGGAGTGCTATAGGGTGCAGTACTCGATCACCGCTGGTTCGCAAAGTCGGTGATTTGGATAGCAGTCGTTACCTTCACAACGTGTTAACGCTGGTGCTGTGCCCTGCACTGAAAGTGTCTGTGATTTTGTATTTCAACAAGATGACCTACGCTGTCCTCACGCACCAAGATAGAGTGTATAACTGTCCCCCTGACCAGCATGTTCTCTATATTAGTTTCAAAGTCTGGTTATGGGTTGCTGACACAGTGTTTATGCCATAACTCGCCAGCCACTACCACTGATTAACTGTGGCAAAGATCCGAAGCTGCCTGGAATGAAAAATGCTCCTATTGGAGCACATAAAAAGCGAGTCTGCTCCTGTTTAAAAGACTCTGACTGGAAGTTGGGGTACCTGCTGCCACATTCTTCCTTCCTCAGCACCCTTAAAAATTTTCCTCATTCAAGGGCTTTTCAACATTCAACTCCCCTCTCACTTCCACAAGCTCTCCTACCAGTAGCTCGTACACTCCCACTAGTCCATCCACTCCCACTTGCACATTTTCACTCATTCATTCAACCTAACTCATTGTCGTTATCTCTGTCACTGTCTCCTGACTCATATCCATAGTCTTCTTCGTTCTGTGCTGTTACTATTGATTCCTCTCACCATCAGTCTCCTCTTGTTCTCTCCTATTGCTCCTAGCTGACCCATTCCATCCCACTGCCCCTGGCTCTTGTGACTGGCACTATCTCTCTCTTCCTCGTTCTCGTTGTCATTGCCGTAGATACTTTCTCTCATTATCATTGACTATCTCCCACTTCCACTTTCTCCTTGTCTATATTACACTACCACTGGCCCTGTCTCCTTCACTCTTTTCCTAGCTCCGTTCTTTCACTGTCAAATATGTTCCACTGACACTTTCTCTCTTTTTCTAGTACTGTTCTTTCACTATGTTTCACTGCCACTCTGTCCCTCCCTTTCTCTCACACTACCAATGTCTCCTTCGTTCTTTCCATGCACTACGACTACTGTCTTCCAGTATTTGTTACATTTCCGTCTTTTTCCCTCCGTCACTGTCTCCTTCTCCCTCAGTATAACAAAGGTCGAATATGTTCGCACGCCAAAATTTTCGGGAAAATTTGTCAAGGCGACGAGGAAGGTAGAATGAGGAAGCTGCTACCCCACTTTCCAGTTAGGTCTTTTAAACAAAAGCATATTCGCCTTTTTTGTGCTCCGCTGGTACCCTTCTTTCCCCTAAAAATTTTGATTGTTTACTTGTGTGAAATCGAAATGACGCAAAATTAATTTTACACGTCAGACCGAATTTTACGTTCACCCAAGTTTTACATGTTCCTCAGTAGTACAACATGGGGTTTACAGAATCCTTCTGATGATAACGATAACACTTTACAGCACAGTTCTCAGTACTAAGTCTCTTAACAAACTACCTTTTCATCTCACACTAGATATTACGTTGATATTTTACGTGTGCAAGTAGGATAACTTTCAACCTCCGTATCACGTAAACGGATAAATGTGTTAAGAAAATTTTCTTGGTTGTTCGAGATCGGGATGGTAAGGATACATCGTAGAAATTACACCTGTTTACTGTGCTGTTCGGTTTTGGTACCCAGAAACCATGCTTTTGGGGTGTTTCTCGATAATGGATAAAGATTTTTGAGCTCGACACTTCTAAATAAACGCCTAGACAATGTAACGTTAAACTTCGAGCAATTTTCGGCAGTTATTTATTATTTAGATTTGGCCTCACATCGAATTTCACGTGCGTATGTTACCTGCACGTTTAAGTTAGATTTGAATCTCTGTTTCTCGGAAACTCTTAAAAGTATCAACAACATTTTCAAGGTTGTTCGAGAGCGGAATCTTAGGAATATATTGTAGAAAATTTAGCCGTTTTCTGTGCATAGCCGTCTTGGAATCCACGGTTCGGTTTTGGTGCTAGAAAATGTATACCTCTATACCCTAAAATCAC
The DNA here is from genome assembly GCF_023864275.1 of Schistocerca cancellata. Lineage (NCBI taxonomy): Eukaryota > Metazoa > Arthropoda > Insecta > Orthoptera > Acrididae > Schistocerca > Schistocerca cancellata. The sequence goes on along the minus strand of NC_064634.1, from coordinate 283,760,055 downwards.
CTACAAGTCTAACCACTAATTCTACCTACTACACTGTACTGCACAACAAATAAATTTTCGTTATTTGCTATCCTTCTTGATTCTTCAGTTTTAATTTCGAGCAACCTAGTTACTTTGTTACGGCGATTGTCTATTCACAAAATGTGTAAAGATAACACCTCTGAAGCGATATTACAGGGAAGTCCAGTTCAGGTAGTTTATTTATAGTGTTTTTGTGTTCCACATTCCCACGCTTTTGGATGAATCGTGAAGACGTCCTGCACCACAAATCATAAATAATGATAGTTCTCGGGTACAAATTAGTTATTCTGTAGTCGCAATTAAACAGAAATGATGAAAATTTTGCAAGAAGCGATTGCGCAACACATTAACGCCACTCACTGTGATGATTTTAGAGTAAAAATAGAACTGTGGACTCCTCGCGCAGATATTGTTTCAAGATGATAATACTAACCTAAACCAACTAACCACGCAGAATTATAGTGTTTTTCACTGTCCTTTTTTTTATTTCATATAATCACTGTTCTTCCACAGGAAATAGTGTCTCATCATCATGGTTATCTTAGCCGTTCATTAGCAGTATGTTCCAGTACCCATTCTGATAATACACAAACTGTTCAATCTATTTTGTAATAAACATAAATTTCCTTGAGGCTTTCGTTTTTACAACCTTATGTGGAAATCTATTCTCTGGTATCACAATATCACTTTGGGTCTAGCATTACATTGGTGCATTTTGATCTGAAACACAATTTCTTTTCGTGGCATTGTTTTCCAATATTTTCACTTCTTGTGCTGTCCGTCGACGTTAGAGGACTTTGGGAATGGTGATTTCTCATCTGTACGTTATTTGCTGTCGAAGCCTCATTTTTTCGGTGAGTCCAAATACGCTTCCACATAGAGGAGCCGCTTTTGATAGGGCATTGTGAAATCTGATTTGCATATCTTTTCTCATCGTTTAACAAACTTCCCCTTTAATATAACATTTAATTTATTATGCTTCGTTAAATTTTGACGTGTGTCTGTTTCGTCTGCATTGAAAAACATTATCCTATGTCTGTTCACTCTACACATCCTGTTGACCAACTGCCGGCCGTGGTGTCCGAGCGGTTCTAGGCGCTTCAGTCCGGAACCACGCGGCTGCTACGGTCGCAGGTTCGAATCCTGCCTCGGGCATGGATGTGTGTGATGTCCTCAGGTTAGTTAGGTTTAAGTAGTTCTAAGTTTAGGAGACTGATGACCTCAGATGTTAAGTCCCATAGTGCTTAGAACCATTTGAACCATTTTTTGTTGACCAACTATTGTACAATTGTCGAAAGGTTACCCTTCTATTTATAGTCATTGTCTTACTTTTAGTTTCCTAAAGCTTCTTATTGTACTATATATGACAAATTATGAAATTTATAGAATTATTAATTGTTCAAGGCATACGCTGCGAAGTGTTCAATATCCATATTATTCTCCTGTCTCTGGGGCCACTGATATAAACTTTTCTTCTCTATTCACCTATGAATTGACCCCTTCAGAAGTGATCACGCTTTTCAAATTTGCCTTAACAACATTTCCAACTACAAAGCAGCAAATGCCTCCGCACAATATTGGTACTACCCAAGATTTAGGATACAGTTATACGACAGAATATATGAAATTAATTTTTGTGCATTATTCATTTCAAGTAGTCTTGTACCACTCCCGAAAACAGCTACAATTTTTGACATAAATGCCATAGTGGAAAAACTAAACCCAAAATCATTCTCAGCGAGACGAAGGTATCTTTAAAGTCTGTATTATCGATGTCGCTGACTTTAGTAACTGTTATTATGCATAAACACTGCCTGCGATTCTCGTATCTGCCTCTACATCTACATGACTACTCTCCATTTCACACTTAAGTCCCTGGCAGAAGGTTCTTCGAACCACCTTCTGAATATTTTTCTACGACTGCACTCTCTAAAAGTGCGTGGGCAATTTTTCTGTACGATTTATGTTTACTCTAATTTTATTATGATGATCATTTCTCCCTACGTACGTTGGCGGCGACAAAATATTTACCCATTCAGAGGAGAAAGCTGATGAGTGAAATTCCGTGAAGATATCTCGCGGAAACAAAATACGCCTTTGTTTTAATGAATGCCGTCCCAACTCGCTTACCATATTTGTGACGCTCTCTCCCCTATTTCGTGATAATACAAACGAGGTGCCCCTGTTCGAGCTTTTTCGATGTCCTCCGTCAGTCCTATCTGGTAAAGACACCAAACAGCACAGGAGTGTTCTAGCGGTGGACGAACGAGCGTGTGTAGGCAGTCTCTTTAGCAGATCTAAGTGTTTTGCCAATAAAACGCGTAGTCTTTGTTTTGCCATCTTCCACAACTTTACCTGTGTGATCGATTCAACTTAAGTTTTCCTAATTGTAATTCCTAGGCATTTAGTCGAATTGACTGCCTTTAAATTTGTGTAATTTATCATGTAATCGAAATGTAACGGATTACTTTTTGTACTAATGTGGATGACCTCAAACGTTTCCTTATTGGCAGACAATTGTCACCATTCGCACCATTTAGATATCGTATCTAAGTCATTCTGCAAATGCATTATAGATTTGCAAGCTTTATTTTACGTCCATAAGTTCAGCTGGCCTGCCAGTAAGTGCAAAAAGTACAGACTTTTTTTAATCTCCTGAAATTCATAACAGTTCTCTCGGAAAAGCACATCTTTGGACAAGAAATGAATGCAGGAGCAACGAATACAGAGCTGTCGATATTACCCAGAAGGGCCGTGCACAGGCGTCGCCATTAGCAATGATTAACAGCGACCAACTTGTTATTTCTGCTCCCATCATTACATTTTGTGCATCGCTGAAAGCCTGCCTCCTACTACATGGAATGTGTACCGTATCTTGTAATTAAAACCATATGATATTCCAGTCATGCTTTAATAAACACAATGGCATCCCCGCACTCAGTAAACGATGAACATCAAATTTGACAGTACAATTTTCAAAAGTCGATGTATATTGGTGCTCTCGAGTCATTTTTAAGTGCAAACAATTTCGTTTATTAAAAAACCACTTTATATCACGTGCATTTTTAACTTCTTGACCATCCACACAAGCTGTCGTCGGTGGTAGCTACAGTCCTGCTGTATTTTATTTTTAAACCTGAAGATTGCCTCATTTGACGGAGACATGTGATAATAGTTAAAGAAAAATGTGATCTAGATTCTTTTCTTCACGACAAAATAAAAACGCTACCATTTCTTCTAACACAGTTCGCCTTACCAGAAACAATTTTCCAATTTCAATAAAGCATTGCTTTATAAGAGCAGCTAGTAGGTGCTGTAAGTAGACTGTATAGTTTTTTTTTTTATTGGTAACGCCACGTAGCGCTCTGTATAAAAATCACTGGATGTGCTGTGTGCAGTCTGTGGCTGGTTTGCATTGTTGTTGGCTATTGTAGTGTTGGGCAGCTGGATGTTAACACCGCGTAGCGTTGCGCAGCTGGAGGTGAGCCGCCAGCAGTGGTGGATGTGAGGAGAGAGATGGAGTTTTGAAATTTGTAAGACTGGATGTCATGAACTGCTATATACATTATGACTTTTGAACACTATTGAGGTAAATACATTGTTTGTTCTCTATTAAAATCTTTCATTTGCTAACTATGCCTATCAGTAGTTAGTGCCTTCCGTAGTTTGAATCTTTTATTTAGCTGGCAGTAGTGACGCTCGCTGTATTGCACTAGTTCGAGTAACGAAGATTTTTGGTGAGGTAAGTGATTTGTGAAACGTATAGGTTAATGTTAGTCAGGGCCATTCTTTTGTAGGGATTTTTGAAAGTCAGATTGCGTTGCGCTAAAAATATTGTGTGTCAGTTTAGTGTTGAGCAGAATAGGTAAAGAGCGAAATGTCTGAGTACGTTCAGTTCTGCTCAGCTGTTTGAAAATCAAATAATGTAAGAGGTTTATCAGCTCAGTAATTCAATGATTTTTCTAAGGGAACGTTCCAGTGCTAGCTAGTACATATGGCACGACAAGCTGGGCCTATGTTTCGAGTGGAAATGGGTGCAAATATAGCTAATTATTGGTTGAAACTGTTTGTAAAATACGACCAACGTTATCGATAAACTCGGTATACGAATACAAAGAGAGACGTTTTGGCGTTGTTATGAAGAGACTGTTCTTTTATGTCACAAATGCAAATTAACGTAGTCCTATTTCGCTTCAAAGTACTTTATTCACAAGTTTTTCCTAGTAAGTACGTTGCAGCCTTGAATTGCAATTGTGGAATGTCTGCTAACCCATCTGCGGCTGTTATTAGGTACTTATTTGATTTAAAACGTTTTCCAACCAAAAATATCTTTAGATTAGAGAGGATGTAGACGTCACTGCATGTCAAATCTACTCAGTACAAGGGATGTTCGAACAATTCGTGGTTCTCCATCGCTCCTTTGTCGACGGCTGCATTGCACCGTCGGAAACAGACAGGTTTTGTTTTCTTCTTTAGTAGTGAAATTCTCTTTTCCACATATGCATCTACGTGATTACTCTGATATTCACAATAAAGTGCCTGGCAGAGGGTTCAATGAACCACCTTCATGCTGTCTCTCCATCGTTCCACTCTCTAACGGCACGTGGGAAAAACGAGCACTTAAATTTTTCCGTGCGAACCCTGATTTCTCTTGTTTTATCGTGATGATCATTTTTCCCTATGTAGGTGGGTGCCAACATAATGTTTTCGCAATCGGACGAGAAAACTGGTGATTGAAATTTCATGAGAAGATCGCGTCGAAACGAAAAACGCCTTTGTTTCAATTATTGCCACTCCAGTTCACGTTCATTTCTGTGACACTATCTCCCCTATTTCGCGATAATACAAAACGAGCTGCCCTTCTTTGTACTTTTTCGATGTCATCCGTCAGTCCCACCTGATGCGGAACCCACACCGCACAGCAGTACTCCAGAATAGGGCGAACAAGCGTAGTGTAAGCAGTTTCTTTGGTAGACGTGTTGCACCTTCTAAGTGTTCTGCCAATGAACCGAGTCTTTGGTCTGCTCTACGCACAATATTATCTATGTGATCGTTCCAATTTAGGTTATTTGTAATTATAATCCCTAAGTATTTAGTTGAATTTACAGCCCTCAGATTTGTGTGACTTATCGCGTAATCGAAATTTAGCTTATTTCGTTCAGTACTCATGTGAATAACTCCGCACTTTTCTTTATTCAGGGTCAATTGCCACTTTTCGCACTATACAGATATCTTATCTAAATCATTCTGCAAGTCGTTTTCATCATCTTATGACTTTACAAGAGGGTAAATGACAGCATCATCTGCAAACAATCTAATATGGCTACTCATATAGTCTCCTATGTCGTTAATATAGATCAGGAACAATAGATGGCCTATAACACTTCCTTGGGGGACGCCGGATATTACTTCTGTTTTGCTCGATGACTTTCGTCTATTACTACGAACTGTGACATTTCTGACAGGAAATCATGAATCCAGTCGCACAACTGAGGCGATACTCCGTAGGCACGCAGTTCGATTACAAGACGCTTGTGAGGAACGGTGTCGAAAGCCTTCAATTTTCAAGTATTACTTGGTTATAAGTATTCCAATGGTCCGTTAAACTCAACTGTAACACTGGGTCCCCTATGTCTTACACAAAGACTCCCATTTGTCGTGCTACTGCATCGTCAGATTGTTTCTGCTCCTCGCAGGGGCCGTCAATGTAGTGTCTACAACGATCGGCTCTCTCCTATATTTTAGCAAAAACTACCAACTGATTCTGTACGACGATATTTTCTTTTATATGACAATGGTACCATGACTTCATTGTAGAAGCAGTGCAACTGAACCAGTATGCCGGAAAGATTATGCCCACAAGCCTCTGGGATACATTAGTGCTTCTTCTGACTGATTACGTTGAGAATACTCTGTCAGTTGTATGAGAAAATAGACGAAAATGTTTTTTACAAGAGTTAAATTCCAACATAAACAATGTTAGTTTTCGCCATTTTTTATCTATTTGTGCATGTCCTGAACACGACATATATAGAAGGAAGGATTATAAAATACATATACATGATTATATTCCACGGGGTGCGCAGAATTCCGCTGTATGAACTGCCTTATCATTCTTAGTAACCAGGTTGTCCATCGAGACAAGTTCTGCCAGTTCCCTGCAGTTGAGTAAGTGCTGGTGGTCTTGAGGTTCACCACACTCACATAACTCGTCCTCTGAGATGTATCAGCACTTCTTCCTGTTCACTTTATACCGGCATATACAGTTCTCGGGCTACTGAGGACCTTCCATGTCTCGTATCGGAGGTGGTGACCTGCAGCATGTTCTTTGGGGTCATCCCAATATTCCTCTGATGATGAACTACGCCAGTGTTATATTCTACGCACTGCAGATGGCGTTGGAGTTGGTTACGTTGTCTGCAGGGAACGTTTTCTCGTTTTCAGTCCTGATGCCTGACGTTCAGGTCCAAACAGGGGATGCCTTGGACTGTCTCCTACTTCTTTCTTTCCATTACAGCTTCAGTTCTCTACTTGGTGGTGCTACGCCTGAGAGATAGTGGATTTTATTGTGCAGGGTTGACTGCAGGCAGCCTGTCACAATTCGTCCTGTTTCATTTGGTGCAATATTTGCCTACCTGCTGCATAATCTGCAGCGGAGAAGTACATAGAAAGGGCAGATGTGCGGAAGAGATCCGCTTGCTTGTCAGTTTTCGAATAATATTGTTGCTGTCACAGACTTTCATTTTTATATCTGTGCAGTGGTCTTTGAAGGAGAGGAAACGATCTAACTTTCCTACCAGTTATTTTGGAGTATTGCAGAGTGGTAATTGCAGACCTCTCCAAGTTATGCTCGGTTTCCTCATGGCCTCTCTGTTCCGTAAGTGGAATGCACACTTTTGTGTCTTTGAAGAGTCATAATAATCAGTTATTGTCTTAAGAATTCTTTACAGACGAATTGACAAACTGGTAGAAGCCGACCTCGGGGAAGATCAGTTTGGATTCCGTAGAAATGTTGGAACACGTGAGGCAATACTGACCCTACGACTTATCTTAGAAGAAAGATTAAGGAAAGGCAAACCTACGATTCTAGCACTTGTAGACTTAGAGAAAGCTTTTGACAATGTTGACTGGAATACTCTCTTTCAAATTCTCAAGGTGGCAGGGGTAAAATACAGGGAGCGAAAGGCTATTTACAATTTGCACAGAAACCAGATGGCAGAGTCGAGGGACATGAAAGGGAAGCAGTGGTTGGGAAGGGAGTGAGACAGGGTTGTAGCCTCTCCCCGATGCTATTCAATCTGTATTTTAAGCAAGCAGTAAAGGTAACAAAAGAAAAGTTCGAAGTTGGTATTAAAATCCATGGAGAAGAAGTAAAAACTTTGAGGTTCGCCGATGACATTGTAATTCTCCAAGAAATAGCAAAGGACTTGGAAGAGCAGTTGAACGGAATGGACAGTGTCTTGAAAGGAGGGTATAAGATGAACATCAACAAAAGCGAAACAAGGATAATGGAATGTAGTCGAATTAAGTCGGGTGATACTGAGGGAATTAGATTAGGAAATGAGACATTTAAAGTAGTAAAGGAGTTTTGCTATTTGGGGAGCAAAATAACTGATGATGGTCGAAGTAGAGAGAATATAAAATGTATACTGGCAATGGCAAGGAAAGCGTTTCTGAAGAAGAGACATTTGTTAACATCGAGTATAGATTTAAGTGTCAGGAATTCGTTTCACAAAGTTTTTGTATGGGGTGTAGGCATGTATGGAAGTGAAACGTGGACGATAAATAGTTTAGACAAGAAGAGAATAGAAGCTTTCGAAATGTGGCGCTACAGAAGCATGCTGAAGATTAGATGGGTAGATCACATAACTAATGAGGAGGTATTGAGTAGAACTGAAGAGAAGAGAAATTTGTGGCACAACTTGACTAGAAGAAGGGATGGGCTGGTAGGACATGTTCTGAGACATCAAGGGATCACCAATTTAGTACTGGAGGGCAGCGTGGAGGGTAAAAATCGTAGAGGGAGACCAAGAGATGAATACACTAAGCAGATTCAAAAGGATGTAGGGTGCAGTAGGTACTGGGAGATGAAGAAGCTTGCACAGGATAGAGTGGCATGCTAGCTGCATCAAACCAGTCTGAGGACTGAAGACCACAACAACAACAACGTCTTAAGATCTGTTTTTAGTTTTCCTTCCACCTCCTCAAAAGTTCAGCTTTGGGCAGGAACTAATGTATCATCTGCGTAAGTAAAAGATCTTGAGGTAGGTTTAATTGGTTGTTCATTTCTTTAAATATTATATAACGATAGGGCTAACACACTTCATTGGGAATACCATCTCTCTGTGTCCTCCAACGGATCCTGTTGTTTTGTAAAGTAAGGAAGAAATGTCTGTTTTGAAACAAGCATCTCATAAAATGTGTGAAATGGCTTTTGTGATGACATAGATCGTAATTAATAATTTCCTGTGATTGATGTCGTCCTACGCGGCAATAAGATCAAAAAAGGCAACACCGCTGATCTGCCCGCGTTCACATCCATCTTCTGTGTTGTTTCAGATTCAAAACCCGTACACAACATTACATCTCTGGAGGAAGCTCGATTGCTTCCTAATCAGTGTTCGGCCGACATAGAGTTTCGACTGAAGATCCGAGCAGCATACATAGCACACGCCCGTTGATCACAATAACCATACATCAACACGATATCGACATTTTCCAAAATTGGTAAACGGTCCAATTTAAAACGGGTAACGTATCACGAAGCAAATACCACCACGTACTAATACGTTTGTGAATATTTCAGCACCATGTATTACAAAGCGAAAAAAGTGGTCCAACTAAAACATTCATATTTCGTTACATACTACACTAATATGTAATAAAAATGGTGGTTCCTATTTAAAAAAACGCAGTTGATATCCGTTTGACCTATGGCAGCGCCATCTAGCGGGCCAACCATAGCGCCATCTGGTTTCCCCCTTCAAGCTAGACAAGTTTCGTTCTTTGTAGTTTTTCGTTTGCCGCTTATATCGTGAGATATTTGTCCCAGACACGATCAGTGGATCACCCGTATATATCTCTTCTTGAAGGTGGTATTTTTGCGTTTGGTGACTGCTTCTATAGTACAGATAATAGTTCGGTATTGTGTACTCGGAATTAGATCTCCCATTTCTTTATTCACTTGGTGGGCAACATTTTCACTTCCAAATATATTATCTGCCCCCCCCCCTTTTTTTCGTTTTTTCGCTTCCTCCCTCCTTGTTCTTCCCCCTCCTCCAGGTACCCCCCCCCCCCCCCTATCTGCCTTTGGCTCGGGAGTGTCATCTTTGTGCCGCCACTTTTGTGCAGTGTTCTACATTGAGTGTTCTACAGTGAGTGTTTTACAGTGAGTGTTCCGTGTTGTGTTTTTTGGGAAGTGTTGCGAACGGCCATCATACTGTCGCTGGGTGCGCCTTTTATCTCTTGCGAACAGAAACCAGACTGTCGCCGTGTTTTTTAATTGTGTGTGTACTATGTTACTTGTCTGATTCCTGTGTCTTTTATTAACGTTGCCAACCCCTTTTGCTTTCTGTTTTAACTTTCCGCATTTTTCCGCCATTTTACACTTGACGTCACCGTTTTATCGCCTGTTTTTCTTGTTTCTTTTCTTCTTCCGTTTTATAAAATAAAAGTCTGTAGGCTGTAGAGCAGCGTACTAAGCTGCTGCCAGCCCGCCCCCTTCGGGGGGAATTGAAAATCAATAAAGGATAAAAAAACATATTATCTGGGTTATATCCACCGTCCCATCTTCCACTCCAGAAGGAGTATGGTAGCTATGGATCATGTATTAGCTTCGGGCACATGAGCTCTACCCAGTATTCAAAGTTTTCTCCACTTTGGTCTGTTTGTCTCTAACCTCATGTTACTCTGTGGCACTTAAAATCTCCCATATTAACTTCCACTGGTTGCGAACAGAAGTTATCTGGTTTCCTGACAGAAAATACAGTATTTGGGGAAGTGTACGTGGATGTTACTGAGTGAGACTGTTGCTACAGTCAGTTGTCTTCAGTTAAGTTTGCGGACGAGATATTCAGCCCTTGTTTAGCAAATATTGCACTGCCGTATTTCGTGCTGGGTCTCTCATATTTAAGGTCATTCCGCTTATCTTTAGTCTTCTGTCATTCAGGCGTTTATGAGTTTCCTGGATGAGCACGAGGTCACAGTTCTTGTCTTACACATATTGGATAATATTATTTTTCTCTAATGATGTTCCTTCAATATTTATGGAAATCATGGTAAGAGTTGGCTTGGAAAAAAGTCTTTTTGATTTATAACCATGTGTAATCTTCTGGTGCTGGAAGGATCTGATGTTGTGATTAATCTCAGCGTTGCCCAGGGTACGTCAGATCGCTGATAATGACGTGTCGTGCCTATTTCTCTGTGTTGCGATCTTCGGGGAGGCCCATACCATGTACCCCAGTTTTCACCATGACAATGTGTAAGTAGGCTGTTTATGTTTTCTTTATGTAAGTGGCTGTTTATGTTTTCTTATTGGCAACGTTACGTAGCGCTCTATATGAAAATCACTGGCTGTGCTGTGTGCAGTCTGTGGCTAGTTTGCATTGTTGTCTGCCATTGTAGTTTTGGGCAGCGGCAGCTGGATGTGAACAGCGCGTAGCGTTGCGCAGTTGAAGGTGAGCCGCCAGCAGTGGTGGATGTGGGGAGAGAGATGGCGGAGTTTTGTAATTAATATCTTTCATTTGCTAACTATCCCTATCAGTAGTTAGTGCCTTCCGTAGTTTGAATCTTTTATTTAGCTGGCAGTAGTGGCGCTCGCTGTATTGCAGTAGTTCGAGTAAGGAAGATTTTTGGTGAGGTAAGTGATTTGTGAAACGTATAGTTTAATGTTTGTCTGGGCCATTCTTTTGTAGGGATTTTTGATAGTCAGATTGCGTTGCGCTAAAATTATTGTGTGTCAATTTAAGCACAGTCATGTATAATTTGTTCTAAGGGGACGTTTCAAATGTACTTAATCTTAAACGTTCTTTCTCAATAGAGTAGTTGTATGTGAAATATCAACTGTTCGAACTTCCGTCAAATGGTCAGACTTGACGTTCTCTTAATTAATAAACATGTAACAACTTTAAATGGGCCAATAGATAGAAGGTTAATATTTTAACCTTGAGAAATACTTCTAGAATAACTGAAGGTACGAAATACGTTACACCTACCATTCAGCTTTATATTTTTCGAAGGACCTCTTGATCGTCTGAACGAAACAGTTAAAAAGAAAAAAAGCGTTTAATGGAGAAGAATTTTTGGATATTTTAAAAGACTGATCTAAAAAATTAACTTATCTTTCCACGACTGCTTCGTCTTCGCTCTCTTCTCCACTGGACAAATTTTGTTCCCTATATTGCGTCACTTAGCCACGCAAATCCTGGTTTACTATTATCGCTAATTAACCACTAGCGGATGTTTACGTCATTCACATTATCGCAACAGGAATTTTTTTTCAGATCTGGTAGGCGAACAGCAGTGACAGACTCCACACTATTTTAACTTTTAAGGCTCTCTTTCAGCGGAGGGTTTGCAATTTTCTTCCACGACAGAGCTATAGTCATTATATTTCCATTGTGGACTGCATAGAGCATGATGCAGAAACTGTGGATTTCTGAACATTCATGAGATTCGACCGAACATATTTCATTGTCGTGATGACACTTTGGTTCATTGGCTTTACAAGCGCCACACAGGTTGAAAGGTACCTCACAAAAATCATTCCGCCATCCGAAATAAACAACTGTTTCGCAGCCGGCCGCGGTGGCCGTGCGGTTTTGGCGCTGCAGTCCGGAACCGCGAGGCTGCTACGGTCGCAGGTTCGAATCCTGCCTCGGGCATGGGTGTGTGTGATGTCCTTAGGTTAGTTAGGTTTAAGTAGTTCTAAGTTCTAGGGGACTTATGACCTAAGATGTTGAGTCCCATAGTGCTCAGAGTCATTTGAACCATTTTTTGAACTGTTTCGCAGGTGAAAACGTATGCTGTCCATAAAAGAACAGCTCTTTCAGGTAAACCTTTTCTCTCTCTCTTTCCCTCCCAGAATTCTTACGCACAGCAGGAATATACATTAAACAGACCCAGCCCCTGAAGACGTAATTGTCCATGGACGCTCCTTCCTTATGAATTGGTCATTTCGTCATTCCTTTGATCGGGAGAGGTTCTTTTTTTTCCAACGTGTGGCTTAAGTCCGTGCTCATCAGATGAATTCAGCGTTCCTTTACTTCGCTTATACCGACTGACGTGTGTTTCAGTCTGTCCAAGACGCTTAAGTACTTGTGGTGGTACCCTGAGCCACATCCTTACGTACAGTCGCCCGGACAAATTAGTTCTGTTCGATATAACAGAAGAAGTCATCAAAAAAAGCGTCAGCTGCGCCTTTGTTAACACAAAGTTGCTCACCCTAAACAGCAATTTCCCAAATGCCGAAGCGAAGATTGTATCGAGTTAGCAGTGCTTATGTATCGTCGAATTTTCCTTCAGTCTTTAGAGTTTCATGGAACTCCCTTACTTCCTCTACTAAAATCGGATCTGTTACGGGAACTCCTTTTGCTCTCTTATGCTGGTGAGAAAAACTCATTACCTCATGCAGTTTGGCGTAAGCTGAAGTTCCAAGTTCCAGGCAGTTATGCTGTGAGTATTTAGCTCAACTGTCTGCTTTCGTTACAGAATTTAACAGCTATCCTTTTTCTTTAAGTCTTGTATTGTTCTCATGGCTGTCCTGTAATCCTCAGGGAGTTTTACTGTAAATTCGTCCTTCTATAACTTTTCAAAACCTTCTCATTTTTACAAAGTTTTCTTGCTAAAATATGTAATCCGTCCGTGACTTTAGTAAGAACAAGGAATGTGATATCGGTTAACACTCATTGTCAATTCAACCATTTAGAAACTGCAGTACTATTCAGGTCTGTAGATGGATAGAAAGACACGATCAACAATGCAATACTCATGACGGTGTTCAACAGCATGTTTTCATTTCGTTTATCAATGAGAAATATATCTGAGGCCATGGCGTCCCAGCAGAAAACATAACTCATTCTACTTCACTGGAGGCTTTAAGTCAGTCGTAATTATCAATTTTCAGCTCCATGGGAAAGGGCTAAGCAGACATGTATCCGCGGACGTGTTACAAACGTAAAATTTCTTCATTTATATGACGATGAGATGAGAAACCACGGGAGAAATACACTCCTGGAAATGGAAAAAAGAACACATTGACACCGGTGTGTCAGACCCACCATACTTGCTCCGGACACTGCGAGAGGGCTGTACAAGCACTGATCACACGCACGGCACAGCGGACACACCAGGAATCGCGGTGTTGGCCGTCGTCTTCAGCGATGAGAGTCGCTTCTGCCTTGGTGCCAATGATGGTCGTATGCGTGTTTGGCGCCGTGCAGGTGAGCGCCACAATCAGGACTGCATACGACCGAGGCACACAGGGCCAACACCTGGCATCATGGTGTGGGGAGCGATCTCCTACACTGGCCGTACACCACTGGTGATCGTCGAGGGGACACTGAATAGTGCACGGTACATCCAAACCGTCATCGAACCCATCGTTCTACCATTCCTAGACCGGCAAGGGAACTTGCTGTTCCAACAGGACAATGCACGTCCGCATGTATCCCGTGCCACCCAACGTGCTCTAGAAGGTGTAAGTCAACTACCCTGGCCAGCAAGATCTCCGGATCTGTCCCCCATTGAGCATGTTTGGGACTGGATGAAGCGTCGTCTCACGCGGTCTGCACGTCCAGCACGAACGCTGGTCCAACTGAGGCGCCAGGTGGAAATGGCATGGCAAGCCGTTCCACAGGACTACATCCAGCATCTCTACGATCGTCTCCATGGGAGAATAGCAGCCTGCATTGCTGCGAAAGGTGGATATACACTGTACTAGTGCCGACATTGTGCATGCTCTGTTGCCTGTGTCTATGTGCCTGTGGTTCTGTCAGTGTGATCATGTGATGTATCTGACCCCAGGAATGTGTCAATAAAGTTTCCCCTTCCTGGGACAATGAATTCACGGTGTTCTTATTTCAATTTCCAGGAGTGTATTTGAAGGATCTCTGACGATGGGAATGGGGCCTGCATCCTCCTCCTAAGGAGAGATCAACCCGTCGATTGAAATCGATCGGTCGGTCGCCATTGCTTTATGAGTAGATATTTAAAAACCTTTCTCCAAAATCTGTTTAAAAGAGGTGTTTTTGTATATTTTTGATCTTGAAATACGCTACATTAGGAGAAGATTCTTATAATGCCTTCATATCCTTCATTTCTGAATATGATTGACCAATTCAGAAACTTGCATCTATAACTATTGATGGAGTTCCTTGCGCGGTGTGGATACACAAAAGAATTGCAGAATGAGATTTTCACTCTGCAGCGGAGTGTGCGCTGATATGAAACTTCCTGGCAGATTAAAACTGTGTGCCCGACCGAGACTCGAACTCGGGACCTTTGCCTTCCGCGGGCAAGTGCTCTACAAACTGAGCTACCGAAGCACGACTCACGCCCGCTACTCACAGCTTTACTTCTGCCAGTACCTCGTCTCGTACCTTCCAAACTTTACAGCAGCTCTCCTGCGAACCTCGCAGAACTAGCACTCCTGAAAAAAAGGATATTGCGGCGACATGGCTTAGCCACAGCCTGGGGGATGTTTCCAGAACGAGATTTTCACTCTGCAGTGGAGTGTGCGCTGATATGAAACTTCCTGGCAGATTAAAACTGTGTGCCCGACCGAGACTCGAACTCGGGACCTTTGCCTTTCACTGGCAAGTGCTCTACCAACTGAGCTACCGAAGCACGACTCACGCCCGGTACTCACAGCTTTACTTCTGCCAGTACCTCGTCTCCTACCTTCCAAACTTTACAGAAGCACTCCTGCTCTCCTCTGCCAGGAAGTTTCACACAAAAGAATTGTAACTTTGTGTGCGAACGACGACTCTTTCTTGCATTTCTTTAAGTGTCGGTCTGTTGTGCATTAGCAAGGATTTTGTGGACTCATTTTCGAAATGACACATCTTATGAGTATTGCCACAAAAATTTTGAATTCAGTTCGGTCACAGCCACTACAGAGAAGGTAGTTTAGAGCGCTATTAGAAGAACTGGATAGCCGTTACGGACACTTGCTACTTCACACCTACGTTCTATGGCTGAGTAAAGGTGTGGTTTTAGGCAGATTTAGAGACTTCTGTCAGCGATAAAATCTTTTGTGTCTGGAAGAGAGAAAAATTACCCATAACTGTACGATTTGAGATAGTTGTTGCATCTGGCGTTTGTAATTGATACGATAGTTAAACTAAATGAGAAAAGCAAAGAATTTCAAGGAAAAAAACCAGACCGTCATCACTCTTACATCTTCTCTAAACTGTCGCACGCAGAAACTTCAACTTTAGCTAGCACAATTACAGAAATTAAATGTGAAATAGTTTCCTGAAAACTGTCAGGCTAACAGACACCACTGGATTAAGAAGCCACCAACATGGCGACACTGAAGACAAAGTTCGAAAATCGAATTTCGGATTTGAAGACTATGGAACCTGTTCTATCTTTCATAGCGAAAATTTTCCAGAAAGTGGATGTGGAAGATATTTCAAGTAAAATGAGTACTCGTTTCTGTAGTAGTGAGACTGAACTTGCAGAGAAAAAAAAATTCTTCTTTAATACACTCCTGGAAATGGAAAAAAGAACACATTGACACCGGTGTGTCAGACCCACCATAGTTGCTCCGGACACTGCGAGAGGGCTGTACAAGCAATGATCACACGCACGGCACAGCGGACACACCAGGAACCGCGGTGTTGGCCGTCGAATGGCGCTAGCTGCGCAGCATTTGTGCACCGCCGCCGTCAGTGTCAGCCAGTTTGCCGTGGCATACGGAGCTCCATCGCAGTCTTTAACACTGGTAGCATGCCGCGACAGCGTGGACGTGAACCGTATGTGCAGTTGACGGACTTTGAGCGAGGGCGTATAGTGGGCATGCGGGAGGCCGGGTGGACGTACCGCCGAATTGCTCAACACGTGGGGCGTGAGGTCTCCACAGTACATCGATGTTGTCGCCAGTGGTCGGCGGAAGGTGCACGTGCCCGTCGACCTGGGACCGGACCGCAGCGACGCACGTATGCACGCCAAGACTGTAGGATCCTACGCAGTGCCGTAGGGGACCGCACCGCCACTTCCCAGCAAATTAGGGACACTGTTGCTCCTGGGGTATCGGCGAGGACCATTCGCAACCGTCTCCATGAAGCTGGGCTACGGTCCCGCACACCGTTAGGCCGTCTTCCGCTCACGCCCCAACAACGTGCAGCCCGCCTCCAGTGGTGTCGCGACAGGCGTGAATGGAGGGACGAATGGAGACGTGTCGTCTTCAGCGATGAGAGTCGCTTCTGCCTTGGTGCCAATGATGGTCGTATGCGTGTTTGGCGCCGTGCAGGTGAGCGCCACAATCAGGACTGCATACGACCGAGGCACACAGGGCCAACACCTGGCATCATGGTGTGGGGAGCGATCTCCTACACTGGCCGTACACCACTGGTGATCGTCGAGGGGACACTGAATAGTGCACGGTACATCCAAACCGTCATCGAACCCATCGTTCTACCATTCCTAGACCGGCAAGGGAACTTGCTGTTCCAACAGGACAATGCACGTCCGCATGTATCCCGTGCCACCCAACGTGCTCTAGAAGGTGTAAGTCAACTACCCTGGCCAGCAAGATCTCCGGATCTGTCCCCCATTGAGCATGTTTGGGACTGGATGAAGCGTCGTCTCACGCGGTCTGCACGTCCAGCACGAACGCTGGTCCAACTGAGGCGCCAGGTGGAAATGGCATGGCAAGCCGTTCCACAGGACTACATCCAGCATCTCTACGATCGTCTCCATGGGAGAATAGCAGCCTGCATTGCTGCGAAAGGTGGATATACACTGTACTAGTGCCGACATTGTGCATGCTCTGTTGCCTGTGTCTATGTGCCTGTGGTTCTGTCAGTGTGATCATGTGATGTATCTGACCCCAGGAATGTGTCAATAAAGTTTCCCCTTCCTGGGACAATGAATTCACGGTGTTCTTATTTCAATTTCCAGGAGTGTATGATTTTTTTTTAAGTCGGCATGTAACGAAGGTATGTATGTATGTAAGTATGTATTAAACTGTGGAACCTGGAAACGACGCAGAGATCTCGTCCCACCTTACCCCTCAGTGGTTCACAACCTCACAAAAGGTCACAGCAGTCCACCTACCCCACCGCCGCCCCACACCGAATCCAGGGTTATTGTGCGGTTTGACCCCCAGTGGACCTCCACAGCCCCTGGGAACGTCTCCTACCAGACGAATGTAACACCAGATGTTTGCGTGGCGGTATAATTATGGTGTACGCGTACGTGAAAACGGTGTTTGCACAGCAATCGCTGACATAGTGTAACTGAGGTGGAACAAGGGGAATCGGCCCGCATTCGCCGAGTAAGATGGAAAACCGTCTTAAAAACCATCCATAGGCTGGCCAGCACACCAAACCTCGACACTAATCCACCGGATGGATTCGGGCCGCGACTGGCATGCTTTCGCGCACGGGAAGCAGCGCGTTAGACTGCGCGGCTAGCCGGGAGGGTATAACGAAGGTAACTTTTGGAAATTATTGAGTGTAAAGACCTACCCTAACATTTTACATAAAAGTGGCATCGTATGCTTTATCGATTTTTGGATCAACTTCTCTATGTGAGACAACGTTTTCAGCGATGAACATAGTGAAAGTTAAGTGTAGAAATAAACTGACTCCCATCTTTCAGACTGTGTAGGGTTGACTCTGACAAATTATTAGCCAAATTATAATAAACTTGCCAGTGAAATGCAAAGCCAAATATATTACTAAACTTTCTTCATCATTAAGGATGCATATTTTAATTTTTTTCAGGAGTGTAGTGTGGTAAAAATTGAGTAGTGGGCCAACAATTTTTGATGACGAGTAAATTACCTTTTACGAATCTTGTGTAATTAAAATGCTTAATTTTCACTATGGTTTTTTACTTAAATGTGTACGAATTTTTCAATGAGTAGATCTCTAAGTGGATTAAATTGTATGTTGTAGATCACAAGCCTAATACGTTTGAGCACTTCCTCAGATACATAGAAGTGTATTCCAAACGAAAATATTCCTTATCTTTATAACTGTTTACTAGTCTTCGTTTTCTAATTTTTTTTCCTTTTTCAAAAAACATCGATCGGCACATGGATAATCCGCAAACCGAATAATCTCCCCCACTGGTGGTGGGGGCCTTTAGTTGCTTCCAGCCACTAGATTACGTGAACCATTGTGGATGTCGTCAGAGAAAGTTCAGAATCGCTTTCTGAAGAGCAGTGCCTGGACAAGTAATTAGGCAGTTACGAAAGCGAGCTGCCCACAACGGCAACCGCAGCGGCTGCCGTCAGCTCAGTCCTTTAATCGCGGTCTGCGGTCTAACTAAGGGGCAATTTGCGGCGCACGCCGACAGAAAGGCGAACAAGGCGATGGTCTCCCGCAGCAACTAGGGCGAGGAGAGTGTGTGTGAAGCGGATGTAGGACTGCGCAGCACCGAAATTTCAAAATCCCTTCCACCAAAAGAGTATAAATAGATGAAAGAAACGGGAGAGAAAAGTAACTTTGCCTGAAACATCTTTTCCAAAAGTGTACAAAGATGTAAAAAATTAAAATACAGAGCTTTCTTGTAAATCTGAAAATAGGCATATCATGTGTTTCGTGAAGCAGACATTTATAGTTGAATATACCCTGTTCAAATGGTTCAAATGGCTCTGAGCACTATGGGACTTAACTTCTGAGGTCATCATTCCCCTAGAACTTAGAACTACTTAAACCTAACTAACCAAAGAACATCACACACATCCATTCCCGAGGCAGTATTCGAACCAGCGACCGTAGCGGTCGCGCAGTTCCAGACTGTAGCGCCTAGAAACGCTCGGCCACCCCGGCCGGCGAATATACCCTGTTCTTTACCCTGTTCTTTAATACGATAGTCCTATAGTTACTTTCTGTTTAATTTTCTCTATTGTCTGCAGTCTTTCTTCCGTGACCGTATTACTTTCGTAATAAGAAAGAGCAACCGCCTTCAGCCACAAATCGTGATTTTATTAAAATACAAGATGCACTTCGAGTCCTGGGAGCTCATTTTTGTGTTCGCAACTGTGCCCTGTAAAAATGTTTCTGCGAATGTGCTGTTTAACAGAAAGTGTGTATTTGTACATAAACGTACTCCAGAACCATACACCTATTACTACAAACAGTACAGAACCGATCGAAATTTAAAGTTGATGTAGGCTGTGAAGCACCTTAACATAAGGCCCAGGTTTCGAAATGCATCGCCGGCCGTGGTGGCCTAGCGGTTCTAGGCGCTACAGTCTGGAACCGTGTGACCGCTACGGTGGCAGGTTCGAATCCTGCTTCGTGCATGGATGTGTGTGTGATGATCTTAGGTTAGTTAGGTTTAAGTAGTTCTAAGTTTTAGGGGACTGATGACCTCAGAAGTTAAGTCCCATAGTGCTCAGAGCCATTTGAACCAATCGAAATGCATCGTGAATTTGAATAAAAACACGATTTGCAGCTGAATGCAGTTGTTAGTTACTTTCAGTGCTAAACCGATACAAACATTTCTCATATCCGTCAACGCGTTGTTGGTCGTGGTCTTCGACGGTCTCTTAAATACTCTTTATGTTGAATTATCGACCGCAAGGCAGTAGCTGCTAGGCTGAATACCGTAATTCCTACAACCATCAAAAAGAAACGCAACGTATATCTTTTAAAAAAGCTGACAACAACGCCTTTTTAAGAGACAGTCTGCACTCCTTCCGATCTGATCACGTAAGCGTAGAAAAATTTTGGAATGATCTCAAAGAGATAGTATCGACAGCAATAGAGAGATACATACCACATAAATTAATAAGTGATGGTACAGATCCCCTATGGTACACCAAACGGGTCAGATCGCTGTTGCAGATGCAGCGAAAAAAGCATGCCAAATTTAAAAGAACGAAATCCCGAAGACTGGAAAAGTCTTGCAGAATTTCTAAATATAGCGCGAACTGCAATGCGAGATGCTTCCAATAATTTCTACAACGAAAAACTGTCTCGAAATCTGGCAGAAAACTCAAAGAGTTTCTGGTCGTACATAAAGCACACCAGTGGCAAGACACAATCAATACATTCACTGCGCGATAACAACGGTGAAGTCATTGATGACAGTGCCACTAAAACTGAGTTATTAAACACGGTTTTTCAAAAGTCCTTCACCAAAGAAGACGAAGTAAATATTTCTGAATTCCAATCAAGAACAACTGTTATGAAGAGAAACCTAGAAATAGATATCCTCGGTGTCGCAAAGCAGCTTAAATTACTTAATAAAAGCAAGGCTTCCGTTCCCGATTGCACATCAGCCAGGTTCCTCTCAGAGTGTGCTGATACAATAGCTCCATATTTAGCAATTATATACAACCGCTCGCTCATAGAAAGATCCGTACCTAAAGACTGGAAAATTGCTCAAGTCACACCAGTACCCAAAAAGGAAAGTAAGAGTAATCCGTTAAATTATAGGCCCATATCACTAACGTCGATTTGCAGTAGGGTTTTGGAACATACACTGTATTCGAACACTATGAAGTACCTCGAAGAAAACAATTGATTGACAAGTAGTCAGCACATGTTCAGAAAATATCGTTCTTGCGAAACACAAGTAACTCTTTGTACTCATGAAGTAATGAGTGTTATCGACAGGGGATGTCAAACTGATTCCGTATTTTTAGATTTCCAGAAGGCTGTCGACACCGTTCCTCACAAGCGCCTTCTAACCAAATTGCGTGATTATGGAATATCGCCTAGATATGCAACTAGATTCGTGATTTCCTGTCAGAAATGTCACAGTTCGTAGTGATAGACGGAAAGTCATCCAGTAAAACAGAAGTAATATCCGGCGTTCCCCAAGCAACTGTTTTACGCAACGTTTTTGCTGCTTCAATAACCTCCGCATCACCCATGTACTGCTTACAGTGAAGTGCATCCCTCACAGAGACAAATTTTGATTTGTGTTTACTTTACTCAAACTTGTGTTTGAGATTTAGGAGATTTCTTGTTTCGAGTGACTATATCTGAGAGTAGACTTTGCTTGGAGATGGTGCCTTGCAAACTGTGTACAGAGACGCCAGTTCCTTTAAGTACCTCCACAAGTGCTGAACAGTGTCGGCCTTGTGAAAATAATTGGGTAAATGAAACGGAATACTAATCTCCTACGAACTGTCCAGATTACTTTCATTTTCGTTACACGAGGGGAGCACCAGGTGATAGAAGTGGTCCATTAGTCAAGAGATTCTGGGGGATTGAGAGTAGACTGGGCTCTCTAAAGAAGAAGAACTGACAGACAGGCGGAGGGGATTCAAGTGGAAAGGGGGGGCTGAGAAAAATGACGCGAACTTAAAAAAAATACAGATAATTAATGAATGCGCTATTTTTCATAAGTGTATCCGTATTATCGCTCTGATTTATGTAATACGATTTTAGGAAGGTGTAAATCTATGTGTTTTTCATGTCATGGAAATAGACACTAACTTTGCGAATGTTAAGTCAAGTCGAAATAGACAAAGTTAAAATTAACTGTTGTCTGAGACATATTCCCAGTTTTTGGTGGCTCATTGTAATATTTATGAATATAGTGTGACAATATTAAGCTTGAAAAGTGTCTTGAATTGTTCTCAAATTTTCAGATAGCTAATTTTGAATACCTTGGAAAGTACTAGGTTAGAGTGTAACAACTTCCTAAATTTGTGCTTGACACCTGCGTCTGCGCGCACTGTTTCCGACGAGAAAATCAGTTGCGGCGTTGTGGGGAGTGATGGATGCGCGCACGCACGTGTAGTCGTGGCAACACGGAAGAAGAGCCAATTGTGAAATAGAGGAGAATCAGTTTTCACAGCAGTGCAATGTAATAGCAACAATGCTACAGCATTGTGGACCACCGACAATGTCTTCGCATTTCAATATGCATTACGAGGAATATTTTCTTCGCACATGAAAATATGGCTACGATTACGTAAAATTTTAGTGTATCATATCACACTGTATGCTGTTAGTAAGTTGGGTTTTCAAAGGCAGTTCAGAAAACACGGAACGGAAAAATTGAAGGTCCTGACAGAGTACAAGAGGTTTTAAAACTAAAAAGGAACCTCTCTGAAGAAATAAACATCGAGAGAGAGCGCTATTTGAACGAGCTACAAAACTGCACTACATTTACCGTACTTTCACGGATGATGACTTAATAAAAGAAATCATTGTAGCTACAGCTGAACGTTCACACCCACTTCAGGTAGAATACATTAGTATGGAATCGTTATCAAACATGACGATCATATGTTTCACACTGGTTATGGCAGACGACGTTTAAGTCATCTTGCAAACACTTTGAAAGTATTTGTTGCAAATCTTATGAGCGCTCTATGAAAATTGCAGAAATTACAAGCGATATTCTTACTAGCGTTGAACAAAATGTAAAAAAGGTAGGTCTGTTACTGAATTTATTGGTTTATGTATCTATTGACGGAGCACCAACTACGTTCGGAAATAAATCAGGATTTGTAGCGCAGCTGATTGGGAAAATGAAGAAGCTTCAGTACCCAATACACACAGAAGGACGAGAGCCTTTCATTACGTAATGCAACACTTTTTTTTCTAAAAACAAGTTGGTTTTACTCAGGACTCCAATACAGCATATTATTCCCCACTCTTCTGAAAAATAACTGTATTTTTCAACAGAATTCCGTTCAAAACGACGGCCTTACGCCACCTTACTGGTAGGCCTGTATGCCCGCTTAGTGCCACTCCACTAATCGATATAGGATCCAACATTTTGTTGCATCAATAAGTTCCCCATCATCCACGTACTGCTTCCGACGGAGTGCATCTTTCAGTGGACCAAACAGGTGGAAGGCGGAAGGTACGAGATCCGGGCTGTATGATAGATGAAGAAGAACAGCCCAGTGAAGTTTCCTGAGCTCCTCGGGGGCGCAGACTTGTATGAGGCCTCGAGTTGTCATGGAAAAGGAGAAGTTCGTTTCCATTTTTGTGGCGAGGAACACGCTGAAGTCCAGCAATACAACAGTGGCAGCTGCATGGGGCAGGCCGGCACGCAGGCGATCGGACAGGTTTGCGCGACCCTGTTGCGATGATGAAAGACGCCTAGCCCAACGACTCAACGTTATTTTGTTCACTGCCAGGTCTACGATGCTGTGATTTTCCGCCAAAGGAAACTCCATGACCGCTCTCAGCTTGGAACGTACTTCCTTAGACGCCGTTTCGAGGGTGTGTATAGCGCCGCCACCAGTCGGAATTTCATAAAACTATAAGGTTTCAGGTTGGTAATACCCTACAACATTCCACAACAAATTCTGAATTTTTCAACCAAAACAGGCCTAGAAAAAGCGTGTTGGTTTACACGTCCCTCGAAACTGAACTACAGTGCGGCAGAGAACATAAAAACACTCTAGATTTTTTCAAGTATTCCCCCCAGTTCATTGTTTACGCAAGTCTCTCCACGGCTCCTCATCCTATTCGTTGTGACAAAGAGGGTAGTCGCTGCTTGCAGGCCTGCTCTCATTGCTGGCTCGAAAAGCATGTTTGCTGTGAAACCCTGTGTCTAATTTGTCGATAAGGGTCAACAACAATATAACTTCGGCCGATGACCAACATTTATTGTAAGTAAAATAATTACATTAATTATTCATCCAGTACCAGTAAATTATCGTTCTAAATTTGTTCAGGTTTCACTGTGTCACAGTGTCCATTTTAGTATGAGGGATCTATCCAGTAACTTTTTGTGACTACCAATTATGCCTATTACTGACAACAAGTGTGCTGAATACTGTCTTAGGATCTGAATGATAATGGCATTCCAGACCACTCCTCTTGGCTGTCGGGCCGTAAGGTTATCCCACCGCTATCTGGGGCGTATCACACACGTCTTCTCTGGTCATCAGGGCTCAATTCGGAAGCAGGACTCATCACTGAAGACAATACTTTTATAGCAGGACCCCTTTGGTTGTCATCCGAGGCAGCCTAATAGTACGGTGGCTCGTCGAGGATATTCTATGCCCTGTTCAGTTCCCCTTGATAGCAAGCAATCCTGGGCCTATATTTCACCAAGACACAAGTTTTTACTGCTAGCTTTCGTGATTGCCAAACCCTACCTTCGCCAGCAAGGTCGCCGGATCTCTCTCCAACTAAGAATATTTAGAGCATTATGGACAGCGCCTTTGCGTTTCCACAAAATGTCATTTTCCTGTATGCTTGCTTATTGCCAGTTGTTGAGAGAAATATCAAATACATTTGGAGTCACAACAGCTGGTGTTTGGATGGGATTCGTCACGTACCTTGAATCTAGAAACGTGGTTCTTTGCAGCCAGAAAAGTATCCACACGGACCCTTGAAGCGGCAGCAGACAAGTGAATAGTGGCTCGTCCGTTTGACACACTCATTAAATGATTGGGTCTGAGTCGTGTTTTCAATTGAGGCATGGTTTTGCCTGCAGCATCACCGTGGACGTATGAGTGTATGGCGGCTCTGCAGAGAACGAACATTACAATATTGACTCCATTGTCATCATATAGCCCCAACGCCTGGTGAGGCAGTGCAGGATTCCACTGGGTACACAGGAGGATCACATAACTAATAACTGGTAATTTTTAGAGCATGAGTTACATCTGTTACTTGTTAAGGTCGATAACAGTGCCCTATCTTAGAGGTCTCCATGACATTATCTTTCAATAAGATAATGCAAGACCGCATCTTGCTGAAAGATAACGATACGGAGATCTCCAAGATACAGCGCACATACCTACTGTGTAGCGTCCTAATGGAGACTGGTCACGCATCTTTGGTAGAGGCTACTAGAGAGAGCGGCGAGAGACTGGCACGATACCACTTACCAGCCACTACGATCGATGGATTGATGGACTTTGGCACGGAATTGAAGCAACATAGACCAATGTGCACGTATCTGTCATCCAGATTTGATCGACTCGAAGCCCAGTCGCTTGTGAGTCAGTGTTGCCGCCAAACGTGGGAGCAATCTGTGCTAATTATCCGATCTGTATACCTTGCCAGTCACCTACCAAATGTATTCTTTCAGTGCCAATGCCAAGAAGGAGTTGTGCAACATAAACTAAGTCTGGTAGGCGTGTTTCTACATCTGAAAGATGAAATCTATTCAAATCTCGCGCCATTCGCATAAGAGTGGCAGTAGTTGAACCACTATGAGGATGCAGATCAGGTTTGTTTTAAATACACGCTGTAACGATCGTGAGCGTTAGTTGCCTTTGAGATTGGATGTGGTGAATTGATGTCAGTCGAGAATGCCTGTAAGGCGACAAAGACATCATTATCAATACCTCACTTGGTTTGAAAGAATTGGAAATTTTTCGTAAGTTTTATGGGACCAAACTGCTGGGGTCATCGGTCCCTAGTCTCACACACTATTTAATCTAATTTAAACCAACTTACGCTAAGGTCAACACACACACACCCATGCCCGAGGGAGGTCTCGACCCTCCTACGGAGGGAACCGCGCGAAACGTGACAAGATGCCCTTGTACCGCGCTGCTACCCCGCGCGGCACAGTTTGAACGATGTCGGGTAATAGGGCTACAAGAAGCTGAATGTTACTTCAGCGACATTGCAGAAATACTTGGCAGGAATGTAGCCAACTTACATGCATACTGGCAGCGATGGTCACGAGCATGTAGGGTCACAAGAAGACCGTGTTGCAGAGGCCATGTGGCACTACCGAGAGGGAAGACCATCGTGTCCGGCGTTTAGCTCTGGTTTATCGTACCGGATTTTCAGTAGCAATCTGAGCAGCAGTTTGCACCAAGTGACAGAACGAAATGCTACAAATCGGTCACATCAACGACAGCACAGAGCCAGACGCCCTGTAGCATGCATTCCACTGACCCCGAACCACCACCATTTGCGACTTCAGTGGTGTCAAGCGCGATCTCATTGGAGGGCAGGGTGGAGGTCTTTTGAGTTTCCTGCCGAAGGCTGGTTCTGTATCGTTGCCAGTGATGTCTGTGTGTTGGTAAGGAGGAGGCCGGTTAAGGGCCTGCAGCCAATCTGTCTGAGAGCTGGAGACACTGGACCTGCAGCTGAAAATATGATCTCGAGTGCGATGTCGTATGACAACAGCAGCACTCTCGTGGTTTTCTTAAGCATCCGGACCTAAAATTTGTTCGCCAGTTTGGTGGCTCGACCCGTTGGCCGCTATTCATGAACAGCATGCCAACAGGAAAACGCTCGCACACATACCGCTGCTATAACCCAACATGCTCTAGACTGTCGACATGTTGCCTTGACCTGATGGATCACCAGATCTGTCTCCAGTCGAGCACAATTGGGCCATCATTGGACGACAACTCCACCACACCATCCACAACCAGCATTCACCTCCCCTGCATTGACTGACCAAATGCAACAGTGATGGAACTCCATCTCGTGCTTACGTTAATCTGTCCTCTTACAATGTTAACCGCTTACATTTATTAACTAGGCGAATGTGTACCCGAAATTTCATTACTCTACGGAAGGACGACGGTTCAATCCCGCGTCCGGCCATCCTGATTTAGGTTTTCCGTGATTTCCCTAAATCACTCCAGGCAAATGCCGGGATGGTTCCTCTGAAAGGGCACGGCCGACTTCCTTCCCCATCCTTCCCTAATCCGATGAGACCGATGACCACGCTGTCTGGTCTCCTTCCCCAAAACCAACCAACCAACCATTACTCTACGTTGTTTTTTGGTTTTGCGACTTTTTTTTCATCACTGTATATGTTGCATCCTGTAGAAATGCGTGAGTTCTACGGGTAGAAGGCAAATAGTCAGGTAAAAATAGTTTACTCAAACGGTTGCAGAACACGTATGCATTCGGATGCAACACAGTATACAGAATGTTCCAGGTCTGTGGGCAAGTGCTTAAAGTACTAATCACTTAGAGGGAGAGAGGCCGAGTACTCGCAGATGAGATCACAATACTGAAGGGCGCTGGTGACAGCTTGCGGCAGTCTCTTGTAGGCCTCAACAGAGGAGCTCCCTGAGCAGCTCGAGGGGGGCGTATTATCTGTGCGGGCGCCCAGCGGTTGGCGGCCGCAGTTTCTGCGTAGCTGCCACTGGCGGCGGTATTAGCAGCGCCTGTCGCCAGCCACACTTCCAGCGTGTCGTCTGTGGCGAGCAACACTGCACTACATACGAAGATAAGTAAGATTTCCTTACTTGATTTACTTCCTAGATGAAATCTGTTATCGCAGAACAGAGCGGATTAGGTTGTGGAAAGAGGCCAAGGTCAATTATTGTTAGTTATACAAGAACACACACAACTTTATTCCTCAAGCCAATGCACAGTTTTCTCTTTAAAACAACGAAGCTCAGTTTACGGCTGAGGACCCAAGTAAATTCTCCAGAATAAGTTTAAACGATTGCTTTGAAAGCACCAGTATTTAAAGTAACGGCTGAAGGCCTTACTTAAACAAAATCACAATATCTTCTCGGCTAAAGGCTGAAATAATATTTCAGATCAGCTAAGGAAATTCTTTAAAAGCCAAGCATTTACAAATTCCGGCTAAAGGCCATATTAAGGAAAATTCAGGTTAATTCTTCGGCTGAAAGACTAACAAAATTTTTTTCTTTACATAATAAAAAATAGGCAGCAAAAATAGAATCACAAATTTCATTTGAAAAAACAAAATTTGTGACTGGCATCAAAGATGCACCTTCTGGTATCAAAATTGGTAATAACTACATCTCTCGAGTAAAAGAATTTAAATATTTAGGTGAATGGATTGCAGAAAATTGTAATGAAAAGAAATCTGTCAGATCAAGAGTCCAGAAAATGGAGACGGCGTTTCAATTAACAAAAAACATTTACAACAAAAACAGTCTCTGTTGGAACTGCAAAATACGACACTACACAACAGTAATTAAACCCGAAGCTCTCTACGCATCAGAGACACTAAACCTTCAACACAGAACACTAAAAGAGGAATTAGAAGTGAAAGAACGTAAAATAATGAGGAAAATCATAGGACCAAGAACTAAAGATGGTGTGCATTATCCAAAACCCAATGCAGAAATATATAAAAATATCTCCAAAATAACAGACACAATGCGCATGAGGAGAATCCAATTCATGGGGTATTTAGAAAGAAAGGACTCAAACAAGTTAACGCACAAAATCCATACATTTTTAAAGAACAAAACTACAAGACCGAACTGGTACAAACAGACGGAAAAAGACCTGAGAAAATTAAGGTCTCCAAATCTACATGATAGAAATGAAATCAGAAAAATCACAAACACATGGGGTTTTGAGGAAGAAGAGAGAAAATCTAACCGACATATGTGGTACGTGGTCTACGCAACGAAAGCTAGCCCATTCATTGTTTATGAAGGAATACTGGGCGAAAAGGAAGGCCAACAAATGTTGATTACGCGTGGTCCTAAGTGATCCATGCGCGAAGAAGAAGAAAGAGAGGATTTAAAGATAAGCTTTTACACAGTACAACAGAAAAACATCTTAAGAGAACTTTAAGTATCTTGTCGGCTGAAGGCCCAAACAATTACTCAAGAATAATTAAAGACAACCTTAAGATAAACATTTACAGAACACGGCTGCAGGCCTTTTCAAGAATTCAAGAGTAACCTTACAGACAAGGATTTACATATTAAAGCCACAGATTCTGAAACAAACGTGGCTGATGGCCTAAATACAGAGCAACAAGAATTTTCAATGAAACACGGCTGAAGACCTAATCTTAAAGTTGTTATGAAGTCGGCTGAAGGCCATATACTAAACATAAAACAGACAATATTAATACATGCCTGAAGGCCTGGCACAATACCTGCGACCAAATAAAAAGACAATCACAAACAGCAGAACAGTGGTGCTCATAAGTGTTCCAAGGGTCGGCCTGGGTAGCAAACTCTAACAACAGCTTAGGTGAGACAGGCAGCCAAGCGTAACAGTAAATAATAGGGTGCCAGCGCGACCTAGGGACGGCTGAAGAACCAACCAACAACCCAATCAGTTCCTTTGCTCCGTCGCAACCGACCGACTGGCTACTCCAGTACGCACACAGCATTCATCTGCTCAGCGGAAATCACAGAAGCTACACACAGTTCCACGTAGACACTTGCACCAAGAACTCCGACAATCCTAGAACCAATGACCTTGGAACACACACAGAGCGTTTCCGTAAGCTGTCGGCGACCAACTACACGTCGTCCGATGAGACGACCGACCGAACGACCAACGAGCGGTCGTTCCTCTCCAATTTCCTTCCCTCGGACAGTTCATGTGTGTGGCCAGCGGCCGGAAAGTATTGGCTGTCAGCCCCTCACTGGCGCTCCGTCCGCGACTCCTGCTTCGTCCCCGACTGAACTCACGACAGACGACGACCCGGAAATGCTAGCAGTCGCTCCAGAGATGGTACGACAGTGCACTTATCGATAAGTGCTGCTGCTGCCACTCACGTGCAAGCAATCCAACAACCTAGTGAAGCCCGTAAATCGAATAATCGAATTAAAAAAATAAAAGAAAAAACGAGGCGACAGAACCACAAAACAAGATGACGAGCAATAAACGGGATTACCGTGAGCCGCGCACGGCTCACTAGTGTTCCAGTTTTAATGCCCAGCAGTGTGCAGGAGGTGAACAAATATGAGGAAACACCATGACTAATAAGGTACAGGAAAACCGTTGTCCCCAAATATTAGCTTGCAGTCAACTCAGAATACATAATAAATACAGGCCCTGTATTGTTTTTAATGGAAATTTATACCATTCTTCCTGCAACATTTTGGTAGAATGTTCATGTAACGATGATGGTGATGGATACCGGTCAAGCACCCGTCTATCCAAAGTAGACAACAAGGGGTCAATAATAGTCAGATCCGGTGACTGTGTTCCGGGGAGATGTGACAGTTCACCCTCGTGCTCACCAGACGTCCTGGACGATGGCAGCTGAGTGAACAGGGACCGCTGTCGTCTTGGAACACAGCATGACCATTGGGGAATAAAAACTGTACCATGGGACACACCTGATCAGTCATACTTGTCACACAATCCTTGGCAATAATGCATCTTGCAGAGTCGCCGTTGGGTCCATGGAATACCACGACATGGTTCTCCAATCATCGCCGAACCTCCACTGTGTTTCACTCTTGAGATGGAAACTGAGCCAGAAGTTGTAAACAGTGTGAAACAAGACTCGTGCGACCAAATGACAGTCTTGCATTGCTCCATAGCTCATGCTTTATGGCTTCGGCAGCACGTTTTCCTGTTATGACTCTTTGAATCACTGATGTGTGGTTTTGGAATTTCAGCTCGCCCTGTTTTATGTCGTCTCGTTGTCTGTGTAGAGCTGTATCATGGGAACGAGGAGAGGAGGTTGTTTGGTGGCCAGTATCCTCTTTCTATAACACGAACTGCACACAAATATTAACTGGGTTCTTTATTTATAGAGACAGAAAATTACTTACCTTAAGATAGCCTTTGTGGTATAAGCCCTCTGTATTAGTCCACGTTAGCCTCAAAGCTGGTGAAGTACAAAGTCCGCTATGTTCGAAATTATGGCTGCTACGTGCAGCCTCTCTCTGAGTTAGCGGCAGAGCTAGCTGCTACTGCGATTCCCACTAGGCTGCGACTGATGACATTGGATCTTACTCGGTGCGACACACTCGACCAGACTCGCCCTCCGATCCGCAGCGACGATCTAAATATTGGTGGCCGAGAGGGCGTTGGGCGCGCGTTACATTCGAATCTGTTTTTGGTCTCTGCCGATCCTCTTTCAACCTTTGGACCGCCAGCACACCCTGCAATTCCCAGCTTATAGAGCTCTCTTCATATGTTTTTGGTGCTGAGAGGGTTCACGTTTGCTGCATTCAATGCAGTGACTTTTGTCTTCCTCTAATTTTTTGTCACAATCCTCTTCAGTGAACGTCTGCATGATCACTCAGTACACACTTTCGTCAGCATTGTGTCTTAGCGGATGATATTTTTCCGATTTCCTTGCATACAGTTCTGTGTCCCTTGAAACAGCAAACTTCGGCTACCGTGTTTACGGAAGTGTCTTACCATATGAGCACCAACAATTTGTCCACTATAGATTTCATTTAGCTCCAACAAAGAAGCACTCACAACTACGCAGGACACTATTCTAGCCACGACAGACACTTTTAATTTGTTGGGGATACTGCACAACTGCTGTTATGGTCAAATACAAAAGCGCAACCTGTTTTGCTTGGTTAGCACTGCATTTATGTTCAAACATGCATCTCTCGCCATGTACGATATTTCGGTCCAACCGTTGTACTTTTAGGCGAGGCTTTGAAAGGTTGAACTGAAGGGTACTGGCTGGTGTTCATGAACGATAATCTACCACCTTTCCTCCATTGGCGTCCACATTCTACTTCTGATAATTTCTTCTGTTATCAGGATCTCATCCTGGTAACTCTGATTCGATTTCACTTTACCGTCACTCGCTACCGGCCTCTACCAAACGTGAGTCAGTGGCACAAACTACATTTGTACGCCGTGCAACAGGGCTATGTGCCGTAAGATTAGAAGATGAAAGGAGAGTAATTATTGTGGTAGTAAGCCAACTGGAGTGAGCTAATGCAATTGGTCGGTATGGCAAAGGCAAAGTGTACCACTGATGCAGAAGCGTGGTAGCTCTGCGAGTAATTCGGTTTTATGATAGGAGACAGCGCTTTGTGGAGGCTTTCAGCCAGCCACTCTCTGTCCGTCAAATTCCGAGGCCTGTGCGAGCTATCGCTAATGGAAAGTTGCGGCAGAAGCGTGCTGCCACAACCCCTGGGGGGAGCAAATCTCCCTGGAAACCTCAGGCCAAATTACTTTTACTACTGAGCATTTCGGATAATTAACAGAGCTGTCGATACTGTAACACGTTGCATTGCTGCCACTTCTTTTTCATCAATATGAAACAGATGTGTTGACTTGCAGGTAAAAAATTAGCAACCTTGTTACTTGTGGTTAGTACAGGCTTTAACAATGATCGTGAAAAAATATCCTCCATAAAGTACAGCATCTTTCCGTTAGTAAAGGTCAAATGGCTGTACCAAAATCTGCGGTAACAAACAGATTTAAATAATTAATCAGTTTCTACTCGTATTCTACTGAACAGACGTAAATATACTGAGTTCGAGCCTCTTCACAAAAAGGCAAAATTAAAAATAGTAAATATCTCCTGTAACAGTATTTTTAATAAGTTTATCGATTATTTAGATTAGAACTTCTACTAGGAACCAAACAGCCTGGATTTCAAATAGGACTATCACCTAAACACAGTATATTTATAGTGACCCCCGTGAGTTACCGAAGGCTTCCAGTTGTGTGAATCATGATATCTTCAAGCAGAGCTTAAAGGACAGTAAAATAATAGACACAGTAGGTTCCTTATTTCATGCGATCTGCATGACAGAAAGTACTGTCGATCACAAGAATGTCTATCTCTTCCCAACAACCACTCGGTATCTGAAGCCATAAGAAATGCTGCAACAGAGGGTTTTATTATAGCCCCATTCCTTTTTCCAAAATACAGTAATGCTACTACACTTGTTTACTTAGGAAATGTAACTTCCTTCTCTTTTTTCAGTATAAGAAGAAATAGTACCAGCCTCCTTACTGACAGGGCAGATAACGAAAAATGTATCACAAGATTTCGTCAACTTCAGCCCATCTCACCTAGATTTAATGGGACGCTTTAGTACACAAGTAGAGTTTGTGATTTCAGCTACAAAAGATTTAAAAATAAAAATATTATTTTCTTACATATACCTCCATTCATTCATGAGTTACAGCATAGCATTTGAGGGGGGGGGGGCGGAGAGGAGTATATTTACAGGATTTTTTTTCATATCGCAGAAGTACGTATCTACAGCTATAGCTGAAAAAAATGGGTGTGAAATCTTATGGGACTTAGCTGCTAAGATCATTAGTCCCTAAGCTTACACGCTACTTAACCTAAATTATCCTAATGATAAACACACACACCCATGCCCGAGGGAGGACTCGAACCTCCGCCGGGACCAGCCGGCTATAGCTGAGGTCAGCTCTTTAGAAAACTTGGTGCTTAGATAAACTTTTAAAAATTAATATATATTCATTCATGTACTCTAACATTAGATATCTGTATCTCTCTTTTCTGGAAAATAGTAAAAAGGAGGACTGTGGCAGTAAGATCAAAATGAGCCCTATACAAAGACATCTTTAGTACAGAAAGAAGTCAGGTAAACGGAGGGACTTGCAGTCATCAGCCACACAAATCACATTAAATACTTTGTGGGCAGTGAAACGGCGTTTCAGATAACTAAAGGAATTTCTACTGTGCTATGTAAATGTATAATATAATTAATATATTATATGTGCTGTTAACAGTAACTTTGTAGTTTAAGATTAACCCACCTCATTGTAGTGCACCTAAATTGTT
The DNA here is from genome assembly GCF_023864275.1 of Schistocerca cancellata. NCBI lineage: Eukaryota > Metazoa > Arthropoda > Insecta > Orthoptera > Acrididae > Schistocerca > Schistocerca cancellata. Next base: position 283,726,470 of record NC_064634.1, on the reverse strand, counting down.
CATCTTTGTCTTGTTTCCACATCTAAGAGTCGCCTATTCCTGAGACCTATGGACCCATTCGTGACGTTTAGAAAGTAACTGAGTTTCTTTAGTGTCGTAACAGTTTTATCTTTCATGAAAAAAGAAACTTGTTTTAGTTTCCAACAGCTTCTATTTCAGGATGTGTTTAACTTATAAAAGGCTTTTGATACTACTTCTACTTAATCTGGTTTACTGATTGCTGTTGTGTAGTAGAGTAACAATGTAACATTTAGACCGTTAAATACAGACTGACAAGATTTTCTCGATTTTTCTTGAGTATACAATAATGTCATGTTTTCACATGTGTCTGGAGTAATTTTCGTAATTTCAAAAAAAGAAGTCAGCGCACAAAAATAGAATTAGAAAATGTTTACCTTCTGTTATTGGGATACCTGGAGCCAGGGTACAACGCTCTCCTGTACCCTATAAGCTTGTTTACTCCCGATACAGATAATGTGAAATATTGCGATATTGCACGTCCCATGTTCGCATACTCCGTCTTCTGGCTAATAATTATTGATTTCTGGTCTAGTTTCCAAAAGAGTTTTTGGCATTGTGCCCTTTTTTGTGTCATCTTCTTTCAATGAAACTCTTGATGTTAATCCAAGTATGTAATCTGGAAAAAAATCACTTGTATTGTCTATATTCTTGACATTTGTACTACAGGTGCTGAAATATGATTTTTGAGTGAAAGTGGTCGTTCACTAAAAAAGAACTTTTAACAGCGGATTACGTATACGACGTAATTTCTAAAGTTAATCCGAAATATGGAACACAAACAACGCAAAATATTTTCGTTAATATCACACTTCGTTACTGTGCATCATTCGGCATTCCATATAAGGTTTTTGAATTTGACTCAGAAAAATAAAGATTAAATTGGGTAATCTGAAATCTTCGTATTGAGGAATACTTGTGGGTATGGAACATTTCAGATATATTCTTTTACGTGCAGTGTGTTATATTAATAAACATGCAGTAATAAAAAGCAGGAATAATGTATGGTGTACATCAATTGCTTCCGTTTAGAAATTCATCTGTGAAATATAACTGGGCATAAGTAAATTTTTCAGGCTCTTCTGAAACTGAGATTTATTCGTAGCTAGATTTTCTACACTTCTTACTGAAAATGTGTGTTCCCAGATAGTGGCACCTCTTGGTACAAACGCAAGTGCCTTTAGGTCTATGTATGAATAGATCGTCCATGTACCTGGTACCGGTATGTGAACTGAGTTGTTCGTTAGAAAAAGGGATATGTTATTTAAAACAAATTTCACTAATAAATGATTACACTGAGAAAAATTAATTGGTAATTTCTGTAACCAATTCCTTGAAAAGACTTCAGCAGGAAGTCCATAAACTCACAAACGCATTTAGATGCCGAAAACTCACGTTTGACCTGAAGAAATGCCACAAATATATCATGTGTCATTGTATGAATGTAAGTAAAATATGCCTGCTATTTTATTTCGCCTACTTTCGTTGACGGTCGCATTTCAAGTAATATTTTGTTTACGAGTTTCAGCAATTCTATAGTATGCTGTTCACATCTGAATTTATTACGAAGTTGTAATCCCAGACATTTAACACTATCAGTCTCTTCTATCTATGCTTCTTGTGGTGTCACCGCCAGACACCACACTTGCTACGTGGTAGCTTTTAAATCGGCCGCGGTCCGCTGGTATACGACGGACCCGCGTGTCGCCACTGTCAGTAATTGCAGACCGAGCGCCACCACACGGCAGGTCTAGAGAGACGTACTAGCACTCCCCCCAGTTGTACAGCCGACTTTGCAAGGAACGGTTCACTGACAACTACGCTCTCATTTGCCGAGACGATAGTTAGCATAGCCTTCAGCTACATTTGCTACGACCTAGCAAGGCGCCGTATTCAATTGATATTGAGATTCTATTAATGTATCATCAAGAGCGATGTTCTACAAATGTGGATTAAAGTTAAGTATTCCAGAAGCTACGTACTTTTCTTTATAGCATTCATTAGGTATCCTGTTTCAGACCTCACGCCAGCCTGTTTAAGCGCGTGCCTTTCGGCTTCCTCTCATTGTGTCTAGGCTGTCTTGTCTAGACACAACACTTCTTCCTACTTTACATACATGTTGGACGGCAACCTCATACATGTTCTGAACTGCTTATAGTGAATCTTTTCCATTTTTAATAACAGTGCATTCGTTATAAATAATTTATTAGTATCCATGAAAATGTCATTAGCATCTTTCTGTAAAACCTTGCTCCACTTGCTATGTGTTGTTAGTTACACCATCCTTCACCATTCTTCGTCTAGTCAGTAATGTAAACAAGAAAAACAGTGCGCTTAAGATAGACGCTTGTGGGACACCAATTGCATATCTGATGATGACTGATAGCTCAATTCATTGAGCTCTCATACTGACACTCTTCGTTTCCTGCTTGCAAGATGTAACTGTAATCGTTGAATCATTTTACAGCATGAATAGTGACAAAGTAAATTCTAAATTACTTCCAAAGATTTTGTGGACCTCTAATTCAAAGTCGTCTGATAAAATACCGGAAACATCTGCAGGTTGTACTTTAAATATCTGAAGAATTAAATTCATTCTCACTTTATTTGAAAATAGTCTTTCCAATATCGGATCAATTCAGAAATCTTTACTGCGTCTTTGATAGGTAACCTTTTCTAAAATTTTGAGAAAGCTGGCAAAAGTGTAAGTGGTCGATTGAAGACATTTCTTTACCCCCTTTCTTCAACAGAGAATTGCTATCAGCGTATTTTAGCCCATCAGTAAAAGTTCCAATGATAAAAGACTGCTTTCACAAGTAGCTTGGGCCGGCCTGTGCGGCCGAGCGGTTCTAGGTGCTTCAGTCTGCAACCGCGCGACCGCTACGGTCGCAGGTTCGAATCCTGCCTCTGGCATGGATGTGTGTGATGTCCTTAGGTTAGTTAGGTTTAAGTAGTTCTAAGTTCTAGGGGACTAATGATCTCAGATGTTATTTCCCATAGTGCTCAGAGCCATTTGAACCAAGTAGCTTGAGATTTTACTAACTCACGAGATCACTCTTTAATTAACTTTGTTGATATTTCATCAAAAATACTAGAATTATTAAGTTTTGAAATTTTACTGTGCATGTCATTTCTTTTGATGTAGTGAGTGCTCGAGTGGCACATTCATATAACTGAAGTTATTCGTCAAGGTTAGGCTCAGATATTCTAGGGCATTATCTGCTAACCTTAATCCAGACGTCTAAGCAAATGGATCATGATAAGAAAATAGCAACATCAGGCAACAAAATAAAAACATAATGAGATGTAGTGAAAGAGAAGACTGGTAGAAGCAGCAAGAAACATGGCCACGTAGTTTTAAGGGTACGTGATACTTTGTTAATATATGCGGGTAGTGTAACAAATTTCTTTAAAAAGCTCTTTATATTTCCTGTTGATAGCATGAGATTATTACTTTTCTTAATATTCTGCGATATTGCTTTTAATGAGTTAAATCATTAACGTTGGAGCTGTTCCTAGCTGACAGATACTGTTTACATTTTGCCATTCAAGAAACTTTTATTGCTTGAACAATCTACGGATGCGTTGTAGACTTCAGTTTAATTTGAATTACTTTTGGAGGATAATAGTTCTAAAACAATGTAATGACTTTATAAATGAATGCGTGGTGTCTTTTATTCATGTCACGAGCATTGTAAGGACCTTTTCATAAATTTGAGTAATTTTCTAAAATACAGAGTTATTCTAAATGATGGACCAATTTTCAAAAATTCGAATGCATTCAGGTACAAAACCAAAATGAACAGGAAGAGGAAGTTTCAAAGTTTTTGGCGGGCGGCAACGGGCGGGCGGTGATGGTTTCATAAGCGGCTGGTAGAGTTCGCGCGGCAATAGGGCCTTCATTCCGTTTCGCTGTCAGTTGTGAGTGAGATGGTGACTGTGGAGCACAAGGTTTTCTACGTTCTTGAGTTCGCGAAAACTGAGTCGTAAATTGCAGCGCAGCGGGCATTTTGTACCAAATTCGGTATTCAACCACCAACTCGCAAAAGATTAGCCGTTGGTTTAAGCAACTTAAATAGACTGGGAGTGTGCGCAAAGGAAAAAGCACAGGCCGACCGCGTGTGTCAGAGAATGATGTCCGACGAATTCAAGAAAGTTTTGTGCGCAGTCCCAGTAAGTCTACCAATAGATACAGTGAAGAACGTGGAATATCCTAATCAACTGCCGGCCGCTAGTGGCCGTGCGGTTCTAGGCGCTTCAGTCTGGAACCGCGTGACCGCTACGGTCGCAGGTTCGAATCCTGTCTCAGGCATGGATGTGTGTGATGTCCTTAGGTTAGTTAGGTTTAAGTAGTTCTAAGTTCTAGGGGACTGATGACCTCAGATGTTAAGTCCCATAGTGCTCAGAGCCATTTGAACCATTTGAACCTAATTAACTGTATGGAAAGTTGGCGTTTGCTGTACAAGTCCTAACGACTACAACTTGTGCAGGCTCTCCATCCCACTGACAAAGAGAAGCGTCTTGCATTTTGTTGTTATGTGATAGCAAAGATGGAGGATGACGCATTTCTACAGCGTGTAATTTTTAGCGATGAAAAGACTTAGTGAAAAAGTGAACACACACAACGTTCGCATTCGGGGTTTGGAAAATTCGCCATTGTAACACGAAAGAGAATCACTGAAGGTCAACATGTTCTGTGCCGTATCCCGTACAAAGGCTTATAAATCATTTTTCTTTGCGGAAAGAACTGCAACGGGAATCACGTACCTGGACATGTTGGAACAATGGCTGTTCCCTCAAGATGTGGAAGATTCCCAGGTCTTCATTTTCCAAAAGGATGGAACACTGCCCCACTGGCACCATGATGTACGAGACGTTTTGAATGACTCCCTTCCTCAGTGCTAGATCAGCCGCAGGGGACTTAGGACCTGGCCACAGAGATCTCCTCATCTCACACCCTGCGAATATTTCTTATGGGGTTATGTGAAGGAAGCTGTTAACTTCCCGCCTCTACTAACAACTCTGAATGATCTATGAAATCAGATCACTGCTGGCGTGCACTCAGTTATAGCAGATACTCTTTCGCGTGTGTGGTACGAGTTTTTCTACCACGTCGATGTTTACCGTGCAGCCAACTGTGGCCACATTGAACATTTATAACATTTATTACGTTTCTAACTATTAAATAATTATTAAAAACTAATTAGCTTCAAATTATTACAAATTATTAAATTTATTAAATTGATATCATCAATTTTGGGGCCGGCCGAGGTGGCCGAGCGGTTCGAGGCGCTACAGTCTGGAACCGCGCGACTACTACGGTCGCAGGTTCGAATCCTGCCTCGGGCATGGACGTTTGTGATGTCCTTAGGTTAGTTAGGTTTAAGTAGTTCTAAGTTTTAGGGGACTGATGACCTCAGAAGTTGAGTCCCATTCTGCTCAGAGCCATTTGAACCATTTGAACATTTTGAAAAGAAGCTTTGAAACTTCCTTTTTTCATTGGTATAAAGCTTGTTGATTTTGCATTTGCCCTTGAATAAATACAAATGTTTGAAAATGGGTACATCATTTGGAATAACCCTGTACTCTGTTTTTGGTGGATAACTACAGTCCTTTAGTACCACCGCTAATGGAATGGCGAGGGTCTCGCGACAGACTAGGGTGGCCAACTGCAACGGATGCGCAGACGTTGCATTCTATGGGGAGAACCACTGACCCTGATCCAGGTGTTTACCTGTCGACGGTGATAGGCCGATGCCATCAGTTCTTCCACTGAATCTAACTACCTCGGATCTGCCCTTCTCTTGCTCTGTACTCTGCTTCCGTGTGCCGAATTGCTCAGTCGCTCTCTTTGGTCACTTTTTGTGGCTTTCTAGACGGTGTTCGGACTTTCTGTTACCCCATAGAGTAACTCATACGTCGAGTTTCGTTCCCTCTTCCGGGGTTCAGGTCCACAGCTTGGAGTCGAACCACCGTCGGCTAGTAGAGATACACTTGTGTCAACGGTGACGGCTTATGGTGTTGCCACGCCCCTTGTAGATACAAAATATCCCGTTCTCACATTTTAACTTATCCGGCATCTACACCCAGAAAAAGAAACTGCTTAACATGGTCCTAAACTCTATTGATTATTTATTTTGTGATATGATTTTGTACCTTTGATTTGTCAATAAAGATATTATAATGAAATGAATACCCTTAGCTGCATACAGGCGTTGATATAAGTCGACGGGGACAGCTGAAAAGGTGTGCCCCGACCGAGACTCGAACCCGGGATCTCCTGCTTACATGGCAGACGCTCTATCCATCTTTTGTTTTTTTCATTTTGTTCGTTGTATTTGATCGTTGCGGACGTCCCATGACATCCGTTAAAGTTCGTTGTTGATTCTTTCACTCAGTTTTTTTATTACAGAGGCCAACCAGCTCTCTGACCGAACACGCTGAGTTACCGTGCCGGCATCCATCTGAGCCACCGAGGACACAGAGGATACTGCGACTGCAGGGACTTATCTCTGGCACGCCTCCCGTGAGACCCACATTCGCAACTTACTGTCCCCCACTATATTCATAGTGCCCCTGCCCATCATACACATTACTCGCTTCTTTACCACCGATTCCCGTAAGAGTTCGGGCACTGTTTGTGCATCCGCACAGAAGATAATGGTCAAATGGCCGGTGAGCCTTAACTATAAATACACTCCTGGAAATGGAAAAAAGAACACATTGACACCGGTGTGTCAGACCCACCATACTTGCTCCGGACACTGCGAGAGGGCTGTACAAGCAATGATCACACGCACGGCACAGCGGACACACCAGGAACCGCGGTGTTGGCCGTCGAATGGCGCTACCTGCGCAGCATTTGTGCACCGCCGCCGTCAGTGTCAGCCAGTTTGCCGTGGCATACGGAGCTCCATCGCAGTCTTTAACACTGGTACCATGCCGCGACAGCGTGGACGTGAACCGTATGTGCAGTTGACGGACTTTGAGCGAGGGCGTATAGTGGGCGTGCGGGAGGCCGGGTGGACGTACCGCCGAATTGCTCAACACGTGGGGCGTGAGGTCTCCACAGTACATCGATGTTGTCGCCAGTGGTCGGCGGAAGGTGCACGTGCCCGTCGACCTGGGACCGGACCGCAGCGACGCACGGATGCACGCCAAGACCGTAGGATCCTACGCAGTGCCGTAGGGGACCGCACCGCCACTTCCCAGCAAATTAGGGACACTGTTGCTCCTGGGGTATCGGCGAGGACCATTCGCAACCGTCTCCATGAAGCTGGGCTACGATCCCGCACACCGTTAGGCCGTCTTCCGCTCACGCCCCAACATCGTGCAGCCCGCCTCCAGTGGTGTCGCGACAGGCGTGAATGGAGGGACGAATGGAGACGTGTCGTCTTCAGCGATGAGAGTCGCTTCTGCCTTGGTGCCAATGATGGTCGTATGCGTGTTTGGCGCCGTGCAGGTGAGCGCCACAATCAGGACTGCATACGACCGAGGCACACAGGGCCAACACCCGGCATCATGGTGTGGGGAGCGATCTCCTACACTGGCCGTACACCACTGGTGATCGTCGAGGGGACACTGAATAGTGCACGGTACATCCAAACCGTCATCGAACCCATCGTTCTACCATTCCTAGACCGGCAAGGGAACTTGCTGTTCCAACAGGACAATGCACGTCCGCATGTATCCCGTGCCACCCAACGTGCTCTAGAAGGTGTAAGTCAACTACCCTGGCCAGCAAGATCTCCGGATCTGTCCCCCATTGAGCATGTTTGGGACTGGATGAAGCGTCGTCTCACGCGGTCTGCACGTCCAGCACGAACGCTGGTCCAACTGAGGCGCCAGGTGGAAATGGCATGGCAAGCCGTTCCACAGGACTACATCCAGCATCTCTACGATCGTCTCCATGGGAGAATAGCAGCCTGCATTGCTGCGAAAGGTGGATATACACTGTACTAGTGCCGACATTGTGCATGCTCTGTTGCCTGTGTCTATGTGCCTGTGGTTCTGTCAGTGTGATCATGTGATGTATCTGACCCCAGGAATGTGTCAATAAAGTTTCCCCTTCCTGGGACAATGAATTCACGGTGTTCTTATTTCAATTTCCAGCAGTGTATATGAAGATGGTATCTGTTCTTTCAAATTGTCAAAAAGAACAGATACCATCTTCATACATAAAGATATTATCAATGCCTGTCTTAGAGCGTTTAGCAAGTCTGCTTAGAAAGTTTGCTGTAGGAATTACGAGGGCATGACAAAAAGTAATGTCGCCTAATTTTTTGATATGGAAAGTATTAAAGCTTTTTAAATAAAGTAAATTTTGTCAACATTCTACATCTCTATTATTCGGGAGTTCATATTTATTTCTCAATATAGTCAACCTGAATATGAACACAGTTCCCTCAAGAAGCGACCAGTTTGTTGTTGCTGTCTCTGTAGAACGTCTGACTCTGATATCGAACCCACAATCTCACCTCTGATTCCACCGCTGTAAAGTCTTCGAAGATGTTCTTTAAGTTTTGGAAATGCGGTCGCCAACTCCGAGTTCTGCCATCCACGTTGAGGTTAGCACCACAATTTCCTTCATTACAAGCTCGAACAACCCAAGGTCACCGTTATCGATGGCTACACAATCACCACCAATACACAGTATTCATCCTAGTATGGATTTCAATTGGAGGCACGTTTTCTGTAGTTAGAAACTTCATTACAGCACTCTGTTTCTCCCTCGCCGACATAGTTACTTTATACGCCGCCATTTTACACGCTACAAATCGGAGCCCTCTAGCGGCAGAGGGTTGTGACTTGGGTCAACGAAGCGGGGAAATTCTGGCATTTAATATCATGACATGTAATGCCTCAACCGGTATTGAGAGTACAGTGAAACACTCCAAGGAAGTACTTTTCGCCATGACCTCATATATTGAATGACAATGTTACGGACTAACTGGAAACATTTTTCCAGAAAATCTATATTAAAATCACCAGCAGCCACAATTCTTTCCCTGTTAAATAGGTCACTGGAGCTTCTAGATCTTTTATGAGTAGAGTATAATTTCCTGTAGATACTCAGTGTATGGTCCCTAGTTCAGAATGTCTGTTATGGAACACTGTCTCTGCTACACATGCTTCTAGATACTGCTATACGCAGAATTTACTAATTTCAATATTCCTGAGCTTAAGGCAGTTTCAAGTAAATGTGGCATATCTACTCAATGGAAGTAAGAAGCTTATTTAAATCCTGAGACGTTCAACATAGCTATACCAGTGGTGAGATGTTCTCACAGGGTGATTACATCAACTGGATTAGATGAATCTAGTTCATCAGCACAAATGAGTAAAAAAATGGTTCAAATGGCTCTGACCACTATGGGACTTGACATCTCAGTTCATCAGTCCCCTAGAACTTAGAACTACTTATACCTAACTAACCTGACGACATCACACACATCCATGCCTGAGGCAGTATTCGAACCTGCGACAGTAACAGCAGCGCGGTTCCAGACTGAAGCGCCTAGAACCGCTCGGCCAAAACGGCAGGCACAAATGAGTAGTTCGTGAATTTAACTTTTGAGTCCTTGGAGGTTCTGGTGTAGCGACGATAACTGTTGTTGAATTGCGACTGAGTGAAAACTGACAGGACAAATCTTTTCTGGAATTTTTTGAATATTTTCGGTTAAGCGCTGTTTGCGAAGAAGCTGTATGTTAAAACTGTCTGCCATTTATCTGTTTTCTGAACTGAATACTTTTTTTCTAGCCTGACCTCTCTATAAGCACATTTTCTTTCTTCCTGTACCCTAAAATTGATACTACTCTAATACCTGTAACCGCTGGTATTTTACATGTGACGGTGTCCCTCTTAGCTTATCTGTTATTCGCTCAGTGCATTCTGTCACTGAAAGAGACCATGTCTTCTAGCTTGGTGTCAGCGAAAATAACTTTATTCGACAGAGAAGAAAAGAAAACCATTGAAAGACAAGCTTTCAGATCGCTATTTGCCACAAAAATCAAAGAGGTTGTTCCACAAAATTTCGGGCGAACTGCCGTATGTTTGCAACTTCCTGCCTCAGTATTTCAGCGCAGATTCTTCTGGCCGTCTTGAGGTGATACTGGTGAAAACTCCCTGAGCTCTGGTATTTAAGGCCCCTCCGGCACATGCGTGGTGGATTCACTTGGCACTGCGTGTGTGCTACTTGAGCGCGTTCGATTCTGTTGCGCAGCGTACCCTCCGTGGTGAAAAGTCGCCGCATCGATATCAATTCGACTGTCTTCCCGCGGTTCCATCACAGATCTGCGCCGTCTACGGAGGACACGAAGTTTTTCGGCGATTGGATTCCATGCCGAATTCAATTTGTGGCAGCAAGTTGCAAACATCCTGCAGTTCGCCCGAAATTTTGTGGAACAATATGTACGCCAGGAAAATTTTAAATCTCACATGAAAGAGGTTGTTTTTATGAGAATAATTTATTCTTGTTCAAAAAATCGAGAGTAATGACGTAACTGTCGCAAACTGTATAAAAATGAAATGTATTTCTCGCTTCATAATAAAGTACATAGGGTATTAAAATTATGTCTCTGTAAGTACTAATTACCCCGATAGTGAGTACCAGACCATCTTGACCCTAGCCATGGAAATTTCGCGGAAGTTGCAAGGAGTGCATCACCGAGTGGACATGTCAAGCGGTTTCTTCGTAAAGTGTACAACATCGGTGCAAGAGAATCACAAACATCAAAATCTGCCTAATTTTCATACGCAGATCCTTAAATTCAGTATCAGTGACAATGGTATTGCTATCAATAGACAGAGAACCTTATTCCCATGTTCAACTACTTTCAACGAGTAGCATTACGGCGTGACGATGGCACCAACAAATGCGCTAACTTAATTAGTACATTCCGGTGTTAAATTCTTACTACTATTTCTTTCTTTTTTTTTAGTGAGAGCATACTAAGGTATTTCATGCAAATTGAATTCTTGTTCGGTGTTGAAATGCATGGGATATCAGGGCAGAGCGGATTAGGTTATGGAAAGGGGCCATAATAAGGTTGCTGTCAGTTGCACTCAAGATACAAACTTTATTTGTCCACACACATAATATTACATCAAGAATGGAAGACACTCAAAGTTTTAATCGACATCCTTTGATTAACTTTAGATCGGCTGAAGGCCACACTCAGAATTCAAGATGCAAGGCCTAAGTAAGAAATTCACATACAAGATTCTTCTGGAGGTATGACCCAAAAATATTTTCTAAATCTTCAATCTAAACAGGCTGAAGGCCTTTGTACTTTAATTTTGATGGAACTTGGCTGGAGGCCGCATATTTAGCAATAAGGCAGAATGTCTTATCTTAAAACAATTGAAACAAATTCGGCTGAAGGCCCCATACAAAAGCATCACAATCGTATGCCTTAAGAGCATGAGATGATGATGATGTTTGGTTTGTGGGGCGCTCAACTGCGTGGTTATCAGCGCCCGTACAATTATCCAATCTTTCCTCAGTCCAATTTCGCCACATTCCTGGATGATGATGAAATGATGAGGACAACACAAACACCCAGTCATCTCGAGGCAGGTGAAAATCCCTGACCCCGCCGGGAATCGAACCCGGGACCCCATGCTCGGGAAGCGAGAACGCTACCGCGAGACCACGAGCGGCGGACGCCTTAAGAGCATGACAAGAACATTAATTTAAGAGATATCAACACTCGTCTGAAGGCCACACATCAGCAAATAATTTAACGTCTTAGGCCCTAAAAGAAAAGTTTCAATTCTAAAGGCAGAAGGTCGTACCATAAAACATTTCATATAAAATAAAGAATAACAATCTCATGCCTTAAGGGCAAGACAGGAACATTAATTCAGCGTATATTAAAAGTCAGCTGAAGGCCACACAACAACCAAATAACTAAAACTCAAACAGAGAAATTACTATGTAACACACACCTGACGGCGCTCAGAAGTTTCCAAGGGTCGGCCCGTTTGGGCGAGACGGGCAGGCTGACCAACTATCTCTTACTCGGAAGGCAACCCAACAGACAGCCGCCGAACCAACCAACTACCTGATTTCGGTCACCAGGCCAACGGTACTACAACCAAAATGCCAGCGAGGCAAAGAGAGCAGTAGCACTGGTCTTCAAATATTGGTGTGTTAGTAAGCCAAGGCACAATAACTACTGAGATACATGAACATCGCCACGGTCGTGGAACTACACGGCGTGGCAGACAGTATATACCGACCATGGTGGCCGAGCGGTTCTAGGCGCTTCAGTCCGGAAACGCGCGACTGCTAAGGTCGCAGGTTCGAATCCTGCCTCGGGCATGGATGTGTGTGATGTCCTTAGGTTTGTTAGATTTAAGTAGTTCTAAGTTCTAGGGGACTGATGACCTCAGATGTTGAGTCCCATTGTGCTCAGAGCCATTTGAACCATTTTTTTGCGGACAGTATGAACACTGTAAGAAAACACTCACTGGCTGATCTGTCGCAACCGACCGACTGGCTACTGCAGTACGTAGACAGCATTGCAGCATTAAAGCATTGCTCAGTGGAACTGACGCAGGATACACAGTGCTCCACGAAACACTGCTACAAGAAACTCGAAAACTCGTACAACGAATCACTGATCAACACCTAGAACAAATAAAAGAGGGACACACACACAAAACCGATAGACGGTCGGTGACAAAACACATGTCATCTGACAAGACGACCGACCAACAACGAACCAAGGTCGTTGCCACTCAAACCATGTGTGTCAGCAACGGTCGGGCGAGTCTTGACTGTCCGGGCACACTAGCTCGGACCCAATCATGCAGAGATAATTCTTGCCGATTGGCCACGACGTCTCCGCACAAGAAGAGACCGAGCCACGTTCAGGAATATGACCCAATGGCGAGGCCCAGAAACGGTCAGAAGACCAAACACACGTCGCCCAAAGACGCGACCAACTGAACGACCGACCAATAGTCAATCGCGCTGCCATCTCCGTCCGTCAGACAGTTCACCCTGTGACGCGAGAGGTCGGCGACCACTGGCTGTCGACGCCTCCCTAGTGCTCTGTCCCGGACTGCTGCTACGTCCCGACTGGACTTCTCCGCGTTCCAACTAGACGACTGCCAGGTGCGATCTCACTTCACGACACACGACGACCGGGCACTACTGGCCATTAAATTTGCTACACCAAGAAGAAATGCAGATGATAAACAGGTATTCATTGGACAAATATATTATACTAGAACTGATATGTGATTACATTTTCACGCAATTTGGGTGCATAGATCGTGAGAAATCAGTACCCAGAACAACCACCACTGGCCGTAATAACGGCCTTGATACGCCTGGGCATGGAGTCAAACTGAGCTTGGATGGCGTGCACAGGTACAGCTGCCCATGCAGCTTCAACACGATACCACAGTTCATCAAGAGTAGTGACTGGCGTACTGTGACGAGCCAGTTGCTCGGCCATCATTGACCAGACGTTTCCAATTGGTGAGAGATCTGGAGGATGTGCTAGCCAGGGCAGCAGTCGAACATTTTCCGTATCCAGAAAGGCCTGTACAGGACCTGCAACATGCGGGCGTGCATTATCCTGCTGAAATGTAGGGTTTCGTAGGGATCGAATAAAGCGTAGAGCCATGGGTCGTAACAGATTTGAAATGCAACATCCACTGTTCAAAGTGTCGTCAATGCGAACAAGAAGTGACCGAGACGTGTAACCTATGGCACCCCATATCCTCACGCCGGGTGATACGCCAGTATGGCGATGACGAATACACGCTTCCAATGTGCGTTCACCGAGATGTCGCCAAACATGGATACGACCATCATGATGCTGTAAACAGAAGATGGATTCGTCCGAAAAACGACGTTTTGCCATTCGTGCACTCAGGTTCTTCGTTGAGTACACCATCGCAGGCGCTTCTGTCTGTGATGCAGCGTCAAGGGTAATCGCAGCCATGGTCTCCGAGCTGATAGCCCATGTTGCTGCCAACGTCGTCGAACTGTTCGTGCAGATGGTTGTTGTCTTACAAACGTCCCCATCTGTTGACTCATAGATCGAGACGTGACTGCACTGTCCATTACAGCCATGCGGATAAGCTGCCTGTCATCTCGACTGCTAGTGATACGAGGCCGTTGGGATCCAGTACGGCGTTCCTTATTACCCTCCTGAACTCACCGATTCCATATTCTGCTACCAGTCATTGGATCTCGATCAACGCGAGCGGCAATGTCGCGATACGATAAACCGCAATCGCGTTAGGCTACAATCCGACCTTTATCAAAGCGGAAACATGATGGTGCGCATTTCTTCTCCTTACACGAGGCATCATAACAACGTTTCACCAGGCAACGCCGGTTAACTGCTGTCTGTGTATGAGAAATCGGTTGGAAACTTTCCTCATGTCAGCTCGTTGTAGGTGTCGCCACCGGCGTAACCTTGTGTGAATGCTCTGAAAAGCTAATCATTTGCATATCACAGCATCTTATTCCTGTCGGTTAAATTTCGCGTCTGTAGCAGGTCATCTTCGTGGTGTAGCAATTTTAATGGGCAGTAGTGTAATAGCCATCCAGCAAAGATAATACGGCAGGTCTAATATCGATACGCGCTGCTACTGCCACTCACGGGGAGGCAAGACAGCAATTCAGTGACACCAGTAAATGATATTAAAATGACGAGGTGGCCGTACGGTAAAAACAAGATGTTAAATAATAGATGACACGAACATGAGCCACGCACGGCTCAGGTGTAAGTACCACAACTTGAGTCTTACTGTCGATTGAGCAATCGACTGCTGTACGTACAATGTATTTTGGCACTCTTCCCGGGAGCTGTCTGGAGTGTACGCACCCTATTGTCGCCTCGCACATTGGCTCCTATGGTTGGAGCGGGGTGTGGCAGGAAGAAGCCGCGACTCCTTACAAGGCAGGCAGCACACAGGATCAACCCTGCATTCTCAATGCCTACTGTAAAGCTACATTGCTACGGTGCACTGTACTGTTTCGTAGCTAAGGTTGGCAACGGGTCCGAAGTCGTTAGACTCTAACTCCAGTCGATTCCTCTTTTCCCATAAAAAGTACAAAGTTACAAAGAAGGATGTCATAATCAGACGCGAGAACATGTGATGGATGTAGACGACCTAGAGCCTCCTTATTGCCTCCTGTGCACGTTCTTCGGTGCTTCGACCGCGCATCGCGCCCCGAACCGTGTGTATCGCTCTGTCCGATGTCAGTCCAGTCATCGGAGTATCCGTTGACGCTCCACCTTCATCAGATATCTGTTCATTGTTGTTGTTGTTGTTGATTACAACTTTTTCTACTTTAATAAATTCAAAAGTTGGGGAGGTTTAGCTGTAACTAGCTCTAATCGCAGTCGCTCCTTCATAGCCAAGTCTCCGTAGTAAGTAGGCAATATTACAAAAATTTGTTGGACTGGCCACACAGGTCAGCAACTATAAAAAGATATGTAAACACCTTTTCCTTACTGTAATAGTAATATTCAATTTCTGAATATGTTATACTGGAAGTATCTTCCTTAGATTGTTTTTTCTTTCAGGAATAATGTATAATTGTTCTGTAGTAAGTTATAGTAGTTTCAATTGTTCATTAATATGTTCATCAGCAAGTGGAGTGTCTGCTTTCAGATTTTTATCTATAATGCTTATTATATCTGATATCGGAGTATAGTTTCCATATCTGGAGGACATTTAAAAACTAAGTGTGGAAGACAAGAAAACCGAAAATTACGGCACGAATATGTTTTCTTAAGTAAAACGGAAGTGCATCTCTTAACCTATGACTGCATGACAAGAAATACAAAAATTGTCATAATGGGTAAAGAGTACCTGTAGATAATACTTCATTAATGTGAAAATTATGTCGTAAAACGATTGAAATCTATAAGCAGTATATGCGTAAAACCAAAACATAATGTGAATCTTCAAAAAATCTATTGAGGGTGCGTTTGAAACCTGGCGGTTCCCTTTTTTAAAAATGAAACTTTGAATTTAATTATACCGTATTTGATACCGAACGCTGAATTTCAGTATCAATTCTGTACGGGTGAACCACTGTAATGAGGAGCCTAAAATAAAACATCTCCTGGAAAATTTAAGTTGATAGATTAAGCACCACAACTGAGACCCTATAATTCGCATCTGACTGCATTCAATAATTTCCCGTCACTAAAAAAACCAAAAAATACGCAATGATAAATGAAAGAACAAAAATGTGGCGCAGCTTCAATCAACGATTTAAAAAAATGTATAAATAAGCAAATAAACTGCGCAATGCACGACATTATTGAGAATAAAATTAAAATACTTTTATATTAGTTCACTATATAAAATAAACCTAGGATCTCTAAGCTAAAATCTCGATACACATTTCAAAGAACATTACATTTAAAAAGGGAATAAAGGCTACTTCCTAACAGTTTTGAGAAGATCAATGATCACTGCAATCATGTGATGCAGTCGGTCTGTCCAGCACGAATACGATACAGTGACTGATGTTAAATTAGTCTTCCTTTTTTTCGTGACAAATGCAGTTTGTTGATAACTGAACTATTACAACACAATAAAAGTAAAAAGCGCCTGGGATTCGTATATTATTGCTGCAGCAAGAGAACTATGTTTAATTTACAAAACTAATATTGTAACTCCTCGACCACTGATTCAGGTTGGAGAACATGATGCAGCATTTGGTCAGAATGATCCACAGGACGGTGTAAAAGCACATTATTGTGAGTGGATGTACCTTAAGAAAAAATTCCCACAGGTCACGAGGTACACGGCGCACTTATCAATATGGGATGTGACCACTCTAAACAGATCGTAGTCTTGCATTTAGTGGAGCAAGAGGTGAATAGGTTTAAGTTCAAATAAAACATAAAAGATAGCCCTTGTTCTTTCTACAATATCTACTTTTCGCACTGATGCTGGCTGTCGTTTGTTTACTGTCTGAGTCTGAATTTTGATTTTATTAAAATACGCTGTACGTCTTTCGCCACGTACCATGGACTTTATAAAGCTACCGTCCTTCTTATCACGATCAGGCAATACCTTTCTGTTTGTAAGTTCTACTGAGAAACAAGCATCACCAAATTGACCTCAGATTTTAAGGAGATATAATGACACTTTCAAGATATCACCCCAGCAATCGATCCCACGTGAAAAACATCATCATCATATCCAGTTTCGGTTTAGTTGTCCTTGCCTGTTTCAGTTTCAAACAGAGTGCAGTTGATCTTTCCATCTCTTTTTAAGACACCCAACATTCCTTTTCCCTTGAGGTACATATTTGTAACTAGTTTATGCATTCGTTCTTCTGACATCCTTTGTATGCGTTCATGCCATTTCTTTCTGTACTCCTCTATTTTCTGAAGTATGCTTTTGACAGCGAACTCATTCCCTATGTCACTATTTTTCATCCGATCAATGAGAGTGTAACCATGCAGAGATCTTAGGAGTCTCACCTGCATTTCATGAATCCTCCTCCTTTGACTGTCAGAGTCCAAGTGTCTGACCCATACATTAGAACTCGGACTGTCATCACCTTATACACTTTTAGTATTGTCTCTTTTCTAACTCTATTGTGGATAGATCTACTTATAGTACCTATCAACTGCTGGAATTTTTGCCGTTTGTATTCCTGGTCATTATGTGTGATGTATGAGACCTCATATTACAGGTATTTGAAATTATTTATTTACCCTAGCGGCTTAACATCAGTTATTATTTTTGCTCTTAAATGCTTCTTACCAGGGAATGCCGTTGTCTCAGTTTTACCTTTCGATATTGTCATATTATAATCATTTGCTACCTTGTTCAAGGACCAAATTGCTCTCTGTCATTTATCTTATGACTCCACGAAGATTATTTGATCATCTGCAAACACGAGTGAATTTACAACTACAGTATTAAGTTTATAATGGTGTGCTACTTGATTCTGTCATAACTTTACGACGATGTCTGTGTTCATATTAAATAGTGTGGCTGTTAAAGGACACTCTTGTCTCACTCCCTGAGAAATGTTTCTCTCAAATAGACTTCCTTTTTGTACTTTGATTATGTTGTCTACATACATACGAATTACACTTATTAGATACGGGAATATACTATTCTTTTCTAACATTTCTCAAAATTTAACTCTGTTAGCTTTATCAAAAGCTTTATCATAATCAGTGAAGGCCACGTATGTTGGATGATTGTATTCTCTCTGATTTTCAGTGACTTGGTTAAATGGAAAATTACAGTCTAAGCAAGCTCCGAAACGCATTTTGTTCTTCAGTAAGAAACGTTAAGGAAAGTACCTTTAGCCTGTTTGTTATCATTCTTGCATAACTTGTATCCAAAGTTCGGAAGACTAACACCTCGACAACTGTCACATTTTCAGCTATCCCCTTATTTAAATAATTGGATAACATCCGTTGTTTGCCAATCCTCTGGTGCGTTATTCTATTTCCAACAAGTATTTGCCAAATTCGGTAGTTTTGTGAGTAACGATTCCGAAGCATAGTTGAATAATTCCGCATTGAAGTTGTCTTGCCTGGGGATTTTCTGCTTTTAGATGTTTTTAACATAATCTTTAGTTCTTCTGTTGATATAAGACCAACATGTCCGCCACTAACTGCAGTTTTCACGTTTTCCTCGTGTAAGTAGGCTGTTTATGTTTTCTTATTGGCAACGTTACGTAGCGCTCTGTACGAAAATCACTGGCTGTGCTGTGTGCAGTCTGTGGCTAGTTTGCATTGTTGTCTGACATTGTAGTGTTGGGCAGCGGCAGCTGGATGTCAACAGCGCGTAGCGTTGCGCAGTTGGAGGTGAGCCGCCAGCAGTGGTGGATGTGGGGAGATAAATGGCGAAGAATTGAAATTGGTAAGACTGGATGGCATGAACTGATATATACATTATGATTATTGAAGTAAATACATTGTTTGTTCTCTATTAAAATCTTTCATTTGCTAACTATGCCTATCAGTAGTTAGTGCCTTCAGTAGTTTGAATCTTTATTTAGCTGGCAGTAGTGGCGCTCGCTGTATTGCAGTAGTTCGAGTAACGAAGATTTTTGGTGAGGTAAGTGATTTGTGAAAGGTACAGGTTAATGTTAGTCAGGGCCATTCCTTTGTAGGGATTTCTGAAAGTCAGATTGCGTTGCGCTAAAAAATATTGTGTGTCAGTTTAAGCACAGTCCTGTATAAATGTTCTAAGGGGACGTTTCATATGTCGACCCTTAGCCGAGGATACCTCACTGGAATCTTCTGATTTTTTTCTTGTAGTTTGTGTATTTAGTGTAGCTTTTGTTTATTGCTAGCGCGTAAATGTAGAGAGAATCTCCTTTGTAGTTGCAGTCTTTCATTGTTGTACAGTAAAACAGGTGTGGCACGCATGTAAATTTGCACCAAGTATTTTGCAGCTGCGCTTGCAATTAACTAGATATTATTTTCAGTGCTATGTTAATGTGTTCTCTTATTTTTGCTCTTCAAATTGTGTTTTTCTGTGTTATCGTGTGAAATATTGTGACAAAAATGGCGTGTGAAAAACGTAACACTAGGCTCCAAAGTAAACTGAGAAATAACAGTGAAGACGAAAGCAGTGTGTTAACGCCACCATGTAATGAATTAACAAATATTCAAAATAGTAATTTGGTAACTGTGCATAGGGAAATGGAGCGGGCGTCAAATAATGGTGTAGGCAGTGAAACAGGTAGTAAACAGGGAAGCATTATCGATCGATCGGTCGGCAACAGCTCGCCTCAGGAATCGGGAATGACAGAACACAATATTGCAAATACTGTAGACTCAGGTTTTGGGTTCTCACCGTTTTCTCAAATGAGTCAGGACACATTTTCCGCTTGTCAAAATGTGAATGTTGCCGGTGCAAATTCACTACCGAAAAGCACTGGGGATCATGTTTCAGACACCAGTGCATTGTTATTACAAATAATGCAACAAATGGGACAAAGGCTACAAGAGTTAGACACAACGCTTGAACAAAATCAGAAACAAATGGGACAAAATCTTCAAAAGTTAGACACAATGGAAGAAAATCTTCAAAAGTTAGACACAATGGAACAACACCAGAGACAAACACAGCAACAGTTAGACACAATGGAACAAAATCTTCGGAAGTTAGACACCATACTTGAACAAACACGTGAAGATTTAACTACTGAGTTACATAACATTGAATCGAAATGTCAAAAAGTCTGTAATGACGTAAAAACACAAATTTGTGAGCATTTTCAACCTATTTTTTCGCGGCATGAAAATGCATTACAGAATCACGAAGCAGCCATAAAAGAACTGCAAACCATTGTTCATGAAAATCATGAGACCTTGTGGGCTAAAATTGACTCAGTTGCATCTACCGATTCGGTTACGCAACTTGCAAAAGCTCAGGAAAACTTAAAGGACACAGTAGATTCGATTTCAACACAAATGGACACTGTGAAACTTGGTTCACAAAAACACACTGAGAAAATGTGTTCACTATCGGAGAAAGTAGCCGAACTTTCGGATCAGGTCACTAACTTATCTACAAAGGTAGATGATGATCTGAATGACACAAGAACCGTAGCCTTCACTGACAGAGAAGAGTATGAACAAATTAGAAAATTCAAACAAAATCAAAATCAAATCAATACACAGTACAAAAGAGAAATCCGGGAAGTACAAGATCAGCTGACGCAGGTAATACAAGATTTACATATTTCAGAGGACACTCGCGCTCCAGTACGGGAAGAGGGACATAGAAATACGGAACAACCACAAAATAATAACACAGGACACTTCGGAAATTATGAAAGAAATTGGCAAGGCGCATTGGATTTTGAGATGGAACCGCCGAAACGAAGTAACAATGAGCGATGTGCGACTCGCCGACACGATGATTTAGACTATAAGCTGTTCATTACTACACGTAAATTCAAAACGTTTAAGAATTCTGTCAACGACATTCATCCACAAGTGTGGCTCCATCAATTCTCTCATTGTTTTCCTCCCAACTGGTCATTGGAGCACAGGTTAGAATTTATGTGTGGCTACTTAGAGAATGAACCAGCTGTAAGAATGCGATCGGTCATTCACGATTGTCACAGTGAAGGAGAATTTTATCATGCCTTCCTCTCAGCGTATTGGTCTCAAGCTACACAAGACCGAGTAAAACATAGCATCATAATGATGAAACATTTCGAAAAATCTGAATTTTCCAGTCTTATGAAATAATTTGAAGACATGTTGCATAAGAATCAGTATCTTTCAAACCCATACAGCCCCTCAGAACTCATCCGCATTTGCTTAATCAAACTGCCTGAACATTTACGACATATTATTTTAGCAGGACGTTGCAAAGACGACATTGAAGCTTTTCAGGGACTGTTACAAGAACTGGAAATTGACACTGACAATCGCAGAACGCGAAAACAGGAGTGCAACATATACAGGTCACATCTGTCACAATTCCGTGATGACAGAAATAATAAAGGGACACGACAAGGCTATTCTTACAACGTAAATCGTGAGCAAAACAGACACCACCCGTATGACAACCGTTGGCAGAGTAGTAATAATTACAGGGAAAGATCACCTCTCCGCGGTAATGACTATCACAGAGACAATCAGAGAAACAGACAATATGGGAACCAAAATAATTATTATCAAGGGAGACAGAATAACTTTAGACGCAACGGTCCAGCGCGCAGTTATGACTCAGGGAGAAATTCTCCACCACGTGACCGACAAGAAAGAAACTATGGAATCTACCGACATGACGACAGACGATATGATCGTAACGACAGACCTGAACTGCATCAGAACTGGTGGGATTTAAACAGGGCAAGGCCCTCTCGTCACGGTGAATTTGTGGAAGTTAGGTCTCCTAATCCCAATAACGACGCGCGCCAACAAAGAGATAGCAGACAATGACTCGCACCGCAGGCAGCCACCTGCGCCGGCTGGATCAGGGAAAAATAGCATACACGCTAACCTTGAAAAAAATTTTAGCATTCCTTACCGACATATACAACATGATAATTGCTTTGAAGTTGAAACTCTGCGCGCTATAAAGGGTAAAAGATTACACCACATTTCACGTGTAAAACCGTTTATTGAACGATAATCTGCTTTTTAACTTTGTCTTTGCCATATAACTTTTCACCTGACATTGCTAGTAGGCTTTGTCAGACTTAGAAACTGTTACCATGCAACAATGTTTGAAGTTAAATATCCAGTCAAGAACCAAGAGAACTTATTTAAACGAAATTACGAATGCATTGTTATTGTGAACAGACGTCACAGTGTTATTGTGTGTGTGCATTCTTGCTTGTTAGTTGCACGATTACGTAACGACTATAAGGCTCACATACTTAGAACATTTACCAGTACTGCTAATGAGATTTTAATGCAACATTTTGGTTTACTTGAAAATACATTCTGGATTTAAGGTACTTTCTGTGAGATACCAGATGAGACAATGGTTAGTTTATGTGACAGCTACACGATTATACCACGATGCTACTAATGAGTGACACAATTTATATTATTGCTTTTGCAGTGTTTCTGTTTCATATCTGCACAGATTTTCTGAATTATTCTGGAAAGTAAAACATGTTTTAGTAGTAACTTTTGTGGTATAGCTACAATGAGACAGCCTCTTTCGTAGCACAACAATACGTTACAGCACAGTACTTTCTTCATCACAACAATAAGCGTAATAACTAAGATATCTATACGCAAAGCATTTCACTTTTGTTTGTCATGAGGTAAGCATATTGACTTCTGCAGAACTTAGCTTTCGGAGGACAATAACTACAACACTTCCACAGAGATTATCTTACAGTAAGACGCACATTTAGCGCTACAGGACACGTATTTGAGTGATTAATTTTGCACTTAACAAATTTATTTTTAAAGATTTTTGAATTACAAAGAAAGTTTTCTGTGATACATTTCATTCCATTGCTGTAAACTGTAACACCTGAGGGTATAATTACATTAATCCTCAGAGGGATACACACTTACTTTGTGTACCATGTGTTTGGCAAGCACAAGGAGCCCTAGCCAATATGGTATTTGCTTATACAACTTTACACATCGGTACCATATTTCTCTAACACAAATTACACAGCTATCTGATCATTTAACTGAGAGAGACAAACTTTTTTACTACGGCAGTGACAGATGTTTACGTAATTACACCGTTGTATAACTTCACACTTATGAAACTGTATTTTGTCTGTACTTTGTGAACTGTTCATATTTTTTCGGACCCATTGTGATATTATGAGAGCTTTGAATGATATATTTGGTATGGGATCACGATTTTTAAATTACGTTTGAGGCAGATGGCACTTTTGACATGAGCAGAGAATTTTTTTTAATTATTGGAGGAAGCTACGACGATTGTGAGAGTTGACTGAGGTGTTATGATGTTATTATTACGATGACTATGTGTATTATGCTGTTGCGGTATGTTTATGATCAATAAGCTGATGCTATATGAGTTATTTGATTAAGCTACATATTTGTTATGATGAAATATTGATGAAGTGTCGACAAATAAGGTAAGGAATAATGAGTAGTGGTTAGGGACTCTGGTTTGTGAAAAAGGTTGTTGGAAACCAAGAATCGTACTTTAAGAGTTATGAAATGTGTGTAAATGCGTGAATGTATCACAATGCCGGCGAAAATTTTTTGGACACTGTTATATTTATAGGATTTTGTTTCTGCAGATTTGTTACGCAAATTCTTGACCTGTGAAATATTTTTCTGAGACTGTCACTGTAGCGGAAACTGCTGTCGTAAATATTTCCGTAAGAAAGTTCAGTGACCACCCGCACATAATGCGTCGTGGGCACCCAGCTGTGTCAGACGCCTGGAGAAAAAGCCATTAGGGCGTGCCTTTCCAGAGGCACAGGTAGAAAAAAAAGGGGAGGCCATTATCCTTGCTATTGACATTCCTTTGTAGAAAGCATCGTAAATACGACACCCTCAAACTTGAAAACATGATAACACTGTGGAGCTCTTAATTTATGATATTTACTGACATGCCTAATGAAATGACGAGAAATATTTTTATGTCTATACACCTGATTATGACTACTGTCTTTCTAGTTGAGAGAAATGCCATATGGCTTGCTTTATGTATTTATTTATTCGTTTTGTTTAATATCAAGTTTCTAGCTGCAGCAGCATTGGTTAAAATAAAATTTAATAGATGTACTAATATAAATATTTTGTGCCTACAGATCCAGTAAATAATTTTATGATCTATTAAAAAAAAACGAAGGAGCGTAAAATGACATTTCCCTTCACAGGAATTGCATACGGAATTTTCTTTTCAACTACTTGATAATTTTTTTGTAGAATAACTTCTTGTGGTGCACCACTTTAATTACATAGACATTAAGATGTGAATATACATTTCCCCTGTCTGCATTGTTGTCTTTAGTGTAATTTTTTTCTGCTTGAGCTATGTCATGTTTAGATATAAGTTATTTCATTTGCTGCTGCTGTTTGCCAGGCATAGTGTTACTGAATTTGACTTTGTGTTGCTCTTCGAAGCCAGTTTACTACTGATTTATTTTTCTTGTTTGCTGCACATTGCCTTATATTAGTTGTAATATTGCAATTGCTTTGCTAATTTCTATAATGCTGCTTGCTTCACAAATCTGCATTTTTTTTATTGCTGTTTGCGTTAATAGTTTTGTGCTGCTGCATTGCCTCGTCAGTTTAGCATCTGAGCTCAGTAGATTTAAGTTAGCTTAAGAGGGGGTAGACTATATAAGAAACTGACTATGGAGAATAGGTAAAGAATACATTGCGAAATTATATGAAAAAGATTTGGGCCAAAATGAGTATTGTACAATCATAAATAATTATTTTGACAGAAATATGAATAGAATACAGGAAGGAGGTATAGATAGGACTTTTTGGGTATAATGATGAATGAAGGGAGATCTCTAAGAAGCAAAGAAAGTTTTGTTTGCAAAATACTGCAATAAAACAAAACCTGTCCTTTCCTTGTGTTATCCCACTATGTGTTTATGTACCCTTTTGTGTTTTTCCTGTCTTTATGTGTTTAGCTGATGAGAGCTATGTTGTAGAATTTTTCTACTACTATGTTATTTATTTTGTAAAGATGTTTAGACATTATTTATTCTGTTTTGTGTTAATGCTTATTTGTGAAGTTGATGTTTCGAAAGTTATTCTGATCTTTTATGTATGTACTCATGTCATAATTCCTGTAACACTGATGTATATGTTATTTCTATTTTTTGTAAAGCCTGTATTACTGCAAATGTTATCTGCATTTTTATGTTTTAATGATGTATTTTGTACCTTTGTAATTGTATTCTCATGTTATAATATTGTAATTGACACCAGTTCATCAAATTAAATAACTTGTAAGTTACATTTCACTGCACACGTTTCTGTTGGTCATAGTATATGGACAATATGTGAGAAGTAGGGACTGATAGTGTTTGCACGTGTGTTACTAATTCAGCAAGGGACTGGATAACAGCATTGCTGGTTCTATGGACAATTCCAAAACTTTGTGCGTGCACAAGTGGTGGTTTATGGACTTGCTATCTTCTCTGCAAGACTCTTCGATGGTGATTGTGCACCTCCACAGTCGCAGCAGATGGCTGCTGGCCATCTCTACAAGGACTACAGTGGGTCTACACCTTTGATGACCCACCAATATCATTATTTCTACAAGTACTACAGTGGGTCCACACCTTTGGTGGCCCACCAATACCATACTCTCTACCAGGACTACAGTGGGTCTGCTCTGTGATGACCTACCTACCAATATTCTTCAAAACGTCGAATGACTCTGCTGTGGGTTTGCTCTGTTGTGGCCCATTACCTGTCTGCATGTCAAGAGTCAGCACTGTCTTTCCGTTGGAAGGACAACACTACTTCTTCAAGACTGCATGGAAATCCACTACTTCTGTGTGCAATTTTTTTTACTAATGAGACTTTGTGAAAAAAACTGTAATTACTATTATGATGAATGATCAGGACTATCTTAATGGACTGTGAGAAAATTTTAGCTTTTGACCAACATCGTATAAATAAGTGTGTGCATTTTATATCTTTCTTACTGTAATTATGAGAAATTTTTTCAAATCTGTATTGGCCAGTGCCCAAAACAATTTGTAAAATTTTTTGTGGGGAGCATGAGGGCTATGTAAGTAGGCTGTTTATGTTTTCTTATTGGCAACGTTACGTAGCGCTCTGTACGAAAATCACTGGCTGTGCTGTGTGCAGTCTGTGGCTAGTTTGCATTGTTGTCTGCCATTGTAGTGTTGGGCAGCGGCAGCTGGATGTCAACAGCGCGTAGCGTTGCGCAGTTGGAGGTGAGCCGCCAGCAGTGGTGGATGTGGGGAGATAAATGGCGAAGATTTGAAATTTGTAAGACTGGATGGCATGAACTGATATATATATTATGATTATTGAAGTAAATACATTGTTTGTTCTCTATTAAAATCTTTCATTTGCTAACTATGCCTATCAGTAGTTAGTGCCTTCAGTAGTTTGAATCTTTATTTAGCTGGCAGTAGTGGCGCTCGCTGTATTGCAGTAGTTCGAGTAACGAAGATTTTTGGTGAGGTAAGTGATTTGTGAAAGGTACAGGTTAATGTTAGTCACGGCCATTCCTTTGTAGGGATTTCTGAAAGTCAGATTGCGTTGTGCTAAAAAATATTGTGTGTCAGTTTAAGCACAGTCCTGTATAAATGTTCTAGTCACTTGTCCATAGATTTTGGAAATAATCCAACCACTCTGAAATATGGTTAACTTGAACCATATCTATTTCATCTTTGTTTCAGCATCCTGTAGGCTTTAGCACAATTCCAATGTTCGTCACGCTCCAAATCACTCAGAAAATGTTCCCAGTTATGTTGATTTTTTATTTTGCTTCACCATTGTTATGTGTAACTTATACTTGATGCAGTTCTCTTGTTGCTTTGATTGCAGATATCTCAGTGTGCCTGATTCTTACATTGTATGATGTCAGTTAGTTCTTGGTTCTCGATAGGGAGACTTCTTCTGTTTCTATAAATCATATTTTTCCCCAAAGCTTCACCAGCAACTGTGTGTATTATTCTTAGCATTTCCTTCCACTCTTCATTAATGTTCTTTTTCTCTTGCAATTGTTTGATTACTTCAGCCAAACGTTTTCTGTATAACCACCTTTACGCTTAGATCTTGTAGCAAATGTATTCTATAGACTTTTTCCAGTGTTTATTTTTTTAATTTGCTTTTATTCTCTTACAGTGAGATTCTTACTTTTGATCTTATCAGAAATTGGTCAGTAATAACATTACATCCTCTGTAGACTCTGTGTCTGCTATTAATGGGATGGCTTTCTCATTTGCACTAACGTAGTCTGCTTAGATCTAGTAGCCTTAGTGCTTCATGTAAGCTTATGAACATCTTTATGTGATAGAAACGTTCGTTATTATTAAGTCGTTGAAGATAGAATAAATTTTTAACAAATCTTCATTGTCGTCTTTTGTATATTTCTTTGTTCTTTTAACGGTAGATCTACCTACCCAGCACCAATTAGTAAATATTCTACTTTATGTATTCCATTAATGATCGTCGGTATTCATTCGTAGGTTGCACACGTTGCTTCTGTCTTTCCCTTCTCTGACGCATATGCATCAATTATATTCACCAGTTTACCCAACATCTTTAACCTTAAATGTACCGTAACAGTCTTTCATTTAAGAAATGTATGATTTATCGTAACTGAAACTCCAGCTTCTGTCCGTTCAGTTTTTCTTACGACGCTGTGTATCATAATATAACCACTGATTTGTTTAGAGCCTTGTAGTTCCTCCTTTGTTTTCTTTATTGAAGCTGTATTATCTTTTTCAGTGTTTAATCTCCTTGTTAGTTTCTCTTCTTTAGTGCTAATTCCTCTAATATGCCATGTGGCTATTTTCAACATTTTCCCATTCGTTTTACTGTTAACCTTTCTTCTCGGTTTGGTCGTGATCTAAAGATCACTCAGTTTTTCTACTTGATTTTCGAGAGTAATGTTGTAATTCCCCTGTTACAAGATACCAGAGTTGCTAAGTGGTGGGACTGCCACCTTTGGATGTCACAGCACACCTTTTCTCCTTTAGGGCTTGTCTCGCTTTAGAATTTAGATGGTTGGCTTCATTACGGCTATGGATCCATCTCTCCAGGTTTTGTAGGATGTCCTTCCCTGTTTCTAATCAAGATTGTCTCGTCTAGGAGGGTCGACTACCCTACGCCTAAGTGCGCCCCCACCCCTCCCCCTTCGTTGTGGTCTGCTCTCTGTCTGACTGCTTCCCATTGGATCTGTCTGGCTAGAGTGGCCCTGCCAGGAGCTTACGCTCCCTGCAGCATAGCTCTCTGGGTCACAACAGGTTGCAAAAACCTCCTCGTCACGGTAAGGCAGCAGTCTTCGAAGACGCCGAGTGAAAATGTGGGCCATAATCCTGATAGCCGACCGATGTGGTCGAGCGGTTCTAGGCGCTACAGTCTGCAACCGCGCGACCGCTACGGTCGCAGGTTCGAATCCTGCCTCGGGCATGGATGTCCTTAGGTTAGTTAGGTTTAAGTAGTTCTAAGTTGTAGGGGACTGATGAGCTCAGAAGTTGAGTCCCATAGTGCTCAGAGCCATTTGAACCTGATAGTAAGCAGCTATAACCTCTTGAAGTACAGCTTTTAAACTTTCATGTGCATCTCTCCATCCGACCCACTGCAGCCACCTAATGACCGAGAGCGAAGGACTGTATAGTGGATTGTGTAAGAGGTTTGTGTGTTCACATTGTTAACGTGCTGTGTTCATTGTGATAAAGGGAGGGATTTCTAACGCTTACTAGTGCTATAGATTTCTTTGCTTTGAACATTTTTCCATTGCGTATCACAAACATAATGAAACAAACTAGTATGTCTTTGAAGAATTAGCGTAGCGCTATTTAATTATTAACATCGCTGTTGTGCATTATTTTCTTCTCGCAGTGTTAAAGTGACGTACCTTTGCAAGAGTTGCAATATCCTTCAATTCTTCAACATGACAGGCATGATTAACTTGTTAATGAATATCATTCCTTCCATTTCCTAACAATTCTGCAGTTGTTTTGGTTTATTCTTTTTTTTATTGGTATTTCATCCCCCCGCGCCTGATATGGGCACGGAAAAAGTTTGTTCATTTTGAGTTTGAAGCATATATATGCAGCTACTAAACATCAGTACAAGAATACAGTTAAAGTAATGTTGACGGTACATATACGTGAGGATCACACATTGCGTCCTTATGTTAATTACCATTTTTCTCAAGCAATGACGCCACCTAGAACAAGATTTTGAAATACGTTGGACAAATGTGTCCATCTTCTCCGTCCTCTTCCCTCGCCTTCAACATCCTGCGAATAGGAGAGCTCTGAACGTTGCTCCGCTGTACAATATTTCGCGGGCATAAGACGGCGGCAGGGGGGCGGAGCAAATGACAAACAGGTGCACTCGAAAGTTTAACAGCCGTACTTTCGGAAAGTCACAACTGCGTACTATCAGAACTATGTCCCAAATTTTCTCATGCGGTCTGTTGCTGGGACTGTAACCTTGCAATTTTTTTTCCATGAGATACGAGGTCAAGATGTCGATGTTTCCTTGCGTATGTAGTGTTGTCTGACGTCATAGAAAGAATTTAATGGACTTTGGTCCAGTAATTTACCTGCATTGTGCAGCGGAATCCAACGAAGCGACTCCCACACTATTGATCAGGGAATGAATTTCATTAATCTTGTAGAAGGAAATTTCTCATTTGTCAGTAATCACAGGAGGTGGGCGGGAGTGATGTAATGCGCGGGAGAAAAAATTCTAACGAAGTATATTCCATGAAAGAAGACATTTACTATCAGCAAGGTGCCCTCGCTTTATCAAATTTTTACAAAGCAAATTCATCTGAATAATGTGGTTCCTTACGAGTGTGTGTGTATGTGGAAGGGGGGGAGGGGGGAGGTTCTTAACATACTCTTTTGATAAATTCTCTCACCAAAGGATCGTATCGTCAGGAGGATGGGACATGCCTGCCCGTGTGATTGTGCTAAAATTCAGACACTCGCTGCAAGTAGGAAATACAGTCACTAGAAGATAAATTAACTATATCAAAGAAAATCATAATAATTATTAGGAATTGATAGCTGTGGCCGTCAAAGCTGGTTTATGACGAGTCATTCTGCTTAAGGAATTCTGTACAGAAAAAAAGAGAAATCCTAACGTATGTGGATGATGAAATCAAAGTTATATTTCCAGCTGTAGAGATTAGCTGCATTATGAAATAAAACTACTAATCGGAATCTCAACCAAAATGTTTTATTCTAAGTACATTCGAAAGCAGCACGACTTGCTCACCACACCGTCGACCCAGAGTAACTAACCCAGAAAATTTCTAAGGAAAAAAATGTTCAAATGTGTGTGAAATCTTATGGGACTTAACTGCTAAGGTCATCAGTCCTTAAGCTTACACACTACTTAACCTAAATTATCCTAAGGACAAACGCACACACCCATGCCCGAGGGAGGATTCGAACCTCCGCCGGGACCAGCCACACAGGCCATGACTGCAGCGCCCTCGACCGCTCGGCTAATCCCGCAAGGAAATTTTTAACACTTTCTGGACACTGTGGTCAGTCGGAATTTAGCGAATCGTAAAGAAATGACAAAGTGGCACGAGGCTCTCTGAGCAATCGAGTGGGTGCCAAAAACATCATCGCCTCTTGGTCAAGTATCCCACCAGTTAACTGCAAAAAATCTGAACAAAAGTTCGGTGGGGATTTCCACAGCTAGCACGCTGGTCTGCCTCAACAATCGCAAGAAGTAATTTTCAAAAAGAACGAGTTGTCTGTGCGTCGGACACCGTACAAGCCAGCTTTGAAAGCTGAATTCAATGGACGTTGCTAGGCTTCTGTAGCTAGGTACAAGGAATCTATTCTGATTCTATGTTCGCAGTATTCCAATCATCCACACATTCATATATCACAACGCTATCCCAGGTCAGGATTATGGATAAACGGAAACTCAGGATGCTGATGTGAAATAAAAAAACGAAAGAAAATCAATGAAAATTTTAACCCACGCAATCTTTGTCGCGAGCACTGCTCCACGTAAAATAAGTAGCAGACAAATGGTTTGCTGAACCAAATAAACCCAAGTCGATTATTACAAGGAATAATATCCTGGAAGGTGCCTGAAAGAGATGCCTTTCAAACATTCATAAATACATGCCTACCTCAACTACGGACTCATTTCTTATAGTGAATGTGAAGCGGCTCAAGACTACACGCCCGACAAAGGTACAGATAAGTGATATCACGATATGAATGAGAAACAAAGACATGAAAGAAGAACGTAACAGGAATGCTGTTAAGAGCACCACAATACTGGCGGAAGAGGATGAAAAGCAAGAATTATTGAGGTCTCACGCAACAGCTTGTACGTTCGACTGCTAGTTACTACATGCTACTTACTATTCCTCTGTGTGTTTGTCTTTTCTTTTCCTTTCTTTTCTGTACATAAACATTTCTGACTCTTTGCCCTTCCTACACTGTCATGTACGGACAAGAAACGAAGCTCCCATTCGTCACGGCGTAATTTTAGGGAAGTGACCGATTAAATACCGGATTAAATTCGTTACGCCGCTGACTCATGCAAAGAGACGGATGCTGAGCTAAAACTTTAATCTATTCGCATACAGTTGCAAGTAAAAAGCGTTGCGCGAACTGCAGAGATTGATGAAGTAGCAGATACACAATTCGTTACTCCAGCGACTGTATACCGTAGTAAATACATAGACATGAAACAATTCTCCGGAACATTCGAAACTAGATTCTAGAGGAAATTTGAGAAAGGAGAAGATAAAGGACAGGAAGAGACGCTATTAGAACGACGTAAATTAAAGGGGAGAGATCGTAAACTCAGCCAGTCATGACGATACTAAATAAATTCCAGGCTCCACAAATGTTTTGTATTCTAGGTGCCTTGCAGCCTTAATATACGAGTACGTAATAAACAACACTTTTTGTTTGTACGTAAGGACGACACAGTTGGCTTTTTATTTTATTTCTTTTTAATTTACAGGACTGGTATCGAGCACATCCACACAGTCAGCGCTTCTATACAATTAAAATGATTTCTTCAATAAACAAACAGTGTGGAATATAATATACATTAGTACTGAAGATACTCGTACTACTGAAGATTTTCAAAACAACGCAATTTTTAAATCACAAACACGGAAGAACATCAACAGGAGCTTCAAACCTTAGTAAAATGAGTAATGAAGATACGTCGATGACAGTCTGTTCCTAATGCATGGAATTAAACAAGAAATAGATACATTCCATTCACAATGAATGAACTACACCCCAACGTCATATTCGCACCACAAATAGGAAAACCACAAAATAAGTTTTGTAGACCTAGAAATTGGGAAAAAAATTCAGCACATATCTCCAACTTTTTCAGAAAACCTTCATAGAAGCGTCAAAGAGTCCTAGTTTTGAGTTCGCGTTGACAAAACATACAAATATTCACTAAATTAAGAAATTATTAAATCAGAAACCACCATACTTAAAACTATACCAACACAAAATGGATATAATATTAAAATCAACAAATATATTTCTTACATAAAGGAAACTGATAAACATAACCCGAAGTACGAAACTACATTCAAACGAGTGCAAAATAAAGAAAAAGCCAAATGCATGTACTCAGTTGGGGATAAATGTCAGTCATAATTGGATTCAGATCAGAGAAAACAGTAACAACACGAATACACCATTCATTACAACAACTAATAAAATTTTCCAGATATGAAGTTGATAAATTTAAAATAGAAGGACTACGAATAAAATACACATCGGTCAAACGAGGAGCTATTTTAAAAGAGGTTCAGAGAAAAATGAAAACAGTCCGTAAGCATGTAAGACACATTTGAGGGACAAAATTGCAAAAACACAAATCTAGCAAAATACATGTCAATTCTACACTTGGTTGATACAGGTAAATGTCCCAACATTCTTAAGGATCTAGAAATTTTCACTCACATGCCAAAAGATGCGAGTGGTATTCTAAACGAACAAACTCGACAGACCTAGAACAAGCATGTCATTTCTACACTTGGCTGATAAAGGCAAATATCCTAATATTCTTAAGGAACTAGAATTTTCTACTTCACATGAATGAAAAAAGGTGCGTATGGTATTCTAACCCAAAAATAAATATTTTTGTCGAAAATTTTACAGGTATACTCGTCAAGAGATGGAATAACCTTTTAAGCGAAACATAACAGACTTCACAGTATTTATATTCACACATTTTACTTTTATGTTAGCTATATTTTGTATACTTATTAGCAATTGGATACATAAGGGTAGAGATCGCATACATTAGCTACACCAATAAAAATATGCAGCTGTATATAACAATCGCTGACAACAAGCTATGTCGCTGGTATTATCAATCACGATTAGCCTCAGTTGTATTGAGTTGGTGCATACGTTGGTAGCGTATTTTCCGCACGTTCAATAAACGCAACACATAGACATAACAGAGAAATTTAGTCGTCAATAACTTTTAGATTCCGCGACAGTAGAAATCACGAGATTCTGAGGCGAGCAACTCGTCGAGCCATCTTTTGCCCGCGTTTTCACCCGGAAAGGAAGTTCCTTCGAAGTTGTTCGACAGAAAGTGCAAAAGGTGAAAGGCCGATGGCGCAAGATCAAGTGAGTAAGGTGTGTGAGGAATGACTAACCAAGCCCTGTACAGTACTTTTTGCCAGTCTAGCAGAATGCAAATGGGCATTATCGTGGAGTAGTATCCTTCCACGCAGTTTTCTCGTCATTCTCCTTGAATTGCATCTGCAAGAAGTCTCAGTTGTTGACGATAAATGTCAGCAATGATGGTTACTCCTCGTGGAAGATATTCGTAGTACACCATTCTGTCGCTGTTCCACCAGATGCATAACATTATCTTTTGCGTATGGGTGCAGGTCTTTGTACGAGGAATTACTGTTTTCTTTGGGCTCAACCGTACCATTGTTTCCCTCATTTTAGCATAAAGACGCCATTTCTCGTCGCCAGTAACGACACAGGATAGGAATGGTCGCTGTTGTTTACGAGCCAATTAATGTCGTACATCCAGAGATGCACATATGGCAACTCACTGATTGTTGCGATTTTGGCCTGGAGCATGCGGTACCCATACATCCGATTTTTTGAACCTTCCCCATTGCATGTAAACCTCTCACGGTGGTGTAATGAACACAGTTCACCACATTTGCCTTTTCTCGAGTACACTGACGTAGATCAATGTGGATTAAAGCACTTAAACGATCTTCATGAAAACTTGAAGGTCTTCAAGAACGTGGAGTTACTAATGTCAAAAGAATCCTCCATAAAAAGAGAAAAAAATTTTCTTGCCGTTCTGTCCGACGGCATTATCTCCTCGCATAGTGGAAATGTCTCTGGCTGCCTCCGCCGCAGTCACCGCTGTATTGAACTCAAACAGAAGAATATATCGGAAATGTTCCGATTTCTCCACTTGGCATTCAGTTTTCTGACGTAACCACCTCCACTCACTGTCTCCAAAAGTAAAAATGACAATATCTAAACTCGAGTAGCTATAGTGAACAACAAATAAATGACAATCAATAAATAAACGCACAGCAACCCGAATTCCACCATGTAAAACAAAAATGCTACGAACTTATGAACCAGTATTACCAACATCCGAATGTTCTAGAAATCGTATAAAATTAACAGAGCTTCTGCCAAAGCTCCTAAAAGAAGTAAAAGTAAAATATAAGCAAGAACTAACAGTTTAAGACAAATTGCACAAAACTGTAAACACACTCTAGTTCCCATAGCTTATTTTTATGTATCTTCTGTAAGATCACCTTTGCTCAAAACCGATCTTCTAAATCAAAAAAAAAAAAAAAAACATGAAAAGCAAACATTCTGTATGCAGAAATAAAAAATGTCATTTATCCTGTTCCTACGTCAAGAATGGAAGCGAAAGAATATTTATAAAGGAAAAGTGAAAGTGGCGACATTCTAAGATAAGTCGTGGACTGGAGGGTTTTTTTTATCTCAGGCTAGCGGAGACGCCTCGGAGCCTAACCACGAGAATAGGCTGACAGTGTCTCCCAATCATGACTGCCATACGGGTACACCAGAGGCCAGCGACCCATTTCAGTCGAGTGCAGGTAAAATGTTCGCATACTACACAAAAGGCATACAAATATACACTATGTGATCAAAAGTATTCTGACACCTAGGTGAAAATGAGTTACAAGTTCGTGGCGCCCTCCATCGGTAATGCTGGAGTTCAATATAGCGTTAGCCCATCCTTAGCCTTGATGACAGTTTCCACTCTCGCAGGCATACGTTCAATCAGGTGCTGGAACGTTTCTTGGGGAATGGCAGACCATTCTTCACGGAGTGCTGCACTGAGGAGAGGTATCAATGTCGGTCGGTGAGGCCTTGCACGAAGTCGGCATTCCAAAACATCCCAGAGGTGTTCTATGCGATTAGGATCAGGCCTCTGTGCAGGTCAGTCCATTAAAGGGATTTTATTGTAGCGCAACCACGCCGCCACAGGCTCGATCGTGTTGAAAGATGCAGTCGCCATCCCCGAATTGCTTTTCAACAATGGGAAGCAAGGAGTTGCTTAAAACGTTAATGTAGGGCTGTGGTGTCGTAGTGCCACGCTAAACAACAAGGGGTGCAAGCCCCCTCCAAGAAAAACATGATTACACCATAACACCTACGAATTTTACTGTTGGCACTACACACGCTGGCAGATGACGTCCACAGGGCATTGGTCGTACTCACACCCTGCCATAGGATTGCCACATTGTGTACCGTGATTCGTCACTCCACTTAACATTTTCCCACTGTTTAGTCGTCCAACGTTTTCGGTCCTTACACCAAGCGAGGCGTCGTTTGGTATTTCCCGGCGTCATATGTGGCTTATGAGCAGCCACTCGACCATGAAATCCAAGTTTTCTTACCTTCCGCCTAACTGTCGTAGTACTTGAAGTGGATCCTGATGCAGTTTGGAATTCCTGTGCGATGGTCTGGATGGACGTCTGCCTATTACATATCACGACTCTCTTCAACTGTCGGCGGTCTCTGTCAGTCAACAGACAAGGTCGGCCTTTACGCTTTTGTGCTGCACGTGTCCCTCCACTTTTCCTCTTCACTATCACATCGGAAATAGTGGACCTAGGGATGTTTAGAGTGTGGAAATCTCGCGTACAGACGTATGACACAAGTGACACCCAATCACCTGACCACGTTCGAAGTCCGTGAGTTCCGCGGTGCGCCCAATTCTGCTCTCTCACGATGTCTAATGACTACTGAGGTTGCTGACATGGAGTCCCTCGCAGTAGGTGGTAGCAAACTGCACCTAATATGAAAAACGTATGTTTTTGGGGGTGTCCGGTTACTTTTGATCACATTGTGTACGTCCACGGTGGTCTAGCGGTTCTGGCGCTGCAGTCCGGAACCGCGGGACTGCTACGGTCGCAGGTTCGAATCCTGCCTCGGGCATGGGTGTGTGTGATGTCCTTAGGTTAGTTAGGTTTAAGTAGTTCTAAGTTCTAGGGGACTTATGACCTAAGATGTTGAGTCCCATAGTGCTCAGAGCCATTTTTGAACGTCCACACACTTTCGTGGATACGAAGGTGGTACAACAAAACATTTTTTAATCAAAGAGTATCTGTTGTCGCTTAAATTCCTTGCACTTAGGGCTTCAAATGACATCGACAACAAATCATTTAGAAATAATCAGTAACGGCATAGAACAGGATCCGGAAAGCATCTGTTTTCATGGCCAATTGAGTGTAGCGTTCACGTTACATTTAAGCTTCACTAACGACGGTCACGGTCCACTTGGGTTTCATATGTCGTAAACCAGACTTCCCGCAAATTACTACACTAGCCGTTATAACCAGCTGTGTTCACGCGAGCTCTCCAGTAACGACACACCTAACCGCATTAAGCTCTCGTTACATTAGGAATAGTGGATGTCGCCATCCTCAATAAATCAATATGGCCGACTCCAATATACTGCCATCAGAGTGTCTCAATATCTGCGCCAACGAAGAGATATGGTTATTTGCATAAACGTCAGACTGTGGCAGTTTCTGTCACATATTCTATCCAGACTCTTTGGTATTGATCTAAATATTCGGTTCGTGGTGTCAATACCTTTTTCATCTCCAAATGATTTTATACGACCATCTCTTACATTTCTCTGGAAAATTTGTCCGCGATTTGCAGAATTTTATTTTGGTCATCAGTCTACTGTCTGGTTTGATGCGGCCCGCCACGAATTCCTTTCCTGTGCTAACCTCTTCATCTCAGAGTAGCACTTGCAACCTACGTCCTCAATTATTTGCTTGACGTATTCCAATCTCTGTCTCCCTCTACAGTTTTTGCCCTCTACAGCTCCCTCTAGTACCATGGAAGTCATTCCCTCATGTCTTAGCAGATGTCCTATCATCCTGTCCATTCTCCTTATCAGTGTTTTCCACATATTCCTTTCCTCTCCGATTCTGCGTAGAACCTCCTCATTCCTTACCTTATCAGTCCACCTAATTTTCAACATTCGTCTATAGCACCACATCTAAAAAGCTTCAATTCTCTTCTGTTCCGGTTTTCCCACAGTCCATGTTGCACTACCATACAATGCAGTACTCCAGACGTACATCCTCAGAAATTTCTTCCTCAAATTAAGGCCGGTATTCGATATTAGTAGACTTCTCTTGGCCTGAAATGCCTTCTTTGCCATAGCGAGTCTGTTTTTGATGTCCTCCTTGCTCCGTCCGTCATTGGTTATTTTACTGCCTAGGTAGCAGAATTCCTTAACTTCATTGACTTCGTGACCATCAATCCTGATGTTAAGTTTCTCGCTGTTCTCATTTCTACTACTTCTCATTACCTTCGTCTTTCTCCGATTTACTCTCAAACCATACTGTGTACTCATTAGACTGTTCATTCCGTTCAGCAGATCATTTAATTCTTCTTCACTTTCACTCAGGATAGCAATGTCATCAGCGAATCTTATCATTGATATCCTTTCACCTTGTATTTTAATTCCACTCCTGAACTTTTCTTTTATTTCCATCATTGCTTCCTCGATGTACAGATTGAACAGTAGGGGCGAAAGGCTACAGCCTTCCTTGTCTTACACCCTTCTTAATACGAGCACTTCGTTCTTGATCGTCCACTCTTATTATTCCCTCTTGGTTGTTGTACATATTGTATATGACCCGTCTCTCCCTATAGCTTACCCCTACTTTTTTCAGAATCTCGAATAGCTTGCACCATTTTATATTGTCGAACGCTTTTTCCAGGTCGACAAATCCTATGAAAGTGTCTTGATTTTTCTTTAGCCTTGCTTCCATTATTAGCCGCAACGTCAGAATTGCCTCTCTCGTCCCTTTAATTTTCCTAAAGCCAAACTGATCGTCACCTAGCGCATTCTCAATTTTCTTTTCCATTCTTCTGTACATTATTCTCGTAAGCAGCTTCGATGCATGAGCTGTTAAGCTGATTGTGCGTTAATTCTCGCACTTGTCAGCTCTTGCCGTCTTCGGAATTGTGTGGATGATGCTTTTCCGAAAGTCAGATGGTATATTGCCAGACTCATATATTCTACACACCAACGTGAATAGTCGTTTTTTTGCCACTTCCACCAATGATTTTAGAAATTCTGATGGAATGTTATCTATCCCTTCTGCCTTATTTGACCGTAAGTCCTCCAAAGCTCTTTTAAATTCCGATTCTAATACTGGATCCCCTATCTCTTCTAAATCGACTCCTGTTTCTTGTTCTATCACATCAGACAAATCTTCACCCTCATAGAGGCTTTCAATGTATTCTTTCCACCTATCTGCTCTCTCCTCTGCATTTAACAGTGGAATTCCTGTTGCTCTCTTAATGTTACCACCGTTACTTTTAACGTCACCAACGGTTGTTTTGACTTTCCTGTATGCTGAGTCTGTCCTTCCGACAATCATATCTTTTTCAATGTCTTCACATTTTTCCTGCTGCCATTTCGTCTTAGCTTCCCTGCACTTCCTATTTATTTCATTCTTCAGCGACCTGTATTTCTGTATTCCTGATTTTCCCGGAACATGTTTGTACTTCCTCCTTTCATCAATCAACTGAAGTATTTCTTCTGTTGCCCTCATCTCGTGGTCGTGCGGTAGCGTTCTCGCTTCCCACGCCCGGGTTCCCGGGTTCGATTCCCGGCGGGGTCAGGGATTTTCTCTGCCTCGTGATGGCTGGGTGTTGTGTGCTGTCCTTAGGTTAGTTAGGTTTCAGTAGTTCTAAGTTCTAGGGGACTTATGACCACAACAGTTGAGTCCCATAGTGCTCAGAGCCATTTGAACCATTTTTTGAATTTCTTCTGTTACCCATGGTTTCTTCGCAGCTACCTTCTTTGTACCTATGTTTCCCTTCCCAACTTTTGTGATGGCCCTTTTTAGAGATGTCCATTCCTCTTCAACTGTGCTGCCTACTGCACTATTCCTTATTGCTGTATCTATAGCGTTAGAGAACTTCAAACGTATCTCGTCATTCCTTAGTACTTCCGTTTCCCACTTCTTTGCGTATTGATTCTTCCTGACTAATGTCTTGAACTTCAGCCTACTCTTCATCACTACTATATTGTGATCTGAGTCTATATCTGCTCCTGGGTACGCCTTACAATCCAATATCTGATTTCGGAATCTCTTTCTGACCATGATGTAATCTAATTGAAATCTTCCCGTATCTCCCGGCCTTTTCCAAGTATACCTCCTCCTCTTGTGATTCTTGAATAGGGTATTCGCTATTACTAGCTGAAACTTGTTACAGAACTCAATTAGTCTTTCTCCTCTTTCATTCCTGGTCCCAAGCCCATATTCTCCTGTAACCTTTTCGTCTACTCCTTCCCCTAAAACTGCATTCCAGTCGCCCATGACTATTAGATTTTCGTCCCCCTTTACATACTGCATTATCCTTTCAATATCCTCATACACTTTCCCTATTTGTTCATCTTCAGCTTGCGACGTCGGCTTGTATACCTGAACTATCGTTGTCGGTGTTGGTCTGCTGTCGATTCTGAATAGAACAACCTGGTCACTGAACTGTTCACAGTAACACACCCTCTGCCCTACCTTCCTATTCATAACGAATCCTACACCTGTTATACCATTTTCTGCTGCTGTTGATATTACACGATACTCATCTGACCACAAATCCTTGTCTTCCTTCCACTTCACTTCACTGACCCCTACTATATCTAGATTGAGCCTTTGCATTTCCCTTTTCAGATTTTCTAGTTTCCCTACCACGTTCAAGCTTCTGACGTTCCACGCCCCGACTCGTAGAACGTTATCCTTTCGTAGATTATTCAATCTTTTTCTGATGGTAACCTCCCCCTTGGCAGTCCCCTCCCCGAGATCCGAATGGGGGACTATTCCGGAATCTTTTGCCAATGGAGAGATCATCATGACACTTCTTCAATTACAGGGCACATGTCCTGTGGATACACGTTACGCGTCTTTAATGCAGTGGTTTCCATTGCCTTCTGCATCCTCATGTCGTTGATCATTGCTGATTCTTCCGCCTTTAGGGGCAATTTCCCACCCCTAGGACAATTCCCGCTCCTCCGCCCTCTCTGACAAGGCCGTTGGCAGAATGAGGCTGACTTCTTATGCCGGAAGTCTTCGGCCGCCAATGCTGATTATTTATCAAAATTTAGGCAGTGGCGGGGATCGAACCCGGGATCGAAGACTTTTTGATTCTGAATCAAAGACGCTACCCCTAGACCACGGGTTTAGCTTGCAAAATGACTGAGAAGATTACAGTGAAACTTACAGCATTTGTTTCTCGATCGCTGCTTGTATTTTTATAAGAATCGCAGATGACCCCTATGAAAAATCTGTCCAGTTTTTATAAAACTAGAATCTATTACGACAATGTTCTCAGCGTGTTACTTTCACGGATGTTATTTCTAGTGAGCCACTAACTTGCAATCCGAACATCATAGGTTATTAAAGGTGTCGGGATAAATGACACGCTGGCCTTCATTTTTTTTACGTAATATAACAGATAATGCTGAGCGTTTAAATGTGTGTGAATTCCTAAGGGACCAAACTGCTGTGGTCATTGGTCTCTAGACTTACACACTACTTAAACTAACTTATGCTAAGAACAAGACACACACACCCATGCCCGAGGGAGGACTCGAACCTCCGGCGACATGGCGCCTCAAACTACGTGGCTACCCGGCGTGGTTGAAGTTATGGGCAGGACCCGCCAACCAGCACGGAAAATTGACAATCTTACCCTCCAATTGGACAGAATTTGGCACGATATTTCTCAGGAAAACATCTACCAACTCTGTCAATCAGTGTCTAACTGAATAGCAGCTTGCATACCGGTCAGAGGTGGAGCAAAGCGTTACTCACATGCTCAATTTGTGAAGCTCTTTCTCCTGAACAAATCATCAAATTTTTCTAAAATTGTAATCATTTGTTTATCTGTACATGGACATCACACCTACCGATTTCTGTCACATTCGGAAAATTCATCTGCGGTGCGTAGTTATTTTTTGTCTTGGAGGTAATTAAATAACTTAAAAACTACATTATTTTTGAAAAAATTATCTGCACTATCAAAATAAGGCATGTGTTAAGAACTGGGAGGATATCGCTGACAGAGTTCAGTAGCGGAAAATTGAAGTTTTGCGGAGACAGCCGAAAAACGTCTATTTCCAACAAACACTTCAGTCCCAACGGTTCATGGGAGAAAAAAACTTTAAGAGTGAAATTTGTGGGATTTTTGTGTAGATTCATTTCGAATCGCAAGTTAATTTACGAAAAGTTGATAGTTTCCGAGTTATATGTAAAAAACCACCAAAAATTATTTGTTTTACCTGTTTTCAATTTTTCGATTGTTGAGTCACTAATTAAATTCAGTCGTCAAACCTCAGATTCTCATCATGCCTCAAAAAACATGGAAGCAATTCGTCGTAAAAACACAATTTGACTGGAGTACAACGTGTAGAAACTAGACCTTATAGAGACAACAAACCGAACATATGTGGAAGTCTGTCCATAGAAATCTCTATAAGATACCATTTGCAACAAATCGCATAGCTGTATCTAGTATAGCTCCTTCCATAGACGACAGCGACACTTTTCACACCGCTTGCATTGGCCAGGACTGGTTGCTCTGTGAGCACAAGGAAGAATTGTCGCAACTCCCCTGCCCACCACCGAAAGCCTTTGTGGTCTACTTTGGAGAGACGGGTGCTTGATCTCTATCCACCTCTATCACCGTTACCGGAACTTGCCACTATTTTGCAGGAAGAAGGTGTGAGATTATATTTGGAAACCATACAGGACCTGTATTTATCCATTCCGAGACGATTGGAAGGTTTTTCTTTTTAATGCCAAAGGTTTTTCTACACCGTGTTAGGCATGTTAATGTTTTGTGTTTTCGGTGTTTGCATATTTTTGTCCACTCCCTGTAAGTATACCAACATAGCAATAGGAATTTCACAACGTGAATTAGTTAAAAGTTACCCATGAGATGTTAGTACACAATAAATCATTACCGTAATAACATTTTACATATGGACTACCTAAACACTACCCAATTACATGAAGCATTTCACCGAACAGCAACTCGTCGACCAGACACATTCAACATGAAGCGCATCTTGTGCCCCCTACAGCACACATAGGGACAGAGTATTCGAAAAGCTGTGACCTACCGTCGTTTTGTCCGCCCCAGTAGCTGAGTGGTCAGCGTGACGGATTGCCGTCCTCCGGGCCCGGGTTCGATTCCCGGCTGGGTCGGAGATTTTCTCCGCTCAGGGACTGGGTGTTGTGTTGTGTTCATCATCATTTCATCCCCATCCGGCGTGCAGGTCGCCCAATGTGGCGCCGAATGTAATAAGACCTGCGCCATGGCGGCCGGACCTGCCCCGCGAGGGGCCTCCCGGCCAATGACGCCAAACGCTCATTTCCATTTCCAATACCGTCGTTTTGTAAACGGGCAGCGGGCTTGTCACTGAGCGGGGTGGCGCATTAGGTAGCATATCTGACTCGCATTCTGGAGGACGACGGCTCAAACCCTCGTCCGGCCATCCAGATTTAGGTTTTCCGTGATTTCCCTAAATCATTCCAGGAAAATGCTGGGACGGTTCCTTCGAAACGGCGTGGCCGATTTCCTTGACGCAATCCGAGCTCGTACTCTGACTCTAATGACCTCGATGTCGACGGGACGTTAAACCCAATATTCCTTCCTTCAGTGCACTTATAGGCCCGAACACCCAGCTTACGGAGAAAAACATCAGAGATAATCAATGGAAACGAAATGAGCGTTTGGCGTCATTGTCCGGGAGGCCTCTTATGAGGTAGGTCCGGCCGCCTTGGTGCAAGTCTTATTACATTCGACGCCACATTGGGCAACCTGCGTGCCGATGGGGATAAAATGATGATGAAGACAACACAACACCCTGTCCCTGAGCAGAGAAAATCTCCGACCCAGCCGGGAATCGAACCCGGGCCCGTAGGACGGCAATTCGTCACGCTGACCACTTTTTTTTTTCGTTGTGTTTGGTCGTTGCGGACGTCGCAAGACATCCTGTTCAAGTTCGGTGGTTGATCCTTCCACTCAGTTTTTTTTTTTTATTACAGAGGCCAACTCAGCTATCGGGGCGGACAGAGATAATCAATGTTTGTTGTCGATACTGGGTACAGAAAGACCTTTGCAGTAATGCTGCAATAACAAGTTCCAAAGCAATAAAAATGTATGTAAAGT
Source organism: Schistocerca cancellata (assembly GCF_023864275.1). NCBI lineage: Eukaryota > Metazoa > Arthropoda > Insecta > Orthoptera > Acrididae > Schistocerca > Schistocerca cancellata. The sequence continues at coordinate 283,682,575 of NC_064634.1, read as the reverse complement.
AAACTGAGTGTTGACAGCGGCGATTCTATTAACAAGACGGAATTGCTGCTTTTCACCGTATTAGGAAGTATAGGCAGTATCGTTATTCCAATGATGCTGTGCAACATTTAGCAATATTTACTAACTGCATTGTAGTTAGATAGTTATTACGGTTTTCAAACTTGCGCAGTGTCGCTACATTAATTTTTTATGTGTTTTGATTGTTAGACTGGTTAAATTTCAGATTATACTGTCACGTTTGCATGTAATGAGCAAAAATTAGGCACAATGACAGAGACAGTAAGACATGGTTGTAGTTTATCGTCAATGTAGAGGGAAGACTGAAAGAGTATTTCCAAACACTACAAGATGTTTGACGATTCCCGTTACGAACTTCTAGGACTTGTAGGGGGAGTGAGTACATAATGTTTTTGAATAGGAATCCATGTCCTGAAATGTGCCGTTTCCGTTCTACCAGGGTTTTAGTTCAGGTGTTTAAGTCATCCACTTCTTCCTGAAGAACGGAATTGGGCGTAACGTAGTGCAGTTACTAGGAAACAATTCGGAAGGAAACATAATGGTACGTCTATTTATCACTTAAACCCTTTTTTTTGTATTGACACTTAAACACTACGTGTTCACATTATTCGAAAACGAGAAAGAACCCAGTATCCTGTATGTACAGAACAGTACTGAAGCATTACAACAGCGGCTCGATGTGATGAGCACCAACGTTGTTAGAGACACTGTACCTAGGAAGCATGTTCTGGCACACACTCTCCATCCCACCTAGAGTCTCTTCAATTTCCAGTGCATCGGCAAGAACTCGAGCCAGCAGATCTTCTTCTGTTTCTACATGAGTCTCGAAAATTAAATTATTTGAATGCATGACAACTGTTCCTACGAAAGGCCAGAGACCACGCAGATCCCGCAGCTGTAAAACACTGTATGCCAATTGAAGGCGGATTACTGCTATCAACTGCAGCAGGATACGGGGCCTGCACCTCCCTAGTAAGAAGGCGATCCCGGGTTCGAATCCCGGTCCGGTACACATTTTCCCTCGTCGCCGCTGATTCCGCTTGATGTCCCGATGCAGCTGATAGCGGTAATCCCCCTTCAATTTACACATGTCGTAAATTAAACTTTGCACACGGCCCCACAAGTAGTAGTCCGTAAGTGTTAAATCTGGCGATCGCGGCGGCCACGGTTGTTGAACTACCAAGGCCAATCCATCTTTCATCCGTTCAGACGTCTCCAAAGCGCACTTGAGAAGTGAGGTGGTGCACCATCATGCCAAAACCACATTTCCTGACGGACATTCAGTGGCACAGCAGGTCCAACACGTTTTGTAAGAAGGTAATTATGAGGGGTCCGCCCCTCGTGGTCTCGCGGTAGCGTTCTCGCTTCCCGAGCACGGGGTCCCGGGTTCGATTCCCGGCGGGGTCAGGAATTTTCCTGTCTCCAGATGACTGGGTGTTGTTGTGTCGTCTTAATCATCATCATTCATTCCCATTACGGTCGGAGGAAGGTAACGGCAAACCACCTCCATTATGACCTTGCCTAGTAAGGCGGTGCGGGTCTCCCGCATCGTTCCCCTACGCTCTGTAAAGAAGGATGGGACTTCATTTCCATTTCCAAGTATGAAGGACCAGTTAGCTAAATTGGAAGCAGGTACTGCACATCTGAACTGAAACCGTCGCAGAACGGAAAATGTACTCACTCTCACCTCTATTAGTCCTGGAAGTCTGTAACGGGAGTTCCTGAACACCCAGTATAGCTCATTAGATGGAAAGTAAGGGAGAGACGAGAGCTGCTAGATGGAATGAACAATCTATATAGATTAGAATTTGGATTTGAAATTACTCAAGCAGCAGGCAGCAGAGTATTGTTCGGCAACTAGAGCGGAATCGACATGGCTTAACAGATTATCTTGTACTATCTAAACAGAAGATTACGTACTATTGACGATTTTATTTCCACCATGTCAGGGATATTGGTACACACAAAGCACTGTGTGGGTTTTGCTTTGATTCTCCATTCGACGCTGCGTTATCTTCAATTTCTTTTTACTTATCTATTGGTTAGAGAGTATATTCGCATATTATATGGACTTGATAACTCGATACGAGAACACACAACAGCTACGTGTGTGTGGCCGTGGAAAATTCTATATACTGATTAACAAACTCAAAAATTTCGTACAGAAGAAATAAAGCTACAATAACAGACCAGCCAAAACTGTGTAGTGTGAAGCAATCACAGGCAGAAAATAACATTATGTGGAAGGGATGAAATTAATGAACTTGCTTAACAAAGAGAGATGTAGCTAAACCAAATATCTGAAGAGTACATCAGACACTATAAAAAGCTATAGTGTAACCAATACGCAGAGAAAACTTGGGACTTAGAAATTCTCAAAGTAATAAATGCTTCGAGAATGAAGTTCTGGGTATGGGATTTCTGAAAAACAGAAAAAGAACAGATAGAGGTAAACTCAGGTAAAAGAACCACTGGGACTAAAATTCTACATTCATTGTCACATTGTCAAACACTGGAGCAGTGCCTCTTTCTAACACCTGAGTTTCGACACAACATATGAAGAGAGTAAGGATGTGAGAATGAAACACACACCTGTCAGAGAATATGGGGAGAACTGCAAGCAACCACAAAGGGAAAGTCAGCATGAAGACGGAAACGAAATTTTACAAAGTAATGACAGTCCCACTTTTGTACGCCGCAAGGCAAATGTCACACGATATAAAACACCGGAACTTAAGCTCTTCAGATAGGGTAAACTCAGGCATAACTATGTAACTGGAGAGTTGAGTGCCAAGTCTATTACAGGTAAAGGCGCGCATTACAAAAAGCAATCGAAGGAACATGTTCTGCTTACCTTGGAGATCAAGATTCCATAGATATTCTTAAACTACAAACCTTTACGAACTTTGAATGTCTAACGATTTTTAAAAGAAAGAAAAAGTGAAAGATAAACAGCAGTCTCGAGCCATCCGACTGTGGCGTTCTGGTTACTCTCTACCTCCTGAATTTTTAGCGCATTGTTCGTGAAATTACTGCTTCCTTTTTGGGTTACTGAATATTCATGGCTATTTTGATGGAGAAGTACTGACTAGCGGAAAATATTTTCAGCTTGTCGGTCTGCAGTACAACAGACCTTCCATCAGAATCTAATTTTAGAATAGCATTACGGGCAACAGTGGAACTCCGTTAAGAATTTACATTTTGGGAGCACTTGGAGCGAACAGAGCGATAAGTGTGCGGAACTGGGTCAGAATGACGTTACGAAAATAGAGTAAGGAGTGGCAACAAGTGTTAATCGTTACTGCCCCTCGTTCCGGAGCAAAACGGTGCACGTTAAAGAAGAACCACTAAGTTATTTCAATCATTAATGTATCTGAAGGGTGTACCGCCTTTAACAGCGACAACTGACACTCTTGATAGAGATTATGGCAGAAGCGAAAACGTTCCAGCTAACATGGGCTGCCAAATGAGCTGTTTGCGAGATCGTTGAAAGTGTGTGATCCCGAACCACTACTCACTAAACTTATGAAATAATGACCTAATTACAAGGGAACCTCCCCATCGCACCCCTCTCAGATTTAGTTATAAGTTGGCACAGTGGATAGGTTTTAAAAAACTGAACACAGATCAATCGAGAAAACAGGAAGAAGTTGTGTGGAACTATGAAAAAAATAAGCAAAATATACAAACTTAGTAGTCCATGCACAACATGGGCAACTTCTAGGACACTATGAGCTCAGGAGCGCCGTGGTCCCGTGGTTGGCGTGAGCAGCTGCAGAACAAGAGGTCCTTGGTTCAAGTCTTCCCTCGAGAGTTAAGTTTAATTTTTTATTTTCAGACAATTATTATCTGTCCGTCCGTCCGTCTGATGCGAGGTAACTGCACCGTAGTATTGGGAAGCTACACCTAAACAAACATCGAAACACATGACGTCAGTCGACTACAGCGCGTGGAAGAGAGAGTATTCTTGCTAACGAGGCTCCCTGGCTGGCAGTCGACTGTTCGCTACTTTGGACGAGAGTGCATTGAATACGTGAGGTGTATTCGGTGGACAATATGAATCCAGTAAATATAGCTCGCGACTTCAATAACAAGGTCAATGAATATTTTCCGAACTGCAAGTTTGCGGTGCGGTCGCAAAACACAGACACTAAACTTATTACAGTGAACAGAGACGTCAATGAACGAACGGACAGATAATAATTGTCTGAAAATAAAGAATTAAATTTTTCACTCGTGAGAAGACTTTTTTTTATTTATTTACTGTTTTTAATACATTCTTAATGTGGTTTTACTTTATACCACAAAAAAATAAATGTATCTAGCACCGCATTGTGCTCTGAGAAAAAGAAAACAATATCTCGGCACGTTCCTACACCGAGGTAACGTATATGGGGAAAACGAAAAAAAAAGTGCTTCGTACAGGATGCAGAAGGGTGTGTCGCTACTCTCCTTACGCTTCATCATCCAGGTACGTCTTCACGTATATCATGTTGTTCCACCGAGAATCGAACTTAGTCATGTCAGCTCACTCAATGGGTATCTTCTCCTACCTGCTGATGATCCAGCTGCATGGAGGGTCGCGTAGGGCACTCCCTAAGTAATTACAAAAATACTGTCTGTATTTTGGGTTCCGTACGATCTTGCAATGACGTTCTTGTAGGTAGTTCCAAAAGTCTAATACATATTTAGGTCCATCGTGAAATAAGTAGCGTACCGCATGCGCACGGATCCACGTGACAGCGTTGGTCTTGGCGCGCGGGAAATACTGTTGATCCGGAAATAGTAGAAACCGAGGTGTAATGTGTTCCGGAGTCACTCGTAGAAAATACGACAAAATTTGTCGCACCAAGCGCCATACGTCTTCTGCCGCGCCACATGTGAGACGGTGTTCGTCCGTGTCTGGTATCCCGCAGTCTACGCAGAGAGGCGATTCCGTCATGTTTATCTTGTGGAGGCGTGATCGGGTGATCTGTTTACCATTGACTGTGATGTACCATGTGGATCGGACGGCTGTGTTCAGTGGAATCGCGTGAATCGTCTTCCACACCACCTTCCAATTAACCTGAGGGCTTTTGGTCTCCACGATGTTTGGTGGGCGCCTCTGCGTAGGACATGATATATATCCCGCGCCGACGCCTGTTTCGTCGGTGGTACTGCGATACGGACATGGCTGTGTTCAAAGTTCCCGAAGTAGTAGAAGGGTGGGGGTATGTCTTGCGTCGTCAGTGGGGGCATAATGGAGGGCGGAGCTAAGGACTCCAACAGCAAACCTGTCAAACTTTCCGGGTGGTGGCGCCACAGCTTGATGTGTGAGCTGACATACAGGGCCACAGCTCTGTCGTGGACATGGACTAGACCAAGACTTCCCCTTTCTGGGGGAAGGGTCAGTGACTCATAACTGACTTTGAAGAGCATGCCTGTAACGGTATTGGGAGAACGCGCGCTATGTGTGGAAGGCGCGATGCGAGGTAAACATTGACGAAGTGTGTCCTTTGGAGAATGTCGAGGGTCCGCAGACGAAGGTTGAAGATCTGGACCCGAATTTGTTGTAATAAGCGGCGGTAGTTAAGAGCCGTGGTGCGCCGTATGTCGTCGTGAAACTCTATTCCGAGACATTTGATAGTGCCACGAAGCTGTAGGGGTTCGACACACGCTGGGGTCAACCCGTCTCCTATGGCCATGGCGACCGATTTGGCGACGTTGAGACTGCTGCCGGAAGCCACACCGTACGTGGTAATCCATTCTAGTGCTCTGTTGACATCGTCGCGATTGCGGAACACGAGAACCAGGTCGTCTGCATATGCTGTACAGCGAAATGTGACGTCACGTAGGGTAAGATCGGTGAGGCGTTGACGGAGACCACAGAGGAGCGGTTCCAGTGCCAGAGCATATAGTAACGTCGACAAGGGGCAGCCTTGACGGACGGAGCGGAAAATCGGGAGGGACTGCGAGAGATGCCCGTTAACGAGCACTTTGGAAGTCGCCCCTCGGAGGAGGCGCATCACGACGTCTGTGAATTGCTGTGGGTACTGCATGTGCTGGGGAACGGACGTTAGGTACGCGTGATCCACTCGATCAAAAGTTTGGCTAAAATCTAGTGATGCCAGCGCTCCCGGGATGCGGCGTGCCCTGGCTAGGGCTATTAAGTCACGGTATCGACACAGTGCTGTGTGGATGTCGTCGATACCCCCTAGGGAAGTCTGATCTGGCGAGATGACGTAAGGTAGGGTCGGTCGTAGACGGTTTGCTAATAGTCTGGTGAATATCTTCATGTCGCAGTTGACGAGTGTTAGCGAGCGGTAATCTTGTATTCGAGCCCCACCTTTAGGCTTGTGAACCGGTATAATTATTCCTTCTACGAAGGTCGCAGGGAGAGGCACCGCGGGGGACATAAGCTCCCGACAGAGGTCTGTTAACTTGGTAGCCAGTAAATACTGGAAAGTTCTATAAAACTCCACAGGGATCCCGTCGGGGCCAGGAGGCTTATTCGCCGCTCCTTTACCGATGGCGTCGATAACTTCGTCTTTCGTAATGTCGTTCAATATTTCAGTTTGTAAATCCTGTGGGACAATGCCGTAAACCAGTTTTGAGACTGCTGTCACCGTCGTCGGGTCGGAACATTGAGCAGAATAAAGTCGTGCGTAATGGTCGAAGAAGGCTGCAGCAATATCGCGTTGTGTGGTGTGATGATGGCCGTCCTCAGTGGTGATGGCATGTATCAGCGCCCGTCTTCGCAGTGTACGTTCTCGGATGACGTGGTACATGGTGGGTCGTTCCGTTGCGAGTCTGTCTTGTGTCCGCGCTCGGACGATCGTCCCTTCGAGGTGTCGGCGCATATGGGCTACGATCTGTGCTTTCGCACGCTGAACTGTCAGCTGTCGTTCCGGTGTGGGTGGCAAGGAGGCGCATTCGCGAAGAACGGTGAAATAAAAATCAAGGGTCTGCCGCCTCCAGGCAGCAGTCTCACGACCATACGTAATAAAGGTTCGCCGTAGGGCCGGCTTGGCGCAGGTTAACCACCAACTAATCGACGTAGGATACGTTGGGAGGCGGCGGACGCACAAACTCCACGTGTCTTCGATGGCGTGTCGACAATCCGGAGAAGCGAGATGAGCAAGGTTTAATTTCCAGGGATGTCGGCTGCGCCACACCCGTTGGCGACGAAGGGTGACGGCACATATATAGGCCTCGTCACTCACCGTTGCCGCGAGAGAACGGGAGACGTAAATCCTATCGTTGCGACTAGAGGAGTGACTCGTGAAATGGGTGTATCCCGGTCTATTTCCTCGGACATGTTCCCATGTATCTACTAGCTGGAGATCGCCGATGAGTGTCCCAAGTTCGGGGCACGGTGAATGGCGTGGCAGCTGATCTTTAGGTGCTTGGGTGCAATTTAAATCGCCCCCGAATATCAAGTCATCGTGCCTGCCCTGAAAAAGCGGTGCTATTCCTTCTGCGAAGAAGAGCGATCGGTCACGACGGCGATTCGTTCCGGAAGGGGCGTACACATTGATAAACCGGACGCCTTGCACCGTTACGGCCATTCCTCTAGCGTCGGGGAGATATCGGACTTCGTCCGCCTCGAGGCCCTCTCTGAGGAGAATGGCGACTCCACTGTTAGCTGGCGAGGCGTGGGACACATGAGCCGTATAACCATACATACCCGGGAAATCGGCGACGAAGACTTCTTGGAGAAAGACAATGTCAACGTCTGCTGCATTGAGCATGTCTTGGAGCAGCGACAACTTCGTACGTGTCCGAATGGCGTTAATGTTGATGGTCGTTAAACGATAGGTTTGTAGATCGTCTCCTGTGGTGGGGGCTGCCGTCAGTGTCGCCGTAAAAGGTCGGGCCTGTGATCTGAAGGCCGCGTCCGCGCCGTCATCTGTTGCTACTCGGGAGGGGCCGAGGTGTGGGAGGAGAGACCCCTCTCCTTATCCACCACAGCGGCCGTAGAATCGTCTTCGATGTCATCCGCACAAGGTCCGTAAGTTAACGGTGACTGCAGTAGAACACTTGTGGGCTGAGTGACTAAGGGTGAATCCGCAGTTGTTTCCGGTTGTGTACCAACGGCGGGCGCTGTGCTGGCCATCCGTTTGTCCGAGGGAGCGGAATCGGGTTTGTCAAAATCAGACAAAGTGACAGGTGAGGGCGATCTCGTGTCATCCATTTTCCTCGTCGTTTCGTCGGCCGTTCGCTCGTCAACTGGAGAAGACGTCCGCTGGAGGCAATCGTCTGAAGGTGTGCGACGTCACTTTTTATGTTTTCTCGGTGACCTTTGTTTGCGGACGTGGGTTTCTGTGTCCGAAAGAGTTTGTGGTTCCCGTATAGCATCCCCCTCAGGGAGAAAGGCAGAGGTCGGTACAACCCTAGCGTCGAGTTCCATTCTCTCGTCCGAATCTTCATGTGGAGTCGATTGGCGGCGTTCTTCAACCCCTGCAGACACCGTAATGGTGTTGGTCAATCCTGGACCGGTGACAGGTGCGCATTCTAACGTTTCCTGTCGTCCGGGGGGGTTGTCGTCTGTCATGACGGTCGATCGTGCCACCTCTGCGTAATTGAGGGGGAGGGCCGTGAGCGTAGGAGGTGGTGTCGTGTCATGCAATGGAAGTTGTGTAACCCGACGTTGAATACACGCCGAGCGCACATGACCCTCCTGGCCGCAACCAGAACAAGTACGAGGTTGGCCGTCGTACATTATTATTGCTCGACAGCCACCTATGACTAAGTAGGACGGCACATGTTTCTTTAATTCAATTTTCACTTGTCGGACGCCGTTGAGGACTTGGTACGTCTCGAATGTGTTCCATTTTTCGGCCACGTGGCTAATTACCGTCCCATAAGGGCGGAAAGCTGAGGTAACGACGTCCGGTGGTACTTCGAAAGGGAGTTCGAAGACTCTTAGTGTGCGTAATCCTAGTCCAGCATGGTCAACAGCAACCTCTCCGATGTGACCATCGGAGTGTTTGAACTTGAGAGTGTTCGCGCATCTGTTGACAACTGCTCGTCATCGACCATCTAGACGTAAACGACACTGCTTGTGATGGATAGGTGGATACCGACGATGTGCTGTGTTGGTATTTGAACTTCGTCACGGATGAATCGTTCGACTTCAAAGGCTCGTGGTCGTGCGTAGTCGGGCTGGAAGCTGATCTTGATGGTAGCTTTTCTGTACGAATGAGCCATGGCGACTCAGTGTTAACGGACGCGAGTATTAGCTGCGGCGAGGAAGTAAACAAACTACGCGCGCTCGCGACTCTGCGGACGGGACCGTGACTCTGCGGACGGGACGTAAACAAGACGTCCTCGCCGCTCACCGTCCGAAAGCAGACGACCTTTTAAAGTGGTTCAAATGGCTTTGAGCACTATGGGACTCAACTGCTGAGGTCGTTAGTCCCCTAGAACTTACAACTAATTAAACCTAACTAACCTAAGGACATCACAAACATCCATGTCCGAGGCAGGATTCGAACCTGCGACCGTAGCGGCCTTGCGGTTCCAGACTGCAGCGCCTCTAACCGCACGGCCACTTCGGCCGGCAGGACTTGAACCAAGGACCTCTCGTTCTGCAGCTGCTCACGCTAACCACGGGACCACGGCGCTCCTGAGCTCAGAATGTCCTAGAAGTTGCCTATGTTGCGCATGGACTACTAAGTTTGTATATTTTGCTTATTTTTTTCATAGTTCCACACAACTTCTTCCTGTTTTCTCGATTGATCTGTGTTCAGTTTTTCAAAACCTATCCACTGTGCCAACTTATAACTAAATCTGAGGGGAGTGCGATGGGGAGGTTCCCTTGTTAGTAGTAATGTGTTTGTAATGTAAACCTTTCGGTTAATAAGCCATCTAATTGAGCACTAATTTGCCGTAATCCGCAAATCGTTCCTGAGGCATTCTCATGGAATGTGCGTTTTGACGTACGTTATCGTCTCTTTCACACATTCTTCCAAAAATACTTGGTGGTCATGGGTACCTTGAGTTTTTGCGGGGGGATTACTTGACGATATTTGCATGCGCAGCGTTAGAGTGTGGTGTGTGATGGGAGACCACACCTGACACACCAGTTTCGTACAAGATAGGTAGGTGGTGCAGGACCTCAGACCTCTGGATTTTTCTCACAGATGAACATCGCTTCCACTAATATGGATAAAGAAATGGCGCAGTGAATTTTACGGTTTTGTCAAGTTACGGTAGACGATACGCGAGTTTTTGAAAGGATTCAGGGCTAACTGCATAGAAAGTTACAGCATGTGGCGTTCGCTGTGTTATTCAGTGGTTTGGTACTTAACTAATTTGTAAATGGAAATGATAATCATATTTTATTACGTTGAGTAATTACTAAATAATTTTTCTCCCGGCTAAAGATTTGATCAAGTTGCTAAAGAACTCCCAGTTAACGTCGTGTTAAAGTGTTGTCTGTAAGTTGTGTAAGTGTCACTAAATCACAGTTCATACAACGGATTCTATACGACTATGGATTATGGTGGAAACAGTTATCTTCAGCAAAATGATCATTAAAACCACCGAATATCAGCCGCGCACAACACTGACGTATGTTACCTGAAACAATATTCTTCGCAACTCGTGCGTAATTAATTGCGGCTCCATACATCAGCTAGAAAAGTTTGTTATAACGGTCGTGCTATGAACACTATTTTTAAAGAACCAATCTGATTCGAATTATTTTCATTAAAATGATTTCGGGACCACCTGTGCACATTTATTTTTACACATTTGTATTACGTTCAGCATTTATGTCTGCAGAGTTGCGTAATTTGAATTTGCCGCTGTGATAATTGTGAAGATGGCGGCAGACAATTGATAGAGACTTTCTATTGTTAGAGAAAATAAGTATTTTAAATGCTTATTGAACTTTACAGAAACTCTACTTTCGTATTGTGCACTATTTAGACTTCATCAAGCAAACATTTGATTTGTTTCTAAGGAAAACACAGACAAAAACGCGATACAAATCGCTATCATCAATGGCTGCGCTCCTTGCAGCGGAAAGAAACAATTAACACAGATAATGCTTACTGAGACAGGAATTACAGTTACAAATAATTATTCATTCATGTTTATAATAATAATGAACTCTATTTTCAAGTAATAATTAACAAATAATTACAATTTCTTAACAGACCTCAGTTTGATATGCGTCTTGCGTGTTGAACCTACAAAAGCCAATCAACAAAAGGTAAAAAAACAAAGGAAGACAAACGCAGATCATAAAAGGAATTTACAATTATCGTTGTCTTTGTATGATACACATCGATATGTCTAATTACATGATAGAATATTATATAAATAATTAATATTAATAAGTTTTCATTGTTTTTCCATACGTCGAATACATAATGTTTATAACTGTTAGAGGCATAATTTCCTCTCGTCGCACTGTAGCAAAAAAATTATCACGTGGATGTTACAAGCATTGGCTCCAAATGAAAAAACGACCCTTAGATCACCTTCTTTAGTAGGTACAAGTCTACAATAAATTGTAGAATTACCGTGCCAATGTATTTTCGTATTTCTTCCTAAGGTAGGTCATAGGTGGAGATGTCTGATTAGACGTGATCTTAATCAAAAATATTGTATGTTTCTATTAACTAAGACAATAGCCTATGTTTCACTTGTGCCATCTACAAGCCTTCAAAAATCAATTCAGTGACTTCCTTTCACTTACAACTATATTCAGTTCAGTGTCAATGCGAACACTTCACCGTAGTGGCAGACGTTGTTGAAAGACACTCCCTCCACAACAAACCTAAGAAGAATGTATAATGGCAGCAACATCAACATTCTCCTATTACAACCCACACGCCACGTGAGACATATTCAGATAATGTATACCAGACAATTCTGTGATGATGTTACAAACTTTCGGAGATGATGGAGGACAGTAAATGTATCAGTCTGAGGTAAGTGATCCCGGTCCAGAAACGACCGAATCAAAACTTATAAGCTAAAATCTTTCTGATACCTCTGACTGTGGAATACATGTACATGTACGGCCACAGTTGTTACCAAGAGTGTTGGGTAGACAACTTTCAGATGTGTTAATATGGACCAAAACAAGAAAAAATGCCTAGTACACACGGACTGGAAAATGCTTGCCTTAGGAGCGATCCTAGTGCCAGAATCACTTGGAAGATGTAATAGCACACCGTGGCCTTCAGACATGAAAGCAGATTCTGCGTGCACGCAAGTGATGGTCATTTGCGGGTACGACGTAGATCTGGTGAGCGCTGTTTCGTAGAGGGCATTCGCCAAAGATACACTGACGTCACCCCCGGCCTTATGGTCTGGGGTGAGATAAACTAAAACTCTCGTTCACCTTCGATACATGTAGACTAGTTATACACCCCTTCTTTTGCCGTTCTTTCAACAGGAAGATGATCCGGTGTTCCAAAACGATAATGCTCGCCCACACACTGCCCGTGGAACTCTGCAAGACGTGCAGCAACTTCCCTGGGCAACATGGAGCTGTGCACGTAGGGGAAATGATGGGACGAAAGTGGCTCGCGTGACTCGTCAACTTAGAACGCTTACAAAACTACGTTGGCAGGTAGATCAGGCGTGGCATAACTTATTCCAGGACAGTACTCGCCATCTGTTCGATCTACTGGATGCCAGAATAAGTTCTGGAATGGCGGCCCGTGTAGGCTGCAGCACGCATTAATATCGGTGTTTCAGCATGGGTGAAATCTGGTACCTCAGAGCCGCTTGCCCTATTGATCTGTAAATATAATTATTTCGTGTACTCCATATAGCCTGTTGCAACAATAAATCTTGAGTGAACTGGAAATCTCTAAAAGGGTATACTAATTTTCATTTTCGACAGTGCATATCCCCGTAACTTGCGTCTATTGTTATACTTATTGTTGTGACTGTCAGTTCGCTATTTTTCACAAACACAACGTTTATTGATGTAAGTTTACAAGGTTGATGACTGAACATAGAAACGAAAGGTAACAATAACGAAAAAAAAGTCTCCTAATTGAGGCAAACAAAGGTTCACTTCTAATTTTCCACAAAGGTTCCTGGTAACACACTCACACACTAGTAACAGTACAATTCCGAGACGAAGACGTAATCTTCAACGGTCGCAGTACACGAGGTCGGCATCCGGCGTGAACTGAACTTCGGGGCTGGTTCTAGTCCCTATATAGCTCTCTCCAGACAATCAGGTTTTGGCGTAGTGATACTTCTTGCAGGCCATTGCTACTCCCCCTGCAGGAAGGAGCGCTGGGAGTGTCTGTTTCCATTATCTTGTATATAAATATCCGGTGTTTAGCATGGTGCTTCTGGTATGCCTTGGGCATAGACAACCTCGTCCTCTGTGGTGTAATATGGGCTGCCGGCCCTCAGGGGCTACCTTGGCTCATGCATTACTAAAGTTGTGACGTGGGGTAATAATGGGCCATCGCCTCCCATTCAGTCCCATATTTACATAAAACACATTCGAGTTTATGCGAATTTCTTTCCCTTTTCGTTCAATCAGTGGCTACGAGGTTCATGTGTAATGGTTATCCACTAATTTCTTTTCGTAATTTTATCTTGCAGTTTAGATTGTAACAGTACATGTGTCACAAAAATGGTTCAAATGGCTCTGAGCACTATGGGACTTAACATCTATGGTCATCAGTCCCCTAGAACTTAGAACTACTTAAACCTAACTAACCCAAGGACATCACACAACACCCAGTCATCACGAGGCAGAGAAAATCCCTGACCCCGCCGGGAATCGAACCCGGGAACCCGGGCGCGGGAAGCGAGAACACTAACGCACGACCACGAGCTGCGGATGTATCACATAAAAGTAGCTCTCTGTCTCAGACTTTCTGGTCTCTCAGCTCTGCTGTGCGCGACGACTTGCATCAGACGCTGTGTGGGAGGGTCTTGCTGGCAACAGGGGTTCAGGGTTGTGTTTGTGCTTGGCTGGCCAGCACTTCTCTCAGAAGCAAGAGCGGACAATACTGAGCGGCGGAGCTAGGTCATTAGCTTCAGCTGCAGAGGCCGGACGAGTATGCGCCAGTTAATGCAGTGAGTCCGGCTCAGGACGGAGGAACGCAAGCTGCAGAGATTTCAAATCCTGATAACATCTTCGCCGGACTCGGAAAATCAGATAAGCGGCACAGAATAACGTGCTTGACATCTGTCGAAATTCTTGTAGCGGAGGATGTTGGACACCAGCGTTTCGCTAGAGGTGTCATTTCAGGGCGCGTTTTCTGCCTTAGGCGGAAGCGAATTTGATTGTTTCTTCCTTCTTCAAGACGCCCGTGGGAGCTCACATTTTCTGTATTAGAAGTTGCGTCTTCCGTGTGCCCAGCGGTTGGCCGAGGACTAAGCGAGGAGGCACTGCAGTGAGGCAAGGTGGAGAGTAGCAATTTTCAGGTGCGGAGCATTCGGTTAGGAGTTTCGGTAGAGGTTGGACTACGTTCAAATCTCATTGCAGCTTGGTGCAGAGACTTTCCCTTGGTCGCCGGCAGTACACGGTGGACGCACGAAATTCGCTTCCGCTACCTGCGCATGAGGAGAACGCAAGAGCTGCAGTCGCACCCGTCACCGGCTGCTGTAATCCGCGACTTAGCCACGTTAAGAACTGCACAGTGCGGAGTAATGAGTACGCATCGGAATGGATAGGGATGGATTTCAGCTTAGGTAACCTGGGGCAACATTACGTTTGGAAATCGTGCCTGGTCAGATAGTGTTAATCTTCTTCCTTTCGTTTCTTACTTTGTCAGAGCTGCGAAGTCACTCATAAATGGAGGGACGTTCATGAAAGTGGTCACAATGGCAATTTTCAATTTATTTTTTATTTGTTAGTTGAACTCGTGCACTATAAGTTCCCAGAGTTTCAGTGATGAAATAGCATCCGAAGTGCCTTAAAAATAATTAAATGTGTGACACGACCTTCTTGTGATCACCACTTTTTAAAGCAGCAATTCAATAAATACTAGCTCAGTGAACAACCCCCTACATTCACAAGAAGACGCTTCCAAATTGTATCCCGGATATTGTAAAGCACACTTACAGGTTTCTGTCCGATCCTGAACTTCTAAAAAAGTGTGTTCATGACAAAACCCAGAATCCAAATGTGTTTCTGAATTCACTCATATGGAAAAGATGACTGAAAGCTACATTTTCATCTGTTACAGTTCTCAGAATTGTAACTTATGATTTAGTTCTTCTGTTTAATTGTAGAAACTTGGGGAAGATAAAGGTATTGGAAGAATAAGCTTCAAGACAGGAAATTTTGCTCAAGACTTCTTGATAAAAATAGACTTACAGCGCCTCCCTGTAACTGTAAAGTCAGTTGTACACCTGTAAGAGAAACAAGGCAGAAAATATGAAACTAGAAGAGAACCCTTGAAGGGAAAGAGGACCCTGAGTACAAATGTGGGGTCTTCTGAAAAGGCTGCGCTTTAAATTGCAGTTCCTGAAAAATAAGTTGTTGTACCTTTTTCTCAGAATCTATGAAGACAAGAATTAGGAAATTTTGTACACTTATTTCTATAAACCCAATATTCTGTCCGACCTAAACTTTGTAATTCTGAGTGTAAGCTAAGATATGGGGCTAGGTGCTTAGAATTTTGCATGGATTTCGTATTATAGTTACAAAATTATAATCAAAAAATTATTAAAATTCTCCTATCTGAAATATTCAAAAAATCTTACTACATGCAGAGAGATTAAACAGAGAAAATTTTGTAGAAATCTCTCAATAGTTTCTGAGAAAAAGGTACATATATTATTCTTTTGAAAATAAAATTTATAAGTTCCATAAAGAACTTAACAGTGAATTTGTTAATTTCATGTAAAGCATGGTACAAAATTTCATTACCGTATCTCCAAAATTGTGGATTTGGTACATCTTTTAATCAGTGTGTGTTTCTCACGAACGCCCCCCCCCCCCCTTAATTAAACTGACTTGTAAGATCGTGCGCCGTGATGTTTGAAGCCACAAAACGGTTTCACTTCCTTAATTTAGCCCTGGGCTTCCCTCCACTTGCTACGAATCAATGGCAGGTTTTAACTCTTTCTATCGATTGTTAAGTTTATGTAATTCGCTGCATTAAAAGTTTGAGACCGATTATTCTTTCAAACGCACGTTATGCTTGTGTCTCTGAACTTTTTATACCATTTGATAGCATAAAGGATAGCATAAGTAAATGATAGAAAGGTAGCTACTTAGTTTGTTGAATTTCTCGCTGATTTACAAGCCAGAACTTGCCCCCAGATCACGTATTCTTTAGAATCCTGTGCCCTCTGAGAGAAAAATACTGAATACGCTTGCAAAATGTAATCCCTGATCGGTCGTCCTGGAGTTCAATAATTAAATTCCGTTGCGCAGATTTCTCTTTAGGACAAAATCTAGGTCTACTGATGAATTGAAAATTCATGTAACTCCAGACGATTTGGCGCCCAGGCAGCAGAATAAATAGTGTCAATCACGTTGTTTGTTTACAAGAAACTTACTGGCACATTAAAACTGTGTGCACCAGGTTTGCCGGACAGAGACTCCAGTGCGAGTCCTATGCTTTTCGCTGACAAATGCTCTACTGATTGAACTACCCAAACGCGACGCAAAAACCCTTCCTCACAGCTTTACTTCCGCCTGTGAGGTCGGCTCGTGAGTCGTGCTTGGATAGCTCAATAGGGAGAGCACTTTCCCGCGAAACGAAAAGATCCCGAGTTCGAGTATTCTTCCGGCATGTAGTTTTAATCTGCTAGGAAGTTTACATCAGCACACACTCCGCGGTAGAGTGAAAATTTCATTCTCTTTGTACACATTAGCGCTCAACCGCCCAAAGGCCTTGTTATAGGACGAAGTGATCCACTTTTACCAAAAGGACGGTCGACTTTTAAAGTATTCCTTTTTTTGCACTCAAGTTACTACTATGTTATATAACGTTACTTACTAGATGTAACTTACGGCCGGCCGGGGTGGCCGAGCGGTTCTAGGCGCTATAGTCTGGAACCGCGCGACCGCTACGGTCGCAGATTCGAATCCTGCCTCGGGCATGGATGTGTGTAATGTCCATAGGTTAGTTATGTTTTAGTAGTGCTAAGTTCTAGGAGACTGATGACCTCAGAAGTTAAGTCCCATAGTGCTCAGAGCCATTTGAACCATTTTGTAACTTAAGCTCACTGACCTGAATATAATGCAAATACAGGGGGTAAACAAAATTATGGAAACGCCAAAAACACCACGCATTACCTTGCTTAATAGGGTGCAGGAAACACGTTCGCAATCAAAAGAGCTTCTAGTTGTCTCTGAAAGGATAAATATAGGTCCTATACAGTTTCCAAGTTATACCATTCTTACTGCAAAGAGAGGCAAGATCAGTTAACGGTGGTGGAAGTGGATAACAATCACACACCCTTCTCTTCGATGTCGAGCACAAAGGCTCAGTAACACTGACTCATGGAAACCTTAGTGGTCGAGGGAGATGCGACAGTTAATTCTCTTAGTCATAAACCTACTTCAGGATGATGAGAATTGTTGGACAAGGTCCCTATAGCCTTGGGATATAACACCGCCATTACAGATCATTGTACCACTGAATGTATCTGCCCAACTAAAATGGCGGCGTAATCCTTGCAGTCATGCGGCCTTGCAGGGTAAGCATGGCTCCATGGAATACCGCGATATGGCAGCCATATCATCACCGAATGTGTTCCACTTTTGGAACTTACACTCGGCCAGAAGTTGGAAACAGTTTGAAACAAGGTTCATCCGACCAAATTATTTCCTGCCATTGCTCCACAGATCAAGTTTTATGGCTTCGGCGCCATGTTCTCCTGGTACGGACATTTGCATCTATGATGAGTGGTTTTGCAATTCCAGCCCGCCCTGCAATTTCCTACTTATGAAGCTCCCTTAGACTTGTTTTGGTGCCGACAGGGTTCGCGAGAGCGTCATTCAGTTCTAGAACACTTTTGCAGCTATGATTCACTTATTTTTCGTCACAAGCCTCTTCAGTGACTTTCGTACAGGGTCACACAACACACACTTTCTTCCTTGCTGTGAGTTAGCAGGTGATGTTTGACAGCCTTACACGATCGCACAACACACACTTTCTTCCTTGCTGTGAGTTATCCGCTGATGTTTCCCTTTTTACCCTGTATGCGGTACAAAGCTTCGATACACTGCCTCTTGAGACAAAGAACACTTCGGTTACCTCAGTTACATATGCATCTAGCAAGCCCGCCCGGTTAGCCGTGCGGTCTAACGCACGGCTTTCCGGATTGGGAAATAGCGCCTGGTCCCCGACACGAATCCGCCCGGCGGACATGTGTTGGGGACCGGTGAGGTGGCCAGCCTGTGGATGGTTTTCAGGCGGTTTTCCATATGCCTCGGCGAATGCGGGCTGGTTCCCCTTATTCCGCCTCAGCTACACTATGTCGGCGACTGCTGCGCAAACAAGTTATCCACATACGTGTACACCACCTTAACCACCTTTATCCTACCACCCAAACATAGGGGTTACTCTCGTTTGGTGTCAGATGTTACCTGGGGGGTAGGGGGGGGGGGGGGTCCACCGGGGGCCGGACCACACAATAGCCCTGAAAGAGTGGTTCAGTGTGGGACGGCGGAGGGGTGAAGTGGACCGCGGTAGTCGTCGTAGGATTGTGGACCACTGCGGCAGCGGCGGGGGCGGAGACTTTCCGTCGTTTCTAGGCCCCCGTTTAACCCCGTTTAACATACAGTACAATACAATACAATGCATCTAGCATTCGAACACTAAACAGAACACTGTTCTGACCACGACTGACGCAATAGAGGGTGTTTCAAAAAGAATATACGTATTAGAAAGTATTATTTTGTCCAAACTATCGCTCGCTGCGCGTCGGCTCGGTTATACGAGAAACGAATACATAGTCTACTTTATATTAATAGCCGCTAGATGTTAGTTGTCTCCTGTTTTGCTTGGTAACCGTCATATATTTAAAATGGCTACTCCGCATCAGAAATCATTTTGTGTTCTCGAATTTTCGAAGTGCAATTCGGTGATTAGAGTGCTGAGACGTTTCAGATTGACATATCAAAGTGATCCTCCGAATAGATGGAATATTCGCAGGTGGTATCGACGGTTTCCAGGTACAGGATGTGTATGTAAAGGAAAGAGTCCTTGTCGACCTCATGTTCCTGAAGAAAATGTTGCACAAATTAAAATTGCTTTCTAACGTAGATCCTCAAAATCGACTCGTCGTGCCAGTCGGGAGTTACAACTGCCTACAACTACAATGTTTTGAGACGTAGGTTGGTTATGAAGCGGTACGCCTTACAGCTGTTAAAAGTTCTGCGTCCTGATGACAAACGCAACCGTGTGGCATTTTGTAACAAGATTCTTGACGCTATTGGCTCGTCAACGTAGCCGAGAGCGCTAATGCGCTGCTTCCTTGAATCGGGTAGGCGCGCTGGTCCCAGATCGAATCCGCGCGGTGGATTAGCGGTGAGAGTCGGTATGCCAGCCAGCGTGGATGTGGTTTTTAGGCGGTTTTGCACATCCCACTAGGTGAATACCGGGCTGGTCCCCACGTTCCGCCTCAGTTACACGACTCGTAGACATTTGAAAACGTTCACACTATTCCACGGCTTACACTAGATGCAGACAGCTGGGTTACACTGGTTCCGTCCCAGGGGGTTCGGAGTGGCGGCAGGAAGGGCATCCGGCCACCCTCTGCCTCTTAACACTGCCAAATCAATAGTAACACGCATTGAAGAGGGACAAAGACCCCATGAAAGAAAGAAATCATTCTTGAGGCTATTGACAATGATACTTTCGCACAACGCATCGAGTTCAGTGATGAGGTGAGTTTCCATGTTAGTGGTCAGGTAAATGAACACAGTGTTCGAGTTTGGGGCCTACAGAACCCTTATACAGCCATTGAACGTGTACGGAATTCACCCAAAGTTAGTTTTGTGCGATATAATCAGTTTACGGCCCATTCCTCTTTGATGGAAACACGGTTAATGTTATCAAGCTGGTCGTTTCCGAGGCTGCACGAACAATACTTCCTATTTCAACAAGACGGGGCACTCCCTCACTGGAGTCGCCAAGTGCATGAATAACTGAATGAAACCCTACCGCACAGTTGGATCGGTCGTGAAGGAGCTGGCGACTTACCATGTCTCAGCTGGGCTCCACGGTCACTGGATTTTACACCCTCTGACTTCTTCCTGTGGGGTTTCGTTAAAGACAACTTTTATGTACCACCATTCCCATAGAAACTGGAAGGGATGAGGAAGAGGATCCGTACTGCCATAACATCAGTGACGAAGGACATGCTTGCTCGAATATGGGAGGAATTTGAGTATCGAAGTGATATTGTTCGTGTCGGTGATGGAGGACATATTGAACATCTGTAATCTGAACTTGAGAGTTTCTTAAATATGTGTGTAAACTTTCATATTCGTATGTTTTGATGTTTAATAAATGTATGGGTTCGAAATACATATATTCTTTTTGAAACACCCTGTATTAAGAACATTGCACAGGTGCCATTCGTGGTGAAATACAACAGCGTTGGCTAGCATCTGCATTCATGTTAAAGGACGCACATCTCGTGATGTTTCCATGACCGCAGTACCCATAATGATTGGTTGGATGTTAAGAACGTCTGAGGGTCCTAATCTTGAAAGATTAAATATATCGATAAATAAAATTAATAAAAATATGTCGAACTCAAGTCAGCGGTAGCTCATATCACACTGCCGCAAACCTCTCGTTGCCGGACCCATGTTCACCGCAACGTTTTCACTTCAGTCATCGTAAACTTCTCACCAGTATCGGTTTTCGCTATTATCGTACATCCTGTACAGTTATGAATACTTTGTAGAAACAGTGATGCGCAGATTGAAATATTAGTAACAACTTCGTTGTGGAACCAACACACTCTACTTAATTAGTATAATCCTTAACAGACGACTGTTTTCGATCACACGATCGTTAACAGACCGATTTCCACAAGTAACAGAGACAAGCATAAAAAAGGTATCAATTCGTAATCATCATTAAAATATACACTCATACGAAATTCATTATATGCGTTTTTCATAAGAAGTATTCTTTAACATTATACATATAGAGTCTTGAAAGAAGGACATAAGATGAACATTAAAAAATGCAAAACGAGGATAATGGAATGTAGTCGAATTAAATCAGGTGATTCTGGGGGAAACAGATTAGGAAATGAGGTACTTAAAGTAGTAGATGAGTTTTGCTACCTGGAAAGCAAAATAACTGATGATGGTTGCAGTAGAGAAGATATAAAGTGTACACTGGCTGCGGAAAGGAAATCGTTTCTGAAGAACAGATCGAGTATAGACTTAAGTGTCAGGAAGTCCTTTCTGAAAGTATTTGCATGAAGTGTAGCCATTCTTGGAAGGGAAATATGGACGATAAACACTTTAAGGGGCTCCGGAAAGGCTCAAGATCATGAAAAGTTCAATTTTTACTTTTTTGCGTTTTCTGAATCTGCAGATTATTATCTTTTAATAGATATATAATTTATTCAATTCCGAAGACTACAACTATTTTAAAAATTTTTTTGAAATGTGTTCTACATGGGCGTGACCCACTGTGGCGCTGTTAAACTGCTGTCAAATGGTGTTATTATTAACGTCCGTGTTCATCAGGTACATTTTACTGATGTGAGATAAAGTATGTGTTGTGGGTAACCTGTGATGGTTCAATATATATCGCTGGTGTGATTATCGATTGTTTCATGTTTATTTACTCTGTCGTTATCTCGAAAATATTCGTAATTAATTCTGTTTCTTGAGTCTCTGTTTTGTTGAAGTATAATAATGAGTAAAAGTAAAGTTGCTGTTGCGACTTTCAATGATGGCAACATTGTAAGGTGCAAGGTATTTAGAAATATGGGAATGAAGATAGGTTCTAACATGGTACGAGCGATGCTTGCTTTAGACAAGGAGCGCCTTCGGGCTGCAAACAGGGCTGTAAAGAGTCTAGAAATACAAGCAAGAGTAAACAGGAGGAGGAACAAGAGGAAGCTGGAGGAGGAGTTTGCAGAGGATGAAGATAATCCATCCTATGGACCTGGAATGCACTAAAAAGTTAATCCAATCTTTGTCGCTCGATTCCCAAAACTTTTATTTTCTCATACTAATTACATGTTTTCTAAGGATCTTCCAAACATATTTGTTTCAAACTTTCAGTAAATGTTACACTGTACCTTCTGTATAATTTAACACAGCCTTTTTCCAAAAAACTGTATATTTTTGAATATATAAATAAAAAATTGCAAAATAATGTTGTGAATTTTCATTACAATTGAAAAAAAATCATCTTTAATAACTTAACTAAAATTTTGTAAAATCCCTGTGTTAAGTTGTAGCCCATATTCCAATAAATAATCTGTAAATAGTTCAACTTCCTACCTCAAGTACTTTGTGAGGAAAGATGTAATTTATAAGCGTTATTTTAACATTGCAAGTATAGGGCGTTCCGGAGCCCCTTAAACAAGAGAAGAAGAGAAGCTTTCGAAATGCGGACCTACAGAAGAACGCTGAAGATTAGTTGAATAGATCATGTAACTAATGAAGAGACAGTGAATAGAATTGGGGAGAAGGGGTCGGTTGGTAGGACACGTTCTGAGGCATCGAGGGATCACCAATTTAGTACTGGAGGGAAGCGTGTAGGGCAAAAATCTAGAGGGAGACCAAGAGATGATTTTTTTTCTTTATTGTTATTTTAATACCTTACAAAAGGTAGGCTGGTAGCGGCCCATCTACGCTGCTCGTTGGCCACAGAAAAACAGACAGTAAACATGAAGACAGAAAAACAGACACACATGAATGGTAAAAACAGGAGCCATACATAAGAAATGACATGAAGGCGTTCGCAAAAGGCACTGGATGTACAAGTAAGTTTAGCAGTGCACACAAACGTAGACAAACAGTTACACACGCAAACGAAGGAGCACACTGAAGAAGAACACTGACACACTTAGGCAAAGAGAACACTGTAGCACATTGGTGATGATCATCGGAGCACTGAACACACTGAGGAGATGGAAGGGTGGGGGCTGCCACTGGGTGCAGGAGACGGGCAGGGAGGGAAGCAGCCAATGGGATACAGGAAGGGTGAGGGGAAGGGAGAGGGCAAGGTCGGTTTTGGAAGCCTGGGGAGGGGGGGAAGGAAGTGGGAGAACTGGGAGAGAGGAGAGGGAGAGAGAAGGAAGGTGAGGGGGAGAGAGGGAGCCCAGGAGGAAAAGGGGGGAAGGTAGGAAAGGAAGTGTGGATTAGAGCTGATAGGAGGAGTATATGGATGGAAGAAGGACAACTTCAGGAAGGGGGAGTTGGCAGAAGCCACCCTGGTCAAGGGTGTGAAGAGTGTGAAGATGGAGAGCAGGTGGGATGTAAGTGTATAGGTGCGGCTGTGGGATGGGGTGGGAGAGTATGGGAGAGACAAGCAGGTAGGGAGCGTCGAGCTTGTGGGTGGTGAAGAGGATCTTTATCTGTTTGAGGAATAGGATGAGGTGCAGGAAAGGGATCAAGTTGTAAAGGATCCACGTGGGGAAGGGGAGACAGATGCGATAGGCGAGGCACAGTGCATGGCGTTCAAGGATTTGAAGGGACTTGCAGTAACTGGGAGGGGCAGATATCCAGGCGGCGTGGGCATAACAAAGGATGGGGCGGATGAGAGACTTATAAGTGTGGAGGATTGTGGGGGGTCCAGACCCCATGTTCGGCCAGAGAGTAATTTGAGGAGATGGGTTCGTGCCTTGGCTTGCACTGTCCGGAGATGGTGGGTCCAGGAAAGGAGATGAATACACCAAGCAGATTCAGAAGGATGTAGGTTGCAGTAGTTAGAGATGAAAAGGCTTGCACAGAACAGAGTGGCATGGACAGCGCCATCACCCAGTCTCTGGACTAAAAACCACAACAAACAGTAACAAACGAGGGTAGTTCAATAAGTAACGCAACACATTTTTTCTCTGCCGATTTTGGATGAAAAAATGAGGAATGTGTTGTGGGACATCGTGAAATATTCCCGCTTCAGCCTCTGTGGTTACATGAAGTTCCGACAGGTGGCAGCGCTTTACGCAGGCTTTAAAATGGCGTCGGTGACAGAGGTGAGTTCCAAGCAGAGAACCGTCTTTGAATTTCTCTTGGCGGAAAATCGGAGCATCGCAGACATTTAGAAGTGCTTGAAGAACGTCTACGGAGGTATGGTAGTGAACAAAGCCACCGTGGGTCGTTTGGCGAAGCATCAGTCATCATCGCAATAAGGTCGAGCAAACCTGTCCGATCTCACGCATGGCAGGTGACCGCACACAGTTATGACTCCTGCAATGTTTTTACTCGCCAGAAAAATACAAACGAAGTTTTCCTTCACCATGACAACGTAAGGCACCGCACAAGTCTGCGCACCCGAGAGGAGCTCACAAAACTTGATTTGACTCTTCTTCCTCATCCACCGTACAGCACGGATCTCGCACATTCTGACTTCCATCTGTTTGGTAAAATGAAAGATTAACTCCGCGTGAAGCAGTAAGTGGATGATGTGGAGATTATTGGTGCAGCAAGACGTCTATCAGTAGAGTGGTACCATTGCAGGCATGCAGGTCGTCCCAGTAAGTTGGCCGTCGCATTGAACTGAGACTACGATTAAAAAGAGGTTGTTTTAGTCAAAATAGTGCGGAATAATATGGTGTGCTGGAATCCTGAATAAAGCCAACCTGTTTTCAGAAAAAAATGTGTTGCATTATTTATCGTACGCCCCTTTTACATTATCCAGAACCACTAGTATCTTATTGTCTACAGTAAATAACGTCGTATATAAATAGTCAGGTAACAGGTACACACGTCATTAAACTTCAAGTACGACATAGTGAGCGAGGTGGGGCTGTAGTAGTTAACTAATATTCTGCAGAACGGTGATTGAAATCTCCGTCCGTCCATCCAGATTTAGGATTTCCATGATTTACCTTAGCCGCTTCAGGCAAATGTCGGATAGCTCCTTTGGAGGAGTATGGCTTATTTCCTTCCCTGTGCTTCCCTGAGTCCGAACGTGAGCTCTGTCACTAATGACGTCACCATTAACTGTAAGTTAAATCCTAATCTTACGTTTTTCCTTCTCGTTATGCACGACAATGCACATAAACAAAGCGACTAACAGCGACAGTGCTGTCTGTGAATTTCATATAACGGACAAAATGTAGCGATTGTTGGCTGCTGTAGGCAATGGTGTGAATACCAATGAAGGTCAGTTTGCGAAGGTGTTGCTAAATAAATACTTCTGTAGACAATTTCTGTTGCACGGGGTGTGAGGCGCCGTGACGGCTCCTTCTCCCCTCCCCCTTCTCCCCCCCCCCCCTCACCCGTCGGAAGTTCGAATCCTCTCTCAGGCTTGGGTAGTTAGATTAAGTAGTGTGTAAGCCCAGGGACCTTTGACGTCTGCCGTTTGGTCCCACACGAACTTAACACAAATTTCCAAATTTCTCTTTCCCTACAAGTCGTGAGATTTGTCATTCACCTATCTGTCGGTGGCTGGTACAAAACTAATTCTCTTCCAGCAGGGGGTGCAGTTGATGGTCAATTAACATAATCAATAGGACAACAAAGGGAAGCCACAGACAAGAGAAAATGCGTCTGTTCTGTTACTATCAACTATATTGTTCCTCCAATAACACATTATAAATTGGCGAGGTAACCTGATACATGAGTATAACTATAAATTTATGTAAGCCAGTTGCTTTTGCTTCTTGCCGCAGGACAAGAATATAAAATATAAGATTCTCAGTCCTATCAACAGCACTGAATTAAAACTGTTCAGCCCTTGAACTGCGACAGAGTGCGACGAGAAACCTTGGAGACCTTTCTTCCCCAGCTTGAAAGGTAACGGAAGCACGGGGCCACTTCAAGCAGCTATTCCGGTATCATCTTGAATAGCGACCAGTCTGTTGCGTTCTGAACGATTAGCAGCACATAAAATCAGTGACAAAACAGTCTAGATCGCGATAGTTATTTCATTTCTGCTTCCTGTAACGGCTGACGACGAATGTCAACACACGGTAACCCAAATTCCATTCATCGGTATCTGTTTCAAACCCGTAAGCATGTCGATTTTTGTGCCTACGAACTACGATTTGCGGACAGCATTGGTTTTCTGTTATCATTTGAAGAAAACTGTTGCAGAATCGCATCAAATGCTCGTCGATTCTATAGGCAAACATGCTCTTGAGAAAGCACAGAGTTTCGAGTGGTTCAAAAAAATTCAAAAGTGGTGATTTTGACGTGAGAAACGACGAGCGCGGGAAACCAACGAAAATGTTCGATGAGAACGAATTTCAGGACTTATTGGATGAAGATGATATTCAAACTCAACGGGAACTCGCGGAACAATTGAATGTTACTCAGAAAGCCATTTCTCTTCTGTTGAAATCTATGGGAAAAGTGCAGAAAGGGTGAAAATAGATTCCGCATGAACTGAATGAAAGACAGCAAGCAAATCGAAGTATCACTGGTGAAATGCTGCTCGCCAGAGACAAAAGAAAGTCGTTTCTCCAACGAATAGTGACAGATGATAAAAAATTGATATCTTTTGAGAATCCTAAGCGTCGTAAATCATGGGTGAATCCAGGCAAACCATCAACATCCATTGCAAGACCGGGTTTGGTGAGATCAGGAGGGTGTCACCTATTATGAGCTGCTAAAACCTAGTGAAACGGTTAACAATGATCGCTACCAACAGCAAACGATCGATTAAAATAGACATCCACTGCAAGACCGAGTTTGGTGGGATCAGAAGGGTGTCACCTATTATGAGCTGCTAAAACCTAGTGAAACGGTTAACACTGTTCGCTACCAACAGAAAACGATCGATTTAAATCGAACATTACATTGAAAACAAAGGGAATATAGAAAAAAATGAACACAAAGTCGTATTGTTACATTATATCGCCCCATCACACACAGCAAAACGGGTCAGGGAAACAATGGAGGCGTTCAGTTGGGAAATACCAGGGCATGCGGCTTCTTCTCCAGACTTGGCTCCAAACGATTATCATATATTTGCACCACTGGGACACGCTCTCGCTGAACAACGCTTTAATTTGTATGAACATGTACGAAAATGGCTCGCTTACTAGGTCGCTTTAAAAGAAGCTTGCCAGTGAGATGGGAGAAATGTACGAATAGCAATGGAGATTATATTGAATAAAATATTGTTTTTTCAGTTTCAAACAACAGACACGTAATTATTGCAACCAAATTCCGGTTTCATAGTTCTACACCTGGTAAAACGACCAGTTTCTATCTAGTCTTTGGTCATCCTCAGAATAGCACTAATAGCAGTTATAGCGACTGAGGTCTACTGACTGTTCTAGACATCGTCAAGTTCAGCTGACGGTGCTTTCTGAAGATGGCTCAAAACCTGGCCGAAACCGACGATTTTAATAAAATAACCAGCGCGATCTTGAATGTTTTTTCACTGATCTTACATAACTTACAAGATCGCTGTTTCCCAAAACTGTTATCAAACATTTCGATAAGCAGCATAACCACGAACGCTTCTTAATGTGAACTCGGAGATGAATTTAACTATCGGCAACATCGCTAGCCGAACGGTCCATACTCACCGATGCTAAGATGGCAGCTTGTCTTGAATTCACGACCATTGTAACTGCCCACCACCGCTCAGCTCGATCAACTAGTCACAACTGTGGACGATCATGGCGTCTCTCAACATTTTTGTGGCCGTGTAGACCTCGACACAGTAAGCTTCCGCCAGCAAGAAGAGGGCCTTATAGCCTGCGCTACGGCTACGTCAGCTCCTCTGTGCAGAGGTCAGAGAGAAACTGTGAAAACAAATATTCCAGACGGACATTTCAGGGCAACTCACCAGTAAACCAACGCATCATATTTTTTGACGAATGTATTAAAGCCGTCTGATGATGAATTGTACAAATTCAGAACCGGTAATGTTAGTTTTTGAATAAAACAACCTAAAACCAATTTGTGAATAATTGCCATACAGCATTAACAATTTATTTCATTTACACCCATTTTCCAAGCCATGTATTTATTTGATATAATGACATCCTGTTGTTTTCTTAAATACGTTACTATTTGCGAAAATTCCAGTACTAATTACGTGTTCTTCAGAAGACTCCACCTATGATGATGCGCAGAATGGGGTATCAGCAGCGACAATACTGATGAGATATTCTGTACTCGTAGGTTCAGCAACTCCCTTACTTGTGAAGGTGGCGATGTCGGCTCAGTGAATGAAGAGCTGTGAAACAAAGTGGAAATTAGAAACCAATCGACAGGTGACCTCGTCGATCTCAGAGGGCATTGCTTCGGCATGTGAGTAAATTTCTTCTGTATCTAATGACCTCCTCGTCAGACATTAAAGGCATAATTTTCCTTTTCCTATTTTGAATTGGAAGAGTGAACAATCACCAAGAGTTATATTTGCTATAGAATCACATTTCGACTCGTAGAACAGTGGGTGCTGCTACAAAAAACACGTTTGAGTGAAATCAAAGGATACAACAGGGCGAAACTATGCGAATGGCTGATACTGGACAATTAAAAGTTATCATACTGCTGCATGGCCGGCATCCTGTCCTGAAGGACGCAAGGTTCAAATGGTTCAAATGGCTCTGAGCACTATAGGACTTAACATCTGAGGTCATCAGTCCCCTAGAACGTAGAACTACATAAACCTAACCAAGCAAAGGACATCACACACATCCATGCCTGAGGCAGGATTCAAACGTGCGACCACAGAGGTCACGCGGCTCTAGACCGAAGCGTCTAGAACCGCTCGGTCACAACGGCCGGCAAGGGCGCAAGGATGGGGTACAGCTACATCTACAGTGTTGGCTCGACGTTGCAACACTGAAACGAGTGTGAATCTATCTGTGCCGTCGTACAGTGACTGCCTCTTGTCATCACGACTGTGAATACAATCTGGCATTCTGTGTTGTGTAGAGACGTAGTGGGAAAATATCAAGAGTAATGGTTTACTTAGTTACATGTTTCACACTTTCATGGCGCATAATGGGCCACTTACTTTTGTTGGTAACCTATCAACAAACGTAGGTGAGCGGCTGATATTACTCTTAAGGTAAGTTTATGTGCAATGAAACTTCCGTAGTTTAAATAGGAGTTACACCATAATAAAAACCCAAAATAGTTTAGTGTATGAAAATAAGCAAACTATATTAACTTACTGATGTTTGTTTTCCTCTGTGACTTAAATTCAACCAAAGAAAAAAGGTGGTTGAACCGTGTTGTATATGAAGCTGTAAAATGAGATCTTCCAACTTAAATTCTCCTCAATTTGTAAACCTAAGACCTTTAGAGGAAACCAGTTTTTGTTACTTACTCTTGCCCAAAGTTTTAGTGTATCACTGGTGCTGTGGCCTTCTCCACCAGACATCACGGTGCCTACAGTATCAGCAACCAAACTGACAGCCTGCAGCTGCGGGTTGCCCGCTTCGCAGGCACACCGAAGCACTACACAACCGACAGGCAATATTGATGAACAGCCACAACAACAACAACAACAACAACACAGCAAAGACACCAGCGGCCACCTGGGGCCACTACCGGCCCACATAAACATAAGGAAGAGGTCGCTGCAGATCCCGGAACTATTTTCACACATCAAACCACGTGATGGAAAATGGTTCCGAGGTACTCATCCGCAGAAGCGCTATAAAGGCCGGCGCTCGGCCGCACATCTGCAGTTCATCGACTGCCAGCAGACGTGGATAGCTGCCGCCCTGGCAGCCTGGCTTGGATCTTCTCGCTAATCTGTGGATTAGGCTTGGTATATTGGAGAAGTCTCTGGCGGAGACTAGTAGGAAATTATTTCAGTTGTTTTCTACGTATATTATTCTTGTATGTACTTGTGATTCGAAGATGGATCACTGTTTTGTGTTGGTGTTACACTTGGAGAATTTGTTTTGATTAATTGAACAGTCCAATAAATTGTTTTCGGCCCTTTGATCATTAGTTTCTTCTGCTCACGCAGACATATATACTGGTATTGAACTCTTTATTGCGAAGAACTGAATAACATGCAGTTTCTGTTTTTTCTTTGAGGTAAGACGAACACCCTTTGCAGAAAAGCAGTAATTATTCATTTTAAGTTCATTATTCCTGCTTGATGTATATTAAATGGGAGGTCTGAAGTGCCATTAGCAACAACATGCTACCTTGGCTTCAGTGAATTAGGGGAAACGTTAATAGCAGCAAGTACATAAGGGAGATACCTAGGTATTGTCTCTCCTTCGTGAAGCTCCACAGGCCATACACCAGTAGGTCAATGTCCGACCATATTCTGCAAGGAAAGTGAAAGGCTTCACTGAAGAGCACTGGTTCGCTGTCTCACTTGTTTTCTTGATATGACCCTTCCTTATACATCCTGAACACAGTTGGCCTTCAAGTTGTTCTTTACAGTCTTCCGGCAAACGTGATGCTTTGTGTGCTCGCATAGACACCACGAGGAGAGAGACTTCCGGTAAACAGGCCCAGGCGCTTTGTGATTCCGAAAAGAAAAATGTTCAAATGTGTGAGAAATCTGATGGGACTTAACTGCTAAGGTCATCAGTCCCTTAGCTTACACACTACTTAACCTAAATTATCCTAAGGACAAACGCACACACCCATGCCCGAGGGAGGACTCGAAACTCCGCCGGGACCAGCCGCACAGTCCATGACTGCAGCGCCTAAGACCGCTCGGCTAATCCCTCGCGGCTGTTATTCCATACTGCGTCACTTATAGCCTTGATCCACAACGTAGATGCTTAATATCATCTGTTAATCACAAAGTATGATCACGTACATGACTATAATTGTTTTTATAGTGTTATGGTATACAGTTTAACACAGTTATAAGGTTCCGTTTAGGCAGTGAAATTTTCACACACATTGGTGTGAGATTAGATAAATTCCAGAATTATTTCTTTGACAGCAATAACTTAATTTCATATGTGCGTACAGTCTGTTCTTTCGGAGATAACGGCTGCTCGATCAAGACTGTGTATACACACACACACACACACACACACACACACGCTCGTGCGCGAGCAAAAACACAAGGCGAGACGGTCGATTGTCTCTACAGTGCAGATGCGCATCAGGCTCGAGCTCTTACGGGAATCTGCGAAATGCCGCAAGTAACGAATAATAATGATCAAGTGGCACTACATTAACAGTGTGTGGGTAAGTTTAGACTTAGGGTGTCCCAGAAGGAGTGCTAGGAAAGTCCATGCAGTCGCAATGACCACTGTGTCGGTATCTATATGGATTAGGGTTCAAAGCATCTGCCTAGTGAGCAGAAGACACGGGTTCGAATCCCTCTCCGGCACGATTTTTCAGCTTTCCCCATTGACTTCAATCAATGCCCATTCGTATCCAATGTCTGTAATTCATTTGTGTGTTATTACTTTATTTATTATTGCTGTCCAGATTACCAAATGTTTCACTTGTCTATTTAGGTGTGAAAAATACAGGGTGAATCAGGAGGAAAGGTACGTGTTCTGACGGGTGATAGCATTACTGATTCTGAACAAGAAAACTTAATGTCGACATATGCCCTATTCCGAATGATTTCCGAGACAGAACACTTTTAATGTACATTTCTATTTATTTTCTGTATTACTCATTGTCATTGTTTACAACGTACCACAGCAATACAGAGGAAGTTGAGACGATCTTTTTGATACAGGACGCTTGTGGTCTATCAAGTCGGAAAACTGCCTCAAACTGGTCTTCAAAAAGTACCTAAGCTACGGTGCACGCACGTCGCGCGAGATTCTCAACATTCCCGCGATCGCTCCGCACAAACTGTTAGTCCCAGACAAAAAATAAATAGGACCCTTTTTTGTAGCAAATTTAATTTCTTTTAATTGTGTACTGAGATACGTTGAGGTTGGAGTGCGTGGTTATCGAATTATTAAAGAAAAACGTACAAAACTTATATTAAACGTGTTCTATCTCGGAAACCATTCGCAATTGGGCATATGTCCATATGAAGTTTTTTGTTCAGAATCACTAATAATATCGCGTCTCAAAGCATATACATTTCATCCTGACTCACCCTGTATATGGCAGTAGTTAAGGCATTGGATTCGTATCACAAGAAATGTATTTCAGTTTCGCCTCTGACGTTACTGGTTTTGGTTTTACAACGTCACTCTGAATTAGTCCAGGTGTTATCAAGATGTGATGCCCCCTATAGCTCCGTGCATTTGAGCTAATGCTGCGTCCCTTCTGGCACATACGGAACAATATGAACCTACATTATTTTATTTCATTGTGGTGGGGAGTCACATTTGGATAAACATATATATGTATTTATAGACGGAATGTTGAAATATTTTAATTAATTCACGAATTAGTTGTACTTTCACAATCAAAGACTCCACAGTTTTAACATTTTACATCGAACGGCCTAGAAGTTCGGGGAACACGGTTTTACGAAGAAAGAAGCGCAAGAGGAAAGGGCAAAAATTAGGATGAAAACGACTCCGAAACGCTAAATATGTAGATCGACTGCGGTGTCTCGCGATGGGTTGGAGCTTTATAAAGTGAAGTGGAAAATAACACAGAAATGTTTTTCGATGGAGCTGCGACGTTCCTACCACCGCTAAATGTAGGTGTGCGGTGTGTAGTGGTGGTGGTGGTGGTGGTGCTGTTTGACTAATGGATCAGCTGCTCCCCCTTGCCGACCCCCCATCGTCGCAGAATTACGCCCCCAACTGCAGATGTGACGTCCCGCAGCTGGTGGGGGACTAGTTCCCACGGCGCTCCTGTCTTTAAACAGATTACAAGAGGGAAGTTCCCTCTTCTCTCAGTATTTTATCAAATTGACTTCAGTGTCGAAAAAGACATTCGCTCAAGATGCGAGGGCCTGAAAAGCGCAGTAGAAGCAAAATGAATAAAAACCATCGTTGGAATGAAATTTTTGTTTAGCCCTTTGAAATGTAATCCACTTTTCAGCTTAATGATAATATTATTCGTTTCGCCGGCGTATGAAACTTAAGTAATACCCCCGGTGTTTGTGAGACCACATTGGCCTACAAACTAGTGACAGTTGACGAAAAGGAAAGATGAACGTGTTAGCATTGGTACTTTTTTCTATATTACAGAAAGATACAGGTTATGCATGAGACATGTAAGAAATGGACAACAGACACAACTGATCTTTCATTTCTGCTTGACAAGCCTGACATCTATCTTTAATTAATGATGTTTGCTGTATGTGATATAATTCGGATTAGCTGGTGACTTTCATGCATTGAACGCAAGTACAACCTCGATAACTGACTCCTGAAAACTGGATGTATTAGGTACATAACATATATTTACACTATTTTTCAGTTAGATTTCGACTGTAAACGAAATAGTTCTGTTACACCTTATCTTTTCTGCTAATGTTCTGGTTTATTTCATGCAAGTCACGCCAAATACTTTATTCGTGTAGTTATATGTGAATCCAATGTATACACCTACTTGTCTATTTCGTGAATGCGGCAGATTATATTAAGATGATTGATTGTTCTATTGTAGACGATGCAGAGTATCGAACAAGGCTAGGAATAGAGAATGGAATGCAATTACAAATCAGAATTTCCGTTAAAACTCAATTTATTAATGTAATCAATGAAAACATTGATAACCTCACGAACACTCTTCGCAGAAAAACTTTGGTGCCTCACTGTTATTGAAGGGCACAGCACAACAGCAAAACTACTTTCACAATTTGAAATTGAAAGAGAAAAAAGATTATCTTATCTTTAAACGGCATCTACGTTGCCTTCTCCTTGCAAACACAGTACATGAAAATAACTTTAGCGATTAGATACTAAAACATTATAAAAAGTTACAACCTGTTTCTCTAAATACGCTTTTCCAGCATCTTCTGTTTTTTAGTTGGAACAAACACATCATTTCATTTGTTTTTACTAATTGGTAAGATATCAAACGAAGAAACACAGTTAAAGCATAGATGGTTTTT
Source organism: Schistocerca cancellata (assembly GCF_023864275.1). Taxonomy (NCBI): domain Eukaryota; kingdom Metazoa; phylum Arthropoda; class Insecta; order Orthoptera; family Acrididae; genus Schistocerca; species Schistocerca cancellata. The sequence goes on along the minus strand of NC_064634.1, from coordinate 283,648,538 downwards.
AGATAAATTTAGTGGAACGTTATTATGACTTTCAGTCACGTTACTTCCCTTGTGCTTGATGCCGACCTCCCTTCATCGAGTGGATTAACATTGCCTGTATGTCATCTTTCATGGCATTTTAGCAGAATGGATGTCGTTTTTACCTTTTCCTCTTTTTTTTCAATAAACAACCTGTGTAAGACGCACTGCAGTAACAAGAGGTCTTAATGTGGGCAAAGCTAACGCAGTGTTCCAATGACATTGGTCGCGTCCGTTGTGTGGCCATTACACTACCTTCACAAGAAGAAGAAGAAGAAGAAGAAGAAGAAGAAGAAACAGTCCAGTAGGAATACCGCTTTGTTCCTTAACGGTAGTTGATTGGTTGGTTCGGACGAGGGGACCAAACAGCGAGGTTATCGGTCCCATCAGATTAGGAAAGAATGGAGAAAGAAGTCGGCCGCCAATTGCCTGAAGCGATTTGTGGAAATTGTGGAAAACCTGGATATTCCTGCATCTGTGGCTGTCACTGTATACATGTGAAACGGGCAGCCTGTTAAAGCAATATATTTGGAAAAGTAAATGAGGGTGGAGTCACAGGTATCGTACGAACATGAAAACACATGTTCATAAATTAGGAAAGAAAAGATTTATGTAGAAGCACTCATACGAAATTAGGTATTTCTCTTTTTGCATTTATTAACCTCTATTTTATTAGTCTATGTCAAGGTGGGAATTTAAGGAGATGGGACCTGGATAAACTGAAAGAACCAGAGGTTGTACAGAGTTTCAGGGAGAGCATAAGGGAACAATTGACAGGAATGGGGGAAAGAAATACAGTAGAAGAAGAATGGGTAGCTTTGAGGCATGAAGTAGTGAAGGCAGCGGAGGATCAAGTAGGTGAAAAGACCAGGGCTAGTAGAAATCCTTGGGTAACAGAAGAAATATTGAATTTAATTGATGAAAGGAGAAAATATAAAAATGCAGTTAATGAAGCAGGCAAAAAGGAATACAAACGTCTCAAAAATGAGATCGACAGGAAGTGCAAAATGGCTAAGCAGGGATGGCTAAAGGACAAATGTAAGGATGTTGAGGCTTATCTCAATAGGGGTAAGATAGATACTGCCTACAGGAAAATTAAAGAGACCTTTGGAGATAAGAGAACCACTTGTATGAACATCAAGAGCTCAGATGGAAACCCAGTTCTAAGCAAAGAAGGGAAAGCAGAAAGGTGGAAGGAGTATATAGAGGGTCTATACAAGGGCGATGTACTTGAGGACAATATTATGGAAATTGAAGAGGATGTAGATGAAGATGAAATGGGAGATACGATACTGCGTGAAGAGTTTGACAAAGCACTGAAAGACCTGAGTCGAAACAAGGCCCCGGGTGTAGACAACATTCCATTGGAACTACTAACGGCCTTGGGAGAGCCAGTCCTGACCAAACTCTACCATCTGGTGAGCAAGATGTATGAAACAGGCGAAATACCCCCAGACTTCAAGAAGAATATAATAATTCCAATCCCAAAGAAAGCAGGTGTTGACAGATGTGAAAATTACCGAACAATCAGTTTAATAAGCCACAGCTGCAAAATACTAACACGAATTCTTTACAGACGAATGGAAAAACTAGTAGAAGCCGACCTCGGGGAAGATCAGTTTGGATTCCGTAGAAATACTGGAACACGTGAGGCAATACTGACCTTACGACTTATCTTAGACGAAAGATTAAGGAAAGGCAAACCTACGTTTCTAACATTTGTAGACTTAGATAAAGCTTTTGACAATGTTGACTGGAATACTCTCTTTCAAATTCTAAAGGTGGCAGGGGTAAAATACAGAGAGCGAAAGGCTATTTACAATTTGTACAGAAACCAGATGGCACTTATAAGAGTCGAGGGGCGTGAAAGGGAAGCAGTGGTTGGGAAGGAAGTAAGACAGGGTTGTAGCCTCTCCCTGATGTTATTCAATCTGTATATTGAGTAAGCAGTAAAAGAAACAAAAGAAAAATTCGGAGTAGGTATTAAAATCCATGGAGAAGAAATAAAAACCTTGAGGTTTGCCGATGACATTGTAATTCTGTCAGAGACAGCAAAGGACCTGGAAGATCAGTTAAACGGAATGGACAGTGTCTTGAAAGGAGGATATAAGATGAAAATCAACAAAAGCAAAACGAGAATAATGGAATGTAGTCGCATTAAGTCGGGTGATGCTGAGGGAATTAGATTAGGAAATGAGACACTTAAGGTAGTAAAGGAGTTTTGCTATTTGGGGAGCAAAATAACTGATGATGGTCGAAGTAGAGAGAATATAAAATGTAGACTGGCAATGGCAAGGAAAGCGTTTCTGAAGAAGAGAAATTTGTTAACATCGAGTATAGATTTAAGTGTCAGGAAGTCATTTCTGAAAGTATTTGTATGGAGTGTAGCCAAGTATGGAAGAAATAGCTTGGACAAGAAGAGAATAGAAGCTTTCGAAATGTGGTGCTACAGAAGAATGCTGAAGATTAGTTGGGTAGATCACATAACTAATGAGGAAGTATTGAATAGGATTGGGGAGAAGAGAAGTTTGTGGCACAACTTGACCAGAAGAACGGATCGGTTGGTAGGACATGTTCTGAGGCATCAAGGGATCACCAATTTAGTATTGGAAGGCAGCGTGGAGGGTAAAAATCGTAGGGGGAGACCAAGAGATGAATACACTAAGCAGATTTAGAAGGATGTAGGTTGCAGTAGGTACTGGGAGATGAAGAATCTTGCACAGGATAGAGTAGCATGGAGAGCTGCATCAAACCAGTCTCAGGACTGAAGACCACAACAACAACATGTCAAGACTTTACCAGGAGAGAGGTGGTACTGATAATCCACGACCTAGAGGCCAGAGTACTAACTCCTTAATCATATGAACAAACAAAACAGGTTCGTAAAGTCTAACTTGGCAATTGTATAAACTCACTGCAGTCATAAGCAGGTCTAGCTGGCAGTAACGTGTAATTGTTCCAGTCTCCTGCTTCATCTATGGAGACACATATGGTTTGTTGACCTGAAGACCAAATACAAATAAGATTAAGAATTTAAGGGTCTGGCGAGAAAGAAGAGAATGATAACTTCTCGCGCACCAAGCACTGAAACCTGAATCTTGATGTGCATCATACCCTAAGTATGTAAGGCTTGGCAGGAGATTCAAGAAACCAGAATAGAGTTTTAAGAATTCAGATTTAGAACTTAGGTCTTTAGATCATATGAAACAGTTCATGCGGTATGGTCTATTCCATACCTACTGCTGAATTTTTTTCCAGTGGCTTATAGTTTTTCTCTTGCTTGCGTATCCTATACATAGCACCTAACTTTCCATTTTAACTACATGTTGGTTCAAGAACGACAGGACATAGCCTTATCTACATGGAATACAATGTAGGTGAAGCGGATGCATCTCAATACACTTTACCATATGTACAAGGCAATGATAGTTCCATTATACAGCTACTTAGTTACCTAGCCCCAACACAGTGAAATTTTCGTTCATGGCATTGCTAGAGACACGGGAATTTCATGCAGACAGGCAATATCGATGTGAAGTATAATTCTAGCGCGTCAAGGTTAAGGGGAGTAGTACGTGAATAAATATAAAAAACGCTTGATTAATATTTGTCTTAAAAAATTCCTCGTGGGTTTTTGTACAAGGAAAAGTTGACTTAGAGAAAACTATACCGAAGAAAATCCCAAAATTTTAGACATTTAAAAGTGTCGGCAAACATAACGATGCATCCACATCATGCAGACTGCTCTGTTAAAAACAGAATTTTGTTCTCACTTGTTTCTTTTTGTGGCTTTTTAGTGTGGCTTTTTAGTCTCTAATGATGAATAATCTGTAAAAACGTCATGGTTGTTTCGTATTTGTTTATATAGACAGTTTAGTTATTGCCTTGCTGCTGTATATGAGAACGGATACCAAGAACTCTTCTGGTATGCTTAAACACTTTGAAAATAGGTGTCTTGGATGACATGCAGTGCTTCATTGATAGTGCGGCCTCATGCTTTAATATTATGCAGTTGATGAAAGTGCCTGGTGGACCAAATATGCAAAGATCTGTAATTGCCATTGAGCACAGGAGACTGTTCAAGGCAGAGAAATCATTGTTGGAGACAACCATGGAAGTAAGAATAAGAACAAGAAGTCTGAAAAATAAAAGGGAAGAAGACCAATACCAGAAACAAGATGAATATCGACCTTGGGACGCATTAATGCTACAAAGTTTGGCTAGAGAAAGTAATTTTAAATTTAACTAGAATTTTCTGAGAATTCTCTTTTTTGATGTTCTGGAACAAATTGATTAAAAAGTACTAAAGATTGGGGGCTGAGATGAAATTCGAGAGTCGAACTATCTGGCACTGCGAATTTATGCACCGCGCCATTCTTCAGAACCTTCGTTATGTCGTCCTCCATTAAGGGTGCCAATAACGCCACTGGATCCGAACCATCCACCACCGAGCGCATCTGTAGCAATATGTCTTCACCCATTGTATCGACCGTCGGCGTCCCGGCGAACAGGAGACAGTAATGCTTCAGGAACCCAGTAGCAATGTCCTGTTCTGACGTCAAGGGCCGATCATCCCTGTCTTGGAGCACTGTGATCAACGATTGTCGATTACGGACCGGTTCTCTGGACACGTAATGCGTGGAAATACGTTTTCCATCGGCGTTGTCCAAGCACAGAGCACGGATCGATAGTCCCTCCAATCGACGTCTCGTGATCGACAAAACGCACGCCTCAGTGCGATGGACTCCCATTTGACGCCCGGGCGATGGAGCCCTGAAGGTCAGGTCACGAAGCAACATGTAGTTATATTCAAGTACATCTCGTAGCCATCTCGCTTTCTCCTTGCTGTAAGTCTTGAGAGGCCTTTGTATCGCCGGTTTTGCACATTGCAGCCACCATAAAAGAACCGTACGGTGCATCGGGAGAAGGCAAGTGCATGTCTGCCATGCTTCTTCGATCCGCAGTCGACGTTCGGGATCCACCAATAATAATGGATTAAGTTTCCACGAAGCACGGCTCCACCAGATCTGCTGCCGTGGGAAGGTTAACGGGCATAAATATGCAAGATGATCCGTAAAAGCTGTGGGCCAACGCTCTGCAGCCAACACGTGACATTTTCAATTAGCCAGAAACATAAATTCGATCCAGTCTGCTTACCGAGTAGCTAGTGGAAAACGTGTAGCCCTTACGCTGCCCATGGATCTTTTCCCATGTGTCCATTAATGTCATGCGTCTGCAGATTGTGAGCTGTGCATAGCAGGAGTTAAAATTACGGGTTTCTTCCTTCGGCATGAATAGCATAATTAAAATCCCCTGCTACCAATATTTGATTATATCTGCCACGGAATATGGGCGCAATCCTCTCCAGCGTCAGTCGATTGTCAGATCCGGAGGGTACATAGGTGTTGGCAATACGAATGCCGTTCACGGTCATCGCCAATCCTGTGCCGAAGGGAGATAATCGAGATCAAACATCAAAATCCCTTCCCGCGCCAAAATCTTCGTTCCACGTCCTACATCTGGAATCGGCGCTAGGCAAGAGTTTTAACCACACACGTCTGGAAGAGTAGTACTCCAGGTTTCCTGCACGAACAACATATCGACGTCCGTAGCGTAGATCATACCCCGGAAAAGTTACAGTTCTGCAAGCGATCCTACGAAATTAATGTACACTTTTCTCACCTTTTGAACTTGATTCTTTGTCGTCGTCAAGCTCGTGTCATATCATTGTAAACTCCAAAGACTATAGTCCACTGTGCTCAGAGGGTTACCCGCCAACGGGCTTCCCTCCGTTGTTTTCGTCCTGTGGTGTGCGTCATGTAAGTGAGCCATGATCATCAAGTGGGGGCACCGACTCTGGCACCTCTTCGACTTGCTCTGTTCGGTCATTTTGGTCGTATATCTCAGAAATGCCCTCTGCCACATTTCGATGTGAGTACCGGGACCAAGTCATTGACTCCTCCATCAGCACTACAGGGTCAATCGGTGTCAATAAAGAGGGACCATCTGAAAGGCAGGGCATCAGGTCACCATCTGAAGGAATCCTTTTGACGGCCTCTAAAGGCACTTGTTACATATCAGATGTGTCTTCAGCTCGAAGATCTTCCGCATCCCGTAGGCTAGGGAAGAACGCTCCGCCCCAACTACGAGGCGCTTTTTGCGACGTTTCGGCAAGCGTTGTTTCCGCGCCCTGCCCTCTGCTGCCGTATGTGACGCGTCCGTTTTCATTGGGCTCTCACTGGCCCGTAACTGCCGTCACATTGTCAACCTCCACTTCCTCGCCGAGTGCTCTGCCGTGAGGAGGGTGTAGGGGCATCCTTCTTGTCACCTTCCTGCTTCCATTACTTGGTCCGCTCTTCCATCAAGCCGGCCGCTGTGGCCGAGCGCTTCAGTCTGGAACTGCGCTGCTGCTACGGTCGCAGGTTCGAATCCTGCCTCGGTCGTGGATGTGTGTGATGTCCTTAGGTTAGTTAGGTTTAAGTAGGGGACTGATGATCTCAGATGTTAAGTCCCATAGTGCTTAGAGCCATTTGAAACATGTTCTTCCATCAACGAGTCCATATGTAACTCTCGGCAACACCTCCCGGCGGGGCACAGACACATACGACAACGGCAGTTTCGTGGGGACTTCTCGCTGAGCCACTTCTCCACGTGACAGTTGCATGATGCGTTTTATGCACTCTGGGTGCACATGTCCTTCTCCACCTCAACCAGAACATGTCCACGGTTGGCCATCGTAAGTCACAATAACTCGACATCCTTCAACGTATAAGTATGAAGGGATATGTTCGTTAACGATAATACACTTTTATCTGACGCTGTTAAGCACTGGATAAGTGCTAAAACTTGCCCAGTCGTATGAATGAGTACCGCCCCATATGGTCGCAGCGATTCAATAACCATCGAAATTGGTGCCTCAAATACCGAATGATCGTCACTTCCAAGCCGGAAGGAGCGATTGTTACATCACTGATATGGCCATCAGAGAGTCGAAATTTAAATTCTCTTTGAGCTGCGGTGATCGTTCTTTCACGTGCAGCTTCATCGGTTATCTTGACGTACTCTGTGCTGCTTACAATGGATAGATGTATCCAAAATAGGTGTGTAGCAGGTAAACGAACTTCCACCATAAAAAAACGCTCTATTTCAGAAGCTTTGGGTATGACATATTCGTTGTCAAACATAAATTGGATCGTAGCCTTTCTGAAATTATGTGCCATTGTGATCTATTCAGACAAAAACACGCACGAGTATCAGCGGTGTATACCCTTCCTCTTCCAATTGTTTATCGCTAGTCTCTTTGCCCTGTTATTGCGTGAAATAGTATACTGTATAGTAGAACACGACACTGCACTACAGTACCTAATTTCACGCTACAGCAGGCAATGTGACGGTCGTAGAACGTGTCTAAACATGTGCGGAAATCACGCTAGTACAGTGCGAGCATTGAGGAATGTAGACATCAGGACAAATGGATGTTGAGTCGCTCCTGGAAGTGTGCTCGGATACCTCAAGTAGTTGAGGCGACCGATCACGATAAGCGCGAAATCCGTGTGCAAGCCCCAGTCTGATACAGATTTTCATTTGTTCCGAAATACTCTACAGTTCATGCGGGACCGTAATACCATTTCTTATTTAAAATGCGACTGTTGCCTGTGAATGCAATGTCTATTCCTTAGGTCATGCATCCATGTCAGAAGGAAGATTTCTCCAGGCTATACAGGGTGGTCCATTGATCGTGACCGGGCCACATATCTCACTAAATAAGCGTCAAACGAAAAAACTACAAAGAACGAAACTTGTTTAGATTGAAGGGGGAAACCAGATGGCGCTATGTTGGCCCGCTAGATGGCGCTGCCATAGGTCAAACGGATATCAACAGCGTTTTTTTAAATAGGAACCCCAATTTTTATTACTTATTCGTGTAGTACGTAAAGAAATATGAATGTTTTAGTTGACCACTTTTTTTCGCTTTGTGATAGATGGCGCTGTACTAGTCACAAACATATGGCTCACAATTTTAGAGGAACAGTTGGTAACAGGTAGGTGTTTTAAATTAAAATACAGAACGTAGGTACATTTGAACATTTTATTTCGTTTGTTCCAATGTGTTACATGTACCTTTGTGAACTTATCATTTCTGAGAACGCTTGCTGTTACAGCGTGATTACCTGTAGATACCACATTAATGCAATAAATGCTCAAACTGATGTCCGTCAACCTCAATGCATTTGGCCTCTCAATAGCGAGTAGTTCGCCTTCTGTAATGTTCACACATGCATTGACAATGCGCTGACGCATGTTGTCAGGCGTTGTCGGTGGATCGCGATAGGAAATATCCTTCAACTTTCCCCACAGAAACAAATCCGGGGACGTCAGATCCGGTGAACGTGCGGGCCATGGTATGGTGCTTCGACGACCAATCCACCTGTCATGAAATATGCTATTCAATACCGCTTCAACCGCACGCGAGGTATGTGCCGGACATCCAACGTGTTGAAAGTACATCGCCATTCTGACATGCAGCGAAACATCGGTAAAACATTACGTAGGAAATCAGCATACATTGCACCATTTAGATCGCCATCGATAAAATGGGGCCAATTATCCTTCTTCCCATAATGTTCAAATGTGTGTGAAATCTCATGGGACTTAACTGCTAAGGTCATCATTCCCTAAGCTTACACACTACTTAACCTAAATTATCCTAAGGCCAAACACACCCACCCATCCCCGAGAAAGGACTCGAACCTCCTCCGGGACCAGCCGCACAGTCCGTGACTGCAGTGCCCTAGACCGCTCGGCTAATCCCGCGCGGCTTCTTCCCATAATGCCACACCATACATTAACCCGCCAAGGTCGCTTATGTTCCACTTGTCGCAGCCATCGTGGATTTTCCGTTGCCCGATTGTGCATATTATGCCGGTTTACGTTACCGCTGTTGGTGAATGACGCTTCGTCGCTAAACAGATCGCGTGCAAAAAATCTGTCATTGACCCGTAATTTCTCTTGTGCCCAGTGACAGAACTGTACACGACGTTCAAAGTCGTCGCCATGCAATTCCTGGTGCATAGAAATATGATACGGGTGCAATCGATGTTGATGTAGCATTCTCAACACCGATGTTTTTGAGATTCCCGATTCTTGCGCAATTTGTCTGCAATTTGTCTGCCGTCTAGCCGCGACGGCAGCTAAAACACCTACTTGGGCATCATCATTTGTTGCAGGCCGTGGTTGACATTTCACATGTGGTTGAACACTTTCGGTTTCCTAAAATAACGTAACTAGCGAACGGTCCGGACGCTTGGATGACGCCGTCCAGGAAACCGAGTAGCATACATATCACACGCCCGTTGGGCATTTTGATCACAATAGCCATACATCAACACGATATCGACCTTTTCCGCAACTGGTAAAAGGTCCATTTTAACACGAGTAATGTATCACGAAGCAAATACCGTCCGCACTGGCGGTATGTAACGTGATACCACGTATTTATACGTTATTGTCTATTACAGAGCCATCTATGACAAAGCGAAAAAAGTGGTCCAACTAAAATTTATATTTCTTTACGTACTACACGAATATGTAATAAGAAATGGGGGTTCCTATTTAAAAAAAAAAAAACGCAATTGATATCATTTGACCTTTGGCAGCGCCATCCAGCGGGTCAACCATGGCGCCATCTGGTTTCCCCCTTCAAGCTAGACGAGTTTCGTTGTTTGTAGTTTCTTCGTTTGATGCTTATTTCGTCAGATATTTGGCCCGGTCACTATCAACATTGACACTACGACAGTAACGTTCCAAGATACTACAGTACAGTATTTGAAAGTTAATTTGCATGATACCGGATACCATGAAAAACTTCAAAATCAAAATTCATACACGAAGTGTGACATGTAATGTTCCAGTGATAGATAGATGTTGCCTCACTTTAACGTTCATTGTCTTTAGGTTTCTCTGACCATTTCTTTTCAATAAACACAACTCATTACAATAAATACAACAATTTAACACGGAATAGGTCATAATCAGCAGTGATGAAAATAGGCAACACCGGACTTCCAAAAGCCAACAATCACACAACACATAAATAAATACGAGGGCTATTTTTCTTTCTCGAGATCCGCTCGGCCGTGAAATCAAAACCACAGTGAAAATCCGATAAAGTTTTATACCGAAGTACAGCTGAGAGCAACAGACGAATTCCACATTCCGCGATGTCGAAAAGCATTTGACACAGCACAGAATTAGTTCCCCCTGACTTTCATCTCCCTGCTCACACGAGCCGCTGGCCATGAAGACAACATTTTGGCACAGACAAAGAGCTGCAGACCTGCGTAGGGGACTGGCAGAAAGCACAGGCGACTGGCGTCTATGACGAGAGGTATCGCAAAGTTGGTACGACGCTATGACAGATTTTGAATCAAAATGGGGACTGTATAGACAAGTAGATGGGAAGTGTAGTTAAATGTTCCAATTACTTTTTTTTATTTTCGCTGTGGTTTCCAAAAAAAGCAGCCACGTCTACACAGTTATATAATGTAATGCTGTTAACTAGTAATTTGAACTTTGCTTTCCCAGAGATATTCATTTTCATACATGATTTGTACTTTCTCGGAAGGATAATGAATGCAGTCAAATTTATAAGTTTCGAAATAGCGCTTTCAACTACATTTCAGACACTTTTTCTTTGAAGAAGAAAAGTTTAAGGCTTATTTTCTAGCTCTCCCATGAACTTAGTATGCAACTCTGTTTCATTAATGCGATATTCGGATATACAACGAGAGGAACAGGATCCTATTGTTGATAGTGGTGACTTAGGAAAATGATTTACACTGGGACAGAATTAAAGTTGATTAAAATTATACTGTTCACCAAAATGAATCAACTACACTAGCAAATATTTTAATTTCTAATCATCTGGAATGGCACAGTCTTACTTCGAAGAAGTGTTTCTGTAAGTGTGACGTAATGATTCGATGACAACAGTTATTAGGTCCAAGGCTCTTCTTGTGGTGTTGCTGTAGGTGTGACGTAATGATTCGATGACAACGATTATTTGGTCAAAGGGTCTCTTTCTCTTTACAAGGAGGATTAAATACATTTGACTATGTAGTACTCTCCCAAAAAATTATTGTGCTGTGGTCACTGCTATTGCTCGTAATCTTCACATTGCTTTGTCTAACGTTTTATCACCATGAAGTTCACACAAGTTACTCGCTTACGACTTCACTCGCTGTCAACTGGCAACTACTCTGCGTGCGCGCTTTTGCGTATCAATGATGTTAGTGCCACGTAGGCATTATCTTTGGTTATAGACTGTTATTATACTTAGCAAAAACTATGATTTTGCCAACGTTTCTACCACATTTCTTCCAAAGTTGTTCCCAAATGATTTACAATAAGTTTGCGTCACAGTATTTCAAATAATTACTATTGATAGTAAAATGACAAAATGCATATTAATTATGTGAAATTAGTAACAAAAATGTGAAAATAAGAAAGTGAAGTACTCTGTGTTGCAGTGTTATAAGATCTATTGCGCGTTGGACTTTGACATCATGAAAACAGCAGTGCCATTGGATCTGCCGATACGAGGGCTATGCCGAAAGTTTTTAGCAGCCCATAAACCGTAAGGTGTATGACAATGGGGTTATTTTCATTCGAAAGAGCAATGTTTTTCGACCTTGGGAGGTGAGCGCGCAGCCCCTGGCTAGCGGTGATCCCCCAACAGCGCGGTAAGAAAGCACAGACAGTGCTGAGTCAGAGACGGTGCAAGATGGAGCTGTCGCGCAGCGACTTTCGCCCCATGATTTTTTACGCTTATAAAAAGGGTTTAAGTGCCGAAGAATGCCATTCTTCTTTGCTGCGTGTTTTTGGTGAAGCTTCCCCTTCTAGGACCACAGTTGGAAATAGGTTTCGCGAGTTTTCGAGGGGTCAGCAGTCAATTGAAGATGAACCTCGTCCCGGTCGGGCAGCAACAGCTGTGACTCCTGAAAACATTGATGCTGTGAGGAAAATGATCAAAGAAGATCCACATCTTACATTTTGCGACATTGAAGGGACCCTAAATATTAGATCAACAGCAGCACAGACCATCGTTCATAGTGACTTAGGCCTTGCTAAGAGGTGTGCCCGGTGGGTGCCACATTCCCTGACAGAAAGCCAAAAGGAGGGGAGAGTGGACTCGTGTCGTTTCATGCTCGAAAAATTCAATGGAGGGAAGTCCCAAGACACCTACAATATCTTCACAGGTGATGAAATGTGGGTCTACCATTATGAGCCTGAAACGAAGAGACAGTCTTCTGTGTGGTGCTTTCCAGGGAAGGAAGCACCCACAAAAGTTCGACGAAGTTGGAGCTCTGGAAAAAAGATGGTGGCAACTTTCTTCACATAGATCGGGCACCTCACCTCTGTGTCCTTGGACACACGTCTTAATGCTGAATGGTATGTGAACGATTGTCTTCCAAAAGTCATCGACACATGGAAGTCACAGCATCCAAAGTCCAAGAGTGGGCACCTTCTGCTGCATCACGACAATGCATCTGCGCACAGGGCTGCCAGAACGATGGACTTTCTGGAGAAGGAAACAGTGCGAGTGTTACCCCATCCCCCCTATTCACCTGACCTGGCCCCCTGTGACTTCTTTCTGTTCCCTAAGACTAAGGAAAAAATTCGAGGGCAGCGGTTTTCGTCAGATTGCAGCGTACGAGAGTGCACTAAGTGACATCCAAAAAGAAGCTTGGACTGGCACATTTTCTAGGTGGTTTCAGAGAATGGAAAAATGTATACATGCTAATGGAGAGTAGTTTGAAAAGCTGTAAACGCTTTTTGCAAATAAATATTTTTTCACACATTCTGCTAAAAACTTTCGGCATAGCCCTCGTATAAAGAGACCTCACTGTTCAGAGCGTAAAAACTCCTGCTCATCCCAGGTCGGACGTTGAAGAGTTCACATAATACCCGATTAACTTATATATATGCTCCAACTGCGCAACAGCTTTACCGTAATGACTGAACCGTAATGATTAAGAAATGCTGATGGCAAAGTCTTCTAAGGCGTTACGCCGCTTCATGTTCCTGTTCATATTCGATATCTCCATCTTCATACATATCCCGGAAGCCATCGTACGGTACGTGGCGGAGTGTACCCTGTACCACTGTCAGTCATTTCCTTTTTCCACTCGCAAACACAGGGAGGGAAAAATAACTATCTATATGTCTCCATAGAAGCACTAATCTCCCTAGTCTTATCTTCATGGTCCTTACGCGTTATGCACGTTGGCGGCAGTAGAATCGTTCTGCAGTCAGCTTCAAATGATGTTTTCCTTTGAACTAACGTGGTGGGGATTTTTATGCCATAACGGCATTGTCTTTGCTTAAACATTGTTATTATATATAGCAAAAACACCAACTTTTCCAACGTTTCTGTGTCTCAGTGATGTAAGGTCTATTTTGGACTGTAGTTTGACTCCGAGGAAACACTAATGACATTCGATCTGCCACTGTAAAGAGTTTAAAAATACTTGCTAATCGCAAGTCGGCCGTTGAAAAGTTCAAGTAATACTCGATCACCTTCACTTTTATCGATATACAAGGTGGTTGGAAATTCCCGTTAGAAACTTGTACGACATGTAGAGGGTAGTGAGTACATAACATTCTGAATAGGAACCCTTGTCTGGAAACGTATCGTTTCCGTTCTACGACAGTTTCAATTCAGATGTGTACATCGTGAATGTCTGCTTAGGGCAAGAGAAACGTCTCAGAATTGCCTGTCCTGGTACGCAACAGGGTAGACACGATGACGTGTACTGTGTCAAACGATCCCCAGATGTCACTTATTGTCCGCTTTGCTGTGAGACCGAGTCACTATCTGTGCATCACCGATAGAGGAAACATGGTACAGTACACGTTTGCGGAATACACAGACATGCTCCTTGTGTATGGCGAAACTGGATGTAACGGAAGAGCTGCTAGTCGGCTGTATCACGAACGTTTTCCACACCGTCACACTCCATGGCACAAACTGCGCCTAATTTATGAGACACCAGTAGAGACAGAGGAAGATCTGCTGCTGGGACGAGTTCTGGCCGCTGCACAAGACATTGAAGAGACACCAGGTGGGATGGAGAGAATTTACCAAAACATGCTTCGGAGGTATAATGTGTGTGAGAACGTTGCTGGTCGCCACATCGAGCCGCTGTTGTAATGCATCGGTACGTTGCGGCTGGTGCCGTAGATGCTGGGTTCTTGTTGTCGTCGAGTAATCTAAACCATAAGGTGTATGTTGTAAAGCAAATGCGTAAGTAATAACGGAACGAGTCAGTATTCTTTTCAAATGGATTGCAACAATTGTACTGGGTCACGCCTAAATACATTCCCCAGGTGGATGTGGATGAGATAATCATCTGCATTGAAACTGTCGTAGAACGGAAACGATACGTTTCCGGACATGGGTTCCTATTCAAAATGTGTATTCACTACCCTCTACATGTCTAGATGTTTGTAACGGGAGTTTCCGACCACCCTGTATGTTCCAGACTGCGCAGCAACAGAATCCTAGTGATTAAGAACTGTGGGTGATAAAATCTTCTAATTCGTTAGACAGTGTCATTCAAATTTCTTTAATGCTCAACGTTGCGCTCCCTCTGCTGGCATCTTCAGGTTTCCACTGGTATCCATCGACTGCTGTACGCCAGTGGACTCCTGAAGAAGATCTCAGCAGAGAGACGGAAACGCTGAGCTTTCAAGAAGTCTGAAGAATATGACGCCTTCTGATTACTCAGAAGCTTGTGTCATCAATGACAACAGCTACGAAAGCCACCAGGCTTCCACTGAGTCTCTACGTTTCTGAATCAGTGAACAGGCGAACTTACTGCAGAAATTTTGGATGTCAGGTGGAGCCTGTACTAGTTAAGTACTCATGTGAACAGCTGCATTTAAAATAGCAAACTTAACTGTCCCCACCACGCTATGTCGTCCGTCGTCTGTGAAGCATTCTTATGTATCAGTAGACGTCGCATATCGTTGCGGCGAACTATTTTACTTCCGTCACCCTGTGTAAATAACGGTTTCGTTGATTTGCCATGTTCACGTAGCTGAGTGGCGGCGAACAGAGTGGGTCGTATGATACTGCATATCCGCGCACGGTAGTAGCTCCATGCAGAAACTCCGCCGGGATTGGGGGGTTAAGCAGAGCCGGCACTGTGGTCGACTGAGTATCTCAGCACTCAGCCGCTAAGCCATTAGCGCCCACAGAGAGGCTGCATCCGCGCCTCACTCCCTCCTCCCCCACCCCTTCACCCCACCCACCCCCACCCCCACCCCCAACAGGGTCGCCTACAGAGTCAGCGCCGCGTCAGCTACAGCTGCAGACACTGCCACTGTTACAACTGCTGCTGCCGCTGCTGCTACTGCAGCCTTTTGGAATGCTTCCCGTGCCTCTCTCCCTTCTCCGTCCGCAGAGCCTTTCCTGTTTTCCTGTCTCGCTGTGGTGTCCTGGCTGGTACTCCGCGGATCCGTCTCTCTTCGCTGCCCGGCCTGTCTCCACTACAGCCTGCTTGCCCAGGAGGCAAATAGGGAATGTAGTTTTTCTGACTGTCGTTGGCAATTACCGTCTGTCTAGACCAGGACTTCCCAAACTGTGTCCCGCGGAACATTATTGTAGTGAGTAAGTGCTCGAAGGAAAACTATTAATAATATGGCGTTTTTCCGACATTCTTTCTTATTTCTAAGTATCGCTATTATAGCAGCGGGTGGCATTTGAGAGAAGACTTGGGGATGCGGCCGTGTTGCTAGCTATGATTTCTACGGTTGTCCTCCCGCCCCTGGTATTTGTTCTGCTTCAAAATGGTTCAAATGGCTCTGAGCACTATGGGACTTAACATCTGAGGTCATCAGTTCGCTAGAACTTAGAACTGCTTAAACCTAATTAACCTAAGGACATCACACACATCCATGCCCGAGGCAGGATTTGAACCTGCGACCTTAGCGGTCTCGCGGTTCCAGACTGAAGTGCCTAGAACCGCTCGCCCTTACAGGCCGGCATTAGTTCTGGATGTGGCCATTCTGTGACGTTAAGTCGTATGACCAACTGACACAAACAGCACGGAAAACAGACGCCAGAGTCAGAGTCATATTAAACATGTTAAGGAAACATAACTCACCCACGAAAGAAGTGGCTTACAAGGCGCTTGTTCAACCGATTCTTGAGTACTGTCTGTTAACCTTGGACTCTTCCGGGTAGTTGGGATGGGCAAAAAATAACGACGTATCAAATAATCGACTTTTTTTTCAAATAATAGCAATGTACGTCGGAGATTTATAAGTTATCGATCAATCAATATTAAACAGTGTGAACAGAAGGTGATATTTTTTATTGCCTGTCATTTCTTGATTCACAGACACTATAGTTCTCATCGTGAAATTTCTTGCCTATTCCAGCTCTACGTATCTTTGAAATCTGACAGTAAATGTCTCACATCGGGCTTAATTTAATTTCATATTCAGTACTAAAAATGAGCAGTAGCTCTGAACTGTACTGCATATTCATGGAAGTTTGTTACTTCCGTGTGTCATTTCTATAATTGCAAATGATAGGTACGAGATGCAAAACGACCGCGTTTGGTGACAGCAGTGTATGAGAAAGGTGTGAAAACCCTACTCCCAGTAGTGGGGAAGAATGTGCACTCTCCTTACCCCCTGACTGCCTGGATCAAGAAAAGATAGACGATGTGTTAAAGTAGCGTAGGCTCGGCACAACAGTTACACACGTTACTGCACTGGTAGTCAATGGAAAATGGACTCTAATTGTCTGAAATACTTATAAAAAGCACAATACTTCATGCGCAGAACACATAGCAAAAGTGTTTCACTCCCGAGACTTCTCTCGCGTAGTTGTTGGCCAAAAATATCGATATATCTAAATTTTGAGTCGTTGTCTTTAAATTATATATATATATATATATATATATATATAATTCAATTCCCTCGCTATAGAAGACAGCCGCCAGTGCTTTTCGATAATTTTCTACTCTGGACTCCAGCTCTTTGTCTGTGTCAAAATATTGTCTTCATAGCCAGCGGCTCATTTCAGCAGAGATTAACGTCGGGGTTAGCATATCACGCGCTGTATTGTACGTGATCAAATATTTCCCAATGAAAACACTGCAGGAGCATCTTCTTTGCCCTTGCAGAGTGCGGCCGAGAATTGTCGTGTAGAACGAACGGCATGACAGTTAGGTTATGTGGATTGCATAGCTTCAGGCGAAGACTTTCACCAGGCCCTCCTACTTGGCGGGAGACGCTAATATCTAGCCATATTTATGTTCTCATTGTGAGCTCAGAAGTGAAAAGAGAGACATGAGGAAATCGACAGGCGTACTGGACTCAGTGCCCAATGTATCTGTCCAAAGCTTCATCAGATTTTCGCTGTACTGTATTTTCCATTTCGTGACCGATCGTTCCTTACTTTCCGAATAACCCTCGTATATATACTTTTTAAAATTATCCCCCGCCCCCTAGAGATAGAACTGACGCACGTGACGAAGAAGGTCCAATGAAGAGCGGCGAGTTTCGTCATGCGATCGTACAGTCGACACTTCAGCGTCACAGAAATGCGTAACAAACTACAGTGGCAGATGCCACAAAATGGGGTTGTGCTTCACGGAGTGGAAGAGGTAAGGTGTGATCAGTGAGGGTAGCAGAAGTACCCTCTGCTACACATTGTCAGACTAATTGCGGAATATTGATGTAGGTGTAGATATGTGTACTGAGGCGCCTCATTGTGGTTGACGCGGCTGTCCGTTGACCGGTCTTACTGGGAGTCCACGACATGCGGCGGGTTAGGCACTTACCTGCTAAGCTACTTTTGAGGGTCAAAGTTTGCCATTCTGCGACATTTATGCCTTCATTTAACTTTCTTAATTTTATGCCACTTGTCTGGTCGTTCGACGTTGGTTCGTAGTTTGCATTTGGCTGGCAATGAGTGTTTATTTGGTGATATATTCATGATTCCGTTAGGCCCCATTTACTCGGTGTGGTACAAGTTGACTCAAATAACCTTTCTATACCACACTCACAAGGGATATTCTTCGGCGTCTCGACTCTGTCCACCACCATGGATTACGTTTAGTGTCTGGAGCTTTTTACACCAGCCCTGTGGAAAGTCTTTATGCTGAGACTGCTGAAACCCCGCTGTCCAAGCGGCGAGCTGTCCTTCTGAGTCTTTATGCTAGCCATCTGTCTTCCATGCCTGGTAATCCGGCCCATGACATTTTTTTCGACGCCTCCTTGGATTTAGGGTATGCAGGCCGCCCTTCCTCCCTACTACCACCGGGAGTCCGCTTCCGTCAACTGCTCCATTCTCTTTCCTTCCGCTTTCCTAAAACCTTCTTGACAACTTGGGGTACAGCACCGCCTTGGCTCCGTCCCCGGACCTGCCTGTTCCGTGACCTTTGTCAATTTCCCAAGGATGATACCCCTTCACTTGTTTATCGTCGGGCATTTGCTGCTCTATGTGCACAAATGAAGGAAGCCACATTTATTTACACTGATCGCTCAAAAACATCGTTTGGTGTAGGGAGTGCCTATATTGTTGGCGACACCCCAAATCGATTTCGGCTTCCCGACCAGTGTTCGGTTTATACTGCGGAGCTTTACGCTGTTCTCCAGGCTGTCCAATACCTCCGTCGCCATCAGCGGATACAGTATGTTATCTGTTCAGATTCTCTCAGCTCTCTCCTCATTCTCCAAGCTCTTTACCCTGTCCACCCTCTGGTCCACCGGATTCAGGGCTGCCTCCACTTGCTCCACTTGGGGTCGTCTCTGTGGCGTTCCTCTGGATCCCAGGACACGTTGGTATGTGGAGAAATGAGGCGGCCGATATAGCGGCCACGGCTGCAGTCTCTCTCCTTCGGCCAGCTATTCGCATGATTCCCTTCGCCGATCTACGGAGAGTTTTATGTCGTCGTGTTACTCTTTTATGGCACGCACATTGGTCGACACTTCCCAATAATAAATTGCGGGACGTGAAAGCTCTTCCCTGTGCTTGGACCTCTTCCTCCCGAACGCGTCGTCGGGAGGGGGTAATTTTAACTAGACTCCGGATAGGGCACTGTCTTTTTAGCCATCGACATCTTTTAAGCGGCGATCCTGCCCCACTCCGTCCCCACTGCTCTCAGCTGTGGACGGTAAGACACCTTTTACTTGAGTGTCCCTATGTTACTCCGTTACGTGCCCGTCTACAGCTGTCGCCTGATATACCTTCCATTTTAGCAGATGACACGCGCTCAGCCGATCGCGTTCTCGAGTTTATTAGTGCCAGTGAGATGACGTCAGTCATTTGAAGCTCTTTTTGGGGACAACCAACCCCCTTCTATAGTGTTGTTTTAAGCTTTCCTTCTATTTTTAGTTTCTCCAATTTTTTGAGTTTCGTTCCCATTGCTGCTGGTTTCCAGTTTCGTTTTTTTACCTTTTCTTAAGTCACAGACCGGACGCTAATGACCATAGCAGTTTTGCGCCCTAAAACCATAACAAAAAGAAACCTCACAAGGGATATGGCATTTTACTTAAAAAAATTCCTGGATTTTGACGTGATTGGTAGCCTACGTTTTACACTTACGCAATCAAAGGACCTAACGTTCATATTTGCATGGACACTTTTAATGTCAATTAATTTTATACAATATCTCTTAGTTTCCATTGTATTTTGTAGTGCCTGAAAATGGAAAGTGAAACCCGGCTCTTGTGTACGGTTTCACCCAAATAAAGGATGTCAGTTGCCACTGGAGCGGATTTATTCACCCCAAAAAAAAGGTATTGTGCTCTCATAACGAATCATGTTTTATTATTTTTAGACTGGCTTAAAAGAAATATTGCTTGTTCTCTACAATTACTTCCCACTCTTGCTCCTTCTAGCGTTAAGGTAACAATTCCATAGCGACAAAGCACTTACCAGATCAAACCTTTTCTTTCTCTAGTGATGGTTCTTCAGAGACTCCATTCCACAACCAACTTTACAGTAGATTACTCATAAATGTTCGTTCTCCTAGGCCCAAAGCCTGCTACAGTAGTAACATGTCGTGTCATTCATCACAACAGTTCGAACAATGCTTGACATATTCGTATTTGAGGCTTGTATCAAATATGTCTTCTCTCCATATAGTAGATGAACTTAGTGCGTTATAGGATAGTGAGGCAACGCGGAACACCGTTATTTCTCACCGTCGAGATGCGTGATATTCCCGTGATGCTCTGTAGTGAGTCCAGATCTTCTCCAGAGATCGTGTGAGTTACGGCGCATTAAAATTGTTTAAGTAGTTTGACAAATTGTTTGAAGGTACGCCTTCAAAAGTATGCAATAGTTACTGAAAATATTCACTGACGACTGAAACTATGCAATTTATTAAGTAAAAGAGAAGTCGATCGTTATGTATTTCTGGCCATGCATACAGTTGGTTTTATGGTTACCTTGTGAAGTCCAAAGAGCGCATGTCGAGCAATATCGAATACTTGGTTGTCCATAAAATGCACCTTAACTTTGCAAGTGCTGAAAACGAAGATTAGATCTGTAACCTGCAAATACGTGAATGTAAAAGAAATCGCCTCTACTACATAAACAATGAATGGCTACAGAGCTTTGTTTAGAAGTTAATAAATTTAACAAAACTGTAATGGAAACAAATTATTCCCCTTTTACTGATAAGTACTCCAAATGAAGAACAATCTTACAATTTTATTTTGTGTACATAAAATACGTTTTCCCCACATTTACGTGATTATCGGCATTTTCAGAGCACTATTCCATATTTCCCGACTATTGAATATTAGCACTCCAAGTAAGGTTTCCATGTTCCGAGATCCCAAAATGAGGACACCTCAATGCTTTGATTCTTGTCTGGATCCATTTAGCGGTGTTAGAAAGTTTTTCTTTGTTTTAAATACAAAAGCATGATCACCGTAGCTCTTATCTGTAGTAAAGTCCAGTTCATTGGTACTAGATTGGATGGTTTTTGGTATTTGAATAAGAAATTACGATTTCCGTAACTAAGTGACTGTTATGTTCCTATGAGAGCTGGACTAATCCCTTTAGGACTGCCGATTGAAGCATGATCAACTCAGTTTTATGTTCTGAAATGGCTGTAATACATACGTAACGAACAACAAGTAAACTCGATAAATTCACTAGTTTGGCAAAAAAAGAACGTGTATCGCACAAAAACAAACTGTTACGTGGAAACCGAGGGGAAGGTAAATAATGACAGCCAAGGAACGTAGACATCACACCTGCATCTAAGCTAAAAAAATCGAAATGTCGGGTGAAAACCATATAAATCGATATTTTCCGTTTTACTATAATAACAGGTCGACTGTAAGCAAATAACAAATGCTTTAATTCAATAATGGAAATTAATAGTGTATAATGTGTTGACGATACGAGATGAAAACAAAATTTAATTTTTTTTTTAATTTCCAAAACTAAAAAATTGAACATAAGCAGAAACGGTAAAAATGTGCACGGAAGCTATATTGAGCGTCGAAGATGCGGGCATGTCCAAATATATGCGGACTTACAGTAATCCTAACTCAGAGTGAAAAAAATTTTAAGAACTCATCTTGTGGTAGCAAGTTTTTCTTTTTTAAAAAGTTTGTTAAGAGAAGTACAAATACTTATTGCCAAATAGTTGAAGTTTATGATGAAGTGTGATTCATAGCTAAGAATGAGTTCAACTTGGAGATAAAACTGCAAAATGGGTCAAACGGTTCTGAGCACTCCGGAACTTAACATCTGAGGTCATCAGTCCCCTAGAACTTACAACTACTTAAACTTGACTAACCTAAGGACATCACACACATCCATGCACGAGACAGGATTCGAACCTGCGACCGTAGCGGTCGTGCGGTTCCAGACTAAAGCGCCTAGAACCACTCGCCCACACCGGCCGGCTACAACTGCAAAAATAAATGGTAAATCATAATACCAGAACTTCCTCCGTTAACGTTCTGAAATTCTCGTTCTTGTCATAAGGCATAACGCTCGTCATGGGTACCAAAGTATTTCCGAAAGCCTCTACACATACGAATGAGTAGCTTCTGAAACGAAAAGTCTCTAGGTGAGTGGCAAAATGCACAATAGATATCGGTTTTCCGTCTAAAGTTGACATTTCTTACTTCATGTACCGCTGGGGCGGAAATGTGTCATGTCGTGGGGAAACGTGTGCTCTTGGCATGAAAAAGAAACTGAAACTACGCGACAGCACCAGCCACTGATGTGACGTATCGACAGCGACTGTGGCGATGTGTGACAGCTGAGAGACACGCAACAAGGGGAGCTCGTTAGAATGAAAGACGAGCTACCGCACGTCAACGCGAAGTGCGTCAGCGAACCCTGCTGCGTGGGAAGCAGCGAAACGAACGGACGGCCACATCGCCTACGTGAACCGAGGTCAGTCAGCATTTTTCTAGCAAAGCAACCAAGACATCAGGGAAGCAACAGTATCAGTTTTGTCCGTTATGGACCGCATTAATCCCTAAACTTTTACTTCATTCATTATGTAATCGATTAAACTGAGAACTAAAGTACATAGAATAAAATACACTCATGCTCATAAATTAAGGATAATGCTGATACATGGTGAAACAACGGTCTGGTAGGCGGTTTGCGAGTCTAAATCACCTCGGGGTATGACCATGTGGTGCATTTGACCTGCGGTCGTCGCATGATGGCGCTGGTAGCAGTCCACATACACAGAGGTGTGTTGGCGCATGCCAGAGTACGGTGCACCGAGTAACTGTGCAGACGTTTTCAAACGTACTAATGGTGACCGTGTGTTGAAAATGGCTCAAATAACACAAATTGATGACGTTATGAGGGGTAGAATACTAGGGCGACTGGAGGCTGGTCAAAGACAGCATCTCGTAGCACGGGCCCTCCATGTGCCACGAAGTATGATCTCAAGATTATGGCAACGATTCCAGCAGACAGGAAACGTGTCCAGACGCTACAGTACGGGACGTCCACAGCGTACAACACCACAAGAAGACCGATATCTCACCATTAGCGCCCGCAGACGGCCACGGAGTACTGCAGGTAGTCTTGCTCGGGACCTTACGCAGCCACTGGAATAGTTGTCTCCAGACACACAGTCTACAGACGACTGAACAGACATGGTTTATTCCTCCGCCGACCTGCAAGGTACATTCCACTGACCCCTAGTCACAGGAGAGCCCGTAAAGCCTGGTATCAAGAACATAGTACATGGTCGCTGGAACAGTGGTCCCAGTTATGTTTACGAACGAGTCCAAGTGTAGTCTGAACAGTGATTCTCACCAGGTTTTTATCTGGCGTGAACCAGGAACCAGATACCTTGAATGGTCGTGGTTTGATGGTGTGGGATGGGATTATGATTGGTGCAGGTACACCCCTGCATGTTTTTGACAGAGGAACTGCAACAGGTCAGGTGTATCAGGACGTCATTTTGCACCAGTAGCCGGCCGGTGTGGCCGAGCGGTTCTAGGCGCTTCAGTCTGGAACCGCGAAACCGCTACGGTCGCAGGTTTGAATCCTGCCTCGGGCATGGACGTGTGTGATGTCCTTAGGTTAGTTGGGTTTAAGTAGTTCTAAGTTCTAGGGGACTGATGACCTCATATGTTAAGTTCCATAGTGCCGAGAGCCACTTGCACCAGTATGTCCGCCTTTTCAGGGGTGCAGTGGGTCCCATGTTAATCCTGATGGATGATAACGCACGACCCCACGAGCTGTCACCGTGGAGGAGGACCTTGAAACAGAAGATATCGGGCGAATGGAGTGGCCTGCCTGTTCTCCAGACCTTAACCCCATCGAGCACGTCTGGGATGCTCTCGGTCGACATAACACTGCACGTCTTCAAATCCTTACGACACTTCAGGAGCTCTGACAGACACTGGTGCAAGAATGGGACGCTATACCCCAGCAGCAGAGTATGCCATCACGTTGTGCGGCCTGTGTACGTGTGCATGGTGATCATATCGTATAGTGATGTCGGGGTACATGCGCAGGAAACAGTGGCGCTTTGTAGCCCATGTGTTTCGGGACGGTTTTCTCATCTTATCACCAATACCGTGGACTTACACATCTGTGTCGTGTGTGTTCCCTACGTGCCTATACTATTAGAGCCAGTTTTGTGTAGTGCCACGTTGTGTCACACTCATTCTGCAATCATCCTTAATTTATGAGCATGAGTATAGTTGCTTCCCCGGTAAGGCCAATGGGTGTAGAAAGTGGTCGCATCACTGCGCCGTACGAGTGCCGTGGATGAAAACCAAAGGGAGCCTCCTATCGAAAGAAATAGTACCCCATACCATAACTCTTGGTTGTCGGGCCGTTACGGGCAACATTCTGGTTGAGATCTCATCACTGCCCGGAACGTCTGCAGACAGGTCTCCGCTCGTCATCCGCGCTCATTTAGAAACGGGACTCGTCACTGAAGACAATTCTATTCCAGCCAGTGATATTCCAGACAGGGATTCGATAGAAAACTATCGCCAGCCATAGGGTCCGTGAACCAGGAGCGACGGTCTGAGGCGCCATTTCTTATCATAACACGATCCCTTTGGTTGTTATCCGCGCCACCCTTACGGCTCAATGGTACGGCGACGATATTCTACGCTCCGTTTTGTTGCCTTTCATGCTAAATCATACTGGGCTCACATTTCAGCAAGATAACGCCTGCCCGCACAAGGCCAGAGTTTCTGCTGCTTGTCATCGTGCTTACCAAACCCTACCTTGCCAAGTAAGGTCGCCGGATCTCTCCCCAGTTGAGAGCGTTTGGAGCATTATTGGCAGGGACCTCTAACCAGCCACGATTCTGACGATTTAACGCGCCAGTCAGACAGAGTTCGGCACGGCATTCCTCAGGAGGACATCCAACAATTCTATCCATGATAACTGCTTGCATAAGGCCTTTTTTTGCGTGTATACTTGGCCTTAAATCTTTGAATAATAACTTAAC
This sequence comes from Schistocerca cancellata, assembly GCF_023864275.1. Taxonomy (NCBI): domain Eukaryota; kingdom Metazoa; phylum Arthropoda; class Insecta; order Orthoptera; family Acrididae; genus Schistocerca; species Schistocerca cancellata. The sequence goes on along the minus strand of NC_064634.1, from coordinate 283,623,528 downwards.
CGCTTTCACAATACATTAAGAGCAAGGTTTAATTTCAGGCTGAGTGAAATGCATATGTTACTCCCCATGTAAAAATTCATCACACATACCTTCTTCTAGCACTATCTTCAGTCTCCTAGCAGGTTCGTTGTGGCTTGCCAAGAATTTCTCTCCTGTTCAAATCTCTTCATCTCAGAGTAATAGTTGCAGCCTCATTTATTTGTTGAATGTATTCTTCACACAGTCTTCGCCCACATTTTTATCCCATTGTAACACCATAGCTCTAATGCTCTACTCATTTATTTTGCTTTTTTTCCATTTAATTTTACATCGTTAAGAACCTGTAAATGTTTTTGATTGAATAGATAACACAAAATTGTATACTCCTTTCTTTGTACAAACTTTGACGTCATGTTTTGGTTCAATGCAAAGTAGTGTATCTGCAATTTATATTCTTTGTCCCATTTGGAGGGAACAAAACTTACTGTATATAATTGTAATTTTGTGTGAATAATTTTTTGTAGAAGTGTCAATATGTGTAAATGTTTTGTTTTATTTAATGTATTTGGTTGCTGTTATGTAAATTGCTGACCCTCACTTAGGGTTCTTAGTTATTCTGTATGTAAAAGGTGTAGTGGTTCCCCTCGGGAACGGAACTGTGTAGCGCGCGCAAATTGTGGTTGGCATAGGTGGAAAAGGTGGAACTGATAGTCAGTCGGGGACGAGCCAGCAGTCGGAGACGAGCTACGAGTCGGGGACTGCCAAGTAACCGATGCATATTGTGATGGTTCCGAGGGAGGCTTTTCTTGCCGCTTTCCAATGCCTCGGATGGATGGATAAATAGCTGGAACTATTCTGGAATTTGTATCTGTCGTCGCCACCAAGAAATGACAGAGTCCAGCAATTCTGTCTGCGAATCCACCTACCAACATGCAGTTGCCACCACGTTGCGCAATCACTGTAATGTAATACTATAATGATGTACAGTGAAAGATCAGCTTAATGGACGTGCTAATGTGCTGAAATATAAGGTAATTTGTATCTGAATTTATGTACCTACCTTGATTTTTCTCCTCATCATAACACCTCTCAGGTTCCTCTCCATTTGAGCTAAAGTGATATCCGAGTGTCCTTACTAAAAGAAATTAAAGCCTAGAGTTTTGCTAATTAATGCCTCTTGAACTTATTAAAAAGAAAGTTAAAGTTAATGTGGCAATAGAGTGAGTTAAAGTCAATGATGCTTGCTGAAAATAATTTTCCTAGTAAAACTGCTTATTAAAGTGCTGTTGCTAACTTCAAAATTAAAAGTTCTTAAGACTGAGGCTTATAAAGTAAATGAACACATTGTTGCCTGTAGTAAATTCTAAAAGGTGAGTCAGTTTCTTGCAATTTTGTCAACATTGTGTTTCACTGTAGTAAAAGTAGGAAACTGCAATAGTAGAAAACTATATGTTCATGATTGCTAAGTGTTTGTCTCTTGTGTATTAGAAGTGGATATTAATAGTAATGCTATAAAGACCATTCACTTTGTGTAAGTCCTGAAAGTAATAGTGTGTTTCGGTTTATGTTATAATTTTGCAAATAGTTGGTGCTGCTCTAACAGTTAGCTTCAGTCTTAAAACATAGGTGTGTCAGAGTTCATTGCACTCGCGTGTGGCTAAGTCTAGGTTGTGTTTGTCCGTTATAGTTACTTATACCTACTTTCATAAACGAGAACGTTAATCTTTCTCTTGCCTAATTAGGCTGGCGACCGTTTCCCTTATTCTATAAACAATATAGTTAGGCAAAATTTTGTTTGTTACTATTCAAATATTTACGTAATTCTGACTTTCATTTCCGATAAGCCACCTCCGTTAGGAACAACACGGTCAACATAACGAAATTCCTCTCAGAGGTTAACACTGCTCTGTTGCTTTGTGTCATAGTTGCTTTTACAAAATAGTTTTATGTCACAACCTGTTTCTAGCATTGAGGTTATGGTACAGTAGTAGCAGACAGGAGTGTTATACCATGCAACTTGCTCTAGTACTGCGGAGGTTATTCCCTGATATCTTGACATATGTTCTGTAATCCCGTCCCTTCTTCTTGTCAGTGTTTTCCACATATTTCTTTATCACCGATTCTGCGGAGCACCTCCTCATTTCTTATCTTATCAGTCCACCTAATTTTCAAAGTCTTTCCACAGCAGACGCTTCTAGTCTTATTTTACGGTTTTTCCAGAGTCAGCGATTCACTACTGTCAATCACTTGCTCCAAAAGCACATTCTCGTAAATTCCTTCATGAAATTAAAGTTGATGTTTGTAACCTCACTGGAGCACAGTAACAAATAATGAGAAATTAATCACCAGCCAGCATCAATCTGTTACTGCTCAACCACAAGAGGGCAAGTATGTGACCACAGATTCTGAATGGGGCTAATGAGACGCCCTGCTAGTCCCGCAGGACAAGACAGGTAGTTTAAATTGTGGAAAGGGACCAAAATAAGGGCTGTCAGTTACACTCGAACATACAACTTTATTATTTGATCAAACATTACAAGATCAAAAAAAAAAATTTAAACACACAGCTTTAATCCTTGGGACTTAATTACTAGCTGAAAGCCACTTAAATTTAAAACGGCTGAAGGCCTATAACTTACAACGCAAGCATAATCAGAAATTTAACAGGCAAGCCTTATCTTAAAACAGTTCTTTAGTTAGGATGAAGTAAACGAGTCAAATTCAAAACGTCTGAAGGTCTAACACTTAAAACTCCATAACATTATTTTTTAATACCAATGGCCTTACGTGGAACCGGGGTGGCGCAGTGGTTAGACACTGGACTCGCATTCGGGAGGACGACGGTTCAATCCCGCGTCCGGCCATCCTGATTTAGGTTTTCCGTGATTTCCCTAAATCACTCCAGGCAAATGCCGGAATGGTTCCTCTGAAAGGACACGGCCGACTTCCTTCCCAATCCTTCCCTAATCCGATGAGACCGATGACCACGCTGTCTGCTCTCCTTCCCCCAACCAACCAACCTTACGTGAAACTTCTTTAATTTAGGCTGAAGGCCTTAAGAGCAAAAGAACTCAAACTCAAAATCGGCTGAAGGCCCAAGAGCTAAAATCCAACAACATTAAAAGTTTGAAAACGCCAAAGGGCTTACGTGAAACAGTACTTTAAACTAGTCTGGAGGCCCGAAGAGCCAAAGAACTCTATTTTTTTTAAAAAAAAATCGTCTAGAAGCCATGCAGGTACAAACAACAAGAACAAACCAGAAAAGGCAGTTCACGCAAGGACGCTCAGATGTTCGAGGGGCGGCCTGGAGTTCAAACACTAACGCTCGATTAGGTGAGACAGGCAGTCGGGCCAACCATTCATGATCTGATGACAACCCAACCGACCGACAGTCAACAGACCCACCAACAAGATAGCTTCCACTTCACCTGACCAGAGCACAACAGGGAGTTCAAAGGAACAACGTAGAAGACATTGGCGCCCACAACCAATCATACATGGAGCCGTCAAGCTACACTCCCTGCTGGACAGCAACAACACAATGAGGAAACTACACTGCCTGAAATTTACGTCAACAGTCAGGGCAGGTAACCCGACCGTTAATGGCCACAAGGCAGAAGATTCCGCTAGTGCACTCCAATTCAAGTAACCAAATGCAATGAAACTCCACACCAGAGGGTGGCTACAATTTTCCAACTTGAAAACCACTTTGTTGCTAGCGGGAATACCCCAACAGCCGATAACGAACTCCAAACGACACAATGTGAACGATCTTGACTTGCTGGTAGGTTCAATCAAAACTCAACTTTCGCCTCGGGGTCAGTGAGCCACAGACCTCGTAGCAATGGCAACAGAGCCACACTCCTACACCTTGTAGAGACCGCCAGCAGGCCCAGCCAAACTACACCCTGCCGAGAGTTCCTCGCTGCGCCACGGCAACCGATCGACTGAGAGCGAGTACGCTGACAACATTTAAAAAATTTGCCAGTCGAAATCACACAAACTATACACAGTTACACGAACACTTGCCAGAAGAACTAGACAATGCTAACGGCAGTGACTGTACAATAACAAGGGCGAATCCCGAGTCGGCACTCAGCCAACCCATAAGCGATCGCCGGCCAAATACACGTCATCCGACAAGACGACCGACCGACGACCAATCAAAGTCGTCCCCACTCAAAACGTGTGTCGGCGACCGTCGGGCGAGTCATGGCGGTCCAGACCTGACCGCAGCCGCGCCCCGACGGAACTTGTGCCACGTGCCAACTCGAACACTGCCAGGTCCGAACTCACTCACAACACACGACGACCAGGAAGTAATAGCAGTCGAGCAAAGATAATACGGGAGGGCGCATATCGATAAGCGCTGGTGCGGCCACTCACGGGCAGACAAGGCAGCAACTCAGTGACACCAGTAATTGAAAATTAACATAACGAGGTGGCAATGCGGTAAAACAAACAAGGTGTTAAATAAGATTATTTTAAACATAGCTGCGCAACAGCAACGGTTCTACGTTATTAGATTAAAACCAGCCAACCAGTTGCAAAGGATAAAGTAATCTTTACCTAGGTTTCGATAGATTTAAATCTATCTTCTTCAGAAGGCGGCAGTATTACATTAACATGGAGTGATATGTCATTGCCATTTTTACAAACATCTCCATAGCTCCATTAGTCCAAATAAAATATAGCCCTGAGAATAGGGTTTGTCAGATAAATAAAATTAAGTACATGGAAGTTGGTTATTTATCTGACAAACCCTATTCTCAGGGCTATATTTTATTTGGACTAATGGAGCTATGGAGATGTTTGAAAAAATGGCAATGACATATCACTCCATGTTAATGTAATACTGCCGCCTTCTGAAGAAGATAGATTTAAATCTATCGAAACCTAGGTAAAGATTACTTTATCCTTTGCAACTGGTCGGCTGGTTTTAATCTAATTGTTAAATAAGAGATGGCACGAACAAGAGCCACGCACGGCTCAGCTAATATGAACAACCGGGGTTCAGTCATGCGCTGTTGCTTGAACCCCGTATAGAAGCATGAATCAGTCGTAAAGCATCTTATTGTAACGCAGATAAATCAGTGAAATTACTGAACAAAGTTATAAATGAATGGAGAGTGTTGAAGGAAAAACATTAGGAACACGATGCAGCAGGTTAAAAATGTGGTCTACAACCAGAGGAGTAACCGTGATTATTCGTTTCTTCAGATCACACACAAATTTATTCCGGATGGTTGTTACGCACGGATTTTGCTGACCACAATATGCAACCTGTGATGTTGTTACTAAGTTTCAGTTATGATAGATGACATCTATCAATCGGAGGTAAGATCTAGAACCGGAAACGACATAGTCGAAAGTTGCAACCGAAAATCTCTCTGATACCTTTGACAATGGACCTCTCTGCTGCAAGCCCTTTACTTTCCATATTTTGGGAGGCGATGGATCAAAAGACGAAAAAGAGTCTCTAGTTAACGTGACCTCTAAACAACATACCGCAAGAGCTTTGTGCACTTGTTCCGTAGAAGAGATGTTTGTCAAGGTAGCAAAGATTAACAAGTCCTCATAGCTCTTATCGTATTTTCTCTCGACTGGACCTTTTTTTTTTCTTATTTTGGTCGTGCTATCTCGTCCCAAAGCATGGAAAGCAAAGTGATTGGAATACAGCAAGTCCACTGTCAGAGGAAAGAGAATGGTTTTTGTTTATAGGTTTCAACTTGCTCTTTTCCGGAAAAGTTAACTTTACCTCAGATTGACACATTTACCGTTCTTCACCATTCCCGAAAGTCTGTAACATCGTTACGGTATAACACTGAAAACTAACTGTTAAAATTTACAACGCAAGAAGAGCGTTCGTGGGCAGTGAAATATGTGAACTAAAGACATGGAGCCGTCCGTCAACTCGCCTAAACTGCAACGAATCTTGAAATTCAAATCAAGCGTATAAGTCTTTATACAGTAACAAATTCACCACAGCTGAACTGTCCTCAGTGCCTTTGACAGTCATCTTTATATGTCGTCTTTGCTTTGCGGTCAAGTACTATTTTGCGTCCAAAAGAGCAGAATTTCTTAACATCGTCTACTCAGGGCTTCCCAACCTGTGGTCCGCGGACCCCTTAGGGGTCCGCCTGCTCTTTCTAGGGGGTCCGCGGCCACCTTTGGCCAAATCGTGTAAAATAATGAGTAAAATTACTGAATAAAAATGTCAAAATTAAATTCATCACTATTTTTTTCGTGTGATCCACAAGCAACCTTTGCAGTTCCTAAGTGAGAACGTATACACAGTTTAGTGCCGGAGAATGCGGCTTCTCTGATCGACTGTTTCGCAACATTACGGGGGTCGTTTGTGCGCCGGCTCACGGCGCTAGATGCGCTGAAACCTTTTACGCATGCGCGGAGAGAGCTTTGTCGACCAATCACAGCGCTCGCTGGCACGTATGCGGTCCCAGGCATCATTAAATGTTACACTTGCTTTGTCAGTGCACTACCTATTTCATAAGTCGATTTTTGACCAGTTTATTACTTCCAACATGGATCGGTGGCTGAAGGTAGGATCACTGAAGAAGGGTGCAGTTTCTCCATCGCCTTCACAACAAGGGAAGTTTCCAGTTAAAATAAATGAGGAGGGAGGACGACCAAAGGAAGACTTTACATACATTTGAACATTTTTCTTCAGATTTCACGAAACTCCCCCCCCTCCCCCCCCCCCCCCCCCCCACACACACACACATGACTGTTACGAAATATGCATGCTCCTTACACAGCAGTAGCCAAATAGTGAAGTGAACAGACCATAAGCGGCAGTTTGTCAACAGCGAGCAGTTTGGACGTGACGTTGATTGCTCGTGGAGGAAGACAGCTCCATCGTGTGAAATTTCAATTACCAAGTAATTTTAATCAGGCTATAGTGTTTTGAACAAAGTGAGAAAACCCACTAGTAAGTGTCTGGATACAATGGGAATTCAAATTGGGTTGTTTAATTTCAAGTTGTTTTCATTCATCTCTAAACCAAAGACTAATGATACTTCGAGGGGGTGAGGGGGGTCATTGGGAACATGATACTTGCATTAAGAAGCTTTCAGTTCCCATCGGTTTCGTTCTGAAATTTAAAGTTACTGTGCTCTTGACTGACTAGGGGTCCGCCATGGATTTTCGACGGAAGAAGGGGTCCTCCAGCTGAAAAGGTTGGGAAGCCTTGGTCTTCTTCATAGTCTCCATCTTTGATTGTAAGCTTATCGCTAGTCTCATTACTGCAATTTTTCGTCACTCTTTTCTTTCTTCAGTTTTCTCTCAATCCACATTCCGTGTTCACTAGCCCGTTCATTCCATTCAACAGTTACCGTAATTCTTCTCCACTTTCAGCGATGATAACAATTTCATCAGCGAATCTTATCGCTGATATTCTTTCGCCTTGAATATTGATTCCGATCTTGAACCTTTCTTTTGTTTCCATCATTGCTTCTTGATGCACAGACTGAATAGTAGGGGCGAAAGACTGTCTTATGTAATTTCTAATCCAGGAATTTCGTTCTTTCAAAGTCTTTCTTTTTTGTCCCTGTTGACATATTTTGTTTATTACCCTTCTTTCCCTATGGGTAATATCTATTTTTCTCAGAATTTGGAAAGGTTCCACCATTTTACGTTGTCGAACACTTTTTCTAGGTCGATAAATCCTGTAAACGTGACTTGATTTTTCTTGAGTGTTGCTTTACTCATCAAGCGCAAAGCCAGAACTGTCTTTCTGATGCCTTTTCCTTTCCTGAAGCCAAACTGATCGTCAACTAACGCATCCTCAACTTTATTTTCCAGTTTCCTGTGGATTATTTTCGTCAGCAACTTGGATGCATGAGATGTTAAGCTACTGAATTATAGTTTCACGCTAAAGCGTCCTTTCTCTCTTCGTGATTGTGTGCAACATATTTAACCGAAAGTCTGATGGTATGTCTCCAGTCGCACTGACTTCACGCACCAACTTGAACAGTCTTTTCGACACCGCATCCTCCAACGGTTCTAGAAATTTCGAAGGAATTTCATCACAATTCTTCCAAAGCTCTATTAAATTCTGACTCTAATATTAGATCTTCTGTCTTCATATCTACTCCCATGTCTTCTTCTATCGTCGTCGGACAAGTCCTCTTCCTTGTAGAGGACTTCCGTGTACTCTTTCTACCTATCTGCTCTCTAATATGCGGTTAACAGGGCAGTTCGCATTAACTCTTCATGTTGATGTCCCTGTTTTGAATTCCACTGAAGACTGTTCTGAATTTTCTGTATACTGAATCATTTCTTCCAACTTCTATTCCTTTTCTTTCTCCTTCACATTATATATGCACCCATTTCATTTTCGCTTCCCTACACATAGTACTTACTTTCCTCTTAATGAACTTTTACTGCTATATTTCGATCTTTCCTTGAACTTTTTTGTAGTTTCTTCTTTCGCCGATCAACGCAAATCTTTATTCTATTAGCCAAGGTTTCTTCGCTGTATAAAGGCACATTTGCATGCCGAGCGTGAGTTTCCTCGGAAACGCGAAATATTAATTAAATAAATAATCAGTGACAAATAAATAAAGCCTATGGCACACAACTGCAGCGCTGTGTCGCTGATAAAACAAAAGCACAATTACGTTACTCATATGTTTGATTAAGAAAGGGAGAGCTCTGGTTGAAGTGGTGCGAGAAGCACGTATTTTATTTTATTGTCTGGCACACCGCCATATTTCATGTTATAGAAAATTACTGCGAGTTGCAACCACACTAGGCACTCGATTCTGTAAAGAATTTATATTTATAAAAGTAAGTAGGATTATGAACTGTAGGCTTATTCATTGAATATATCTGATTTAACTAACAGTGTAACTTTTTTATGTTTAGTAGACAATCACCTCTGTACGACGTTTTGGCATGGCTGGCAAATTATTGTAATATTGAGATTTAGATTATGAGTCCGCACCTACCGCAGCAGTCTTTGGAAACGATTTAACTACGAAGTCCGATTATTTCAATTTTATTTCACGGTCAACTACGAGTAACATTGCCTTTACGAAAAAGCCATTGTCAAGCGTCTGATACCGAATAATTATCCAGATAAGCAAATATCAATTACAATTACAATCACCATCATACAGAATAATTAACATTAAAATAATTAATATTTTATTTGATTTTATTTTATTTATTTTATATTGGCGACTGCGTGTCGGACTTGTTATTTTGTCATTTGTTACATTGTTCTCTTTGTTTCATGTAAAAAATCAACTTTCTGGACCTGGACGTCAATGTATGAGAGATAACAAAATTTGAAGACATTGCAATTCTGAAATTTTGCCGGAAGACGCAAAGAAGCTTCCAGCAAAATAAGGTAAGACGCAGCATCCTTGCATTGGCAGGCTTGACCAGACGTATAATTCAGTGTATTAGCTTTTCAGTAAATTCTGTAGTGTTTCTTTTCCGCATAACAGTTTCAGTGATAAATTTCATTCTCAGTACTTTTCCCTAAACAATAACGTATGCAACAATACCAATACACGAGTGTACAATATGGCCGACTTCTGTACGATACGTAGTAACATGGACAGCAGCCATTACCAATAATCTCAAATTCAGTTTATATTTTTAAATTAATAGACAGCCATTGTTGCTACGAGCGATTCATGCTCAACTGCATTTTATTTTAAAATCAGTGTCAAATATTTTCTTGAAACAAATATCACGTGTGGCATGGTAATAACTAGAAAACAATACGCAAAAATGGAACAGCAAGGACGTACTATTCAGACGCAATCCGACTCGGACGTGAGACAAGTGTTAGAAAATGACTTTACGACAGCAACCGGTAGTGACGATTCATCAAACATTGACGCAAGTGTTGACGAAAATTTTGACAATAGGCCGTCCACCACAAAAATTTCAAAGTCTCAATCAGAGCCCATGTTAATGCATGACGTCACGTCTAATGACGCGGCGGGGGCAGAGACCTTGCAAACGGTAAACATTGCCGACATGTTACAAATGTTAATCAAACAGAACGCCGAAAACATGGCAACCTTAAAGACACAAAATGACGCAATTAAATCTGACCTCATAGCACTCAAGACAGGTAATGACACTTTATGTAAACGTGTGGAACTTATAGACGCCACACTGACCAAACAGATGACTGAACTCAGTACTAAATTTTCCCAGCTTAATACGAGACAAGAAAAGACTACAACTGACGTAGCACTTTTACAGACACAAATAAAAAACCTTAATGTCACGTGTGAAGTTCTTACTGAACAAATTCAAACATATCCTTCAGTACATGACAACCTTGAAAAACGAATTACTGACGTACAGAATAAATTTGACAATGTTGAACAACACCTGACTGACATCTTACAATCTGATGCCACAGCTCATTTTGAAAATATTAATAAAGAATTTAATGATTGGGTAGTGAACAAAGACAAACATTTTGATACATGCTTACGTGAAAATTTACCAACAATTGTGCACGACTCCGTAGCGCAATACATTACTAATAACAAACAGCTGATCAGTGACGCAGTACAATCCGTCACTGCACCCATGGGACAATTCACCGATCGATCACAGTCTGAATGTAACGAAAATATCAGTCAAAATGTACAGTTCAGAAACCAATATACATTCGAGTATGATACACACATTCCGCACACGACAAATACACAAGAACAAAACGCACCACGACTACAACACATACCACGATGTGCAAACACAAACACAAGCTATTATCATGGTAAACCACAGCAACATTATCGTAATTACTCGCCAGCTGGACATAGCAGTAATTACAGTGGGACAAATCCATATCATAATGCAAAGGAAGACGAAAGCTTAATGAAACACAGGCAATTTCAGATTTTTATCCCAGAAAAACGAACCATTCATCCGGTGATTTTTCTTAAATCTTTTAGTAACGCATTTCCACGCACTTGGAGTGACCGGAAAAAGATTTCATATATTGTCGGTTACATCCAAGGCGATGCAGCTGTCTGGGCATACAGTCAAGCTGACGTATGTACCACGTACAGTGAGTTTGAGCGTGCTTTTCTGAACAAATTCTGGTCGCAATCCGTCCAGGAGCGACTCAGAAGACAAATTTTAGAACCTGAAACTTTTAACAGTAAAAATGGCAACTTACGCAGATATTTTGAAAAATACTTGAACATGGGACACTTTTTAGACGAACCAGTCGCAACGCGTGATATACTCCATGCGTTGAAGGCCAAATTGCCTTTCAACATTAAAGAAAAACTTCTACATATCCCGGATGACGATTCAGATTATTTTTTAACAGCTTTAGATTCGGTTGACATGTTACTTGAAGACCAGCGCTTCGCGCGGCAAAACAGCAGCCACAATGTTTACACTAGTGGTATGCAAAACATGCAGGCTTGCCAACACAATTCTGGCGCGCCCACAGTTGGATACGCGGTACAACAAAAACAGCAAACTCACATGCCGTCTCAGTACGGAAATCAAAATCAACACGCGTATTCCAATACAAACAATAGTTACAACAGTAATAACACTTCATGCGGTAATCCATACAAAAGGCACCGCGGTAATAACTACAACGGTAACAACGGATACAAAGGTAATAACAAAAACACAAACAGAAATAGAAATAATAATAACTACGAGCCAAGACAGCATCAAGGTTGGACTCGTAACGATCAGTACTTTCATTCAAACTCTGCTTTACCACAGCAGCCACCAGGACAAAATTGGAGCATACCTTACGACCGACAGGTAAGTTATAATGCGCAACAGCAACAACAACCGCAAAAGTTTGGAGATCATAATAGGCAATATCCGAATGTGAATATAATAGAAATGACACCAGATGCACAACCTCAATCTGTGTCAGTACCTAGTACAAATGCTAATCCAACAAACTAGAAACAGTCACTACTTTGCCCCAGGTCGTGGCTGAAGAATTCTTGGGGGGCGGCTTCAATGTTAATCAGTTATTTGACACCACACTTGAACAACAGAATAATGATATGCCGAGTAATTCTAAACAAAAACTACCTGTTTTATTTATAAGATACAACCACAATAACAATATATCAGATGAACTTTTACAAGACAGTACACAATGTCGTTTAAACACAAATGAAATTGTTTTAGCATCCACTACTGGTGTAGTAGGTGGGATTCCAACTACTATTGTCCTAGATACAGGTGCAGCTGTGAGCGTTTTATCTTTTAATTTTTATAAAAAGATGTGTGAATTGGAACCTGTGCCTGAGTTTCCTGCCCAAAACTGTAAAATAACTACTGCACTAGGTAATAAGTCATGTAGGGTTACGAAGCAAGTTTTTGTAAACGTTAAAATAGGTAATGGAACCGTACAATGGCCATTCCTGGTTGTACAAAACCTTGTGACCAATTGCATATTAGGAATAGATATTATGAGCGAGAAGCACTGCATTATAGACTTCTCCAAAGGTAAATGTATTTTAAATGATAAAAGCAGGGTAATTATTATTGATTTGGACAGGAGAACTCTAAAGCATGACAAACACTGTACAGGGTACAAGGTTCAGTTAGTACTTGACAAAGACATTCAAGACATGCAAACACACTCATCTGACGCAGAGCTAATGGACTTGAAAACATTGCTTGATCATAAGATAAGTGAAGCTACAGCTCTCAGTGTACATGAACGTATAAAACTACAGGAAATGTTATCCAAATATTTACAAGTTTTTACCAAACGATTAGGTGTTATCAACACGTATGTGTACAAGATTGAAGTTAAGCCTCACAAGATCTTCTACCACAAGACATATAACGTACCGTTATCTCAACGACCTGCTGTGTGGCAAGAATTAAAACAAATGTTAGACTGGAAGGTCATTGAACCATCCACCTCACCTTACTGTAGTCCTCTACTTGTTGTCAAAAAATCAAATGGAAGCATTAGGTTAGTGTTAGACGCACGAGCTATTAATGAAATAATTTTACCGGTTCACACAAAACCTGAAAATTTAGAAGAGCAATTACAGAAATTTCTAGATGCAAAATATTTTTCCACAATAGATCTCGCTAATTCGTTTTGGCAGGTGGGTATCACTCCTGATTCTCGGAAATATACTGCATTTATGTTCGGGGGGCGAACCTATCAGTTTTGTGTTCTACCCTTCGGACTGAATGTCAGCTCTGGGGTATTCATTACAGCCCTGGATACCGTGCTAGGCGACGATTTAGTTGAGACAGTCACACACTATGTAGATGATATACTGATAGCTACACAATCCTGGAATGAACACGTTGACACACTTCAAAGAATTTTAGAAAAATTTGCACAAGCTGGAGTCACAGCCAACCTAAGAAAATCAAAATTTGGTTGCAGTGAGATAAAATATTTAGGACATATCATTAATTCACAGGGCATACGTCCTGATCCCAGTAAATTAGATGCTATCAGAAACTTTCCTAGCCCTCGAACTAAAAAGCAGTTAAAATCATTCCTTGGGCTATGTTCATTTTTCAGACGTTTTTTGCCACAACCACTTTTGAACAGTAAACATCTGCTAAATCTACTCAGAAAGAATCAAGTTTGGATCTGGTCGGAACAGTGCCAGAATGACTTTAATACAATTAAACATGCTTTAGTGAATGCTAACATATTGAGCCATCCAGATTTCAATTTAGGTTTTTGTATGACTTGTGACGCTTCACGTACTGGCTTGGGCTGTTGCTTATTTCAAGTTGTAAAGAATAAAGAAAAGGAACAGATAAGAATTATTGGGTTTGCAAGTCGTACTTTAACTGAATGTGAGCGTACATACTCGACTACTGAGTTAGAAACACTTTCCATAGTATGGGCATTCAAGAAATTCAATTATTATTTATTTGGAAAACATACAGTAATTTACACCGATCACCAGGCCCTGACATTTTTGTTAACTTGTAAACTTGTACATCCTAGACTATCACGATGGGCAGTTACACTTCAGAACTACTATTTTGAAATTAAGTACATAAGAGGTAAGGACAACACCATTGCGGACACTTTGTCTAGACTTCCACAAGGTATGAATGATACCAACAGTGACTTAGAAAATATAAATGACTACAGGATTCTCTTAATGCAAGACAAGCAGTATCACCAATATTATATTGATATGTGCAGAAACATGGCTGAATTACAAAAATCTGATCCTCACTGGTATAAGATAATAACATTACTGGTAGAAAAACAAAATCATCCTTCGACTAAGTATTACAAGTTACACAATGATGTGTTATTTTATCGACGACATCCAAATGCTACTAACTGGTGTGTATGCATTCCCGAAGAGTCTGAACGTAATTTAATTTGGCACACACACTTAGTTTGGGGTCATTATGGGACGAAAAAGTGTTTGGCAAAGCTCAGCACATACTGTTATTTTAGCAATATGAGAAGAAAAATTTACAGGGAACTGAAAACATGTGTCATATGTCAAAAATCAAAACCTCAGAATTTATCCACAAAAACAGATTTACATTCTATTTTACCCAGTAAACCCCTGGAAATTCTGTGTACTGACATCAGTGGACCGCATCTAGCAAGCTCTGGAGGCGTCAAATATATCTTAGCTTTTTACGATGTATTTTCTAAACATGTAAAACTTTATGCTTTAAAATCCGCCACTGCAAGTGCTATAATACGAAGATTCTCAAGTGATTACCTGACGCACGTGGGAAAACCTAAAGCAATTCTGTCAGATAATGCAGCATACTACTCTGGGTACAAATGGAGAAATTTCTTGAAGGACAATAACATTAAAAGTATATTTATTTCGAGGTTTAGTCCACAATGTAACGCGACTGAGAGACTTTTCCGAGAATTAAATCGATTCATGAGGACCTATATTTCATCAAAACATACTAATTGGGTGTCCTACCTAAGTCTTTTCGAAGACGTACACAATAACTTAAATATTTACGATACAAATTACACACCTAACGAGATCATGTTCAATTGCAAACAGAACGATCAGTGGATAGAACCATTACCTAAGTTGTCAGACAAGGAAATCACACCTGAACAGAAAATAAAAGAAGTATTGACTACATTGACACATCACGCACAAATACGAAACAAACATCACAGAAACATAATAAAAAGAAAACAAAAATTCGAGGTAGGAATGCTTGTACTACTTCGTACTCATCATAAATCTATTGCACTCAAACGACGCAACGCTAAGTGGCGTCTGCTATATGAAGGACCTTATATAATTGTTAACATACCGCACCCTGGTGCGTATCTGTTACAACATCGTAGAACTAACAAAATTATTGGGCTATACGCACACCGAGATCTTAGAGCATTTCATGCTGAATAATGTCAAAGTCATACCCATCAAAACATTGCTAAGCAACTCGTTACAACACAGATAATAAGTAGTATAGAAATTTTCATTTCAGCGTTCCAGAGTCGCAGTTGAAGACAGAAGAACTTTTCTTTCAACGCCGCGGCTCCACCGAGAAGACTGAATATTAAAGTAAAATTTATGATTACGTAGCAGTGAATGATATATTAATTTTTCACGGAACATTTGTGACTGTAGGTACCACTGACTTGGTATGACACCTGACGAACTGACAGACGTCATCTGTGAAGCGATCTTTTACTTTGAGAAATAGATTAGACGCACATCTCTCAACACGAAAAGCATCTACCAGTAGTCAAGGCCACACAGACACTCTACACACACGCACAAAACGCGAGGAATCGAACATTTTCTCTCTCTTACTATTTTGAATATTTATTGAGTAGTGAAAACGCCTGGTCTTGCCTACTGATGTAATGAATGTTGTGTCTAACCTATCTTAATTTCAGGTGACATCACAAAACCGATAAAGAGGACGTAAATATCTGCAATTCATGTAATCAAATGTGACACAATGTAATAACCTATAGCGATGTAATGATGATGTAAACATGTTTATGTGCAACTGTATTATGTTTATACTAAGAAAATATGTGACGTGTGTATGTATAATTACTTTTTTTTTTTAAACTGATGTATCATGTAAAAATTTGAACAAAACGAGTGCCAAAAAGACATTGCATAGTGAACCTCTGTTCACGGACATTAACGAACATTACTAACTCTGCAACTACGCAGAAACCTATGTGAAGAAAACGGTTAATGCCATTCATTATGCATCGTACCTATGTAAACGCGATGAACGATTTCCTTGATTAATAACTACGAACATTTAGGTGAGCTATATTCAGCAAAAAACTGAAAATGTGAAGTGCATAATTCGTGCATCGTCTAGTGACATTACTAAAGTACCTAACTTCAAGATGTTAACTGGATTAAATGGACACAAAGTGCCTGTCCAGAAAACAACACGACGGGTGGAAGAATTTTGGTTGGAACTTCAGGGAATGAAATGTTCTCGAAATGTGACGGACACTCTTACCTGGACTGTCCATGGATCGACGCCAGCTATGTGCCGTCCGAGGTTCTGCAACCAAGCTTCCACGGAATGTAAAAAACGAACTGCACGTGGACCAATTACTCGATGGGTCACGTCTGATCTGTAATAAGCAATGCTTTTACTCACAACGAACTGCATCACAACGACTATAATGAAAATAGGAAATGGACACGCTTATGTATTAATCACGTTGTTATACAACGATGTTACTGTGATCAAAAAACTTTACCACGACGATACTAACCTGTAAAAAATTATTGTGCAGCAGATGAATATGAACTGTGATAACGACACGATGTGTATAGGTCAACGCACCTGAAACATACGGACATTTTTCTTTGAAGTATTTCAAAACAATACTATGTAACTAAGAACATTCAACAATCTAAGTTGTATTGTGTTATAACGAATATTGTAAATTTAAAACTAAGTTACCTGTCATAGAATGTAGTCTTCATATGTAATCTTGGTTGAATATTTTCTTGGTGCAACGACTGAGAGACGCGCGCACACGAACAATATGAACTGCAATACTGTGCCGCGTGATCTAACTGTACGATATAACGGCAGTGCCGGAGTCACACAGACGCTTCTGCGCATGCGCGCACTCTATCTGCCAACATAAGCACTTTTACGGCGCACCCGCGTCATTCAAAGTTTGTATATAATGTATATAATGTGTATAATGTGGGTCATGTAAATAGTTGTAGATAACTTAGATTTTCTTGTGCCTTTAGGTGAACTGCTCGCCTGCAGGTGTGTCCTTTCGCCTCGCAATTCAGGGGGCAATATAAAGGCACATTTGCATGCCGAGCGTGAGTTTCCTCGGAAACGCGAAATATTAATTAAATAAATAATCAGTGACAAATAAATAAAGCCTATGGCACACAACTGCAGCGCTGTGTCGCTGATAAAACAAAAGCACAATTACGTTACTCATATGTTTGATTAAGAAAGGGAGAGCTCTGGTTGAAGTGGTGCGAGAAGCACGTATTTTATTTTATTGTCTGGCACACCGCCATATTTCATGTTATAGAAAATTACTGCGAGTTGCAACCACACTAGGCACTCGATTCTGTAAAGAATTTATATTTATAAAAGTAAGTAGGATTATGAACTGTAGGCTTATTCATTGAATATATCTGATTTAACTAACAGTGTAACTTTTTTATGTTTAGTAGACAATCACCTCTGTACGACGTTTTGGCATGGCTGGCAAATTATTGTAATATTGAGATTTAGATTATGAGTCCGCACCTACCGCAGCAGTCTTTGGAAACGATTTAACTACGAAGTCCGATTATTTCAATTTTATTTCACGGTCAACTACGAGTAACATTGCCTTTACGAAAAAGCCATTGTCAAGCGTCTGATACCGAATAATTATCCAGATAAGCAAATATCAATTACAATTACAATCACCATCATACAGAATAATTAACATTAAAATAATTAATATTTTATTTGATTTTATTTTATTTATTTTATAGCTGTTACGCCCAGTGCATCTATGTTTGTCCAGTTCCCGTGATCGTCATTTTTAGAGGCGTCAATTCCTCTTCATTTGAACTGCGTACTGTGCTATTAATTATTGCAGTATCCACAACCTTAGAGAATTTCATTGTCATCTTACCTTTCCTCAGAAATTCATTATCTAACTTCTTCGAACTTCTGAACGATCCTTCTGAACGATTTACTTATACTTCAGCCTATCTTCGTCAGTAGTACATTGTGCTTTGAATTTTCATCTGCTCCTGTGTGCACCAGAAAATCCAATATCTGATTTCGTAATCTCTGTCTGACCATTATGTAATCCATCTGGAATCTTCCAGCATATACATCTTGTGGTGTCACCGCCAGACACCACACTTGCTAGGTGGTAGCCTTTAAATCGGCCGCGGTCCGTTAGTATACGTTGGACCCGCGTGTCGCCACTATCAGTGATTGCAGACCGAGCGCCGCCACACGGCAGGTCTAGAGACACTTCCTAGCACTCGCCCCAGTTGTACAGCCGACTTTGCTAGCGGTGGTTCACTGACAAATTACGCTCTCATTTGCCGAGACGATAGTTAGCATAGCCTTCAGCTACGTCATTTGCTACGACCTAGCAAGGCGCCATTATCATTTGCTATTTATCTTGTGATGCCTGTACCGTCAGACCGATGTTCACCAATTATGGATTAAAGTTAAGTATTCCAGAAGCTACGTACCTTTATTACTAACCTCAACTCCTATAACTGTTCCAGACCTCACACCAGCCTGCGTGAGCTTAAACGCGTGCCTTTCGGCTTCCTCCTCCTAGTGGCTTGGCTGTCTTGCCAAGTCACAACAGTTTGGCGCCGAAGTTTGGCGACGAGAATTTTGCGTTCGTCTTGATTTTCCTGATTTGCTTGTGTCATGGCTTCGCCACAATCTCCAGATGTAATGTCCCAATTTTATCGCTTGCAGAATCAGCAGACGCAGGCCTTATTGGATGCCCTTGGACAGCTCGTCCAGGGTCAACTTGCACT
This sequence comes from Schistocerca cancellata, assembly GCF_023864275.1. NCBI lineage: Eukaryota > Metazoa > Arthropoda > Insecta > Orthoptera > Acrididae > Schistocerca > Schistocerca cancellata. The sequence goes on along the minus strand of NC_064634.1, from coordinate 283,604,551 downwards.
GCAAAACGATGCGGCAGGCCCCGCTCCACCGCTACTTGGCAGGTCAGACTAATAGGGAGTGGGTTGCAACATTGCAAGGCCTTACTAGGGATTGTGCTTTTGAGTGTCAATGTGGGCTCCCTTATTCAGATGCTATGGTGCGTGATGCAATTGCACAGAACGTTTCTGATGTTTGTATATGGGAACAGATTTAGAAACTAGTCAGTCCCTCCCTTCAACAAGTGATGGACATATTGGATCGGCAGGACACACTTGACTTTGCTCAGGAATCATTTGAAACTTCGCCACCCGTGTGTCAGATTAACCGGCCCGCCGGGCGAGCTGTACGGAACAGTAAACAGTCCTCGCACCCGGCCGCGCCAAAGCCGCCTGGCTCTCAGACACATGTACCGCGCCAGCGCGCAAATGCAGTGAAATCATGCCCGCGGTGTGCTACTAGACATTCGCGTGAGTATTGCCCGTCATGCCATGCTATTTGCTTTTTCTGTAATAAAAAAGGACATGTTCAAAGTGTTTGCCAGAAAAAGCTCCGATCGGACGCTCAAAACCATTCCAGGCCCTTTGCTTCGCGCCAGAATCGGAATCTAACCACGGATACTCAGGCTCGTGAAACTTCGACCATGGAAATTGATGTAGTTCATGCCGCTCTGTCCAGTGCCACTCTCTCTAACAGTGACTGTGTTCGTTCCACAAATAGTGCGCATCGACATCGCCGGAAATCCCGTCCAGTCGCAAATTCTCTGCATGGCCGACAGCCACTTCCCCTTGGCAACGCTTACACATCGATTTTGCTGGTCCATTCTGGAATGCTCGATGGTTGGTTGTGGTAGATTCATTCATTAATTTTCCTTTTGTTGTCCGGATGTCTTCCACAACGTCTTCTGCCACCATCCAAGCGTTATCCGCTATCTTTTGCATTGAAGGTCTTCCACAGACTATTGTTTCCGACAATGGCCCACAATTCGTGTCCGCAGAATTTCAGTCATTCTGCAAGGCCAATGGTATTCAACATCTGACGTCCGCGCCGTTTTCGCCACAGTCAAACGGTGCCGCTGAACGTTTGGTCAGGACTTTCAAGTCACAGATGTTGAAGCTGAAAGAGTCGCATTCTCGGGAAGACGCGTTTTTGCTCTTTTTGTCCTCGTATCGCTCTCAGCCCCGAGATTGTCGCTCGCCGGCTGAGTTGCTTCACGGTCGCCCTCATTGAACCTTGATGTCTTTGCTACATCCGCCGCATCAGGTTCCTGTGCAGCGGCAGGCACCTGCTTTTGCTCCAGGCGACGCTGTCTATTATCGCAACTATCGCGGTTCACGGCGTTGGCTCGCAGGGCGCATTCTTCGCTGCCTCGGCCGCGCTATGTATCTGGTTTTGGGGGCCTCTGGTGAGGTGCGTCGGCATCTCAATCAGCTGCGCCTCGGTCGTCGCACGGGATCTGCCCCTCCCCGTCTGCTTTCAGCGACGGTGCCGTCCGGTCAGCGCCCTGGGGACCCATCTACTGGTTCGCCTCAGCCCCAGGTGTTACCGACGATGCCTTCCATTTTGCCCCATGGCGACGCGCCGCCGCCTGTTCTCCCGCCGGCGACGCCCGCAGTGGACGCGTCGCTGCAACCGCCGGGCGCCTCCGTGGGTCACGCGCCGCCGATCGCTTCCCGTGACCCGTTGTCCTCCGTCATGGAATTCTTGCCCGCTCCGGACCATCTGTCGTCTTCGCCCGTCGGATGCCCCGGCTCGATGGAGGTCGACCCTTCGGCCCCTCCTGTCTCTCTAACGGCGCATACACCGCATGTTGGCGTGCACCCTGAAGCAGGTTTTCAGGCGTTTCCTAGCTCCCCTCGGGCCGAATGGCAGGGTGCGGGTGGCACAGCCTCGCCTGTTGTTAGGCTCCCCACCTCGTCGCATACGCCAACATGGGGTCCTCTCCACGGCGGGCGGAAGCCTTATACCACAACCATCTGCCGATTTGCGGGGGAGGAATGTGGTGTCACCGCCAGACGCCACACTTGCTAGGTGGTAGCCTTTAAATCGGCCGCGGTCCGTTAGTATACGTCGGACCCGCGTGTCGCCACTATCAGTGATTGCAGACCGAGCGCCGCCACACGGCAGGTCTAGAGACACTTCCTAGCACTCGCCCCAGTTGTACAGCCGACTTTGCTAGCGATGGTTCACTGACAAATTACGCTCTCATTTGCCGAGACGATAGTTAGCATAGCCTTCAGCTACGTCATTTGCTACGACCTAGCAAGGCGCCATTATCATTTGCTATTTATCTTGTGGTGCCTGTACCGTCGGACCGATGTTCACCAATTATGGATTAAAGTTATGTATTGCAGAAGCTACGTACCTTTATTACTAAACTCAACTCCTATAACTGTTCCGGACCTCACGCCAGCCTGCGTGAGCTTAAACGCGTGCCTTTCAACTTCCTCCTCCTAGTGGCTTGGTTGTCTAGCCAAGTCACAACACCTCTACGTGATTACTCTGATATTCACAATAAAATGCTTGGCAGATGGTTCAATGAACCACCTTCACGCTGTCTCTCTACCGCTCCACTCTCGAAAGGTGCGCGGGAAAAACAAGCACTTACATTTTGCTGTGCGAGCCCTGATTTCTCGTATTTTGTCGTGATGATCATTTCTCCCTATGTAGATGGGTGCCAACAGGATGTTTACGCAATCGGAGGAAAAAACTGGTGACTGAGATTTCGTGAGAAGATCCCGTCGCAACGAAAAAAGGCCTTTGTTTTAATGATTGCCACTCCAATTCACGTATCATGTGTGTGGCACTATCTCCCCTATTTAGCAATAATACAAAACGAGCTACCCTACTTTGTACTTTTTCGATGTCATCCGTCAGTCCCTCCTGATGCGGATCCCACACGGCACAGCAATACTCCAGAATAGGGCGGACAAGCGTGGTGTAATCAGTCTCTTAAGTAGACCTGTTGCACCTTCTATGTGTTCTGCCAATGAATCGCAGTCTTTCGTTTGCTCTACACATAACATTATCTATGTGATCGTTCAAGTTTAGGTTATTTGTAATTGTAATTCCTAAGTATTTAGTTGAATTTACAGCCTTCAGATTTGTGTGACTTATCGCGTAATCGAAATTTAGCAGATTTCTTTTAGTACTCATGTGAATAACTTCATACTTTTCTTTATTCAGGGTCTGTTGCCACATTTCGCACCATACAGACAATTTATCTAAATCATTTTACAATTAGTTTTGGTCATCTCATGGCTTTACAAGACGGTAAATTACAGCATCATCTGCAAACAGTCTAATAGCTACTCAGATTGTCTCCTATGTCGTTAATATAGATCAGAAACAATAGAGGACCGATAACACTTCCTTGGGGAACGCCGGATATTACTTCTGTTTCACTCGATGACTTTCCATCTGTTACTACTAACTGTGACCTTTCTGACAGGAAATCACGAATCCAGTCGCAGTTTGGTTAGAAGACGCTTGTGAGGCACGGTGTCGAAAGCCTTCTGCAAATCTAAAAATATGGAATCAATTTGACATCCTCTGTCGATAGCTCTCAATAATTCATGAGTATAATGAGCTAGTTGTGTTTCGCAATAAAGATATTTTCTGAATCTCACTCTTTTCCAATTATTCCTGCTCCTCTTGTGATTTTTAGATAGTGAGTCCCTTATCATTAGCTGACCTTTATTGAAGAACTTACGTAGACTTTCTAGCACAGCAGGTGCTTTGTTTTTCTTTTTCCTACGTCACATCTGAAACAGGAACCAGAAATCCAATGACAACATTTCAGGGGTTTATCCTGGATATTATCTAAGTATTTTGGTACAAGCGACCGTGGTCACTGGTAGCTCGTTACTGAGAAACATTACCATTTATTCGGTTTCTTACCCGAATTTGTTTCTATAAAAATACCTTCCACACGACCTGAAGCATGCAATCACAAAAACGTAGAACACAAAATAAAGAAATAATGCAAGAACCTCAGATCCATATTACTGTCATAGGGTTTTTTTCCACCACTGTGGGTGCGGCCCTGCATACATTAACTGTGCTGTTCTTCCAATACATTCACTGAACAGGAAAATGAGGTGCATATTGGCCAACTCTTCATTAGTAAATGTATACACTGTGCTGTGTATCGCTGTTAGCGTACAAATAATACTACCGAAAAAACGAACCCGTGACCGAATGGAAGCTTGAGGGCGAAGAGTAAAGTGGGTAGTGGTGTCGACAACAGCAGGTAACGTGAGTGGATGGGAAACTTTTTTCTATTTTTGCAAAGAAGGTACGTGGAGAGTACAGTTGAAATTTGCGATATTCTTGGTAACAAAGGCACAAATGTAAATGAGGGTAAGTAACCAAACGAAATGCAGTGAACTTAGCACTTTGTATGTAGGGCATCCACCGTAGAAATATTTCATGATGAATAACAAGAACCGCTGTGTGTTCTGCTATATACAAACATGTAAAATAACTTGGAATTTTGGCAATGGCAGGTAACGGAAAATAGAAGGGATTAGGTTTGTGTATACTTACAGTGAATCCACACAAGCGACTTGTTTAAAACCGGAAACAGCACATTCCCCAACATTCTAATCAAGGCATATATTTTTTTAAAAAGAAGTAGGTGACAACGTCAAAAGTGGGAATGTATGGATATGAAATAAATAATTTAAAAGATGTTCTGCAAAAGAACCACATCTCAAATGTTGATGGAGAAACAACTGTTAGAGTGTCGTATATTATTTCTAATGTAGGCAACCTGTGGGGGAAGTGTTGCAGTTGCCAGTATTAAATTAACTGTAAGCTGTAGCGTGGCCTACGCGGGAAGCCGCGCATGCGCTATGTAGCAAACAAAGTGTAAGTACTAGGTAGACCGATTTAAAAGTTTGGGGCTCGCTGTACATTTAAAAAAAACTATAATAATAAAAAACAATACATTCTGTTTTTAAATCGCTTATGTCCAAATTACTGTTACAAATAATTTCGAAACTTTTTCAGATTATACACAGATAAAAATGTTTTTGAAACGTGGAGAGAATGAAGGAATATCACTCGTTTAAGTAATCAGAATTGGCTAATACGTTTCTGTGATGTAAATCTGTCTGCTAGTGCTTTTTCCGGCTTTTAAATAGATCGCTTCCATGGACTGACTGTGCGTAGACACAGAACCTAATCGCTATTATTTTCTGTTACCTGTCATTGCCAAAATTCTAATAAGTTGTTTTATATATTTGTACGCAGGAAAATACCTCACGAAGCAGATACAGTTGGCGAAACTGGTTACGCCTTTGAATAAAGATTTTTAACTGTCGCAACGGTCCTTCTTACTTAACGTGAAATCCAATGACTTGGTAACGAACCAACGAAGACCACTGGTCTCCTATACCAAAACACGGAGAAATTATCCCTGAACAACCTTCAAAATTCTGTCGATGAACTTCGGGTTCATCCAGCATAATTGCTTTTGGTAATTTAGTTAATTATTATCATTCCCTGTTGGTATACCGTAGCACACAGGTGCTAGCTCACAATACTGGTAGGCGCGCCACATCAGAATCGGTGGATTAACGACCTTGAGCTGGTGCATCGGCGAACCTAAGTGAGGGTTTTTAGGCGCTTTCCCACGCTTGTGAAGTCAAATGCTAAGCTAGTCCCCAAATTCCACCTCAGAGAATAAGATACATAAACAGTTAAAATACGATAACACACAGAACAAAGTTGACATTATTCACAGACAGATGCAGACACTTCCCTCCCTTAGCCCTTTTCGACGATTGTGACGCCATTAGAGGCATCCGGCTTTGATGTTAAATCTAGCACATGCAAAAACGAATATTTGTTTCTTCGTCTTCAGTGCATTCATATACCATTCATCCAATGACCATCGTCATCGTCAACTTTGATGCGGCGCTGTAAGCACCCGAGCGAAAGTTACTTTGGGGGTAAGAACTGCCTACCACCCGCAGTGTTGGGGCAATGGGCTGACACAGAAGCTAAACTCAGGAAAGTCTGGAGCACTTGCAATATACATGACTAATTATTTGTACGATGATTTGTATAAAAATATTGTGGGAATAAAATACGTCATTCGACCCTAAAAGTTGTGGTCAGGGTGAGTGGACGTGCTATATTCTTTCAGAGCGTCAATGAGAACCATTTATTGAAGAACAGCGCCTCAGCAAGTTCCACAGCTGTTGGGCTTACTGATCTCGGATGCTCTTGGACGTAACTAGTAAAAATATTTGACAACGACCGAATTAGTATCAGCTCTGTAGTTCTCGCAGCCGCTTGACTGAATGGTGACAGTCATGATGACGTCACCAGCTAGAGTTGCGGGTAGGAGAGGTTGTAACGACACTGACATATCGTTATATCTTTGTAACTTTTGAAGGAGTTTCTGTCAAAACTGACACACGTATCACTTTCTGTATATAAAAATTTACTGAGGAAGTAAGACACAAGGCCCGCCCGGTTAGTCGTGAGGTCTAACGCACTGCTCCCCGGGCGGAAAGGCGTGCCGGTCCCCGGCACGAATCAGTCCGCGGATTGGTGTCGAGGTCCGGCGTGCCGGCCAGTCTGTGGATGGTTTTTAAGGCGGTTTTCCATCTGCCTCGGCGAATACGGGCTGGTTCCCCTTATTCCGCCTCGGCGATTGCTGCACAAACTATCTCCACGTACGCGTACACCATCATTACTCTACAACCCAAACATTTGGGGTTACAGTCGTGGTTTGAGACGTTCCCGAGGGGTTCCACTGGGGGCCGAATCACACAATTATCCTGGGTTCGGTGTGGGGGGGTGGAGGGGTGAGTGGACTGCTGTAGACTGTTGTGGGATTGTGTACCACTGCGGTCTAAAGCGGGGACGAAGCCTCTCCGTCGTTTCTAGGTCCCCAGTTCCATGCAATGCAATGCAGTACACAATATAAGGCACCACTCGTATCACTGATGCTGAAGATGGAGACACAAAGGCCTGTCACAGAAACATAACGTTAGTAACACTTGGAGCAGTTTCAACCAAATTTGACACTGCATGACTCACTATTTATATAAAAGTACTGTGGGAGTAAGTTAACCTCACCACCGCTAGGGATGGGGATAACGGCGAGAATGGGTGACGTGTAGTACCGTCTGGAAACGATCTGTTCTTATTTCTGCCCTGTAATTACTTGACTTGGAGTACTTTACGAAATTTGCCTTTTATTTGCGTAGTTCAGTGCATTAACCACGTCGTGAGAATGAGCACTGCAACGAGCCAATAATTTACCAGCGTGTCCCTTGACCAAAGCTAATGTCACACGGCTCATTACCACAAATACATGTAACATCCTCCCTGGAGTCGCACGGTATCAAACAGAATAGAATCAGACAGTCAGAGATGTCCCACATGCTGGCAAGGTTGTTTCGATTATACTCCAGAACTTTCGAAGCCTTTAAACAATTTCCTCACAATCCCTGTTTCTCCCCAAGCGATTTCTATATTTTTTGAGCCCTGAACAAAGAAAAACATTCGTGGAAGTCGATTTGCTTCGGACGAAGAGGTACACGCCAGAATGCATTCGTTATAGCAAAACGAAAGGCAAAGTTTTAAATTTCACGTTCAAGAAATCGCTCACACAGGAGAATCGTACAAACATACCGTCATTTGACCATTGGTCAGATTCGTGTATGGACGACAAAGTAATTAGCATACCTGGCGTAGATAGACAACTGAAAGGTTTGAAAGCAAATAAATCACCAGGTTCGGATTAAATCCCAGTTCGATTTTACAAAGAGTGCTATGCGGCATTGGCCCGTTAACTAGCTTGCATTTATAGTGAATCTCTCACCCAGCACAAAGTCTCAAGCAACTGGAGAAAAGCGCAGGTGATTCCAGTGTATAAGAAGGGTAAAAGGACGGACCCACAATATTACAGGCCAATGTCCCTAATTTCTGTTTGCTGCAGAATCCTTTAACGTTAGGTTAGGTTAGGTTAATGCTTAACGTCCCGTCGACAACGAGGTCATTAGAGACGGAGCGCAAGCTCGGGTTACGGAAGGATTGGGAAGGAAATCAGCCGTGCCCTTTCAAAGGAACCATCCCGGCATTTGCCTGAAACGATATACGGAAATCACGGAAAACCTAAATCAGGATGGCTGGAGACGGGATTGAACCGTCGTCCTCCCGAATGCGCCACCTCGCTCGGTGAATCCTTTAACGTATTCTTAGTTCAAATATAATAAACTTTCTTGAGAGTGAGAAGCTTAGGTCCATGTATCATGATGGTTTTAGAAAGCATTGCTTTTGCGAAACTCAGCTTGCCCTTTTCTTACATGATATAATGCGAACAATAGATGAAGGACAACAGGCAGATTCCATATTTCTAGATTTCCGGAAAGCATTTGACACGGTGCCCTATTGCAGGCTGTTGACGAAGGTACAAACATATGGAATAAGTTCACAAATACGTGAGTGACTCGAAGTCTTCTCAAGTAATAGAACCCAGAGTGTTGTCTTCAACGACGAGTGTTCATGAGAGGCAAGATGATCCTCAGAAGTGCCACAGGGAAGTGTGCTAGGATTGCTCTTGTTCTCTATACACGTAAATGGCTTCAAATGGCTCTGAGCACTATGGGACTCAACTGCTGTGGTCATAAGTCCCCTAGAACTTAGAACTACTTAAACCTAACTAACCTAAGGACAGCACACAACACCCAGCCATCACGAGGCAGAGAAAATCCCTGACCCCGCCGGGAATCGAACCCGGGAACCCGGGCGTGGGAAGCGAGAACGCTACCGCACGACCACGAGATGCGGGCTATACACGTAAATGATTTGGTGTACAGGGTGGGCAGAAATCTGCGGTTGCTTGCTGATGATGCTGTGGTGTACAGTAAGGTGTCGAAGTTGAGTAGCTGTAGGAAGATACAAGATGATTTAGATAAAATTTCCATTTGGTGTGAAAATGGCAGATCGCCCTAAACGTGGAAAAATGTAAGTTAATGCGGATGAGCAGGAAGACCAAATCTGCAATATTCGGATACAGTACTACCAGTGTCCTGCTTGACACAGTCAACTCGTTTAAATATCTGGCCATAACGTTGCAAAGCGATATGAGATGGAACGAGCACGTGAGAACTGTGGTAGGGAAGGCGAGTGGTCGAGTCCGGTTTATTGAGAGAATTTTAGGAAAGAGTGGTTCACCAGTAAAGGAGACCGAATATATGACCCTGGTGTGATTGGGATTCATACGAGATCGGATTGAAGGAAGACATCAAAGCAGCTCAGAGGAGGGTTGCTAGATTTGTTACAGTAGGTTCAAACAACACGTAAGTGTTACGGAGATGCTTCGCGAACTCAAATAGAAATCTCTGGAGGGAAGGCGACCTTCTTTTCGAGAATCACTATTGAGAGAACTGCCATTTGAAGCAGACAGCCGACCGATTGTTCATCAGTCAACTTACAGTGCGCGTATGGAGCACGAAGGTAAGACACGAGGAGTTAGGGCTCATACGGAGGCACATAGATAGTCGTTTCTCCCTCGCCCTATTTGCAAGTGGAACAGGAAAGGAAATCACAAGTAGTGGTACAGGGTACCCTCCGCCACGCACGGTACGGTGCCTTGCGGAGTATTTATGTAGATGTAGAGGTAGATTCCGTAGTTAATCGCAAAACATAGTTCAATGAAGTCATTGACCGCCTTGTGTCACAGCGGGATAAATGTATTATAAGCTAATGTGTCTGAGATAATAAACAGTTTACTTACTTTGTTCCATCTCATTTTCGTTTGACTACCTCTTACTCTTATTATTAGCTTATGTGAATCAAAATGGTTTCATTTTTTATTATAATGCATTCGATTCTAAAAGATAAGATAATATCTTTGAAATAAATTACAACTTGTAATGCCACAACGAAGCATAGCCAAGGCACAGCAGTTGAATAAGTGAACGCTCATGCCAGCTGTTGGATAGTTGCGCAAACAAAAGCACAGGTGCTTCCGCCTGGCTACGGGTAAGACAGTATCTGAATAGTGCTGCGCTCGGACGACAAAATAAAGAAGCGTTAAACTAGGATAACATTATTACGTATAGTAAAAATATTATATATATATATATATATATATATATATATATATATATATATATATATATATATATATATATATATATATATAATGACTGTAATTGAATAAGGTAATGTTACGTTATGTCCATTTGTAAATAGAGAACTTGGCATAGTGTAAATTAATGTTTAAATGTGAGGGAAATCCCCGAGAACGCGAACAATGCAGGTTGGCGCGTGAATTTGGCAGTAGAGAGAGATGTGTTCTGGAACTGTTCAGATGCAGAACGGAGATTACGCGGCGCGAAAGTGATGGTTTTAGTACGGTACGGTAACATTGCTTATAGACAGTTAAAAGTGAGCGTACAACAAACTCGAACTGGATTATGGTGTGTCAGCAAGTCAAATGGACAATAAGGCTTGCAGGATGCAACATTTCGACGGAGATGGCTTGTGAGTGATATATAGTTGCTGTTCCCGCTCAGAAAGCACATGGCACGCCTTGTGGGAGACTGCGTAATTTACGACGGACTGCAGCGACCAGCAGCAAGGTATGAAGTGACCAGTGTCTGCAGCTAATGTTGCAATGTGATCTTACTACCATATGAGATCCATTGATGAGCTCACGCCAGCACAACCAACGAACTAGTAGTTATCGTACGACAGTGTTTTTATGAACAGTGCATTTTATACCGCCGCCATAACAAGTACATTTATCCGTAGCGAACCAGTTTATGTATTTATCAAGTCAAGTTCTCTACAGTGTAACGTCAGAGTGAAATAATAAGTTTGTGATTCAAAGTGCATTCCATGAGTGTCATCAATTATTGAAAGAAAATAGTTCATTACTATCCCAAATCCATCACTGTGTGTGCAGCAATACCAGTAAACAGACTATATTACGTGAGTATCGGCGTATTAATGCAACAAGAGGATATAATCGGAGTTAATGCCGAAAATTTCCAACAAACGTCGGATTATACAACTGACAGAATACGCCAAGTACTGTGCCACATTAATTACAGTTCAACTCGATGTGGTGGCTTTTCAGTACATTGTTGTTGTTGTTGTTGTCTTCAGTCCTGAGACTGGTTTGATGCAGCTCTCCATGCTACGCTATCCTGTGCAAGCTTCTTCATCCCCCAGTAGTTACTGCAACCTACATCCTTTTGAATCTCCTTTGTGTATTCATCTCTTTGTCTCCCTCTACATTTTTTACCTTCCACGCTACCCTCCAATGCTAAATTTGTGATCCCCTCATGCCTCAGAACATGTCCTACCAACCGGTCCCTTCTTCTTGTCAAGTTGTGCCACAAACTCCTCTTCTCCCCAATTCTATTCAATACCTCCTCATTAGTTATGTGATCTACCCATCTAATCTTTAGCATTCTTCTGTAGCACCACATTTCGAAAGCTTCTATTCTCTACTTGTCCAAACTATCTATCGTCCATGTTTCACTTCCATACATGGCTACACTCCATACAAATACTTTCAGAAACGACTTCCTTACACTTAAATCTATCCTCGATGTCAAATTTCTCTTCTTCAGAAACACTTTCCTTTCCATTGCCAGTCTACATTTTATATCCTCTCTACTTTGACCATCATTAGTTATTTTGCTTCCCACACAGCAAAACTCCTTTCCTACTTCAAGTGTCTCATTACCTAATCTAATTCCCTCAGCATCACCCGACTGAATTCGAGTGCATTCCATTATCCTCGTTTTGCTTTTGTTGATGTTCATCTTATATCCTCCTTTGAAGACACTGTCCATTCCGTTCAACTGCTCTTCCAAGTCCTTTGCTGTCCCTGAATGAATTACAATGTCATCGGCGAACCTCAACATTTTTAATTCTTCTCCATGGATTTTAATACCTACCCCGAATTTTTCTTTTGTTTCCTTTACTGCTTGCTCAATATACAGATTGAACAACATCGGGGACAGGCTACAGCCTTGTCTCACTCCCTTCCCAACCCCTGCTTCCCTTTCATGCCCCTCGACTCTTATAACTGCCTTCTGGTTTCTTTATAAATTGTAAATAGCCTTTCCCTCCCTGTATTTTACCCCTGCCATCTTTGGAATTTGAAAGACAGTATTCCAGTCAACATTGTCGAAAGCTTTCTCTAAGTCCACAAATCCTAGAAACGAGGTTTGCCTTTGCTTAATCTATTTTCTAACATAAGTCGTAGGGTCAGTATTGTCTCACGTGTTCCAACATTTCTGCAGAATCCAAACCGATCTTCCCCGAGGTCGGCTTCTACCAGTTTTTCCATTCGCGTTAGTATTTTGCAGCAGTGACTTATTAAACTGATAGTAATGTAATTTTCACATCTGTCAATACCTGCTTTCTTTGGGGTTGGAATTATTATATTCTTCTTGAAGTCTGAGGGTATTTCACCTGTCTCATACATCTTGGTCACCAGATGGTAGAGTTTTGTCAGGACTGGCTCTCCCAAGGCCGTCAATAGTTCCAATGGAATGTTGTCTACTCCCGGGGCCTTGTTTCGACTCATGTCTTTCAGTGCTCTGTCAAACACTTCACGCAGTGTCGTGTCTCACATTTCATCTTCATCTACATCCTCTTCAATTTCCATAATATTGTCCTCAAGTACATCGCCCTTGTATAGACCCTCTATATACTCCTTCCACCTTTCTGCTTTCCTGTCTTTGCTTAGAACTGGGTTTCCATCTGAGTTCTTGATATTCATACAAGTGGCTCTCTTTTCTCCAGAGGTTTCTTTAATTTTCCTGTAGGCGGTATCTCTCTCACCCCTCCCGAGATAAGCCTCTACATCCTTACATTTGTCCGCTAGCCATCCCTGCTTAGCCACTTTGCACTTCCTGTCAATTTCATTTTTGAGATTTTTGTATTCTTTTTTGCCTGGTTCATTTACTGCGTTTTTATATTTTCTCCTTTCATCAATTAAATTCGATATTTCTTCTGTTACCGAATGATTTCTACTAGCCCTCGTCTTTTTACCTACTTGATCCTCTGCCGCCTTCATTACTTCATCCCTCAGAGCTACCCATTCTTCTTCTACTGTATTTCTTTCCCCCATTCCTGTCAATGGTTCCTTTATGCTCTCCCTGAAACTCTGTACAAACTCTGGTTTAGTCAGTTTATCCAGGTCCCATCTCCTTAAATTCCCACCTTTTTGCAGTTTCTTCAGTTTTAATCTACAGTTCATAACCAATAGATTGTGGTCAGAGTCCACATTTGCCCTTGGAAATGTCTTATAATCTAAAACCTGGTTCCTAAATCTCTGTCTTACCATTATATAATCTGATACCTTCTAGTATCTCCGGGATTCTTCCATGTATACAACCTTCTATCATGATTCTTAAACCAAGTGTTAGCTATGATTATGTTATGCTCTGTGCAAAATTCTACCAGACGGCTTCCTCTTTTATTTCTCTCCCCCAATCCATATTCACCCACTATGTTTCCTTCTCTCCCTTTTCCTACTCTCGAATTCCAGTCACCCATGACTATTAAATTTTCGTCTCCCTTCACTACCTGAATAATTTCTTTTATCTCATCATACATTTCTTCAATTTCTTAGTCATCTGCAGAGCTAGTTGGCATATAAACTTGTATAAACTTGTACTACTGTAGTAGGTGTGGGCTTCGTATCTCTCTTATCCACAATAATGCGTTCACTATGCTGTTCGTAGTAGCTTACCCGCACTCCTATTTTTTATTCATTGTTATACCTACTCCTGCATTACCCCTATTTGATTTTGTATTTATAACCCTGTATTCACCTGACCAAAACTCTTGTTCCTCCTGCCACCGAACTTCACTAATTCCCACTATATCTAACTTTAACCTATCCATTTCCCTTTTTAAATTATCTAACCTACCTGCCCGATTAAGGGATCTGACATTCCACGCCCCGATCCGTAGAACGCCAGTTTTCTTTCTCCTCATAACGACGTCCTCCTGAGTAGTCCCCGCCCGGAGATCCGAATGGGGGACTATTTTACCTCCGGAATATTTTACCCAAGAGGACGCCATCATCATTTAACCATACAGTAAAGCTGCATGTCCTCGGGAAAAATTACGGCTGTAGTTATCCCTTGCTTTTAGCCGTTCGCAGTACTAGCACAGCAAGGCCGTTTCGGTTAGTGTTACAAGGCCAGATCAGTCAATCACCCAGACTGTTGCCCTGCAACTACTGAAAAGGCTGCTGCCCCTCTTCAGGAACCACACATTTGTCTGGCCTCTCAACAGATACCCCTCCGTTGTGGTTGCACCTATGGTACGGCCATCTGTATCTCTGAGGCACACAAGCCTCCCCACCAATGGCAAGGTCCATGGTTCTTACTACTGTATGAAAATAAAATACCTATAGATGTCCTTATGATTTCATTTTATTTTATTTTGTTGCAACAACTGATGTGATATATACATAGGGATCGGATCACATAACTAATGAGGAGGTACTGAATAGATTTGGGGAGAAAAGAAATTTGTGGCACAACTTGACCAGAAGAAGGGATCGGTTGGTTGGACACGTTCGAAGCATCAAGGGGTCACCAGTTTAGTATTGGAGGGCAGCGTGGAGGGTAAAAATCATAGAGGCAGACCAAGAGATAAATACACTAAGCAGATTCAGAAGAATGTAAGTTGCTGTAGGTACTGGGAGATGAAGAAGCTTGCACAGGATGGAGTAGCATGGGAAGCTGCATCAAACCAATCGGTGGACTGATGAACACCACAATAAATGTAAGTCCCTAGGATTCAGTACATTATCAACGTAAAAACTCATTCAGTTTCATTAGAACAAAAGTGATTCTAAAGTAATGTTTTAAACATCTCTAGTAACCATCTACATCTACATCTACATCTACATCCATACTCCGCAAGCACACCTGACGGTGGCGGAGGGTACCTTGAGTACCTCTATCGGTTCTCCCTTCTATTCCAGTCTCGTATTGTTCGTGGAAAGAAGGATTGTCGGTATGCCTCTGTGTGGGCTCTAATCTCTATGATTTTATCCTCATGGTCTCTTCGCGAGATATACGTAGGAGGGAGCAATATACTCCTTGACTCTTCGGTGAAGGTATGTTCTCGAAACTTTGACAAAAGCTCGTACCGAGCTACTGAGCGTCTCACCTGCAGAGTCTTCCACTGGAGTTTATCTATCATCTCCGTAACGCTTTCGCGATTACTAAATGATCCTGTAACGAAGCGCGCTGCTCTCCGTTGGATCTTCTCTATATCTTCTATCAACCCTATCTGGTACGGATCCCACACTGCTGAGCAGTATTCAAGCAGTGGGCGAACAAGCGTACTGTAACCTACTTCCTTTGTTTTCGGATTGCATTTCCTTAGGATTCTTCCAATGAATCTCAGTCTGGCATCAGTTCTATAGTGTTGATTGATTATTCAATTAAAGAATTTATTGCCACCACAGTACCCATTGTACCTTCAGTACAATGCAAATTCAGTAACATTAAAATCATTACTGACAGTTGGTGTAGATCAATATAAAAACCAAGTTTAAGTGTTTGTCATATGTGTGTGTGTATTGTGTTACGTAAATGTTATTCGCCTGCTAGGCGTGATTAACGTACACCAGTTAGTGCATTCTATTCAGTCACTTCAAAGAGGCTATTTTTGTTAATGAAAATCAGAATTCATCTAACAATCGATTTCTTGTACGCCATCGCCAATATTTATTCAGTAATTCCGTGCAGTAGTCTGAACTACATAGCAAAGCTATTCAGGCTTATTACACGCGATAGCCGCTTTCCAGACGTCCGATGCCGCATGGTCTAAAAATATTACAGTACATTCGGATAGTGGCATCGCAAACTGTAGTACATTTATCGTAAGACCAAACAGCTATCTTAAAGTGCTAATCTCCCAGAGTACTGCAGCAGGATGGGGATTGTAAAATTGCGGCGAAATTTTATATAATATTTCTTGTAATGCAGCGAGCGAAAGAGAAGGGCGACAAAGATATATTTTTTTTTTTAATTGCGCCTGTGGAATCCTACGATCCGGAGAGCAAAGATCACTTGTGTTGCAAAACACGAAGTCTAGACCCGATATATTACAGCGTCTCTGTGGCAAAGGGCGAGAACTGCAAGGGTAGATGTTGAACAGACACAAATATTCAGACCAAGGAGCTCTGTCCCGTTAGACCAAGTGCAAACTCATCATTGGCGCATTTCAGCTGGAGGGAGGTGGCTGTTTCCTGCCTTCTCCAGCAGTTTAATTTCCTTAAAAGTTGATAGTGCAACGCTGAGTTCTCAAGTGATTAAGAAAAGTATTTGGATTGCGTGTAAGGACTATAGACACTGCTTTTGTCTTCCGCTGACCTGGATAAGGCGCTCCTCGTAGTTCATAGAATAAATCTGTGACGAGTTGCACAGAAGAGAGAGCGTGCTGGCCAGAGTAGATCGGACGTTGTAGGAGAGCGGTGGAGGTGTGGCCCCTCAGAATCAGACCACCTCCCGACTCTGTGTACTCCATAAAATAAATTCACTGTTTGTACAGAGAGGGCAGATAGTACTGCGTAAGTATGCTTTTCGGTATTTATAATTTTACTTGAAGATTCTCTTAGGATAGACTTCACACTATGCAACACAATGATATGTTATTTAATAGAATTATAAAACATATTGTCATAAGAATATTCGGTCATTTCTTCATTCAGTCTCTAAACACTTTCCGTTGAGTCGTTTAAAATTTTAGAAGGTTGAGTGTGACATGAAAATTTATGTGTGAAAATTATTTTTCACTGAAAACCAGCTTTAATTGATCCACTAATAAACAAGTTATGCATCTTAGTATCAACCAAAAACTCATAACAAGATTTACGTTAAAATTAAAAACAGTGTACTTAAATCAAATTATTAGTTTAAGGGGGGACATTGATGAAAAACCCACACTATTTCAAAAATGCACCAAATCCTTAGTTTGGAGATATGGCAATGAAATTGTGTACCACGCTTTACATGAAAGTAACACTTTTACACATAAAATCCTCTGATTATATATATTCAATTTTTTTAATGAAATTTGAAGTTTTATTTTTAAAAAATAATATATGTTCCTTTTTCTCAGAAGGTATTCAAGATATTTCTACAAAAATTTCTCTGTTTCATCTCTTTATATGTTGTAAGCTTTTCTCATGAGGTTTTTCGAATAGGTCAAATAGGATAATTTTCATAATTTTTTAATTATAACGCCACAAGTGCAATTTTAAATTCATGCAAAGTTCCAAGCATTTTTCCCCATATCTCAGTTTGCAATCAGAAATTCAAAATTTTCTCTTGAGACAACGATTATTAGGTCTATAGAAATATGTGTACAAAATTTCATAATTCTATCACTCATAGAATCGGAGGAAAAGGTACATAAACTTTAGAAAACAAACTTTTCAGGAAACGCAATTTTAAGTTCAACCTAACTTTTTTCCTTATGTCACTTCTTCAGAAGGCACCACATTAGTATTTTGGGTCATCTTTCCCTTCAAGGTTTCTCTTCTGGTGTCTTGTTGTCTGTCTTCTTTCCTTTACCAGGTCTTCAACTGACTTTTCAGCTGCAGAGACGCGCTGTAAATCTATTTTTCTCAGGATGTCTTGAGTAAAATTTCCTATCTTGAAGCCCATTCTTTCTAATACCTTCATCCTCCCTTAAATACAATAATTGCATCATAAGTTGCAATTCTGACAACTGTAGCAGATGCAAATGTGTTTTTAGAGCATCGGTTCCATGTGAGTGAATTTAGAGACTGATTTGGATTTAGGGTTTTGCCATGAACACACTTTTTGAGAAGTGCAGGATCGGCCAAAGATGATCTGTAAAATCAAAGAGTATGTATCACGGCCTTCTAGATGTATCCCGCACACGTTTGGTTGAAAGTAATACACAGAATCGTTGTTCGCTGAGCTGGTATTGAAGTGCTGCTTAAAAACATGAGCGTGGCAGGGAGGTCGCGTCACACTTTTAACTAATTTTCAGGCACTTCGAATGTCATTTCAACATTGAAACTTTGAGAACTTATTGTCCATGAGTTGTACTAACAAATAAAAAAAAATCGAAAATTGACATTTCTGGTCAATTTTATCAACGTCCCCCCTGTAACCTTTAGTGAAGCTTTTTTTTTTCCAGTAATCACTGTTTTGAATGCTTTGAAGCGGCCTGCCACGAACTGCTCTCCTGCGCAACCCAAGCCATCAATTATTTGCTGGGTATATTCCAATCTCTGTCTTCCTCCACAGTTTTTACACTCTATAGCTCTCTCTGCTACCGTGGAAGTTACTGCCTGATGCCTTAACAGACGTCGTATCATCCTGTCCCTTCCTCTGGCCAGTGTTATCCATGTAATCGTTTCCTCGTCGATTCTGCGGAGAACTTCCTTATTTATTACCTTGTAAGTCTACTCAGATTTCAACTGTCATCTGAAGCACCACATCTCAAATACTTCGATTCTCTTCTGTTGTCTCAGTCCATGTTTCAGTACCATTCAATGCTGTGCTCTAAACGTACGTACTGAGAAATTTCTTCCTCAAGTTAAGGCCTATGTTTGAAACTAGTAGAATTGTCTCGGCCCTTTTTGCCAGCGCTAGTCTTCTTTTTGTTTCCTCCATCTTTGGTTATTTTACTACCTAGGTAGCAGAAATCCTACCTTCGTCTGTGATCCCAATTCTGATGTTAAATTGGTCACTGTTTTCATTTCGGCTGTGTCTCTTTACTTTCATAAGTTTTCGATTTACTCTCAGTCCACATTCTACGCTCATTAGACTATTCATTCCCTTCAGCAAATCCTGTAATTCTTATTCACTTTTACTAAGTATAGCAATGTAATCAGCGAATCTTATCCCCGATATCCCTTCACCTTGAATTTTAATCCCACTCTTGCACCTTTCTTTTATTTCCGTTACTGCTTCTCCGATTTATAGATTGAACACTAGAGCCGAAAGACTACATCCCTGTCATACATCCTTTTAATCCGAGCATTATATTCTTTGTCTTAAAGTCTTATTGATACACTTGGTTCTTGTGCACCCACCTTTCGCTATACTTTATCCTTATTTTTCTGATAATTTCGACTCGATCATCTTGCATCATTTGACGTTGTCAAACGCTTTGTCTAGGTCGATAACTCGTCTGAACACGTCCTGATTTTTCTTCAGTCTCGCTTTCATTATCAATTAAAACGCCGGAAGTGTCACCCTGGGCCGGCCAGGGTGGCCGAGCGTTTCTAGGTGCTTCAGTCTGGAACCGCGCGACCGCTACGGTCGCAGTTTCGAATCCTGCCTCTGTCATGGATGTGTGTGATGTTCTTAGGTTAGTTAGGTTTAACTAGTTCTAAGTTCTAGGGGACTGATGACCTCAGATGTTAAGTCCCATAGTGCTCAGAGCCATTTGAACTTTTATTTATTTATTTATTTATTTATTTTTTGTCTGTCTGGTGCCTTTACATTTCCTAAAGCCAAACTTATCGACATGTAACAGATCGTCAATTTTCTTTCCCCATTATTCTTCTGTGCATTATTCTCGCCATCAACTCGTGTGCATGAGCTGTTAAGCTGATTGTGCGATAACTCTCGCACTTGTCACTTCTTGCTATCTTTGGTATTGTATGGATGATGTATTATCCGGAAGTCTCGTGGTATATCGTCAATCTTATAGATACTACATACCAAACTGAGTAGTCGTTTTGATATCCCTTCCCTCAAAGATTGTACAAATCCAGATGGAATGTTATTCATCCATTCTGCCTTATTTGAAATTAAGTAGTTCAAACATCTTAAAATTCCAATTATAATAATGAATCTCGTATCTCTTACCTTTCGATTCGTGTTTCTTCTTTCCTGAAAGAGGCGTTCAGTGTACTGTTTGCAACTAATCGCTCTCTCCTCTGCATTTAACAATGGAATTCCCATTGCGCTCTTAATGTTACCGCCCTTGCTTTTAGTTTCACCAAAAATTGTTTCAACTTTTCTATATGCCTAGTCAGTCCTTCCGACAATCCTTTCTTTTTCCATTCCTTCACATCTTTCATGCAGCCATTTCGCCTCAGCTTGTACCTATGTTTCTCTTTCCAACCTATGTGTCCTACTTCTTTATGCATTGATTTTCCTGATTAACCTCTTAAATTTCAGCCCACTCTTCATCATTACAAAATTGTTATCGAAATCTACGTACGCTCGTGGGCATGCCTTACAATTCAATATTTGCAGAACCTCTGACTGACCATGTTTTTAATAAGTATCTTCCCGTATCTCCTACCCTTTTCCAAGTGTACCTCTCCTCTTACGATTCTTGAGCAAAGTATTCGCTATTAGTAGCTGAAATTTGTTCCAGAACTCAATTAGTCTTTCTTCTCCCTCATTTCCACTAGCCCATATTCTCCTGTAACCCTTTCTTTTATTCCTTCCCCTAAAATCGCGTTTCAGTCCGTCATGACCATTAGACTTCCATCTCCCTTTCGTACTGAATTATCCGTTCTATATCCTCATATACATTCTCTATATGTTCATCTCCGGCTTGTGACGTCGGCATGTATACCAGAAATATTGTTCTCGGCGATGGTTTGCTTCGACTCTAATGAGAACAACCCTATCACTCACAGTAACTGAGTCTTTGCCCTGCATTCCTATTCATAACGAGTACTACTCCCGTTATACAGTTTTCTGCTGCTGCTGATGTTATGCTATACTTGTCTGACCAGAAGTTCTTGTCTTCTTTCCATTTTATTTCACTAAACCCCACTGTATCCAGGTTGAGCCTTAACACTTCCCGTTTCAGAGTTTCCAGCTTCCCTACCACGTCCAAACTTCTGGAGGTGGTCATCCTGATTCGTAGAACGTTACGCTTTCGTTGGTAATTCAACCTTTTCTCATTGTCTTCTCCCCCTTGGCAATCCCCTCCGGAGATCCGAATCAGGGACTAGTCCGGAACCCTTCGCCAATGGAGAGGTCATCATGAGTGCTTTTCAGACAGGCCACGTATCCTGTGGATACGTGTTAAGTACTTAATGCCGTGGTTTCCATTGCATTCTGCATCCTCATATCGCTGATCATTGATAACTCTCCTGCCTTTTAGGGACAGTTTACGACTCAAGTGAGTGCCCTGAGCCTCTGTCCGCTCCTATGACCTCTCTGACAAGGCCGTTGGAAGAATGATAGTGACTTCTTATGCCAGACGTCTTCGGTTGCCATTGCTGATATTTTATATTCGCAATTTAAGCAATGGCGAGGTTTGAATTGGCACCCAGGACGTTTTAATTACTAGTGAAATATGCAACCCCCTTTTTTTCATTTTGTTCTACATTGTTCTCGTCATTTGGCCTGGATGGACGTCACAGGACATCTCCTCAAATTCATCGTTGAATACAATCTCTGGTGTTTGTAAAGCAGAGGAGAGAGACTGGTCGATGGAAGCCATGATGCAGGAGGTGAGCCGTGTATTGTCTATCCATCGTTAAGAATGTTATCCACGATAGACCACTGCTAGTGATAGAGTCCCGTTCTGGAAAGTGGTTTCAACGTGTAAAGGAAGTTCCAGGATACACAGACAAAAAAAAATGTTTAAAATGGCTCTGAGCACTATGGGACTTAACTTCTGAGGTCATAATTCCCCTAGAACTTAGAACTACTTGAACCTAACTAACCTAAAGACATCACACACATCCATGACAGAGGCAGGATTCGAACCTGCGACCGTAACGGTCGCGCGGTTCCAGACTGTAGAGCCTAGAACCGCTCGGCCACCGCGGCGGGCCACAGACAAAACATGAGGCTTGAGACTGCTATAAGGGGCAGTAGCTCGTTGATGTAAAGTGAAACAATGTGGACACAGTGGATAAAGGGAAGGATTTGTAACATCAGCATATCAAGATAACACGAAACAGAATAAGTAACAACGATCATCGGAAGAAAATTATCGCATTTCATGATAACTTTTTCCATAAAAGAGTTTAGCTTGCATCAGTTAAAAAAAAACAAATGAGGTAAACGTTAAAACCAGCATTAGTGGGGAGAACAGCACTAAGATAAATTTAGAGTTTTCAGTAGAAGGGTGAGAAAATGAACTGGAAGCGGTTGATATACTTTCGAACAAAAGAATGTTGCATTTAAGTATATGAAATGAAGCGATACTAATAAGAAGAAGTCGAAAAAGAATGAATATGAATCAGGTTAGTGGGACATTTCTTAAAGTGTTCAGAATTGCATCACGCTACAAGAATAGTAAGGTCGCGTCACAGTAGACTACTTCGAGTAATTTCATTAATTCTTCGTATTATGACAGGAATTCATTCACATAATGTGTTAACTGTAATTTCTTCTGCTGTCTTGAAGAAACAACTAAGTAATCTAGCAGATGAAATAAATGAAATGGATCCAAAGATCAGATTCACAGTTGTACATCAGACAACAGAAGATATTAATATCTTCGATATGACTGTTACCGGTCACAGTAACAAAAGTACCTTCCAAACATATAGAAAAGAAACTACTGCTAATGTAGCCATTAATAACATGCCATGTCACCAGTACAAAGTGGTGCAAGGATTGGCAACTTCCTTTAAATGTTCAGAAACGGAAAATTGTGTACTACACAAAACGAACAAACGTACTTTCCTGTGACTTTCATAATATCAGTGAGTCACAGCTGGAATCGGAAACGCATGCAAATACCATTTTGTAACATTTTGTAGGGTTATGAAATGGAATATTCAGGAAGTGTCGTGGGTAAAGAAAGTGGCATACTTCAGCTTATTGGTAGAATACTGGGGCAATTGAAGGCGATGGCTTGCAAAACATTAGTGTGACCCATCCTCGAATATTGTTCAAGTGTCTGAGTTGAACAGGGGATACTGAACGCATACAGAGAAGTGCAGCACGAAAGGTCAAAGGATCGTTTTACCTGTGGAAGAGTGCTGAAAAAACGATATTGACCGTCGCTTGTGAACTATCACGGGAGAGTCTAGTTGCAAAGTCTCCAGAACCGGCGTTAAATGACGACTCTACGAATAGATTATAATCCCCTACCTATCCTCCCATAGGGATCATGAGAACAAGGTTAGATTAATTACAGCATGCACAGAGGCATTTAAACAATCATTCTTACCGCGTTCCATACGTGAATGGAACAGGAAAAGGCCCTAGTACCTGGTGCAATGGGACGTGCCCTCTGTCATGCACTTCACAGTGGTTTTTAGAGTATAAATGTAGGTGTAGAAATACGTGTAATCTCTTCCTCTTAAACATCGTATCTGAACAAATTCAAAGAAATCTGAAGCAACCACCATCACCATTGCATGTTAAAAAAAATGACAAAATTTATATATTTCATTCGTCGGAAAAGTGTCACACACAATTGCAAATCTTTTCATACCTAATTATGTAAAAATTCCTTCCATATAGATAACAAACAAAACAATATTATTCGCAATAAAAAATCCATTACTGAGTGGCATCAGAAGACCGGCATACATAAATTCACATGCTCTTTCTTGTTCCTACTTCTATGTAGGACAAACGAGGAGAAACTTCACAATGCGTCACAAATAACATATGGACGCCTTCCGACTCAAAAGTTGAAACAAGTCCATCTTTGCCTCATACATATCCCACCATAAAAACTCAGTAGGTAATATCAGTGACAACCTTTCTGTGTCACACATTGCTCACAAAGAGGTACAGACGGCACTCATAGAACAGTTAGTGATTCATAGTTACTAACTAAAATCATCTGACAAAATCCTTAAGAAACAAACTGAATCAACATAGAACTTTTTCTACCAGAATTTCCAAGACATTTTGGCTTCAAAGTACCTTAAAAATAAGATGTAGTCATCCTCCTGCATAAATTATTACGTTCTGGTTCGTGTAAGAATTATGTCACTGTGTTTGCTTACTCGAAATTGTTTCGCTCTTTATTATTTGCTTTACCATGGCCCCAAAAAGGAGAGCTCTCTCACATGTGGTTTTTTTTACTCTTAAATCATGTAGTAAATGTTTCACTCTATTTATTTCACTTTTATGTGACATTTTTATCCGTATTACATGTATACCGCCAATATATGAACACGTCCGAAGCTTTCAACGGTCACTTACATCTACTATCTACGTTTTGTAAAAGTTTATTCTGTAATGGAATGCATCTCAAGTCAAAGATCGCGATGTGGCAAAATGTGATATCTAGCATGTTACTATACTTTATATTTATGTTCAGAGTTTTCTTATTGTAAACGAATGTGAAACGAAATGCAGCTAAATATGTATGTGTATAACCTGCAAAATGTCCAGTGAATGAATTTGTCACTGATGCCACGAGGCACCGTAATGTAAGTATCATAGGCCATGACCATTTTCGTTTCATAAGCTTTTCGTACTGGGAAAGGTTTACGTTATTTCCGTCAGCACCACGACTGTACCTTCAAGCTACACGTATTCCAGATAATGTTCCTGTAACATGTCCATTTGATGAAGAGCTTACAGTAGCATTAAAAGTAAATCTACAGAAAATAAGTTGCATGAAAATTCAAAATAGCGACTGATTGCATACGGTACCTAGATAAATCGCTAATGTGTTTGACATATTATTTTGCCACTGACGTCATTTTTGTTATGTTCTGATGTACCCTGCAACAAAGTCATTATTTTGGAACTGAGTGTCTATTGTTGCTGGAGAGAGAAGTCCTTCGCAAAATCGCACACACAGTTAGTAGAATTAATTAAAAGTATAATATCGATATACCATCCTCAAAGCATTAGCCTTATACATGGGCTTTGAGCAGACCGGCATAATATCCCACGTTGCCTGATTATTTTATGTTACAGTGAGTAGGGAATTGGTCAAAACTGACGAACTATTGACACTGGTTGTTACGTGTATGCAATAAAGCAATTACACCATTAAATATCTGCTCGTCATCTGCACCAATTTTCAAATATACAATTTGATCCCATGCTCGTCTTCAGGACTTACTTCTGACTGCGAGAACATATACATTATGACTCAGCTTCTCCTACCCATGGAATTTTGTGCAGCCGTAAATGCCTTCAAATACCATACCCAAAATTATCCTATTCTCTAGCTCGCTATGCGCAAACTATTAGTTCTACAGAAAAAGTGAATAGGACCTATTTTTAGGATATGTAATGTAGTTACATTTTTCACGGGGATATGTTTTCGCTAGAGCCCATAGTTTTCGAATTATTCAAGAAAAACGAAAAAAGTGCCCTATAAAGAATAACTCTAAAATTGTGACCTCAAGCGAACGTCCAACTCAAAACAAAATTTAACTGCGTTAAATATTCTACAACAAGGTCCTGTTCATCTTTTCTCTATGACTACCAGTTTGCGCGTAGCAGCGAAAGAATGTGAAAATCTCGCGCTTGGTTTCTGAAGACATTGCAGGTTACATAAAACCTATCAGTTGTGGCAGCTATCACCCTGCATATTTACAAGGCAAAATGAGGTAGTACATCAGTTTGCTTGCGAACTGTCGGGTGATTGCCTACGTTGAAGACCGACGCAAGTTACCACATTAAATCAAATCTTTATATTACATTTTCTAGTTCCTGTTGTATTGTCTGCAGTCACGCTGCAGCTGGTTCTCCGATTACGTCTATTCTAATAAATCAGTTGTATGACATGTCATTTATTCCTCCAGATGGCGGTGTTCGCCGTCTCAGTTACGCATTAGCAGACATGCTGGAGCAGCTTATCAATTATAGTAGTGCTGTCTACACTTTTATATTGCTAAACGTCTGAATGTATCACCCTGTCACCCAGTCCCAGTTCCAGGTTGCATATCTACGAGCTTCCAGAGGCAATAAAAATTTGGTTTTTAGTCTTTCATACAGTCATTGACTGAGTTTAAAATTTTTAAATGCTATCACAATCCGCTCATTGAGAGGCATAATCTTAGGTTAAAAGCTCAGCATAGTAAGTTAGGTACTAAAGCTAAAAACTATCTTGTGACGTTGTAACTCACGCCTCCAGATTACACGTAAAATGTCCTTCCATTATTTGAGAATGAGGAAATTTTGCGACACCTGACAAACTTTACATATAATTTCAATTCTTTTTGAACCTTTTTCTCGCTGACACCCAAACTAAAGAATCAAAGGAAAAAAAGTTTTTCGCTTACTACACTATCGCCGTTCATACAGTTAACCATCGGCGTCAGGCATGACAGTTTGATTTATTGCTTCTTTACTACTAACTCTGTTCGGAACACATTTCGCAGACAGCGTCCACATAAACCACCGAATGTACTTGCAAGATAATATTATTGTAGGACTCATAGTTTAGGACATATGATGTCATAAACATTGACACTAGCCTTTCTGAACAGAGCTCTGTGACCCAGAATATACTAATCCAGTGTTCGATGATGAAAGACCTTATCGACTTCACATGAACTTTAAAAATAATTTCAAACTTTTTCTCGCTTACTGGCGCAAAAGAAGACAACTTATCATTATTAAATGTTCGTTTCTCGTGTGGTAAAACTTCAGCTTCATGCAAATCGCTTTAATTTATTACTTCAGTATCAGTAAATATATTCGCTACCTACTTTTCGGACTGTATCCACATATACCGTTGAAGATACCAATCAAATTATATAATTATACGGCACATGACTTAGGAGGAAAAGTAACTTTTCATAAAAATGTAAATAGTTCTTAATATAGGTTACAGAGTTAAAAAAATGAAGACTTTGGTTTTGACTTTTTCATTATTATATGGGTGCATGACCGAAAATAATGAAACTAAAATAAGTATTATTTTTCGTTTTCGCCTATAAGGGTTTCACATGCTTGATGTCGAATATTTAACGCATTAACTCATTTCTAAAGCAATAATAATTTTGAAGATGTTTTACAAATTTGAGTTTGAGTCTTTAAAGAATGAGGTGTGTGGGAAAATAGGGGAGGGGTCACTGGAAAACGCCTAATGACCTTAGGTGAGGAGTGAAGCACACATGTGGCAGCTGCATACTAGTAGGCTTTCGTTATCAAAGTGGGCTTTCTTTCTCAGATCCTCTTGTACCGAAGTCGTATTTAATATTTCTTTTTTTAATTTACGACAAATATTGTTCACAGTGAGAAGCTATTCGTTACGAAATCCGAGAAAAGCTGTTTTCGTAGTTACATTTAAGATGAGACTTTTGATTTACCTCACAAAAATGTTCATTGTGTCCTTAAATTACTGAAGTTTGCACAAAGCTGTTGGAAGGGTGTGGCACATATATCCTTTCACAACATCCTATCAAAATCATGTGGAATACTTGGAGGCCAACGGCACAACGTGAGCCCCGTTGGCACAAACGGTCGCTCCATCTCTGAGATGACAAGTGCTGGTGCCAGTGCGGCGTTGTTCCGTCATATTGAAAAATGAAATTATCGGAACATTCTCGCAACTATGGGAAAAATGCCGTATCTCCAACATACCGTGCTTCGTGATTCATGCAACCGAGCAAGCGTTGGAAGGAGAGAGAGACACCTTCCGGCAGCATTGTGAACAGTCAAATTACCACTGACGCCAATGTAAGTCATCTCAAGTTTGTGGTTTCATTCAGCAGAAGATGCGGTCTCGCGAAATCGGTCGAACCTTTTTCAGACAAAATGTGTGGTGTGTAACTGAAACCCGAAACTTGGTTGCCGACAAATGCGACTCTTATCCCTGAAAGTACAGTTGTTACCTACGTAAATGGTTAAATTCGAAATCAGAATAATGAGACTGTATATGAAGATTACATGTGAAAAAATAACATATTGGTTTCGTTGGCATATCATTACAGTATTTGTTTTTTAAAGTTTGGAATAACCTGTCACCTGCTAGTATCGAAAAGTGTTTTTGTTGTTAAACTGCATGCAGTGCTTGAAGATGGTCTCTGGCAAATCAAAACTCATATCAGTAATTAAATCAATTAAATATGGTGTTTTTTTGTGAGTGGTAGGTATCGAATGATTAAGCGCAGACACCGATAAGCTAAAAACATGGCATGTGATTACATTTTCACGCAATTTGGGTGCATAGATCCTCAGAAATCAGTACCCGGAACAACCACCTCTGGCCGTAATAACGGCCTTGATACGCCTGGGCATTGAGTCAAACAGAGCTTGGATGGCGTGTACAGGTACAGCTTCCCATGCAGCTTCAACACGATACCACAGTTCATCAAGAGTAGTGACTGGCGTCTTGTCACGAGCCAGTTGCTCGGCCACCATTGACCAGACGTTTTAAATTGGTGAGAGATCTGGAGAATGTGTTGGCGAGGGCAACAGTCGAACACTTTCTGTATCCAGAAAGGCCCCTACAGGACCTGCAACATGCGGTCGTCCATTATCCTGCTGAAATGTAGGGTTTCGCAGGGATCGAATGAAGGGTACAACCACGGGCCGTAACACATCTTAAATGTAACTTCCACTGTTCAACGTGCCGTCAATGCGAACAAGAGGTGACCGAGACGTGTAACCTATGGCACCCCATACCATCACACCGGGTGATACGCCAGTATGGCGATGACGAATACACGCTTCCAATGTGCGTTCACCGCGATGTCGCCCTACACGGATGCGACCATCATGATGCCGTAAACAGAACCTGGATTCATCCGAAAAAATGACGTTTTGCCTTCCGTGGACCCAGATTCGTCTGTGATGCAGCGTCAAGGGTAACCGGAGCCATGGTCTCCGAGCTGACTGTCCATGCTGTTGCTAACGTCGTCGAACTGTTCGTGCAGATGGTTGTTGTCTTGCAAACGTCCCCATCTGTTGACTCAGGGATCGAGACGTTACAGCCATGCGGATAAGATGCCTGTCATCTCGACTGCTAGTGATACGAGGCCGCTGGGATCCAGTACGGCGTTCCGTATTACCCGCCTGAACCCACAGATTCCGTATCCTGCTAACAGTCATTGGATCTCGACCAACGCGAGCAGCAATGTCGCGATACGATAAACCGCAATCGCGATAGGCTACAATCCGACATTTATCTAAGTCGGAAACGTGATGGTACGCGTTTCTCCTCCTTACACGAGGCATCACAGCAACATTTTACCAGGCAACGCCGGTCAACTGCTGTTTTTGTATGAGAAATCGGTTGAAAACTTTCCTCATGTCAGCACGTTGTAGGTGTCGCCACCGGCGCCAACCTTGTGTGAATGCTCTGAAAAGCTATTCATTTGCATATCACAGCACCTTCTTCCTCACGGCTAAATTTCGCGTCTGTAGCACGTTATCTTCGTGGTGTAGCAATTTTAATGGCCAGTAGTGAATAAAAGTTTAAGAGAGACGAATGGGGAATCATTTATCGACGATATTGACTACATGTGTGGAAGTCAACTGACATAAGTGTGGTGTCGTAGCCTGACAATACCACACAGGGGCCAATAATTGCAGGTTCAGTGGTTAGCACCGACATCGGCGGCCAACAGCTAGCAGCACGAGTGCCACGCCCCCTGAGCTGAGAAGCCACTGAAGCCACAGATCACGTGGATAAGTGACTGCCCGGCAGTAGCTTTAGTCCAGTTCTCTTCGAGTTCTTGCCCCGTTGTCGAGTAGCTCCAGTTAACAGCAGTCGAGATTCTTCATCGTGCAGTCGCTGCCTTCTGTACGAAAGTACAGAGTCCGGCAGAGGATAAGTGACTGCCCGGCAGTAGCTTTAGTCCAGTTCTCTTCGAGTTCTTGCCCCGTTGTCGAGTAGCTCCAGTTAACAGCAGTCGAGATTCTTCATCGTGCAGTCGCTGCCTTCTGTACGAAAGTACAGAGTCCGGCAGAGCATGCGCAGTAGTTGATATACATTAGTTATTGGCTGCCATTTCAGTAGCCATCGACCTTGTCAACTGAATAATGTGTCTCTGTTTACGACATCTTTGTTGCAACCACTCATTCGGTAGTGCAGGCGCAGCGAAGATTTCGCAGACAGTCCAGTGTTGCTCGACACGACGCTGTCCCATCTCGCCCAACAATAATAAAGTGGTTCAACGACGTTGGAACGAAAGGAACGTTGAGACCTGGAACACTTCGTGGAGGTCTTCGGACAGTTGGAACAGCAGAAAACATCGATAAAGTTCGATAAACAGGGGTGGTTCACCGTCAGCGTTCGGCGGTACGGCAGGCTCGCGCTTTGCGCATTTCAGGTAGATGAGTTCGCCGCATTTTGCATTTAAGTAAAATGTCTATTTTCGGCGACATATGTTTGCGGAAAGGATGCGGGAAACCTTCGAAATTGACAATAATCTGACAATGACTGACAAGGTTCATTGCCACTTACCGGGTGCTGTGAGCAAACAAAATTGCTGGTAATGGTTGGAAAATTAATCCACGGGAACTCCACAACAGGCCCCTACGTAGTGAGGAAGTAACTGTTCGGTGTGGATTAGTCCCAATTGGCACCAATGGACCCTACTTTTTCCGAGGACAGGGCGCATTGTGACTGTCGAATCACAGCGTTACCTCACAGAATTTTTTATATCAGAATTGAGAAGATATCAGACTGACCTCGATAATGATTATTTTCAACAGGATGGAGTTGCTTTCCATTGCTCAAGACCGCCCACGGCTTTTCTAAAGTAAGATGTTCCAGTCCACCTCATTTCTTTGCATGGGGATGTGGAGCGGCCTCCTCGGGCTCCGTATCTCTCTACTTGCGATTAGTTCTTATGGTCTAACTGAAACATCGGGTTTATACTGAAAATCCACAGACGCTTGAAGGTCTTTCAGAAGTCACTACTCGAGAAGTTTGAGAAATTACCCTTGCTATGCCTGAAAGGTGGGTGGACATTTTTTCCACTCGCCTGCAACAATGCCTCGACAAGCACAGTTGCAACTTGGCTGATGTCTTTCTCGCACCTTAACTGCAATATATTATTGTTTGTCCTTGATGCTCATTAAGTAACATTGTATTTGTAATCGTTGAGGAACACAAAAATCGAAATTTATTAAAAAATAAATGTGTTAGAATGTTTGAAAAGTGCAACACCTCCCTGACGGAGCGTATAGTACTTCGGAACAGATTTCAGGACTTACGTTTATTTTAATATTGATGACATTTATAGTGTTTAACTTATCCCGGCACTGACAAGGATATCAAAAAGGACACTCTGTGCCGAAGATAAGTACAATATAGTTCTCTCTGTGATTGTGTCGTCTTAATCTTTTGATTTCTACCTCGCAACCGACGCATCATCCTGATGGGATAGTGTACCCTTGGCGACATCACTTGGTCACTTCACTAAGCAGCTTTGACAATAGGTAGACTTTTATGGCGAGACGCCTGGGGACGAGTGTCTCGCAAACGGCGAAGCTGGTAGGCCGTTTGCATATAGCTATCACGAGGATATATGGATAACTGAAAGACGGGGAAACCATCAGTAGGAGACAAGGTGCTGGATTTCCACGACTCGTCATGGAGTATGGAGGTCGGAGGCTTACTCGCTCAGTAAAATAGAACAGTTGGCGGATCTGAAAGTCTCAATACAGTGCTGATAAATGCATAAGTACACCTGAGGACACCACTGAGTGCGTAGTGTCGAACACGAGACTCCGCAATAGACGAATTCCACATGTTCCTATGTTAACCCAATGACATCGTAAATTACAATTTCAGTGGGCACGTTGTCATACAGATTTGACCGTGGATAATTGAAAATGCGTCGTCTGACCACTGAATCATTATTCTTGCTTCAGCATATTTATGTATGGTCGTGTCCATGCCGTCATCCAGCCGAACGGCAACACAGGCCAATCGGGGCACAATGGGGAACATTTACCTGAACTTAAATGCAACCTGCGGCTGTAGTGGAAGGTACCACGAAAACTGTCGACTGTTTGGGCATAAATGCTGTCCACCTGCATCCCTTAAGGTCTAATGTCTTCCCTGACGGAAATGGCAACTTCCAGCAGAATAGCTTGATTCTGAACTCATATTGATGACTTGTGCACCAAATTCGACTGGTCTGAAACCTATGGAACACATCTGAGACGCTATTTTTGCCAGCTCCGCGCTCACAACCCACTGAGCCTTAACTGGCCGAATTACAAGATCTATGGGTTGGCATCTGGTGCCACATATATCCGGACACGTCGAATCGATGTCAAAGTGGACCAACACAGTATTAAGTAAGTAGCCATTGGACTATCATTGCATGAGATCCGTGTGCAGACTGTTACGTAAGTTAGCAGTGACGTATCTCATATTGCAGCTCAGTACTTAACAAACTTAAGATTTCTAGTGGAATTATTTAAGAGTTTAGGTCCGGTACAGCAAATTGTTCCATCGGCAATTATAGTTTTTTACCCTGTGGAGCTTCGACAAGTAGCAAGGAAGTGGAAGAGCACTGAAGTATATGAGACGGTGCAACGTAAGAAACGGTATGTAAGTCATTCACTATAATAGTTCATAATTACTTTCAAGCCACTGCTGTTGTTCTACTGACATAGCGAATTATCAGGTTGGAAAACTCTGTCGTAGTTTATAACGTACATATACTCTCCGGTTTACAATAGGGTTTTTGTGGCGCGTATCCCTAATGTCCTCAGTTAATGGAAACAGGGCATCAAATCCGAAGATCAGCGCTTACCAATACAATATAGATAGTTACAATCTGTTCGTTATCACACAAGCGTTGACTGTCTACAACAACGATTGAAATGCAAATAAAATGGTTAGAAGTTAAAGTCTTACTGTAGTTAGCCGTAATCTCGCATAGAAAAGTTTGTTTGAATGAATTTAGATTGCGTGATAAAAAGCGGTCGCCAGCTCCAAAAAGAACTGAAGTTAAAATTGGTAAATGATTATAATAACTTTAAAATGAAGCAAACACTAGGCAAGAATGATTATTCAGCAACTGTAAAAATGAACTCGCACGAGCTCATACACAGAAGACGCGTTTGTAACATGAGCACTAGTGACGTTAATTTGTAATGCAATAATGTTAATTATAATTACGAAAACCAATAATACGCAACGACTAGCAACACTTAACAGAAACTGTATTGTATTACGTAACTTACGGCAACGGTATCTTTTGGATGTTTGCAACAATTATGACCAAATTTAACTACCGTACTTTACTCATAGCTTTTCAAATGATGCTGTAAAAGCTTTCATTTATGGCAGCAACTATTTGTCAATACTAGGGTACGCAGAAATATGTACATAATATCATTTGCAGAAAACAACATAAAATCATTAAAACTGTTTTGAGTGCAAGAGAGCCAGAGTTTTTTTTTTCATCGAAATATGAACTAGAGATAGGCAAACTAGTTCATCCTTGGGAACTAGTTCACTGCTGATCGTTCTTTTTTGGGAACCGTTCATTTTTACTCGTTCACCGTTCATTTGTGCTTGGTATATGGTTCTTATGAAAAACTGAAAACTAGTAGTGTAGGTGACTGAAGGATGGAGGGCACCAAGAGGGAGCACTTGCCTCCCCCCTGGAGTATAGAGTTTTTATTCATTACAGAATTCTTACACACTTTTAGAAGTAATTTCTGTGATTCTGCAGAACCTGTCGTTTAGCCAACCGTAGCCTTGTGTGGCTGATCACAGGGAAATAATATAGAGTGGCGCACGGAAAACCGGCCCCGAGTACAGACTGCTCGCCAATTACGGACGATGTGTTGCCCGTTACGAGAAGATATCACAAACAGACAAACATGTAATTATTAGGCAGTGAAGAAATAACAAGCTAATGCAAGCAACAATTGCGACACAATCGATGACGATGTGTAGAGAGCTGGAGAAGAGAACATGAAAATCTCACTCGACGCGCATGGGGTATAGCTCATGTAGTCTTGTAAACCTATTGGTGACTGTTTCCCAACTTAATAGGCCACAAGTGTCTTGTATAAAATTCTTCGTTTCGACTTCCACTACATAGCTATGCCACGTTGTAGACAATAATCGTTTACACACTATATATACTTCACGTTGTCTCTGAGTTCCTAGGCGAAGTAGAGACTTTATGGAAACATAAAATAAAATGTAGTTTTCTCATACTGGCGTCACACGCTTAGTAAAAATTAGGTTTTTATGTTGCATTATTAACGCTAATGCAGAAATAATAATAATAATTAAGTTCGCAGTAATAAAGTTTTTGGTCTGAAAGCTCCTTCGGAACAAATGTTTTTGAAGTAATAAGTAAATATGATTTTATGGTAATCTATGCCTTTTCAAATGGAGAGGCACCGCTTTTCCTACTGAGCCAAAATGACCCACAAACCACTTTTTTTTCAAATAAACTAAACTAGCAGGTAATGCAAATGTGGATACAACCAAACTTAAAAATAATTAGAGCCTCCCTAAATGTAATGTTTTGTATATGAAAGATACACGAAAATCGTTTTATATGAATTTTCTTACACTAAAAATTAAGCAAATTATTGAAAGTTAGCTGTTAAATGAAGTCAATGAAACCAAAAAATATTTGAATAACAAAAAAAAACTTGCCTTGTTATAAGTATGTCTTCTGCTGTTTATCGATATAATGAAGTCAGCTGATATTCCCTTTTGTTACCTGAAAAGACGTACCTATTACATACAACGTAATTTTTATGTAATTTACGTAACTATAAATTACTTTTTGGTTAGTGTTCGTGGACGCTGAATAGCCAGAACCAAGTGCAAGAACAGTTTGGAACACATGTAAAATAGGCGAGCGCAGTGAACGAAACGAACAACTGGATACTGAACTAACTAGGAGCAGTCGGCAGTGGAACTGAGACAGGTGGTCATGCGAAGAACGACGAGTGCGACCGAGGGAGACCGAGACTGAGACGAGCACGCGACCAAGGCTGGAACGAGAACTGCCGAAGTGACCGCCGCGACCGAAGAGAACTAGTGAACTATGAACCGACCGTTCCCAGTTCCCGGGAACTATAAGTAGACCGTCGCTACCGAAGTTAACTATGAACCGCTCGTTCCATGGAATTAGTTCCTCGGTCCTTCTGTTCATCTTGGTGAACCGTTCCTTTGCATCCATTCGTTCGCGAACTACCCATCTCTAATATCAACTGCATTTAAATCACTCTTAGTTTGAAATTACTTTCGATAGTAGCAATGCAGCAATATACGAACATTACAGTTAGTACTGTTTCTCACTATTGTGATTACTTAATTGAAAATTAACTGTAAATTTAACTGTATCTGTTTTATTTTAACTATTTGCTTCACTCGAGACTTGCTCGGAAGTTATGGTGAGGAGGATAGCGCCCTGCTCATGGTTAACGATTTGGGTCGATAAAGTCCTCCAACTGGTGGACGAGTGCGTCAGAACTACCATCAGACACGTCCAGTTGTTTAGCGAGGTGCTTGATTGTTACCCATCGATCACGTCGAATGAGAATGTCAGCACATTCTAACATTCCAGGAGTCACAGCTATGTATGACCTGGCAGCACGTGGGAGATCGGACAGGTTTGGCTCTGAGCACTATGGGACTCAACTGCTGAGGTCATTAGTCCCCTAGAACTTAGAACTAGTTAAACCTAACTAACCTAAGGACATCACAAACATCCATGCCCGAGGCAGTTTTCGAACCTGCGACCGTAGCGGTTTTGCAGTTCCAGACTGCAGCGCCTTTAACCGCACGGCCACTTCGGCCGGCTCGGACAGGTGTGTGGGGCCTTCTTGTGATGATGACATACGCCTCGTCTAACGACTCACTGTGCTCTTGTTCACTGTCAGGTCTCCACAGACACTCTGCAAGTGCCTAACAATATCTGTCTTAACTGGTTTTCCGCCAAAAGTAATTTAATATTACCTCTCTGTCCGAAATTCACTTCCATTACAGATGTCATTTTGAATGCTACATACAGCCCCGCCACCTATCGCAACTTTTTGAAATGGAAATGTTATACGACGTCCCCCCAAATTCCGCATTTTTTTCAGTTGAAAGTGTCCGAGAATGCCGGCCGGGGTGGCCGAGCGTTTCTAGGCGCTACAGTTTGGAACCGCGCGACTGCTATGGTCGCAGGTTCGAATCCTGCCTCGGGCATGGATGTGTGTGATGTCCTTAGGTTAGTTAGGTTTAAGTAGTTCTAAGTTCTAGGGGACTGATGACCTCAGAAGCTAAGTCCCATAGTCCTCAGAGCCATTTGAATCACTTTTTTTTTTGTTTTTTTGCCGAGAAAAAAAGTGTTGCATTATTTATTCACAGAGTTTAAGTATTGAATGTAGGCTTTAATTTAGTTTTCCAGGAAGTTGCAAAAAATTATTTTCTTTTTGTTTTTGTCAGAGTTTTATTCATTCATGAATTGCTTTTGACACTGTGCAACTATCACTGGATACACGCAACCCATT